>NC_087353.1:60190229-61440229 GCF_030014295.1 Loxodonta africana | reverse complement strand
GCTATTGAGAATTTATTATGTGTCAGGTGCTATGCAAAGCTCTTTACTCCTTTTTCTCCTAATTTGTCTTCAATTCCGTCTCTTCGTTCTTCTTCTCTGCCTACTTCTTCTCTGTATTATCATCACAATTGCTACCATTTATTCAATGCTTACTACGTGCCAGGCACTGTGCTAATCTCATCAAATGTGCTATCTCTCTCTTTTCTCTCTATATGTCTACACTGTATATTCTGTTCCACTTCTTACCTTACAGAGGAGAAAAGTGAGACACTGAGAGGTGAAGTGTCTTGGCCAAAGAAATACGCTCTTAAATGGCAGCGCTGCACCTTGAGCTGAGACAGGCTAGTGAACTCCCTTTGCTAACTGCTATGATAAGCCCTTTTTTTGCATGTGACATCTATTACCATGCTCTGAGAAATGATGGTCTGGAATGAACTCAAGCTGAGCAGCCCCTTTCTCTTCTTTGCCCTCAACCCCTAACTCAATCTCAACCACTCTGTTCACCATCAGAGGCAAGGGAAGACAAAGCAAAAGAAATGAGTGATCAGGTAAGAAAATGGAGGAGATCTCAAAGCTTGCCTGCACCAGTCTTCGAGGCAGCTTTAGGAAGTGGGGGATGGCTCCCACACAAGAGGAAGCCCGAGGCACGTGGCAGTCACGTGGAACACCAGGAAAGAGTGACCGTGGCGGGAGAAAAAGGAGGGCACATGAAGGAGAAGGACAGCTAAAGAGATCATCTTTATTTGTTGTTGTTGAGACTACACACATTAGGACATATACCAATTCAACAATTTCTACATGTACAATTCAGGGACGTTGATTACAGTCTTCAAGTCGTGCAATCATTCTCACCCTCCTTTTTCAGATTTTTCCTCCCCCATTGACATAAACTCATAAGTCATAAACTCCCTAGCGAAACTTTTGAGTTGCTATTCTATCTTTTGATCTTTCTTTTTGGTGCGTGAAAGCACCATCCCCACCACCATGACCCATTTGTCCTTTGTCCCATATTAACGCTTTTTCTGGGGTGTAGTTGGAGGAGTATCCCTAAAGCAGTGGTTCTCAGCTCTATTTTATTTTATTTTTTGATTTATGAACCACTGAAGATGTTGCCCTTGTCCCAGAAAACTGCACACAACAGGACCCTTGAGAGGTCTCTGAACCCCACCAGGTTTTGAAGCATGTAGCCAACATGTGCTGAGCTCTTTACAAAGGAAAGACATGGATAAAGTCAGACTCCATTACACCAGGCTCACCTTAACAGTCAGATGACTGCTCTCACATGCAATCGTGTTGACGTGCTTACTGGCACTGTGACGTTGGGGATGTGTACCTGCCAGTCAGAGGATGCTCATGACAGCCTGGCAGTGGGGAGGTTTTCGAGGAGGCGAGCAGGTCAAACTATGTGGATAAGTGCTAAGCCACTCTAGCTTATAAAACCAAGTCAGATAGTTGCCAAGTGGGTTCTGACTCATGGTGACCCCACGTGTGTCAGAGTAGAACTGTGCACCATAGGGCTCTCAATGGCTGATTTTTTGGAAGCAGATCACTAGGTCTTTTTTCTGAGGCACCCTGGCATGGACTCGAACCTTCAGCCTTTCAGTTACCAACCGAGTGCATTAACAGTGTGAATCACCCAGAGACTCCAAACAGACACTAAGAAGTTCAAAAGCACTCTTACTGCTTGTTAGGGGTTGAATCATGTCCCCCCAAATGTGTGTCAACTTGGCTAGGCCAGGATTCCCAATATTGTGCGATTGTCCACCATTTTGGCATCTGTTGTGATTTTCTTACGTATTGTCAATCCTACCTCTAAGATGTTAATGACGCAGGATTAGAGGTAGTTATGTTAACAAGGCAGGACTCTATCTACAAGATTAGATTGTATCTTGAGTCTATCTCTTTTGAGATATAAAAGAGAGAAGCCAGCAGAGAGACACGGGAACCTCATGCCACCAAGGAAGCAGCTCTCGGAGAGGAGCACATCCTTTGGACCCGGGGTTCCTGCTCTGAGAAGCTCCTAGACAAGGGAAAGATTGATGACAAGAACCTTCCCTGAGAGCTGACCGAGAGAGAAAGGCTTCTCCTGGAGCTGGCACCCTGAATTCGGACTTCTAGCCTCCTAAACTGTGAGAGAATAAATCTTTGTTAAAGCCATCCACTTGTGGTATTCCTGTTATAGTGGCACTAGATGACTATGACACTGCTCTTGCTTAATAATAAGCAATCCTTCTAGAACAGGGTCTGGCTTCTCTCTGCTGAATATTACACCTCCAGCTTTCAGTGCTAAGAAATAGACACTATCAAGTGAATGATCTTGCCTTAGATATCATAGGGCACCTGCCAAACATGGCACTAGGGGAGGGGAAGATGGAGGTAGAAATACACACATATTTTCAGAGACTATACAGTCTGGTCTGGCAGAAAAGACATAGTTGTGAGGGACCCAGAGCCAAGCTGTGCCAAGCTGCACAGCTGAGCCTCAGCGGGGATTAGCAATGGGACCAGTCACTGGGGAGTGGTTTCTCCACGATGTCATGGCCAGGCAGCTGGTGGCCGCAAAGAGCCTTTGACAGGTGGGCTTTTCAACTTCCCAGATCAGCACTGCCCTTTTGGAATACCCTGGGACATCAAAAGAGAAACCACCCTGGGCGATTTCTATTTCCTCTCTGACTCTTACCTTATAATCTACTTTTAATTTTTTTTAGACACATACATGATTTACTATTTGTCTGAAGCCTCCTAACCCCTTTATGTATTGACTCATTAAAGTACCGTAACAACCCTCTGTGGTAAGTTGTATTTTATTTTTCAACAAACAAATACAATTTACTATTTTTCAGATACTCCCTAACCCCTTTATGTGTCGACTCCTGGAAGCATCATAACAACCCTATGTGGTAAATCCTATTGTTATCTCTGCATTACTAATAGGGAGGGCCCTAGGTGTTGCAAACAATTTGTGCTCAAATGCTAACCTGAAGGAGTTCAAACCCACCCCATGGTGCCATGGAAGAAAGGCCTGGCAATCTTCTTCCATAAAGATTAGAGCCAAGAAATTCCTGTGAAGCAGTTGTACTCTGTAACACATGGGGTCATCATGCATTGGAATCAACTAGGCATTTTTTTTGTTTGTTTGTTTATTTGTTTGTTTTTAGAAACTGAGACAGAGAGAGGTTAAGAAGCTTATCCAAGATCACAGCTTGTGAGTGGTGAAGCTGGTTCAAGTCAGGTTCAAAAACCCCTGCTACGCTGCCTCTTCAGGAAGGACATCTTCTTCTTCTTTTTTTTTTTTTCCAATTGTGCTTTAGGTGAAAGTTTACAGCTCAAGTTAATTTCTCATGCAAAAATTTATGCACATATTATTATGTGACCCTAGTTGCTATCTCTATAATGTGACAGCACACTCCCCATTCCCACCCCAGGTTTCTTATGTCCATTCAACCAACTCCTATTGCTTTCTGCCTTCTCATTTCACCTCTTGGATCTGGGTCCCTCACATGTATGTCTTTTCCACCAGACCAGATTGTATAGTCTCATGTATCTATTTGAACTAAGAGGTGCACCCTTCACGAGTATTATTTTATGTTTTATAGTTCAGTTTAATCTTTGTCTGAAGAATTGGCTTTGGGAATGGTTTCAGTTCTGGGTTGACAGAGAGTCCTGGGGCCATGTCTTCTGGGGTTCCTCTAGTCTCAGTCAGACCATTAAGTCTGGTCTTTTTACATGAAGGAAGGATATCTTTTTGAAAACATATTTCTGTGGGTCTCCAATTTATTACTAAAAACCAACCTTTTTTAAAAATTACAATAGCAAGCATTGGCCAGGAACTCAGGTTTTAGGGCCATACCAAGTATGGGTTCAAATCCTAGCTCTGATCATTCCTGGCTGCGTCTCCCTGGGCAAGTTACTTAATCTGATTCTCAATTAATTCACTTATACATTGAAGACAATAATACTCTCCTCACAGGGTTGTTGTAGGGAGTAATTTTAATAACATAACAAAGCACTTAAAATATTCCCTGGGCTTAAGTCCATTTTTATGTGTGTGAGCTCTGTTCCTGGGTGTTATAACTTAGCGTGGTCATGTGCATTTTCATCTCAACCAGAATGTGAGGCATTTAAGTGATTACTCACTCATGCACCAACTGGTTGACCTGCAAACATTCCAAGTCCATCAGTCAATAAGGCGCCATTTTTGTTTAAGTCAGTTCGATTTGGGTTTTGGTCACTTGCAACTAATAGGCTCTGGACTAATACCAAAGTGGTGGTAATAACAGTAGATATACAGACACACACATACACATGGAAGGAAGTCATAGAAGGTACCTTTTTCTTGTTTTTTAGCAAATTTTTTTATAGCACTTGCTCCATACCAGTCTCAGTTCTATGCATTTTAAAGACATTAACTCATTCAAGTCTTCGAAAATCCTGTGGCGCTTGTTCTTTTAATGGCCCCATTTTACAGACGAGGATATTACAATTCAGAGTGTTTCTACCACTCTTGGCTAGTTGAGTGGGCAAAAAAAATTAAATAGACCACTGAATGCCAAAAGAATGAACAAATTAGTCTTAGAAGAAATACAACCATAATGTTCCTTAGGAGCAAGGATGGAGAGACTTTGAATCACTTACTTTGGACGTGCCGTTAGGAAAGACCACTTGCTAGAAAAGTGTATCATGTTTGGTAAAGTAGAGGGTCAGTGAGAATGAGGAAAACCATCAATGAGATGGATTGATACAATACCTTCAACAATCGGCTCAAATACACCAATGATCATAACAATGGTACAGGACCAGGCAACGTTTCGTCCTGTTACACATGGCGTCACCATGAGTCAGAGCCAACGCAATGGCAACTAGTAACAAAGATGAATGGAAGGGCCACCAGGCAAAGCCATGCCTGTCTCATTGCAAATTCCTTTTCTTTTCCTTTGCACGCTTTGCATTACCAAAGGATGTTGAAGCATTTGCTGAGTAAGGGATCCTGGAACCTTCGAAGGAGCTGGCATCAACACTCAGATGCCTGTATGACAAACCTTACCTCTGCAGTGACACCTCTTGCGAGTGAGGCCTAAGAAGAGCTGTGTAGGCAGTGAACAAGAATTCCAAAATAGCCCTTCTGGAGAAATCCCAGTGCTGCAGATCCCTGGCAGACACAGACTGTACGACCTCCAACTAGATTCAGACCCAGAGACACGGAAACATCAGCCTGCAATCAATCTACCACTTCTTACATTTTCTTTATAAATAAACCTGGCAGACAGAGCTGCTTCCTCCATCTACGGAAACGTATCAGGCTGGTCTTCAGGTACTAATTTTTCTGCACACCCACCCATCACCTATCTGAACTCAAAAAGTCGGCATTCTGTAAAATATTTACTGTATTTGTTTGCATCTCCGCCACCAATGCTGACTGGTGCTCAACAGGAAAATTACAGATTCCAGGGTGGCCATTTATTTAGGATCACCAGGCAGACTTCCCTTCCTTGGAAACTCCACGGCTGGCCTCAAAGATGAATTCTCCTTTTAGGACCAAAATAGAACAAAAGGACAAAACGGAACTAAAGGATTTAAAGTAAGGATTAAAAAAACCCACTTGGCTTTGGAGTGGCCTTCCTTAACCGCCATAAACTTACCAGTGATGCTCGAATTTGCACGTGCTTTGTCCCCGCATGTTCCCTACTCCTACCGGGACCTAACATTTGCAGGCCCTATTTATCATTCTGGCTAGTGGTGTGCTCATCTGCCTACCTCGCTAAGCAGCCTTTGTGGTTATTTTTATAATTATTGCCAGAACTCCGGCTCATCACACACCTGTTCTGCTCAGAACACAGGGAAGGGTGGGGGCGGGTCCAACCATGGACGAAAGGGGAAGACAGCCTTTCCTGCCTGCTACCACAAAGCAAAATCAAGAATGAAGAGGCAGACCAGAGCCACTAGCTACCCCTTTATTTATTTTTTAAGGCTACACTCTGTGCCTGGTACTTGTTTATTCAATAAACACTCTGTTTGTTAGAGAGTCAGTTCATTAGAACAGTCTTTGGATTTTTTGGCAAATACTAATTCATTTAGTCCTCATAATAACCAACAAAGGATATAATCATCCCCACTTTACAGGAGCCCTGGTGGCAAAAGGTTAGGCATTCCCTGCTAACTGGAAGACTGGTGGTTCAAATCAGGGAGAAAGACCTGCCCATCTGCTTCCATAAAGATGAGTTACTCACTGTTGTCATGTCAATTCTGACTTGTAGCAGCCTAGAAAACCCTGTGGGACAGTTCTACTCTGTCACATGGGGTCACTACGAGTTAGAATTGACTCAAAGGCACCCAACAACAACATTTTTATAGTTGAAAAAACTGAACTAAAGAAAGGTTAAGTAATTTGTCCAAGGGTACAGAGATGGCAAAAGGAAAACTTGAACTAACTCTGAATCCAGGTTGTAATGAGTAAAACTATTCTGCCATGTTACGTTCCAGTCAACATCCCTGGCATCATCACATATATTATCACAACCTCCTCCACTACTACTACCAAGTGGGAAAGCATTTCTTGAGCTCTTACCACTTGCTGGGTATTGTGCTGAGTGCTGTACAAACTATCTCGTGCCATCCTTGTGGCAACCTGATGATATTAATCCTGCTATTAACTCTTCAATGCATAAGGAAACCTGTGCCACTGCTTATTCCAAATAACAGCAGGGCCACCCGTGGCGGACAGGTTTTCAGCACAGCTTTTAGACTAAGATGGACTAGAAAGAAAGGCTGGGTGATCTACTCCCAAAAATTAGCCAGTGAAAACCCTATGGATCACAGAGTATTGCCCGATATAGGACTGAGAAGCGTTTTACTTTGTTGTACATGTGGTCACCTGTATTGGAGCCAGCTCGACAACAGCTAACAACAACGACAAGCTAAAGAGAAGTTAAGAAACATGCCTGACAGCGCCATGAATACATTTCACTCCTATGCTCACCTGATCAGAAGTGGAGGGTGGAGCTGCGGCCCTTTGGACATTTCATAAAACCAGCTCTCCCCTCTACCCATCATGTTAGAAGTGCATCTGCTAAGACATGAGAAATCTCTCCCCAAAGCTGGGGTATAACTTTGGGCACAGTGACTCTTGGCCAAACAATGTGCAAGGACAGCAACTGAAACCAAGCTGAGAACCTGAGCTCTGGTCAAATATCACTCAGGGAGCTTTGGCCTCAGATATGCTAAACTTGGCCTGTCATTGGCTTCCATGAAGCCTCAAAAACTACTCCCCAAGTCCACCTTTCAGCCAAAGATTAGACAGGCCTATAAAACATATAGGGTCACTGTGAGTCAGAATCGATTCCATGGCAACGGGTTTTTTTTTTTTTTTTTAATATAACAAACAGTAACACATGTGAGGAACGTGCTTCTTAGTTGAGTCAAGTAGACAAGACCAAACGGGCAACACCTGCCCAAAAGCAAAGACGTGACAGTAGGAAGGGCCAGGAAAACTGAAGGAATGGACACGGGGAACCCAGGATGTAAAGGAAAAGTGGGAAAGTGCTGGCGCATTGCAGGGATAGTAATCAGTGTCGGAAAAAAATTTGTGTATACATTTTTGAATGAGAAACGAATTTGCGCTGTAAACTTTCACATAAAGCGCAATAAAATTAAAAAAAAAAAACAAACCCTAGGCTGGTGCCTTCTAAGCAGTGGCATCACTAGAGGGGTGCAGATGACACAGGCTGCACCGGGTGACTCCGTCAGAGGGGGCGACACCAAAGTGACTGTCTATAAAATTTTGTGCAGCGTTTCAGCAGAAGTTCATTATTTTTTATAAAAATATCCCTGTAGTCAGTTATAACAACAAAAACATTTTTCAAAAGCCCAGCTCACATGTATCAATATGCCTACAAGGCTAAAACTCTAAGCTCATGTGCCCCAGTCAGAGCTGTCGTTACCGCCCAATTACAGTGACGCTTTGAGCGTCATGGTTTCGGGACAGGCAGGCCGAGCATGCGCTGTTGTTTTCGTTGCTGCCAGTGTTTTTACAGTCACGGATTTTGTCAGCTGCTTTGGTATTGTAACTACAACTTTGTAGTAATTAGTATTTGTGAACCCATATCAATAACTTCTCCGAGAATGAAATAGTAATTAAAAGGAGGAAAATCAAAAAAGGCTTCTACCCGGTTACTAATAACGTAACTAATAATGTTGCAATTCAAGGTAGATTTTACATAACAATTTTGTTAGTATTCATACAATCTGAGAAATATTGCATTTAAGCAATTTACAGCTATTTTATCACATATTATTTTATGATTAACATTGATAATGAACGTCACTAAGGATTCTGTGTGGTCTGGCATGAGAGAAGGCTCTGGGCGTGGTGACACCATTAGTTACTGCACTGGGTGACACCAACCCTAGGGACTTCACTGCTCCTAAGATACCACCATCCTCACCCAAACAGATGTCTGCTTCCATAACAGTTACCGTGGAGTCAATTCCAGTTCATGGCAACCCCAAGTGTGTCATAAGAGAACTGTGTTCCATAAGGTTTTCAATGGCTGGTTTTTCAGAAGTAGAACGCCAGGCTTTTCTTCTGAGGTGATCACCCAGGGCTATATTTGTTCTTGCCTTGGGGCAGGGGGTAGGTGTCAAAAGACTGTCAGTCTTGTTTTTCGAAACTTTCAGCCCTATCTATGTCTTCTGGCAACTGTCTAGACCAAGTAACTGCCATCTCACACCTGAATTCCTGCAGTGACCTGGTCCTGGGCCTCTGCTTCCAATCTTGTCCCCCTCAAATTTATTCTCCAATGAATGGTCAAAACCGATCTTTTTAAAGACTGAATCAGATCAAGTTTGTCCCCTGCTTAATTAAGCCCCTTAGTGTTTTCTGCCTCTTTTTAATTTTTATATTTCTTGGAATAAAATCCAACCTCCATATCAGAGTCTCTGGCCACTCTCTCCCCCTCTCCACTGTAATCGAGGCTCAGGAATACTTTTACACATAAGCCTTGTCTTTGTATTAGTGGTCCCCCCTGTCCTGTCCCCACCTCTTTACTCACCTATCTCATCTCATAAGGAGACCTGGTCACTCCTTTTTTAAGCTGCTAACTGAATGGTTGGTGTTGGAACCTACCAGCCACTCTGCAGGGGAAAAGACCTGGTGATCTGCTCCTGTAAGTATCATAGCCTAGAAAACCCAATGGAGCAGTTCTACTCTGTCCTATGGGGTCGCTATGTGTCAAAATCGACTTGACGGCACACAACCACAATGACATTTCATCTCATGTTCAACGTCAGTTTCTGGGTGACAGCATTCCTCACCCCTGAACCCAGCCCTGATTATTTCTCATGGAGCCCTCTTCTTTTCCTCTGGAGTTTCGATCATAATCTGCAGTACATACGTACATATGTGATCAATTGCATGCCTGTTTTCCCACAAATTTGTAAGCTCCATGAAGCGAAACCAAGTTGGTTTCCTTCTCTGCTGTATCCTCAATGACTACCCCAATTTTTTTGAGCTACAGCAGATGCTAAATAAATGTGTCAAATGAATGAGTAAATTAATTATTAACCAATTACTTCAGTGAGAAGATGAGGTTAGAGGTGATTCAATCATTATGGTTACTGCACGTTTTGCTCTAGATGACTTGGTAAGTCTCCCATAATAGATCTTGACGTCTTAGGAACATTCTGTTGTTGTTAAGGTGCCGTAGAGTTGATTTTGACTCATATTGACACCACGTGGCAGAGCAGAATTGCCCCATAGGGTTTCCCAGGCTGTAATATTTATGGAAGAAGATTTCCAGGTCTTTCTCCCTCAGAGCCACTGGTGGGTTCGAACTGCCAACCTTTCTGTTAGCAGCTGAGCTGCTTAGCCATCGTGCCACCAGGAACATTCTACGAATGGTTAAAAACATAGCATTTCCCTTCTCCAACAGTATGAGAAACCCTCCAAAGCTGGCGTTGTATGTCAGCAGCTCGTTGTCTTATGTAATAGAATAATTGCTGGCTTGAATTAAAGACATCATGATTTGGGAGAGTTGCTCATTTTCTGATATAAAAAGGAAAGGATCCACCCCTCGTATTAACACATCATCTCCCTGGCATGCTACACGAATAAGAAGGAAATGTAATTTTTTTTGAAATTGATATTTTTCACAAAGCCAAGAAGAGCTATCAAAATACAGGGCTGTTTATTTGGATGAATCATCAGCTTTTTAGGAATCCCAAGTGCTAATTGCATAATGGCCCTTTACAAAATACCATAATATGGCTTCGGCTAGTTTCTCCGTTTTCGGTTTGAAAAATAGATTGTTTAATAACCCATCAAAGCTATCTGTAAACCCAGTAACAGCAGAGCAGATGTTGACTGCTGTCTTGTGCCTCGTAGACATAATTAAAGACAATGAGACACTCTTGGATTCATACAACAGAGGAGAAAAGCAAATACAAAAATTGGCACAATAGGAATGTAAACAGCTTTTGCTGGACACCTGCTCTCTCCATCTAAAAGGCTGGATCATATTTCCGGTGATGAACAACTTTCTAAACTTCTTTACTGACTTATGTAAATATGGACATTCTGCCCTCCGCTTTTCAGAGAGAGACGCCTGTGAAAGCCAGTCTTTTCAACTGAATATTTGTTTTAATTTCATTACTGCCCACTAGCACCCTGCACAGTTTCAAAGACTATTTCTAATTTTTTCATAGGCATAAACCTTCCTAAAAACCTGCTAGTCAAAACTTTCACATGTATGAAAGGGGCCAAGTCTGAGAGAGGAGAAAAGAGGGCGATTTATTGATTCATTTGTTCATTCATTTGTTCATGTATTAATTTAGGAAATGGCTGACATTGACAAGATTACTGCCTAAGAGCTTTACAATTTTTCTTTTTTTTTTTTTTGTAAGTCAGGCACACTTACTAAAATCAAGCTTTCATCCTGTATAACACTCTAATTTTCTAAATATTTCACTTTGCTCCTTGAGTGTCTACTCAGTCTTCTGTCCCTTTTTCTGCTCTCTGTTCTACACGGGATAAACAGAACATACAAAAAGAAACATATGATATAAATAAAGGAACACGAATGCAAGTCAATACATTAGGCTTTTCTTGGTAGATGTCATGAAGGAGGAATTGAGGACTCCAAATAAGTGGTTTGATTATATCGTTTTTTTCTTCCATTTTAAAGACAGAAGAAAAAGGAAAACAAACAAACAAGCCCTGGGTGTTTGCAGTAGGTTAAACTCAGTTTTCTGTGGCTTACTCGGCAGGGAAAAGTTTCCTAGGTCCAGAATCCTCAATTCAGAAAATAAAAGCCCTCACTCATTTTTAAAACAAAGCAGAGTCCTTCTTCTGTGAAAAACTGAAGAGGGACCCCCCCCCAAAAAAGAGAGAGCCTCCAAAATCCCATTGTTTAAAGAGCACAAAATGCCCCCTTTGACGTGTGGTGAACAGTGATCCTGCTTACAGTAAAGGCGCCTTCTCTCAGCTGTCATTTTTGCTGAAATAGAAGGAATGGGGGTTCTGATGTGATCTGCATCTCTTTATGCTAATAAAATGGTGTCAGTCCATTTTCACAGACAACACCATAAAGCATAAACACCAAATGGGAAACAAATAGGGCCGTGATGCCCCTCTGAAACAAACCAATCAACCCTGAAACACCTAAGATAGATCGCAGCCCTGCCTCCTTTCATTCTTTATAGAGAGGCAATGAAAACGTCCCTAGGTGTGTCTGATTAAACACACAACCCACCACTCCACACACACACACACAGGCACACATGCGAGTGTGCACATGCTCACCTACATGCACATGCACACACGTACACACGTGCACATGCACACACGTACACACGTGCACACGCATGCACGCGCGCACACACACGAAACCTCAGAGGCTCGGGGATGTTGTAAACCACTACGGTCTTCTGATTTATGAATCTGCCTTCGCTGCATTGGGCTCAACAGCATGGCAAGCCGGGACCCCGCTCCCTGAATTGCCTTTATGAATACGACCAGGCCCCACATGTGAACAAAAGCAGTGGTATGGGGTGTATAAATCATTAATATGATGCCAGGCAGTGAGTGCATTTCCTGTGTTGGTTGGAGAGACCCTCCACACAACAGGGATTTGGGGATTGGAATTGGCTGCGGAGAAATACGCACTCCATCATCCTCTGAGCCGTCTGTCCTGCTCTTTGCCTTCTCCCTTCCTCGCCTCCACTCCCAGCCAGCAGCCTCACTGTGTGTTGTAGTCCATTAAACAATAACAATAGCGATTTAAAAATAAAATTTGACAGAGCTTCCAAGTTGAGAGATCGCCTGGCTCTTTCCCGTTTTGACAAGTTTCGCCTTGAACAAGAAAAAAAAAGGACGACTCGGTTAAATGGGGCTGTTTTTGCTAAGCTAGAGGCAAGCAGAGGATTGGGGAAATCACTCAGAACCAGAGCTGGCGCAGCGAGACGGTGGTTGTAAGTGTTGGTTCTGGAGAGGGGGAAGCTGGTTTTAAATATCAGCTCCCCAACCTCTGCCTCTGATTCTGCATCTGAAGATGAAGAGACTAATACCAACCCCTGGGAGGCCTTTCTGGGGGTGATGGGAGGTGATTAAATGAGGTAGCCCTATATGTGCTTAGTAGTGTGCCTGTCACGTAGTCCTCCATAAAAGTTATTGATTAGTTCATGATTATAATTATTTTATTATCAGCAGCGTCATTGTTGCAGGCGCCTGGATTCCCTAGTTCCCTAAAATCGCCTTACACCAGCATTTTCTGTTGCGTACGGAAGGAGCCTCATTTTTTGAATGAAGCCAGAACCAAACCAATTGTTGCCGTGTTGATTCTGACTCCTTGAGACCCCATGTGTGTGAGGGTAGAACTGTGCTTCTCTGGATTTTTAATGGCTCGTTTTTTGGAAGTAGATTCCTAGGACCTTCTTCTGAGGTGCCTCTGGGTGGACTTGAACAGCCAACCCATAAGCTAGCAGCCAAGTGCTTAACCATTTGCAACACCCAGGTGGCTGAATGGAACCAAAGAGGGAGGGAGGGAAAGAGGAAGGAAAAAAAGAAGAAAAAAAGAATCCTCAAAGACCCTGAGTCATATGTTCTAAATGGAGACCCCTGGTGGAAGATTCTGCCATTGCATCATGAAGAGAAGAGAATTTCTCCCTTCAACTCCTGCCGATTTTACGTGTTCCTTGCAAACCCTTAGGAAAAAAAAAAAAAAAGAAAGCGAGCAAAAAAAGGGGGAAAAAATTGCATAGTCTTGTACAGAGTATTGGAATAAGAGAACCTGCCAGGAGTTTGAGTGGAGACAGTGAACGGGTCCAAAGCAAAGCTATTTGCAGGAAGTGCTTTTGTGTTTCCAGAAATTCCAACAGCAGGCTGGATAAAGAGATGTGGAACTAGGAGCCCCATGCCTCCTTCTTAAGCTTCTGAATAAAGAGGACGAATGATTCGGCAGCAGGGAACGCGGCCGTCTCACCAGATAGATCCAGGGCCTGAAACTGCCCATGTCAACTTCTGAGTCTGCCCTGAAACCAGGGTGTCCGCCTGGGTGTGGGCTGCCCGGCGCCAGGCACCACCAAGCCCCAGCAGGGCTCTGCCAGGCACTCCCCAATGCCAAGGGGCCCTTTAGCAGGCACCGGCATATTAGAGCTGGTGGGAATACACTTCACGGCGTGCCCCAGTCCCTGCATCAGAGAATAATGACATTCTGAATGGAAATAAATGAAGCCCCTGCAGTGTGATTCTGTCAGCTTTTGAAAGTAAATAACTTTGCTCCTGACAAGAGCAAGACAGTTTTTATTTTCCCTCCTCCTGCCGCGGAGCATTAATTGAGCTGTGCAGCCATATTGCAATCCAATGCCAGCAGGACTAGCAGTTGACAGGGGGAGGCCGAGGGACCGAGGGGAGAGGGAGATACCCCCAGATTCCTTCTTTCTGTGCCCTTGGCAGGCGACAGGTACACTGAGCTGTTGACTTTGGAGAAATCAAAAATAAAAATGCATGTGAAGCTTCAACAAACAGACTTCACTTTTTCTTTTCAGTGGTAGAATTCTAGCCTTCCGGACTAGAGACCTGGGCTTGATTCCTGGCCGACGCATTTCATTTGCAACCACCACCCGTCTGTCAGTGGAGGCTTGTGTGTTGCTAGGATGCTGAACAGGTTTCAATGGAGCTTCCGGACTAAGATGGACTAGGAGGAAAGCCCGGTGATCTACTTCTGAAAATCAGCCAAAAAAACCCTGTGAATCACAAGGATCAAATCCTCAGTTGATCATGGGGATGGAGCAGGACTGGGTAGCATCTCCTTTGGTCGTGCTTGGGCTTGTCATGAGTCAGGGGCCGACGTGATGGCAGCTAACCACTTCCTATAATAGTTACTCATACGTTCATTTCTGTAACAACCATCTACACCTTAAGTGTCCCTGGCACTGTGCTAATAAACATCTTCATCTCTATCTGACTTAATCTTACAAAGAACACTCTGAAAGGGTTACTCTTATCCCCGTGTTTCCGAAGAAGCAATTAAGACTCCAAATAAAGTAAAGTGACTGGCTCAATTCAGTTGGATCAGCTAATTGAATAACAGAGTTGAGATTAAGCCTTCAGCTCATGGCTTCCATCCTAGATACAACTCTAGAGATACCAGTTTTAAAAGCTACTTCTAAATAGATGTAGGTTTCTCAGCTGAATTTTCTAAGGCACTTGAGTTGGGCAGCTGCATGCTGCAAAATTCGGACATCACTATTCCATTTTTGGATGCAAAACTGCTCACTGTTAATGACAGACTCATTGAGGGGGGACAGCTCTCAGCTCTCAGTCTCCTATCAGAGCAGAGCATGACCCTTGCCTGAGCTTGGGCAGAGTGACAGAAAGCAGATCTGCCAAGGGGAAGGCGGGATATTTACTGTTGTTTTAGATAAGGGGAATCTAGTCCTCTAGGTGAATCCTGGGCAAACATCAAACACCAAACAGAAAGGGCTCATTAAGACTAACCCTTTTGAGCATTTACTCATCAGTACTGGGAAATCCAAGGCACTTTCAATCCTACAGCTTCCTCTACTTTGTTCTATGGCTGCAAAGGAAAAAAAAAAAAAAAGTCATTACATCCTCAGAACATACACTAACCTTCTGAATGCTTCTCGCTCTGGCTCCAGTTCCTAATTTTGATTCTCTGTGTGTTTAAATACAAAATAAAGAAGAGGATCAGAACCAGGTGATGCTGTTCTGCAGCTACAGCCTGGTGGAGCATAAAAGACAACAGCATCTCAGCATCTCAAAGCCCCCCGTGTGCTGGACACATGAAATAGACTGCTCTTTCCCTGTACAGTATTGTCTGGGTCACTGCCCTGGAAGAGGTGCAAACAGGTGACACAAGGAAGGGAGCTATGGCCCTGCTCCATGAAAGGTAGTTGCTGGGGAGGAATGAGTGATTCCTAGAAAAGCCAACGGACCAAGGTGATGCTTTCCCAAGTGTGGTCAACACTGATGGTTCACGAGATGGCATCTGCATGAGCAAAGGGTCCTTGGCTTTGCTTACTGATAGAATCTAGAAGAGCAGCTGACACCTAGTAAGAGCTCAATAAACATGGAAAGAATGAATGAGCATAAGAATGAGAAAACATTTATTTCGATAAATATAAATGCATTGGAAAAAATAATATCATGGCTGTGACTCCATGGTGATTTTTTTGCTTATGCAAGTCTGCACTTAACTTAAAAATAGAATTCAATTTAAAGGAAAGTATTAAGGACATATCAATAGCGGTAATGAATGGATTAAGCAATCCTGGTGGCAAAACGGTTAAGAATTAGGCTGCTAATAAAGGCTGGCGGTTTGAATGCACACAGTGGCTCTCCTGGAGAAAGACCTGGTGATCTGTTCCCATAAAGGTTACAGCCTAGAAAACCCTATGAGTCACTCTGTCACATGAGCTCTCTAAGAGTCAAAAATTGACTCCATGGGACCTAACAAACAACAATGAGTAGATTGGCAAAAATTAGGAAGCGGAGGCTTGAATGTCTGAAGTCTGGGAAACACTGGACCATGTACATTCTTTTCAATTTAACAAAACCGTTGTGTAAGCACTTTAATGAAGTGTTGATAGAAGATACTGGCACATCTCATGGTGTTCCACCATTAAGGTCTTTCTTTACGGCTTTGATCAGAACCCTTTCTCTATGCTCTACTTCTAAACCCCCCCAAAACTAAACCCATTGCCATCGCGTTGATTCCAACTCACAGCAACCGTATGGGACAGGGTAGAACTCCCCCACTGGGCTTCCAAGCTGTAATCTTTAAAGGAGCAGATTGCCACATCTTTCTCCCAAGGAGCAGCTGGAGGGTTCAAAATGCTGACCTTTGGGTTAGCAGCTGAGTGCTTAGCCACTGTGACACCAGGGCTCCTTCCTGATACTACACGTGATTCCAAATGTTTCTTAGGGTTCTCTGCAACTCAGGAACGGTTTCTTCTCATTTGTTCATGGGAAATTCATTTCCACACTTCCCCCTTTCCATTCCTCTCATTTCAATACTGCCCTAGGGTTGAAGGGAAAGCTCACCCTCTATTTACAGAGATTGTCCGACCTGGCCTGTGTCCTGGGTCCACCACTTACTGTCTACATATGGTCTCTGAGCCTCAATCATCACCTCCTTGTGAGGCCACCTTGACAAACCCATTGGATAAAGCCTAACTACAGCATCATCCCCCAAAACAGTTTGCCACCAAGCCAGCTCAGACTCATGACAACCCCATGTGAGTCAAAAAAGAACTGTACTCCACAGGGTTTTCAATGACTGATTTTTCAGCAGTAAATTGCCAGGTCTTTCTTCCGAGGCACCTCTGGGTAGAAGAGAATCTCCAACCTTTTGGTTTGCAGCCAAGAACATTAACTGCTTCCATCGCCCAGGGATATCCAGCACCATCCCAGTTGTTCCTTATCCCACAACCTTGTTTATTTCCTTCCTAGCCCTCTCTGCAATCTGAAAATATCTTACTTTACCCTTTTGCATGGTCTATTTTTCCTTTACAAGAATATCAGTCCGATGGTGGTAGGTACCTTTCCTAATTTATTTGCTGCAATTTCTCAATCTCTGGAAATAATTTTTAAATGAACAACTGAAGTAACAACTAATTGTTAAATGAACAATCATATGTACTTGAAAAAAGGGGTGGCAATCCCTGCCTCACCTTACTTGTAAAGTTGTTGTTAGCAGTAGTCAAGTTGGCACCCGAATCATGGTGGCCCCACGCACAGCAGGATCAGACCGTTGTGATCCATAGGGTTTTCGTTGGCTGATTTCAGAAGTAGATCACCAGACTTTTCTTCCTATTCCATCTTAATCTAGAAATTCCAATGAAATCTGTTCAGCATCACAACAGCACGCAAGCCTCCACAGATGGAGGGGTGGTGGCTGTGCATGGGATGTGTTGGCTGGGACTCGAACCAGGGTCTTCTACATGGAAGGTGAGAATTTTACCATTGAATCACCAATGCCCTCTTCAAGGTTGTACAGAGGTCCAAATGTATTTATTCATTCCCTCATTCATCACTTAGTTTTTTACTGAACACCTACTATGTATTAGACCTAAGTCTAGGCATCATGGGTATAGTAACAAACTGAATAGAGAGTCTCTGCAGCCAGTTGCTTGCAGTCTAACAGGTTAGAAAAGGCATAGCAAACATGTTTTGTAAACTGTCAGGCGTTTGCCAAATATAAGTGAGGATATAATATTACTACTACTAATAATAAACAGTTGCTGGTGAGTTGATTCTGACTCATGGCAATCCCATTTGTGTCAGAGTAGAACTGCGTTCCACAGGGTTTTCCATGGCTGTGATCTTTGGAAGCAGCTCGCCAGGCCTTTCTTCCAAGGCACCTCTGGGTATGTTCAAACTGCCAACCTTTTGGTTAGCAGCCAAACACTTAACTGTTTGTACCACCCGGAAGCTTCTAAGATTTATAACAGAGGGATCATAACAGGGACCCTGGCCAACAGAAAGTAATCTTTTTGAACCAGAACCAGGAAACCAGGGCACAATATGTGAGAGAGATAAGAAATAGCAGCAAACTCCCCTTGCCCCCTGGTCTTTCAGGAGCCAGGGAGGTCCAACCATCTAAGATCATCCCCAGCCTGAAGCCAGGCTCAGAGGCTGGCTCCTCTAAAGCTGTTTCTCCCACAACAGCAGCAGCAGCCTGCCAACCCGTTGCTCATTTCCCCGGCTCACTTGAACTCTGCTTGGTTGAAGGACTAGGGCCAGGGCCCTCCTGAGCTATTGTGCCTGAGAGCTGACCCCATTCGACACAGCCCCTCTCAATGGGGCCAGAGGAGGCTGCCAGCCACATCATGCAGCCGGCAGCCAGCCCCAGGCTGACGCTCCTCCCAGCAAAGTTCTCCTGGGAAGCCCCAGAAACAGGAAACTATTGATGAATGGAACTTTCTTAGCTTTTCTTAATTGAATTAAACAGCACCCTGGGACACCTCTCCCTGTCCATTAGAAAGGTCTCTGCAGATGGGGCCATTACGCCCACACTTTGTCAGTGTGTCTTATTCAGAGAACAACATCTTCTGCGTATTACACTGCCCCCTTAGGCGCAGACGCACCAACCTGATTGTGTTCACAACGCTGCAATTTCTTCCCCTTCCAGAAGACCATTATTTGCCTGCCAAACTACACTGTTTTTACCGGGCCAATACGAATAAACAAGCTTTATGTTTCCTCTTGGGGGCAGAGAGCCTGGTTCAATGAATCAGAAAACCCTAAAAAGGATGGTCCATCCTCAGTCCATCAGCTACTGGACAATGACTCAAGGGCCCGCTGTAAGGAAAACAGATGGCGAGTGAGCGCGGGTGACGGGGGCTTTCTCCACACGGGCAAAAGCAGGAGCAGCCGGTTGTGTGTGTCCCGACACGGAAACCACCACGAAATGTCAGACAGTCATCTGAATGGCACGGGGCTCAGATGTGTGGACTAGCAGATGCTCGCCATTTTCACGCGTGCCTGTCAGATTAAATAATCTTCCTGCAGAGGCAACCCACGTAACCTGGCGTCAGAGGGAAGGGACTGAGTGGTGTCTGCAGTGCTCACCACCCAGGTGTCTAATATTTGGAAAGTGTGGGAAGAATCCCAGCACCCCTGGCCCTTATCTGGCAGACAATAGGCCACCTACTCCTGCCTTCTCCCCTTAACTAGAAAAGGTCAAAGTAACAAGGGACACTGGTTAATTAAGCAACTTATGACAAAGAATCTCTCTAGAAAGAGGCAGATGGACCTATCTTTTATCACATATCCATCCACCCGGGCCTGGGAATGTACTCATTCCAGCCATTTAAACTTCTAAGCAATTCAGACGTGAAGATAATCTATCCTAATTCTTTTCTGCATTATCGACACTATTGACTACCCCCAATCCACAGCAAGATCTAATAAATCAACATGGGATTAAGCCAAGAAGAAAGAGTGTGATAAAATGCCATTTGGCCCGCTATAAATCATCAGACAGAGTTGCGCAAGGTAAGTCACTGGAATGAGAATTGAACTTTTCTACGTCGTGGTAATTGTTATGGCCTACCTAATGTTTCCTAAATTTATAACCACGGCTGGTGCATGGGGCCTTCCGTGAGAGAGCCCTCCTTCCCAGGTGACTTTTGGTGCTGAGAACCTCTTTCTAATTAAAGACAGAAAGGGTTGATATGCAGGTTTCAGTTCAATTGCTTTCGATCTGAAGGTGTCCACTGTGAGCAATGGTTTCATTTACCAGGAATTACCCTTTGTACAAACCACTTCACTATTTAAAACAAACCACATGGATCATCATTAAGTGGGAAAAATTACCAATCTTCAGATATTGACAGTGGCATGGCCCACTTTAGAGGCCCCATTCCCCTCCCCCCCCACACACTTTAGTGTACATTTTTAAGCATTCAACTCGTTTTTAAATTTAGGCTGATAAAAAGGTCCTGAGTGAATAAGGCTTAACAGATTAGAAGCCTGCTTAGACAGTTCTGGGAGACACCAACAGTGGTTTAGGAACAGTAACGACTAAATTGACATGCTAGGGATCCTCTTGCACGGGGTTAAAACTCAAAGGAAAACCTAGCTCAGCATTGAGTATCTGTTTATGGTGATGGAAAACCTGGCAACGGACAGTGGTGATGGCTGCACAGCATGATGGATGTAACTGGTGTCATGTGAAAAGGCTGGTTTGGCAAATATTGTGTTACATATATACATTTATATATATATATTACAATTAAAAAAAAAAACAGCTCTGGGGGAAATCTGGCATGCAGTTGGCACCAGAAAAGAGCTATGTCTGTCCACCTACAACGCCATCATGCTTTACCATGATACGGATAGTCTTTGGTTTGCTCCTTGTGATTCAGGAAGGAAAGTAAACAACTCTAGGTGTGTGTGTGTGCGTGTGTGTGAGATTGTTTTTCATTACTCTCTATGAAGAAAAACAAAACAGGTTTTCCTTTGAACTAGCTCACTGCACACTTCCCCAAATTAGAATTTGTATTCGGAATTCTCCCTCAAAGCAAGTAGGTTTAGACGGGAGCTCACTTTGGAACTCTGGACAGATACCATATGGAGTACAGGTGAGTTTGAAGTTTACCTGGGAGAAGAAGACTCACCATCAAAGAAGACACAGGGTAAAACCTATCGCAGTATATTAAGAACAGAGGCGGAAGCAGGGACTTTCCCAAGAGAGTAAGGCTGAAGCCATCTGCTCTGATGCTCATCTGTCCCTTCCACCTGAAAACAGTCTACGACCACAGAGTATATACTCTATACTAGACGTGTATATAGGTGTGTACATGCACATGTTGTATGCCTGTGATGACATCATTGGTTCCAATATCTGGAAGCAAAAGGACCATTCAGTCTTGTCCCATTTGGCATTTCCGAACTGTAGTAACTCCTCAGATATTAAGAAAGAGTGAGCATACAGAGAGAAAGAGCGATTGTAGCTGTAGGAAAACATCCATCTAAAGTGAAGTTCCTGGGAAATGTAAATATATGAAACTGAATCAGCCAGATAATTTAAGCACCAAAGTCACCTCGGCTTTGGCCTGAATAAATAAGTTATTTGTGGCAAAAGAGGTGTGTTGCTTTCTCTTGGACAGTCAGAGTAGACTCGCATGATTTCTGTTTTCATGAGTTTTCTTAGGAACAAATTTGGGAGAATTTAGGGAGAAAGGCTGTACGGCAGAGCTGATGCAAAGAAAACAGATTCTGAAGTAATTCCCCTTGGATACTCGAAAAGAAACAGGAGCCATATCAGACTTCATTCCTGGAGACGATGCTGTATTTCAGTGAAGACTCTGGGTACCACCTGATCAGAGTCTGTGCGTGTATAAGACAGGAACAATAAAGCCTTTGAATAAGATGCTTGTGTTTTAATTGTTTTCTTACAATATCAAGATAACACATACTCCTGAAATAGGTGTCTTCCGAAATGTTTCCAGCCAAGGCATCATTTACTGTGACGTGGCCCGATTCACTGGTTCCTCAACTTACTTTGTGAGTATTGATCTGTCCTCTGATCTTCAAAATTAAATAAATCAAAACAAACAAACAAGCAAACCCAAACTCGTTGCTGTCGAGTCGATTTGGACTCATAGCAACGCTGTAGGACAGAGTAGAACTGCCCCATAGGGTTTCCAAGGCTGTAAATCTTTACGGAAACAGACTGCCACATCTTTATCCCACAGAGCTACTGGTGGGTTTGAACCACTGATCTTTCGGTTAAAGACACAAGAATAGTTACAGATAAGGAGCAAAAAACAACAACAAAAGCTGTGTCGTATAGGCCGAAGTCACACGGATTGCATCTGTGCGTAGCCTGTAAAGATTAAAATGAACTACTTCACACTCTTAATCATTCAATTGTCTGGATTGGTAAATTAAAACAATGCCATGGAATTGTCACACAACCTATCATGGCAGTGAGGACCATGAGAGGTGACCCAAAGGTACGTCTCTCCCGCCCTGATGGTGATCCTTTAGGGAGGGTAGGAGGTATGGCTGGAAAACTACATTCTGAGTCAAGCAGACACAAATAAAGACTGCCTCTACTATACTTCAGACACTTAGCAAAACTCAGAGAAAATGCACACACGTGCACACACACGCACACATACCTCATTCTGACATCTTGTCATAGCATCATGTTATCAGCACTTTCACGGACAGCATTACAAATCCTTTCAAGAGGAGGCATTCCCAAGCAAAATGCAAAACCCACCCTTTACCCATCTTCATATGGAACCCCAATGCTGATCTAGTCACTTCTAAATATTTGTTATGGCTGCCAATGGTTCCTTTGAGCCTTCCCACCACAGAGCAGGGGAGTTTTCACTCCTGGAAGAGCCAGCAGGGCGGATGATGAAAGCCCCTGAGCCTATCCTATATACTTGTCCTTCACATGGCAAAAATAACAACCTCTCCCTCAAAGACACCGCCTGCTTTCCCAAGTTGTGTCTAAATGAGCAAACCGATTTAACAATTTAGGAGGAAGAAGCGTTGATTTATTTTTAAAAAAAAGAACAACGCACAAAGAACTGGTCAGAACACTGAATACCTATAGCATTCTGCTTGTTAGGTAATGCTGTTCAAATTGATTAATAAATAACGTAAAAGGAGTGGATGTAGGAGGCACAAGATCAACTCGTATTAATAATTTGATTAAATCCGACCGAGGCTTAGCATCTGTAGAAACACTCATTAGAATGCTCTTCTGGTGGGTAACTGGTGTAAAACACGCACGCATACACACACACGCATGCACACACGCACACAGCAAAGAAATGCTAGCGGCAGATGAGTCATATAATACGTTACCAGTATGCTCTTGGGAAATGTTTCCTGGCACAATTTACTTAATGAGAAATGGAATAAAAAAGATATTTAAAAGGATAAACCAATTTGTTCTCAAGATATTACCAAAAATAATAATAACAGGCTGTTCTCAAAAAGACTTGCAACCAAATAATCCTAAGATATATTTTCTGGAGGCAACCAACTTGATAACAAATTACCCAAATGTTCAAAACAATCTTGACATTTTATAAATGCGTCTATGCCTATAATCCAGATGGAAATGGAGGGCCTTTAGGGAAGGAGGCACCTCTCAACTCTTGTGAAGGAAGTTGTGTCAACATACAAACACACATGTTAACAAATGGCACTCTGGAAGTGAGTCTGTGGAAAGCAGATAAAATGCCTACAATCCCAATAAACTCTTCGCAGAGCAGGATGGGGAAGGGAGAGGGTTTCCCATTGGAATGACAAACCCTCTGGCCCTGCCAGTTCACAGGCACAGCCACTGCCCCCTTGACAGAGAGCAGAAAGCTGTCCCCCCCCCCGCCCCCCAAAGGCAATGTTCCGCGGATTCCCAAGCCCAGGCACAGGTACCAGTGCCAGCCCTTCTAGTAAAGTGAGGAAGACAGAGAAAGAGGGGGTCTGAGGGAAACACCCAGAGAAAAATAGACACAGCGGAAGACTGAAATGTAGGGATAGTGCAAAGCCAAACAGACAAACACAACATCCCTCAGTAAGACCTTAATTAAGCGGGGAGTGAAGAGAAGACACAAATGCCTCTACAGTGCCCACAAAGACAGCATCCTAAACCTCTTGCCTTCACCGTACATAGCATTGCCTGTGAGTTTGGAGGCAGATTTTGGGGCCATCAGCACCCAGAAATCTAAACAGCCTGATCCCATAAAGAATCAGCACAGCACAAAACACGACACAGGCAAACTTAAGGCGAAAAAAAAAAAAAAAACTTAACATACACACACATGCTTACGTAGATGATTTTTCTTCCCCATTAAATCACCTTAATGAAAACTACAGGCACCCGAATGCCTCCACAAAGACTCCAAACTCTTAGCATCAAAGGGTTCTGATTTTCAAATCGCCACTAGACGCACAGATAGAAGAAGGATGCGAGTAAGAAAAAAAATGCAGTTTTCAATTTCAAACTCCGGTACCCAGGCTGGGAGGCAGGCATTCAAAGTATTCAGTGAGATGCAAAACCAGCTCGGCAGGGGGTTTCTGGGCTCCGCAGAGAACGAAGGGCTCAGATCCACCCCTCCAGTGCCAGCGCATAACCCCCCTCCCCAAGCCCCCTCCAAGGCAGGAAAGCGCAGCCCACGGATGAGGGTACCGAGTCGGTGCAGCCCCCGGGAAGCGGCCACGGAGGCAGAGGCGCGCCTTACCTGCTGTAAGTACATAAAAGTCAAGGCACACGAGAGCTGGGGACACATGCCCACGTTGGGGAGCGCCACGCAGGTGGCCCCCGTCAGAGGATGCTGCATCGTGTCTCTGTGGTACCCGCCGAGCACAAGTGGGGACGCTCGCATGCAATCACGTTGCTCCCTGCCTGGCCGCTACAATTTTTTTTTTTCCTCTTTTTAATTTTGCTGATTATCTAAGTCAAACGCGGGTGGCTGTCTCTGTCTCTTCTCTCTTTCTCTCTCTCTCTCCCTCCCCCCGCACCCCTCGTGTCCCTCCTCCCTGGCGTTCTTTCTCTTTGGGTTTGCTAGATCCCAGCCTTGTTCTGCCTGAAACTAAGACACTTGAGTGGACCAGGAAACTATTTTGTTTTCTTCCCTGCTGGATCGTTTTCTGGTTTGTTGGGCCTGCTTTTTTTTTTTTTTTAACCGCCCCCAAAGTGGAAGGTGCCCCCCACCCCACACCCGGTGAAGATGACAGGACCAAGCACAGGCAACTTGGATGGAAGGTAGAGAGGTTTGGATGGATACTCTCCTGTAATGCTGAGTAGGAGGGGGGTAGAGAGAAGGAGGAGGGAGAAAGGAGAGAGAGAAAGAGGGAGAGATGAAAGGGGAGGAGAGAGAAAGAGGGAGAGAGAGATGAAAAGGGGAGGAGAGAGAAAGAGGGAGAGAGATTTTGACTCACAGAGGAGGCTCACTCCTTTGGTGCTGATGCTGCCTGCCTTCTCATTTGTCAAATGGGTCCAGGGGCAGGGTTGTGTTTCCCCCCCCCCCCCTTTGCCTTTTTTTTTTTTTTTCCTTAACGACTCACCAAAATTCAAATTGTGTCTGCTAAAAATCTCTGCGGGGCGGGCGAAGAAGCAAGCGAGCGCCCCACATCGCCAGCATCCAGCCTTCAGCTGGACAATTCCTGTGCTCGCCCAGCTGGGACCCAGACTCCTTGCTTTTCGTGGCGGTTGGTTTGCCTGACTCCTCGAATAAACACAGAAATAGGATTCCCTCTCTTAAGAAGCTGGAGGTGTTGAGATCTGGGGAGCCCCGATTAGGGGGAAGCTGGGGCTGGGGGCGCTGGAGGGAGGGCGGTGTCTGTGCCCCAGCAGCAAAGGCAGCTACAAGCCCCGAGGCTTTTTGGGGCACAGCTTTCGCTGGCTCTCTGCCTCTGCTGGGCAGGCAGCAGTGCGCTTAGCAAACCAACCCCTATCCTAACCGCTGGGGCAAACTGCCTGGGCAGGCGTTGAAATCAAGCCTGTTGGACTAACATGCCAGCTCCTGGGGAAGGCAAGGGGGCTTCTAATCCCAGCTCTTCTCAGATTATGAATGCACAGGCTGGGGGAGGCTTGTGTCTGATAAGAGATTACTCTGTGGGCTGCAGTGGGCAAATTAAAATGGTTTATTTTATTCTTGTCTGGCCAGCCCTCTTTGGCCAAATTAGCATTCTGCTCTTGCAGATGGGTCTCCCCCTCTCCTGTATTTTATGAAGGAATAATTATTCATTAGTAGCTTGTGTTAGTCTTTATGCGATCAAATAGGATGTGATCTGCAAATCAAAAGAAAATATTAAGACTCTAACTTGTCCTTGGTCCCCACTAGTGCACATTCTGGGCACTAGTGAGATTATGATCACTGTATAGTAGCCATATTTTTTTTTATTATATAGATTTTTGACTCAGTGATTGGATTTTCTTTTTATTTCCCGAGCAAGAGGTCAGTTCTCTGAACAGAATCTTTTCAGGTTGCGGGTTTCCCTGCAAAGATCCTTGTTGAAGGCTTGCCAATGTCTGCAGGACATGGTCACACTTTGAGAGGGGACGGGGATTCTCACAAAGGAGCATTTAGGACGTGACCCAGGGGACTGGCCACCAGGGGCTCGCCCCCAGATTCTCTGTGAGGCTCACATAGATGCTCTCAGCCACAAGACCTCTTCTGAACTGAACCATCAGCTCAGAAGTGACAACTCACTTTGAGGCTAATCAAAATCCTTTCTGAAGGAAAGGAAATTAACTATTGCACAGCTCCATTTTTTGGTTGTTGTTTTTGCTGTTTGTTTTGAAAAGCTATCAGTAACTACAAGGTCCTCGTTATGCCAAATACTAGGCCTAAACCAGATTGCTTCTTTTTACTTTTTCATTTGCCAAACCAGTCTGTTCAACCATACTGGGGCTCACGAATCCCATCAACTGAATAGAGACACAGTAGCTAAGCAAAGAGTTGGTACTTCCAACTTACCCAGCAGCTCTGCAGGTGAAAAGACCTGGCAATCGGATCCTGTAAAGATGACAGTCTAGGAAACCCTACAGGGCAGTTCTACTCTGTCACATGGGGTCACTATGAGTCGGAATGGACTTGAAGTCACACAACAACGACAGCCCATTTAGCCCCAGGTAGAAGTTGGCATGGGGGATTAGGAGTGCCTTGGGCATTGTTCTCTGCTACTTTTTTTTTTTTGTGGGAGCAGACAGTGGTTAGTTTGTAAAAAAATCCTTGCTCTACGTTGACTCTGAAATCCTGTTTAACAGACAAGCTCTGATTTACAAATAAAATGATTCTCTCTTTCTTGCTTTCATCTTTCTTTCCTTAGTCTCTACCTGCTTTTTTTTTTTTTTGCAATTCACAAAATCAAAAAGAAAGCCACTGAACAAAGCATATACAGAATACAAGGGTCTTTCCTCCCCTTCCTCTCCTTTTCCGGTCCTTTCCTTTTGCCTCAAGCAATCTGCTCTATGACAGGGTTTGCCATGCTTTCCTCCGTTCTGTTTCTTCCCTTGCTTCTTTTCTTGCCAGCACAGGGAAAGCCTGCAAATGCCCCAAGAAGAGGATAGAATTTTCCCTTTAGCTCATTTTCATAAGAAACATGATAAATAATACATGGCACTTTAATAAGACCTTATCTGAATGGTTTAATGAAAAAACAAATACATTATGTAAGGAACCAATAACGGCTCTCAGCTGCACTGAGCCAATAGTGGTCTGCCGGCCCGTTTTCTCCCCAAAGTTTAAAACCTTTTCATGGTGATTGGATTTTTGCAGCCCCATTCTGCAATAACGGCCCAGGCTTCCCTTTAAACTTATCTCTTCACAGCCCAGGCATATTGGAAGTCTGCAAAATGAAACAATGGGATGCAGACCCTCTACCTCCATCTCAAAAGGATTCTCAGCCAGGCTCCATTCTCTGGAGGACCAACTCACACATTCTGACACAAGCGCATGCAAACGCGCTCATGCACAGAGGCAAGTACACACCCTAGACACACACCAGCCACTTAAAGAAGCAGGCAGGCAAGGTTTTTACACTCGTTAATATCACTGCCCACGGATCAGTAACACAGCATCGAGCGACGCCATGTCAAACTGCACCATACCTGCAACCTCTGCTCCCTGGATGATGAAACTTCGCTCGCCTTTTGACCAGCATCTGGGGATGCTGGATTTGAATTTGATCTCAACAGAGACTGGGAGAGAGCCACATCAATGCCACTGGCTCCTGAATGATGCTTCTACGTCAACAAATGGGAGAAGCAGGGAAAGACATAATCTTGTCTCTTCTGCGAAGAACCCCCGGGCGCTTGGACGTATGTATGTATGTATACACCTCGTACACGTTTGAGGGCCACCCTGCCTGCCTTTCAGGTACAGGGGCCCTTAATTGAATAGGTACACACACCCTGTAGGAAGCTGAAAGAAAATGTGAAAACCAGCAAGAAACAAGATCACCTTCAAATGGAACTTCCTTATGCAGAAGGCTACCGCTCAAGTTTTAATTTGACTTCCACAATAGTATTTGTAACTTTTTTCTTTCCCTAAACTTGCCAGCTATTTGAAACAATAAAAAAACTACTCTTGATTTCTTTTTTTTTTTTTCCTTCTTTTTTCTTTTTCCTAACCCCGTATTGTAACTTCTTAAGTGTGTCAAAATAGCAGACATTTCACTAAGGATACTTTCTACTATAGTTGTCATACCTCAAAGCAAGAGACTCCAGTTGGACAAAATGAGAGACTTTCTATTGTAAGCGTAATTAATTATCCATACTAGGATTGGCTCAGTGGAAGTGTCAAGGGGTGACTTAGCAATATTTTACTCTCACTTTCAAATTTTGAAACTGGGAACAACATGTGCTCAATCTTCAGTAAAATGAGAATGCAAGTATTTTTAGACAACTTTTTTATTTTTATTTTTTTAATCTCTGTAACATGCACTTCGATATAGTTATTTGTTCGAACACTTCAGTGATAGTTGTTTGGTGTTGACTGCATTCCAGGCACCGTTCTAGTCCCTTGGGGTTTATCTGGAGAGGAGACTGCAAGCCAAGTTCATGGACACCATAGAGCTTACATTCTAGAGGGGAGGGAGAAAATAAGCAATAAAGTAAGAAATAAATAAAATATGCAGCCCCGGTGGTGCAGTGGTTAAGAGCTTGACTGCTAACTAAAAGGTTGGCAGTTGGAATTTACCAGCCTCTCCTATACTCTGTCCCGTAGGGTCCCTATGAGTTGAAATTGACTGGATGACAATGAGTTTGGTTAGTTGGTTGGTTGGTTGATTGGTTGGTTGGTTGGTTGGTTGGTTGGTTGGTTGGTTGGTTGGTTGGTTGGTTGGTTGGTTTGGTATTCAGCATAATAGAAGGTGATAAGTGCTGTAGGAAAAAAAAATACGCAGCAGCATTTGAGGACTGGGGACATAAGGTAGAGGAAGGGCAGGGCAGGCTGCAGCAAACGCTTCATAAAATGTGAGTTTGCTCTGAAAATGCAGCTCCAGTTTCTAGAAAAGTCACCTCGCACCCTGGCCCCTTCCCACCTGAGTTTTGCTGAGTGCCACATCCCAGGCTTAATTAATCCTAAAGCTCTCACGAGTCCATCTACTGAGAGAGGTGTTGGACCTTTCACGCCTCTACTGATTAAAAACTGGAAAGGCTCTCAGCTGTAGCTCTGGCCACTGGAGGTACAGGGTTTAATACAGTGCCTGACATACAGCACCCAATCAGTAGCTGTCGAGTCAACTCTGACTCATGGGGACTCCATGTGTATAAGCGTAGAACTGTGTGTCGTAGGGTTTTCAAGGGCAAATTTTTCCAGAAGTAGACAGCCAGGCCTTTCTTCTGAGACACCTCCATCCTTCGATTAGCAGCCAAGTGTATTAACCATTTGCAGTATCCAGACCCTGACATATAGTAAAAAATAAGTGCTTAGAAAATACAGAATGGGTGAATCAATGAATACAACAGGCATTTGGACCAGATGACTTCTTGCTCTCTCTTCCAATTCAAGGAATACAAAGATTCTGAGTTTGTTTTCAGCTCTCTGTGTGGCAATTTGAGCCCAGCACCCAGGAAAGCCCCCTGGGCCTCTTGAACGAGGTCTCTGCCCCTGATGGTCCATTTGAGCTATGCTGCGGAAGCTCCATTTCTAGACACAGCTCTCCAGGCAAAGCATGGGCCTTCCGTGGGATGGAATCGGAGGGCTGAGGGCGTGGCAGAGCTCAGATGAGCCCAGCATTCCTCTTCCAGAGTAAAGGGCTGTGTCTGAGGCAGAAGCAATTCCGACCATTCAGTGGCAATCTCTTTGCATGTAAACACAGAATTGAGACTGAAGATGAGAGTCTGTGTCTGCGTAAAGGACCCTCAAACTCCTCTAGCATTCTTACCTGGGTGTCGGTTGTCAATGAGGGATCAGGCCTAAAAATAAGCTGCACTTGCAAGAACGGGAACACAAGTGCAGGTAATACCCAGTCCACAAGGAGCTCCTGCTGCAAAAGCTCTTTTGAAAATTATATGGGCTTTTAGAACGAACAGGTTGCTACCATCTTTTGCTCACAAGATTGACATCCATCAATCAATAAAATCAACTAATTAATTAAATAAAATGCATACCAGTAATATCCAGAATTGATGTGGCCGTGGAGAAATGGGTGGGTTCAAAAATAGATGGTGAGAGTCAAAATGGATACCATTCTGGAGATGACGGTTTGGCGTTTATTACCAAAAATTGAAAATATGCTTATCTTTCCACCTAACGGTTCCCATTCTAGATTTGTGTCCTGCAGAAATACGTGAGATGTGCCTAGTGATACATACACCGGGGTATCATCCCAGCATTGCCTGTAAGAGCAATCAGAAGCGATAGGGGAACAGTAAAAAAAAATCACAGCAAATACACACACTGTGGCTGCTAAGGAGAACGAGACACTTCCATGAGTCTTCCCTTAGAACGAGCGAGCACTAAGGGAGGTCTCTAAGAAGTTTCGGAGCATTGCATAATAATGACTCCATGCGTGACAACCACACCAAATCAAACAGATGATAGCAAAAAAAAACCCCACAACTTGTGTGTGTGTGTGTGTGTAGGAATCCCTGGGTGGCGTAAACAGTTAAGCGCTCAGCTGCTAACTGAAAGGTTGATGGTTTGAATCCACTCAGAGGCACTTCAAAAGAAAGGCCTGGCGATCTACCTTCAAAACATCAGCCACTGAAAATCCTAAGGAGCAGAGCTCTACTCTGACACCCATGGGGTCGCTGTGAGTCAGAATCCACCCAGTGACAACTTTTTTTTTTTTGTTTATATATGTATTCACACACACATGCACATATATACATAGGCATGCACGTACCCACGTATGTACATGCATACACGTAAGGCATGGATAGAAAAGGGTCTGGAAGGATACGAGTTAAAATGGTAATGAGCTCACATCTACGGTAATGTAATGAGACAGAGGAAAGAGGCTGGGGGGACTTACGAGTTTTACTCTACACAATATTGTATTTGAATTCTCACAACATGAATGTGTTGTTCATAGTTTGTATATTCCACATTCCGATTATTAATGCATGTTTGAGTCATGCCACATCAGCGAATATAGGTCCCGAAAGCTTGACTCCATCCATGGCACTAAGGTCACCTCTACTTTGAGGAGGCACCTCTTTCCCACCTAGCTGAGGGGCTCATCTTCCACACTGTATCAGACAATGTTCCGCTGCTATTCATAAGGTTTTTGCTGGCTAATTTTTTCAGGAGAAGACTGCCAGGTCTTCTTCCTAGTCTGTCTTAGTCTGGAAGCTCAGCTGAAACTTGTCCCCCATGGGTGACCTTGCTGGTATTCGAAATCCTGGTGGCAGAGTTTCCAGCATCACAGCAACACATGGCACCATAATGCAATAAACTGACAGATGTGGGGGCAGGGGACGGGGCAGGGGCTGTCCATTACTTTTGTAATAACATGAAGCAATTCTATAATAATAATTATTATTATCATCACCGCCATCTACTTTTATCATTGTTGCTGTTATTAAGTACTTGGTTACATGTTCCTCATAATATCTTTATTATTTATAATATTTTATGACAAAATTAAAATTTTATAAATGGTGGTAATTTTCCTGGCTAGTCAGAGAAAACCTGCTTTAAGCCCACTATTGAGTGGGACTATTCTGTGGATTTAACATCAAAAGCAAAAAAGAGAAGCAGGCGGTACCTTGATAGTTCAGAACTTTATTTCTGTTTAGGGTCTAAATTTGTGGGGACAAGGTTTTCGCTTACCTGCTCAGAAATGGAAGCAAGAGCACCAGGGTTGGCCCGCCACTTTCTCATCTGCTGAGGCTGCCCAAGAGGAAACGTGCTAATGTTTCCATAGAAAATAAGGGACAGAATTGGTTTTCAAACCCCAAGCCCATTGCCACTGAGTCAATTCTGACTCCTAGCCACCCTGTAGGACAGAGTAGAACTGCCCCACAGGGTTTCCAAGGAACAACTAGTGGATTCGAACTGCTGACCTTCTGGTTAGCAGCCAAACTCTTAACAACTCACTGTGCCACCAGTGCTTCACAAACCCAAGTAAGTCTTTTTGTTCAACATTCACTTCATTAAAAAAAAAAAAACCTGTTGCCCTTGAGCCAATTCTGACTCACAGCGACCCCATGTGTTACAGAGCAGAACTGGCATGTAGGGTATTTTTGGCTGTAATCTTTAAGGAAGTAGATCACTAGGCCCTCATTTGAACCACCAACCTTTAGGATAGCAGCCGATCACAAACAGCTTGTGCCACCTAGGCCCCTCACAGGGCAGGGTAATCTTTCTATGCTTTGTCTTAGCACCTAACCCAGGACACAGACCAAAAGGGGATGATTAACCAGTGAGCAAGGTACCTTTCATGGATTGAATTATGTCCCCCCCCAAACTATGTGTGTCAACTTGGTTAGGCCATGATTCCCAGTATTGTGTGGTTGTCCTATATTTTGTGATTGTAATTTTATGTTAAAGAGGATTAGGGTGGAATTGTAATGCCACCCTTACCCAGGTCACATTCCTGATCCAAAGTAAAGGGAGTTTCCCTGGGGTGTGGCCTGCTCCACCTTTTATCTTTTTAGAGATAAAAGGAAACAGAGAGTTGGGACCTCATACCACCAAGAAAGCAACACTGGGAGCAGGGCGTGTCCTTTGGACACAGGGTCCCTGCGCCTGAGAAGCTCCTCCACCAGAGGAAGATTGAGGACAAGGATCTTGCCCCAGAGCCAAGAGAGAGAGAAGGCTGTCCCCTGGAGCTGACGCCCTGAATTTGGACTTGTAACCTATGAGACTGTGAGAAAGTAAATTTCTCTTTGTTAAAGCCATCCACTTGTGGTGTCTCTGTTATGGCAGCACTAGATGACTAAGACAGTATGCATGGGCTTAATTGTGTTCACCTACTAATTTGTAGTGAACAATTTCACAAGGTTATCACAACGTCAATGGTGCTTGCAAAAACCAGGTGAAATTGTACATTATAGATTAGTAAAGAGCACAAGTAAGCCTGTAGTATCTCACCTATTGGCTGATCTGTCCCTATAGGCCAACAAGGAATAGAGAATAAGGTAATTTTTGTACCTGCAGCCATGGCCAAACCCACTTTCCCCTTCCCCGTGGGCCTAACTAGAGGGAGTTCAAGAGGCACAAAAATTCTCTCTTCTCCCCTTTAGCCATATCTCTCCCTCTGCAGTGACTCACTGGCCACTGGTTATGAACCCTATAGAAGGGCTGCTTTGGAAGAACTAATGTCCAGACTCTGAGCAAGTCTTTCCCCGCCATGTAGGCCTGCTGTATGCTAGCCAGCTGGACATCAGCACCCACCTCTGCAAACACGTACACCGGCTGAATGTGTGAGACATGAGGGCCGTAAGCACAGGGAGGGGCTGCATGCAAGGGTCTTCTTGCCTCCTGCATTCCTGCAGGGGCAAAGCCAGGGGTTCCCACAGGCCTGTGGGTCTCCCAGGCAACATGAGGAACCTCCCAAAGCTGTGCACTCTAGCCTGTACCCCAAAGAAAGGCTCACAGAGGCCCTATACTAAAAAAAGAAAGAAATCAGTCGCAGTCGAGTCGATCCTGGTTCACGGCAACCCATGTGTGTAGAGTAGAACTGCTCCATAGGGTTTTCAGTGGCTGTGACCTTTTAGAAGTAGATTACCAGGCCTCTCTTCCAAAGTGCCTCTGGGTGGGTTCAAACCACCAACCTTTTGGTTGGTAGCTGAATGCTTAATAATTTGCACCACTCAGGGACTCCTCACAGAGTCCCAGGACTCGGAAAACATCTGCTTGGCTTGCCTGCCTGGCCAGGGGTAGGCCGCTATTGTTGTTAGGTGCTGGTCATAGCGACCCCATGTAACAGAGTAAAAGTGCCCCATAGGGTTGCATACGCTATAAATTTTATGGTAGCAGATCACCAGGTCCTTCTCCCATGATGCTGCTGGGTGTGTTTGAATCATCAACCTTTCAGTTAGTAGCTGAGCACTTAACCACTGCACCACCAGAGATAGGTTAGGAAACCATTACTGCAAAAGATGCAATATGCCCATGATGGTGTTCCAGCTCTACAGAAATATGCTATCTGGGTTTAAATTCCAGATCTGGTGATTGCAAGATATGTGAACATGGTCATGTGAGTTAACCACTCTGACTCTGTTTCTTCATCTGTAAAATGGGGCTAACAATAGAGAGAATTGTAATTGTTCTCAGGCTTGTTCCCCCTAATTTGTGAATTATTAAAGTCATGAACTATTTAAATAAATTCTTAAAAACAATGGAGGGATTGTATGAAATTAACAGCTTTTAAAGTTTCTGCCAATTGAGTACATTTACACACATGCATACACACATACCATCTGCTATCATCATCACCTCATAAAGGAAAGGGCATTTTATACCAAAATGTCAAAAAACAAGAAGGACATAATCTCAAAATAAAGGACAGCCTTTCAAATTGATTAATTTTAAGTCTATTAAAATTTTCACTAAATTGCCCTTAATTTTCTCATTTAGCTGCAGTCTGTTGAAAATGTCATTATGAAATCAGACGAGTCTATGGATCAGCATTTGGGAACCACTGAGATAATGAATGTAGAGTGCTTCTTAGCACAATGCCCGGCACCCAAAGAATCCAGCTGTGGTAGGGACAGGAAACCTGGGTGGTGCAAGAACCCACCCAGCAGCACCGCAGAAGCAAGGTGCTGTGGACTGAATTGTGTCCCTCCAAAATATCTGTCAACTTGACTAGTCCCTGATTCCCATCATTGCGTTATTGTCCACCATTTTGCCATCTGATGAGATTTTCCTATGTGTTGTAAATCCTATCTCTATGATGTTAATGAGATGGGATTAGTGGCAGTTATGTTAATGAGGAAGGAATCTACAAGATTACGTTGTATTTTAAGCCAATCTCTTTTGAAATATAAAAGAGAGAAGCAAGCAGAGAGACATGGAGACCCCATACTACCAAGAAACAAGAGCCAGGAGTATAGCACATCTTTGGACCCAGGGTTCCTGTGCTAAGAAGCTCCTCAACCAGGGAAGATTGATGACAAGGACCTTTCCCCAGAGCTGAGAGAGAGAGAAAGGCTTCTCCTGGAGCTGGCACCCTGAATTCGGACTCTTAGCCTACTATACTGTGAGAGAATAAATTTCTCTTTGTTAAAGCCATCTTCTGGTGGCATTTCTGTTAAGCAGCACTAGATGACTAAGACAGAAGGCCTGGTGATCTGTTTCTATAAAGATTGCTGTTGTTTTGGGGTGCCATTAAGTTGATTTTGACTCACAGCAGCCCCATGTGACAGAGTAGAACTGTCCCATAGGGCTTCCTAGACCGTAATCTTTATGGAAGCAGATCACCAGGTCTTTCTCCCATAGAGTCTCTGGGTGGGTTCAAATGGCCAAGTTTTCAGTTAGCAGCTGAGTGCTTAACTATGGCACCATTGGGGCTCCTTCCATAAAGATTACAGCCAAGAAAACCCTACAGAGTAGTTCTACTCTGTAACACATGGGGTCACCAGCAGCAACTAACAACAACAACATAGAGGGGAGGCTTGGAAATAACAGTTATACTCATTTGCCTGAATTACTATTCTTTTCATCCCCACAGGCTCCTTGAGAAAAACAAACCAAAGACCGTTTCTACTTCTGAGCTCCTGAACCAAGGGAGTAGCAGACCTTTCACACAGGAGGGGCTTAACAAAGGTCATTTGAATTTGTGGGACAGTCAGAGTCTACTCACCTTCCTCAATGACACACTGGTTGTGTTGTTGTTAGTTGCCATCAAATTGGCTCCAATTCATGGCGACCCACGCACAACATGATGATAGGTTGCCCAGTTCTACACCATCTTCACGATCGTTGGTATGTGCAAGTCCATGGTTGTGATCACTGTATATTTTGAGTACCTTCCAACCTAGGGGGTTCATCTTCCCACGTTGTGTTGAACAATATTTCTGTTGGGATCCGTGGGATTTTATTGGCTAATTATCAGAAGTAGATAGCCAGGACTTTCTTCCTAGTCTTAGTTTGGAAGCTCCACTGGAACCTGTCCACCATGGGTAACTCTGCTGTATTTGAAATACTGGTGGCATAGCTTCCAGCATCAACCATAGCGACGCAAAAGCCACTGCAGTGTGACACACTGACAGATGGGTGGCGGTCAGTGGTTGTAGCCCTGCTCATTCCAGACCTTCTGGAAATCAAGAGTTGTGATGGGGTACTTGGGATTCTTTCTGACTCATATGAGGGTATGCAGTGCACTGTATGTTTGGGAGTGTATCTTTGGAGTCTCCCTATTTGGGTTTGAAGTCTTGGTTCTCCCCAGCTGTTAAATTTCTATTGAGCTATAAGCTCTGAAAATCTCAGTTTCCTTCCCCCTCATAGGTATGATGGTAATTTTGCCTTCCTAATTATGTTATTAAATATGACATAAGGCTTGACGGCACTGGGTTTTTTTTTTTTTTTTTTTTTTTAAGGCAATACGTGTAAGTCCTGGGCTTGGTTCCTGTTATCTAGTAACCATGTACTACATGTTAACTCATTGCCATCGAGTCGATTCTGACTCATAGCAACCTTATAGGACAGAGTAGAACAGCCCTGTAGGGTTTCCAAGGCTATACAATCTTTACGGGAGCAGACTGCCACCTCTTTCTCCCAGGGAGCAGCTGGTGGGTTCAAACTGCTCACCTTTCAGTTACCAGTCAGAGATCTTAACCACTGTGGCACCAAGGTTCCTATCAATACATGCTAGCCACTATTATTATGAATTATTCCTCATCTCAGCCCCTGGCCAATTGATGACATTCTAGCTTTTTTGCTAAAAATCACACCAACAAGACTAACAAAGTTCATACATTTGTGGGATGGTTAACCTCAAATGCAGTTTTTTTCCCCTTCCAAATGTGTTCTCAAATGACATGGCATTATACAAAAATGTGTAGACAACACCTTTCTGCCCTGAGTACACAACAATGTATTTAACCTTACTAATAAATCGAATGACTACAAACCCACACATTAGTCTTTGTCAACTAAATTCTTCACCAGCTGTATCTCACAAAAGTCAGGTCAAGTCCCTGACTACGTTTTGGAAACTGGCTAGGGAAATACATAAGACAATCGCTTCTGGCTAGCATGGTGAACGTAAGAGTTGTAATAGCCTAAAAAACAACAGCATTAATGACAGACGGCATGCTTTTGAGTGTCTACAGATACATTTTTCTGACCTTCACAAAGCCCTGTAAGGTAGGTTTTTATGGCTCCAATTTGCAGAAGAGAAAACTGAGTCTATAAGAAGTGTACATTGTGTTCTACTAATCAAGGATGGGAGAAGTGGTTTTACTCAGGTCTGCTGAACAACAAAGCCAGGAAGCATTCTTTCCAGCAGCATGCTACACCGGTAGCAGTAGAGACACTGTTCATAAAATCATCATCGTCTTTATCATCATCACCATCTTATTCGCCATTGTTTCCAATAGCGAAACCTAGCAAGCCCTTCCCTGAAAAGTTGTATCAGCTCAGCTGCAATCTCTCCTCTTCCGGGAGTCTACCTCACTGACCCAGGCTACCTAATTTTACAGCATGGAACTTTCCTAGCTTTCTAGCCTTTAATGCTTATAGGAAGAGTAAATCCCACCCCCATCCACAGCCCACCCTAAGCTCTTCAAAAGAACAGGCCCTGCCTCCTTTCTCCTCTGCCAACACCCTCCTATCGTACCCCACCCCTGACAACAGTGACAAGTAAGGAGACACAATGTTCTATCAGAGAAGCCAACTGTCACCTGCCAGGAGAGAGTCAAGACTCACCTGGAAGAACCCCAGATTAAATATATCCAGAGTAAGCAAATAACTTAAGTTCCCACAGGAGCTTTCCTAAAACAATGGGTTCCAAGCAGTGATACTAAGGGAGGGTGCAACATTTGACTCTTGAGAAGGTGGGAGTCTGCTTCCAGCGCACAGGACAGAATGTAAGTGCGTGGGACAAGGTATGGTAGGCGGCAGAGACAGAAACAGCTCAGTGGTGATCTCTCCTAATGAACGAGTGGGTGGGGAGGTCTGCTTTGGGAAGCCTCCACACCCCACTCTCTTGCTGTGTTTCAACTTTCTGGATGGAATTCGAGAAAACCTGAAGGCAAACAAAGCCTGTAGAAGGTTCTACTTTTCCTCTGTAATAAGCTTGGCTGCAGGGTCCTTTGACCCCCTAATTGCTTACCAGTATTTATCTTTACGCAGCATCGGTCACCCTCAAGCATCTCTGCGGAGAAGTGACTTCGCTTCTAACATTTCAAGCTTGGAAATAACCCCTTTTGGTCTCATCCTCTCCTAGGTCCTGTCCAGGCCCAAAGGCAAGAGGCAGCCCAGGGATTCTTGGTCACTGGTATTATTGGCACACTTCCAAAGGCCAGCGATTTTTGGTGGTGAGCTATGAAGGATGTAAAAGACTCAAAACGAAACTAAGTCTGTGAAAAGTAGAAGGTTACGCTGCTATTGGGTGGAAAACCTTCCCAGTTCTCAGTATCTCACCTTGTTGAATTCCCTAGACTTTCAAGTCCTAACCCCCAAATTGGAGCCCTGATAGTGCAGTGGTTAAGCATTCAGCTGCTAGCCAGAAGGTTAGCAATTTGAATCCACCAGCCGCTCATTGGAAACCCTATGGGCCAGCGCTATTCTGTCCTATAGCATCGCTGTAAGTTGGAATCAACTCAACAGCAACAGGTTTGGTTTTGGGTTTTAGTCCCCGGGTTGCAATTCCAAATCCCAGGCACTTTATACTCTCATCAGCTCCTTTGGTCTCCTAGCTCAGGTTTTTATATTTCTTGTCTGTGGGCTCCATCACAAGGACCCACACATGAAACTCAGCCCTTCATCATGTTCCCCAAATCTATCCACTCTCAGGAGGCGTGTGTGAGTTTAGTATACACGGAGACTGTGGAAGTACAAGGAAGGGCGGGTAGAAGAAGTGGTTCTCATCCTAGAAACACAATTCTAGAAGGACTGGTGAGCATCACATCTCTGAATATGACATTCGACTACTCTACCACCATAGGCTCTGAAGAACAGAATCTCCCGATTTCAGACTTCTCCACCCTGCTTCCTTCTCTGCTCCTCCTCCCACTGGGAACCAGAGAACAAATTCTCATGGGCACCTTGTTCCATTTCCGCCTCCTATGAAAGCTGGCCATTGGTTGTCCCCATGCCCTTGATGGTATCACCTTCTCCCCCAAGTTTGCATCAAGCCATTTTTCCAAACCCAAACAGTATTCTCCATAAGATGACCTGTCGTGCCCAGTGTTGAAAGAACAGCATTTCCTCTGCCTTGATTCACATATGATGTGACACTCTTCCAACACGATGGCATGGAAGAGAAAACCATATACTCCCTTGGCTGGGTTCTTATATGCATTGTAGCGTTCTCCCAGGCTCCATAGCACAAGATCTTACTTCGTGTGGCATTTTCTCAGGACCTTTACCTCTCATACCCCATAGTCATCACCATCTTGAATGACCCACTTCTGTGGAACAGATGCTCGGTTACCAGTTACTAGTTGCTGTCAAGTTGATGCTGACTCATGGTGACCCTGCGTGTGTCAGAATAGAACTGTGCTCCACAGGGTTTTCAATGGCTGATTTGCTGGAAGTAAATTTTCAGGCCTTTCTTCCAACGTGCCTTTTGGTTATCAGCTGAGCACGTTAACTGCTTGTACCATCCAGGGACTCCAAATGTTCAGTAGTGGCTGTGCTACTCTTCACACCTGTGAAGGAACTCAGCAGGGATTGCATCTCCATCCAACTCTGTAGGGGATCTGAAGGAGTCCTCACACCATCCCAGCCCTGACCTCCTCCAGGAGTGATCCTGTGTCAGAAACAGCCTTGCGCATGTCGTCCCTTGGAACATCTCTGGCACTTCCTTTATGCACTACCCTCTCCGGGTCCCAGTCACTTCACAACTAATGTGTTTACACCCTGGAAGTGTTAATATGTCTCCAAATGCACTGCGTTTTCTTCTGATGAAACTGTTTTAATGATCTGGGTGTGCAGAGCCCAGAATACTCAGTGCTTGATTAAAAAAAAAAAAAAATCACAGAATGGAACTTGCATCTTTGTATGTTTGCAGTGTTCAGACGGTGACAAGGGTGCCAGCAGCTATGTGTATCTCCCTTTATTCTGCACAGGTTCAGTGCTAGGTATGCACTGATGGTGGCCCTTTACCCACTGGTACACTGGGACCTAGAGGGGTCACGCAAGCATCTTATCAATGGCACAGCCAGTTCTGACCATGAGTTCTTTGCCTGCTTGCTCTTGGTCTCCTGCCCCCCATCCTTCACACACAGGAATGCATATGTACCCTGGGAACCTTATTTTCTCCCTCAACGTTACATCCCTATTACCTTAGAACAGCACCTGGCTAATTGTAGTGAAGGCTTGTTATATCTTGGTTGAATTAATGAGAAAAGTTGGAAATGACAATAAAAGTCCTCCTCCACTTCCATGCCTCTGAGATTTATTGTAGTGTCATTAATCCATCCATTCATTTTTTTTTTTTTTTTTTTTTTACTCATTAGTTCCTACTTCTTGGATGTATTCTCTGTGGTAGGCATGGTGCTGGCCCTGAAGATACAATGGCAAAAAAACAAAACAAAACAAACAAAAACCTGGAGATAGAATTTATATTCAAGATTAACCAGATTTTTTAAGGCCATCTGGCTAAGAAAAGAAAAAAAAATCCATTTTTAACTCTGTATCAGCATGTGAATCAGCATGATTATGCAACAACTTAAAATACTGAAGTGAATTGGAACACAAGGTTAATCGAAAACAATACCAGTTATCGCTACTCCCAATTTCAAATATTAGTTTATCAAAATAGCCTTGTTTTCTCACTGATTGGCTTTACAGCAGATGTTTCACGTTTGAATTTATAGAATTCATCTCTACCCTTGCTCCTTTCACGTCCTTTTATAAACAAAGTTTCATGTAAAATTTCTGTGAAAAGGCTTCTACTGGTGTAAATGTACCTACATATTGAAGAGCCACTAGCTTGCCGTGGAGGATAGCGGTGGTTCAGTGGTAGAACGCTCACCTTCCTTATGAGAGACCTGGGTTGGATTCCTGGCCAATGTACCTCATGCACAGCCACCACCCTCTGTCAGCGGAGGCTTGCGTGTTGCTGTGATGCTGAACAGCTTTCAGCGGAACTTCCAGACTAGGACAGACTAGGAAGAAATGCCTGGTGATCTACTTCAGAAAATCAGTCACTGAAAACACTGTAACACTGTAGATCAGTGCTTCTGATCTTGTGTATGGCGTCGTCATGAGTGTGGGCTGATGCGACAGCAGCTAACAACAGCAGTTTGCCATGTGACACCAGGAAACTCAGGTTTTAACCTATGAGGAAAAATGATAAAAATCTAAAGAGCATGTTTGGGGGTCACAGGGTTTCCTTTAACCTTGGCCTGCCTTCTTGACAGCTACATGGCTAATGACTGGGGAGGCACACCACTTGGTTCTGAGTCTTGAATCTGTGATGTACCAGCTGGGCAACCTTTGGCAAATTACTACAACTTTCTAAGACTCAGGACCCTCAATTTCATAAATGGGAAAAGCATAGGTATCCTTTTCACATGCTTAAATTTGGATAACAAGAAATAATACAAGTTGCTTAGTGCAATCCTTGCACCTAGTAAGTACACAATGCAGGTTTGCATCAAGAATGATGATGTTGATGATGGTGATGGTGATGATGATGATGATGGCTGATGATGGTAATGATGATGATGGTGATGATGATGATGATGGCAGTGGTGGTGGTGTTGGTGGTGGTCATCTGGCTGTTGTCCGCTATGAATACAAGGACAAGGCCATGTACAGGGACCTCTGTGGGAAAGCCAACCTCCCTCTCTCAGATAGGGATGGAGGGGGCCATCTGTTATGGGTTGACCTATGTCCCCCCAAAATATGTGTTGGAGTCCTAACCTATATACCTGTGGGTCATCACATTTTGGAATAGGGTCTCCTTTGTTATGTTACTGAGGCCATATCAGTGTAGGGTGTGTCTTAAACCTACTCACTTCTGAGCTATAAAAAGAACAGATTAGACACAGCCAGAAGACTGACATTATCTGAAGACAATAAAGGTAGGCTGGTCTACCAGTCCAGGAAGCTGAGACAAGGATGTGAGCCCAGAGACAACAGAGAGCCAGGGCTTTCCCCCTGGAGCCTGTGCCCCAAATTCAGACTTCTAGCCTCCTAACCTATGAGAAAACACATTTCTGCTTGTAAAAGCCACCCACTTTCAGTTATAGCAGCACTAGATACCTAAGACACCATCCTTCTTATCCCTCTAAGGACACCCCATTGCTAGCTCCCCATTCTCCACTTCTCCCTTAACTCCAGAATTTCCAGCTAAGGAAGCAAGCAATTGGAATTCCTGCCACAACCCTACTCCCCCGCCCCCCTCCCCGATACCCGTTCTCCCTCCTCATAACTGGGCCGTGGACATCTCCAAGGAGGCTCTGATGTACAGCGGCGGGTGGTAGCTGACACCAGTGTTCTTCTGGGTAACTCTGGGGGATGTTAATATTTTATGACCTCTTTAGTGAAAACACCAACCTCCAGGGTGCTGACACTTCCTCTAATATCACTCAGCTTCTCAGCAGGCTTCCACCCTTCCTTCTCCAACCTTGGCCTCTCACCAGCCCAGCCATTCCAATTTTTATTTCATTTTTCTGCATAGCCATTTTCCTATCAAGAATCACATGATTCGAAAGACATATCATAAAAATAATAAGTTAAGATGTATTGTTCAAGTTTATTGCGTGCTAGATGCTATGCCAAGTATCTTACATGCGTTATCTTATTTCTTCTTCCCAGCAACCCAAGAATGAAGGTAATGTGATCCCTCCCATGTTACAAGCAAGGAAACTGAGGGTGGAGGGAAGATATAACTTATTTAAATTCATAAACCCAGGCCCTAGACAATGGGTGGTACAAACAGTTAAGTGCTCTACTACTAACCAGAATGTTGGTGGTTTGTAAAACACCCGGAGGCACACCAGAAGAAAGACCTGGTGATCTAATTCCAAAAGATCACAGCCATCGAACACCCTGGGGAGCACAGTTCTGCTCTGACTCACGTGGGGTCGCCATGAGTCAGTGTCGACTCCACAGCAAGAAGTTTTCTTTTTTTTTTTAAACCCAGGCCCTAACCCAGGTCATTGTGCTGCCATGCCTCTGATCTTCTTTTATTTTATTGCATAATGTATTCCTAAACGTTGTCGCTTTTTGTTGCTATTTGAGTCAGCTCCATTCGGAGTCATGGCAACCTCAGGTACAACAGAATAAAACTTTGTCCGGTCCCGCACCATCTTCGCGATGGTTGACGTATGCCGTGTCTACATGGACACCTCCAAAGATACATCTAAAGCATCAGGGAAACATCTAAATAGTGGTGCTGAGATTGCTGGTGACTTGTACTTTGTCTTAGTGCTAATCTGTATTAACTTGTTTTCTATAATGAGATACTTCCACACTCAGGGGGCTCAAGTCACTCGGTGAAGACCCCTCCCCTTCACCCACCTCCAGGACAGATGGCTGAGGGGGGTCTTGGTTTACCAGAATCAGCTTTGACCTCCTGCTATCCCAGCCCTTTGGAGGTACTTTGATGGAGATGCTAGAAAGAGACAGAGAACACCGGTGCACAGTTCGTGAGCACCTCCGCTCTCCGTGTAAGCCTAATTATAGTCACCAAAGACATTTCTGTTCTCTTCTCTCCAGGTCCTGTATGACAGCTCATCACTCCAGTGGCATTTTTTTCGGGAAAACCTCATTTCTATTTTTATTATTAGGACTGCTTTTCTTTACTAGCTTTTTGTGCAAAGATCAAGACATTATGAAGACTTGCACTTTCCTTGGGCAAATGAGAATTGCTAATTTTCTGTATTTTTTTTATTAAGTACTGTGCTATCTCCATTGGCTTCACCAATATTTAGTCCATACTCTGAGACCATGAGAATCCAAAGACAAGGTTAACCTCTTCAGCACTACTCATCTGCAAGCTCCAGTCTTCTAGCATCCATTACCTGTGCTCATTATCAACAGAGAAAGTAGCCAGGTAGCTTTGCCCTGACCTATGGAAAACCCACTGCCTTTCAGTGGACTTCGACTCATAGTGACCCTATAGGATGGAGTAGAACTGCCCCATGGTGTTTCCAAGTCTGTAAATCTATTCAGCAGACTACCATATCTTTCTCCCATGGAGTGGCTGGTGTGTTCGAACCGCCAGCCCTTCAGTTAGCCACCAAGCATTTTAAACACTGTGCCACCAGGGCTCTTGACTATGGAAAGCAGACTCTATTTAAAGTATAAAGCCTAGATTTCCACCATGCCACTTTTGAGAGTACTCAGGAGGTGGGTTGTACTTAAAGGAAATGAAGTTAAGCAGCAGAAACTCAGACCCTGAGTCCTATAAAATCACATGATGCTTGGTTTATGCTCAGCTACTAACCGAAAGGTTGGTGGTTCACACCCACCCAGAGGCACCACAGGATAAAGGCCTGGTGAACTGCTTCCATAAAGATTACAGCCAAAAAAACCCTATGGGGCAGTTTGAGTCCATAACACATGGGGTTGCCATGAGTCAGAAGTGACTAGATGACAAAAGGTTTGGTTTACCTTCACAGTGAAGATGGAAGGCTATCCAATTTTAGTCATGCCACTCCCAGCCAAAATCACAAACAATCATGGTGATGATGATAAAAGTATTTACCTAATATCAGCTCTTACCCCATGCTGGGCAGTCCGATACGTGATTTACATATATTATTGGCTAAATTCCTACGCCCAAACTTTCATTCACTCATTCATCCCTTATTTAATTCATATGTAAATATTTATAGAGTGATGAAGTATTTTTCAAGGATTGTGCCATGTTCCCAGCAGACAATGGTTAAACAAATAAAACTCGGTGTACTTGCTCTGAAGGAACGTAAAGTCTACTTGCAGAGATAGATTTTAAAAATCAAACTATAGGCAGTTTTTTATAAAACTACATACACAATTATCATACAGCCCAGAAACTGCACTCTTGAGCAATTTATCCCAGAGAAATGAAGACTTATGTTTGCACGAGATTCTGTACATTTAATGTTCATCCCAGTTTTATTCATAATAGATAAAACCTGTAATTAACCCAGGTGTCTTTCAACAGGTGAATGGTTAAACACAGTGCGGTACGTCTGTGCCATGAAACTCTACTCAGCAATGAGAAAGAATGGGACTACTGATAGATGAAACGGCTTGAATGAATCTCTGAGGAATTATGGTAAGTAAAAAAAGTCAACCCCAAAAGGTAACGTACTGTATGATTTCACTTATATAATATTTGTGAAATGTCAAAAATATTTGTGAAATGTTGAATAGAGCCCTGGTGGCACAGTGGTTGAGAGTTCTGCTGCTAACCAAAAGGTTGGCAGTTTGAATCCACCAGCTGCTCCTTGGAAACCCCATGGAGCAGTTCTACTCTGTTCTATAGGGTTGTTACGAGTTGGAATTGACTGGACGGCAATGGATTTGTTTTTTTGTTCTTGTTGAAAATTTAAAAATGGAGAACACAGTAGTGATATTCAGGGGGTAGGGATGGGAGAGGTAAAGAGTGAGGTTATACAAGGGAAACACAAGTAATCCTTGTGGTGATGGCAATGTTCTTCATTTCGACTGTGTTCGTAGATACATGAACACATGCCAGTGATAAAACTGTATAGAAAACACACACATTCACACATGTATATGCATTGAATGCAAGTGAAACTGGGGAAATCTGAATAAGAACAGTGGATTGTACCAATGCCAATACCCAGTTGTGGTATTTTACTATGGTTTTGCCAAATGTTATCACTGGGGGAAACTGAGTCAAGGGAACATGGGATCTCTCTGTCACTATTCCTTATAACTGCATGTGAATCTACCATTATCCCAACAAAAAGGCCTACTGAAAAAATGAAATTAAACTGTTCGTTTTCTAAGGCCAATTGTGGTAAATGCTATAAGGGAAAAGAATAAGATGCTCATAAGAAAAAATAATGAGACTATAGCAGGTGGCTGGACTTAGACTAAAAGGCAGGGAAGACTTCTCAGAAGAGGTGGCATTCTACTGGGCAATTTAAGCATGGGGGAGCTGATGAGGAAAAAGGTAGGTAAAGTGTTCCAGGAAAGGAAACAGGATGTGGAGGCATATGGAAAGGGACCTGCTTGCTCTGGGTAATAGAGGAAGGAGTGTCAGGAAGGGGCATGCCTGCTCTGGCAATAGAAGAAGGAGAGTCATGGAAAGAGGGATGCAATGCAAAAGGCAGTGTCCAGATGCTTGAGGGGACATTTTTTAAGCTTTATGGCCAAGTGAGTGACTGCTCCAATCCTATGCAGGAGGTATTAATCTACCATTTATTTTGATGCAGCAACGTGAGACTCAGAGAAACAACATGAAGCCACAGAGCCAGGTAGTGTCAGTCCCAGGGTTTGAGAAACCTCATAGCAAAGCTACTGTATGTCCACTCCCTCCCTTAAAGAAACAAGCAAAATCTTTGCAAAGTTAAACATACATTCAGTATTCCACCCAGCAATACCACTCCTCGGTCTTTCCCCAAGAGAATTGAAAGGGCTTATTCACAGAAATACCTGTACATGAATGTTTATAGTAATTTTTTATAGTCAGAAAAAACTGGAACCAACTCAAATGCCCTTTACCTGGTAAGTAGATAAATTGTGGTGCATCCACATAACAGAAGACTCCCCCCCCCAAAAAAATACAAACCCACTGCTGTAGAATCGATTCTGACTCATAGTGGCCCTATGGGACAGAGTAGAACTGCCTGATAGAGATTCTGAGGAGTGCCTGGTGGATTCGAACTGCCAACCTTCTGGTTAGCATCCATAACACTTAATCACTACATTACCAGCGTTTCCAAAAGGTTTGGGGAGTTAATAGAAGACTACTCAGCAACAAAAGGGAAGAGTGAACTGTTGATGCATGCAACCCAATGGATGAATCTCAAATTCATTACATTGAGTGCAAGAAGCCAGACTCAAAGGGGAAACCAAGGCAGGAAGGCAGCCTTGAGGCAGCTGATGTAATGCCAGCCTTAAGTCCAACAAATACACCAACCTCTGCTAATATGTTCCCCTCTGTGTCTGGGATCCACTGCCTCTATGCCCACTGGCTTCTCAAAGCTCTTGCCCGTAGGGACCAAAATGAGCCAAGGATCAATTTCTCATCCAGCTATTGTGAGTCATACGGGGCTTGCTCTGGAGTTAGAAAGCTTGGCTATCTCCGGAAGTTGCTTTTCCTTGTGAGAGTTCACATTCCAGAAAGATGAACTCCTAGCCATCTCCAGGGGAGACTTGGTTCAGATCAGGCGATATTAGGATGAGCTAACATCTGACATCAGTACTGTTCTGCAAGCTACAGCTAATGGAGGCTGTGACCCCCACCCCCCAATCCCTCCTCCTTGCCAGGCTATCTCTCCTTTCTCTTCCCATTACACTTTATTTCCATTTCTTCCGCTGCTATTAGTTGCATCCTGTCGGCTCTAACTCATAGAGACATTACATATAGCAGAACAAAACATTGCCTGGTCCAGCACCATCTTCACGATACTTAGCATGTTTGAGTCTATCATGGCTATTGTGCCAAACCATTCCATTGAGGGTTTCCCTCATTTTCACTGGCCCTCTACTTTACCAGGAGTCCCTGGGTGGTACAAACTGTTAATGCACTTGGCTGCTAACCAAAAGGTTGGAGGTTTGAGTCCACCCACAGGCACCTTGGAAGAAAGACCTGATGATCTACTTCCAAAAAATCAGACATTGAAAACTCTATGGTGCATAATAAATAGTTCTAGTATAATGCACATGGGGACATCATGAGTCAGAAATGACTCAATTTTATCAAACACAGTATCCTTTTCTAGCAATTGATCTTTCCTGATGATGTGTCCAAAGTAAGCTAGTTGAAGTCTTTCATCCTCGCTTCTAAAGAACATTGCAGTTGTATTTCTGAGGAAAACCCTAGGGATCACAACAGAATTTTTATCTTTAGCGTTGTCCTTATTGTAACATACTATCATGATACCTTCCTTTGTTTGCTAAGCACTCTTTTATCTAAGACAATGAGCACCATAGGACGAGGCTGGTCTTGTTGGCCACTGTCACATGGTCACTGAGCTCAGGCCTGGCGTGCAGTAAGAACTCAGGAAATGTTTGCTGAATAAACGAATACTAGAAATTTTTTTTTTTTTTTAGAAAGCCTGGTGCACACATGGAGAAATGAATTCAAGAACAAACCCCTGAAGAGACCACCTGGTGAAAAGCAGAAAATATCATTAACTGAAAATAAGACATTCCTGAGAAATCCACGTCTCTGAGAAATATTCACCAAAGAGACACCATAGCACTTTTGCCCAAGTGACATGTTACATACAGAGAAAAGGCGACATTTATTTCTATTACACCGAGGCTTCCTCTGTGTTAAGTTGGAGAGGTTAGCCGCTCAGCAGGGGTCCCCCATGCCCAAAGTTCTGTGTCCAAAAAAAAGGAAAGAAAAATACATATTAAAAAAAAAAGAGGAGAAAAAGAGAGTCTCTATAAACTTATGCCACTTTTATAATTGGAGAAAATAGAACTTTTTATCAGTCTCTTAAATATTTACATTTTAAAAAGATCATCAGAGAGGCACAAGGAGCCCTGGTGGTACAACTGTTAAACACTCAGCTACTAACTGAACAGTTGGTGGTTCGAATCCACCCAGTGTCTCCGAGGGAGAAAGACCTGGTGATCTGCTCCCGTAAAGTTTACAGCCTAGAAAACCCTCCAGGGCAGTTCTCTGTCACAGGAGTTCGCTGTGAGTTGGAATCAACTCTATGGTACCCAACAACAACAACAACAAGAGAATCATAATCATTAAAAAAGAAAAATAAATAAACAGAAAGCAAGAAGAAAGGTATTGAACAATCAAACTTTTGCTGTCTTCATTCTCTAACCTCAGCCAGGATAATTCCCTTTCGATGAGATAAATTTAGTCTGAGGACAAGACAGCCTCGGCCCAGCTGCATAATTCATCTGCAGCTTTAAATTTCAGAATGAATATTAGTGCACGTTTCAGGTTTTATTGCATTTTTTTAGAACAAATGATATTATAAGTTCAAAGTGAATATATCATGAGTTGGCTATTTGCAATGTATTTTTACTAAAAAGGAAATCGAAATAAAATTCCTCCAGACCTTCTGATATGAATCGCAGACTCAGAAAAGACTGAATACAGAGAAGGTAGGATAGGAAGGTAGGCACACAGAAGTCAACATGAAACAAATGGACTGAACAGACAGCCACAACAAACTTCCAATGAACTTCCTTAAAAAGGATAGGCTGATATATAGGACAGATCAACGTGATGCAAAAGGGATACATTTAGATCATCTAAATGGCTTGCCTTCAAAAATTCCAACACTCTGTGGCCTGTAAATGTCAAGCATATACATAGGCGTCTTTCTGCAGATATTTTGATCACCAGTAAATTTAAGGCTTAGCTATCTAGAGACACTGACACAAACTTAGTATTTCTTTAAGCGTTAATTTCAAACACTTGTCTATTTAGCTGGTGGCTTTGAAAATCCAATAAAAAGTTGTGTGACTAGACACACATTTGCAACTACAAAATTGGTTGAATCAATATACCAAGTAAAACCACATCATTGGTTTCCCAATTAAAACCATGAGCATAGTACAGACATGTTCACTACAGCACTATTCACAATAGCCAAAAGGTGGAAACAACTGAACTGTTCATCAGTAGATGAGTGGATAAACAAAATGAGGTCTATCCACACAATGGACTATTACTCAGCCTTTAAAGAGAAACGAAATCCTGATGCATGCTGCAACAGAGGTGAACCTTGAAAACATTATGCTGAATTAAAAAAGTCAGTCACAAAAGGACAAATATGATCTTGCTTACATGAAAGGCAATGTAGAGAAACCAAAGCTTCTGCATGGTTATCAGAGGTGGGAGTGGAGGAGAGGTCACTGCTTAGGGGGCACTGAATTTCTGTCACTGGCAAAATAATTTGGAAAACCATAGTGGTAATGGTTGCATGGCATGATGAATGTAATCAATGTCACTGAATTATACACGTAAAAAATGTTGGAATTGGCAAATGTTTTGTTCCCTATATCTTTACCACCACCACAACAAATGTGCATGGAATATAGGGTTTTGGAAATTAAACAGAGCCGACCACCATTACAGACAAATTAATCCCTTCACCTACAGATACATGAACTGCACTGTATGTAATGAAAACATCATCCTGCTGTAGCCACCAGTTCTCTCTCACTGATCAATGGATAAATAACTCTTTCTTCTTGTCATTGGATTTTTAACCTCAGCCTTAATCTTGCTTATTTTTACTATTTTATTCTCTTAGCAGTTCGTGTATTTTTTCCCCCCAAAGGTGGTCATCTTCTTCTGTAGCAGACATGTTTCAGAATGTTCCTAGAAGTATAATCGCTGCAAAGGATTCTCAAACTCTTTCTACATTTCAGTCATGCCAGTTTCTAACAGTTGAAGATTTTTCTCTTGACTGGTATATCGGTTTTATCTTAACAGATGTACCCATGTTTTCCATACTGGAATCAGTTTCCTTGTGGTGTATTAATTAAAAGGCTTGACTGTTCTTGACCTAAAGAAGTCTTAAGACTCATTTTTCCATGGATGCTCCCTCAAGCAGACAGCAGTCAAGCCTCCTAGGCTGTAAGGAACCTGCTGTTTACCACAAGGTCTCACATAGACAAGTTTTTTAAAACAGCGCAATGTTCAAGGAAGAGATATTTTACTTACAGGATGAAATCTTTGGGTTCAAATAAGACTTTATGGAATAATTTTGGCTTAAGGCTTAAAGTTTAAAATTATCTCAGGGCAACTCAAAACGTTAGATGAGATGTTGACGGGGGGGCAGTGAGTTTAAGTCAACGGTGGTGGAACAGTTTGGCGAAGGGCAGCAAGAATGTTTGTACAACTTGTAGAATGAAATCAATATCACTGAACTGTACATGAAGAAACTGTTGGAATGGCATATAACTGTGTATATTTTTATTAAAATAAAATAAAACTTAAACATAGAGAAAAAGAGAAGTAATGACCTTATAAATATAAATACTTTTATTTTTTTTTCTGATCAAGCAAATTAGGGTGGTTACAATAACTGGTAGCTACACTGAACTAGTGTGGCCTCATTCTAGCTATGCGATGTCCAGGTTGCTTTGATTATTGGGACCATATTATTCTGGGAGCTCAGAGAAGGTGTAGTTTGATGGAGACTGTCAAGAAAGGTCTTCTAGGTAGATGAGAAGCTTAGGGGCTCAGTGAGTTTGTGTTGATGATGAAAAGTTTAGAAAAAGTTGTTTAAAAAGGTGGCACAACGGAAAGAATGTAACCAATGTCACTGAGTTATACATGTAGAAATGATTGAAGTGGTGTATGTATTGTTGTATATATTTTCACCAAAAATAATTAAAAAAAAAAAATGTATCCTAGACCAGGGGCCATCTATGCACAAATCACACGAGTTTTCTCTAAACGACGATGTATACATTGCAGTTGAATATCACGATACTTTGCTTCTTAATAATCTACCCTCATCTTTGTTAATAAACAACAGGTACCATCTCTCCAGGATGAATAACCTGAGGAAAAAAATCATTAAGTAAAAGTCTGTTAATCTCGTTTCTTAAGAAATCCAACTTTTTTAATGCTTCTTTGGAGACAGAACAGCAGTGTAGTCAATGGATCAATTATCTATCTCTTTAGAAAAAAAAAATACAGTATTTGCTTTTCTTAAAGGGCTGCAGACTTGGCCCCCTTTCTTTCAACAAGAACTTGAAAAGGATGCAAAGTTATACAATCTACAATTCGCAGAACACAAGCTGCTTTTGATTATATTGCCTCACAAACGAGATACTTTGCTAGGAAGCATAAAACTGTTTATCACTAAACATTTGAGATTCTACTCAGATAATTTACACATAATTAGACAGAAGCCCACACTTCCGAGCAGCGGCATTACCTCCTTGCTGGCAGACTATTCTTAAGAACATTTTGGGGAGCATAATGAGTATTTTATGAGAATTTGTAATCATTCTTCACGTAGGTGGGAACAGAGGTGAATTACTCCTCAACACGATCAAATCGTTACGTAACTCAGCACCAAATAATGATGAGCTGAGGTTGGGAGAGGTAACCTGCCCAGGTATTTGGAGGAATTAGGAAATTCTGGTCTTTTCCAGAGGCATAAAATGAAATAAGTTCTCCCTCAGGAAGCCAAGAAAAATTGGAAAAAGAATCAGCCAAGGATAGAAGCCTCCTACTTAGATTTCCCTACCCTTTGCTAACTATCAGGGAAGGAGACAAAAAGAGAATGTAGAGGAAGGAAAGTGAATTCAGGGCATTTTCCATCCGTAGAGTCTCTCTTTGTCTTCAAGGATGCCTGTGCGCGGTGGGGGTCTAGTCTCATCTTTTCTAGACATCTCTTGTCCTAAGACACAAATAAATCCCAGCTAGAGGAAACCAAGCTAGCTGTCTCCAAACAGGGTGACCATCACTCAAATATATAGAGGAACCAGGGAGGAGAAGAGCACTAGGGGCGTGGGGGAGAGTGTCACCATTGCATGATACAAAGGCTGCAGCCAGAAATAGCTCAGTCCCTGGATGCTGCCTGGCTCAGAAGCCTCACTTCAGGCTTGGCATGCAGCCTCCAAGGGGTCTTTCAAAACTGCTACCTCGCAGGAGCCCTTTGAATCTCCCGAGTTGACTTGTCTGGTTTTCACGGATGGACAAGGACCCATGTTTTGGTTTCTCTTTATTATCTTTTCAAGCACAGGTAGTCTGCACCATGCTTTTACTTATGAAATGGGAGCGGTTTATAATATCAACGGTAGTCAGCTTTATAGCACGAAGTACTAGCAGTTCTTTTTTTCCAGATTATTTGCAAAAGCAGTCACCAAGGCCAAACCTCACAGCAACCCCTGGGGCTGCTGCTCAGATCCTTGTCTCCTGGACAGGTTGGGCTAGACATTCTCCACGGCCTCGTCCAGCTCCCAAATAGGCAGCATATAAAGCTATCACTTCAGGATGATCCCTCTGAGGACGCAGACCACAAAGGAGAGGTTGCTGCAGGAGGCACACACCATCAAAACAACGTCAATTCATTTTATAACTACAGTCTTGGGAGACAGTGCGTTCAGGACACCGATCGTGTTCCCTTTGTCAGCTAGGCTTAACATTTGTACCGCTTTCATCTCAACATTTCAGCCAAATGCAGCAGGCTTCAAGAACAAGTCCTCCCGCTCTAAGGAAAGCCAGCAATTAAAACCAAAAGTAATTTTCACAGAATTATGGAAGTGAATATAGGTGGGTATATAAAAATATGTATAAGAATGTTTATCCTCTTAGTTACAATAATGCCCAGTAAGCTCTAGTTCCCAGTGAGGACTGATGAACAAATGAACGAATCCACCATGAAGACTCAGGAGCAACATATGGGTCTGAAATAGGATGATGGTTAAGTAAAGTGTAATCTATTCAAATGTTTGAATGTTCTACAGCCATTAGAAATCAAGTTTGCACAGAACATTTAATGGAATATATGGGAAACAATTATGGCACAAAGCTATCTCTGAATGGGTTAATAGTGTATCACGTGATCTCAACTGTGTGTCTGCATGTCTCTCTCCAGAAAGAAAGAGAGTGAGTGAGAACAAGAGAGGGTGAGAGTGAGAGCAAGAGAGAGAGAGAGAGGGAGGAGGGAGAGAGGGAGACAATAAGAGCGAGAGAATGAGAGACAGTGCGAGAGAGAGAGAGAGAGAGAGAGAGAGAGAGAGGGAGGGAGAGAGAGGGAGGGAGGGAGAGAGGGAGACAGTGAAAGCGAGAGAGTGAGAGATAGTGCGAGAGAGAGAGAGAGAGAGAGAGAGAGAGAGAGGGAAAGTGAGAGAGAGAAGGGAGAATGAATCACATATAAGCCCCAGAATATGTAAGAGATCAGACTTTGCTCATGTTGTCTTTTTTCTTTAAGTATTTTGGAATTTTCCCACATTTCACAATGTGCATGTATTTACCTCATAATTAGAAACAACGTTTAAAGAAAACATAGGATGCTACTGCTCACTGCCCTTTAAACCATAATCTGAATCTGCTGTCACTGTTATCACCTTATACTGGGCGATGCTGGGCTTTGCTAAAGGATTTAAGTAAGTGCAGGATCCTAGGACAAGAATGTCAGACATTTTTTTCTTCTGGTGGTAGAATCCACATTTTCAAATCAAAATTTAAATAGATGTGTAGTTTTCTCTCCTTCCCTTCCCTCACTCCCTCTTTCCCTTGCTTCCACCCTTTCCTTCCTTCCTTCCTTCCTTCCACCCTTTCCTTCCTTCCTTCCTTCCACCCTTTCCTTCCTTCCTTCCTTCCACCCTTTCCTTCCTTCCTTCCTTCCACCCTTTCCTTCCTTCCTTCCTTCCACCCTTTCCTTCCTTCCACCCTTTCCTTCCTTCCTCCCTTCCTTCCTTCCTTCCTTCCTTCCTTCCTTCCTTCCTTCCTTCCTTCCTTCCTTCCTTCCTTCCACCCTTCCACCCTTCCACCCTCCCTCCCTCCCTCCCTCCCTCCCTCCCTCCCTCCCTTCCTTCCTTCCTTCCTTCCTTCCTTCCTCCCTCCCTCCCTCCCTCTCTCCCTTCCTTCTTTCTTTCCTTCCTTCCTTCCATCCATTCTTCCATTCCAGATATAAACAGGATTGTCCTGGTTGACGGAGGAGGGGGATCCAGTGTCCTGTCTGCTCAACCCTGCCCTCCCTGTGCCCTCCACTCTCTCCTGTCCATCCACTCCAATTCCTGACCTTCATGAAGTGGATTAAAAACTAATGATCGCACCCAACCATCCAAATATGGCCGGCAAGGAAGCCTAGTTCCAGAGAGAAGTGACTGGGTTAATGTTAGTATCAGAAACAATTTCAGAACAGAGAGGTCCCAAGATCTAGGCACACAATATGAGTATGTATCTCTCAAGCCAAGGAGGATACCAAGTTTCCTAAGTTTACGGAGCAGTGTGTGAGCTGTAACTGTGTGGATGGGTGCATGTGTGAGTGTATGTGTGTGTGTGTGTGTGTGTTGAAGTTGGATTGATTCTTCATCGTGTATCCCAAGGAAGGAATTCGGGCTTTCTGAATTTCATTTTCCTCCAGCATAAAATGGGGATTAAAAAAAAAAAATCCCTGCATTATAAGGTTGATTAAATGATTTAATTCAAGCAGTTTATACCAGCACCTGGAACATAGTAAGCACTCAATAAACATTAGATGATGGTGCAACTGTTATATGCTTGGCTGCAGACCAAAAGGTTGGCGGCTCTAACCCACCCAGTGGCTCCCTGGAGAAAAGACCTGGCCATATGCTCCTATAAAGTTTACAGCCAAGAAATCCCTATGGGGGAAGTTCTCCTCCGTCATATGGGTTCACTAGGAGTCAGAATCGACTTGATGGCCCTTAAGAACAACGACAACCATTTTACTTCATTTATTAGTCCTGCTAGTTTTTTTTTTTAAGTACTACCTAAAAGACTGCATAAGTCTCCTGAGAAGACAAAAGTGTTATAAACCATTTCTCAGTTGACTTCCTGAATTTTCTAAAGCAAGTGGGAAAGTTCCACACTTAGGTTTTCTCTAGTGCTTGGTGTCATTTCAAATACTTCAGTGATGAGTTTTACTTAGTGGAAAGATGTGTCCTTCAGCCATCGTTCTGTAACATTCCTTGGGGATTTAATAAAAAGTATTACGGACTTGAGTAATACTAGAGAAAACCAGAAACAATCGATGACATATTCAGGGAATTATATAATACGTTTATGTACAGCAGATAACGAAATTATGCAGTAGCAAAGGGAAAGAGAGAGAAAACAAATGCGACGTGGGGAAAATAAACAGTTTTATGAACAACACAATGAAATGGATGTGGCAAAAGCCTTCTGAACTGCATTCTTATCTAATTGGATTTAGATAAGATTCCTGGGCATCTCATATTTAAAAATAATGCCCACTCTTAATAGAACAAAACTTTCCAATCTGAGAAGTGGTTTCTGTTACATTTTCTTATCATTCCCCCACTCCAAGAAAAGTCTGGAAGGCAGGTATCCCAGTTTCAATTTTTCAGTTGAGGAAACCAAGGCATAAAGATGTGAAGCAGCTTGTTCTTTTTCACCCAGCTGATAAGTGGTGGAGCAAGAATTTGCACACAAATCAAGGCCAAATCCTGGTAATCCTTTGGATGCCCAAAAGAATCCACGATGGACCCATTTTGTTTAGGTTCAAGTTTAGTAACTACCAAGTCATTATCTAGAATGTTTGTGCAACAATGAGGTGTGGTCAGGGAGTATGGAAACGGTACCCTGAAGACACAGCAGAAAGTGATGTTTCTAAATAGTATAGCATTCTGGATGGTTGAGGAGGTGACGGATGAGGGAGAAAAGAAGAAAGGAGGGGAGGAGGGGAGGAAGGAATGGGAGAAGGGTGAAAGGAAAAAGGGAGGAAGAAGGTGGAGTGAGGGAAGGAAGGATGGATTGAAAAAAGATGGAAGGAAGAGAAGAATGAAGAAAGGAAGGAAGGGAGGTAGACAGGAAGGAAGAGAGGGAAGGTGAAGGAAAGAATGAAGGGAGGAAGGGAGAGGGTGAAAGGAAAGAGGGAGGGAGGAAGAAGAAAGGAAGTAAGGAAAGAGGGAAGAAGAAAAGGGAGGATGGGTTGAAAACGAAGAAGGAAAGGGAGGAGGGGAAGAAGAGGGGGGAAGGAGGGAAGCAGAAAGAAGGGAAGGAAAGAAGGAAGAAAGAGAGGGAGGAAGGAAGGAAGATGACAGAGAGGGGAAGAGGAAAGGAAGAAAGGAGGCAAGAAAACCAGGAGTCACATCATCCTGGAGAATACGAACAGAAAGGATGTTCCAGGATGGTTTCTGGGAGCATATGGGGAGCTTACAGAGACCCCTCAAATGTGGGAAAATGAATAGGCTGTGAGCACAAGTCCCTATCACTCCCTCTGCAAAGTGGGTTTCTCTATTCTCAAGGCCAAAGAACCAAGAAAGCTACAACCAAGGAGCCATGGTGTTTCCTAGGCTGTAATCATTATGAAAACATATCTCTAGGTCTTTCCTCCTCAGAGCCACTGGGTGGGCTCGAACCACCAACTTTACAGTTAGCAGCCAAATGCTTAACCTTGGTACCACCAAGGCTCCTTGGTTTACCCTTACCTCCATGAGATAAAATGAGATGCTTTCTTTTAAATCAGTGTTTCCCAGAATCTGGCTTTGGAGCCATCGGTGTCCATAGGGTGGGTGGTCTTTGATGGTGGTCACATGTTTATTTTTAATTCTAAGAGTCATTTGCATAATTTTGCTTCTACAAATAAGATTGGGATTTTACAGTAGTGACAGAAATATATTTTTTAAAAAGTAAACTAAGCATTCAGTAAATGGTAAAACAGGTAGCTTTTAGAAATGACAAAAAATCACAGAATTATAACTGAAGTGTCACTAGCTTGCTTTGACAAGCAATACTTAAATGGAAAAAAAGGCAAGAGGTGGGTTGGGGAGTATTTAAAGTTGGGAGTCCCTGGGTGGTGCAAATGGTTAAGTGGCTGGCTGCTAACAGAAAAGTTGAAGGGTCAGGTGTACCCAGAGACACCTCAGAGGAAAGGCCTGGCAATTTACTTCCCCAAAATTAGCCACTGAAAACCCTATGGAGCACAGTTCTACCCTGACACATATAGGGGTCACCAAGAGTTGGAACCGCTTTACTGGTAACTAGTTTCCGCCTACTGAATAATGAAGTTCTTGCAGTTCTAACTCAAGCTTTTCTTTCTGAAGCTGGGAAGATCGCTGAAAATATTCTCATACACGTTCACAGTCAAGCGCCACATTGGTGATCAAACACCAAGAAAGATTCGTACACAAGAAAGGCCATCATAACACAGGCCAATCAAACGCTCCCCATCCCCGCTTAGGGGAAAATTACAATATGAATATGGACTTGAATTTTATATTTAGCCTCCACTCATGATCCTTCAAAAATGGGCACGATGCGACACACTCTATTTCAAGGCTCCTTTAGAACGATGAAGCAATGCGGCAAGGGAAGGGAAGCTTAAATTACCAAGCAATTTAAGCAGGGCTAATAAAGACACAGGCCCTGACTTGCGAACAGCTGTGTTGTCCAAATGGCTCCTGGCTGAGTCCCACTGTGACCCTTAAGCCTCCCCTGATCCTAACAAGAGTAGGAAGGGGATTCCCAGTGGTGGGAGGGGTTTTACTTCCAAAATAAACAATCATATTGAAATAAAGGTTCTAGAAAGTTGATTCACAAGAGGAGAAAGAAATTGGTAAGGAAGGAAGAAGATCTAGAAAGCTAATAATAGATGTAATCTCAAGCCCATGTGATATCAAGCAGAAACTATAAATTGTTGAAAACAATAGCGGATGCTTCTAGGTCTAGCTTTTTTTTTTTTTTTTAAATTTAGAGAAGTTGGGATTTTTCTGTGCTGGCAACTAATTCAACCTTTTCGGCTCTGTGGTTGTCGTTGGGTGCCTTGGAGTTGATTCTGACTCATAGTACCACCATGTGACAGGGGAGAACTAACTGCCCTGGTAGGGTTTCCTGGGCTGTCATCTTTATGGGAGCAGATTGCCCAGGTCTTTTCACCAGCAGACCACTGGGGGGTTCAGACCAACAAAGTTTCAGATAGCCTAGTGCTTAACGATAGCACCACCAGGTTCCTTTCTCAGCACTACAGAAATGAAATAAAGTAAAACATATCCTTGAGCTGGTTCTAGTGTGTGGGCCAGCAGTGAGCAACCACAAAACTGAAGGAATACAGGACTTTGACCATGAGCGTCTTTCCTCATCATGCCTAGATGTTTTCACTTCTGTTAAACTTCTTAAATTTCCTCCCACAAAGGAGAGATTTATTTGGAATTTAAAAAAAAAAAAAAAAGTGGTTCTTTTGTTTGTCTGTTTATTTTAATAAAAACCAGACAGAGGCAGCTGTTGGTAACTCATACTTACGTGTGAATTGCTTTCATCAGATTGCTTTCCTGAGTCACACCCAGCTGAGGGCCCCTTCATCTTTCCTAGCCCTGCCTGGAGGCAGAATAGAGCTGTGGTTAACACCCAGATTTAGGGGTCTTATTGCCTTCACTTCATTCCCATCTTAACTCCACCTCTTACTACAGAGCATTAACCAGTAATGGGTTACCGATCGTTGACTCTGATTCTTGGCAACCTCATGTGTGTCAAAGTAGACCTATGTTCCATAGGGTTTTCAACAGCTGACTTTTCAGAAGTAGATTGCCAGGCCTTTCTTCTGAGGTGTCTTTAGGTGGACTCAAACCTTAAACCTTCAAGCAGCAGCCCAGCATGATAACCATTTGCACCACCCAGGGTCTTCAATTAGTTTCTCAATTCGTAAAATGAGGATAATAGTGGCCACCTCCCACAGTGTCTGGTACCTGGCTAGGGCTTCATACATGTTTACTATTCGGATTACTAAATAGACAAGATAAAAAAGGCAGCGCTTGAAACAAGACACCAGTTTTTACCTACCCAATTGATGAAGCATATAATAATCTCAAAGAACGTTAGCAAGGTTAAGATGAACCGGCATTTTCCTAGACTACCGTGGATGGGTGTTCGTGGACACAAGGAATATAAGGACCAATTGCATGAAATCTATTCAAGAGGCATAAACATACTCTTATATTTTGACCCCAAAGTAACACTTTTTAGAATTTAGTCCATGGAAGCATTCAAAAACGTAAACAAAGACAGGCATTTAAGGGTGTTCTCTGTGCCATTTGTTCATAATAATAGCAAGAGAGAACAGCCAAAAAAAAAAAAAAACCTTAAATGCCAACAGTGGTGACAAATTCTGATATGATAGACTGTTAGGGGAACATGAAGTATAATTTCAAAAAATGATTAACAATGTTCATGTTTTAATACCAAGTATAAAATGTAAGATAAAATCTGAAAATACACTATGAGTAACATTGCAAATGCACAAACACACACACATGGGCACACACAAAACAGACCAACAAGAGAAATGCTAACAGTCATTCTTTTGGAGTGATGGGACAATAAGTGATTTTTGCTTTTTCATGTGTTTCTAATTGTTTTCCAAATAATTGTATTTTGCTTTCATAAATAGAGAATTATTAAAAATTCATCAAAAAGTTTGTGTGTTGGGGGGCAGAGAACACTGGGAACATGTGGAATAAATCACCAAAATTCTGGATTTGCTGGGATAACTGGGAATTGCTTACTGGTTTAAGAATCTCTAAGATTTCATCTATTTGGGGAGAAGACAAAACACCATGGACAGTGGCAGTTAAACTGACTCAGAGGCCCCATGCCTTTAGCTTTGGGTGAGAAAAAGGTAAGGCGTGAGGAGTGTGGGGTATTAATTTCCATGTGAAAGGTGGACAGGACTGAATTATAGTTACACAAGCTCAATTAAAAGAACTCCCTATAATCACAAGACAACTTGGCTACCAACTCCAAATCGCTGAGACATAATCTATTTATTAGCTGCAAAGTACAAGGCAACTGGCAATTCAAACTTCTCATTAGACTGTGTTACCGCAGAGGATTTTTGGAAAGGAATGGAAGGAACTCCGGAGTAAAGGCAATTTGGGTGTGAAGAGTCTCATCCAATGTTGCAAGTTAATCTAAAGCCCATGTTGGCCAGAGGTGAGCCATTCTAAAACGGAAGGGTTCAAGTGAGATGGGAGCCCCTGGGTGGTACGAATGGTCAACCCACTCAGCTGCTAACCAAAAGATAGATGGTTCAAGTCCAGCCAGAGGCAACTCAGAAGAAATGACTGACCATCTACTGTAGAAAAATCAGCCACTGAAAGCCCTATGGAGCACAATTCTACTCCGACACACATGGGTCACCATGAGTCAGGGTCGACTCACTGAAAACTGGCTAACTGGTTACTGGTTAAGGCTGCTGGGACTTCATTGCCAGCCTCCTCGTTGGTTTCCCCACTTCTACTTTTGCCCCCTACTGTCCTTTCTCCCTGTAGCACTCAAAATATTTTGAAAATTCAAATTACTCCAGTGCTTAAAACTCTCCAAGTCTTCCCATTGAATTTAGGATAAAATCCAAAGTCCTCCTAGGCGGCCATGGCTTTGGTCTCCACCCTCCAGGCACACTGGCCTCTCTCCTCCTTGGCACTCAGTTCTTCTTGCCTCAGCCCTTTGAACTTACTTTTCGCTCTCTGACACAGGTCTCCCTCCAGCTCTTACCCATTGTTGCTGATGTTCATGCTATAGAGTCAATTCTGACTTAGAGTGACCCCACGCGACAGGGTAGAATTGCCCATTGGGTTTCCTGGGCTGTAATCTTTATGGAAGCAGATCACCAGGTCTTCCACCCACTGAGCCACTGGTGAGTTCAACTTGCCAAACTTTCTGTGAGAAGCTGAGAGTTTAACCACTGGGGCTCCTTGGCTCTTCCCTCGTCTGGCTTATTCTTATCACTCATGTCTCAGACAGAAGTCATCCTCAACTGCTCAAATAGGCCTTCTCTGAAAGCTGCTCCCAGAGTTACAATCCCTATTGCAGTTACTCTGCCCTCTTTTCATGTTTTGTTTTCCTCTGTCGTATATATCACTACCCCAAATAATTATCACTTTATTTATTTACTCTTCTACATAGAAATGGGGAGACTTGGTGGTGCAGCGATTAAGCATTTGGCTGTTACCCAGAAGGTCAGCAGTTCAAATCCACCAACCACTCCTTGGGAACTCTTTGGGGCAGATTTACTCTGTATGATAGGGTTGCTATGACTTGGAATCAACTGGATGGCAACAGGTATAGAAAATGGAGCCCTGGTGGCATAGTGGTTAAGAGCTATGGCTGCTGACCAAAAGGTCAGCAGTTCAAATCCACCAGCTGCTCCTTGGAAACCTTATGGGGCAGTCCTCTGACCTGTAAGGTTGCTGTGAGTTGGAATCAACAGCAACAGGTTTTTATAGAGAGAATGTAAGATCCTTGGATATAGGGACTTCCCACCATCATCCGTCCGTGTGTCACACTATGGTGGCTCACATGTTCCTATGATACTGGCAGCTATGCCACTAGTATTTCAAATACCAGCAGGGTCACCCATGGTGAACAGGTTTCAGCAGAGCTTCCAGACTAAGACAGACTAGGAAAAGACTGGTGATCTACTTCCAAAAAATAACCAATGAAAACCCTATGGATCACAACAGAATATTATCCAGGACTTGCACTCACTTACTTTCGATGTGTCTTCAGGAAGGACCGACCGCTAGAGAATGGAGAAGAACATTGTGTTTGGTAAAGTGGCGGGCCATCAAAGGCAAGGGAAAACTTCAGTAAGATGAACTGATACAAGAGCTGCAACAAGGCACTCGAACGTACCAACAATTATGAAAATGGTGCAAGATTGAGCAATACTTCGTACTGTTATACATAAGGTCACCAGGAGTCGGAGCCGACTTGACAGCAACTAACAACAGGGACTTCATTGTTCTCGTACACCACCTATACCCATAGTGCCATAAAGAGTCTAGAATCTTTAGGCCATTCAGTAATTACTGGTAGAAAACAGGTATTGAAGTTTACAATGCTTTTGTCAAGGCAAAAAGAATGAGAGTGACCCAGGAGGCCCTGGCTTGAAAAGTACAAATGTGATCTATACATAATGTTCTTCTCGGATTGAGTTAGAAGGAGCTCTGGCGGTGCAGTGGTTAAGCACTTGGCTGCTCACCAAAAAGCTGGTGGTTTCAACCCCTTAGCTGCTCCTTGGGAAAAAGATGTGGCAGTCTGTTTCCCTAAAGATTACAGTCTTCTAAACCCGATGGGGCAGTTCAACTCTGTCCTGTAGGGTTACTATGAATTGGAATTAACTCAACAGCAAAGGGTTTGGTTTGGTTTGGGGTTGAGTTGGGGAAAGACAGGACATGCTGGACATCTCTTGGCCTGGCATCTTCCTGTGGAAAAACAGACTGAGGACAAAGATCACAAACGGACAAGCGTTTATTTTCTTCTACACTTTCTCATTGGCTTTTTGCCCTCAGAAGGCTCTGGAGTTTGGATCAGGGTTGGCAAATTATGGCCCACAGGCCAAACCTGGCCTTCTGTCTGTTTTTGTACAGCTCATGAGCTAAGAATGGTTTTCACATTTTAAATAGTTGAAAAAAAAAATCAAAAGAACAGAGTATTTCCTGACACATGAACATTTTGTGAAATTCAAATCTCAGAGTCCACAAATAAAGCTTTACTAGAACACAATCCCATTTATCTGTTTTCATATTACCTACAGTTGCTTTTGTGTTGCAATAAGCATATTTGAGTAGTTGTAACCGAGACTGCTTGGCACCCAAAGCCTAAAATATTTACCACCTGGCCCTTCAAAAAAGAGCTTGACGGGTTAAATGTTAGCTGAGACATTTGTAGCTGTGTGACTTTGGGCTACATACTGGACTTCTCTGAGCCTTGAATATCCTACTGTTAATTGGAGGTAACCGGGTCTGCCTTGCATGACAGCTGGGAGTTTATCACAATGCCTTGAAGGCATTGTGATATATGAGTTCTGCTCCATACTTGTGTCATTCGTTTTTACTTTAATGACCATGTGGCTAAGAACTGCAGCGAGCTACAGCTGCTGACCAAAAGGATGGCAGTTCGAATCTGCCAGCTGCTTCTTGGAAACCCTGTGGGGCAGCTCTACTCTGTCCTGTAGGGTCACTATGAGTTGGAATCGGTTCAACAGCAACGGGTTTTGTTTGTTTGTTTGTTTTTCTGGTTTAGCTTTCCTTGGGTTTCTTGATTTCGTATTTGTTCCTTTGCCGTCTATCCCTGTGTTCCTTCACAGGTACCTTAGTATCGTGTCTATTTGAAGAAACACAGCAGAGTGGCTAACCGCTTGAGCTTGGACCAGTCGGCCAATCCTTCTGTTTATAAGCTTTCTTTCCTTTGATGGAAAGGGGATGGTAATACTGATTTATTTTTAATTATTATTATTATTTTTTTAAGGCTTGCTGTTTGTTAAGCACTCAGCTGCTAACCAAAAGTTTGCTGGTTCAGACCAGCTGGCTATCTGCTCCCATAAAGAAAACTCTGTGGGAGTAATTCTACTCTGTCACATGGGTCGCGATGAGTAGAAAATCCACTTGACTGTACACAGCGACAACAAGGTGAGTGTGCCCACAGCTGAGCACGGTGTCTGGTTCAGGAAGTCAGCGTTTGCTGTGAGCGTGATGAGAACGCAGCCACATCTCCAAGTTGCCTCACGCCTCTTCTCTCCTTCCAACTCCATCACCCCTTCTCCCGTCTCCTCCATCGCCTCCTCTAGCTCAGCCTGCCTGGGATGGAATCTCCTAGGAAACTCTAACATTACAGCTGCCTTGGCTCCATCCCCAGAGATCCTGATTAAAATCGGTCTGTCCTGGGGCTCGGGCAATACCGAAGCTGGTTCCCCTGGAGTTGACTCTGACTCGTGGTAACCCCACACGTGGCAGAGTAGAACTGTGCTCCACTGGGTTTTCAATTTCTGCTTATTCAGAAGTTGATCTCCAGGCCTTTCTTCCAAGAAGCCTCTGAGTGGACTTGAACCCTAACCTTTTGGCTAGCAGCCAAGTATGTTAAACACTGGCACCATCCAGGGACTTCCCAGGCATCAACAGCAGTTAAAAACTCTCCAGGTGGTTTTTATTCCCTGCCAGGGTTGAGAATCAATGTTTTCTTACCTCCCGATGCACAATTTCCGGAAGTATCAAAATACAGGGAGTGGTTGGCCCAGGCATGCTTCATCAGGAGACCAGAAGATCTGAACAAGTCTCCATCTCTCATGTGCACACTGGGTACTAAACATATGTGCCAAGCACCTTGCTGGTGCTGGGTACACTGAGCAGAGTGATTTGTGGCTTCTGCCCTCAAGTGGCTCAGTATCTAACAGAGAAGAAAAATGCATGTGATGAACCCTGCCTAATAGAATTCAATTTCTCATTAACTGAGTGCTAACAAGGTGATAAGGGCTAATCAGATGCTATGGACCAATTTTATGAGCCTAGAAGACAGAATAAGTCCCTGGGTGGTACAAACAGTTTGCACTCAACTGCTAACCTAAAGGTTGGCGGTCAGACCCCACCTACTGGCACTGCTGAAGAAAGGGCTGACAACCTGCTTCCATAAGGATCAAATCAACAAAAATCGAACTTGCTGGTTTTGAGTCATGGAGATCCTATAGGCCAGACTAGAACTACCCCATAGGGCTTCCAAGGAGCAGCTGGTGGATTTGAACCATGGACCTTTTGGTTAGCAGCTGGCCTCTTAACCACTGTGCCAACAAGGCTTCTCCATAAAGATTACAGCCAAGAAAAACCTATAGAGCAGTTCTACACTGTAACACATGGGGTCACCATAAATCAGAATGGACTCGAGGACAATTTTTTTTTTTTATTTTAGGGGAGAGAAAAATTATACCACCTGTGAAGGTTCCAGAATATTCCACAGACACTTTTCTCATCTTATTTCACATCACCCTCCTGGCATGAGGGTAAACTGAGGACCTGGGGACTCTTAATCTGATGTCACCAAGCTGCAGGCCCTTCCAGGCAGCCTCTTGCTTTCCAATAAGAACACAATTTCCCTCTCTCTTGCCCCATCTCTGATACCGAACACCCTTTCATCCTTGTGTTCAACACTAATTTAGAAAGAGAATTGGATTCCCGAGGCTACGATTGCCTCTGTCATAGCCCTTCTGCCCTCTGTGCACACTGGCAAGGCATCCTACCTCAGTGATGACCAAGACAACGCTGATTACCCAGGATGCCACTGTGACCCTCCCTGACAGAGCACAGACAGTGCTTGGAGTCAGCCATTGAGGCTCCAGATAATAGCCGAGGCAGTGGCAGACGAGGAGGATAAAAGCTGGGCACAGGGTGAGGTGCAGTGGTTACCCCAGGGATGATGGACCTTGGTGCCTGAAAGTGTGCTTCGTGCAGTAGTGTTAGCTCTAGTTTTCCAAAGGTTAATGTCTATATTTATTCACTTATTTGCTGCTGTTGTTGTTATTAGGTGCCATCAAGTCGGTTCTAACTCAGAGCTACCCTATGTATAACAGAAGGAACCAACGCCTGGCCCTGCACCATCCTCACAACCATTGCTATGCTTAAGCCCATGGTTGCAGCCACTGTGTCAATCCATCTTGTTGATGGTCTTCCTGACCCTCTACTTTACCAAGCATGATGTCCTTCTCCAGGGACTGGTCCCTCCTATAACATGTCCAAAGTATGTGAGATGAAGTCTTGCCATCCTTCTAAGGAGTATTCTGGCTGTACTTCTTCCAAGACAGATTTGTTCATTATTCTGGCAGTCCGTGGTATATTCAACATCCTTCACCAACACCACAATTCAAAGGCATCAGTTCTTCTTAAGCCTTCCTTATACATTGTCCAGTGTTCGCATGCATATGAGGCAACTGAAAATACCAGGGCTTGGGACAGGCGCATTTCAGTCCTCAAGGTGAAATCTGTGCTTTTTAACACTCTAAAGAGGTCTTTTGCAGCAGATTTGCCCAGCGCAATACGTCATTTGATTTCTTGACTGCTGCTTCCATGGGCAGTGATTGTGAATCCAAGTAAAATTCAATTATTTACCAGACACTTATTGTACATATATTTTGCACCAGTAGGGACAATGCTGGTTCAGTGGTAGAATTATCACCCTCCAAAAGGGAGACCTGGGTTTGGTTCCTGGCCGGTGCACCTCATGTGTAGCCACTACCCATCTGTCAGTGGATGTTTGCATGTTGCTCTGATGCTGAACAGGCTTCATTGGAGATTCCAGTCTAAGACAGACTAGGAAGAAAGGCCTGGTGATCTACTTCTGAAAAAATCAGCCAGTGAAAACCCTATGGATCACGGTGGTCTGATCCTTATATGATCCCAGGGATGATGCAGGATCTGGCAGTATTTTGTTCCTTTGGGCAGGGGGTGCCATGAGTTGGAGCTAACTCAATGGCAGCTAACAACAACAGCAATTTTGTGCCAGATTTCCCCCCAAGTGATCCCCAAACAGAAGTCTGCAAAAGAAAACTTTTCCCCCCTCCCTCATTAATGTGGTATTTCCAATTGCCTCATGTGCATGGGAAGACTGGACAACGAAGAAGGAAGACCAAAGAAGACTTGATGCCTTTGAATTCTGGTGTTGGTGAAGAATATTGAATACACCATGAACTGCCAGAAGAACGAACAAATCTGCCTTGGAAGAAGCACAGCCAGAATGTTCCTTAGAGGCGATCCTGAGAATGGTGCAGGACCGGGCCATGTTTTGTTCTCTTGTACATAGGGTCACTATGGGTCGGAATGGATTCCACGGCACCGAACAGTAACAATATAATATTAATGTGGGAAAATGGAATCCTTTTTTTCCATGGCACTGATGGGTGGGTTCGAACCGCCAGCCATTAGGTTAGTAGTTGAGTGCAAACAATTTGCACCATCCAGGGACTATTTCATGAATCACTAGACCACCATATTGCTCTATATGCTAAAGAACAGCCTTTAAACCATGGCTTTAAGAAGGAGCAACAACTCAGAGCAAAGTGATGAATTATCTCCTACACTGACCAAGCTGGAGTGGGAACCTAGAAGGCTGGCTCTATGGAAATGTCTCCTAGAGCGGAAGGTCCATATGTCCGTTGTTTCTTTAAACCAAACCAAACCAGTTGCTACAGTGACCCCATGTGTCCAAGTAGAACTGTGCTCCACAGGATTACCAATGGCTGATTTTTCAAAAGTAGATCACTAAGCCTTTCTTTTGCCTCTGGGTGAAAAAAAAAAAAAAATTTTTTTTTTTTTTTTTCTGGGTGGACTCAAACTGCCAGCCTTTCTGTTAGTGGCCAAGCACATAATCATTTGCACCAGTCAGAGACTCCATTATCCCTTTAAATTTCCCTATTTCAGTTCTGGGCTGTTCCTCAGGTTGGTTTGTATAGACCAAGCAGGGCTTGGAAGGAAAGTTCCACCATCTCCTGAAGAGACTGAAATCCTTGGCAGTGAACTTTGCTGACCCTTGAAGGACTAGTGAGACACTTAACCAGAGCCTAGCACTTTCCCTAATCATGGGGCCAACCCCAATGACTGCATCGAAATTCCCCCCAGGCCTTAATTAGATAGAGCTCCATAACTCTTGTGTGTGGGGTCGATATAAAAGCAATTTTCCCATTTGGTCTCTCTGAGGACCCTGCGTTTAGCCAGCCTGGGGAGGCAGCCCCTGTGTGTGGCATGCCCTGAGGTCAGTAAAAAAGCTTTAGAATCCTGCAGGATTGAGTAGAAAATATTCTCATTATAACATTAGAGAGGCTTAGAAAAAAATAAATCAATGAAGTAATGGGATATAACACCCAACCTACCCTTTAGCCAGACTCTGTTGTCTTACCCACACAAAGCCCCCAGATGCCACATAATGGAGATGCCGCGACTTCTGTCCCTAAATGCTGCCTTTGGGGCCCACAGGAATGAAAAGCAGTTAAAGGTAAAGACAGTAGAGTGAAAACTGTGAGAGCCATAACTTGGGATTGCCTTGTTTTTCCCGGTCTCAAAGGTTTCCTGCCTTTGGCAGGGTGTAGTCTTACCACTTTTCTATCACTTATTTTAGTGGGAAATATTTGAGTTTTTCTTCTCTGACAGGTTTTGGCCTTTCAAAGTTTTTACCGTGTATCAATATGCATGAAAAAAATAAAAATTCAAAGATCACCTTATTCCCAAAGCCAAAACTAGTTGGGAGTTTTATGGGTGATTTCAGGGTGATTGAAATTGTTTGTTTCTTTTGTTATTTTGGTTTTGTTTTGTTTCAAAGGAATGGTTAACGAAATTTCAACAAAGCACACACTGCAAAAAAAAAAAAAAAAATGAAGCATGTATGAATTACTGAGAAGTCTCAATTAACAGTGAAAGAGAAATGCAGTTTTATTTCTAGAATATACAGCAACTTCAATTAGGCTAACAGCACGCCACTCCACAGGGATTCCAAAAGGGCCTTGGTTTGATTTTTGGATAAGAATATTATTCATCAGCTCCTTCAAGCCATAATTTTTGAGGACCTATGTACATGGTTCTATAATTCCCACATTCGGTTGGATCACTTTTCCTGGGAATAGGCATAAATATGGATCTCTTCCAGTCAATTGGCCAGGAAGCTGTCTTCCATATTTCTTGGCATAGATGAGTGAGCACCTCCAGCGCTGCATCCGTTTGCTGAAACATCTCAACTGATATTCCATCAATTCCTGGAGCCTTGTTTTTCGCCAATGCCTTCAGAGCAGCTGGGACTTCTTCCTTCAGTACCATGGGTTCCTGATGATATGCCGCCTCTTGAAATGGTTGAGCATCGACTAATTATTTTTGGTATAATGACTCTGTATTCCTTCCATGTTCTTTTGATGCTTCCTGCGTTGTTTAATATTCTCCCCATAGAATCCTTCACTATTGCAACTCGAGGCTTGAATTTTTTCTTCAGTTCTTTCAGCTTGAGAAACGCCGAGCGTGTTCTTCCCTTTTGGTTTTCCATCTCCAGCTCTTTGCACATGTCATTATAATACTTTACTTTGTCTTCTCGAGAGGCCCTTTGAAATCTTCTGTTCGGTTCTTTTACTTCATCAATTCTTCCTTTGCTTTAGCTGCTCGATGTTCGAGAGCAAGTTTCAGAGTCTCCTCTGACATCCATCTTGGTCTTTTCTTTCTTTCCTGTCTTTTCAATGACCTCTTGTTTTCTTCATGGTTGATGTCCTTGATGTCATTCCACAACTCATCTGGTCTTCGGTCACTAGTGTTCAATGAGTCAAATCTATTCTTCAGATGGTCTCCAAATTCAGGTGGGCTGTACTCAAGGTCATATTTTGGCTCTCGTGGACTTGCTCCAATTTTCTTCAGTTTCAGCTTGAACTTGCATATGAGCATATGACATGTCGTCAGAAGGGATCAGTCTCTGGAGAAGGACATCATGCTTGGCAGAGTACAGGGTCAGCAGAAAAGAGGAAGACCCTCAACGAGGTGGTTTGACACAGTGGCTGCCACAATGAGCTCAAGCATAACAATGATTGTAAGGATGGCACAGGACCGGGCAGTGTTTCATTCTGTTGTGCATAGGGTTGCTATGAGTTGGAACCGACTCGATGGCACCTAACAACATGTACAGGGTGTGTGGCTACATACATACAGAAGCAAAATAATGAATAGACAGTCTGTTCTTTTGGAGGATTCCCTGAGTGCTGCAAATGGTTAGTGCACTCGGCTGCTCACGGGAAGGTTGGAGGTTTGAGTCTACCCAGACGCACCTCAGAAGAAAGGCCGGGGGTGATCCACCTCTGAAAATCATACATTAATAACCCAATGGAACACAGTTCTTCTGTGACACACCTGGGGTCGCCATGAGTTGGAGTCAACTCCGTGGCAACTGGTTTGATTCTTATGGAGCTCATTAACTGTGCTAAAACATGAGCTACAGTGTTGGAAACAACTAGTTGAATTTGAAGGAGCCCTGGTGGCATAGTGGTTAAAGTGCTTTGCTGTTAACTAAAAGTTGGCGGTTCAAAACCACCACTGCTTGGCAGAGAAAGATGTAGCAGTCTGCTTCTGTAAAGATTTACAGCTTTGGAGAGCCTATGGGGCAGTTCTAGCCTGTGCTACAGGGTCATAATAAGTCAGAATCAACTTTAAGGAAACGGGTAAGTTGAATCTGAAGTTACAAGATTTTACTAAATAATCCAGATGGAATGGATAATGCCAGTGTAAATTGGCAGGCATTAATCTATCCTAGAATTACTCACCGAGTGGAGTGGAGACTATCTGTGAGGCACTAACTACATTGGATACACTAGGCTCTTATTACATACACACAGTTATCTGTCCTGGGAAAGGTTGTTTAAAAGAGGTTTCTCTCCCTCCTTCCCTCCCCATTAGCTCATTAGCTATTTACAAAGCATGTGGCATTGTTACTACAAGCTGGCCAAGAGACTGAGTGTTAAGATTTGGAATTGGATAGAAATATTAATATAGCTCAGTGGCACTCCTGTGGGAGCGATTTATAAAAGCCTGGGAAATGGCCACCTCACAAGTAACTGCAAAACTTCCAGAAGCTCTGGGCTTGTTTGTTAGGGAAACACATACACACAGAAATTGCTGGAATTCAAACTACTTTTTATCTTTTTTCCCCTCACATTGTGGATTTACACTGGCCACTCCTCCTTCCCTCAGTAAACATGTTCCCAATGTTGCAAGCCGTGTTTGTGTTGCCATTACATGCAAGTAGATGCAATATTATATACAATGTCATATGCTCTGTAGGGGTCTGACCCATATTTTTAACATTCTGCCCTAGGGATACCTTATGTTTGAAATGTGGTGTGAACAATGTGGTAGGAACCAGTCTCTTCTGGTTAAAGATGCTTTCCACGTGTGTACCCTGGAGGAGGAGGGGATTCGGTTGGGTTTAGCCTCTCTTTGTGGTTGGTTTCCTTCTAGCAAAAGGCTCCATCCTTCAGTTTAATTGTATAGCCTCACAGAGAAAGCTCTGGCCCCACTGATAACTCGGTGGTATGATAGGGAGGGAGAGGTCACTGGGTGTCCACAGCTTCTCTCCAGGCGACAGATTGATGGACATGGTCAACTGGGTTAAATTGCTTCTCAGGGATTTTTCATACAGTCAGGTTGCTTCATTTTAGCCACTAGTTTTCACAAAGGTGGAGGTGATCACAGTTTGAAGAGGGGCCAGAGGTAGCGATATACATACAAGCCCTTGGACAGGTATGTCACAGGGGAGAGAGAATCCATTTTTTTTCTTCTACCTAAAAACTTCACCTTAGAGGAAACTCGAGGACAATCATCAACTTCCGTCATTTTCCATTTTGGGGGGACCAGAGGCCTGGATAATTATAAATCGAGGTCCCTTCTTTTTTTTTTTTTTTTTTCTTCTTCTTAGAAATTCAAAGGCTGAAATGGGATCTGGTGGGAGACCCCTTCCTTAGTCAATTCAAAACGAGCAGCAGTTGCAGCAACTAATAAAGATGAGGTCTGCAATGGGCAGACAAATGAGATTAAAGGGCCCTGATAGAATAGCAAGCATGACCTTTGCATTTCATTTGAAATTCAGCCATCATGTTAGTAAAATAATATAGTCTGAGATGGATACTATTTTGCTAATATGATATATAGATCTCTAACAGGAAGCTCATACTCATGTGTAAATTACCAATGTGCCAGCCCTGATCTATTTTTATGTACATGTAATACAATATTTCATAATCTACTTGCAGTAATTTTCCCCTTTGACAGAGAGAGAAACAGAAGTAGAGGATGAAAAAGGCGAGTAACATATACAGGTGAAACAGCACACCAACCCTTCCTGATTTGAGTGGTATTTGGACATGAACCTCAACTGTCCAGCCCATAATTAGAGCCCTGGACATCTCTTCTTATAAGTTTTGCTCATTTCAATGTCCAAAATATGGAGGCCCTATAAATTAAAGTGACTAGAATAATTAATAAGGTGTAGACTGGATTGAAAATGCAATTAAGTCTCTATGGTATGCCCACCCCAACTTTTATACATTGCACATTTTTTAAGCATCCCTAAAGCCCTCCAGAACAGTTAAAAAATCACGCTGGTACCTATGGAAGCTAGGAATTTTTTTTTAAAGGCATTTTCATGAGTGAATATAACCAGATGAATTTTATTTTTCATTGCAGTGATGTTTGCCTAAAGCTACCAGTCCCGCTGATTACATTGAACATCTCAAATGTCAGGGTTTTGCCAATACAGAATTTCTTCATCAGGCACTGCTTAGCTTTCCCTCCCCCTCTGCTCTCTTGAAAGTAGTAGATACCGAGATGGAATCTCCTTGTAACCAAATCATCCCCAGCCCAAAGAGTAACAGAATCCAGTCAGAATGCAGGGACTTTGAATTTAATTTCCTTAGCTAAATGCTTGCTATCGGCAGCAATAGCCCTTGCAGCCCTCAAATCTTCCATTCAAATCTGTGGAGTGCTATTGGAATTCTGACAGGGGAGATGCCTATGCGGACTGAACAAAAGGGGGGATTTCCTGACTGCAGAGAATACTGCTCCCAAGTCATCAAGGATGGGTCCAGATGAGAGCTTGGATTGGACCTCACTTTGGAAGATAGTAGTACTTGAATGGAGCCACTGGGTGGGTGTGGACGGACAAGGGTGGGCAAGGGTGGAGCTGGGGAGATTCAGAGGCTGTTGGTGGCATTAGCACAGAGGACTGACTGAGTAAGCAGACTGAGCCAGGGGGCTTAGCTTTCTGAGAGTTGCACACATGCAGCTCACGGTGGCTGCTTTTTCAGTTTCCAGTCAGTAACTGACCACTGTTCACTGCAATGATTCAAGTAATAGAGGGAGGAAAAGGAGGGGCAGCATGTGTCACGTGGTTGCCAGATCATTTTGCCACTCGGCAGCGACCTTCTGTGCGTGTGTGTGTGCGCAGGTGAGTGTGCACACACACGCACATGTGTGCAATACTCAGGAAATGTGTGGGTATCTGCGAATCAAGAAGGATGCTCTCACTTCCACATCCTCTCCTTTGGTGACTGCAGCCTGACCCCTGGGATGGGAAGATGTTAGCGATTAAGTCTTAATGAGATTTTCTGATAGAGAAACAGTCAGACCAGAAAGGTTTTCTGAAGGCAATTTCGTTGGGTTCCACAATGATTTACAGAGGGACAAGGACAGGAGAGGGCCTAACGCCACAGGGGACAAAATTAAGAGCGGCAGCCTGTCCTCCAGGAGGATGAGGTTATAGGTAGAGGAGCACATGACAGAAAGGCATGCAGGGTGCTCTGCGTGTGATTAGGAGAGGAGAGAGAGATTGGGTGAGGTTTCCAGATATATGTGGCCTTTTTGATGGATTGTCTGGCTTAGAGGGAACGGGAAAAGGCACCTCACTGTAAGGGAACTGCAAGGCAAAAGTATGGGCGAAGAAAGTTTAGGCGGGGGGAGCAGGAGTGGTGACACAGACCCAAGACATGAGTCACAAGGTGACCCCATCACTGACATTTAGCACGAGTGGGTGACCAGTTAACCAGTTGTCCTTGAGTCCAGCTCAAACTCAGGACAACCCCATGTGTGTCAGAGTAGAATTGTGCTTCACAGAGCTTTCAATGGCTGATATTCTGGAAGAGATAGCCAGGCCTTTCTTCCCAGGTGCCTCTGGGTGGACTCAACCCTCCATCCTTTCGGTGAGCAGGCTAGAGTGTTAACAGTTTGCACAGCAGGGACTCCATAAGTGGGTATAACTCCTGCATTCTCAGTGGGGTAAGGCACTATATTGCTCCAACGAGGGAAATATGGGCTTTGGGAGACCAAACCCCAAACCCAAACCCATTGCTGACAAGTCGATTTCGACTCATAGCAACCCTATAGGACAGAGTAGAACTGCCCCATAGGGTTTCCAAGGAGCAGCTGGTGGATTCGAACTGCCAACGTTTTAGTTAGCAGCTAAGCAAAAATTTTAGCTACTACAATGATCTGTGGCCCTCCAGGGAGCCAGAGTACATAAAGAGATACACCAAGTTTGTGGCATTAAAATTTAATGGGGGGTGGGAGGGGATGGAAACCCTGTGGTGTAGTGTTTACGACCTATGGTGCTAATCAAAAGGTCGGCAGTTCGAATCCACCAGGCGCTCCTTGGAAACCAAATGGGACAGTGCTACTCTGTTCTACAGGGTCGTTATGAGTTGGAATCGACAGCAATGGGTTTGGTTTTTTTTTTGTTTGTTTGTTTGGAGGGGAGATAATTAGGAAAACAAAATGTCTAAAAAGGTCTCCTTGGTAAGGTGGTAGCAACAGTGAATGTCGAGAAACACCGGTGTTGCCTTTTCCCATGACAGCTGCGTTTGGCTCTCGAAGAGGCTGAAAATAAATTTGAGGCAGAACCTCAGCCCTCTGTCTGGCACAGTGGTTCCACCAGAGAGTTGCTTCCTTCACTGCAGAGACAGAACTTTAACTTCTCTTTCCTCTCCCAGCGCTAAGGGGAACCACTGGGGAGAAGGGGCTACAGAGCAGGAATACGAGGGAGCCGGGTGGAGAGCCGAGACCGCCCCACTTCCAGCTTCTCTCCTCAACTGAATAGAAAATAGGTCACAGATTTACATTTTAGGTACTTATTTTTAAAAGTGAATTTAAAAGTTCACCACTCCCTATTAAAAATGAATGATTCCTCTATATATTAGGAAACCCTGGTGGCGTAGTGGTTAAGTGCTACAGCTGCTAACCAAAAGGTTGGCAGTTCAAATCCACCAGGTGCTCCTTGGAAACTCTATGGGGCAGTTCTACCCTGTCCTATAGGGTCTCTATGGGTAGGAATCAACTGGACGGCAATGGGTTTGGTGTTCTTTTTTGTTTGTTTGTTTATGTAATATATTATCATTTTGGGAAACTCTGGTGGCGTAGTGGTTAAGTGGTACGGCTGCTAACCAAAGCATCAGCTTCGAACCCACCAGGTGCTCCTTGGAAACTCTGTGGGGCAGTTCTACTCTGTCCTATAGGGTCGCTACGAGTTGGAATCGACTCGACAGCACTGGGTTGGTTGGTTTGGTATTATCATTTCAACATCTAATCAATATCTATATATTATTTTTGCAGTACTATATTTCAAAAAAATAGTTTATTTTAATTCCAAATTACAAAGGCAGCATATACATATTATGGAAATTGGGAAAATGCAAAGAAGACAAAAGAAGAAAATAAACACACATAGTCCCACCATCACAGAGTGAACACTTCATGATTTTAATATATTTCTTCTGTTGTTGAGTTCCCTCACTTCAATTCCAACTCATAGCAATCCCGTGTGACAGAGTAGAACTGCCCTGTAGGGTTTCCTAGGCTGTAATCTTTACGGGAGCACATTGGCCAGGTCTTTCTCCTTGGAGCCACTGGGTGAGTTCAAACCACCAACCTTACAGTTAGCAGCTGTGCACTTAACCATTGTACCACCAGAGCTCCTTATATATCTTCTAGACCAGTGCTATCCAACGGGTTTACTGCTAGTCACAGTTGGATACTGAACACTTGCAATGTGGCTGGTCTGGATTGAGATATGCTGTTGCTAGTGTAAAACACCCACTGGATTTGAATACTTAGTACAAAAAATAAAAGTAAAACATGCCATCGTTAAAAAAGAAAAGGGGAGAGAGAAATATAGTACTGCAAAAATAATATATAGATATTGATTAGATGTTGAAATGATAATACCAAACCAACCAACCCAGTGCTGTCGAGTCGATTCCAACTCGTAGCGACCCTATAGGACAGAGTAGAACTGCCCCATAGAGTTTCCAAGGAGCACCTGGTGGGTTCGAAGCTGATGCTTTGGTTAGCAGCCGTACCACTTAACCACTACGCCACCAGAGTTTCCCAAAATGATAATATATTACATAAACAAACCAACAAAAAAGAACACCAAACCCATTGCCGTCCAGTTGATTCCTACTCATAGAGACCCTATAGGACAGGGTAGAACTGCCCCATAGAGTTTCCAAGGAGCACCTGGTGGATTTGAACTGCCAACCTTTTGGTTAGCAGCTGTAGCACTTAACCACTACGCCACCAGGGTTTCCTAATATATTAGATAAGGCTATGTGAAATAAAATATATTATTAAAATTAATCTCATCTATTTTTTTTTCTTTTTATTGTTTTAAAATGTGACTTCCAGAAAATTTAAATTGCGTGGCTTACATTATATTTTCTTTGGACCGCGCACTGGTCTAGATCTCGTCTATGCACACATACACACATATAAAACCAAAAACCAAACCAAACCCATTGCTGTCGAGTCGATTCTGACTCACAGGGACTGTATGATGCATATGCATACCTTAAATAGAGATAATGTTGTGCAAATTCTTTTGCAATCTCTTTTCCACGAAGTGTAAGTTGGACCTTTTGCCATGGCCATACATATTCATTTGGAAACTCGGGTGGTTTAGTGGCTAAGAGCTACGGCTGGTAACCAAAAGGTCAGCAGTTTGAATCCATCAGGCACTCCGCGGAAACTCTATGTGGCGGTTCTACTCTGCCCTATAGGGTTGCCATGAGTCAGAATCCACTCAACGGCAACAGGTTTGGTTTTGGTTTTACACATACTCATTTATGTTTAAAGTGAATGTTTAAATGCTACATAGTGTTCCGAGATATGGGTGTGACAAGATGTATTAAGCCAGTCCCCTACTGGTGTTGTTACCAATTATCCACTGTTAGTACCGCTCTACAATCAACATCCTTTTAACTAAAGTTTTGCACACAAAGCTTTCACTACAGCATAATAGAGTGAAAATAGCACAGAGTTTACAGATAGGTAAATCTTGATTCAAAGAAACCCTCAGCCATTTACTTTATATTAGGCCAGCTCCCTAGAAGAGGTGATGTTTAGGCAAGATGATCAAACAGGAATTAAAACCCAAACCCATTGCCTTCGATCATAGTGACCCTGTAGGACAAAGTAGAACTGCCCCATAGGGTTTCCAAGGCCGTAAATCTTCACGGAAGCAGACTGCCACAACCTTCTCCCTTGGAGCAGCTGGTAGGTTTGAACCACTGACCTTTCAGTTAGCAGCCAAGTGCTTAACCACTGTACCACCAGGGCTCCTCTAAACAGGAATTGGCTGGACAGACAGGAGGCAGAAGATGAGTGCACACCCAACACAGGGAACTTCCAGAAACGCCTGGAGGAGAGGGTGCATTTAAGGCTTTGCTGGGGATTAGAAAGGAGGAGATGGGAGAGTCAGACTAAAAAGGAAGTTGGGTTCTGATCCTGAAGACCCTGTGGGAACTCAGCCTTTGCTCTGAGGGCAATGGAGAGCCTTGCTAGGTTATTAAGCCAGAGAACACCTGCAGAAAAGTTAGAGAGAAAGAATCAACCAGAAGCTAGAGGCTGGCTGCTTCTACCCTCAGCTGTGTCCATTTTACCCCTTGTGAATGGTAAAGGAACTATGACTCACAAGCTCTTTGGTCCTAGTTCTTGCTTTTCCCAAATAAACAAGAGAGATGGAGAAGAGATTCTACTCAACAGAGCTGTCGCAATGCAAACAGATTGATCTGGAGATGTTTGCTGAGGCCGGGGACATAGTGTTTGCGAAGTAATTATAAGAGAACAAACTAAGAAGAGGAGAAAGACGCAGAACGCTTATTTACCAAGAAGGGCTTATTATCAGAGGCTTAGATGTTGAATTTCCTTTAAAATGTGGGCATGCATATTTACAAAATGTGCTTATTTATACACACATACCTGTGCATACACACACACACACAGCGAGGCTGTAAGATTTTATCTTCCAAATATAGGGAGGTAGCTAGAGTAGTGGAAAGTGAACTTCGTCTGAAGTCAGAAAAGCCAAAATCAAATCAGTTGCCATGGACTTAACTCCGAAGTCAGGAATCTGGGTTCAAATCCCAGATCTGACGCTTCCTCACTGTTTAACTTTATCATAAAAATACCCTATTTCATCTATAAAATAGAAATAATAATTGTTGCTGTTGTGTGCCATCAAGTCAATTCCAACTTAGTGGCTCTATAGGACAGAGTAGAATTGCCCCGTAGGGCTTTCTAGGCTGTAATCTTCACAGAAGCAGATCGCCAGTCTTTTCTTCCAAGGAGCAGCTAGTGAGTTCAAACCTCCTACCTTTTGGTTAGTAGCCAAGTGCTTAACCATTGTGCCACTAGGGCTCCTTATACCTAACCTGAATATCTCACATGTTTGTCATGTGGCTCAAATTGGAGAAGGATTCTCACAGAAAAGCTTCTATCTAGGACAAGTTGGTAAAGTGAGCCCAGTGCCAAGTAAAGAAAACTGAAGAGTTCATGTCACGCCTGAAAAGCACAACAACCTCCAAGCCCAGTAAATTGTGACTATGGTGGAGAGCTGCCCAGTTTTGCCGGATCTTCTGATATTTAATGAGAAGCCAGAAATCTAAGTATTTATGGGAATTTTCCCGAGTTTTCAGTGTTGGCAACTGTCTTAGTTACCTAGAGCGGCTTTAACAGAAATACCACAGGTGGATGGCTTTAACAATCAGACGTTTATTCTCTCACAGTCTAGGAGGCTAGAAATTCGAATTCAGGGTGTTGGCTCTAAGGGAAGGCTTTCTCTCTCTGTCAGTTCTGGGGAAAGGTGCTTGTCATCAATCTTCCCCTGGTCTAGGAGCTTCTCAGCACAGGGACCTAGGGTCCAAAGGATGCACTCCCTTCCTGGTTCTTCATTCTTGGTGGCATGAGGTCCCCTGTCTTTCTGCTCACTTCTCTCTTTTATAGCTCAAAAAAAAAAAAAAAAAATTGACACAAGATATAATCTAATCTTGTAGATTGAGTCCTGCCTCATTAACATAACTGCCTCTAATCTTGCCTAATTAACTTCATAGAGGTTGGATTTACAACATACGGGAAAATCTCATCAGATGACAAAATGGTGGACAGTCATCGTATGCTGGGAATCATGGCCTAGCCAAGCTGACATACATTTTTGAGGGACACAATTTAATCCAAAGAAAATTCTCTCTTTTTTTTTTTTTTTTGTGGAGTAGATCATCAGGCCTACTCCACAATTTGCCATTTCAACATTCTTCACATGTAAAATTCAGTGACAATAACTTCGTGCATCATGTTGGGCAACCATCACCACCATCCCTTCAAATTTTTCCATCACCCTTAAGAGAAGCTTGGTATTCCCCAAGCAATGACTCCCCCTTTCCTCCTTCTACCCATCCCTGATAACCACTGATAGACTTTACTCTTTTTTATGCATTTGCCTATTCTGGGTAGTTTATATAAGTGGGACCATACAATATTTGTCCTTTTGTGACTGACTTGTACTGCTCAGCGTAATGTCTTCAAGGTTCATCCACGTTGTAGCATGTATCAGGACTTCATTTCTCTTTATGGGTGAGTTGCATTCCATTGCATGTATTCACCACATTTTGTTTATCCATTCAACTCTGAAGCAGTAGGTAGGCAACACCCAGTCAAGCACCAAGGGAGAATGGGCTGTGAGTTTGAGACCTCTGCCCCAGCCAAATGCACAATCTTTACCCAGCCTACAATTAGCGAATTTGGAGTGGTGAATGAAACGTGTTTTCCAACATGCTTTATGAGTTATATCTTCACTCTCTTTCAAAGCAGTCAGAGGGAAGGCTTGGAATAAAACATTTTGAATGAAAAAAATAAACCCATGGGGGCTGGGGGACTTTCGAAGGCAAGCCAGATTCTTCCTCCTTTTTGGTTATTTAAGAAACAGAACTTCCCATATCCTGCCCACCTTCTATTCTGAGCTGGAGAGTAAATCCCTTTTCTTCCCCTTCTGAATTCCAAGTTCAGTATCCATGTCTGCGGTCCTTCTCCACTGCCTTTCTCAATATCCAAATGTGTTGGGTTTTGTATTGTATCATCCTTCAAGAGCTTCTTTGAGAATCACCCAATGTCCCAGGTTCCCGAAAGGAGGAAACTGGCCAGAAGGATGACAGTCCTCTCGAAGCCTGATTCTTGGCAGAATAACATAAAAGGTCACAAACAGTGCGGCCCTCCCTGCTAAATGCTTTCATATAAAGATGACTTGAGTGCCTTAAAAAAAAAAAAAAAAAATTCTGAGAAAACACAGTATGATGTTCTTCAGCAGTCTAAATGTATTCACTTAAACACTGAATCAGGGTCCCTAGGTGGCACAGATGGTTTGCACTAGACTGCTAATCTAAAATAAAGGTTTGTTGTTCAGACCCACTCAGTTGTGCTTTGGCTGAAAGGCCTGGTGATCTATTTCTGTAAAGATTACAGCCAAGAAAACCCTATGGAGAAGTTCACTCTGTCCCAGGGGGTCTTGAAGGCAACGGTTTGTTTGTTTGTTTTTAAACAGTTACTCAGAGTCTGTTGTGTACACAGTTATGATCCAGGCGAATGGAGTATAGAATCTGAATTTTTGCCTTTAGCCAGTTCACTTTCTTGGGGTGAAAACCAATTAAAAAGGAGAAAATGTAAGAACAATCACAAAGGTGAGGGCTTAGAGAATATAGCAACTTATTCTAGTGGCTCAGTCAGGAAGGCTGTCCTTGAGACGACAGGCATGAAGAAACGGTTTTGAATCACCAATTTCCCTTCTCTCCCCTCCCCTCCTTTCCCCTTCTTTTTGCTTACTCATCAAGTTAGCGTTCATGGTGACTATACCAGTTGCTGTCCAGTCAATTCTGCTGTCCAGATGACTCTGTGTGTTACAGAGAAGAACTGCTCCATTGGGTACTCTTGGCTGTAATCTTTATGGAAGCCGACCTCCAGGCTTTTCTTCCACAGTGCCACTAGAACTGCCAACCTTTTGGTTACTAGTCAAGTGCTTAATTGTTCGTGCCACCTAGGGATTTCCATAGCCGCTATCTAGGCCATGGTAATATAAGCATCCTGGTCTCTCAGCTATGGAAGATTATGTAAATTGTTTATTCTCCATAGAGATTTTGCACCCTAGCAGCTAATCTAGGAGCCCTCATCAGGTTAAGCATTTGGTTGCTAATGGAAAGGTTGGTGTTTCAAACCCACTCAGCAGCTCTGTGGGAGAAACACCTGCTGAACTGTTTCTGTAATGATTTTGGCCAAGAAACGCCTATGGGGCAGTTCTCTGTTATGTGGGGTCATTATGAGTCGGATGGCACCCAAGAACAACAGCTAATGTACAAATGTTAACTGAGTGAAATCAGGCCTTTTGTTGCCTTTCAGAAACACCATGCTTGAATTTTAAAAATCAATAAGAAAGACACCAACCATCAAAAAGTAGATAGAAGACAATGAAGAACCAATTCCCAGGAAAAAGAAATGCAGTTGGTCCAAAAAAATACCAGGGGAAAAAAAGAGCCAACTTTACTAGTTACTGAACACATGTAAAACAACAAAAAGATTGAATTTTATACTATACTGGCCATTGGAAAGGATTTTTATAATGCTACTCTTCATTATAAAAAAAAAAAAAAACTCTTCATTATTAAGGGAGATTTAGGGCAAGAGTCTCTTTTTAAACACCACTGTTGGGAGTGTAAATTGGTTTAACCTTTGTAAAAAAGACAATTTAACAATGCGTATCAAAAGCCTTAAACATTTGCACAACCTTTTATGCAAGTATTTCCACTTGTAGGAACTGATTCTAGGGCAAGAGTCCTGGGTGTGTGTTTAAGATATAGACACCATGTCACCCGGTAGGTTTATTATGGTGGAAAACAGATAACACAACAGTTCAGCAATTGAAAACTGCCAGGGAGAGGGGTAATCTGGTACCTGTTCAATGGCTTACTCTTCAGCCACTCACAAATTATTTTTTAGAAAGAACTTTAGGATGAAGGAAAAGTTTTCATAATATGTAGTTAAGTTTAAGAAATGGCAAAGCATTACATACAGCTGATATGCAAATTTGTCAAGAGATAGAGGTGAACTCAGATGTCAGTTGGAGAAATCCTTTCTCCTCGGGCATCTAGGTAAAATCAGTGCAAAGCTCCTACTGGTATGGCCTTTGAGAGTCCAGTGCCCTCTGCAGGTTTCTGCCAATCCCCAGGTAACTTTTGTTCATATTGACTCATCTGGCTCCTGGACTCCTCTATTTTGTTTATTTTCTCTCTACTGAACCATCCACAATCTGTCCGTCAGTTTGTTGGACTGTGGTGGCTTGCGCATTGCTGTGATGCTGGAAGCTATGCCACCAGTATTTCAAATACCAGCAGGACCACTCATGGGAGGCAGGTTTCCATAGAGCTTCCAGGCTAAGACAGACTAGAAAGGAAGGTCTGGTAATCTATTTCCGAAAATTAGCTAATGACAACCCTATAGATCACAACAGAATGCTGTCTGATATAGTGCTAGAAGATAAGTCCTCTAGGTTGGAAAAAAAAAAAGAGAAAAAAGGTTGGAAGGCACTCAAAATACGCCACGCCCGTAACAATGGAATCAAGCATGCCAATGATAGTGAAGACGGCGCAGGACCAGGCAACCCTTCATTCTGATTTACATGGGGTCGCCATGAGCTGGAGCTTACTCCATGGCAGCTAACAACGACAGCATTGTACCATATTCTGGGTCCAAGGAAAAAAAAAAGAAGAAGAAGAAGCAAAGAGAAAGGAAATAAATGGAAGGGGAGAAAAGGAAAGAAAATATTCCACTTCTTCAAAGCTTTTGAGGAGGTATAGAATTTTCTGAAGGTTTGGGTCTCACCAGGGGATCGCCCTCCCCCCTCTTCTGTCAGTCCAGTTCCTGGAACTCTATGCCCCCCTCCTTCTATTCTGCAGAGAAAACCAGGGCTCTCTGACGCCCACTCCCAAACTGGCATACTCAGACCCATCCAGGATGCTGCAGAAAAAGCCCTTCCACTTAATGGAATGGAACCATCTTTTGCTGGAGCAGTTGTGGGTTCTGACTAGCAACCCTGTCCTTCTTACATACAGGTAGATGACACATTCTTATGATAAATAGATAACACCTGAACTGTTACTCACAGAGGCCCTTGTTATAAATAGCATTTCTTCTGATATATCCAATACATACATTGGACCAATAAGCCACATCATGATGAATGGGAAAAAGATTGAAGTTGTCAAAAGTTTCATTTTGCTTGGATCCACAATCAACACCCATGGAAGCCACAGTCAAAAAATCAAAAGACACATTGCATTGGGTAAATCTGCTGCACAAGAGCTCTTTAAAATGTTGAAAAGCAAAGATGTCACCTTGAAGACTAAGGTGCACCTGACCCAAGCCATGGTGTTTTCAATTGTCTCATATGCTTGTGAAAGTTGGCTGATGAATAAAGAAGACCAAAGAAGAATTGACACTTTTGAATTGTGGTGAATATTCACCACAATTGAATATACCATGGACTACCAAAAGAATCAACAAATCTGTCTTGGAAGAAGTACAGCCAGAATGCTCCTTAGAAGCAAGCATGGCGAGACTACGTCACACATACTTTGGACATGTTGTCAGGAGGGATCAGTCCCGGAGAAGGACATCATGCGTGGTAAAGTAGAGGGTCAGCGAAGTGAGGAAAACCCTCAATGAGGTGGGTTGACACAGTGCCTGCAACAATGGGCTCAAGTATAACAACGATTGTGAGGATGGTGCAGGACCAGGCAGTGTTTCATTCTGTTGTGCATAGGGGTCACTATGAGTCGGAATTGACTCGATGGCACCTAACAACAACAACAACAAAGATACACAGAAAAAAATAAGTTAATTAACTATAATGATAACTTACACTATTTCTGGGTGGCGAATGACAAGTGAGATACTGATTTTCTTCCTGGTGCTTGTGGTGCAAATTTTCTATAACATTAATAGTGTGGTATTTCTTTTGTAGCAAGGAAAATCGGAAAAAAAAAATGCCAGCTTTCCTTAAAGAAGAAATGCTTAATTCTGGGAGGAAGGTTGTCTTGTGGCTGAGAGGACAGGTGAGACTATCGATGATGACTGAAATTAAGTGAAGAAAAAGAAAAAAAAGCAGTTGTTGTAGAGTTGATTTCGACTCATGGTGACCTCATGCATATGAATAGAAGCACGAGGTTTTCAATGGCCTATTTTTCAGAAATAGATTGCCAGACCTTTCTTTCAGGGCACCTTTGGGTGGAATCAAACCTCCAACCTTTCAGTTAGCAACTTTTCAGTGTTAATTCTTTGTACCACCTGCAGACTTCTACAATTGGAAACCACTGGAAATGCATAGGTGGAAGAGCGAAATGCTTGGGTTATCATTTCAGAATAATCTCCATGACTGGTTAGGGAAGGGAAGATTCTAGGGAACCCAGGAGAAGACTGTTGGAGCTGTTCCCCGGAGTGATGGTTGAACTGGATTTGGATTAGGACGGTGGGAGAGAGCCCTGGTGGTACAACGGTTAAGTCCTTGGTTGCTAACCCAAACGTTGGTGGTTTGAACCCACTGACCAGCTCCATGGTAGAAAGACCTGGGGATCTGCTCCCATAAAGATTACAGCCTAGAAAACCCTATGAGGCAGTTCTACTCTGTCACATGGGGTCACTGTGAATCGGAATTGACTCAACAGCACCCAACAAAACAGGGTGGTGACAGTGGAGAGATTGCAGATTGCTCCCAAATTGTTTCTCAAACTCAAAAGCAGCCCTAGCTTCCTTAATTCTAAAATAGCTTTGGCTTCGGCAAGCTTCAGGAAAGCATTTACCACCTTAAATACCAAGCTTCATTGTGAAAAAAAACTCCCAAAATATTTTGTAGAGTAAAAAAGTAAAAACACACTCAGCAGTAGTGGCATTAGTCATCTGCCTAAGGTAGGTGATAATTTATGCCAGCCTAGTAGTCAAAAAGAAATTTATATTTTCACTATGAAGTATATATTTTTCAGAAATAGGCTAATTGTTTGTGTTTGTCCAGTTGTTTGAAGTTGCTGTGAGGTGGGGGATTTCAATATCTATTTGTAAGGCTAAAAAACCGAGTGCCATCCAGTCAATTCTGACTCATAGTGACCCTATAGGATGGAGTAGAACTGCCCCATAGAGTTTCCAACGAGTGCCTGGTGGATTTGAACTGCTGACCCTTTGGTTAGCAGCCATAGCACTTACCCACACCACCACCAGGTTTCCTTTTGTAAGGCTACAGGTATTAAATTAAATAAACCCTAAACCCTGTACCCATTTCTGTTGAGTTGATTCTGACTCATAACGACCCTATAACACAGAGTAGAACTGCTCCATAGGGTTTTCGCACAGCGGCTGGTAGATTCGAACTGCCGACCTTTCGGTTAGCAGCAGAGCTCTTAACCACTTTGCCACCAGGGCAATAATTGGTAAATTGTATAGGGTTGTATGATTTCTCAGGTGGAGCCCTGATGGTGCAGTGGTTAAGAGCTCAGGCTGCTAACAAGAGGTCAGCATCTTGAATCTACCAGTTGCTCCTTGGAAACCCTATGGGGCAGCTCTACTTTGTCCTGTAAGATCACTGTGAGTCAGAACCAACTCAACAGAATTTTTTTTTTTTTTTTTTTAATGAAGGACTGGTAGACAAAACACTTAACTTGAGCATAAAAACAAAACAAAACTCAACTCCGATCCTTAGCACCCTTAGGCCAGTAAAAAAAAAAACCTTCAACAAACAAACAAATGGAAAGGTAAAGCTCTCTAGACTTGTTTATTTGTTTAGGCCTTGTTCTATTGTCATGGATTGAGCTGTGTCCCCCAAAGTATGTATGAACTTGGTTAGGCTATGATTCCCAGTATTGTGTGGTTGTCCTCCATTTTGTGATTGTAATTTTCCTATGTGTTGTAAATCCTAATCTCTGCCTGTGATTAATGAGGCATGATTAGATTATGTTAAAGAGGATTAGGGTGGGATTGTAACACCCTTACTAAGGTCACATCCCTGATCCAATGTAAAGGGCGTTTCCCTGGGGTATGGCCTGCACCACCATTTATCTTACAAGAGATAAAAGTAAAGGGAAGCCAGCTTCCAGCATCAGAGCAGCATGCAAGCCACCACAGTATGACAGACTGACAGACAAGTGGCAGGGACGCAAAATGCCTGCTGTTAAAAGCAGTTCCTCTACAGCCAAACACCTCATGGGACTGGTTCCTTGGTTTGGAGGTTTAGGGTCATGGTTTCATAGGACCTCCCAGTTAACTGGCCTGCTCAGGTGTTTAGCACTTCTGTTCTGCCTCCTAGTTCATTTCAAAATACCTGGGGTCTTAAATGCTTGCAAGTGGCCATCCAAGGCACAACTGGTCTTTATTCACCTGGAGCAACAGAGGAAGAAGGACACCAGTAAAAGGAGGAGGGTTTGGAATGTGTGGCTCATTGCCTCCATGAACAAGTACCTCCATTGCCAGGAGCCCAGAAGAACTGGATGGTGCCCAGCTACATTACTGAACATTTCAATCAAAGAGTCTATAGATGATCAGAAGGTGGACAAATGTAGACCAGAATTTTAAATTTTCATGGAATCCAGATTTGCTGGGGTCATGGAGGCTGGATGAACCCCCAAAACTACTGCACTGAGATAATCAATCTTTAAACCTTAAACCAAAAATACCCCTGAAGTCTTCTTAAAACTAAACAATAGTTTCACTTGACTAGTAAAGAATGTCTGCCTTGAGCATTATGTTCTTTTAAGATCTAAGTGGAATCAAATTGACAACATCAACTCCAAAGATTCAATAGGAACCTTAGGGGCAGTGAGTTTATGTTAATGGGAGAAGAAAACTCAGAAAAAGGAGGGTGAGGATGGCTGCACAACTCAAAGAATGTAATCAATGTCACTAAATTGTACATGTAGAAACTGTTGAATTGATGTATGTTTTGCTGTGTATAGCCTCAATAACAACAAAAATAAAATAAATTATATATAAAAAAAAGCAATCCCTAAAAAGGTGAAAATTCATTAAACTCTACAATTCTGAGAACAAACCTATCATTAAATTTAGTTTCAGGAGGAAAAAATTAAAAAGGGAAAGTGAAGCCAGCAGAAAGTTGGCGACCTCATATCACCAAGAAAGCAGCACAGGGAGCAGAGTATGTCCTTTGGACCTGGGATTCCTGTGTGGAAAAGCTCTTAGACCGGGGAAGACTGATGACAAGGACCTTCCTCCAGAGCTGACAGAGAAAGACTTTCGCTGGAGCTGATGCCCTGAATTTGGACTTCTAGCCTACCAGACTGTGAGAGAATAAACTTCTGTATGTCGAAGCCACCCATTTGTGGTATTTCTGTTACAGCAGCACTGGATGACTAAGACAATTGTTGTTGCTGTTAGGTGCCCCTGAGTTGGTTCTGACTCATAGCTACCCTAGGTATAGTAGAACAAAACATTGCCCAGTCCTGCACCAACCACACAATCATTGCTATGTTTGAGCCCATTGTTGCAGCCACTGTGTGAATCCATCCTATTGAGGGTCTTCCTCTTTTACGCTGACCCTCCATTTTACCAAGCATGATATCCTTCTCCAGGGACTGGTCCCTTCTGGTAACATGTCTGAAGCATGTGAGACAAAATCTTGCCATCCTAGCATCTGAAGAGCATTCTGGCTGTACTTCCTCTAAGACAGATTTGTTCATTCTCCTGGCAGTCTATGGTATATTCAATATTTTTCACCAGCACCAGAACTCTAAGGCATCATGTCTTCAGACTTCCCTATTTATTGTCCAGCTTTCACATGCATATGAGACAACTGAAAACACAGTGGTTTGGGTCAGGTACACCTTAGTCCTCAAAGTGACACATTTGCTTTTCAGCACTTTAAAGAGGTCTTTTGCAGCAGATTTTCCCAATGCAACACGTTGCTTGATTTCTTGACTGTTGTTGATTATAGATCCAAATAAAACGAAATCCTTGACAACGTCAATCTTTTCTCCCTTTATCGTGATTTTTTTTTTTATCATGATGTTGCCCATTGATCCAGTTGTGAATATTTTTTCTTTACGTTAAGGTGTAATCCATACTGAAGGCTGTGGTCTTTGATCTTCATCAGTAAGTGCTTCAAGTCCTCTTCACTTTCAGCAAGCAAGGTTGTGTTATCTGTATATTGCAGTTTGCTAATTTTTTTTTTTAAAGAGTCTTCCTCCAATCCTGACCTTGCTGTAAACCCTTAAAAGATTACTTTGCTTACCTCTCACAATAGTTATACAGATCATATTTTTTTCTTTTCCTTTTTTTAAATATGAATTTTCCAAATCATAACATTCTCTACTGATCTCAAACTGGTGAGCCAAAGACTAGATAGATAGACGGATTTTTTTTTTAGGTCTGGGAATGGTTTTAAAAAATGAAATGAGCAGTCAAATTTTAAAACATAGAGATTTCATATACAGACTTTCTTGTTAAAAAAAAAAGATCAGAAACTCAGGTATAGTCCTACATTGCAAAAACGGCCTAAAGCCGAGCAGTGAGCTGCCCTGTTAGACTGAGCTTGAACTCTTTATTTTGCCTTTCTCCTCACCACTCCTATAGCATCCCTAGCAGAAAAGGAGGGTCAATTGACACATAGCTTCACACACGATGTGGTGTTTTTCTTATAGGAGAGAAACATCTCTTTTTGTCCCTGTTATGGTCAAAAGGGAGTCCCTGAGTGGTGCAAACGGTTGAGCACTAGGCTGCTAACCGAGAGGTTGGAGGTTCGAGTCCATCCAGAGGGGCACTGGAAGAAAATCCTGGTGACCTACTTCTGCAAAACCAGCCATGGAGCTGAAAACCCTGTGGAACACAGCTCAGCTCTGGCACACCTGGGGACACCATGAGTCGCAGTGGATTTGATGGCAACTGGTTTCTAAGATCAAAAGTGGGACTGTAAAAACTAGACTGACACAAGTATATGTGTTGTTGACCCAGTGTTCCTCCTTCAGGTGTGTTAACTGCCCAGCCCCAAGTTTAATGCCTCTGATCCTTACACAATACACAATATGAGAGAAAAGACAGAGAGAATTGGAAGGGTCCCTTAGGTGCCAAGCCACAGGGTTGCAGGTTTAATGGAGACATCAGTTGGATACTTACCATATCAGAGCCCTGGACCATCCCCCATCACGCCTGGATTAAAGTGCCTGTTCTCCAGAGCATCACAAGCAAAAGTGACTGCTGGCTCTGACGCAGTGGAACTGTGCCAAAGACACACTCCCACTTAAGAAAATTGAATCTGATTTTGCAAAAGAGATGACCAAACTTGGTATCGATACAGCAAGCAATGACTCAGACGTGTGCTGAAATGGCTGGCTCAGGAAAAAGTGCCAGCAGGGCCCATGAGCCTGTGCTCTGGCGGTTCCACGAAGCTGCTCTAGGGCCAGCCACTTTCAAAACCATGAGGATTTCAAAGACGGAGTGTCTTTAATGCAAAGCACCAGAGTTTGTGTGTCTTGTTAGATAGTTTGGAATTTTCCAGGAACACGTTCTGAAAAGGAGATAAAAACTGCATCATGATGAATGCTCTAATATTTTTCCCTACGAGAAGAACTCTCAGTGACAATGTTGTCCTATAAAATCTAGGTGGGAAAGGCTTTACTGCATGATGGTTATTTTTAATCTTGTTGACAACACAAAGATCACTTTGAGACATTGATTTAAAAACTATGAACATTCTCTCCAGGAAAAATAAATAAATAAAAATCACACGCCACACACATATGGAGTTTTGTGTGCTCTTTCAGATCTTGAGATGGTTGCATAACATGATTACTGTAATTGATATCACTAAATTGTATGTTCGAAAAATGTTGAATTGGCAAAGGTTTTGTTATTTATATCTGTGTGTGTGTGTGTGTATAGTACAGCAATAAAAAAAATTAAGATCTTCAGGTGGACACTTGAGACTATGTTGGCATCTCCTGTCTGGAGGGAAGATGAGAGGTGGAGGGGGTTAGAAGCTGGCGAAATGGACACCAAAAGAGAGAGTGGAGGGAGAGAGCGGGCTGTCTCATTAGGGGGAGAGTAAGTGGGAGTGTGTAGCAAGGTGTATGTAAGTTTTTATGTGAGAAACTGACTTGATTTGTACACTTTCACTTAAAGCACAATAAAAATTATAAAAAAAAATTAAGATCTTGATTATGTGGAATCCAAGAATAAAATATAATTGTTAAAACTGAGTATGGTGGTAGCTTTTTGGAGTCCCCTCTGGCTCATTCACACCCTAAGTGAACTGTCTGAGCTTCAGCTCCTTCATCTACAAAATAAGGGTTCTATCCATCCATAAAGGAGCCCTGGTGGTGCAATGGTTAAGCGTGTGGCTGCTAACCAAGAGGGTTTGAACCCACCCAGTGGCTCCACAGGATAATGACCTAGTGATTTGCTCCCATAAAGATTGCAGCCTAGGAAACCCTATGGGGAAGTTCTACTCTGTCGCATGGGGTTGCTACGAGTAGAAATCAATTAGGCAGCACCCAACAACAACATCATCAACCCATAACTCATAGGCTTGTTTGGAGGATCAAAAAAAAAAAAAAAAAAATTCTGTCGAGTCAATTTCGACTCATAGCAACCCTATAGGATAGAGTAGAACTGTCCCATGGGGTTTCCAAAGAGTGGCTGGTGGATTCAAACTGCTGAATTTTTGGTTAGCAGCCATGAAAGAACTAAATTCATACCAAGTGCTTGGAATAGCTGCTCCTACAAAAAGATTGATAACTGTTTGCTGAAGACTCACTTTCTGATTTAATATTGGCTGTGTTACAATTTTAATGCAGACATTCAAATATATTTTCCACTGGTATTCCTAACATTTTCAATTAAATGAAAAAAGGCTGCATTAATGCTATTTATATAACTTATATAATGCATAAATACTATCTATATAATAAAACACTAGAGCTTGACATTCTCCAAATGAAACGAGGAGGAAGAGAACAAGAGAGGGAGGAAGGTGAAGATGATGGAGATATGGAGCAGACATAGATCCGCATGCACAGCAAGGATACAGAGGCTTGTCCGTTGTCCGTGTCCACAGACCACACAACTACCCCACTGCAGGGCACTGTCTGCATTTGGCCAAGACAATCAGGTCTGAACCAACAGATCTACCATTTGGCCATCTGTTCTATAAGACAACTAGTCAGTGTAAACACGTCAGTCATGCATGTGGCCAAAGTCTCAGTCAGGAACCCAGCCCAATTGGCTGCTTCAAGTCCCAGGGACCCAAACGAAGACACACTGATGTCCAACTGCATTGAGTGAGTGTTGAAGCATCATGCAGCTGTCGACTCTGATGGTTTGCTCAGCTTATCCCCAGCCAATGGCCAGGAGACCTTCAGAAGCCAAGCAAAAGTGTGGACCAGGGCATCCTATTTCTTTAGTATGTATGTGATGGAGGGCATAGCCTGAGTTCAACAAGTGGGAGGACTAAAGGGCCAACCTTCCCTGTGCTAAGAAGACCATCAACCCATATGGATATCCTCTCCTTTTATGGATGTTAGGTTCTAGAGCCTCCCATGGCCAACTCCAGACCAGACCCATTGCCATCGAGTCAATCCCGACTCACAGAGACCATAGAGTAGAAAGTAGAACTGCTCCAGAGGGTTTCCAAGGCAGACTGCCATCTTTCTCCCTTAGAGCAGCTGGTGGGTTCTAACCACTGACCTTCTGGTTAGCAGCCGAGCATGTAACCACTGCAGCACCAGGGTTCCTATAGACAACTAGCCTTTCAAAAAAAATAGAACAGAATTTGACGCCTCTTGGGGGAGGAGTCTGCCTTCAGACGAAAGTATTAGGAACCTCTTCAGCCATTCCTTTCATGTTCAGAGACCCGGGAACACGTCTCCTTGTCTGCATTTTGGCCCACCTCTTTCTCTTTTTTTGCCTTCTTCTTTACCTTACTTTCAGAATCAATTTTGGAAACAAGTATAATGCCCCCATCCATTTCATAGATGATGGGATTAAGTCTCAGAGAGGTCTGGTGACTTGCCCATGGTCACACAGCTGTCACATGAGACAGCAAGACCTGTGCCTGCTTTTCCCACGATGATGAGCTGTGTCTGTCATTATCATTTATTTCTATTTATCTGTGTGCAAACATGTCACTGAATTCCTGGTGAATTATTCTATCAGTCCGTAATGATGAACTACTCATGTAACAATGCTTTCCACACCTATTACAGAGTGTGTATGACATATGTGTGTGATGCGTGTGTGGTGTGTGTGTATGGTCTATGTGTGTATAGCAGTGGTTCTCAACAGGGAAGCATTTGGCAATGCCTGGGAATATTTTTTTATTGTTATGACTTGGGTATGCGCGTAATGGAATCTAGTCGGTAGAGGCCAGGGATGTTTTTTTAAAACATCATTCTACAATGTTCAGAACAGTTACCCACAACAAAGAATTAGCAATCCAAAATATCAATACTGTCCAGGTTGAGAAACCACACACACACATATATATACATACCTATTTTTTTTTTTTTTAGAGAGAGAGAGAGAGAAAGAGCCCTGGTGGTACAGGGGCTAAGAGCTTGGCTGCTAGCCAAAAGGTCGGCAGCTTGAATTTACCAGCCACTCCTTGGAAACCCTAGAGGGCAATTTTACTCTGTCCTATAGGGTCACCATGAGTAAAACCTACTCGACAGCATCTAACAACAACAAACAAATAAACATTGTGTATATGCATATATACAATTATATCTACCCATTTGAATTATACCTGTCTTCCAGGTATGAATTTTCATAATTCATTTTTCCTGAAAACACTGACATGGTGCCACCTTTGCACAAGGAGAAATGGAGGCAACAAAGAAACTTCTTTGTTCCTTACTGTGACTTCCTGTACAACATATTTTAAACCCACCTCCCCCCTACAATCCCCTAACTCTAACAAAATCCATGAAGACCCATGCTATACAGTATTTGCTGTGAATTTTTAATAACTTTTACAATGTCCTGGCCAGAAACATTTTAGTTATCTTGAATGAACCAAAGGGCTTAATTAAACAAGCACACTTAGATGTTGGAATGCATAATTTGCTCAGTGAACTGCAAATACCCTAATACCACGGGGAATCACAGGCTGTTTCCAAGACAGCTCATGGGGCCAGGAGGTGACTTGCTCTCTGCTTGGTCCACATCCATTACTCAAGCTGAGAAGAATTAAAATAAATACCAGCACTGGAACAAGGTGCCAGAATTCAGTTAATGAGTATGAGCACTACGTTGCGATTTATGTTAGAGGTGGGGCAATGCATTCTGAGGTTTTGAATAATCAGTCCTCCTGTGGTTTTCTCATTTTCCAAATGCAAGGGGTACTTCTATGCTGGCTCCCCTAGCCAGAAATGGCAATCTGATGTAAATACTAAAAATCCTGCTTAATAATAAAAAGTTGCTTTCCTAACCCAAACCCAATGGCTTAATTTCCATCATAGCAGAATTAATGTTGTTGTCCATCAAGGTGATTGCTTGGTAAGGTGTGGAGGGAATAAATGTCACATCTGTGTAAGAAACTTTTTTTCTGCTGTTATTTTTTAAAAATCTAAAGCAATATCAGTACTTCAGGAAAAGTTTTCCAAAACAGTATAAATAAAAATCAATATAATAAAAGCATACTTGTCTTTTGTCTTTAACATATATCTTTAACACACACAGTATGTATCAACTAAACCAAAAAATCCATTGCCACTGAGTCAATTCTGACTCATAGCAACACAATAGGACAAAGCAGAACTGCCCCATAGGATTTCCAAGGCTGTAAATCTTTATGGAAGCAGACTACCCCACCTTTCACCCTTGGAACAGCTGATGGATTGGAACCACTGACCTTTAGGTTAGCGGCTGAGTACTTTAACAACTGTACCCCCAGGGCCCCTTCATATCTGAACTAGGGATTGTCTTTTTTTGTTGTTGTTAGTTCAGTTTCCTCATCTATTAAATGTGGACGATGATACATAAGTAGTATATACTCATTTTGTGAAGTCCCTGGGCGGCGCAAACAGTTAACATGTTGGCCGCTAACTGAAAGGTTGGAGATTTGAGGCCATCTAGAAGTACCTTGGAAGAAAGGCTTGGTTATCTACTTCTGAAAAATCAGGCATTGAAAACCCTACAAAGTACAGTTCTACTCTGAGACACATAGGGTCACCATGAGTTGGAATACATTTTTTGAAAGTATTTTATGAAAAAAAAATTTTATGAAGAATAATGAATTATCACAGTAAAGCACTTAAAACTGTGTCTGATATATGTCATTCCTGTCATTTTATTATTGTTCAGGAGAAAGATGTGGCAGACTGCTTCCGTAAAGATTTACAGCCTTGGAAACCCTATGGAGCGTTCTACTCTGTTCTATAGGGTTGCTATGATTGGGAATCGACTCGAGGGCTGAGGGTTGGCTTTGGGTTTTGGGCTGTGTTGTTGCTGGCCACCTCTGATTTGGTTTCAGCTCATGGCGGCCCTATGTGTGCAGAGTAGAACTATGCTCCATAGGGTTCTAAAGGCTCTGACCTTGTGGAAGCAGACTGCCAGGCCTGTCTTCAGGGGAGCCTCCGGGTGGATTCAAACCACCAACTTTTCAGGTAGTAGTCTAGCACTTAACCATGTGCACAACCCAGGAATTCCTATCTTACAGTGTTCTATAAATGTTAATTATCATTTTTATCAAATTTTATCATCTCAACTAATAAGGAATTTTTGGAATTTCATGACAATTGAAATATTAATCAACAGTGAAGAATTTTCTTTTGAACATAGTGAGCTCTATGGAATGTAGAGCTAAGCCTTGCTGGAAAACAAGTTGATGGACCTGGGCTCAGTTTCAAGTAATAAAATGAATATAAATGGTATTTATTTTTTGCCTACAAGCCACATGTCCCATTTCTGTTCTTAAATGAGTTATTGCTGATTCAAAAGAAACATACACAAAACCTCAGCAAATTCTAATAGGCTAACTGCCAGGATCAAGGGTCTGATGTCCAGAAAATAAAATAATCCTCAAATTTAGGAAAATTGTGTCATCACAGTCCTACCATGAAAGGGGAAATGGTGCCTTAAAGCACCCCTACATTTTTCTGATTTTATCTTTCATTTTTTGGTTTTCACACAAAAAAACAGACCTGAGGGTCACTTAATACACCTTTTGCAGCCTGACTCCAGCTGATACTACCTTCTCTGAGCACATCTCAGAGTTCATGGTCTCTACAAAAATGGTAGAAGCTCCATGGGAGTAGCAAAAGCTGTGCCTTGGGAATGGCAAAGAAGGACAAAGACAATGGAAGGAAATGCAGATTATTGTTGTTGTTGGGTGCAGTTGAGTAGAATCCAACTCCTAGTGACCCCGTGTGACAGAGTACAACTGCCCCATGGAGCTTCCTAGGCTGTAATCTTTACAGAAGAAGATCGCCAACCTTTTAGTTAGTAGCACTTAGTTGTTGTGCCACCAGGGCTCCTCATGCACTTACGAGATTCAGAATTAGGGAGGCACACCAGGTGGAGAGAAGACAAGGTGGGTTTTACTTGAAGGACTTGCCCTGAGAGTTAAAGGCCTAGGAAGCTGGTGACAGAAATTAGAGGCAAGGGGCTAGAAGCAGCTGAAATGCCAGATATTCTCCATTCCTTCAAACGGGGGCCAGGAACCTTCATAGGAAGCCGACTTGGTTTGGTGGCATGGGGAAGGCTTTCCTAAAGATAGGATGTTTGGGCCAAAGTTTGGAGAGTAAGTAGGGTTTATGTAGGAAAAAGAGCAAAGGCTGTGGGCAGAGGAAACATCCCGCACAAAGGCCCTGCAGAGGTAAGGAGTGGGGTCTGCTTCAAGAACTCACAGAAAGGTGGTTCGCTCAGGTGCAGAAAGCTAGATTTATCTTCTGAAGTTATGCGTATGGAAAAAGACAGGCTGGGATATGAAGCTTCTTAGTCCAACTTAAGGGTACAATACCATTTTCTTTAAATGCTGTCTTGGTACAGTTTTGAGGCCCTGGCTGGAGGTAGTCCATTCCCCTTCTTCAGCTGCTGATGAAGTCCAATCTCCAGCCACCCCCTTACACTCCTGGGCCACTATGCATTGACCCTCATCAGCCCGGGCCAGGTGCCCGACAACTGGGACCGCCCCTAGGGCCCCTGAGCTTGCAGAATTATTTAAAATGCCCGGTCCCCAGGAAGCCCGCACAACCTAGCCTGCCCCACCCTGCTTGCCATACACAAGCCCTCTCCTACAATTCCAGCTTGGTGTTACCTTGTCCCCAGGTATAACCCCCTATGTGGTCCTGTGTCATGGTATGCTGTGCCTCCCTGTCTCCGGGAACTGTGAATATAACAAACCTCATTACTTTCTGTGGCCTCCCTGACTTCTCTTTCCCATGTCACACCTAACTTGCCATCCCTTGAATCTGTTAGAACAGAGGATCTGAGCTATTTGCTTTTTACTTTGCTTGTTCCCTTCTGCTTTAGGCTAATAAGATATGTAGGTAAATACCAATTACGTAAATGAGTTACAATCTGTGCAGCAATTAGAACGATTCCTGGTCCATCTGAAAAAAAAAAAAAATTGCCTTTGAGTTGATTCTGACTCATAGCGACACTAGAGGCAGAGGTATATAAGGATTGGTTTATATTATTGTTATCAATTGTTACTACTATGCATAGAACTTTCAACTCAGGGTACAACCGAAGTCTATTTCATAGTCTCCAACGGCCCATCCAAACACCCAGTGGATGTGGAGGATAAAGGAACAGAGGGGCACATGGGACCAACTGGCCCACCATGTGGTCTTCAGGTTGACAAGGCAAGACCAGGTGCCAAACAGGGCAGTTATTTTCTGTGACTGCATCTGGCATGCTGGCCTCTCCTACTGACATTTGTGTTGGCTGGTGTGTGGCAGTCCCTGGGAAGTTGGGGAGGCATCTGACTGCTCCAAACCCCACATTGCTCTTCACCCTCTTGAGTCTGGCTGATGAGTGATGTAATAGCCTCTCCTAGTGAAAGAATAAGCAGCTCTGGTGGTGTAAAGGTTAAGTGTTGGGCTGATAACTGAAAGGTTGCAGGTTCAAACCCACCAAGCAGCTTTGTGGGAGAAATTGGTGGTGATCTGCTCCTAGAAAATCCTATGGGGTGGTTCTACTCTGTCATGTGGGGTTGCTGAGTCAGAATCAACTCAAGGGCACCCAACAATGACAGTGAAAGAAAGGCTCTCATTTCCCCAAGCCAGCCTGCCCTATGTCCACCTGGAATCCAGACCACAACACAGAGGCAGGCACACCATGCTCATTGATGTTGGAAAGAATCCTATCAAACACAAACCTCCCAGAGAAGGGAAACCAGACTTCTCACCACCTCTCGCACCTATGTGCTTACAAGGAATCAAGTGTTTGCTGAGAACAGATGTGTTGTCAAACCCAGACACAATGACCAGACTCTTCGCATCACAGACTGCTTTCTCAATGGCTGGTGAATAATACAGATCACTGAACCCTGCTGCATGCTCTTTGTGATGGAGGGAAAAACATTTAAAGTCTTTAAATTATTTCGGAAATCAACTACCAAAAGCCACACGGAGACATCGCTATTTAGGAAGGTGACTACCACAAGCTACCTTACAATGGGGCCATTTCCAGCTTAGAAACATCAGCTCTCGTGATGGTAATTACCAAAACAGATGGGCAAAGAGCCAAAAGGAAGATCTTAATGGCAAAGGAATGACTGCATATGGCAGCCATGGAGCAGAGAGAGATTCTGCCAGACTGTGTGACAGCCAAGAGGAGAACTGGTGGCCGTCTGCCATGCCATCTCAGAACCACCTAAAGGGGGGCATGATACTAGAAATAAAATGGGAAGGGAGGAATTGCTACATGTTTTTGCATATGTGACATTTTTCTCTCCATAAACTGAGTTAAAGCATATGCTGTTAAACACATCCTATTAACGCTGGCTCGCCCTTAATGTGAGTGCTTGGGCCTCCCCTAACCTGTTGCCATTGAGTTGATTCTGACTCATGGCAACCTCATGAGTTTCAGAGTAGAAGGGTTAAGTGCTCAGCAGAAAGGTTGGTGGTTTGAACTCATCGGTGGCTCCTTGGGAGAAAAGACCTTGAAATCTGCTCCTGTAAAGATCACAGCCTAGCAAACCTCCTGGGGCAACTGTGCTCTGTCAAACATGGTCTCTATGAGTTGGAATCAATTCAACAACACACAACAGTAACAATCATAGGGTTATCAATGGCTGTATTCTCATGGAAGTAGATCAACAGGCCTTTCTTCCCCAGCGCTGCTGGGTGGATTAGACTGCCAAGGTTTCAATTAATAGGGCTTCCCCTTAGTGATCTAAATTAAACTACTTGAATATTTCCTATGTGATTTTCGAGATATGAAATAGCAGAGAATTAATGCTTAATAATGGCATTGTTTAGATGTCCAAGATGGAACACAAAGAAGAAAACCCTCTAATTCCTGAGATGCTGAAGAGTTGAGCTGTGTCCAGATAGACAGTAGCCAGGATCCTTTTGATCTGAAGAGTTATTAAAACGAGATGCCCAGTTCCAGCTAAATCCCTCTTCTCACTAATCAGCTATCGTGCAATCCAGAGAATGCACCTTTTGTAATGAATATTGAAATTGGCTGTCATTAGGAGAGAGTGCTCATAGGAGGGTAAGGAGACAGTGATCAATATTCATATGGATCCTTGCTGCCTCATTGATTAATAGCCTTCAACTGAAAAAACTAGAATAGCGATAATAAAGCATTATTTTTAGTGCAGGCTGACACAGGATATTACTTAGACTTAATTTTTTTTTTTTCTAATTAGGAGCAAGCCTTAATAAATAAAGGAAGGAAAAAGGGAAGGCTTCAGTACACCCCTAGACGGGATGTTCCTAATGCCATAGGAGAGGGCAGCATCATAGTCATCTCAGAGGGGCTTGCTCATCCCCAGACATGGCCTCTCGTACACTCATACAGCCAAATGCTGCCCTCCTCCTTCTAGTACACATCTGATAAAGCTATGGGGCTCGAACAATGTCCCAAACTACTTGCTTCCCCTTGCTAATTTATAACGTTGGTGGTTCAGTGGTAGAATTCTTGTTTTCTATGACAAAGATCATGGTTCAATTCCCGCCCAGGGTACCTCACGCACTTTGCTGTGATGCTTAACAGATTTCGGAGGTGCTTCCAGGCTACAATGGACTAGGAAGAAAGGCCCGGGGATTCACTTCCAAAACTCTACCAGTGAAAACCATATGGACCGCAGTGGTCTGATCCTCAACTGATCAGAGGGATGGCACAGGACTGGGTAGCATTTTGTTCTATTGTGCATGGGGTTGCCATGAGTCTGGGGCTGAGTCTATGGCAGCTAACAACAACGAGGACATATTTTAGATACATAAAGATCCTTTGGCCAAAATATTATGCTACACCATTTCTCTAACAAGTTTCTTCATCTCAGGCTGCCAGATACACATCCCCTGTCCCCTCTCCCCTGAGATGCACACCCTTTTCTAAGATGAGAGCCAAAAGTCTGACTGGGATGATGGTCAGGCTGGTTCCTACAGTTTGACAACCTTGAACAACTTACGAACTTTCTGTCTGGCACGTCCCTTACACGTGAAAGGAAAATTCTCGTCCTAGAACACTTCTTCCCTTTCCAAGGGTTGTCATTGCTTTAAAGCACTTTGAAAATATATGATGCTAAATGAATGGTTATTATTAGTGTTACTACTACTGATGTTTAGATTTATATGCTCCTTCAAGAATCTCTGCTGCCTTATAGTCTTGCCTCTGGTGAAGCTTGCCTTCCAGAGAAAAAACGCCGCCATGACACTTTGACTCTCCGAGCAAAAACTCATTAGACATTCCTTTTTTCTGACTGCAGCGGTAGAAATAAATTTCTTGGATCCGAGCTATAACTATAAAAGCAAGTTTACAATAGGTCTCTGAAAATGGAATTGGGAGATGTTCGTGAATAATTCTTATGGGATATATAAAATTTCTATCCATTAAATGCTAAAAAAATCCATGTAGCAAAAATGGGTGCCTTGCCTTTTTTTTTTTTTAATTGAAAAATGACATTGAATGTAGTCTATTACCGAGCTTCTGATTTCTCTGTTCAGTTTGGAAGGAGTTTGTGAAAGAGCATGCTCACTTGATTTTTGGGGGGTTGTTTGCATCGAGCAAACTTGATTTGTAAGATTCGTAAGTGCTTAATATGACCCAGGACACAGTGTTTATATTCCAGGCTGAAGGCAAATGTTCAGGCCAAGTTCCCCCTTCTTCGTTGGGAGGGGGCTTGTTTCATGAATGTCATGCCTTACCTTCCACCATTCAAGAATTAGTCATTTTCACCTTGTGGTTTTATTGGCAAATGCAGAGAACCAAAACCAAGTGGATTTCTCATCCTAGCTCACTCTTGGATGTCTATGTTACATGCATGGTGTTCCTTGCATAGACCTTTCTGGAGGAGTCCCTGGGTGGTGTAAATGGTTAACAGACTAGGTTGCTAACTGGAAGACTGGAGGTTCAAGTCCATCCAGAGATGCCTCAGAAGAAAGGCCTGGAGATCTATTTTTGAAAAACCAGCCATTGAAAATCCTGTAGAGTGCAGTTCTACTGGGACACATGTGGGCTCGCCATGAGTCACAATCAACTTGTCAGCAGCTGTTTTTTGTTGTTGTTGTTTAACTTGCTGGAAGCTAAACCACTGAGAAATTAGCTTTCCCCACTCCTCAGAAGTGTTAGCCTTTATTTGACCTGAGGAACCCTTGACTTCAGCATGTGAGGACCAACAGTCCGTTCGCTGTGTGCCACAACTCGATTGCTGTGACCCACATACCTGATGAGGGTGTGGGGCGGCAGAACACACTTCTGTGAACGGAGCTGAATGCAATGGGAACAGAACAAGCAAGCTCGTGAAATAATTCCCAGGCTGTCCCCTCTCTTCATGATAATGTGGTGGTCTCCTTTGAGTGGTCTCCATTTCGCTGAAAATGAAAAGTATCCAAACGGAATTAAGCACATTCCGCTCTACTCTCGTAGGACCAGCAGAGCCAGTCAAGATGGAAATTTGTCCATTGGCTGACCCGTCAGAGCAGCGCCTGTCTGGCAGTGATTGACTCCCTGGCTGAGCTCAGCAGAAATGAAGCCTGTGGTCAATTAGCTTTTCCCTTAATAGCATTGTGTTGAGTAAAATAAACTAGAGAAAGAAATGGAAGGGGAAACCGTCATTTAATGAATTCCCAGACGATGTCACGTTTCCCTGACATACGCATCATAAATAAAAGAAGGGTTCCAGGTTCACTGGACTGCTACTTCATGCGGAAGTCACAATCTTGGTTGAAATGATGGAGTATAAGGACACAATGAGCATCCAAAAGGCAAACTATAGGTGTGTCTGCTAAAAAGGTTATTCCACCAGTTTGTACTTTGGGCAAAGCAGACACTGGAGTCTTTCAGGACCATACTGGTAGTCCCTGGTTTAGGACGTATTCTAGTTATGAGCAACTGCACTTACGACCATCTTTTTTTTTTGATGCTATATACAATGTTGCAGTGAGTAATTTGCTGTTATTCTCAGAGGTTCACTGGCACATGTTTTTTGTAACATTTCCAACCCCCAAAGACAAATAGAGATTGGATTTATAAAAATACTGACAATAAAAGGCAATAATAATGAAAACTAAAAAAAAGAGAAGGAGGTATTTGACTTAAGTCAGAGCCAACTTACAACGGAGTCTTCGGAACAGAACCCCGTCGTAAGTTGAGGACTACCTGTGATGATAATTTCCATACATTAATCTCATTTAACAAATGGTGATTGCTGTAAACCAAGTACCAGGTTAGTCAGTGGAGCTGTATTCATGAATAAGCCAAACAAACAGCAAACACAAGTCAATTAGTAAAATTACAAATTGTGCTATGAGTTTTGAAATAAGCAGGGAGCCGTGACAAAGAATAAAGATGGAATAGGTCTCTCTCTTTTTTTTTTTTTTAAATGAGTGGCGAGAGAAGGTCTTTGAAGAGATAACTTTTGAGCTGGGATGGAGCCAAGCTTAGGAAGATTATGAGGGAAACAATGTGATCAGATGGGAAAAAAAGAGGGATGTGTTCATCAAAGGTGGCAGTAACCTGATCTTTCAGGGTCTCACACAATGATACCAAAAAAAAAAAAAAAACCTCAAAAAACAAAAGCAAACAAACAAACAAAAACCTGTTGCTATCAAGTCGATTCCAACTCATGGAGAACCCTGTTTTACAGAGTAGAACTGCTCCATAGGGTTTTCTTGGCTGTAATCTGTTCCGGAACAGATCTCCAGGCCTTTCTCCCACAGAGTTGCTGGTTGGGTTCGAACTGCCAACCTTTCAGGACTATACTGGTAGTCCCTGATTGATGGCTTATTCGAGTTGTGAGCAGCTAAGCACTTAACCATCGTGCCACTGGAGATCCTTCAAAGAAACCCTCTCTAGTAGGAATTATTCCGATACCAACGCGTGTGGGTATATTTTGGGGGTATGTGCATGTACATATTGAGTACCTACTAGTTTCTCTGAATAATGCAGTTAACGTGCTCGATGGCTAAGCGAGAGATTAGAGGTTCGAGCCCACCCAGAGGCACCTCAGAATAAGGGTCTGCCAATCTGGTTCCAAAAAATCAGCCACTGAAATCCCTATGAAGCACAGCTCCACTCTGACACACTTGGGGTCGCTAGGAGTCAGAGTCAAGTCACTGGCAACTGGCTTGGTATTTTGATATTTTCATATCTCAACATCTGAATAATACAGTTACCTACTTAGCTGAGAAGAAAACTTGGCTAGATCATCTCCATCCATCCTTTACAGGGCAAAGTCCAAAGCGCTGTTATCTTTAAGGTTAATGCAAAGAAAGCTTAGTAGTTCCATTTCATTTTTTAAGGAAACTTGGACCATCTGAGCGACTCATCAGCTTGGGGGGGGAAAGTGTGTCTTCAGGAAATACTTTAGTGTCTTGCAGAAGATTGCAATGAATTATTGGGACATTGCAAGGTTTAAGACCAACGCTTTCTGAAGCATGAAAGAAGTATCTGCAGCTTTTCTTTTTTATGTTTAAATTACTTTGCTTCTTACTTGACTACTTTTTCTGACCTTTTAGAATGCTTCCTTCTTTACATTTCTCCTTGAGTCCCTTAACCATTTTTTAAAGTAGTTTAGATACATCTCTTATGCGTTTCTCTTTCTCAGCCTTCTGTTCCCCATCCTTCCTCACCTTCTCCTCACTTGACCCTTCCATATAAAGCCTTGCAAGATGATTATCCTCTTTGCCCCACGCCATCCATCTTCTTCTGCCTCTAACCACACAATAGGCAGCGGGAGGCTGTGGATCTGTGAAACTCCCACTTATCAGTTCCAAGTGAACATGGAGTTATGACCAAGTGGTTCTGTTCTAAATCCCATTTAAAAAACAAAAATTGCAATGAGAAATTTGGTCAAACCCACTTAACCCCTTGAACATCTCACCTAGAGGTTAATGACGTTCATGCTGTCCTGCTTTGAACTTTGACTGAAGAGACCAAAATCCAGAGCCAATGGGATGCAGAGAGAAAAGGGGGCTCTGAAGAATCCTTCCAAACCAGGGCTGGAATCAGGTCTCCACTAACTATCCCAACTGTGTGGCCTTGGGCCAATTACTTAACATTTCTGGCTTTTATTTTCCCAATTTGTAAAATTTGGTTGGTATTACCTACTTTCATGGGTCATTATGGAAATTGAATTCAATGAGGACACCTATTTAAGTTGCCACACAGTGGTGCTCAACTTGGGAGAGCAAGGGTGGATTTTATTCTGCAAACGGATATTGAGCTCATTTGATAAAGATGGTTGGGGAGAGGAGAGAATGAGAAAAAAAGGTAGAACAAAATTCAAATTCTTAAAAAACACCAGACTTACTGAATTGGTGGAGGCTAGAGGAGGCCCTGAGACTGTCACCCTGGGAGACCCTTTACATTTGGAACTCACACCACTCCCAGGGGTCACCTTTCAGGCAAAAGACAGGGAAGCTGATAAAATAAATAATATCACCTGCCAGTACTGTGCTCCTCCAGGCAATCATCTAATGAGACCTAAGAGTCAACATCTACCCTAGGACGGAGATGGGAAGGTAAGGGGGCCAAGAAAGCTGGATTAATGGAAACAGAACAACCAGAATGGAAATAATGAGAATGCTGACACAGTGTGAAAAGTGTAAACAATATCACTGAATAATACGCATAGAAATTGTTAACTGAGAACATAATTTGCTAGGTAAATTTTCTCCAAAAACACAATAAAATATATATATATATATATTTTTTTTTTTTTTTTAAAAAGATGGTTGGGGAAAGGGAGAGGGAAAATAGAGGCCCTTGACTTCCCTTCTTAAACGTGAATTACAATCAGGATTGTTTTTCCATTTAACCTTGGGGATGAATATGACCTTCAGCTGTGACCAGTAGCAAGCTCCTTCATCCAGTCAACAAATATTTGTTGGGAATCTACTGTGTGTTTGGCCAACAACCATGCGCAAAAGCAGATACAACGCTTGCTCTCACGGAGTTTACTGTCTAATGCTCTCGTCTGGGCTACGTTCCCGTGAGACAGCAATTCTCAACTGGGGTGAACTTGTCCCCAGGGGACATTTGGCAATGTCCAGAGGCATTTTTGGTTGTCATGATTGGGGTGGGGTACTCCTGGCACATAGCGGGTAGAGGTAGATGCTCCTAAGCATCCTGCAACGCACAGAACAACCCCCTGCAACAAAGAATTGTCCAGCCCAAATGGCAATAGCGCAGAGATTGAAACACCCTGTAATCAGGGAAGGAATACGGATGTGAACTAATCTGCCATATTGAGGCTGCTACTGTTGTGTACCATGGAGTCTATTGCAACTCATAGTGACCCCATGTGACAGAGCAGAACTGCCCCGTAGGGTTTCCTAGGCTGTAATTTTTATGGGAGCAGATTGCCACATTTTTCAACCACAAAGCGGCTGGCAGGTTCCAGCTGCCGACCTTCTGATTGGTTAGCAGCCGAGCACTTAACCATTGTGCCACCAGGCAAGGACTAAAAACAGCCAAGACTGACTTTGCCATTGCCCTGGGCTTTCTCGGAAGCTGCAGTTATGAGATTAGAGTGTCATGAGGCTGCCACAGGAAGGAGAGGATTCCTGGTGCCTGGGCTAGGTGGGTGTGGGCCAGGCTAGAGGCAGGAGGATGGCCCCACTGCCCACTGGGAGTGTCCCATCCTCCCCCGCTGCAGTGACTGGGCTGGGAGACCACAGGCGTGCAGCTGGCACCCTTGGCTTTACATTTCAGTTAACGCTCTCGGCCTCCGAAAGCTGCCCCCAGGGAAACCACTGCGTATGGAGAGCTGCAGAAGTAGCACTTCAGTAGAGATAGTTAGATAAATAATCCTGAATAAAATTGCATATTTCTAAGTGCTTTATTAATATGGTTGGATAGAGAGCATGCTAAATTCCCACATTGTGGAGATGAAGGTTACAAGAGGCGGATTACGCAGCGAGCTAAATGAGAGGGGGCAGGGAGAGCAAAGAGCAGCGCCAAGGTGAATTCTTGACTCAGTGTGTGTGTGTGTGTGTGTGTGTGTGTGTGTATGAATAGATATAGATACACAGATATGGAGCACATGGCGTGTTTGGGATCAGTTCTGAAGGGACTTAACACATTGCATAAGCTACCCCATACATGAGGAAGATAGCGATGTGATGCTATCACTCCAGGCTTGCAAATGCACCAGGGCCAGACAGACTCCAAAAATGACTGAAGCTGGCCTGGTAGGGACTTTGGGGGAGTTGGAGGCAGCACGCATGGCAAGAAAAAACCACCATGTTCAACTCCAGCCATTTCTTATACTGGATGGGTAGGGAGAAACCAGAAATTCAGATTTTTTATATGAAATGTTATGTTTTTAATTTTATATATGTATGTATGTTGGAAAGGAGGCCTGGTGGTGCAGTGGTTAAGCACTTGGCTGCTAACTGAAAGGTCAGTGGTTCGAACCCACCAGCTTCTTCATAGGAGAGAGATGTGGCAGTCTGCACCTGTAAAGATTACAGTCTTCAAAGTCTCCTGGGACAGTTCTACTCTGTCCTGTAGGGTCACTATGAGTCAAAATTGACTCGATGGCAATGGGTTTGGTATTTTTTGGTTATCCTGATATACAGCCACTTTCAACTTGGTACATTCAAACTATAAGGTATGCTGGTCAACCAGCCATAAGAAATATATGCATTATAATAAAGTCACTGCTATTTCTAGTTTTTTTTTTTTTTTTTTTATTGGTTAACAAATATCCTAATTTCTATCAGACTCCCTCCTCCCCACACACACACAAAAAAAAATCACCAGGGAGAAATTCTCCACCTCTATCCAGCTTGCTCCATGAAGGTGGAAATCATACGTTGCACATTTTTGTATCTCCCATAATCCACTGTTTGCACATAGTGGGAAATTTGAGTCAACATTTCTTTAGCTGCAAGGCATAAGGAACTAAAACGAATAACGCGGTGCTTCAGGGCTTTTTTTTTTTTTTTTTTCAGGGCTTGGCTTAGGAGTTAACCTGGCTCGAACTCGTGCTGAATCTCCTGTGCAAATCATTAGCTGTGTCAGTTTGAGCCAGTTACCTCCCGTCTCAAAGCCATATTAACTCACCTGTAAAATGGAGGTTCTGCTAAGTACCTGCTACAGGTAAAGCACTTAAGCATAATCTCTTTTATTACATCATTAACATTATCAATACTAATTTGTCATTATCAAATGAAATGCACTTTTTTTCAAATTGTGATTTAGGTGAGTGTTTACAGAGCAAATAAGTTTCTCATTAAACAGTTAATACACAAATTGTTTTGTGACATTGGTTGCCAACCCCATGATGTGTCAACACTCTTCCCTTCTCCACACAGGTTCCCTGCTTCCATTCATCTAGTTTTTCTATTCCTTCCTGCCTTTTCAACTTTGCTTTTGGGCTGGTGTGCCCATCTGTCTTGTACACAAGGTTGAATACAATGCACATTCCTCATAGGTGTTATCGTTGGCCATATAGACCTGTCTAATCATTGGCTGAAGGGTAAACCTCAGGAGTGACTTTAGTACTGAGTTAAAAGGGTGTCTGGGAGCCATACTCTTGGAGTTCCTCCAGTCTCCGTCAGACCAGCAAGCCTGGTCTTTTTTTGTTTTTTTGTGAAATACACATTTTGATTTGCTTTCTTTTATCATACCCTTTTTTTTTCTTCAGTGTAGCCCAACACAGAGACCCATCAAACCCTGAAGCTATTTCTACTACTGACTTTCAAAGTCTAGGCTCAGAGAAAAATCCTTTCACAAATTTCGGAGAATAAGGAGGCTCATGCATGTTATGGATGGAATTTTGTCCTCCAGAAAGACATGTTGAAGTCCTGACTCCCGAACCTGTGAATGTGATTTTGGAAATAGGTTGTTTCTTCCACGATGCCTTCAGTTAACAAGGTTACAGCACCACTCCCTTCTGTACAGTGTATTATAAAGGAAGGAAGAACAGGCAGGGAGACAGAGCCACATGGGGCAAAATACCAACTGAAGATGCACTTAAGAGCCAAGGAAGAACAAGGATTGCTGGCAGCCACTAGAAGTGAGGGGACAGGCATGGATGACTTCCTCTGTCAAAGCCCTCAGAAGGAATCAACATGGCTGATACCGTGGTCTGGACTCGTAGCCTCCAGAACAGTGAGAGAATAAATTTCTGCTGTTTAAAGCCACCCACTTTGTGGATTTGTTACGGCAGCCCCGGAGAACTAAGATGACATGGTTTTACCTGGACCTGCACTAACTCTCAGACCTCAACCTTGAGTTCTTAGGCTGACCCTCCCATGAATAATTAGGTTCCTGATCCTGGCTAGTCCACCTCGTACTTTAGCCTCTAGTCCTTAGAGACACGGGATATGCTCTTGTGTACCCCAATAGCCAACCTTCCAAGCAGCTGCTGCTGACATCTAAAAGGGAAGCTGGAAGCTGTTCTGCAATCAAGCTTGAGCATACAATGATTTCTTTTCCTTCCTTCCTTCCTTCCTTCCTTCCTTCCTTCCTTCCTTCCTTCCTTCCTTCCTTCCTTCCTTCCTTCCTTCCTTCCTTCCTTCCTTCCTTCCTTCCTTCCTTCCTTCCTTCCTTCCTTTTCTTCTCCTTCTTTTTAGATGGAAGGCTGAAGAGTAAGCCACATTGGCATGGCCATACATCAAAGAAGTACATTCCGGGTCACATGGAATCCTCACAGAAACAAATTCACCACAAATAAGAGAATGGTTGTGCAAAACTTAGAGGACCAAGGATCCTGGCAGCACACCTTTTGGTAAACCACTGAATGATGCCTACAAATCAGAGGCTGTGCTCTTTCATGAAGAGAGAGGGCATTGATGGTTCAGTGGTAGAATTCTCACATTCCCTGCAGGAGACCCCAGTTCAAATCCCAACCAAGGCACCTTACCCACTCATCTGTCAGTGGAGGCTTGTGTGTTGTTATGATGCTGAACAGGTCTCAGCAGAGCTTCCAGACTAAGAAGGACTAGGAAGAAAAGTGTGGCAATCTACTTATGAAAATCAGCCAATGAAAACCCTATAAATCATAATGGTACAATCTGCAATGGATCATGGGGATGGTGCAGAATCCCACAGTGTTTTGTTCCATTGTTAATGGGGTCTCTATCAGTAGAGGGCCAACTCAAGAGCAACTAATAACAACAACAACCCTGGAAAGAACCACTTCTTGTAGCTGAGAAATGGTACTGGTTCCTGGCTACTACTTTAATAATAATTGCTATAGAGCACATGGAGCCCTGCTGCTAACCAGAAGGTCGGCAGTTTGAATCCACCAGCTGCTCCTTGGAAACCCTATGGGGCAGTTCTACTGTGTCCTATAGGGTTGCTATGAGTTGGAATCGACTCGACAGCAACAGGTTTGGTTTGGTTGTATAGACCATATACTGAATGTCAATCATTGGGCTGAACCCAACACATGATCTCATTTAGTCTGTACAATAATCCTGAAGAGGAAACACAGGCTTTGAGGTGCTAAGGCACTTGTCAGAAACACACAATTCACAAGTGGCCAAGGGGAGAGGTTAAGTATAGGCGGCCAAATTTTAGCCCCCAGGTGCATACCACCCTACCTGCTGCCTCCCCGCTTCCTGTAGGCCCCATTATTGAGAGTTTTATTATGCATTAGGTTGTCACTTCCCTCCGGTGCCAACTTTCCAAGGAGGACAACTCATTTTGACAGAGCTCTGGGCCACTGCATGCCCTAACCGTTTAGTAAGAATGAACGAGAAGGCTCTCATTGCTGAGGAATATATTCTTAATTGGGGCTGACACGGAAACTACCTACACAGCGAATGTGAGACTTTGCACATTAGGCTTGTTTGCTGTCAAGTGCAGAATTATATCTTTAATTGCTCAGATTCACTTCACCCAGGCAAAATAAACAAAAGCAAAGAAGATTCCACCACCCTTTGAGAACCCCCTTCTTTTGGCTGCGGTCGTTTCTCTGGGTCTCTCTTGCTGCCAGCCAGGCTTTTGAAACGAGGACTCTTGTCTTAGCTGAAATATTCACCACAATCTTTCATAACATCAGCTGGAAGCAGTGACCACGGTATTCAAAACTCCGCTCCACGTCTTCACGAGGAAATTGTAAATGACTGGCAGGCTGGCTAATGATGGAAAAAATAAAATGCTGCCTCTTTCCTTTTCCACCAGGACTGAGGTGCCTTTTACAGAGGAGAACTGGAGTCTTAGAAACTTCGTCTGCATTTCATTGTTTCCTGTCCATTTTGTAGGTGGCGGTGCTGAGACATCAGTTACGGCGGATTACGAAGATAAATCAGGAACGCTTCTGAAAAGAGAAATCAATTTTCCCAGTCTTCAGCGTCTTGCATCTTTCTCTCTCAGATCTCACTTCTGAAAGATGTGCCCCTTCCAGTGGAAAAACAAACCTCAGTGGGCGTGCAGTAACTGTACTCATATTTTGAGTACTTTTTTTTTTTTAAGTACTTCTTTAAAAAGGGTTGGGGGGAGTTTTTAAAGAAAACAGAAGTTGGGATTTGCTTTTCGCAATTTGATCACCTCACCTTCTGAGATCTGCCTGGTGACTCTGCAGTCCTTCTTCGGACAATTTCCAAACTCTATATTGAACCCTCACGACGTTCAAGGGACCTGTTTTGAATTGCACTTCACAAAGGGCACGAGAAGCCAGAGTGTTGCTATCATGGACTGCTGCAGCTCTTCCGGCCCATTGCTGTCGGGTCGATTCCAACTCTTAGCAACTGGATAGTACAGAGTAGAACCATCCCATGGGGCTCCCGAAGCTGTAAATCTTTACGGGAGCAGACTGCCAATCTTTTCTCCCGCAGAGCAGCTGGTGGGTTCCAACTGCCAACCTTTCAGTTAGCAGCCGAGCATTTAACCACTGTACCACCAGGGTTCCTAACTCCATGGCAGGTACTTTAATTTCAAAATGAAGCCTTAATCAGACCATATACACCATACCATCAAAAACCAATTGGCTTCTGTTTTTTTCTTTTTAAATCCGAAGCTGCCACTAGAACCTATTGACTTGCTATTTTTTGATTAAATAGGTATTCTCTTTGGATTGGAAATTTGTTTGCCCAAATGCTCTTTTCTTTCAGCAACAGTGTGAAAACCTTTGGTGGAAGGTCGTGTTTTTATCTTACAAACATAGAGAAAATAATAAATTATCTATCTGGCTTTCTCTGAGAAGTGCAATGTTTCCAACACCACTTTATAAAACTCCCTCCTTTCCGTTTCCAGGGTGCACTCAGAGCAGCTGTATCTGCAGAGGAGGAGCCAGGCTTCGCCTTCATATTTGTTGTGTAAAACCTCCGCCATGGTGCTTTTCCTGGAACAGCGACGTCTCCTATTTTCTGGGCTCTACAAAATGCCTAGTCTATCATGTTTGTTTCCAAGTGCACATTACATCTGTTAACATACCTAACAGCTACTTTCAGGGGAAAATACACTTATAAATGAGCAGACTGCAGAACCCTACAGTCCCTTTTCCCCCAAAACTTTTAACTATGCTCATCAATTACTCTTAACACTGTAAAGAGTTGGCGGTGTTTACCCGCCATCCTTTCTGAGTTATTCAGCTCGATCTTGCGGCTCATTAAAAGCATCTCTATTTATTTGCTGTGTGTTACAGTCCTTAACTTTGGCACAACATGCCAAAAGAAAGCCCATTTCACTTTTCCCTGTGGTGTTAATTGGTGGAGCATGCTGCCTGCCTCTTCATTAATTATGTCAATGCGTATGAAACTTCCATTTTCATGGGGGTGAATTAACAAGGCTTCTCTGAACAGGGCTGACAAAAAGCCAGCCCGGCTGCCTGCAACGATAGGGCTAATGAAGACTGCTGGTGGTCAAAGCCATGTTCACTTGCAAAGGCTTGCTTTGTCTGGCCCCAGAGCCCTCCTCACCCCCCCTTCTCCTCTGACCACCAACATGTAACAGGAATTCTTGCGAAACCAGCAATACCAGCTCTGCTGAGGAAAACCCCTATGGCTGCCCATACCACAGAGATGAGATCACACTGAACACCCTAACTGCATGGGGTGAATGAAGGATGGGGAGGTGAACAAGATTCAAGTTCACAAACATGTAGTAGTGACTTCTGATGCTGCCGGACAGTTTCCTGCAGGGGAAGAGAAAAAATAAAAGGAAATCCCTGCTGAAACTCCTCCTTCTATTTCAATAAGAGGGAGACAACTTGCCAATGTCTCATGTTGTGGTAGAAGTGAAAAGAAAACACACACACACACACACATGCACACTGCGTAACCCTGAAAACCTTAAGCCAAATCACATCTTCTGGGTAACAAAATCATTCAAAAAAATGTTTTGCCTACTTCTCTGCTCATTTACTGCGAAGGTTGGTGGAAGAGTGACACCTAGTTACTATTTTCTCTCTCAAGGATGCATCCTCTTGTTTGAGCTGTCTCCTAGGATCACATGCAGATCTCTGTCCCTCTCTTTCTCACTCTTGCTCTCTCTCTCTCACTATCTCTATCTCCATCTCTCTTTTCATTTCTGTGTGTCTCGTATTGCACACATATTGCAGTAGAGTAAAAAAAAGGTAGATAGATGATTGATAGATATAATAGATATAAAGAGATACCTAGATACAGATAAAGATGACAGATAGATAAGTAGATATAGATACATACGATAGACAGATGATTGATAGATATGATAAAACCCATTGCCATCCAGTTGATTCTGACTCATAGCAACCCTATAGGACAGAGTAGAACTGCCCCAGTAGGGTTTCCGAGGAGCTGATATGATAGATATAGATGACAGATAAGTAGATATAGATAGTCTTGACAGACAGACAGATAGATGAAAACCTAGTTAGAGAATATTTTTAACTGCCACCACCATCTTCAAAGAAGCAGGAACTGCATTCCATATCTCTGTGAAGAACTGAATAGTGATTTGCTTGGGATTTAGTCAGACTCATGAAAAGTAGGAAAAAGCAAGGCTTAAGCTCACTTGCCAACTCCCCAGCTAAAAACACTGCAGGGTTAGAAAGAGCCAGCAAGATGGGAATGGTTCTACATGTCCTTTGAAGAGCAGTGCTCCAGTCAGCTCCAAGGCACTGGATAAAGTCCGTGTAGAAAGCACCATCCACCACCTGTCTATCAGTGTGTTGTACTGCAGTGGCTTGCATGTTTCTATGATGCTGGAAGCTATGCCACTGGCATTTCAAACACCAGTAGGGTCACCCATGGTGGACAGGTTTCAACAGAGCTTCCAGACTAAGACAGATTAGGAAGAAAAGCTTAATGATCTACTGCCAAAAATTAGCCAACAAAAGTTCTATGGATCACAGTAGAATATTATGGATATTGCCATAGATTGAATTGTGTCCCCCTAAAAAATGTGTATCAGTTTGGCTAGGCCATGATTCCCAGTATTGTGTGATTGTCCACCGTTTTGTCATCTGATGTGATTTTCCTATGTGTTATAAATTCTGCCTGTATGATGTTAATGAGGTGGGAAGAGACGGCAGTTGTGTTGATGAGGCAGGACTCAATCTACCGGATTGGATTGTGTCTTGAGCTGGTTTCTTTTGGGATATAAAAGAGAGAAACATGCAGAGAGACAGAGGACCTCATACCACCAAGAAAGCAGTGCCAGGAACAAAATGTGTCCTTTGGACCCAGGATTCCTGCGTGGAGAAGCTCCTAGTCCAGGGGAAGATTGAAGAGAAGGACCTTCCTCCAGAACCAACAGAGAGAAAGCCTTCCTTTGGGGCTGACACCCTTAATTTGAACTTTTAGCTCAGTTTACTATGAGGAAATAAATTTATCTTTGTTAAAGCCATCCACGTGTGGTATTTCTGTTACAGCAGCACTAGATAACTAAGACAGATATAGTGCCGGAAGACAAGCTCTGTAGGTTGGAAAGCACTCAAAATATACAATAGTGACAACAATGGATTCAAACATACCAATGATCAAGAAGATGGTGCAGGACTGCGCAACGTTTTGTTCTGCCATACATGGGTCATGATGAGTTGGAGTTGATTTGTTGGCAACTAACATCTAAGGTGTTCACTGAAAAACTGGGTCATGCTACTTGCTAAAATAGAGAATTCTGTTGAGAAACATATTTACTGGGCAAGATCATTGTGTCATTGTGAAGGCTTCTGCTTCCACAGTCAGAAGAAATTAAGCCCAGAAAGTGCTTTGGGGAAGACAGATTGGAAAATAGTATGGAAGACAGCCTTGATGAAATGAAGTATCTACATCTGCTTTGTTAGAAATGTAACATTGCCTTGCTTAAGATGCACAATCCAACCAAAAAAAAAAAAAAAAAACCCACTGCCGATGAGTCAATTCTGACTCATATACCCTATAGGACAGAGTAGAGCTACCCTACAAGGCCTCCAGTGAGTGGCTGGTGGACTAGAACTGCTGACCTTTTGGTTAGCAGCCAAGCTTTTAACCACTGTGCCTCAAGGGCTCCAAGAACAGGGACCAAAAAAATAAGATGGTGGTAGAAATAAGAGAGAAAATAAATTTCCTTCAGCAACCTTAGAAGTTTACAGAGAATATCCAGTTCTAGTCAAGGTGATAATGTCAAATTCCTCCTTACATGCTCCTTCAGGACAGTGGAGACTAATCCTGAGCTAAAGTGCAGACCTGGAAGATTTTACTTTCTTAACAATGCACCACTGCAAGTTGCTATTTGCCCTCTGGCTGGCAAAGCCCTCTAGCTGTCTTTGAGTTCATTCCCATATTTCTGAGCAGGACTTTTTCAACCCTCATTCATCAGGGAAGTCTATTAAGAATTGGCTTTGGCATTAAGTAGATTTGAGCTGGTTTATGGCTCTATCCTTTATTTGGGGTGGCATCTAGGTCATGTTCCCTAGCTTCCTGGAACCTCAGCTCCCAAGTATATAGTAAAACAGGGCACCACCAGGATTGTTGGGGTGGCTCAATGGAATAACCCATCTACAGTGTACACTTCAGATCTTGGCACATGGTAGGCTCTCAATTAAAGGTGCTGATTGTTACCATCATCCTTCAAAACAATGACTTTTTACCTCTTTTGGTTTGTTGGCATTAGGGGATCCCCTTGAGAATTAGGAAAAGCCACAGCTCACGCTCTCAGTAAATGCTCATGTGTGAAAATGTAGACAAATCTTTAAAAGTCTGATCCATGGACCACAGTCTGCCCATTACAATTACTTTAGATAAAACCAAAACCATAAAACTCTTAGAAGAAAACATGGGGATAAAACTTCAAGGCCTTTTATGACGATGGGTTTTTTGATATGACACCAAAAACACAAGCAACAAAAGATAAAACTGATAAATTGGACTTCACCAGAATGAAAATTTTGTGCATCAAAGGACTTTATCGACAAGGTACAGAGGCAATCAACAGAATGGGAGAAAATATTTGGAAACCATACATCTGGGAAGGGTTTAATATCCAGAATATACTTGAAAAAAAAAAAAAAAAAACCTCTTACAACTCAACAAGAAAAAGACAAACAGCCCAATTTAAAAAACAGGCAAATTACCTGAATAGACATTTCTCCAGAGAAGATATACATATGGCCAGTAAGCACATAAAAAGATGCTCAATATCATTAGTCATTAGGAAACTGAAAGTCAAAACCACAATGAGATATTGCCTCACGCCCAGGAGGATGGTTGTTATCAGAAAAGCAGAAACTAACAAGTGTTGGCGAAGGTTTGGGGAAATTGGAACCCTTGTGCCTTGCTGATGCAGCTGGTATAAAAGAGTTTGGCAAGCCCTCAAAAACTTTGAACATGGAACTACCATATGACTCAGGAATTCCACTCCTGACTATATATACAGGAGATTTGAAAGCAGGGACTCTCACAGATACTTGTAAACCAGTGTTCATTGCATTCCAATGGCTGAAAGGTGGTAATAACCCAAGTGTCCATGAACAGATGAATGGATAAACAAAATGTGGTATATCCATACAATGGAATACTCAGATATGTAGAGAAATGAAATTTTGAGACATGCTACAACATAGATGAGCCTTGAAAACATGCTGAGTGAAAGAAATGTCAGACACAAGAGGACAAATATTGCATGACCCCACTTACATGAAATAGCTAGATAAGGCAAATATGTAGAGACAAAATTGTATAAGCGGTTACAGGGCATGGGAGGAGGGAGGACATTGCGAAGGGGCACTGAGTCTCTGTGCAGGTAATAAAAAAAACTTTTAGACAGGAGAGTGGTAATGGAAGCACAACATAGTGGGCGTAATTAACATCACTGAATTCCACACTGAAGAAGGGCTGCAATTATAAACTTCGGTTATGCATATCTCACATATAAAATGAGAAGGAAAAGAGAAGAAGCAGACACCGGCGGAAAAACACCCTGTGAAAACGGAGTTGGAGACCGGAGTTAGGCCTCTGCTACAAGGAACACCAAGGGTTACCAGAAGCCGGAGGAGACAGGACGCGCCTTCTCAGAGAGTCCTTGGAAAAAGCCTGCCCTCCTGACACTCTGATGTTGGGATTTCAGCCTCCAGAGCTGTGAGAGAATATATTTCTGTTGTTTTAAGCCAAAACAAACAAAAATTTACTTGGGGAACATTAAAAAAAAAATTGGATAATCAAGTCCCATCTCCCCAAAATTATTTTTAATTGGTCTGGGGTTGGACCGAGGCAGCATTATTTTTTCAAGGCATCCCAGGAGCTTCTAATATGCAACTTAGAACGCAGAACCATTGGAAAAGGAGAAAATACGTACACTACCTTTCCTCAGCCCAAGATATTGTTCTGAGTATCCTGTGTTTCCTCCCTTTCTGGCATTGTTTTGTGGGGGTTGGGAGGTCAGGGTCTGGGGTCAGTATGAACTAAAGCCATCCACTCTAGACCCTACATTAGCATAATCATGCCCGTGCAACTCAACACTGTAGTTCGCATTTATTTCTCCCCATCTGTACAAAAAAGGGGTGAAGGTGATCATATTTGTCTTCCAGGGTTATTGAGAGCACCAGATGAAGTAATAGTCTCATTCGACAGTTCTCAAAATACACCTGGCATAGCCATAGCTCCAAAATAGGTCACATTCAGCCACCACGACTTTCATTACCATTAGTTAATATCATCATTTTAGCATCGTATTTCTCTGTCCTCAATAACTAAACTCCTCAAATATTGATGCTATTTTTCTTTTTTTTTTTAAGCAAATGTCTAAGCATCTGCTGAAAATTCCTCAAGGAGTGTGAGACTCCTGTGCCTGAAAAATGTTAGTGCGCAGGCCCTACCGCTAGTAATTCTGGCTCAGTCAGCCTACAGCGTGGCTTGATTTTATTTTTAGGAGTCCTGGTAATGCTGAGAAACTCTGCTTCAAGGTGGACCCAGATCGGAGGAATTCCCAACAACCTAAAGCCACTTCTGGGGTGACTCAAGCAAGCTCACACATTCAAAACGTGGGGAATGCTAATAAAACAGGTATCCCTCAGTCATCAGACACTGTTTTTGGTGGTGGTCTTGTTAGCTGCTGTGGAGCTGCCCCCGACTCACAGCGACCCATGCACGATGGGATTGGAAGGTTGTAATCCACAGGGTTTTCACTGGATGACTTTTTGAAAGGAGATCACCAGGCCTTTCTTCCTAGTCTGTCTTAATCTGGAAGTTCCACTAAAACCTGTTCAGCATCATAGAAACACCAAATCTACACTAACAGATAGGTGGTGGCTGTACATGAGGTACATTGGCTGGGAATTGAACCTGGGTCTCCTGCATGGAAGGCAAGAATTCTAGTGCTGAACCACCACTGCCCCTTCATTAAACACTAGCTCCACTGATACTTTTTCAGCCAAGAGCACACTCACCCTCACGATAAAGAACCTCTCCAATGCTGAGAAAGCAGAAGCAAAGAGATCCTATGAAAGGTGGCCAATTGTTGGCAAAATTCAGTAGCATGCACTTCTCTCACTTCCGGCTCCTTTCTTTTGACCCTGAGTGACACATGTCACTCAACCCTTCTGCTCTGAGCAGCCCTTCCAGCCCTGCCACCCACACGCGTTAACCACATCACTTTTCTTTTGGTGCATTCCCCTTATACGGCTGCTCATCAGCTAACCATCACTCCGTTGACTTGTCTGGAGCCTCCCTGGCCCTGTTTTCCAGAAATAGTGACTCAGCCAGGCAAGGCAGGTTATTTGGGGTGGCTTGATGGGGGTGAGGGTGGGGGTTAGAAGGGGTAGGCAGGAGCGAGGAGGGGTAAGAGGGAAAGGCAATTTGTGGTGCCTGTGGGTAGCTGGCTTCCCCCCGCTGGCACATTTCTAATTTTATGTTGCTCGCATTTATATTAGGAAACACAGCACCACCTCGTGCTAAGGGCGGGGGATGAAAAGGAGGAAGATGTGAAGGCTTATAGCAGCCTGGAGACATGGGGGCTGGGAACCACCCTCTGAGGCTTCCTAGCTCAGGCCATTGCCCACCTGGTTGGTCTAGGAGCTGAAGAGGAAACACACCCATCACTCCCAGTGAAGAATGACCTGGAAAATGGGTTCTGTTCACTTACCAGGTGTGCTTCTTGATCCCAACAGCACTCTCTTCCTCTCTCCTTCAAGTTTCATGGGGGCACTTTTTATGTGGAAATGATTCCTGGAGCTTTTTGATAGTTCCTATGTTTGTTAATGGCAGAGCCTGGGAATCCAGAATTTCTGTCCCTTTGACAGCTACTAGCCCACTGGGTTAAATCATGGATTAGGAGATCACATGGATGTGAGTTTTATCCAAAGAACTGTCAGTGTAAATTTGGATAAGTCACTGAACCTCCTGGTGTATGAAATGAGGATAATAAGAGGGCTAGCAAAGTTGTAACTTAGAAAATACATGCGAGAATCTTAGAGTGTCTGGTACCTACTAAGAGCACACTGAAGAGTAGCAGTTATCATCACCATCGTCAGCATCATCACCACTATCATTGTGATGGTCAGTTTTATGTATCAGCCTGGCTAGGCTATACTATCCAGCTATCCAAGAAAACGCTAACCTAAATGTTGCTCTGAAGGCATTTTGTAGATGTAATGGACACCTACAGTTTTTAATTTTTAAAAAGGGAGATTATCCTGGGTGGGCCTGATGCAATCAGTTGAAAGGCCTTAAGAGCAGAAATGCGCCTTTCCTAAGGAAGAGGACTTTTCACCTCTGGACTGAACTATCAGCTCCTGCAATAAAGTTTCTACTCTACCCTTCCTGACTGGCTGATCTAAGGATTTCAGACTTGCCTAGCCAGCCCCCACAACTGCATAAGTCAATTCCTTGCAATATCTATCTGTCCATCCACCCATCCATCCACCCATCTATTCTATTGGTTCTGTTTCTCTGGTGGAACCCTGCCTGATACAATCATCACCATCATCACTATCCCCTTCCTCCTCCTCCTCACTATTATTGTATGCATTTTTATGACAGGTTTGCAAGTGATGACTGCACTGGTATAACTGATATCACTGGGTTTTCCTTAACCTGGGGAGCCTGTCCAGAGCTGTGTCATGCGTCAAGTTAGTGGAAGGAAGAGCAAGTGCAAAGGCCCTGGGGCAGGGAAGGAGTTTGGCATGTTTGAGGAGGAGACGCCCACTGGAATAGCTGTGGTGTGACTGGGACACAGTCGCCGAGGGACAGTGTGGTAGGGGATGGAGACGGAGGAAGGAAAGAGGCCAGATTGTGTAGGGGTTTTTAGCCATTGTCTGTAGCTTGTATCTGGGGTCTGTGAGAGATAAGGGACTAAGGATATCCACAGCAGGAGACTTTCTTCTGCTTCCCTATTTCCTACCATGCATCCTCCTCCAGGCCACCCCTGGCAGCCCTGAGAGTGGGTTCCCTAAGAGCAGCTGTGTTTTCATTTTGTGGGCTTGGCCTTTCCATATTTTCCATGGAAACATATTTAGTGTGGGATGGTGAAAGAAATGGCTACAGTTTAATATCTCTGCCTCCAAAAGTCAAACTCTCAGGATACACAGATGGCTGTCCCCAGGCTTACCTTCAGCAAACCAAATCTCTCTTGGCTTCACAACAGTTATTAGACATGGGATTGATCATACCTAAAGTTCTAGCTTACGGCAGATGATAACCAAGTTCAGTGGATGGCATGCAAAATGAATTCCATGTGTATAAATGCCCCAAACAGAGGTTACTGATGAGGTCCCTCAACTAGGAGGAGAGTGGAGGTAGGTAAGGCAGCTTCCTTGGAGCCGGATTTCCCTGCTGTGCTGGTATGTCGTCTTTCTGGCTCTGTCTCTGGACTAAAGTAAGATGGTCACCATGACAGATGGTGGTTGGCTGTCCACCATCAGTGCAGATTACGGCAGGAAGCCATCTGGCCTCGGCCCACCAGGACAACTAACCTTCTCTGAGCTAGAAGCAACTTCCATAGAGAGAACTCCAGGTTGCTACTCAGTTGTTGGGCTCTGCCTTCAACTCCACCCATCTTTAGGTTGAAAAGACAGTTCTTACCATGGAGCACTGTTTGGTTGTAAGACTTCGTAGTAAACATTTTGAACTTCATAGTATTACCATGGAGCACTGGTGACGAAGTGGTTAAGAGCTCAGGCTGCTAACCAAAATGTCGGCAGTTCCAATCTACCAGCTGGTCTTTAGAAACCCTATGGGGCAGTTCTACTCTGTCCTATAGGGTCACTATGAGTCAGAATCTGCCCGACAGCAAACAACAACAACAACAAGTATTACCATGGTCTCTGGGTGGCTTAAACCATTTGCATTGAACTACTAACCTAAGGGTTGGGGGTCCAAATCCACCCAGCGGTGCTGTGGAAGAAAGGCCTGTCAATGTGTATCTGTAAAGGTTACATTCAAGAAGACCCTATGGAGCAGTTTTACTGTGTAGGATGTTGGGTTGCGGTGAGTTGGAATCAACTGGCCGGTAAAGGGTTGAGTGTTACCACACATATTTATCTGGTTCCAAATATGAAAGGCTGCATTTTCATCTCATTATTTTTTGTAGCGAGATCAATGATTAATGCAATTATTTAGTCCCTGTAGTAATATTCATTGCTTCATCTATTATATCAAGCGCTATATTAGGGGCCAGTCCGTAATTTTTTTTCCTTTGGTAAATAATATTTAAATAATAATATGGTAAAATTTTTTTTGGTGAAGGTTTACACAGAAGCTTAGGTTCCCATTCAACAATTTCTACACAAGCTGTTCAGTGACGTTAGTTACATTCTTCACAATGCATGAACATTCTCGTTATCTCTGTTCCGGTTGTTCCGTTTGGTTTGGTTTTGACGACGCTTCTGTTTTGGCTGTTTCATGCTGTTGGGTTCCAAAGAAACACCCATTTATGAGTTTTATTTTTGTTCCTTCCCTCACTACCATGTGAATCTAATGGAAGGAGTAAATATTCTTGGAAGGGACATTGGAAAAATAATGAGACGCATGTTCCCTGTGCTAAGAAACCGGCACAGTTGATCAACCTGAAGCTAGCAGAATGAAGGGCCAGAGTGAGGCTAGAGGACCTGTCATTAAGCCTGGCGGATGATGCAATATACATGGAAATAGGCAGCTATGTAAGAGGCAAAGGTAATGAAGATGCTATAAAAGAAAATACAATGTAAACCTCTTGCCGATCAGGTAAGAAATGCCGTTAAGATGGATGGGGTTATTTGAAGACTCAGCTACCAGACTCAGAAGCAGCTACACTTCGGTATGGTATTTCCAGAAAGCCTTTGGAGATGCCAGGATGAGGAATGAGATTATGATGAGCTGCAGAGGACTAAACTGGCTGCAAAAGGCCATGGAGCCGTGCACACTGTAAGTGGAGGGAACACGCCAGAGAAGGAACGGACCACAACAGTAAGAAGAAACAAGGAGTGCTTCACATCCAGATGATTTCTCCAGCCTCCTCAGCAATTTTTTTATGATAATAATATTGTTTCATAAGTTATAAATCCCAGGCTAAAAAATATAGACAGAGAGAGAGAGGAGAGAGAAGCAGAGAGGGAGAGACCAAGGCGACAGGGAGAAAGAGAGAGACAACTGCCTATATTCTAAGATGTGTCTGTGGTAAAATGGCCCCTTTCAAATTCTCCTAGTGCACATTTCTTCTTGGCCAGGAGCTGGGATTCAGTGATGGGAAATCTCATAGTAAATGTCATGGGCATGTGTTTGTCACTTCGTAAATCCTCACTCTGTGCTTGACAGGACTCCAAGATCACCTTTTAAAGCTAATCTAGCCGAGGGATAAGACAGCATTCTTAGCACTTCAACTCGAGCACAATATGACTGGCAATAAAATCAGCCTTAACCCACATGATTGGCGGAGGGCTGTAGCATGGTAGGCAACTCGCTTTTGAAAGCTTGCATGTTTCTCTTTTACAAAAACAAAAAACAAAACAAAACCTACAAAAAAAAATCTTTATTCCTAAAAACACGCAGTGTATCAGTAAGGGGTCTGTTTAGGTTTATTTAAGAGTCCCTGAGTTATACAAGCTTGCTTAGCTGCTAACCAAAAGGTGGGAGATCTGAGTCCACCCAGAGGTGGCTCAAAAGAAGGCCTGGCAATCTAATTCTGAAAAATCAGCCATTGAAATGCCTACTCTGCTACACATGGAGTCTTAATGAGTCAGAATGAACTCAATGCACCTGTTTTTTTTTTGTTTTTGTTTTTTGTTTTGAGGTTTATTTGGCAATACAAAGTCAAACACATTATATGGTGCCAGCGTCAAATTACTACCCATCCCATTCATCATTCTTGATTTAACCAAACTATTACACTGCAAACACCAAATACTAAGGCATTATTTCCACTTTACCTAAAGTAAGTCCATTTTACCTACTAACTCTCCCTAGAAAGATAGTCTCTACTGGTTTACTCCGACACTAAATATTATTATATATACGGGATTATTTGTCTACATTAGACATAGAAGTAAGCAAGTACCAAAATCTACTGAACAGTTTATGAGATGGAATTGACTCGGTGGGAGTGGGTTTGGTTTGGTTTTTGGTTTAGTGTTGGCTCAACTAAAAATAAACATTCTACTCCTACCTAGGTGACCAAGCCACATTTGTGTTCAAAGAGCATACCCTCCAAAGACTCATCATGGTGTTGACTAGTCATCTCAGAAAGCTGGAGGATCTTCCTCTATTTTTCCCCAAACACTGAGGAGTGAGCATGAAGGACCACGTTGTTTTCAGTGTGTATGCAAAATACTGCTTGCTCCTCAGTAGTTACTAGACCTGCCACCTGTCTGTCTGTTGCACTGTGCTGGCTTGCATGTTGCTATGATGCTGGAAGCTAATGCCACTGCTATATCACAGACCAGCAGGGTCACCCATCTTAGACAGGTTTCAGCAGAGCTTCCAGACTAAGACAGACAGGGAAGCAAAGCCTGGTGATCTACTTCTGAAAATTAGCCAATGAAAACCCTATGGATCACAACAGAACACTGTCCAGTATCAGAAGGCACTAAGCAATAGCTACAGCAGTGGACTCAAACATATCAATGCTCATGAATATGGCACAAGGCCAGTCAATGTTTGTTATGTTATGTTAAACGTAAGCTCGCTATGAGTTGGAGCTGACTCGATGGCAACTAACAACAGCAACAATTGCTAGACACAGTTTGCTCCATGATGAGGGTTATGGATTTAACTGTGTCCCCCCAAAATATCTGTCAAATTGGCTCGTCCGTGGTTCCCAGTATTACGTGATTGTCCACCACTTTGTCATGTGATGTGATTTTGCCGTGTGTTGTAAATCCTATCTCTATGACGTTAAAGAGATGGGATTAGTGGCAGTTATGTTAATGAGGCGGGACTCAATCTACAAGATTAGATTGTGTTTTAAGGCAATCTTTTTTGAGGTATAAAAGAGGGAAGCGAGCAGAGGGACAGGGGGACCTCATACCACAGGAAGGCAACACTGGGAGCAGAGCACGACCTTTGAACCCAGGGCCACTGAGCTGAGAACCTCCTAGACCAGGGAACGATTGATGACAAGGATCCTCCCCCAGAGACTACAGAGAGAGAAAGCCTGCCCCTAGAGCTGGCATTCTGAATTTGGACTTCTAACCCCCTAAACTGTGAAAGAATAAATTTTTCTTTGTTGAAGCCATCTACTGATGGTATTTCTGTTATGGCAGCACTAGATGACTAAGACAATGAGGCATCAACTCACCTTACAGAGATAATCATAACAACCCCTGTACTGGCCTTCACCCTTTCAAAAGACTCCAGGAGCTCCTCCTCTGACTGCCCACCACCAAAGACTGTAGGTTGAACGACCAGGTTTATGTCAAAGCCATTAAGGACTCCAAAGACATGACAATCCAGTTTTCGAAATGCATTATACATTGTAGAAAAAGATGGCAGAAATATAAACATGGTGGGCAGAAATAGAATACTGAACATTTTAAATTCCTCTGGGATGGGGCGAGAGACTAGAGACGGGAGGAGATAGTTCCTTGGGAACAGAAGTCTAGAAGGAGTGGCAACTGACAGAAAGTAATTAATCCCTCCAGGGGGATCACAGACTCAGATATAACCTAACACCTTGTGAGATTGATTTTCTAAGTTTGAAGGCCCAGGATCTTAGTCTTATGGGACAACTCAGTCAACTGGCATAATATAGTTCACGAAGTTCATGTTCTGCATCCTAGTGACCTGAGCAGCATCTGGGATATTAAAAACTTGTGAGTGGCCACCTACGATACAACTATTGGTCTCTGTGCATCAGAATCAAAGGAATAAGAAAGAAACCAAAGTCTCAGAGAAGAAACAAGTCTACAGGGCTAATAGTAGCCTATACAAGCTGTGGCCTCATCTACCCTGAGACCAGAACTAGATGGTACCTGGCTACTACTGTTTTGACCAGGGTCACAGTAAATGGTCCTGGATAGACTATGAGAAAAGTGTATAACAAAACTCAAATTCTTAAAAAATGACAGACTAACTGGGCTAGTTAAGTAAGACCAGAGGACTTCCTGAGATACTCTTTAAACCTTGAACCGAAAGTATCACCATTTAGCGAAATAACAGAGTGGCACACAAAATATAGGATACATTACCCATAAACACAGCACTCTACTATAAAAAACCCATCTACATGATAACAAAGTGTCAACATTTACTCTAAAGCAAAGATGAAAAGATAAAGGGGCAAGGAAACCCAAAGTACTGGAAATGGAACAACCAGAAGGGAAATAATGAGAATGTCGACACATTTTAAAAAATGTAACTAATGCCGCTGAAAAATTTGTATAGAAATTGTCAGATGGGAACCTAATCTATTGCGTAATCTTTCACCAAAACCACAATAAAATATTAGTAAAAAAAAAACCAGGAGTCATGGACTTCAACATCTCCTGTCCTGCGCATCCATGGGGGTGGGCTAGAGCAGCTTAGATGCAGAAGTCTGGAGAAGTCAAGGGTGCCCAGGCTGCAGACCTAAATGGTAATCAAAGATTGCAACAGTCTTAAAATATAGAGCAAGCGAAGTTGAGAACATAGCACAGCTTGTGCAGCCCTATGCAAAGCAGATGCAAATCATATGTAAATGTGCACACATCCTCCTTGACTGGTTCTGACTGCAGGCCCTTCTGAGGGTTAGTTCTCTGGAAGTACTCAGAACTCCAGTGAAATCAGTGGGCAGTGAGCCCCTCACTCCTTAACTACGCTGTAGGGTTTCCCAGGCTGTAATCTTTACGGAAACAGACTGTCACATCTTTTTCCTGCGGAGCCACTGGTGGGTTCGAACCACAGACCTTTTGGTTAGCAGCTGAGCGCTTAACCACTGCACCACCAAGGATGACGGGACAAATGGCCATTGGGTAGGCAGCTGACAGTTTCTGTCACAATGCCTCCTTGGATGTTTTTCCTTTACCAGGAAACACAAGTCTTTGCAAACAGCACTGCTGTTGGGTGCTATCTTACAGTGTCCCCAGTGCCTACTACAGTGTCTGGTGGGCACACCATAAACGGAGGGGCAATAACGTTGCGGAATAAGGATGAAGCATAGTTGGGGCTCTTATCTTCCAAGTGATGTTTGAGAATATCCACAGATCCTCTGTACCACATTCAGATCCTTCCATACTCCACGCCAATTTAGCACCGCCTTTTTTTTTTTTTTTTATAATCCCATCCACCCTGGGAAAAATCCTTTGCCTTAAATAGGAGACTCCTCATATCATTCTTATTAACTAGAAAAAAAGTTAGGCTTTGTTATAGATTGAATTGAGTCCTTCCAAAAATATGTGTTGTAAATCCAAACCCCTACACCTGTGGTGTTAAAGTGATCAACTGCTAAAAGAAAGGTTAGCAATTGGAAACCTCCAGCAGCTCCTGGGGAGAAAGATGTGGCAGTCTGCTCCCTTAGGTGTTTGCAGCCTTGGAAACGCTATGGGGTCCCTATGAGCCTGAATGGACTCAATGGCAGTGGGTTTATACCTGTGGTTATAATCCCATTTGGGAATAGGTTTTCTTTGTTATGTCAATGAGGTCGTATTAGTGTAGGCTGTGTCTTAAATCAAACTCTTTTGAAATATAAAAGAGCAGACTAGGCAAGCAAGAAAGCATGCACAAACGGAGGGGAAAATACGTGCCACACTATTGCCAAGAATAGGAGGAACAGAAGCTGAGAAAAGACAAGGACCTTCCCCCAGAGCAGACAGAGCGCCTGCCCCTAGAGCCAGTGCCCTGAATTCAGACCTCTAGCCTCCTAAACCGAGAGAATAAATTTGTTCGTTAAAGCCACCCACTTGTGGTATTTCTGTTACAGCAGCACTAGATAACTAAGACAAGCCGCTGTCTACAAAGGACTGCTGAAAAGTTGTTCCAGGTGGAACCCAATTTACAGGCCAGAACAATTTAGACTCTTTCCATGGATGCTATCTGTTCAAGTCCCCAGCTAAAAAAGTAACGACTGTCAGACTTTTTGCTTCCTCTCCAGAATTTCTCAGGGATCTGTCTCTGTGATTGTGACTGTCTCCATTCACTGCACATTCAAAAATGTGGGTGATCACAAAAGCGGGCTCTACAATGTTCTTTTTGTCTGACGTGATTCAAACGCCACGCGGGGTTATTGGCTGATGAGCCGTGTACGGCAGCGGTTGTCATTCTTCTGCAATATGCGCCTACAACGGCATGACAGGTGTTTGGCTGTGTTAAAACTTTCAGACCTTCAGGTGCCTGCTGCCTACAGCACTCAGACATCCTTTCCCAAAGACATTTTAAAGCGCACCATTTGGGAGCCGTCTCAAACGTATTTCTCATCTATTACTTTTTAATCGATTACCATTCGATTTTTCAAACGATAAAGCGGGAAGACCTTTAAACACTCAGTGGATCCTGAATTATTAAACATAAAAGGGCACTTTGGGGTATTTATTATCACACTGAAGGAAATCTCGCCTGCTTTTAAGCTCTTAGGTCCTTAAAACGTCCCCCCTACACACCAACGTGGAGATAAAAATGCATTGCCATAAAACACCATCCATTTTCAATTTTCTCATCATCTGTTTCTGACATTATGAGCTGTCACCTTCTCAGGCTGCTCACTTCCTCCGGGGAGGAGCATGGTCCTGTGGTGGCATTGGTCATACTCCACTGGACCTTCGGAACTGAAAATGAGCCCTGGTTGAGAGCTGCCTCCTTCTCCACTCTCCAGATTTTGCTTCTCCAGGCATCAACTTCTGGAGCCTTCTTGCAAGCAAAGTTGGTGCTGCCAAGACTGTGTGCAGTGCAGCAAACTCAATCCTTGGAAGCTACATTTAGTGTAACTTCCAATAGCATTTTTCTTTTACTTCTTTCATTTTATCTATTTATTTATTTTGCCTTTATTTCTGTGGAGGCGAAATTCACATAACATAAAATTGTTGTTGTTGGTGAGTCAGCTCCAACTCATAGTGGCCCTGTGTACCACAGAATAAAACACTGCTCGGTCCTGCGCCATCCTCACAGTTGTTGTTATGCTTGAGCCCGTTGCTACAGCCACTGTGTCCAACCCGTCTCATTGAGGGTCTTCCTCTTTTTGCTGGCCCTCTAAGTTACCAAGCATGGTGTCCTTCTCCGGAGACTGGTTCCTCCTGATAATATGTCCAAAATATGCGAGATGAAGTCTTGCCATCCTTGCTTCTAAGAAGCATTCTGGCTGTACTTTGTCCAAGACAGATTTGTTCATTCTTCTGGCAGTTCATGGTCTATTCAATATTCTTCACCAACACCATAATTCAAATGCATCAATTCTTCCTTGGTCTTCCTTATTCATCATCCAGCTTCCACATGCATATGAGGCGATTGAAAATACCATGGCTTGGGTCAGGCACACTTAGTCTTTAAAGTGACATCTTTGCTTTTTAACTCTTTAAAAGAGGTCTTTTGCAGCAGGTTTGCCCAATGCAGTGTATCATTTGATGTCTTGACTGCTGCTTTCATGGGTGTTGATTACGGATGCAAGTAAAACGAAATCCTTGACAATTTCAATCTTTTCTCTATTTATCATGATGCTGCTTATTGGTCCAGTTGTGAGGCTTTTTGTTTTCTTTATATTAAGGTATAATCCACACTGAAGGTTGTAGTCTTTAAAATTAACCATTTTAAAGTGTCTAAACTGTCTAAAACCAAAACCAAACCCAATGCCATCGGGTTGGTTTCACCTCATGGTGACCCCGTTTGTTGCAGAGTAGAAATAAACTCCATAGGGTTTTCTTGGCTGTGATCTTTATGGAAGAAGATTGCCAGGCCTTTCTTCTGTGACACTTCAGGGTAGGATTGAATGGTTGAGCTTTAGGTTAGCAGTCAAGAAGTACAAGCCGTTTGCACTACCCAGGGACAACCACTGCCTCTATCTGGTAGCAAAACATTTTTCTCATCCCAGAAGAAAACCTCATACATATTAAGTAATCGCCCTCTATTTTCCCTCACTGGAAACCACCAATCTAGTTTCTGTCTCTATGGGTTTACATACACTGGATATTTCATATAAATAGAATCATATATGAACCTTTGTGTCTGGCTTCTCTCAGGTAGCATAACGTTTTTGAGGTTCATCCATGTTGTGACACGGACCAGTATTTCACGCCTTTTTATCCCTGAATAATATCCCATTCTTCGGAAATACTGTATTTTGTTTATGCATTTGTCACTTGATGGACATTTGAGTTGTTCCCCATTTGGCTATTGTGAATAGTGCTGCTCTGAAAAATTGGTGTGCACCTATCTAAGTGAGTCCCTGCTTTCAGCTCTTTTGGGTATATATCTAGGATTGGAATTGCTGGGGCACTGGGTTTGGGTTTTATGGTATTTCTATGTTTAACTTTTTTGAGAAAGCGTCAAATTTTTTCCAGTTAACCGTACCGTCCAAGAACTCCACTCAACATACAAGAACTGGATAAATTGAATCGTTATCATCATTACCATTCTGACTATGGGACCTACTGCCTACTGTTTAGGCTTCACAGTTAGTGGTCCAAACCTTTTTCTTTGCTTTCATTTGGAAGGAAAGAGGGGTAGAAGAGGAGCAGGAGGGAAGGAAGGCAAGAAGGAGGGAAGGGAAGGAGGAAGGAAGGGAGGGTATAAAGAAGAAAGAGGGAGGGAGGCAGGGAGGGAGGGAGGAAGGGAGGGAGAAAAGGAGGGAGAGAGGGGAAAGGAAAAGAGGGAGACAGAGAGGGAGGGAAAGAGTACAAAACAAAACAATCCAGTGACCAATGAAGTTTCAAAACTCCTGACGTACTATAGTACTAAACCAAAACCAAACCCATTGCCGTTGAGTTGATTCCGACTCCTAGCAACCCTATAGGACAGAGTAGAATCACCCTATAAGGTTTCCAAGGAGTGGCTGGTGAATTCTACCTGCTGACCTTTTGATTAGAAGCCGAGCTCTAAACCATTAAGCCAGCAGGGCTCCATACTCGAGTGCAGTGCTAGTTTATTAAGCCATCTGTCCGTGGTTGCTGGTTACGAGCATGGCTCGGGATCACTGTGTAATTTTCTGTTCTGTTGCACAGTAGCTGTGTGTCACCAGACAAGTCATCATCTCTGTCTGATCCTCCCCATCTATAAAGGAGGGTAAAATGTAGTGCCTACCTCATTGGATTAAGAGCAGTAATACATACAAAACGTTTATAACAGTGCCTGCTTACATAAGGACCATATAAGTATTTCTTTGCTGTTCTATTGATCACCTGCAAGCGTAACAATTGTGAGGATGGCACAGGATCAGGGAGTGTTTCCTTCTGTCGTACATAGGGTTGCTCACTCGGAGTCAGAACTGATTTGAAGGCACCCAACAACAATTAGTTTCCTACCGCTGCTGGAACAAATTACCATAAACAGAAGGGCTTAAAACAACACAAATGTATTATTTCACAGTTCTGTACAGTCTATAGGTCAGAAGTCCAAGCTAAAATCAAAGGGTCAGCAAGCCTGTGTTCCTTTCTAGAGGTTCTAGAGGAGAATTTGTGTTCTTGCCTTCCCCAGCTTCTACTGGTTGCCTGCGTTTCTTGGCTTGCAGCCTCTTCCATCAGTGATGGCTGGAAGCGTATCTATGGAAAATGGTGCCTATGGCAACCTCTAAACCTGTGCCCCTGTCCAAACATCTGACACCCCTCTTTTAGATAACTTTATCATAATATCAGCTCAAAAATACAAGTCAAGCTCGTGAATCTTTTACATAACACATTATGGCACTACATGAAAATTACAACTCCACCTTCCTTGATTTCACTGATGGACATCCATCTATGATGTGCTCAAAGTCACTGCTTTTCAGTTTCTTTTCTTTCTACACTCAGCAGAGCAAGATCACAGAGTCCGCCCTTACCCATGGAGGCTCACAAATACAGAAGTATTTGTTTTAACTTGCTAAATGATCTCTCATAGCTAGCGATGGAAACCGTGATGGTTAATAAGAACTGCTCAGTGGGGCGGGTCCCTTCAAATGGCACCTAGGGCACCTGCCAAACCTGCCGTATCTGAGAAACACCTCTGATGATGTCTGTCCATCACTCTCTCTCTCTCTCCTCTGCCTTTGTCCTCCACTTACAAGGACCCCTGTGATTACATTGGGCTCACCCAGGCACTCCAGGATAATCTCCTCATCTCAAAAGCAGCTAATTAGCAAACTTAGCCCCATCTGCGACCTTTTTTTGTTTAATTTTATTGTGGTAAAATACATATACCCAAAAGTCTGCCATTGTAGGAGGTACAATTCAGTGATGTTAATTACATTCACCATGTTTGCTACCATCACCACTATTTCTAAAAGTTTTCCATCCCTCTAAGAAGAAACTCAGTTTTCTTTTAGCGGTAACTCTCCACTCCCAGCTCTGCCCAGGTTCTGGTAACCCCCGATAAGCTCTAGTCTCTACGCATTTGCCTAATCTGGACATTTTATCGGAAACCCTGGTGGCGTAGTGGATATTTTACGGTCTTCGTCATCTAGTGCTGCTGTAACCGAAATAACACAAATGTGCAGCTTTCACAAAAAGGAATTTATTCTCTCATGATCCAGTAGGCTAGAAGTCTGAATTCAGGGCACCAGCTCCAGGGGAAGCCTTTCACTCCCTGTTGGCTCTGGAGGAAGGTCCTTGTCATCAATGTTCCCTTGGTCTAGGAGTTTTTCCACGCAGGAACTCCAGGTCCAAAGGACAAGCTCTGCTCCCAGTACTGTTTCCTTGGTAGTATGGCATCCACCTGTCTCTCCGCTGGCTTCTGTCTTTTATATCTCAAAAGAGATTGGCTTAAACTGTAGATTAATTTTGTAGATTGAGTTTACATAACTGCTGCTAATCACATCTCATCAACATTCATAGATAGGATTTACAACACATAGGGGAATCACATTAGATGACAAAGTGGTAGACAATCATACAATACTGGGAATCATGGCCTAACCAAACTGACACATATTTTGGGGGAACACAATTCAATGCACTACTTTCATGTAAGTGGGATCATATAATATTTGTCCTTTTGTATCTGACTTATTTTACTCAGCATAATGTTTTCAGAATTCGTCTATGCCATGGCATATATTGGAACTTTATTTCTCTTTATGGCTGAGTAATATTCCGTTGAATGGGTAGACCACATTTGGCTCACCGATTCATCTAATGATGAAGAATTTGATGTTTTTATATTGTCTTCAGAAATATGCGAGGCTGTCCAGATGGAAAGACTTAAACCTTAAGCCTTGTACTTAATCTCCCCCCCCTTTTTTTTTAATGTCTCACACTTGGCTTTTATTGATTTTATTTTAAATACTTTATTTTTAAATAATTCTAGATTTATGGAAACACTGCTAAAATAATACAGAGAATTCCTGTATATCCTTCACCTAGCTTAATGCTAATGTCTTACTTAATCACGGTATAATTATCAAAACCAGGAAATTACCAATGGTATAAGGCTTAACTAGACAGCAGATCATGTTTTTCCAGTTGTCTCCCTTTTCTGCTCCAGGATCCCACCCTGCAACTTGTTGTTATTTTTCTGTAGTCTTCTCAAAGCTGGCTCCAGGCTGTCAACATCTGATTGAGTTGAATGGTGCCACCAAGGCCTTCACCAACTGCCTTGCATTCTAACTCCTATTTAGGTGACCTTCCTGGCCTCTGTAGGCATTCGCTCTTAACCTTTTGTCGAAATAACGACCACTAGCTGAAAGGTTGGCGGTTTGAACCCACCCAGAGGTGCCTTGGAAGAAAGGCCTGATGGTCTCCTTCCCAAAATCAGCCACTGAAAGCCCCATGGAGCACAGTTCTACTCTGCACACATGGGGGCACCACGAGGCAGAGCTGACTCTGTGGCAACTAACCACAATGACGGGGATTCTGAGAAACTTCTAGTCCAGCACCTTTCCCACCCCAACCAGATCCTCTTAGATGAACCCTCTCCCCTGATAACTGCCCTTCCGCTAGCTTCAGATTCACCAACAAATGCTGCTTTCAGAAAACACCAAAGAGCTACTCTGAGACTAAAGCAATCAAATGCCATTAAGACACAGAAAAGTCTGAGATATTTTATGTCGCAACTTCGACTGCTGGCCAGACTCCCTTCTCTTCTTCCTTCTTCGTTTTTTCCTTCCTTCTGGTTTTGAAACTAGCTTGTGGAATTGCACGGAAAGGGCATCGATAGATTAAAAACTGTTTCCCTCTAATAAAATGTTAAATGATGTTGAAAATTAATCACCAGGGCATTTCGTGGTGCCCTCCTCAGAGGGAGACGGCTAGGGAAATTTAATAAATTATTATCACAATGATGTTCTTATTATAGAATTTGCATTTCATTCCCAATGCTTGCATTCAACCTCAAAGTTGCCTGATGATGGTTAATAAAACCAAATGACTCTTTAGCCTCGATGGTGAGAGGGCTAATACTCAGAGCTGTCCGCCAGAGAGTCTTCTTGGGGCTTCACACTTAATTATCTCAGCATCTACTTGAACCCCCTTCTTTATAATCTTTGTTTCTTTAAGACAACTAAAGACAGTATTTAATCGTGAGCATGCCCTCCTGACGGAAACACACGCTGTAATGATATGCCTAGCTTAAAAGCAAATCTAATCTACTTGCTTATTAAATTTAAATGTGTTTAAGGCTGATACGGTTTGAAGATGATATGTAAAATAACAGCTTCCATGGTTATAAATGTCAACTCTAAAAATTATATGCAATATAACATACAAAATAAATGCTGCCTTGCCTTTACATTCCACTGTGATCAATTCATTAAACGATGTATTACAAGCCATGAGGACGATTGTACAACTCGAGATGCCATTTGTCACAGCGAATTCTAACGCACCCAGGAAATGCTATAGAGATTGTTTTTGTTAGCAGTGGGTTACAGTTCTTATTAGAAAGGGGAGGGGGGAAGCAGTTTTCTGATGTACCATGACGGGAATTACTTCCCCAATCAAATATTAAAGAGTGAGGAAATCCATTCGCATGACAAAGTTCCATACTAAAAAGTGGGAGGGGGTGAGAGGAGTTTCCTGCCGAAGAGAGTGCTGACTCTAAACAGTGTGTATAAGTATGAAGAATTAAGATGGATTTCCTCTGGGTTATGGGTCACAGTTTCATTTAGTCTAATCATATCACATTCATACCCTGTTGTCGTTAGGTGCTGTGGAGTCAGATCCCATTCAGAGTGACCCTATGTACAAGAGAACAAAATACTACGCCATCCTTACAATCCTTGCTATCCTTAAGTCCATTGTTGCAGCCACTGTGTCAGTTCATCTTGTTGAGGGTCTTCCTCTTTTTTGCTGACCTACTACTTTGCTAAGTATAATGTCCTTCTCCTGGGATTGGTCCCTCCTGATAAAGTGTCCAAAGTAAGTGAGACAAAGCCTCACCATCCTCACTTCTAAGAAGCATTCTGGCTATACTTCTTCCAAGACAGATTTGTTTGTTCTTCTGGCAATTCATGGTGTATTCAATATTCTTTGCCAACACCATAATTCAAGTGCATCAATTCTTCAGTCTTCTTTATTCATTGTTCAATTCATTGAAGACCCTAGGGGTCCCCAAACTTGATTGATCATCAGGATCAAATAAGTGGCAAAGGGAAGCATGTAACATACATTCTTGAAGTCCCTTCCTCAAGGTTCTGACTGAGATGACTGGGGAGAAGCCCAGGAACATGCATTTTTTAATCATTGTATTGTGGTAAAAATATCTGTAACAAAGCCTTTGCCAATTCCGCATTTTTTCACGTGATATTGATTATATTCATCGTTAGTGTAACCACCACCACTGTTTGTTTCCATATTATTCCATCACACTTAACAGAGGTTCAAGGTCCTCTAAGCAATGACTCCCCTTGTCCCGCTCTCTCCCATCCATGGTAACCACTGCTAAACTTTGGTCTCTACATATTTGTCTATTCTGGATGTTTCATGGGGGCGGTGGTGGTTCAGAGGTGGGATTCTCTCCTTCCATAGGGGAGATCTGGGTTTGATTTCCAGTGAACACACTTCATGCTCAGCCACCAACATCTATCAGTGAAGGCTTGTGTGTTGCTGTCATGCTGAATAGATTTCACAGCAGCCCTTCCAAACTAAGACGGATTAGGAAGAAAAGCTTGGCAATCTACTTCCAAAAATCAGTCAGTGAAAATCCCATGGAATCCAATGGGTTTATCCCCAACGGATCACGGGGATGGTGCAGGACAGGGCAGCTTTTGGTTCAGTCGTACCTGGGATAGTCATGAGTCAGGGGGCACACTTGGCTGTATCTAAAAACAACTGATGTTTCATATAAGTGGGATCAGACAATATGTGTCCTTCTGTAACTGAATTAGTTCACTTAGAACTTGAATTTTTAAAAATAGCTTTCTCTATGATTCTTTGAATAGTTAATATGCTCTGAAGCATAGCCAACACTTGTTTAGCAAGTAAGTGTGCATGTGTGTGCAAGTGAGTGATACAGTGACTGTGAGAAACTCTCTAAGCCCCAATGTACAACTTACTCTACAGAGTTAGGAGAACTGGCCAGGAGAACAACGATCTCACTCTATTTGTTGAAGCACTTCAGATGGTGCTGATTCAGGGCAGTGACACCACTCTATACGTCTGTCCTCTTGCCAACCTTCTCAGTGGTCCTTTCTAACCTAAGTCACTTCCTATGCCCCCCTTACCTAATTATCTGGATATTGGAGTTTCAGAAAAAAAAAAAAAAAAAGGCACCTAGCTTAAAAGTCAAAATCTCTGTTGGGAATTTATCGAAGAGAGAAAAGCATCAATGCTTATAAAGGCTGACAAATACAGAGGCCAGTTGACTCTGGAAGGATTTTTCATTTTATTTTATATGCAATTGTGCTAGGCAGGCTAGTTTATCAAAGGTGTCCTGTTTCTTAGTGGCCTTCCAAAAAGTGTGGGGGTTTTGTCATTCCTCAACAGATAACTCTGCATTTGGGTCACAAAAGTGACGTGCTGTCCAATGGCCTTCTATTTCAATTAGGATAACGGCCCTTGTTATGGACTGAACTGTGTCCCCCAAAAATATGTATTGTAAATCCTAACCTCTATGCCTGTGGTCATAATCCTATTTAGGAATGGGTTGTCTTCATTATGTTAACGGGCAAGATTAGTGTAGGGTGTGTCTAGAGTCAATATCTTACAAGACTTAATGTGAACAGATTAAGCAAGCAGAGCTGGCGGAAGAGAGATGGCAAGCCACATGAAGATCACCCAGGAGCAGAAAGAAGCTCAGAGAAGACAAGGACTTCCCTCCAGGGCCAACAGAGATAGAAAGTCTTCCCCTTGAGCCAGCACCCTGAATTCGGATTTCTAGCCTCCTAAAGTGTGAGAAAATAAATTTGTTTGTTATAGCCATCCCCTTGCGGTATTTCCATTATAGCAGCCCTAGATAACTAAGACAATTCTTTTTTTGTTTCTTTTTCCTTGTATTTTGGTTGAGTTCATTCCAGGCACACAGGCAATGAGGATATAGACTAGATGGAACAGATTCTTCTAGAAAGCCAGAGGAAAGAAATAAAACTATTCACCAGATGTGCTGAGAAAGTTATGCAAGGGATTTCCTGCAGCTATCTGTGGAAAGTACGGAAAATGCTGACTAACCTCCTCAGGAACATGCAGCCTTCAGCACCTTTCTCTCAGTGGTAGGTGAGTTTATAAACTAACGGACAGTGAGATACAGATATTTATGCTTCACAGAATGACTAGGTCCTTTGTTTAGTGTGTGTGTGGGTGGGGGGTTCTGTTTTGAGGTGAGGGCAATGCATTTCTGGAAATGGGAAAACTCCCTGAATAGCAGGGTCCCCACATAGATACCATCCTCCTTGGCTTCATCAATTAGACACCAGTCAGCCTTCTCTTTAGATGCTCGGAAGTCTTGACCTGCCTCTGGCGGTTTCCAGAACCAACCCTTCATTCAACAGCTTATCATTCCTCCCAGGCTGATGTCAAAGGACTTCTTCCTCCAGCTCCTACTTCCTGCTGGCCTCTACCCTCTGTTCCCCTGACCATTTTTGGAAGGCTCCTTACACCCTGAAACATGTATCTTAGCAGGCGCCTCAGTGGCACTCCTCCATTCCTCTGGGCGTGCTCTGCACCATCGTGCACAACCATTCCATCTGCCATCAGGAGGCAAAGCTGCATCAGAACCCAAGGTAATAAATGGTAGAAATGCAGGGTGCCGCAGGAAAAATACAACCTGGCGCAGGGTGCATAAGTCAGGATAGCAATGCTGAAAGCGGTACAATGAGCAAATGCCTTTTGGATAAGCCTGCAGCGCTGTCTGTTCTGATTTGCTCTCTCTCTCCCACACACACACCCATGCTGTGGGATTATACACACATACATATATAAATCTACACACTGTGTCTGTATATCTGTGTCCGTATCTATATCTGTATCCATACCTACTATCTGTATCTATCCACAGCCATATCCAAATCTTTATATCTATCTATACTCAACTTTAGAAAGAACAGCCTTTGCACAAGGCTTATTTGTAGCTTGTGCTGTTTTTACTTTTCGTTAAAGAAAACATGTATATATACTTCAAAAAGTGTGTCATGGCCACACGCACACACAGTGCTATGGGGTTACACACAAATATACACGCCTGCATATGTCTACATATCTATCTATGTATAGATATATTTAATTTTATAATGAATAAAACTTTGTATTAGGCTTTGTGGGTTGTGCAGCTTCATTTGCCATGAAAGTGTACATATATTTTACATACACAGTCCCTTTCTCACACCTACACACATCTATTCATCTCTCACCTAGTGTGCACACACACACACAGGTATTTAACTATTACCATCTGTCTGTCTCTCTCTATTGTCTATCCGTCTATCTGCTCAACTTTATAATGCATAAACTTTGCAAAAAGCCTATTTACGGCTTCTGCAGTTTCTGTTTTCATTAAAGAAAATGAACATATTCACTACCGAAAATCTGTCATGACCACACATGTGGATGTGCACACACATATGTATGTATGTATGTATGTATCTCTATCTCTGTCTGTCTGTCTATCTCTCTCTCTCTCTCTATCATCTGTCTACCATCTATCTAACTATTCAACTTTATGATGAGTAAGCTTTGCACAAGGCTTATTTGTGGCTTCTGCAGTTTTTCCTTTTCATTAAAGAAAACATGCTCACATAATTCCAAAAGCATGTCATGGCTACCCACGTGGGCACACGAACGCCAAAAACATCCCCTTCCTGTATAACATCACTTAGAGTCCACACACAACTTCTTTAACATAAAGTTAAAAGCCGCCTACAAATGGCATTTTTAAACTAATTGAATGTACAATTTAACTGTAGGGTTTTCATAAAACCTATATACTATATTGAGTCGGAATCGACTCAGCGGCACTGGGTTTTATATTATATCTGTATATCTTTTTCATAAAACTCCTGCTAAGACAATATCAGGACATTTTAATGCAAGACTTAGAAAGCCAAAGTAAGCACAGGAAAGTGGGTTATAGTTTCTTTGTTCCAGCCTAAAGCACTTATGCTGACTTCTCCAGCTCTGAGGGTGTGGCCAGGAGCCTCAGCAGAAAAGATGGGCATGGGGGTAGGGCAGAGGTGGGCGGGGGCGTGAGGAGTGTGGGGGTGTTATCCTATCATATTTGTGCCTCTGGTTTCCTACCCAGTGAGACAATCCCTCTTTTGCCGAGTTCACTGATTCTCAAAATCCTTTAATTCAATTGCCAAAATATTCCATGTTTCATGCAGAAGATGTGGAAATTAAAGAAAAATTGAAACAGAATAAAAATGATATATCATCCCACTATCTAGAGATAACTATGGTTAACACACTAACAAACCTATTCTCGAGATTTTTGTTCTGTGCGTGCTTTATTCTGCCCATACAGAGGCGGGATCTGCTCTGTTCACTTGACAAAACATGGTTAGCGTTTTCCAATAGCACCATCATAAATTAGCCAATTCTCTATGTCAGAAACTTAGGTTGTTTCCAATCATTCACTATTAGGAAAAATGCTGATAAATATTATTTTACAGAAATCTGTAGTCATCTCCATAATTTTAAGAAGGCTTTCTTACGGCATGAAATTATGTGTATACTCCTCTTTAAGACTTCATATGGTTTTTTAAGTGATTAATAACCTCTCAGAAGTACAAAGAAAGGACAGGTACATTTCAAATTTTTAATTTCTTTAAATTAAGCATTTATAGCCTATCTTATGCCACATTCACTCTCTCCTACATACAATTTCAGTAGTTCAAAGTGACTAGAGAGCTACGTTTTAAGAAAATGTTACAAGCATATTTTTGGAACACGAGTAAATTTGAACATAAACTAAAACCAAACCAATCCCGTTGCCGTCGAGTCAATTGCAACTCATAGCGACCCTATAGGACAGAGTAGAGCTGCTCCATAGGGTTTCCAAGGAGTGGTTAGTGGATTCAAACTGCTGACCTTTGGTTAGCAGATACTGGCTACGTATTTGATGAACTTAAGTTAATGATGTTCGTTGCGATAATGTTATCATGGTGGTTACAAGTAGGATAATCTCTTTCCTTAGGTGCATCATTACGCATTTCAACGTAAGTGTCATGCTGTCTGTGATCTGCTTCTGAAAGGCCACAGCTATGAAAACCCTACGGAGCAGTTCTACTCTGAAACACATGGGGTCGCCATGAGTCAGGACTGGCTCCTTGGCAACTGGTTTTGGTTTGTCACAATATCTGGAATTTCCTTTAAGATGGTTGTGCATATCTACAGAATTATTAAATCCTGATGGTGAGTATATAGTCTTCACTGTATTACTCCTTTTGCTTTTCCCTATGTATGATATTTTTCATAATCAAAATAGTTTTTAAAAAATAAACTAGAACATTCTTCACAGGCGAGGGGGCATACCCAATACCATCAGGTTGACTTGAGTGTGCAAGACTGAGTACATTTGTTTAAAGCTACTTGCCCACGAACAACTATAAAATCTCTATTTTTGGTATTTACCATGGTATTTATTACATGGGAACCTGCCTGCTGACGGTGAGGGGTAGGAATAGCCTAATGAATGTTCCATAAAATAGAACCATTCTTGTTTCCTAGAGGCATCAAAGATCCCTGACTCAGACTTTCTTGGTCCCCTTGATCTACTTATTCTAAAGCACACCAAAAAATGCTAGGTGCTAAAGGCTGAGGGGGCAGTGATGGTTCTACTGGTAGAATTCTCACCTTCCACGTGGAAGGCCCAGGATTGACCCCCGGCCAACATACTTCAAGCACAGCCACAACCCATCCTTCAGTGGAAGCTTGTGTATTGCTATGCTGCTGAACACATTTCAGCAGAGCTTCCAGACTAAGACCAACCAGCAAGAAAGGCTTGGCAATCTAATCCTCAAAATTAGCCAGTGAAAATCCCATGGATCACAACAGTCTGATCCACAGTCAACCTTGGGAATGATGCAGGATTGGGCAGCATTTCATTCCATTGTGCATGGGGTCACCACACATACGGTGCTGACTCAACTCAATGGCAGTGAACAACAACAGCAAAGAGTGAGGGATGCTTGAGAAGAGGAGGAGGAAGGATCAGAAAGTGAGCCGTCACTGGACGTTTGTATCTTGATCTAAGAATGGATTGGGCTTTGTTGGCAACTAGGGATGGAACAATGGGTAAGTGCTTGGCTGCTAAGTGAAAGGCAGGTGCTTCAAACCCACCAGCCACTCCCCAGGAGAAAGAGGCGACAGTCTGCTCGTGTAAAGATTATAGCCTTGGAAACCCTACGGGGCAGTTCTACTCTGTCCTATACAATTGCTATCAGTCGGAATTGACTCAACAGCAAACAACAAACACAGTAGGAATGAAATGGTCATTTTGCTGCCTTCACCAAGTGCCTGTGAGTCTGACTGATGCTCAGATCTTCATACACCAACGTAAAGACTTTAGACTCTACAGAGGAATCCGATATCTCAACATCTCTGCTTGCTGTTCAACACTTAGTCAGAGCAAGAAAAAAAAAAAAAAATCAAGTGTATTTGAAGATAAACTGCATAAATAGGCCTATCTCTGAGGAATAAATTGATTTATGATTCTGACACACAAAGATCAGCCCAGATGTTTCTCAAGGTGTAATAAAAATGGCAGGGCTTCTTGCAAACTGGTGTGTCCCATCTGGCCAAGAATGTGTGTGTCCACAGAGATGATCCGCGTTATCATGGGAATTATTAGGATGTAATATCGTTGGGGCACTAGACCCAGATAGCTCTAATCTAGTCTCATCGCTTGCCGACAAAAGCATGGAATCCAATGGACTTTCATGTAATCCATCTCTGTCAACTGCATTAAGGAAATTACCTGTCAGAAACATCGCGGCTGAGATTCTGTGATTAAACGCAAACGTGGAAATGCTCAAGGGTATGGTGGAATCATTAGGAAGCAAAAAATTACCTACACACACCTCCTTCAATTTGGTTTCCTTAGAATTTATTCTGTGGTCCTAAGTGTTTGAAATCTGTAGAGAGAGAGAGACCATAAAACTTATTAAGCACCTATTCTGTGGCTGGCGCCACGCCAACTGTTTCCACATGCTATCTCATAATATCCCATTGTTTGGTGGATTAACTGAGATAAACTATATGGACACAGCTCAATTTCCTTACTGTGCAGTTTTGAATGTGGTACTTCCTCTACGGCTCCATTTCCTTACCTGCACATGGGACGTTAATACATGGGGTCAATGTAAGGCTTCAAAGTGATAATGTATACAAAGTATCAAGCAAAGATTTTTTGCACAAAATAAATGGTATTATGCTTATAGAATAATAATTATGAGTAAACATTATTACTGTTGTTAATTAAACCAGCTGTCTTCAAATAGACTCATGGCGACCCCATGTGTGTCAGAGTAGAGCCGTGCCCCATAGGGTTTTCAATGGCTGATTTTTTGGAAGTAAATCACAAAGCTTTTCTAGTCCATCTTAACCTGGAAGCTCCCCCTGAAACTTTTTCAAACCTCCACTGACAGACAGGTGGTGGCTGTACATGAGGTACACTGGCCATCAATGGAAGCAGGGTCTCACTCAGGGGGTGGGAATTCCACTACTAGAGCCAGCACTGCCCCCAGGCAATCCTTACTGTCTATTATAACCTAGTAACAAAACTGTAGAAGGCAGGCAGAGGAAGAAGAATAAGGAGTTTGGGAATGGAAAGGAAAGTAAAATGTAATTTCTTTGATGGAATCTGGCACTTCCCACAGCTACTTTTTAATTCTTATGATTACACTGAGAGGTAAGTGTGATTTCACACTTAGCAGCTGAGGAGATAGCTGCTAAGAGAAGTTCAGGGTCTTGCCCAAAGTCATCTCAGCTGGCAAATGTGAAGACCAGGAGAGAAACCCAAGTCCTTCCTTACTCCTAAACCCATGGCCATTCCTTTACAGCAAGGGTCAGCAAACTAGGGCCTCTGGGCCACATCTGGCTCGATGCCAGTTTTTAAAAGTAAAGTTTTATTGGCACACGGCCACGCTCATTCATTTACGCATTATGGATGGCTTCTTCTTCGCCACAAGAGGAGAGCTAAGTAGTTGCAACAGAGACCATATGGCCACAAGCCTAAAATGTTTACTACCCGGCCCTTTATGGGAAAAGTTTGGTGGCCACTGTTTCACTGCATCGTAATGAGCTTTAGGCAAAAAAAAAAAAAACATATGCTTCCTTTTAACCTTGATGTTTAAAATAAACTTTCCCTGTGGTAACATTTTGCCTAAATATTTTTTCACCTTGAAGCAAATGTTCTGGCTTTTTTTTTTTTTTTATCATAATCACCCACAGTGGAAACGGAGTGTGGGAGTGCAGGGGAAGATCATTTTCCCCAAGTAAATCTTTTGCAATCATTTCTAACACCACAGGGAACCATCTCACCTTTCACAGGAAAGGGAACCAAACAGTGTCACTCTACTTAGTGCCATCTCATCTATCAGCCTTCAAAGTCCTACCCAATAAAATCAAAGGCCCTGACCAGATAAATCAATACAGGGGCATAAACACGGCCCACGCTGTCTGCAAACCTGCCTTTGGAATGTCAGCTTTACCCTGAGCTGTTTCTGGTGAGAAGGGTGACCCATCACAGGCATCAGCCTTCCAGAGACTCTTTTTTCCTGGCTATGTGATATCAATAACCTACCTAACCTCTCTGAGCCTCAGTTTTCTCATCTGAAAAATGGGAATACTAATAGTACCCTCCTTATAGAATTACATGGAGTCCCTGGATTGTGCAAATGCTTAATATGCTTAGCTGCTAACTGAAAGGTTGGAGATTCAAGTCCACCCAAAGGTGCCTTGAAAGAAAGGCCTGGCGATCTACTTCTAAAAAATCAGCCACAGAAAACCCCACAGAGCACAGATATTCTTTAACACACAGGGGGTCGCCGTGAGTTGGAGTCAACCTGACAGCAACTTTTTTTTTTTGTAGAATTACAGAAGCATTTGAAGAGTTAATACATGTAAAGTAGCTGCTAACCAAAAGGCCCAAAGATTGAATCCACCAGATGCTCCTTGGAGACCCTATGGGGCAATTCTAGTCTGTCCTGTAGGGTCACTACGAGTCCAAATGGCCTCAATGGCAATGGGAAGTGGTTAAAGAAATCCTCTGGAATACAGTAAGTGCTACATGAAAAGCTGGTATTGTTGTTCGGATATTGCTATTATTATCATCGTGTGGATAATATAATTTTCACTTGGAAGATGGCGGGATTTGTAAAACAAAATAAAGCTACAAAACAAAAATCACAGGATATTTTTTCTCCAAGAGAAACAAGCCCTGTGCAGAAATTCTGGGGAAATCATGACTTCTAAAAACATTTCTATGTACAAATGAAGGGCAATCAACCTGCAATTTTTTTTTTTTTTTTTTTTTTAATGTTGTTGTTGGAATCACCCCTGTGTGGTCAGCTCCCTGCTTAAGAAAAACAAAAGCAAAATGCGTGTGCATTAAATCGAAAACCTCTGAAAAAGTGGGAATGGCAGCACTTAACAGACAGCCCCAACAGCAAACATAATGAATGGGTCTGCAGCCTGGCAAATTCTCTTGCCAATTTTGGTGAATAGTAAATCAGTTCAAGAAGAAGCCCGGCAAATGGGGGAACCAAGCAATCCACTGGGACAAATGGAAGACAGAGAATTATTCTCCAAGGAAAAGATCTTTACAACTGTGTTCTCTTAAGTAATGGGGGGTGGGAGGTGTGCTTTGAAGAAATTCTGAACATTGAATTGCTTTACATTTTCAAAAGATATTAACTCTGAAAGCAAAACTAATTGGAATGTTTCCCTTTAAAAAATAAAATCCTGTTTAAGCAGACTTCCAGAGAGATGAAGAGCTGGACACTTTCATCCCCCTCTCCTACCCTCAAATGCAGCGAGAAAATTTACACCCCAGAATGCATCAAGTCAACTGGGATCTGACAAAAAAATGAAATAAAAAGGTGAACTCTGTGCATTAATTATGTATCAGATTAAAGAAACGGTCATAAAAAATAAAAGCAGACCTATGGTCCATGTGGCAGCTTTAGTAGTTAGTTTATCACCCACCATATGGGCTGTCACGGAAAATTATAATGGGCCACCATTGTTAACCACAAACAGAGAGAGACTGGATTGTTATTTATGGCCTTGTTAACTAAATTAGTAAAGTCAACCAGACCAGATCAGTGTAGGAAGTGGAGCTGAGTGCTCATCTGGCAGAACTCATAGAGCAACACCGGAAACTCAGTGTGGTGGTCAAGGGACATTGGGTCCACGCGGAGGGGCTTGACTTTTTTGAAGAGAGAGAAACATTGTGAGGTCAGAAATGGGATGAACCACACTGGTAACATCAAGTACGAGACCCCAGATCGCCCGGTCTTTCTCCCAAGGAGCCACTGCTTGGGTTTGAACCACCAACCTTTCAGTTATCAGCCAAGTGCTTAATCATTGAGCCACCAAGCTTCTCGACCATGTGACTAGCTATGGTCAAATTGTGAGTGGCCTAGTCATTTAACTGTTGTTGTATGACCAGCCACTCTTGTCCTTTCTTGGCCACATCGATGTAGGAGTCTTGATTATTAGTGGCACCTCCGCCAAGTGGACCACTGGAGGAGTGCTGCCCAGGAGTGTCACCCAGACCCATGGTTCACTTCGCATGAGCGAGAAACAAACCTGTGTTGTGTTGTTGCTGAGATTATGGGGGTTGCTTGTACTCGCAGCACACCTGGCACATGCTATCTGCACAGCTTGCTTATGAGTATACACGGCTGGTCTTCACTCCCAGAGAGTCTGAGTCAGTGAGACCGAAGAGAGGAGCCAACGTGTATGAGAGTTGCATAAGCTCACCACTTGATCTCATGTACACACCAGGCAGAGGAAAAACTGCAGTAGTACCAAAACCCACTGCCACGGAGACCATTCAGGCTCACAATGACCCCATGTGAGTCAGAGTACAGCTGCGCTCTATAGGGTTTCCAAGACTGAGACCTTTTGGAAGCAGATGACGAAGCCTTTCTTCCGAGGCACCTCTGGGTGGGTTTGAATGAACAACCTTTAGGTTAGTGGTTGAGTGCTTAACCGATTACACCACCCCAGGACTCCTTCAGGGGCTGGCAAACTACAACTCACAGGCCAAATCCTGCCAGCCTTCGGTTTTTGCTAATGAAGTTTTATTGGAACACAGCCATGCCCATTCATTTACATACCTAAGGCTGCTTTTGTGCTACCCTATGGAGACCCTATGATCTGGGAACCTTAAAATATTAATGTGTGTTTCTTTACAGGACAGAACTGCCAACTTTTGCACTAGAATAGTGTGGAAGCATCCTGTTTTCTGGTACCATCTGGTTAATAGCACAATTTGCTTGGATCATAACAGTCATGGCAAGTGGCCACTGTGAAAACACTCCTGAAGATAAGACACGAGGTAGAAAATCTTACCCAGCATCTCTGACCTACTTCTTATTCCTCTTACCCTTAGCTCTTGAGGCCCCGAGGGCTCCTTTTTGGTTTGTAGAAACAGTGCTTTTCAGTCTGGCCTTGACCACGTACAACCAGCTGAGAGGGCCACAGATCCAGCTCGTCTCCCACCGGAAGCAGTGGTGGCCGTGTCGCTATTTTCCACATGAGCAAACCTACTCATGCGCATAAATACATGCCAGTCTGCAAGGTGCAAAGGGATCTTTGTTCAGTTTCATAAAGTGTACACGAGGTCTCTCGAAGCCAGCTTTTTCCTACCTACAAATTGTCTCAGGGCACCATTTCACGTATTTGTTGGGAGGATTTGTATTATTCATATACCAGTTGCCAAGTATAAAGGCGACCTGTCGTCTTTCTTTGTTGTTGTTGTTAGGTTCCATCAGGTGGAGTTGATTTTGACTCATGGGTACCCCATGCGACAAAGTAGACCTGCCCCATAGGGTTTTCTACGCTATAATCCCTATGGGAGCAGATCACCAGGTCTTTTTCCCCCAGAGCCACCGAGTAGGTTTGAACCACCAGCCAAGCTCTCAGTTAGAAGCCAAGTGCTTAGCCAGTGCGCCACCAGGGCTCCCTTTCCAAGCCAGCTTTTTATGATAGGCCACGTCTGGATTTATTTGCATCCTGGGGTCAGTTTTCAATGTGCTTAATACAACTTTATGGGGCAGTCAATGTTTATTTTTCCACTGAAAATTAACTTGTTAATAAATTACTAAAGAGAGCCTTTGAACTTCTAATCTGGAATTAAAAAAAAAAAATTGCTCGCAAGTTGATTCTGACCCACAGCAACCCCATGTGTTACAGAGTAGAATTAGCCCATTGCCCCACAGGGGTTTCTTGGCTGTGATCTTCATAGAAGTCAATTGCAAGGCCTTTCTTCCACAGCACCCCTGGGCTGGGGTGCAAACTGCCAACCTTTAAGTTAGTAAAAAACTGAGTGTAAACCATTTGTCCCACCGAGGGAAAATCTGGGATTTAAATAAAATATATATATATATATACATATAAACATATATATATACACACAAACACATAAATTGCCATCAAGTGCATTCCGGTTAACAGTGACCCCATGTGTCTATGTTAGAGGCATCTAATCTCATAGCAACTCATAGTAACCATCACCATATTGGACAGTGTAGAACAGCCCCATACGGTTTCCAAGGCTGTAATCTTTATGGAAGCGGATTGCCACATCTTTCTCTCACAGAACTGCTGGTAGGTTTGAACCTCTATCCACTTGGTTAGCAGCCAAGCCCTTAATCACTGCACCACCAGGGATCCTTAATCTGGGATTAAAACAAAACAAAACAAAAACCTGTTGCCATGAGTGGATTTCGGCTCATAGTGACCCTATAAGACAGAGTAGAGCTGCCCCATACAGTTTCCAAGAGTATCTGTGGATTGGAACTGCCAGCCTTTTGGATAGCAGCCATAGCTCTTAACCACTGCTCCACCAGGGCTTCCAGTCTGGATTTAGAGGCATCTAAATGGGAAACTTTTGTTTTTTCAAGTATTTTTCCCTATCCCGTCCCTGGTGCCTCTCTAACCTCTTTGTTGTTGTTGTTAGCTGCCATGAGTTGGCCCCCAACTCATGGCAACAACTTGCACAAAGGAACAAAACAGTGCCCAGTCCTGTACCATCTGGATGGTGGGTTGTGGATCAGACCATTGTGATCCGTAGGGTCTACACTGGCTGATTTTCAGAAGTGCACGTCCTTATTTTTCTTCATTACACTCATCACCATAAAACATTGTATATGTATTTGTTTGTCTATTGTCTGTCTTATCCTGACTATGAAGAGGACAGGAATATTGCCTTATATTCCCCAGTATTTTATTCTCAGCATGTAGAATAGGGGTTGGAAAACTTTCTCTGTAAAGGGCCAGATAATAAATATTTTAGAGTTTGAAGGTTTCTGTTGCAACTGCTCAACTCTGTTGTAGCCTGAAAGAAGTCAGAGATAATATGTAAATGAACAGACACAGCTGTGTTCCAGTAAAACTTTATTTATAGAATTGGATAGTGAGCTTTGTAAATACAGACTGTACGAATGGACAGACATCTCAACAGTGTCTGGTTAAGTAATACACACTCAGTGCACATACACACTAGGCTTTTTTCCATGAGTGCTAAAGATGTGAAATCAAATATAATGTAAAACTTGTCCCAACTAAATACATGCAGGACGATGCTAAGCACTTTACATGCATTATCTCATTTAATCCTATCAATGATTTTAAGAACCAAGTATTGTTATTAATCCCATTTTACAGTTGAGTTAACCGAAGCTTAATGTAGATAAGTACCTTGTCCAAAATCACACACACAGCATGTAGTACCAGGCTTCCAACCGAGGAAATCTGATTTAAAGGATACTCCTAACCACGCCACTGGTCTGTTAGTGAGGCCTTCTCTTGGCTGGGGTCCATCTTGCCTGTGTGCGAAAAGTGAGCTCACCCTGGCGTAACAGCTGCCAAGCACTGGCCTCCCAGATACTGAGTTTCCTGCTTCCAGAGCTTTCGAGGGTTTACAACCTTTGCATCAGAGGAAACAGTGTCTGTTTCTTTGGCCCCAGACCTGCTCCAGGGGAGATGAATGAACCTCTAGTCCTTCCAAATTCTCTAAGGAGCGATCTTTTCCTGGGATGAACAGATTACTGCAACCCAGCTGAGAAACATGGTGCAGAGGTTTGCTTTACACTGAGAGAGTCAGTCATTTTATCAGATGATAAAAGAAACAACACCCACCACTGTGTGGCTGGAAGAGGTAACTACAGAAAGCCTGAACTGGCAGGAGAGCATGGTGCAGCTTTCACGCACCACAGCAAAGCCAAGCTGCTGGAGGGGTAGGGAGATGAACCAGACCCCCCCCCCCCACCTTATCCACTGCCGGTTCTCAGACTTTGCAGATGAGGGCAGTGTCCCTGCATACGCCCGGTTGCCCCAACTAGCCTGTAAGTTCTGTGAATATAACAGGGCAGGGAGAGGTTCAGCTCACTGCACCCACATTTCAGGTTCTGCACATAAGAGAGGGGCTCTTCTTGCACGTCAGCCCCTCTACCCACCACTGCAAGGAGCCCTGGATGTGCAGTGGTTAAGCACTCAGCTGCTATCCAAAACGTTGGTGGTTGGAACCCACCCCGTGGCGCTGAAGAAGAAAAGACCCTGGCAATCTGCTACCATAAAGAAGACAGTCTAGGAAAACATATGGGGCAGTTCTACCCCATCATATAGGGCCACTGTGAGTTGGAATTGACTTGACGGCACCTAACAACAACAACAACCCACCACCCCACACTCAGTGGCATGGACTGACACAACAGCTGCAATGATGGACTCAGACATGGTGGCGATTCTGAGGATGACACAGGATTGGGCAACATTCTGTTCTGTTACACCTGGGATCGCCATGAGGGGGAGTTGACTCGAGGGCAGCTAACAATGTCCACTTCTTTGCTGAGTTCTTCACAAGAGCGAGGGAATTGTTGATACAGATAAGAGACTTCTCATTTTACAAGTAAATAAGGTTTCCACTGAAAGGTCAGGCACACAGAAAGACGCTCAGCATCATCAGGCCTTAGGGAAACGCAAGTAAAAGCCACACAACGAAGGACCACTGAAGACTCATTAACCAAACGCCCACTGCTGTTGAGTTGATTCCAACTCATAGTGACCCCATGTGACAGAGTAGAGCCGCCCCATAGGGTTTCCAAGGCTGTAAATCTTTATGGGAGCAGAATGCCACATTTTTTTCCCCATGGGGCAGCTGGTGAGTTTGAACTGCTGACCTTTTGCTTAGCAACCAAGCCCTTAACCGCTGTGCTGCCAGGGCTCCTTACATACTCATTACCCAAAATAAATGGCTATAATTCAGAAGATAATATCAATAGTTGGCAAAGATGTGGTACAACTAGAACTCTTGATTTTGCTGGTGGGAATGTAAAGTGGCACAACCACTTTGGGAAAGTTAATCAGTTTCTTAAGAAGTTCAACTTAAACTTAACCATACAGTCAAGCAATTCCACTCATAAATATCCACACGGGAAAATGAAGACATATGCTCACACAAGCCTTGGGAACGAATGTCCACAGCAGCATTTCACATACAAATGAAAACCTGGAAACAATTCTTGTATCCACCACTTGGAGAATGGATAAACAAATTTGGTGTATCCATATAACGGAACACTTCTCAACAATAAAAAGAAACTACCCATACATGAACATGGGTGAACTTCAAAAATATTCTTCTAGGTTAAAGAAGCCAGAAGGGGGAGAGCATGTATTTTATGATTTTATTTAAATGCTATGTCCAGAAAAGGCAAATCTATAGATGTAGAAAGCAGATCAGGGGTTTGATCTGGCACTGGTGTGAGAGCGGGATTGATTGAAAGTAGACACAGGGTAACTTACTGGGGCGATGGGAAAGCTCTACAACAGGATTGTGGTGATGGTAAACTGTAAGTTTGCTTAAAATTGAACTGCACATTTACAATAGATGAATTTTATGATATGAAATTATACTTCAATAAAGCCGTAAGCAAATAAAAACGAGTGAATGATTACTTTCAGCTTCTCCATCCCTGCAATTGTGATAAGTCATTTGCTAGTCTACTCCAAACACATTTTGGTAGAAGTTACAAATTATAGCCACAAAGATGGGCAGGTATGGCTCAGACCTGGTAAATATACTCCATTTCCTTGCGTAGGACTCGAGCTCAGCTGAGACATAGCCTTCCTTAAGGTTTTTCTAAATGGAGTCACCCAAGAAGCGCTCTGGTTGCTCTGTGGTCTTGAGGTGTACATCAATTCGAATGCTTTTGACCGCAAGTAACAAAAAGCCAGACTGAAACTAACTTAAACAATACAGAAATGAAATATTGTACATCATAGTAACTCAACAGCTAAGACTAAACTTACCTGCTTCCATTCCATTTGGGCCGGTTTAGATCACATGCCCACCTGTCAACCATCTGGGTCATCACCTAAGGATTGACTTAAGGTTGGCTTTCAGAATGTAATATAGACAAGGGGGTGCGGTTATTAAGACTAGCTTAGACCAATTAAGTCCCTGTTTCACTTCAACCCCAACTGGAGATGTAATCAGATTCTCAGAGTCACGTGAACTTGATGTAGAGGAATGGATATGTGAATACATGGGCAAACAAAGGTGTGAGAATGAAAGGCCAGACTTACCTCTGCTTTGCCTCCTGCTGGTAGACAAAGCCCATTTTTTACTAGGAGGGAAGTTATTGAGAGAAATGGGAGGTGGAGAGTGGTAGACCAGTTGGCAATTCATTACTTGGTTCTGATAATCTCCTGCCCTTCCTGGTTTTTGATCTAATAATTATGACCACCCCATTTTTTAGCTCAGTTCAAGTGGAATTTCTGTTATTTATAATGGAAAGAGTTCAGATTGATCCAAGTATAAAAGAGAACTGGACCCACCTTGCAGTGGGAAGGGATGGTACGTTCCATGGACCTAAGGACCAGGAGTGCTCCATACACTGTCCAGCATCTAACACGAAGCAGATGCTCCATAAATGGCTGTTGAATGAATGAACCTCCACCAACCAGTTCGCTATTTTTGACTGAACTCTTTCTGAGAAAGGACGAAAACGATTTGCCTTTCATGTCATTTCTCAGCATGGCCTAGGGCAGAAAATTTTTATTTCTAATCCTCAACTCTCAGAAAAGCAAATAGGCATAATAAGTCATTTAACTTGTATAACGTAACAGTTATAACACTATGCTAGTGAATATTACTTGAGGCAATTTATGATGCTTTGATCTGTAAGTGGACTTCACCATAGATGGGTCTATGGAATTATTTTCTTTATAGATGATCAAAATAAAAAATGCCCTAAATTTGTTCCACCCTCCCTCCTGGAGCCATTCTCAGTCTTAACTACCACCTCCTAATATCTTTACTGCTCTTTCCCTAGTGTTTCTGAAAATTGCATTCAAAGTGTAAAAATAGTATGCAGCACTGTAATTGAAATGACAAATCCTGAAATACAAGGGAGGAAGCAAGAAGTAAAGAGACAAAATGGCTTCTGAGGGGAAAAAAAAAATTGCCAAATTGAACTCAATTTTGCACAAAATATTTGAAAGTAGTACCCTCCTTTCTGAACCCTTCAGCACAGACGTATACGTGAATGTGGTTGTTTCTGAATGCTGTTGTGTGGCAATAAAGTGTGTGGGGTTTGGAGGGACATGTGTTTGTGGCAGTGACCCTGTCCCTTATGAAAAAAAAAAAAATGTTGTTGTCCAGTCAATTCCAACTCGTAGCGACACTGTAGGATGGAGTAGAACTGCTGCAACGGGTTTCCAAGGCTGTAAATCTTTACGGAAGCAGACTGCTACATCTTTCTCCTGTGGAGCAGCTGGTGAGTTTGAACTGCTGACCTTTGGCTTAGCAGCTCAGCTCTTAACCACTGTGCCACCAGGGCTCCTTCATCCTTGAAATAGTGGTTTCTAAATGCGGGCTTGGCTTGGCTAAGTGTCCATAGTCTTGGTGAATATGTGAAATAAAAAAAGATCAGGTGCAAAGTAGTGATTAGTTTTCTTTCTGATATTAATAACAAACTATGTTCATTATTAAACATTGTTCTGTATTCTGAGCTCATATTCTTTTTACTTATTGGGCATTAAAACGTCATTTCTATGAGGAAATTCAAGGGAAAATAGATATATGGTAGTTTTTTTATGGAGTTCCTGGGTGGTACAAGCAGTTAACCTGCTTGGTTGCTAACAGAAAGATTGGAGGTTCAAGTCCACCCAGAGGCACCTCGCAAAAAAGGCCTGGCCATCTAGTTCTGAAAAAATCAGGCACTGAAAACAAAATGGAGCACAGTTCTGCTCTGACACACATGGGGTCGCCATGAGTCGGAGTCAACTCAATAGGAACTAGTTAGTGCTTATTCTTGTTTTCAATTCTTTTATATGGAAAACTCACATAGAGTCCCCAAATTTGATATTAAAATTTTACGGCTTTAGGATATTGAAGTCTCCTGCTTAGGAACCCCACAGCAGGTCAGTTATAAATTGAAAGAAGAATTATCTCCCCATGTTCCCCAAACCTTCACTTCAAAAGGCAATGTGCCAGCTGTTTAACTCCACCTTGGGAAGCCAACCTTTCCTTTGAAAAGCCAAGAATAAAGATTTTGATTCTGCCACTTCAGCCCCCATGAAGGTGAATCAGACTTGGGTGTCAAGATGCTTCTCTGTCTCCTGCTTCCAGCTGACACTGTTGGTATAACTTGGGATGATGTGTGTTCATGGTAACTCAGAAAGAGAGATTTTTTTTTTTTTCCCTGTTATTTGCAGTGCAAAGGAAACAATGGGAATGCTAATTACATTTAATGGAACTTGGCACAATTTCTCAGGAGGTGGTGCTAATTTGCAGAAGGTAGCACTTCTGATTTGCTGATAAAAGGCTGAGGATAAAAGAGTGGTTGCAGGAGAGACAGAAGTATGTATTTTTTATCCACCACTGCCACAGTGGAAATAGCGATGTCTTCCACATTATAAACACACCACTGGGAAGATTTAGTTTTAGTACATACTTTATTAGGAAAATGTGTGGGACACTGGGGGATAAAAAGAGAAACTGCTGAGTGTTTGCGTGTTGGCGGGGGGGGTGGATATTTTGATGGAATGTGAGCGCTCTATAGTGGTATTGTTTCAGTTATTCAGTCCATCTATCTCCTAGAGGGTTTCCCTCGTTTGCTCTGACCCTCCACTTTACCAAACATAATATCCTTTTCTAGTGAGTGGTCTTTCCAGATGATGTGTCCAAAGTAAGTAAGCCACAGGATTGCCATGCTGGCTTCTAAGAGCATTCTGGTTGTATTTCTTCTAAGACTGATTTGTTCACTTAGCTGAAACAATGGACTCCAACATGCCAATGGTCATGAAGAAGCACATACATAAGGTTACCATGAGTTGGAGCTGACTCAGTGTCAATTAACAACAACAATATAAAAACAAAATCCTTTCCCATCAAGTCAATTCTGACTCATAATGACCTGATAAGACAGAGTAGAACTACCCCATACGGTTTCCAAGATGCCACTGGTGGATTCAAAGTGCTGACCTTTTGGTTAGCGGCCAAACTCTTAACCACTGCACCACCAGGGCCCCAAAACAACAACATAGTGTTATATTTATTGTGGGATAGGTGGATTTTAGCCAAAATGAGGACAACATGGAATTATTTGCTCGTACATAAGAACTCCAATTCTAATATGCAGAATTCTAAGTATGAAAGGGAATTCATAACTTATCTGCTTCATTTCTAAGAGGGTAACATTGAGGCACAAAATTTTTTTTCTAAAACGCCTAAGGTCATACAAATTCTGAGGAAACTGGAACCAGAGGCCAGCCTCCTTGTCTGAAGGATGTTCTCTTTCCACTGTACTACATAGTCTCCTGGGCAGAAGCTGGGGCCTGAATTCGTATCTTCTCTCCGGAACTCCTGGGTGGTGCGAACAGTTAAGCACTTGGTAACTGACAGAAAGTCTGGCAGTTGGAGCCCACCCAGAAGTGCCTTGGAAGAAGGTCCTAGTCACCTACTTCTGAAAGAGCACAGCCATTGGAAACTCTGTGGAGCACAGCTCTGCTCTGACACACATGGGGTCCCCATGAGGTGGGATGGACTCAATGACCCTTTTTTTTTCATCTCAGGAAATGGCTCTACATGGAGACATGTCTTCCTTCAAGTGGCACTCACAACTGTACTGTGTCTCAGTCATCAGCCCACTTTAAGCTATATGTTAAGGAACATTTTACAGATAAAAAAAGACATCAGCAAAACCAATGTCCAAAGGACCCAGGGACTTCAATGAAGTATGTAGACAGATTGATAATGAGTTATTATAGTTCTGAAGCTTGGCTGCATAGGGCACATTAGCTGATTGCTTTCCATATAAACCCCGTTTGCAATGGCCCTTCTTGTATGGTGAAATAAATAGAAATGGCTTCTTCCATGCTATTGATAAAGACACCAGAGTTAAGAATGCAAAAAGAGAAAACTATGTTCTGAACATTGAAGTGACCTCTTGGTCACAGTTTTACCTGTTCTGCTATATTCTGTTGTACGTTAAACACCTTCCCTGAAAAAAATATTTTTTCTGGGAGAGTCTAAAGTAGTCGGAGAGATGAAGCACGCATACAAAAATCAACCACAGAACATTCAAGATAGTGTGAATGTGACGTTGATAAGGGCAGTAATTTACGGAGAACTTGCTGTGTGCCAAGGACTATGTTAAGCATTTGCTCACTGAATTCTCACAGTACGTGGTGATATAGAGCAATGTTATTGTCCTTATTTTACAGTGGAGGAAATAGGAATTTCAAAGAGGTTCAGTTGCTTGCCCGAGGTCATGTGGCTTGTAGGGTTAGCCTTGTGATTTAATCCTGGTATGTCTGTCTTGCCCAACTCTTCACCAATCCTTGACCTTGGCACTGGTAGCAAGATTCCTGAGTACCCTGAGAGCTGAGAGGATATAGAGAAAGTTTTCAAGAAGGCTGGAATTGGGCTGAGTGGGTCTTGAAAGACAAAAAAAAAAAAAAAGATTTAGACAAACAGAATTGAAGGAGACATTCCAGGTGATAAAGTAAGCAAAGGAACTGGGGCAAGATGGGCAAGTGTGCTTATAATCACCAACCAGCAAAAAGAAACTAGCAGGATATTTGACATGAAAGTAAAATCTTGAAAGACCTGCTGGTTCAGTGGCAGAAGATCTTGGGCATCTTAGATGTCAGCCTGGGCAGGGCACAGTGAGTACTAGTGAGGGCTCTGTGGTCAGACCACTCGGGTTTGAGCTGAAGCTCCATTACCACCATGAGCAAGCTATATACTTTGCCTAAGATACCATCTCCTCATTAATTCGCTCACTTAACCAAGGTGTATCAAGCCCTTACTTGTGCCAGGTACTTTTTCAAGCATTCACAATACAGCAGGAAACAAAACATAGCTAAATCTCAGTGCCTAGAATTAAAGAATAACCAGAGTACCTACAGAAGCCCTGATGACACAGTGGTTAAGAGCTCAGATACTAATCAAAAGGTCAGCAGTTCAAATCCACAAGCTTTTCCTTGGAAACCCTATGGGGCAGTTCTACTCTGTCCTATAGGGTTGCTATGATTCAGAATTGACTGGATGGCAGCGGGTATTTTTTTTTTTTTTTTTTTGGTTTAAAGTACCTATCGCATGAATCTTGGGATTAAAAAGGTAATTCAGGTCAATCCTTTAACCTGCCACAGAGAAAGTGCTCAATAAATAGTGTTGGAGAGGAGAAAAAAGACTCTGAGATGGAGAAAAGAGTTTGAGATGGATTGACACGATAGCTAGAACTATGTGCTCAGACATACCAATGATCATGAAGATGGCTCAGAACTGGGCAACATTTCTTCCTGTTACACATAAGGTCGCAGTGAGTCAGAGATGACTTGAGGGCAACTAACAACAACAAATTGCTATTATTAGCATTGTTACAGCAATTACGAATTTTATTATGATATTATACTTTCTATACTAGGGATTCCAAAAATTAGAAGTTATTTCTGTGCAAAGCATGAAATAATATTAATTATCTAATGCAGGTATGCTGAAATACTAATTATATCAATGATACATATATTTAATCTGAAAATATAATCTTTGTAAGAGGAGAAGGAAGATGAACCGGTGCTCTAAACCATAGTACTCAACACAGTAGCCTTGGCATGGGTGTGGCAGTAAAACCTGGGCCAGATTTCCATGCTATCACTCACTCTGAGCTTCTGTCTCTTCCTTTGTAATACGGGGCTAATGATGCATTTATTGTGTAAGGATACTATAAGGTGCAGTCAATCATACATGTTGGTGATTCTCAATTAGGGAATTTTGTGCCCTAGGGAATATTTGGCAATGCCCTGGTTGTCAGAGTGTGGGGACATTGCTACTGGCATCTACCAGGGAGAGACCAGGGATGCTGCTAAATGTGGTACAGTGCACAGGGCAGCCTCCACCCCAAACAAGAATTATCCAGCCTAAAATGTCAGTAAGGACCCCTGGTGGCCCAGTGGTTAAGCACTCAGATGCTAACCCGAAGGTTGGCAGTTTAAACCCAGTAGCCATTCCCCAGGAGAAAAGACCTGGCCATCTGCTCCCACAAAGATGGCAGCCTAGGAAGCTGTATGGGGTAGTTCTACTCTGTCCTATAGGGTTGCTATGAGTTGGAATCAACTCACCAGCACGTAAAAACAAAAAAACAAAATGTCAGTAGTGGTACGTTTGAGAAACCCTGCAATATACAAAGCCCTTAGCATAGTGCCTAACATCCAGTGTACTTGTTGTTGTTATTGTTAGGTGCCATAGAGTCACTTCCAACTCATAGCAACCCTACGTACAACAGAATGAAATGCTGCCTGGTCCTGTGCCATCCCCACAATTGTCATTATGCTTGACCCCATTGTTGCAGCCACTGTGTCAGTCCATCTCATTGAGGGTTTTCCTCTTTTCAACTGACCCTATACTTTACCAAACATGATGTCCTTCTCCAGGGGCTCATTCCTCCTGATAACACATCCAAAGTATGTCAGATGAAGTCTCGACATCCTCACTTCTAAGGAGCATTCTGGCTGTACTTCGAAAACAGATTTGTTCATTCTTCTGGCAGCCCATTGTATATTTGATATTCTTCTCCAACACCATAATTCTCTTTTGATCTCCTTTATTCATTTTCGAGCTTTCGCATACATACGCGGTGATTGAAAACACCATGGCTTGAGTCAGGCACACCTTTGTCCTCAAAATGACATCTAACTTATTCAATTTAACACTTTAAAGAGGTCTTTTGCTGCAGATTTGCCCAATGCAATGTGTTGCTTGATTCCTTGACCACCGCTTCCATGAGTGTTGATTGCCAATCCAGGTAAAATGAAATCCTTGGCAATGTCAATCTTTTCTCTGATTATCATAATATTGCTTATTGGTCCAGTTGTGAGGGTTTTTGTTTTCTTTATGTTGAGGTGTAATCCATACTGAAGGCTGTGGTCTTTGATCTTCATCAATAAGTGCTTCAATTCCTCTTCACTTTCAGCAAGAAAGGTTGTGTCATCTGCATATCACAGGTTATTAATGAGTCCTCCTCCAACCCTGATGTCACCTTCTTCTTCATATCATCTAGCTTCTCAAATTATTTGCTCAGCACACAGATTAAATGAATACGGTGAAAGTTTACAACCTTGACACACACCTTTCCTGATTTTAAGCCACGCAGCATTCCCTTGTTCTGTTTGAACGACTGCCTTCTAGTGTATGTACAGGTTCCAAAGGAACACAATTAAGTGGTCTGGAATTCCCATTCTTCAAAATGTTATGCATAATTTGTTATGATCCACACAGTTGAATACTTCTGCGTACTCAATAAGACACAGGTAAACATCTTACTGGTACTCTCTGCTTTCAGCCAAGATCCATCTGACATCAGTGATGATATCCCTAGTTCCACATCGTCTTCCAAATCTAGCTTGAATTTCTGGCAGTTCCCTGCCAATGGATTGTTGCAGCCGATGTTGAAGGATCTTCAGCAAAATTTTATTTGTGTGTGATATTAATGGTATTTTCAGATAAGTTCTGCATTCTGTTGGATCACCTTTCTCTGGAATGGGCACAAATATGGATCTCTTCCAGTTGGTTGGCCAGGTAGCTGTCTTCCAAATTTCTTTGCATAGATGAGTACATGCTTTCTGTGCTGCATCTGTTTGTTGAAACATCTCAGTTGGTATTCTGTCAAGTCCTGGAGCCTTGTTTTTTGCCAACGCATTCAGTGCAGCTTGGACTTTTTCCTTCAGTACTATCAGTTCTTGATCATGTGCTACCTCCTGAAATGGTTTAACATCTACCAATTCTTTTTGGTACAGTGACTCTGTGTATTCCTTCCACCTTCTTTTGGTGCCACGTACATTGTTTAGTATTTTCCCCATAAAATCCTTCAATGTTGCAACTTGAGGCTTGAATTTTCTCTTCAGTTCTTTCAGCTTGAGAAATGCCAAGCACGCGCTTTTCTTTTAGTTTTCTAATTTTAAGTTTTTGCACATTTCATTGTAATACTTCACTTTGTCTTCTGGAGCCACCCTTTGAAATCTTCTGTTCAGCCTCTTTTACTTCATTTCTTCCTTTCACTTTAGCTACTTGACATTCAAGAGCAAGTTTCAGAGTCTCTTCTGACATCCATTTTGGTCTTTTCTTTCTTTCCTGTCTTTTTAACAACATTTTGCTTTCTTCATGTACGATGTCCCTGATGTCATCCCACAACTCATCTGGTCTTTGGTCATTAGAGTTCAATGTGTCAAATCTATTTCTGAGATGGTGTCTAAATTCAGGTGGGATATACTCAAGGTTATATTTTGCCTTTTGTGGACTTAATCTAATTTTCTTCAGCTTCACCTTAAACTTTCATATGAGCAACTGAGGGTCCGTTCCACAGTCGGCCCCTGGCCTTGTTCTGACTGGTGATATTGAGCTTTCCCATTGTCACTTTCCATAGATGTAGTCAATTTGATTCTAGTAGGCATTCAAAATAATAAAAGTAATAATAATGGTCATTATCATCTTAGTTATCTAGCGCTCTTATAACAGAAGTACCACAAGTGGATGGCTTTAACAAACAGAAATCTATTCTGTCACAGGTGAGGAGGCTAGAAGTCAGGGCACAAGCTTCAGGAAGGTGTTCTCTCTCTGTCAGCTCTGGGGGAAGGTCCTTGTCATCAATCTTCCCCTGGTCTAGGAGTTAATCAGTGCAGGAACCCTGGGTCCAAAGGACACACTCCACTATGCTTCTTTCTTGGTGGCATGAGGTCCCTCTCCTCTCTGCTTGATTCTCTCTTTTATATCTCAAAAGAGATTGGCTCAAGACACAACCTAATCCTGTACATTGAGTCCAGTCTCATTAACATAACTACCTCTAATCCTGCCTCATTAACATCATAGAGGTTAGGATTTAATGACACATACGATAATCATATCAGATCACAAAATGGTAGGTAACCACACACTACTGGAATCATGGCCTAGCCAAATTGACACACGTTTTGGGGTATACAATTTCAATCCATAACAATTATCATTATCATCATCATCACCATACCCTGACCATATAAATATGAGGAACCTATGATCATGGATGTTGGCAAAATTTGAAACAATTACAGGCAATGCCTTCCCATTAGGAGTCAAGTCCACGTTTTCGCTATGCTGAGACACTTGATGACTTGCTTCCTTCTCCACAACCAAACTTATTGCCACTGTAACAAACAGTGTGTAGAAATCTAGTTACGATTCTGAGCCACAGTTTACTTCTTTTAATTAGAGTATTAGAATTATTTCCCCATGGCATTCACCCAAGGAAGGACACCACAAAACCTTTTAAAAATATTAAGTTAAAAATGGAGTTAAGACAAAAATAGAGCCACACACCTCCCATTTGAAAGTATATTTGTTCATGCCAAGAGAATGAAGGCTGCATGCATTATTCATTAGAGTAACAGTTTATTGGCAAAACTGTTGTCTTCGGATGGTATGCATTATGAAGTGAATAAATAATGCGGAAGGGATATTTTTAGGGACTGAAGAGCAAATCTAGGAAGAAAATTTGTATCAGGAAGGAAAGGAAGTTGTGGCTAGAAGTGGTTGAGGCTTCTCTGTGAAATATGCTAAGGACATAAAATTGTCTTAACCAAGAAGTAAACTAGAAAAACAACTAAAAACCCTCTTGCTGCTTGCTCTCTTGTATAAGGCTGTTTCTACTCAACTTACATAATGGAAGGTGTCCTGCTCCAGTATGAACAAAATTAATTGTGTTCTCACAGCTACATTCCTGAGCTAGCTGATGAGGTTTATGGATTCACATTTCTGGAGAGTTTGGGGACACCTGACCATTGGGGCTTGGTGATCACTCTCCCCTATGTCTACTTTGCTTGATCGTTTTTGGCCCTAGCACGTATCGGACAAAGCCTGTCTTACTATCGGACCTCCATCAATGTCTTGTTCCGACTGAAAAAACCAACTAACCCATGTTTTCCAAAACTTCTAGACCAACAAAAGCTTGCTGAGGGGACCACACCCCTGTTGTTGTTGTTGTATGTAGTTGGACTGATTCTGACTTACAGTAACCTCAAGTGACAGAGTAGAACTACCCCATAAGGTTTTCTAGCAGATTGCCAGGTCTATTTCCTCTGGAGCCAGTAGGTAGGTTTGAACTGCCAACCTTTCCTTTATCAGCCAAGCGCTTAATCGTTGCATCACCTTTAGCAATATTAATACAGAGTCTCTGGTCCTATAAAAGCTGTCACTGATAAGTAAAATCTGTCAATCTGAACCTCTGTCAACATCCTGTTCAGACTGAAGAAACCATCCAGCTCATGCTCTCCAAACCTTCCAGATCAAATACAATCTTGATGCGCAAGGCACACCCCTGCCAGCAATATCAAGCCACTGTTCCTATAAAAGCTGTCATTGGTAAGGGAACATTCATGCTGATTGATTTGTCAGAGAAGAAACCATTTTGCCTCATTGCATCCCTTAAATGTAGCTAATGCTGTAAAGTATTCTAGAGGATTTCACATTTTTCCTCTGGGGAGGAAAACCAAAAACAAAAAGCTGCTCCACGAAAAATGAAAATCTCAGTATTAAAAAAAAATTCCCAGCCTTGTATGTTTCGACACTCGTAAGAACGGTTCCCTACTATTCTCCCAAATTCCTAGACAAGCACACAAATTAAACGTATCTCCAGAATAGGAGTTAGCAAACTTTCTCTGTGAGAAGCCAGATAGTGGGTATTTTAGGCTTTGCAGGCCATATGGTCTCTGTCACAACGACTCAACTCTGCCTGTGGGGCATGAAAACAGCCGTAAACAATATATAAGCTACGGAGCGTGGCTGTGTTTTTGTAAATTTTATTTATTTATGAAACAGGCAGCAGGCCAGATGTGGCCTTCAGACGCTAGTTTCCAGACCTCCAGTGTAAAAGTTTCCTAAGTTGGCTGTAACAAATTACCACAGATTTGGTGACTTAAAACAACAGAGATTTATTTCTCACAGTTCTGGGCAGTGGAAGTCCAAAATCAAGGTGTTGGTAGGGCCATGCTCCCTCTCAAGGCTCTAGGGAAGAATCCTTCCTTGTTCTCCCAGCTTCTGGTGGCCCCAGGCATTCCTTGGCTTGTGGCTGCATCATTCCAATCTCTGCCTGAGATTCACATGGCCTTCTTCCCTGTGTCTCTGTGTCCAAATCTCCCTTTTCTTTCCCTTGTCAACACACCAGTCATTGGATTTAGAGTGCAACCCTAAATCCAGGATGATTCATCTTGAGGTTCTTAACTAATCACATCTGCAAAGACCCTATTGCCAAATAAAGTCACATATAATTGAGATCCCAGGAACATAAGTTTTTGGGAGATACTATTCACAGTAACACTGGAAAGGGGTTTCAAATCACCTTCTTCTGGAACCAACATTGGGAGCACTACCTTTCTATTTTTTGCTTATCTTTGCACCGTTCTATTCCTTCAATCAACTCATTTTTTTTTTAACTCAAAAGAAACAAACTTCTAAACAATATAAAAAAATAAAAAATGAGTAACACCTTCCATAAATTTAAGGCGGAAGGAAAAACATCTACAATGAAAATGGAGCACGATTATGATAATCACACTCTCAACCTGAAGCCTGCTTTCTCTTTGTAAGAAAGGCAGATTGGCAAATGCTAGAGAGAGGTTAGATGCAGATGCATCCATCTGGGACTTTCTCCTCAATGCCATCAGGATGGAAAGAACATTCAAAAGGGAATAATGCTATTGAATGCTGAGTCTGTGGACCACCCAAGATTGGGTCCTGTAGCACTGTATTAGTCATCTAGTGCTGCTACAACAGAAATACCACAAGTGGATGGCTTTGATGAAGAGAAATTTATTCTCTCAACAGTCTAGTAGGCTACAAGTCCAAATTCAGAGTGTCAGCTCCAAGGGAAGGCTTTCTCTCTCTGTCGGCTCTGGAGGAAGGTCCTTGTCATCAATCTTCCCTTGGTCTGGGAGCATCTCAGTGCTGGAACCTCAGGACGGATGCACTCTGCTCCCAGCACTGCCTTCTTGGTGGTAAGAGGCCCCCAGTCTCTCTGCTCGCTTTTCTCTTTTATACCTCAAAAGAGATTGGCTTAAGACACTATCTGATCTTGTAGATCTCATCAATATAACTGCCAATAATCCATTTTATTACATCATAGTGATAGGATTTACAACACATAGGGAAATCATATCAGATGATGAAATGGTAGACAATCATAACAATACCGGGAATCATGATCTAGCCAGGTTGACAGATATTTTTGGGGGACACAATTCAATCCATGAGAACCACCAACAAGGAGTCCCACGTCCTAGGGAATGTTGCCAAGTGCACTGAGGGAAGTTCTGTTGCTGTCCATCTCGAGTCCACACAACAACTGCTCCTTTGGCTCCCTGGTGTTCCACCTTGTGCCACTGACATCATTGTTGGTGTATGCCTGGACCTCCTGGATGGCCAGAACCATCCTAGCTCATCAGATCAGAGGACACTGGGGCACAGACATGTACCCCATCCCTTCCACACCTGTCAGATCAAGTTCATCAGAAAGAGGGAAGGCCCATTGCAATGACAATGCAGAGCCAATAACTGATTACTAAGCTGTCCCTCATTATCCTCTGGTCTCATCAACCTGGAGCTTCTCTGCGATTAATCCCTAGTGTCTGACCTCTACCCACCCATATGGTCTCTCTTCTTAACACCCTCTCCCCTTTTCACTGTCTGTTCATGGACCTCTCTCTGGTTTTCCTTTTTTTCCTTCTAACTCATGCTCTCCGGATCTCACCTTGAACCCCACAATCTATGTGTCAACTTAGGTATTTTCTTTAACAAAGACTGTTCACTCCCTCAGAGGAAGCCTGTGTGTGGGCATGTGTGTGTGCATGTATGTGTGTTCTTATTCTTTTGTGTTTTAGATTTTTTACCACAAACGTGTATTATTTCTGTAATTAAATTTCTTTTTTAAAAAATTAAAAGTCAAACATGGAAAAAATGTCCTCAAACTATTTTGCTGTTGACAAACTGATATTAAGAATAAGTTTCCACTCATCAGGAGCAAAAGAGTAAGAAGGCAATCAAAATCTCAGAGAAGAAGCAATTCTTCAGGTCTGATAGCCTACACAGCCATGGCCTCAACTACCCAAAGGCCGGAAGAACTAGATGGTGCCCAACTACCACCACTGACCATTCTGTTCGTGGCCACAGTAGATGGTCCAGATAGAATGAGAAAAAAATTGTGGAACAAAACTCAAATTCTTAAGAAAGCACAGATTGACTGGACCAGTTGAAACCAGAGGACTTGCTGAGACTATATCACCCTGACCTTGATCCAAAACTATCCCCTGAGGTCACCTTTTAGGGAAATAGCAGAGTGGCACACAAAATAAAGGATATTACACATAAGTATGGTGCTCTACTGAAAAACCATCTGTATGAGACCAAAAGATCAACATTTAAAGCAAAAATGAGAACATAAAGGGGCTGGGAAACTACAGTGCTGGAAATGGAACAACCAGAAAGGAAATGATGAGAATGTTAACACTTTGTGAAAAATGTGACTAACGTCGATGAATAATTTGTGTGGAAACTGTAAGATGGGAACATAATTTGCTGTGTAAACTTTCACCAAAAGGACGATAACATATTAACAACAACAACAACAAGAAGTTTATTGGGAGTGTGGGCAGGGGAAATCAAAGAGGGGAGAAAGACTGAGATGACAGGGAGGGGCAAACTAAATAGAAGACTCAGGGGACAAAATGGACAGACAGGCAGACATAGAGACAGACACAGAGACAGGACGGTAATGAGATTACTCACCCACTTGGAAAAGCAAAACATCACAAGACCAGGCACTTCATACATAGTCATACAATTCGCTCATCTGTGTGCTATTTTCCAAAGCAAAACCTCGGAGAATGTCTCTTTGCTCAGAATTGATAAGGTTACTAATCACCAGGGGACAAGGGCTCTCTGTAGTGACATTTATACAATTCCCTGCCCCTTTGTCCAAATCAAACAGGGTAATACTCAAAGGAAATTGGCCTGTGGACTCCCCATGCTTCAACTCAGGCAAGTCCAAACCTTTTCAAATTGCAGTTGGCTGATATTAACATAAGAAAAATCAGATTTAGACATTGAGAACGCAGATGCCTTTGCTGGTTTAGGAAATCTTTATGTGTGCGCCACTGTCCTTGGCAGATAAACAGAATGGACATAATCCCTGCCTTCTGGCCTTATACATAATATAGAATAAGCCTGCATTTACCTACAATGTCTAGAATGGTTCTAAGGTCATACAGCCAGGTGGTAGCCAAAATGGGACTGCAAACCACTTGTCTTGACCTCAACACACCTTGTGAGAGAATGGATCAGGGGAGGTCTTGCATTGTTCCCCTAGCTGTTAAGTTGATGGTTCTTTAACGACAAAGGAGGAGCAGGAGGAAGAAGAGAAAGGAAGAGAAAGGAGGAGAAGAAGGAGGAGGAGAAAAGCTGGTTTAAATTTACTTTGCTTTTATTTACCTAGAATAAGAAACCTGGATTCTAATGTCAGTTTTTTTTTAATCTACACAATGAAGCATAAGAAACCTTGCACCTTTATATTTATAGAATTATTTTGATAGTAAATGATACATATTCATTTTACTGTCAAAATATTTATGTAGGTATAATATATATGTATTATATGTACATAAATATATATAGGTATTATATATATGCAGTTTATATATAGAAATAACTCTATAATTATACTGATCATTTTGTCCAAAGATTCTATACAAGAATTTGGGTCAAAAGGGGGGAAATGTACAATAGAATCTCAAATTCTCATGGAATCCAGACTTTCTGGAGCCACTGGAGCTGAATGTACCCCCAAAACTATTGCCCTGAGGTAAGCTCGAAACCTTAAACCAAAAGTATCCCCCGATGTTATCTTTAACCAAGTGATAATTTAGCTTAATTAGTAAAGAATGTCTGCCTGGAGCATTGTGCTAGTTTAAAGAACTATCTACATGGGATCAAACTGACAATAGCAACTCGAAAAACTAGATAAGGAAGCTTAGTGGGCAATGAGTTCATGTTAACGGGGGAGGAACAAATCTGAAAAGGCGGGTGAGGATGGTTACACAGCCTGAAGACTGCAATCAATGTTCCTGAATTGTATACGTTGAAACTGTTGAATTGGTGTATATTTTCAACAACAATAAAAAGGAAAAAAATGTATATATATATAAATTTTATCATTATATATTCATATATATAGATGATACATAGATAGGTAGATAGATACAGACAGACGGAGAGGGAGATATACAAGATAACATTTTAATTCATTATTTTAAAAGCCAGACATCATCCCACCATTACCAGCACATTTCAGCTAAAAACAAAAGTGTTGGCTTCCCTGGCATGTCTGTTGGAGCTTGGAGGGGTTTCGCTGGCAAGACACCAACTCCCTTGTGAGTAGCTGGCTGTAGCTCAGAGAGAAAGAAACAGACTCTTGTTACAGTAAATGTCAGCACCAGTGGGAAAACCTTACTAGCTGGCTGAGTTCTGGGAACAAATATGTTCTTAGTGGTTCATTGCCTGGAAAACTCAACTTGGGCAGCCCCCAACTCTTGGAGCTTGTTTACAGGGAAAAGCGAGCAACACCTTTCTCATTGTAGGTGCTCTGAATAGAAATCAATTGAACATGTTCCATCTCTTCACTTTAGGATGGACTAGAAACCTCTAAACGTCCAACACTCATTCTGACAAATGCTGGCTTGTATTCCTGCAAGTAAGGGGCCCTGGTGGTACAATGGTTAAGTGCATGGCTGCTAACTGAAAGGTTGGCGGTTTAACCCCCCCAGTGGCTCCACTGGAGAAAGATCCGGTGATCTGCTACCATAAAGATTATATCCAAGAAACCCCTATGGGGCAGTTCTACTCCGCCATATTGGGTCGGTAGGAGTCAAAAATCAACGCGATGGCACCTAACAACAACAACATTCTTGCAAGTATCGAGAAAGATGATTCTCATGAGTGGCTGTTCAAATGAAGGAAGGAAAACCCTCCCTGGCGAAACTCACTTATTTCTGTATTTCTAATTTTTAGCATCTTTAGTTCATTCAACATAGAGGTATCTAGAATTGGATTGCCCAGGATCAAATACTGGTTGTGACACTTAGTAGGTATATAACCTTAGCAAATCATTTTATCACCATGTGTCTCAGTTTCTACTTCTGTTAGTTGGGGATAAAAATGTTCCCTAACTTTTAGGAGTAACCTAAGCGTTAGAGGAAATGATGATTGGGAGAGTAGAGCAAGTATCTCACACTCAGCAATAAATACACCTAGTGGTAGAATTCTTGTCTTCCATGCAGAAGATCCCGGTTCAGTTCCCAGCCATGCACCTCATGTGCAGCCACACCACCCATCTGTTCCAGTGGAGCTTGAATGGAGCTATGATGTCGAACAGGCTTCAGTGGAGCTTCTAGACTAAGACGGACTAGGAAGAAAAGCCTGGTGATCTACTTCAGAAAAATCAGCCATTGAAAACCCTATGGAGCATAGTTCTACTCTGACACGCATGGGGTTGCCATCAGTCAGAAGTGACTTAAAGGCAACTAATTTACTGGATACTATACCATTTTTTTTATACCATTACTGAGAACATACTATGTGTAAATGCATTCTGCTAGGGACCTTCTGTTCATTGATGGATGCAAGCATTCATTTGTTCATCCTTTTGCTCAATAAACATTTAATTATGGCCACGTATGCTATGGTTATAAGAAGCCTGGGTGGCACAGTGGTTAGGCATTCAGCTACTAACAGAAAGGTCAGTGGTTCCAAACCACCAGCCACTCTGCAGGAGAAAGATGTGGCAGTCTGCTTGCATAAAGATTTACAGCCTTAAACACCCTGTGGAGCAGTTCTACTCTGCCTTCTAGGATCTCTATGAGTTGAAATCTACTTGACAGCAATGAGTCTTTTTTTTTTTTTTTTTTTTAGTATTATGGTTATAGGTGCTCAGGAAGTAGTAGTAAACAAACCACACATGAATTCCAGCTCTCAAGGAGCTTCCCTTCTAATGGGAGAAGACAGATGAGAACAAGAAAAACAAATACAGGCAGTTTCCGGATTATGAACAAGTTCCATTCCTAAGTCTATCTTTAAGCCAAATTTATACGTTAAGTGGGAACAGTTGGGTATGGTTCATATCTAACATCACTCAGATGTTTGTCTTAGTATATAGTATATAGTGTACCTTTCTATGCTTAAAAAACATTAAAGAAACACTTCCAGATATGCTAAAACATTTTAACATGATACGATAATAATGATAAAAATAATATTTTGATGCACCCATTTGTTATTATGAACCATTGTATGTACCTCAAATTTTTAATATAATAGGCTTTACAGGAGTTGGTTTGTAACTTCAAGTTGTACATAAGTCGGATGTTTGTAATCCAGGGACTGCTTGTACATTATACAATATATTGAATGGGGGCAATTGGAAATGAGAAAAATCGTGCAGAGAAAGGAGTAGGGAACAGCAGGGTACAATTTGAGATGCGGCGGCATATTCAAGGAAAGAAAAGAAAGCTCTTTGTGGCTGGGAAGTAGAGAGAGGAGAGGACTGTGTGAAAGAGGAGGCTGTGCAAGTCACCAGCAAGGAGGGCATGCAAACATCTATAGACCAGGTTACTCTAGGGAAAAGAAAATGAGAAGCCACTGAATAGTTTAAGCAAGAAGGAGACATGATCAAGTCTACATTTGAAAAGGTCTAGTGCCTTTTGTCAGCAAAGCTGACTGCAGGAATGCATGCTGGAAGCAGGATGCTACATTAGAACAAGTGAGAGAATATGGTGGCTTGGACTAAGACAGTGGTAACGGTGGAGATGGGGAAATTTGGGGAGGATCTGATGAATCTTCAGAAGAGAGAATCAACAGAACTTGGTGACTGGTTGGATGTAGGGAGGGGAGAAATAAAAAATATTCTTGGGGTCCAGTCTGGAATGTAGACCACCTCTAAACCAATAATTTTTGGGATTCTTGATTGGACTTTGAACCCATTCCTGGATGCCTGAGTGGAGGATTAGGGCAAGAAAATGAAGTCTCCTCTAAGTCTAGGTCTTGGATTCAAAACCCAACCAAAACTCAAGTTGCTTAGAAAAGGAAGACAAGTGAGAATGACATTACAGCAATCCACATGTGAGATGGGAGGACATATTAAAATTAAAAAAGAGAGAGAGAGAGAGAATGAGAATCTGACCAGAGACAAAAGAACAAGACTTGGGAAATGATTTTATTCTATGAACAAAATTGGAGAAAAGTCAAAGGTTATCTGAGGTTTGGAAACATCAGAATGTGCCTTATACAGAAATGAAAATTTGAAAAAGACTGATATTTTAGTTGTTGGCAGAAATTAGTTTTATTAGTGTTATAAATGCTATAAATTTTAGAACTACAGAAATATGGCCACAGTTGCACAGATGACGTTGAGATATGTCAAGAAAAACACAAAACAATTAATTAGTATGACAACTCCCCCCAGGAAGCAATACAAACATTTAGAGAGAAACAAAGATATAATAAAATGCTATCATCTGGTGCCTGTATTAGCAATAATTAGTATATATGATCTAAGCCAAGTCAAAGTTTATTTTTCTTTTCCAAGTATGCAAACTACCAACATTCTGTTGGTTCAGATGGGATGTATGGGTGGTAGGAGTCCAGCTATTTGATGGGAGAGAGGAAAGGCAGGAATTTCAGGGGTTTATCAGGCCACCCAACAGACTAGACAGCCACATCCGGACTTGGACTTGACAGATAAGAGCAAAACCTCCTCCCGCTAACTGTGTGCTCTTTAGCACCAGCAAAAAAGAAGCAAGAAATTACTGTAGTTACTTACTTACTCACTCACTCACTTACAAAGATAGACAGACAGGACAGGACAGGATAGGATAGGCAGGCAGGCAGGTAGGTGGATAGATAGCTGCTTTCGAGTCGACTCTGATTCATATTGACCCCATGTACAACAGAACCAAACTTTGCCCGGTCCTGCTTCACCTTCATGATCACTGGTATGATTGAGCCCATTGTTGCAGCCACTGTGTATCTGGAGTGCTTCCAACTTAGGGGGTTCATCCTCCAGGGCTACATCAGGCAATATTCTGTTGTGATCCATAGGGTTTTCATTGGCTGATTTTCAGAAGTAGGTCTGTCTTAGTCTGGAAGCTTTGCTGAAACCTGTTCACCATGATGACCCTGCCAATATTTGAAATATTGGTGGTGTAGCTTCTAATATCTTAGCAATGTGTAAGCCACTACACTACAACAAACTGACCAACAAGTGGGTACTATGGTGGAACCTCAGCTATGTAATAAAAGTGCAAAGGGCACTGAACTGATGGCTAGAGATACGTGTTCAAATCCTGCCCTCCCTTGCATTTCTCTACCACTGCCTTAATCGAGGTATTTGTCCCCTTACACAGGGTCACTATTTGAGTCAGAATCAACTCGACAGCAATGGGTTTGTTTTTTTGGTTTCTTCGGTTCCCTTATATTTAGACCAGTGGTCACAAGTTGGACCAACTGGGGCAACTATTGCTGACTTTCTCCAGACCTGCTACCCTAAGGAGATCTAAAAGCGATGACATAAACATTCTCAAAGTTTCTGGAGTCACAAATATTATCGAGTTGAAAACCTAGCTCCACCAGTTGGTAACTGTGGGCCCTTGGTATGGCTGTTTAACCGCTCTACAGAGGTTAAGAGACAGAATAAGGGATGCAGTATGTATCTCTTGTTTTTGCCTTCTAGTAACAGAATCTCAGCTTCCTCTTTGGAGAAATGTTTCTACTCTAATGTGAATCCACATGGTTCAGGTTGAGTTGGCCTCACTTTCCACACTCACTCCCTACTGCCGGGTCCAAGAATGGACTAAAAAAACAATCATTACCAAGATTGGTTAAGAGATGGGCCATACTGCAGACCAAGCTGATGAGACTAAATCCAGGATTTTTGGTTTCTCTGTCTCCCTTGGGGTTGTTCCATTAGAAAGATATAATCCTGGGGCTTCTGAAGGTTACCTTGTAAAGAAAGCATGCATAGGAATGGAGCCAACATAAAGGTCCCTGGGTGGTGCAAACGGTTTTCAAAAGGTTGGTGGTTCGAATCCACCCAGAGAGGACTCCACGGAGCAGTTCTGTGCTGTAACGCATAAGTCAGGGGCTGACTTGAGGGTAGCTAACAACAACGGCAACAATCACTGGAGTGAGCAGTATGCAGAATCTCTCTGTATTATTTCTTACAGCTGAATGAGAATCTACAAGTCTACAATTATCTCAAAATAAAAAGTTTAATTAAAAAACATCAGCTGCTTGGAAGTCTCTACCAATGGAGCAAAGTGAGCATGTCAGGTGAAGTGTATTTGTCCCCTCTAAAGTACACCATCAGGCTTTTATCCACCTTTGCTTCCAAAAACAAGGGTATCATAAGTAGACAAAACTTCTTGCTTAGACTTCGACTTTTAGAAATACATTTCTGCTCTATCAATACAGGGCTGGAATGATCACAAAATGAGGTGCTACATGGAATGACTTGGGGAATATACGTGTCATCATGTCACTGTCACCATCATAATCTCGTTCACATCAGCTGACCAATGATGCTAAAAATTTGGAGTTCTTGGACGCAGGTCTGATGTTACCATGTGGCTGGAGTTTGGAACTAAGCTACCCAGGCCCCTGTGGTTTGTGTTCACTCCGATTCTGAATGGTTTGGCCAATCCCCCACCAATCTCAGAGTACCACAACTCTGAAACAAAATTGCATCGCATTGCTGGCACCATGCTTCCCTGGGTTCCATGGCAACCCCATATCCTAAGTGCATTTTGCACGGGCTGCACCATTCCATTTACCCTCCATTCATTTCTTGAAATGGTATCTTGTACTATTCATGCTTTCCACAATAGTTTGTCCCGTGAATTGATTTAATAATGAAGCATATGGTCTGCCTTCCCATTTCGAGAGCCTGGGTAGTGTCCAACAACAGCCAACTGCCAGGCGATGCATATATACAAGGAGGAGCTTTTCAGCCTGCAATTCTAAGCCTGAAAAGATGCTCAGGTGAGTTTTCTTCCATCAGCCTGCACCAAGGAGAATACTATTGCTCAGGCCAGTGCATTCTCCCACACTCAATAGCGGGGATGCCACTGAATATTAGTAGCATAATCAAGTATAATAGGGGCAGAATAGAAGAGTTCTTTGTAAACTTTCTTCAGGCTTTCACTGTCTGACAGCAGAGGGTGCAGGTTTACTGTAAAGAAAATGTTGTTCAAAAGGAGTTTTTTTTGGGGGGGGTGAAGAAAACATATTATCGCATATATTGCACAAATGTAAATGGATGTAACCTTTTTGGAGGGCAAATTTTAACAATAGCTATGAAAAGTAAATTGATCTAGGCATTGCAGAGCTAGGATATAACCCTATAAATATGCACACACAAGTACAGAGAGATATGTAAATAGGTAGATGCATCGTCCGAAATAGAAAAAAAAATAAACTAAGTGTGCATCAATAAGAGAAAAGACTCCCGTAAATAAATACTGTTTTCTTCATAAAATGGAGTACTATGACACTATTAAAAGAAATGAATTAGTTCTACACACACTAATATGGAAGTATAATATATATGAGAGCGAATATTCTCAATATCCAATGCTGCCTTTTGGCCTAAATGTTCACCTTTATTACCTGGCAGTCCGGTCTGCCCACCTCATGTGATAGCACTAGCTCATGGCTACATTTTTCGGGGGTAGGGGGGATGGCTAGTTGGTAGATCTTTCATGGCCCAAACCCTAGGCATCTTGGTATTTCCCTTTATTCGAACTCTCGGGGACTTTCTCAAGACCTGCTATTCTAAGGAGGTCTAAAGGTGATGATGTAAAGTCCACTGTTTTAGAATTTATAGGGGGAAAAAAAATTCAAAATTTCATTTCAGCTTTATCACCGGGCCTTCCTTTTTAGTCTGCTTTAGTCTGGAAGCTTCACTGAAATGTGTCTACCATGGGTGACTGTGCTGGTATTTGAAATTCCAGTGGCGAAGCTTCCAGAATCACAGCAACATGTAAGCTACCACAGTACCACATAATGACAGACGGGTGGTGGTACAGCACGATAACTTGTAACTATTTACATATCTGCAGCATGGCTTCAAGGGGCCCTGGCTGGCCAATGGTTAAGTTCTTGGCTGCTAACCAAAAGGTTGATAGTTGGAACTCGCCAGCGGCTCCATGGGAGAAAGACCTGGCAATCTGCTTTCGTAAATACTAAACCAAAAAGAAAAAAAAAAAACCAAACCTATTGCCATCAAGTCTATTCTGACTCATAGCGACCCTATAGAGCTGAGTAGAACTGTTCCCTAGGGTTTCCAAGGAGTGAGTAGCTGGTGGGTTTGAACTGCCGACTTTTGGGTTAGAAGCCATGCTCCTTAACCACTGTGCCACCAGGGCTTCACGGAATATCCTGTGGAACAGTTACACTCTGTCACATGTGGTCACTACGAGTCAGAATCAACTTGACAGCATGTAGCAACAACAATAGTATACCTTCCACCGATTACTGGAAAGCCTTAAGGGCAGGGACTTGATGTTGGTTATTTCTTAATCTCACAACACTTAGCAAATAGTAGGTGCTCAATGAGTGACTTTTGAATGATACAATAAATACTGCAATGTAATATTAAAAAGTGCTTTTCTATCTACGAGGTGGATACAAATTCTAGATCATTAAGTATTCTGACAGAGTAAACAAATCTGCTCTTTAAATATAAATAATGGAAGCAATAACAGTGATAGTGATGATGTAGAAATTGAAAAATAAATCGAGAGATATGTTAACAGAATGTTTTTGTCTATTTCCATCCCCCTTATTTGGAAAGGGATGCTTCTACGTGTTTTAGTGCCTAACTGGAATAATTTACATCTTTCTCCCCCAGAAGACTTCTTGGCTCAGTAGTTAAGCACTTAGCTGCTAACCAATAGGTCATCAGTTCAAATCCACCGGCTGCTCCATGGGAGAAAAATGCGGCAGTCTGCTTCCGTGAAGATTACAGCCTTGGAAGGCCTATGGGGCATTTCTACTCTGTCCGATAGGGCCTCTGTGAGTCAGAATGCACTGGACCACACTTAACAACAACAATCTCTCTCTCCTGGTATCAAGAGCAAAAACATCTTATAACTGCCTTTTTTTGGAAACCTTCACAATACTTTTCCCCTCACAATGCCTAGTCTAAAATGAACACAAAAATACAATAGATGCCCCTTCCATCCAATAAAATCCTCCCTCCCTGACTGAAACTTTGTCTGGAAGGTCGTGCCAGGAAGGAGGAATCAAATGGAAAGGTAGCATTTATAGCTTCACCATAGAGACTAAATCAGATCGTGTTCATTGATTTATTTCAATCAATAGACATGGAAAAGTTCAGGAGATTTTGACCCATGCCTGCAGGTATGCAGTTGAGAGAGATTTTCACCTGGCCCCAAAGTTGAGTTATTGCAGAATTAAAAAAAAAAAAAAAAAATTCTGTACCCACTAAATCACACCGATGGATTCATAATGGGAACCAAGGAGGAAATTCAGCTCCTTTTATCCTTCCCCTAAGACAGGTTATAATATTAAAAGACAGGCTTTGCACAAAATATTAAACTGTGCCATGGTTCTGCATAATTAACGAAATGACAAACAAAAAATGTAACAGAACCCTAAAAGGACACACTCTGGATCACAGGAATAAATAGGTTTCACGAAGGAGCAATTGCCACTATTCTTTCACCTCTCGCCCAGGTCACATCTTGTTCTCAGAAACCAAGCCTGCCTTTTGAACTCTTATGTCCACTGGAGTCTTCCAAAACATTAAGTGCCTCTGTGCCAGGCTCTTTGCCATTCATCCTCTGTTGTCTCTTGTACGGAGGGAAGATGGTCTATACCATATTAGGGTATAAAACCTCACACCGAGTTTCCAGAGCAGAACTAATTTCTTCTCGGTGACACGTGCACACACCAGATTGAGCTATTTCCCTGGACATCAACATACAAGAGGAGCCAACAGTGATGATACAAATGGAGCCCGACGGCCCTTCCTGTACACCTTTACCAAGATGGCACGGTGTCTTAGTTATGTAGCGCTGCCGTAACAGAAATACGGCAACTGGATGGCTTTAACTGGCATGGTGTCTTAGTTATGTAGTGCTGCCGTAACAGAAATACGGCAACTGGATGGCTTTAACTGGCATGGTGTCTTAGTTATGTAGTGCTGCCGTAACAGAAATACGGCAACTGGATGGCTTTAACTGGCATGGTGTCTTAGTTATGTAGCGCTGCCGTAACAGAAATACGGCAACTGGATGGCTTTAACAAAGAGAAATGTATTCTCTCACAGTTTAGGAGACTAGAAGTCTGAATTCAGGGTGCTGACTCTAAGGGAAGGCTTTCTCTCTGTCGGTTCTAAGGGAAGGTCCTTGTCATCAATCTTCCCCTGGTGTAGGAGCTTCTCAGCACAGGGACCCCGGTCCAAAGGACACGCTCCGCTCCTGGCACTGCTTTCTTGGTGGCATGAGTTCCCCCCTTCTCTCTGCTTGTTTCTCTCTTTTATATCTCAGAAGAGATTGACATAAAACACAACCGAATCTTTAGATTGAGTCCTTCCTTATTAACGTAACTGCCTCGAATCCTGCCTCATTAACATCATAGAGGTAGGATTTACAACATACAGGAAAATCACATCAGGTGACAAAGTGGTGAACAAGCACACAAGCACGGCCTAGCCAAGCTGACACACATTTTTGGGGAACACAATTCAATCCATAACACACAGCAAGGTAGTTGGTAGTCCAGACCTCATGGGTATCAATTTAAAAGAAGTTAGGTTTCAAGCAGAGATCAAAGCCTTAACAGGTTTGTAATTTGTGATGGCCATGACTTGTCAATGGCAACATTCTTTGGTTATCAGATCATCCAAGAGGATGGGATTAGGTCGTGGAAATGACCACACAGTTTTTCTTTTCCAGCATCTCTTCCCCATTTCTCCTGGAAACCTTGGTGCTGTAGTGGTTAAGCGCTACAGCTGCTAATCAAAAGGTCACAGTTCGAATCCAGCAGGTGCTCCTTGGAAACTCTGTGGAGCAGTTCTACTTTTCTGCTGATGGAATGCTTTCAGTGTGGTTTGATAAGACTATGCACACTCTACCTATACTGCTGCTATTGGCACATGGTTAGAATCTAAATCAGAATTCTTTCTCATCCTGCCCTAAGATCTGTTCAGGGGTGAGTGTGTGATCCAAACTGGGTTGATATCTCTTCAGATGCAATACATGGAAGCTGAAAGAGAGAGGATCTTGTTTTGCCTTAAAACATACACTATTAAGGATATAGCCTAGAGGTCACATGAAGAAAACTTGCTTAAGAACGAAGACTGTACTGAGAGGGAAGCCAAAAGATGTAAAATGAGACCCAGCATTAGTGACATTATTTCAATCCTGGACCCAGCTCCGCCTGAAGGCAACTTCTCTTTTGGATTTCCAATTTAATGAGTCAATAATATCACTGTTAAAAACAAACCAGTAAAAAACCCAAAGGTTACATTCGTTGGAATGAGGTTTCTGTCACTTGCAATCAAACACGTTCTGATAATTCCAAGCTAGGACAAGAAAAGCCTGGCTCACCTCCCCATTCCATGGCTGATTTATAAGAATTTGCTTTCCCAAAGATCTGTGATTTCAGCCAAGGTGGCCTCTAGGTCAGCAAAAATCTTTCTTTCCTTGGAACAACTTTACACATGACAGTGCTGGCTGGGGCTTAACAAAATAATTCCCGAAAGTAGAACACACTTTACAGCTTCTGTCATTTGAGGGAGAGAACTCCTGCGCCACCATAAAAATAATTTTGGAAAGAAATGCATCTGCTTTCAGAAAGTGTCTGCCAAGATGTGGCCCAATATAATTTAAAATGGCTAAGACAATCAGCTTGAAAATTAAGGTTTCTAATGGGAACACCTACTCAGCCCTAATAATAGGGGAACTACCATCATAATTATAATGTGGGGCAAGCAGGCACATCATTAACTAACTTTTCTCAGCTACTGCAATTAACGAGCATCAATAGATTGAGTAAATTATTAATAACCCACATATGCTCCACTGCACACTGCTGCTTCTATTTTTTTTCCCCCAAGTAAGAAGCAAAAAGTTAACAGCTGATATCCAAACAATCCTTGATTTATCCCTTTGGCGACATCGCAGTACTTTTTTTGGATAGTTCGTCCTGGAAGAGATAAGACTGCTAAAGATTTAGCTGGTGAATAATAATGGAAATAGCCGGAAAGTGAGGAATGTAATCCAGCGGAGTCCAGCTTTGACGAGTTCATCAAGCAGAAACCCCGTTCCTCACTTTCTTCGTGGTGTAATCATTTACGGAATTGTTATTGCCAGGAGTAATGTGGTTGTTACTTTACACAGTAGGATGTGAATCTGCAGCTCTCAAATGTAACTTAGGGACCAATTTAGGTTTACAATGTTCACAAATAATCTGCTAAGATCATAAGGCATTAACACAGGATAGGCCTGGGCCAATTAAATTATAAAGAAGACAACAAAAAAAAAAAGAACCACTAAGAGTTCGGGGACATAGTCAAGGTTGCACAGATAGGCTGGGACATCTCCTCCACCTCTTGCACTTAAATTCTTGGGAGCCACTAGGAAAATAAAGCATATTCCTTATCCTCAAGGCATGCATGTTCTAACATAAAAAAAAAAATAAGGAGGTTACTAAATAGGAAACAGCAACATACTAGGAAACCCTATGATTGGAGTACACACAGGGGATGAGGGAGAGAAGGACAGACAACCCAGCCTAGGTCAGTGGGTTCACATGCAGCTTCCCATGGCATTAAAACCTCTGCTAGATTCTTTAACAACAACAGAAACAACAACAAAAAAAAGTAAGGAGGCAGAAGAACAGAGGCAGACAAGGGTCCCAGCAGAAGAAATGCCGTATATGAAAGTCTGGATATGAAAAAGACAGGGCATAGTCTAGGAACAGCTGGTCATCCCGTGTGGCTGGAGTACAGAAGTGATGGTGAGTAGGGGCCGGATGAGAAGGACCGTGCTAAGGAACAGAGTCCCGGGCAGGAAATAACGGAATCAAGAATCTCTTCTTACCAAGAATCACGTAGGCTGTAAGTTGGTACAACGGAGTGGAGAGGGAGTTTGTGAAAGACAGAAAGAACCACAGGGGTTTGCCCCAATCCATGCAAGTGATGACAGTGGTCCCAACCAAAGATTCAGAAGTGGGAACGGAGCGGGGAATGGATTCATCCATTTTTATGACAACTGGAAGGTAAAATCAAGAGAGTTGACTCTCTCCTCTGTAACTTGAATGACATGGCTATTGCCAACTCCCTAAAATGCGCACAGCCATACTGCAATCTCTAATGGATTGCATTGTGTCCCCCCAAAATATGTGCCGTAAATTCTAACCTCTATGCTCATGGATGGAGCCCTGGTGGCACAGTGGTAAAGAGCTATGGGTGCTAACTGAAAGGCCGGCAGTTCAAATCCACCAGATGCTCCTTGGAAACCCTATGGGGCAGTTCTACTCTGTCCTATAGGGTTGCTATGAGTTGGAATCAACTCGAGGACAAGGGGTTTGGTTTTGGTTTGGTATACTTGTGGATGTAATCCCATTTGGGAATAGGGTTTTCTTTATTATGCTAATGAGGCTGTATCCCTGTAGGGTGTATCTTAAGCCAATCACCTTGGAGATATAAACCAAGCTGATTAGGCACAGAGGAGCGAGCAAAGATGGGGGAAGATAGAGACCATGCCTCCTGAGATCTCCAAGGAACCAAGAAAAGGAAGCTGAAAAGAGACAAAGACCTTCCCCCACAGCCAAAGAGAGAAAGCCTTCCCCTAGAGCCCTTAACTGGAATTCAGATGTTTACCCTCCTAAACTATGAGGAGATAAATTTCTGTTTGTTAAAGCCACCCACTTGTGGTATTTCTGTTACAGCAGCCCTAGATGACTAAGACACAACCCCACTGTTACTGACTGGAGCAGAACCAGGAAGTCCAACCACCTTGGCTATAAGTCAAAAACAGGTGTGAAAGTTCTGGGAGACTGGCTAGCAGGAGATGGTTTTCCATACTTGGGTCTCTCTGCTGTATCTCTATAAACCTGGGTCTTCAAAGTCTACCTCACAGTGTGTGGGAGGGAGTTTTTTGGAAAGAAAGAGCATGACCAGGTGTAGAGTAGGTAGATCAGAAGGCCTCTCACCTTGCCAAACTCTATCAACCAAGAAGGTGGCAAAATGCTATGGCTCCAAGTATTTCTATCTTTATGACTCCTACAACGAAAAGGCTGAGCCGATCCTAAGCACACAGAGTCACCTGGCTGAATACCTGGGCACAGGACAAGGCATGAAAAAGGTGACCCATGGGTCACTCTCCTAGGAACCTACTCAGAGCCTGACTTCAGGCAAGTGCCTGGGGCTGCTGAATTCAGGATCAGTCTCTGGCAGGCTCTGCTCCCAGACCTCTTCAGGTTTCTGCTCAAACGACTGCCTCATTTTGAGATCATTCAAGCATGTTAAAACCAGAGACAGCAGGCTGCACATCTATTCAATGACCATTTAAACTATACAACTGGAATTTATCACAAGTACAAGGGAAAGGGTGGGTTGTTAGAAAATCTGACTTGGAAAATCTCCACTCTAGATCAAACAGCTCTGCTTTCTTTTCAGGGAACTGGGCTCTGCAGCCTTAAAACATTCAGCTGAGACAGCCACCTCTTCCTGCACAAAAAGGATCCAAGGTAGAGCAAGATGCGTGCAGTAAAATAGGTTTTAAAATAAGTAAAGGAGGAAGTTGAGGCCAAGTGAAAATAAAAATAAATGGGGAGGTAAAATATAACCAAGTAGAAGAAGAATGTGCAAAATTAATTGCATAACAGCCTGTAGAGTTGCTATCGTTGGGCTTCTTGGGTTTTCTGGTCATGAAAGTGAAAAACGAGACTTGTTCGTTGACAGGTTCCATGGTACCTTTAAATCTCAATCCATGTGTGTTAACTTTTTGCTGTTGGTGGAATTGTTGGACTGACAGTGTTTGAGCACTGTTAGGTCTAAAGATCATTAGGCTGTGAGGTAGAACTGAGAAGGGGGAAGCATTTTTTGTTGGTCTAAGTTTTTTTTCTTTTAAGTTGCTTCTGTACTGTACTATGGTGGATTGAGTGCTGCTATGATGCTGGCAGCTACACCACTGGTATTTCAAATACCAGCAGGGTCACATGCTGGTCACCTATGGTAGACAGGTTTCAGTGGAGCTTCCAGATTAAGACAGACCAGAAAGAAAAGCCTGGCAATTTTCTTACAAAAATTAGCCATTGAAAACCCCATGGATCACAACATCATCCCAACGGACTCAAATACAATGGTGATCACAAGCATGGCACAGAACCAGGCAATGTTTTGTCATGTTGTACATGGGGTCACCAGGAGCCCTAGTGGTGCAGTGGTTAAGCGCTTGATTGCAAACCGAAAGGTCAGCAGTTTGAATCCGCCAGCTGCTCCACAGGAGAAGGAAGTAGCAGTTTGCTTTCATAAAGATTTACAGCCTTAGAAACCCTATGGGACAGTTTTACTCTGTCTTATAGGGTTGTTATGAGTCAGAATTGACTTGACAGCAATGGGTTTGGTTTTTTGGGAGCCAACTTAAGGATAAATAGCAACAGCAAGTCGCTTTTTCCTAGACACTAGCTACGACCAAGTTTATCCATCTATCCATGGCCACCTGCTAAAGAGCGACCTTTTCCCTTGGCCTCTGGACTCACAGTGGCCGTTCTTACCTTTGTAGACCTCCTGAATGATGGCAAGGTACTCCACTGGAGTTGACTCCTTGGAAAGTCACTTAGAAAAACACCTCCATTCCCTTTGTTCTTACTCCAGCCTTCATCGTTCCCTTATTCCAAAAACAGCTTTGACGAAATCCTCGCACAAGCCACTGACCCTCTGGTCTCTTGTCTGCTGTCAGATTTCTACTGATCAGATTTCTCCCAAGGAACAAACTGTGTAATCACTCACAGCAACCACCTCTGTGGCAAGAGAGAGGCCATGAGAAGAAGCAGGGGTGAACCACAGGCACGAAAGCCCTTTGGCTTCAACTGCATGGACTTTAGGGCTCCTGGCTGGGGTGTGAACAGAATCCTTTGCTGTGTGTGATATGTACCACACGTACCATGGTGGACGTCTAGGGCAGGCTTCAAGTCACATGAAGCTCTGTGAAAAGGCAGAGCGCACATATACACCAGAGCTAGACACGCGCTGAAGGAATTGTTGTTCTTAGGCTATCTGCCAGTTTCTGGGTCTCCAAGGAGCAGATGGTAGCCTTGAACTGTCAGCCTTTTGGTTAGCAGCCATAGCTGTTAACCAGGGTGCCACCACAGCTCCAAGGAGCCATAGGAGCTGAAAGAAATACAAAAGTTAACCCACGTGCCTATGCAGCGCAGCCCTGTCCGGTATCAGAAAGCTGAGGAGTCTTTGTTCACCAGCCAGCCAGCCCTCCTGGGAGGGAAAGAGCTGGTGGGTAGGTGAGAGGTTCAGTTGGTTCAGCTAGGTACGCCGCCACTGTAATTCCCTCTCCGCCTGTGCCCGGGACAGAATATTACCGCAAGTACATTTTCAAAGGTGAGATATATTGGAAGCAAGATGAGCTATCATTTTCAGTGCCAGAGAAACTCAGAATTTCAACACCTGACATTTGCAGTAACTAGACTAGGTCTCAGGCCCAGTCTCAAGGGAAATGAGGAAAGGGCTCAAACTAGGACCACTGATAAGTACTCTGGAGTATTTTACATAATAAAAACACCACCACCACCACCAAATCTGGGCATGCTTAAGCTTGGAAAGCTCAGTTTCAAACTCATTTTCCCCCCTTGGAACTGGGGAGGACAAGGGAGTTAGTAGTTTTAATCATGGTAGTCCCAGCCTCCAGTCAGATAGTCAAACCTTCACAGAGCAGATGGGGTGAGCAGATGTGGTGGTATAGGAGAAACAAAGGAAGGCATAGCTGTCAAACAGCATAGAAGGCAGAACGTGGCCACCACTGCTGCTCTAAGCAGGGGTCATGCATCTGAGGGAACGTGGACCTCTGAGAACCGCACTGTATGTGAATAAAGAGGACTGGCCATGTGCATAAACCACAGAGAGGCAGCGGGGGTGAGAGGGAGACAGGCACAGTCCTTAGGTCTCCCCCGTGCAGTGCCATATCCCTGGGAGATACCGAGCTCAAAGACATTTTGTTTGTTTGTTTGTCTCAAGACCCTCAAACTCACCTATTAAACACCCACAAAGTACACATGGCTCCCAAATGCTTTAACATAAAATAAAACAAAAAAAAATTAGTTGCCTTCCAGTCAATTCCAACTCATGGCAACCCCACGTGCGTCAGAGTAGAACTGTGCTCTACAGGATTTTCAATGGCTGATTTTTCAGAAGCAGATCACCAGGCCTTTCTTCCTTCCAAGGCACCTCTGGGTAGACTCGAACTTCTAACCTTTTGGTTAGCAGCTGAACACATTAATCCTTTGTACCACTCAGGGACTGTCTAACAAATTGTTGCTGTTAGGTGCCATGTAGTCAATTTTTGACTCAGAGTGACCTGTGTGACAGAGAAGAACTGCCCCACAGGGTTTCCTAAGCCGTCATCTTTAGGGAAGCAGACTGCCACATCTTTCTCCTGCGCAGTAGCTGGGTGGGTTAGAACTACAAGCCTTTAGGTTAACAGCCAAGTGCCTATCCATTGGGCCACGAGTGCTCCTTCCTAGTTAACATAAGGCAGGCAAACCGAAGCATGGCAGTTGCTTGCGGGTCATACTCTGAGTTCCCTTAAAGTGCAAGAAAAAACAGGATGGAAGGGGCAGAAGAGAGTGGGGAGAGGCCCCCAGGAGTAGGGAAACCATTCTGAGACTTGTACACACTTGCACTTGGAAAAGGATCCTGTCAAGTTAGGGTTGGCACCGAATGCGGACAGACCCATCTCTGCCGAGAAGAAAAACTTCAAAGGCGAGATGCCAGCTGCCCCTTTCCAGAGTCCTTATCTTGTTGCCCTCCAGTGGGGAACATGAGACAGGGGTGACTTTCCTGTGGGCAAAGGCATCTCTGATCAGAGACACTGTGCAGATGGAGGCCCCCAGGGAGAAACAAACCCAGTGCTGCTAAATGGCAACCTTCAGAAATCGCTTTCTCAGGCCATAAAGACTCCTTTATTCTGTGGCTCGATTTGCTATTGATTTAGGGCTCTTTTTCATAGCAATGCAGGAAAACATTTCATTTTCTCGGATGTAAGTGGGAGCGAGTCCATCCAGGAGAAAGCAGAGGGTGGCTGCTGTGCAGAAACACTGTGATTTAATCAGCTCCGAGGAAGGGTTTGCCATCGCATCCCTAAAGGTCCAAACATGGAATTTATAAATAGGTGTATATTCTTCTGTATTAGGCATTATGCTTCTGTGTGGCCATCATGGTGACCCCAAGTGTGCAGAGTAGAACCTGCTCCATAGGGTTTCCAATAGCTGATTTTCCAGAAGAAGGCTGGCAGGACTTTCTTCTGAGGTACATCTGGGTGGACTTGACCCTCCAACCTTTCAGCTAGTAGTCGAGCACTTAACTGTTTGAGCCACTCAGGGACTTCTCAGAGGAGCCTGAGACTCGCCCCCTCCCTCAAATGTGGAAGTCTTCAGGATCAAAAAGGGAGCCTATCTTTGCCCTTGCTAAAACAACCAACTTAGCAAATGAGAGAGATATCCGTGGGCTACCCCATGGGGAAATCCTGTGCAGAATTTCCCCCAAAAGAGAAAACTTAGACCTATACAACCCTGAATTCATAGTATTTGCAGCCATTTAAGAGCACACAAGAACAAAAGGAGGAATATTCTCAAGGCAATACCATGCTTTAAAGAAGGCCATGTTTTATCTTCAGGAAAACCTAATAAAGTTGTTCCAAGTCTATGAACAGACAACTTGTTAGCTCCTAAAGGGTAGGGCTGTTAGGGTTCACAGACTGTATTCCCCGGGCTTGGAGTCCCTGGGTGGCTTGAATGGTCAAAACATTCAACTACTGACACAAAGGTTGAGGGTTCAAGTCTACTTACAGGTGCCTCAGAAGAAAGCCTGGTGATCTACTTCCAAAAAAAACAGCCATTGAAAACTCCATGGAGTGCAGTTGTACTCTGGCACATATGGGGTCGCCATGAGTCAGAATTGACTTGGCAGCAACTGGTTTATTCTCTTGACTTATCACAGTGCCTGGTACACAATAAATGTCAATAAACACTGTTGACTAATATAAATGGATAAATGAACCAAGGAATGAATTTAAGACCCAATGATGATATTTGCAGAAAGCTGGATTCCCAGATGCTGGGTCCTTGCATCCTTCCAAGGACACAGAAAGGATGAAAGGGGTGAATGAGAAGACACTCTGGGAGAAAGCCACCCCATAAATACAAGGTATTGTTATTTTTATTTTTACTGGCTTTTCAGGGGTGGGGGGAGGATGTGTGAATATGGCTAATTTTCTGCTTGACTCCAGACACATTCTAAATTACTGAGCCACATTTTATTTTAAATTGACTAATAAAGAAATCTCACACCCCACACCATTTCACATTTTCGTGGGTTGTTTAATGTTCCTACCCTGCTGAAATGGCTCCATCCCTTCCCTGAGAGCCTGGTGGGCTGAAAAGAGACTTGAAGCATCTTTCTTTCTCTCTCAGTCTCTCTCTCTGTCTTTCTTTATATGTGCCTGTCTTTCTTTCCCTTGCTCTCTCTTTCTCTTTCTCACTCCCTCTTTCTCTCTGTCCCTCTCCTTCCCTCCTTCTCTCTCTTTCTTTCTGTCCCCCTTCCCCTCTTTTAATTCACCCTGATCAAAACACAAAAGAAGTAACAACAAATATCACCCTGAATCAGACGCTTTGCGTTTACGCTCGCTTAAAAAACACGCTCAGCCTTTTGCTTTCCCTTACATAAAAATAAATGGAAAACATTTTGCAAATGTCAAGTGCTATATAAAAGGAAACATATGAAGGACACTGGACACATAAACAATAATACTAATGACACAGGTTACCTCTCCTAAAGCACTCACTTCTCCCCCGGCCCCGCCAGGTTCCAATTTTGGAGTTTTATCACAAGGCTGCTATCAGCTATGTCGTAGGTAGACATGGATTCCTACAGAGGAATGTTCTCCAACTGTGTTAGCAAATGGTATTAAGGAAGAAAGAAAAAAAAAATTGAAGAAAATTACTCAGGGCTGGCCATTTTCATTCATTCATTCTATAACAATTTATTAAACAATTTATTGAGGACTTGGTGGTGCAGTGGTTAAGTGCTCGGCTGCTATCCAAAAGATTGGCAGTTCGAATCCACCAGCCACTTCTTGGAAACCCTATGGGGCAGTTCTACTCTGTCCTATAGGGTCGCTATGAATCAGTATCAACTCCACAGAAACTTTTTTTTTTTTTTTAATGCGCCCAAGACGGTGCAAGGCACTGGGACTACAACGTAGAATATATTAGTGGTGGCCCCTGTCTAAATGCAGTAGTCTTAGTGAGGGTGACAGACAATAAGAAAATAAATCCATAACCAAAATAATGATCAGTTGTGCTAAGGGTTGTGAATCAAATTGTTTTTGATTAATAGCATAAAAGGTGAGTATGAGGAAAAACCCCTCTGAGGAAATGATGTTGAGGGACAGACCAAAAGCTAAGAAAGATCAGCCACGTGGAGACCAACACTGGGCATGTTACCATGATGCTGAACAGGTTTCAGCAGAGCTTCCAGGCTGAGAAAGGCAAGGCAGAAAGGCCTGGCCATCTAGTTCTGAAAATCAGTCAACGAAAACCTTATGGATCACAACAGTCCAGTCTGAAACCGATCACAGCGATGGCACAGGAACGGGCAGTTTTTCATTCTGTTGTGCATAGAGTTGTCATGAGTCAGGGGCTGGCTTGACAGCCAGTGACAACAATAACAATACAAATACTCAGAGGTAGAAAAAAATCTTGGAGTGTTCCGGAAACATTCAGGAAGCCAGCATGGCCTGGAGTATAGGAACTGGTGTTAGAATGACAAGAAACGAGGTGAAAGAGGAAGGCAGGAGGAGGCCTCACCTTGTGGGCATGGTAACAAGTCTGGGTTTTTTTCTAGGTGAAATGGAAATCCATTGAAGCATTTTAAGGGGGAGTGACATGATTGGATTTATGATTTTAAAAGGTCATTCTGGCTGCTATGTGGAGAATGGAAGGAGGGACAAGAGAGCAGACAAAGTGTCCAGTTAGGAGGCCTCTGCCACCATCAAGCCAGAGATGATAGGGGCTTCCTACGGCTTAGCGACAGTGGGAATGGAGAGGAAGATGGGTTGGGACTTGTTGAATTGAATATCAGGATGGGGAGAAGGAGGACTGGGGTTGACTCTAGTTGTCAATTCTTTCTAACACTTGGGAGTGCTAAAGTGAGATTTGTCTGACTCGTCCGAAGTATGAACAGCACTCATACATTTATTAACACATGGCCCTACATTATGAGTCCCTGGGTGTCACAAACAGTTAAAAGCTCGGCTACTAGCCTAAAGATTGGAGGTTCAAGTCTATCCAGAGGTGCTTTGGAAGAAAGGCCTGGCGATCTACTTCCAAATAATCAGCGATCGAAGACCCTGTGGAGGACTGTTCTATTCTCCTCAGGCAAACATGGGGTCACTAGGAGTCAGAATCAACTTGGTGGCAGCTGGTTTGGTTTGGTTTTGGTCCTACATCAGGTTGAGGGAGTCACAAATCACACCCTCCCCCTGTTAAAAAAAAAATCCTTGACTCCATCTAACAAAGTTATTATTCTGTATACTTTTCCCTTATATCATTAATCACAAATTTCATTAAATAATCATCTGATAATGAGCCCTGGTGACACAGTGGTTAAGACCTCAGCTGCCAACCAAAAGTTCAGCAGTTCCAATCCACCAACCACTTCTTGGAAACCCTATGGGGCAGCTCTACTCTGTCTTACAGGGTTGCTATGAGTCAGAATCAAGTCAACAGCAATGGCTTTTTGGTTTGAAGGTATACCAGCTGTCTCCCATCTTGTAGTCTAAGGTCCATCAGGGCAAGGGCCAGATCTGTCTCGGTTAGCATGATACTTCCTAAACAAACCACAGTGTCTGGCACCCTGTGGGTGCAGAGAAATAAAGGAGCATTGTATATGTATAGATGTCCTGACATTAACTCCCTGTGTCTCCAGAACATGAAGGACAAGAAGCAGTCTGAGCCCAGCACGAACACCCACTCATGTTTTCCTGCTTTCCTCACAAGGATCCCATCGCTTCTGCCCCAGCAGACTGCAAGTCTAGACAAACCATTCCAATAAAGCCAGAGCTACTTTGCACAAAATGACTCATGACTCAGATAATCACTGGGAGTTTCCAGGGTTTGCAGAGAGTGGCTTCCTACAAATCTCTGCAATGCAGAGGGAGTCTCCATTCTTCCCTCCAAGTAGGGTTCATCCTCACCCCTTCCTTCTCTCCCCCACCTCCTCCTTAAGCTCTGAGGTGCTCAGAAACCAGACCCAAACTCCTTCTGGAAATGCTAACAGCACCGGAAAGCATTTTACAAAAGGACTCCACGGAGCCCTGCTCCCGGAAATTCTCTAAGACGAGGTAGCTCCATGGTTGTTAAATGCTGTGCATTCCATGTGTGTCTCTTTGAGACCTATTATGAGCAGACAAAGGAAGAACACTGGATACTTGAATGTAATGTTTCCCCAAATATCAGTGGATGCAAGTCTCTGTCATCCATTCCTGATTTCAACAATTATTTCATGGGATATCCCTCTGACAAATACTGCTTTAAGGGTTTTAGATGGGAATTGTTGATTCATTCCTTCGTTCACTCAGAAAGAGAAAGATGTCCCAAAATTGATGTGTTTATTGATTCATAGGTGAAAATTTTTTTTTTTTTATTAAACTCCATGTCCCATCCTGGGTGCCTATCGATGAATTAAATGGACCTGGCCCTTCTTCAGAAACCCTGGTGGCGTAGCGGTTAAGTGCTATGGCTGCTAACCAAAGGGTCAGCAGTTCAAATCCACCAGGCACTCCTTGGAAACTGTATGGGGCCATTCTCCTCTGTCCTATAGGGTTGCTATGAGTCGGAATTGACTCGACGGCACTGTTTGGTTTGGTTTTTGGCCCTTCTCATAAAACTATCTTGTTGGGAAGGCAAATAGTATAGCCATAAACATCTAATTGCAAATTGTAGTAGTGGCATAAAGGAAATGAAGAGGGTCCTATTATACAATATTAGAGGGGTGAGCACTTAGATCAGATGGTCAGGAAAACCAGTTGTTGTCTAGCCAGTTCCAACTCATGGTGACCCCATATATGTCAGAGTAGAACTGTGCTCCATAGGGTTTTCGATGGCTGATTTTTTGGAAGTAAGTTGCCAGGCCTTTCTTTCAAAGCATCTCTGGGTAGACTCAAACCTCCAACCTTTCAGTTAGCAGCCGAGTTTGTTAACTGTTTGCACCACCTAGGAATACCAGTAGACAGGAAAGACCACTAAAAGAAGCTTAAAAGGAGATGGCATTTGAGTTAAGCTGTAAAAATAAGAAATTATCACTCAAAGGAAGCACAGGAGAGAGGGAGAAAGGGAGGAGAAAGACAGAATGTTCTAGACAGAGGGAATAGCATGAGTAAAGACAGAGCAGAGAAGAGCTTCTTCTAACATTGCCTATCTAACAATCCCCATCTCCAGGCAGCCATATTGTTCCAGGTGCTCTGCTTCCCATGTCTTCTCCACTTGAATGCCCAGTCAGCATCTAAAACCCATTTTGATCTTTGTTTCAGGCTGCCATCTTTAACTTTCCCCTCCTTCACAGCCAAGCATTTTAAAAGCTTATCATATACTTGGTGTCCTTGCTCCCTCATGACTTGCTCCCTGCTAATACCTAGACGCTTGTCTTTTGTTCACACTCAACAGAAACCTCCCCCTCAAGGTCCCCATGGGTTCCTTCTTCTCCAATCCAATCAATTCATGCCTCAGTCTTCAATCTCTTTATAGTGGTTGATTTGCTCACCATCCCAACATTCCTGAAACTTTCCTCTTTATACAAGCCCTCTTCTGAAACTGCCCCTGATTTATCATGTTGCTATTCTTTCCCAACCATTGGTGATAGAAATAGCAGAAGTCACCCATGCCCAAAGAAGCCCTTGTGGCACAGTGGTTAAGTGCTTGGCAGTATGTACCCACCCAGTGGCTCCACAGGAGAAAGGCCTGGCAATCTGCTCCCATAAAGATTATAGCCTAGGAAACACTATGGGGCATTTCTACTCTGTTGCATGGGGTCACTATGAGTCAGGTTCAACTCAATGACACTGAATCACAACCCATACCCTTTATTCAGCACATACATACAATATGCCAGGCATTGTGGTAAACATTTTACAAATCTGGCTGCATACTATTTTAGGCTATTTATTTAGGGTTTTTCTCCCTTTATTTTGTCCTCTTACTTTCATCACTCAGGCAGATAGGAAGACTCTTCTTAGCCTCTGGCCTCAGGGTGGAGAAACGGAGAGAGATAGTGATGGAGTCAATGAGGGCAAAAAGGCAATGCTGCCTGCAAGAATATTTTGCTTTCCAAAAACCCATAGAGGATATCATTCTGGATGTTCTTTATGGAAGGTGAGAGTTTTACCACTGAACCACCACTGCTGTCATGAAACACCTAGAAAAGGAAAATATACACAGAACAAAATTTATTAGTGGCTACCCAGGGTGGGGGAGAGGGGGACAGAGGGTGTCTTAGTTCTGAGGCACTGAACTTCTGTTAATGCTGATGGAATCATTTGGGAATGGGTATTGGTGATGGCTGCCCAACAAAATGAAGGTCATCGAAGCCATTGAATTGTACATGTAAATGACTGTTGAATGGGAAAATGTTTTGCTATATATACTTTTCCCAAAATAAACCAACTTAAGAAAAAAGAATAGTGTTTGTGGTGAAATAGTAAGTTAGTGTCTACTTGGCACACAGATGGCTGAATTATAAGTCTTTTTGCAGGGGTGGAGGGCTGTTGTGACCAGATCTGGCCAATGGACCATGAGGAGAAGCAAAAAAGGATCAAAGCAGGACCCTGGAGCTGCCTATTTTCCTGCTGCCCAGACCTGTGGTGCACCTTGCACAGGAGGGAAATAAACCTTTGCGGTGGTAAGGCTCTGTGGTCCTGGGATTGCTGTTACCTCAACAGAACTTAGTATATACTGACTAATACTAACCTCTCACCTCTTGATTTCTATGCTCTAGGAAAGCGCTGTCCAACAGAACCTTCTGTAATGATGATGTTCTATACCTACACCATCCAATATGGCAGCCACTAGTCATATGCGGCCATTGAACATTTGAAATATGGCTAGTGTGACTGAGAAACTGAATTTTAAATTTTAATTTAGGTTTAAATAGCCACTGTGGCTACTGGTGGTCCCTGGGCGATACAAACGGTTTGCGTTCAACTACTATCCTACTAAGGACCCCTGGTGGTGCAAAGGTTAAGTGCTCGGCTGCTAATCAAAAGGTTGGCAGTTCAAACCTACCCAGTGGTTCCTAAGAATAAAGACCTGCCGATCTGCTTTGATAAAAGTTACAGCTCAGGAAACCCTACGGGGAAGTCCTACTCTGTGTTATAGGATTACTGAGTTGGAATCAACTTGATGGCACATACCAGCAACAACCTACTAGCTTAATGGTTCAAACTCAAAGAAGAAAGGCCTAACGATCTGCTTCTGTAAAGGTTACAGCCAAGAAAACCCTACGGAGCTTAGGTCTACTCTGTAACATGCTGGGTCTCCATGAGTCAGAATCAACTCAGCTGCTGTTTTTGGTTTGGTGGCTGCTAGCTAGCACACTGGACAGACGAGCAGAACTAGCCCCTATTCTGTTCCTTGGAAATAACCAAGCTCTCTTGAGTGTCGATTTCTCTCCACTTGCCATGAAAAAACCTCATGAGCCGGTCTCCACCTTTAAAATTCTCATTTTGAAGGTGTTTAGTCTTTCACTAAGCTCAGTCACATATATCGCTCCAACGATACCACATTACTTCTTCAGGCTTCAAACGAACAGCATTACAACTTACAGAAAGTACATATGAGCAAAAACACGCACAACTGTTATGAATGCTTATTTCCCCGATCGAAAGGTAATTTCAGAGACCCAACGCACATGAACATGTGTGCCAGATATAAAATAGGACCAATATAGCTTTCTTTGAATGATTCTCGATTCAAACTCCCTGAAAAGGCAAATATACAGTCATGAAGACCAAAATACATGAGATAAGACCTGCGGAATAATTACATGTTGTTAATTGAAAAATGTGAATCATGTTGTATTAGGAGGAAGACAGGGTTAAATTGGTAAACTCTGAATTCACTGAGGCCTTCTCTCTCGTTGGAATGAACCAGATGATTAATCTTCAATATCTTTCAGGGATGTGGCGAACAGTGGCAATTAAATTAACAACTACAAAGTTTATGCTCAGAGATTCAAAAATGAAAGATGGAAACACTTTAATTTTTCACAAGTTGTTACCTTAATTATCTCCTTATTGCTCTGTCTCTTTTCCCTCATTACAAAAACACACCCCTTAGTATTCACAGATCCCTTTAATTTGCTGTAGCTCAGTAACAATGTAAGAAATGCCATCGAAGATGCAAAGTCATAAATCTTACTTTGTACACGCTCATTGAAAATGAGCCGTTCTGCTGTGCCTAGTCCCAGCGTTGATTCTGCGAAGTGCTGACAAATTTTCTCTTCCCTGTAAGTAATCGGGAGTGTCTGCGAACCTAGGCACAAGGCATATTTACTTCCCACTCTAATCCAAAGACAACAACGAAAAGATCCCTCTTGTCAAGGCGAACAGGCTGAAACTTAATTGGTCAGGTTAATGCAACACAATAAGGAGACAGAACAATGTGGTAGTTAGGGAAATCAACAAAAATTCCAACTGAAACTTCTTTTTCTAATATACCCACTGTGCAGTTAAAACAGGTTTATACAAAGTCTAAGGAACCCTGGTGGTGCAACAGTTAAGCACTTGGCTGCTAACCTAAAGGTTGGAGGTTCAAATCTACCCAGCAGCATCACAGGAGAAAAGACCTGGAAATCACTCCCATAAAGATTACAGCCTGGAAAACCCTATGGGGGCAGTTCTACTTGGTCATACAGGCTTGTTATAAGTTGGAATCAGCTTGACGACACACAACAACATTAAGCATTGAAGGAGCCCTGGTGGTGCAGTGGCTAAGTGCTCGGCTGCTAACTGAAAGATTGGCGGTCCACAGGAGAAAGACCTGGCAATCTGCGCCCATGAACATCATAGCCAAGAAAACCCTATGGCAGCAGTTCAGCTCTGTCACATGGGGTCACTGTGAGTTGGAAATGGACTGGACAGCACTTAACAACAACCACAATAATAGCATAGAAAGTCTGTACTATCAAATGCCAACTTTGAAAATCTCTTTTATTTGGTTTTGTTTTGTTCTGACATCACTTCATTGTCAGCACAAGTATCTGGCTTTGTTGAAAATCAAATAATTCATTTCCTTTGGAATGTAGCTAATCAAAATTGAAAAGAGATAAATCCAACATTAATGGCAATAAAGTAAGAGAACGCTGCCTCACGGTGATTTAACAGGTCCCAACACACGTGCATTAAAACTGTAACAATCACAAATACTGTCTGCATGTCGCGGATTGCTTCAACAGTAACTCAGAGCCCATTGCAAATTTAGGGCTGCTTATAAGCGGCCTACAGCAGCCTCAACCACAATAAAAGTGGTTTTAATAGCCAGGGTTTCTAAGAAGGCTCTGCCGATGTAAATGAAGGCTAACGGGAGTTCTGTTCTTTTCTTCAAAGAAGATAATTTTCTGACCAGAGGGGGAAAAAAATCAATGACATAATTATGAAAACGGGCTAGCAATTTGCAAACTGAGAATGAAATTAAAAACAAACCTACCACAAAACCCAAGGCTAAAAGAGCAATACGATCAAACGATTGGGAGTCCAAAGTGGGCAATTCGTGAGAACATATCAATAATTGAAGGCCCTGCATCCTTGAGGCCTGAAGACGTCATCTCCATCACTGTGAGTCTTCTCCCGCAGTGAAGCGGAAGTCTTCGACGGTTACTTACACTGGGGCACGATCATTACTTAGTCCACTTTCCAAATTTCCAAAGTTTCACGGCAAAATGTCATCTCCCCGGAGAATGTCCTCACAACAAATTATTAGCACAGCTCTATTGATCATCACCCAAATGGCAAAAATCTCAATAAATTTCATCTGGACCTTTCCTGGAACCTCAGAAATGCATTACATCCCCCTCTGCTGACCACCGTTTTTATGATCGCTATTGTATTTGCCGGGCAGTCAATTTTATACAGCATAACAAACTGCCAAGTGCTAACACAATTCTCTCCATTACTGAGGCCCATGTATTAAATTTAGTGAAGCACAATATCAGACTTCAAATATTGCAAGGCTCAGAATTGAATGCCGCGGAGTCTAATGTTATCAACCTGACAAATATACTGACATATTAAGTAGCAGATCATGTATTCATATTTGGAACTGATGTTGTTTTTCTGTTTAGCTGTATATATACATCTAAATACATATATATTGGATTAACTATGATATTTCAAAACGAGCATGGTGCCATGGAGCGTAAGAGAACCGAGAGCAAAAAGCTAGGCTGGTCTTTCTTTTTTTTTTTTTCGTGGCTGATCAATTATTACTTTTCTTAATGATATGCTACTATAAGCACAACTCATAAAAATATGTGTCTTTTTTCTTAAAGAAACATTTCATTTGTTTTCCTTTTGCTTTACACCAATGTCAAGAAACTTTAAAATTACGTTTTTAATCCATGAATAAAATGGAAGGCTTCTTTGGCATTAATTGTATGTATCCCTTTTGGCTTTAAATGAAGACAAGGGCTTCTCTCTCTTCTTCTCCCTCTATTGTTATTGACTGTTTGCTTATTACAACAAACAGTGCCCAAATTCCAATCCAGTCAATTGGCCTAATATTGTTTTTAGAATTTCTGCTTTACCTCCTAGTTCAGGGAATAGTGCCTGGGATCTTAAAATCTTGTAAGCAGCCACCCAAGACAAAACGATTGGTCTCTGTCTGAAGCAACAGAGGAACTAGGAGACCCAGGAACCAGCGAAGGAAATTGAATGCATGTTTAGTTACCTCCAAGAACTGCTACCTTTGCCATGAGACTAGAAGAAATGGATGGTGCCCAACTACCATTACTGAACATTTTAATCAATAGTTGGACCTTGATCAAAAGGAGGAAAAAAATGTGGAGCAGAACTTCAAATTTTTATTAGAAACTAGACTTACTGAATACATTTAGACTGGAGGAGTCCCCAAATTTACTGCCTGGAAACAACTTTTAAGCCCTGAACTGAAACTATCCCATGAAGTCATCTCTAAACAACAATTTACCTTATTTAATAAAGAATATTCACCTAGAGCACTGTGCTCTTTTAGAGAATTATCTACATGCAATTAAATGGACAACAATAACTTTGAAGCACTTTGAGGGGCGGACTATCTAAGTTAACAGTAGCGACTAGGCAGAGATAGGGAGACTGCTGATACAATGTGAAGTATCAAACAATTGTCAATGAACTACACGTGTAAAAACTGTTGAATGAGTGTCTATTTTACGATGTATATTTTGACAAAAAAAATTGCTGAATTTCCTTTAAAATTTTTTCTTTACTCCAGTGCAATTCAAATGTTTTAACTCTTTCTCTTTTGATAAACACAAACATCATCCTGATCTTCACTCAATATTCTCATCCAACATTAAAATTTACTGATTGGCAAAGGTAGAAACAATCTAAAAATCCATCAACAGGTGAATGCCTAAACAAAATGTGGTATATACACGCCATGGAATATTGGTCAGCCATAAAGAGAAATGAAATCCTGATACCTGCTACAACATGAATGAGCCTGGAAAACATTATGCTGAGAAAAAAAAAAAAAGAAAAAAGTCAGTTATAAAAGGATAAATATTGAATGATCACACTTATTTAAAATATCTAGAGTAGGCAACTATATAGAGACCTAAGTTTCTTAGTGGTTACCAGAGATGGATGGAAGGAAGGAAGGGAGGGAGGGAGGGAGGGAGGGAGGGAGGGAGGGAGGGAGGGAGGGAGGGAGGAAGGAAGGGAGGAAGGAAGGAAGGAAGGAAGGAAGGAAGGAAGGAAGGAAGGAAGGAAGGAAGGAAGGAAGGAAGGAAGGAAGGAAGGAAGGAAGGGGAGTCACTGCTTAGGGGGCACTGGTAATGGTGGTGGAATAATCTGGAAAAGGATAGTGGTAATGGTTATACAGCGTGATGAACATATTCAGTGTCACTAAACTGTACATTTAAAAATTGTTGAACTGGCAGTTTTATTTCAGCTGGCTATATATATATATTTGCTACAATAAAAAAAAAAAAGAATACTGATTCACAGAAACTGGAGTCTAGATTCTGAATACCCTAGTGGACAAGACTTGTCAAGCCTTCTTTCTCATGGTTTATATATAAAACAATATTTTGCCCAAAATATGAACTTCTGTCATGATACTGAGTATGATTTTTTTACATTATATGTCCTTCCCAATCCCCATCCACCAAAACAGTAAGAGACTGATACTAAGCTCTCTTCTAGGTTATAAACTCTGTTATCAACAATTGCATTTTCTATACCTACAAATCATAATACCAAAAACTACTTTTGTAAGAATGAGGTCACTTTGGAGAGTCAAGAAAATACCAGGGCACATGAGAACTAAATGGCTTATCTTAAATGACTCTAAGGCGTTCATGAATTCCAGAAACTCAGAATCACAAGGCAAAAAAAAAAAAAAAAGTATCTTGTTAAAAATGGAGCTTTCAGGACTTGACCCCAAGATTCTGATTTGGAATATCTTAGGCAGGGCGTCAGAACTGACTCGATGGCAGTGAGTTAGTAGGCAGGGCTCAGTCACTCTTCTGCTGCTATGAGAACCACTTCACCATGAGAACTAGGCTAACCTGCTGGGGGACTGTGAGGGACATGGAGAGCAGAACTGAGCCATCTCAGGAAGGGCCATCCATCCTACACCAGCCAGTCCCCCGCTCACCTGTCAGCTGCAGACACACACGCAAACACAGATGAGACCAGAAGTACTGCCTGCAGACTCATGAGAAACAAGTGGTTACTCTTTGAAGCTACTACATTTTGGCTTAGCTTGTTACACAGTAATTGCCAGCCCATACAACCAACCATCTCCCATTTTACGCCTAAATGTTATTATCTTAAAATTGAGTTAACAATAACCAAAAAAATTTTTAAAAAACCGAACCTGTTGCCATTGAGTTGATTCTGACCCCTATTTTATAGGGTTTTTGTAGGGATTAAAGGAGTTAATAGAATGTATACATATATATTAATTTGACTGCCACTAACAACTATATATATATATATATTTTGTAGTTGTTAAAAGTGGCAGTCAAATTAATGTCAACTCATGGCGATTTCCTATGTTACACAGTAGAGCTGTGCTGCATAGGGTTTTCTTGGCTGTAATCTTTATGGAAGAAGATAAACAGGCCTTTCTTCCATGGTACTGCTGGGTGGGTTTGAACTTCCACCTTTAGGTTAGTAGTCAACACAAACTGTTTGCACCACATAGGGATCTTTATACATATGGTGCATTTGGTACACGCCATTATTTTTTCAAAGAAAATCCTGGGTCTTTTGCTAGGAAGTTTAGGAAGGAGGCATTTGTTTTCTGCTGCAGCTGCCCATCTGGTGGGATGTCGGCCTGGAGCTGCTGCAGCACAGGAGCTCCCAGCAAGGAAGAACCTGCCAGGCGAGGATGTCCACAGAGAAACGCTTGAGCCAAGAAGCAGAAAATAAGCAGATTTCAGGTGACGTATTTGCACACCTGTATCCAGCCTCTTCCTGGTCTTTGCAGTCATATGAGCCCATACATTCCCTCTTCTACCTATGCCTGTTGGAGTCATGATTCTGTCACTTACAACCAAAAGTGGCCTGACTAACATGCTGCTTGATAAAGCTCTGATACACTTCAAACTTTCTTTCAAGTCAGGTCATCCTGATATGACGTAAGACTTGTGCTAGTCTCCATGGGGCTAAAAAAAATAATAAAAATAAAGATTAAATACAATAAAGAACACATTGAAGACAAGGCCCCTCACCTGGAGAGTATACAGTCAAAGTCTACTGTGGGGAAAAAAACAGCATACCCGGAGTTTTCATTTGACCGGTTCCTGTCTCCTGCCTTCACCTTGTTTAAACCCTGTTCCAAAGCTGATGTGCTAACCCCCAAAGAACTCTCTCTCTCTCACACCCATATAGCCTTCTGAGGGTAATTCAAGCTAACACTAAATATGTTCCTTAATTCAACACTCACACACTCCAATGAGTTCAGTTTAGATATCAAATCAAACCTTTCAAAATATAGAAAGATAGCATATTTGAAGTTTTTTTTTTTTAATAGTATATAAAACCAAAAACCAAACCCACTGCCATCAAGTTAATTTTGACTCACAGCAACCCTATAGGACAGAGAAGAACTGCCCCATAGTGTTTCAAAGGCTGTAATCTTCACAGAAGGAGACTGCCTCATCTTTCTCCCATGGAGCAGCTGGTGGGTTTGAACCACCAACCTTTCAGGTAGTAGCCAAACATTTAACCACTGCACCTCCAGAGCTACTATACAGTATATAGTATTTGCTTAATAGTCTTTGGGATATACTCTATATATGGTGGAAACCCTGGTGGTGCAGTGGTTAAGAGCTATGGCTGCTTACCCAAAAAATCAGCAGCTGGAATCCACCAGGCACTCCTTGGAAACCCTACGGGGCAGTTCTACTCTGTCCCACACAGTTGCTGTGAGTTGGAATCAACTTGACAGCAACAGGTTTGATTTGGTTTTTATACATACATGGTATATAGCATACCCCTAAGACTGCTAAGTAAAGCCCTGTTGTCAGAAACTTCCCTGCTTAGTTCTTAATAATAATAAAATATTCATTTCTCCATATCCTGTTCTTAAAGTATCTATAAAATGAGGATGATAATAGTTCTTGACTTCATAGGGTGGTAATAACTATCAAATAAGTTATCAAATAAGTTATTACATATAAAATACTTATAACAGGAACTGACAGGTAGAAAACACTATGTTAACAGTTCTTAATATCGTTGTTGTCTATATGGTTATTTTTAACCCTAGCTTATCACTGGGTTTTTTTGTCTTTCATAAGCCCTAGTGGCTCAAATGATTAAGCGCTTGGCTGTTAACAGAAACGTTGGCGATTCAAACCCATCCAGGCTCCTTGAGAGAAAGACCTGGTGACCTGCTTCTGTAAAGATTACAGCCTAGAACACCTGATGGGCAATTATACTCTGTCACATTGGGCCACTATGAGTTGAAAACGGACCCAACAGCACCTAACGATAACAATGACACAAGGAAAATGGCATTTTTATGCCCATTGTATCGATAAGGATACTGAGGCTTAGCAAGTCAAGCAACTAACCCAAAGGCCAACAGGTAGCAAGCGTCAGAGCTGGGATTTGAACTCAGCCGACCTAACCCCCAAGCCATTTATCTCCTCTGCAGTATTGCCTTTCTCTTCCCATGAAGAGAAAACCTCTCTATTGTCACTTTTGGGCTCCTTTAAACGTCTCAGCTTCAGCAGACCGCTCCCTTCATCCAAAACCAAACGTTGTTCTTAATCAGCCAGCCCCCTCCTTCCCATATGTAAACAACTACCTCTGAGCCAGTGAGCAGCCGAACACTTTCCAGTCCTGTGAATTGAGCTAATGGCACCCTGGCTTCCGGGGCTCAGATTTTAATTAGCTCATAAGTCTGTCACTGGGTGGTGAAATATTTATTCCTCAGGAATACACTTTAGTAATTTATGAATCAGAGTCATACAGTAGAAATGGGATACGGCTGTTTCTACACTGGCTGGCTGTTTTTATGGGAGAGTGCAGCCGTCCACACTGGCAACCTCTGTGCTGATGATACTGGCTGCCTTTGCTCTGTGTCATGTGGGGTTTGTTCATTTGGTGGTCTGCTTTTGGGGGTGTTGGGTTATTTTGATACTAACATTTTGGGGTGGGGTATGAAGGAAATTGGCAAGTCATAGAGATAATGTTTTACCCTGTTAAAGAAGATGAAAGTAAAAGTTTTTTTTTTTTATTAAAGCCCACAGGTTGTTGTTTTTGTTATTGTAAGGAAGGAAGGATGGGGGGAGGGAGGGAAGGAAGGGAGGGAAGGAGGGAGGGAGGGAGGAAGACAGAAAGAGACAGACAGGACAGAAAGAAAGAAAGGAAAGGGAGGGAGAGAGGAGGGAGGGAGGAAGGAAGGCAAGAGACATAGAGAGAGGCAGGGTAGAAGTATACAGTACATTGAGTTATAGATATTGTGTCAACATAGACATATTTCATCGACAACATCTGTAAATGCCTATACAGTATCTACAAGTTCATTTAAAAATCAACTGATACTTGATAAAAAGATAAAGCACTACACACAATTTGGAGTGTCATGTTGTTCTGTGTATACCAGTTGCCATTAAGCTAACTTAGACTCATGGTGGCCCCATGTGCATTACAATGGAACTGTGCTCTGTAGGGTTTTCCACGGCTGGTTTTTCAGCAGCAGATTGCCAGGCCTTTCTTCCAAGGAGCCCTTTATGTTGGTCTTCTTTCATTCCTGATGTTCCAGGTGTATTTCTGGCTTATTTTCCTGCAGTCTGAAGGTCTTCCTTTAGCAATTCCTTTACAGCAGGTCTGTTAACAACACATTCTCTTTGCCCTTCATCTGAAAGTGTCTTACCTCACTTTCATTGCTGAAGGATACTTTCATAGGATGCAGTGTTCTGGATAAAGCTTTCTCTTCCCTCAGTACTTTAATATAGCTGTACCATGCCTTCTTGCTTTTCTGGTTCCTGACCAGAAATTCAAAATTACTCAAATTGCTACTCCCTTATAAGGTTTTCTTTTCTGACTGATTTCAAGATTGTTTTGTCTTTCAGTTTCAGCAGGTTGATTATGATGTGTTTGGGAGTGGATTTCTTTGAGATTATCCTGTTTGAGGGTGGCTAATCTTGAATCTGTAGGTTTATATTCTTCACCAAATATGGGAAGTTTCTAGCCATTATTTCTTCTGCATCACATGCTTTTCCCTTTACTTTTGGGGATGCTGACGATACAAATGTTAAGTGTTTTGGTATTGTCCTACAGATCCCAGAGACCTATTCATTTTCTTTCAATCCTTTTTTTTTCTTTTTTTTTTTTTTTGCTCTGTTGTTCAAATTTGATAATTTCTATTGCTCTATCTTCAAATGCACTAATTCCTTTCTTTTGCCTCCATTCTGCTTTTGAGCTGACTCAAGAATGTTTTGGGTTTTGGGTTTTTTTTTTGGCTATTATAATTTTTCAGTTCTAATTTGTCTATCTTTCATTTGTACATCTTCCATTTCTTTGATGAGAGTTTTTGAAAAATTTCCATTCGTTTAATAGTGATTGCCCTCACTTGGAATGTTTTTATGGCTTTGATATCCTAATCTGATAATTTCAAAAACTGTCATTTTGGTGTTCACATCTGTTCATTATCTTTGCTTGTAAGAGCTGAGATTTTCCCTGTTTCTTCACATTCTGAGTAATTTTGGATTATATCCTGATCATATGGAATATTATGTTAAGAGACTCTGGCCTTGTTGAAACCTTATGGAAAATGTTTATTTTATCTCGATATATTGTTTTCTTTTTTTTTTTAATTTATTAATTTTCTCGCAAGGACATTAACCTGGTGGGGAATGCAAGTTCTGATACGCCTTCTGCGGGTTTTGGTCCCCATGTAAGTTCAATGATCAGAGCCTTTGCAGCACAGCACAAATGACAGTCGGAGACCGGAGTGGTGGTTGACCTCTGAGTTCAGCTTTCAAAGCCTGCGTTTTGCTGTTTAGGATCAAATGCATGCATGTACAGGTTAGAGGTGAGCCCAGGAGCCCACATGCAACTTTACGGATTGGTTTTCCTGAGGTCCTCCATCTCTATAATGTCCTTGGTGCTTTTCATTTCCCTGGGCTTCCGAGCCCTGGTGGTGCAACAGTTAAGTGCTCAGCTGCTAACCAAAAGGTTGCCTGTTGGAACCTAGCCAGCTGCTCCACAGGAGAAAGACCTCTACTTCCAGAGACCAGAAAGACAATCTACTTCTGTAAAGATTACAGCCTAGAAAACTCTATGGGGCAGTTCTACTCTGTCACATGGGGTAGATACGAGCTGGAAATCAACATGATGTCACCCAACAACAATAAGCTACATACTTCCCAAAGCTGCCTGCATCATGGGCCAAGAAGCAGGCATACGGAAAGGAAAAAACTCAACAGGGGTTCACCCCGGTATCCTTGGGGCAGGAAGCCTCCTGTCTGTGACTGGCAAGGAAGCTTTCCTCCCTCAACATTTTAGCTAGCCACAGCTATGACTCTTGGCCCAGGAAACGCTTTTCCAGTTCCTCATTCCAGAACCAGAAGTCTCCTCCTGGTGCTCCCTCCTTCGGATCCAGTGTCCACTCCAGATTTCACGTTGTCCTGAGTCTAGGCCAGGGAATACCAGAGGAAACACAATGATAAAACCACAGCCACAGTAGCTTATAATTCTGGTCTTCTTTTCTAGTCTGTCTGCTATTATTTACTTGTCCAAATCCTGAAATAACTGCTGTGTGCTTCCTGCCCAGGTTTTAGAGCTGCCTTCGGTGGGAGAGACAGGGTGGAGTTTATTCTGAACAACATCCATCCCCACTGGAGCTGGAGCTCCCACATGGTGTTCTTAAATTGTCTGGTTATTTGTCTCATCTGTCAGGGCTCCACAATAACCTGAGCTTCTTGAAAGTGGCTTGTTTACCCTACTTTTCACTATTGTATCCTCAGAGCTTAGCATAAAACCCAGCAGAGAGTAGATGCTTATCAAGTCTAACAAATCATTAAATCACTTTACCATTGTTATGGATTGAATTGAGTCCCCCCTAAAATATGTGTCAACTTGGTTAGGCCAAAACTCCCAGTATTGTGTGGCTGTCCTCCATTTCATGATTGATGGGGTTTTTCTATGTGTGGTAAACCCTAGTCTCTGCCAGTGGTTAATGAGGCAAGATTGGGTTATGTTAAAGAGGACTAGGGTGGGATGTAACACCCTTACTCAGGTTACATCCCTGATTTGATGCAAAGAGAGTTTCCCTGGGGTGCATCCTGCATCACCTTTTATCTTACAAGAGATAAAAGGAAAGAGAAGTAAGCAGAGAATTGGGGACCTCATACCACCAAGAAAGCAGTGCCGGAGTAGAGTCTGTCCTTTGGACGCAAGGTGCCTGCACTGAGAAGCTCCTGGTCCAGGAAAAGATTGTTGACAAGGGCCTTTCTCCAGAGCCAACAGAGAGAGAAAGTCTTCCCCTGGAGCTGATGCCCTGAATTTGGACTTCTAGCCTACTAGACTGTGAGAGAATAAATTTCTATTTGTTATTCACTCTCCCTGCAGACGATTTTACTAGATCCTTGTGATAGAGAAGCTTTTAGATGTTTCCTACCATGATCCTAGCATTGACACCTTGATGTAGCCCCTTCCTCTTGATTGTGGGCAGGACTTGCGACTTGCTTTTAACCAATGGCATACGGCAAAGACAACAGGATGCTGTGATTATGTGTATGTAAGACTGTTGTACCTCTCTTGATGAGGTCTCTCTCTCTCTATCACTGGCTTTGAAGAAGCAAGTTGCCGTGAACCTTGGAGCTGCAAGGAAATGAGTTCTTCCAACAAGCTGAGGAATCCTGGAAGAAGATCCAGCTCCAGGTGAGCCTCTGATGAGATCCCAGCCCTGGCTGACTCCCTGATTGCAGCCTTGTGAGGCCCTCAGCAAAGAGCCCAGCTAAGCAGTGCCCGACTCCTGACCCACAGAAGCAACATAGATGTGTATTGTCTCAGACACTAAGTGTGTGGTCGTTTCAATGCAGCATAGAAAATGAATACAGATCTCACAATACCTCAACAAGGTAAGTACTATTATTACCCCATTTTTCAGATAGGGTAATGGAGATTCTGACAGCTTAAGCAATTTTCCAGAAGTCACACATTGAGTAATTGGATGGGCTAGAATTTGAACTCAGCTGTCTCATTCCAGAAGCTCTACTCTTAACCATGCCGTACGACCTCCCTCCTGTCCTTGCACCTTACAGAAGAAGACTTCTAGGACTGTTAACACGTTGCCGTTGATTCAAAAGTATTCCCCCAAATCTCTATTAAAAAAAAAAAAATCATGATTCATGCTATTCATAAATAGGGCCACTTTTTCCATTGGTTTAAAATGTATCAAAGCACTTATCACAAAACCAAAAATACTTCATGTCTTAAAAGGCTCATCATGATCTGAACCCTGGCTACTTTCCAAACCTATCACCTTTCCACCCTCCCTTTTCAGCCCACACTTTGCTGCCTTTTCTTCAACCACATGAACTCCTTTGCAATTCTGCAGTTGTATTATGAGTTTAGCTGCCTCTGAGTATTTTTACTTAATGTTTGGCAAACTGTCCCCTCCTTTGTCTTCACTCCTATAACTCCTTCTTGGCGTACAGATATCAGCTTAACATTCTCTGCCAGACTCCTCTCAATTGTATGTGTTCTCATAGCATCCTAAACCTTCTCTGCCATAGTACATATCACACACTGTTCAAAACATCTGCCTTCTGCTCACACCATGAAGAATGGTCTATGTTCCCTGTGCAATCACAGGCCACTGTCGAGCACAGTGCCTGGCATAGAGGAGACCTCAATAACTATCAGTCAAATGCACGTTGGCATCTGTGGAGCCCTCTCTGCCTCCTCTTGCCTTAAAAGCAAATAAAGTGATGCTTAATGAATCAGCTAATGACAACTGCACTGACATTCCACCACGTTATATGAATTGTAATTTCTAATTCCCACAGCCCTTGACTGGTGCGTGATTTTTTTTTTCTTTTCTTTTCCCAAAGGTCGAGTTTTGAGCATTAATGGACTTCTTTGAATGCAAATGTGTAGTAGGCTTAAGCAACAACAAATCCAATACTTGGCTAATTAATTACCTATTTATTTGCAAGGATTTCATTTCACTCAGATCCACAATCAACACCCAAGGAAGCAGCAGTCAAGAAACCAAAGGAATACATGGACCACTGGAATAGAATTGAGAACCCAGACATAAATCCATCCACGTATGAGCAGTCGATATTTGACAAAGGCCCCAAAACAGTTAAATGGGGAAAAGACAGTCTTTTTAACAAATGGTGCTGGCAGAACTCGATAACCATCTGCAGAAAAAATGAAACAAGACCCATACCTCACTCCATGCACAAAAACTAACTCAAAATGGATCAAAGACCTAAATATAAAATCTAAAATGATAAGGACCATGGAAGAAAAAACAGGGACAATGTTAGGAGCCCTAATACATGGCATAAACAGTATACAAAACATTATAAAGAATGTAGAAGAAAAAGTAGATAACTGGGAGCTCCTAAAAATCAAACACCTATGCTCATCCAAAGACTTCACCAAAAGAGTAAAAAGACTACCTACAGACTGGGAAAAAGTTTTTAGCTATGACATTTCTGATCAGCACCTGATCTCTAAAATCTACATGATACTGCAAAAACTCAACTGCAAAAAGACAAATAACCCAATTAAAAAATGGGCAAAAGATATGAATAGACACTTCACTAAAGAAGACATTCAGATAGCTAACAAATATATGAGGAAATGTTCACGATCATTAGCCATTAGAGAAATGCAGATCAAAACTACAATGAGATTTCATCTCACTCCAAGGCTGGCATTAACCCAAAAAACACAAAATAATAAATGTTGGAGAGGCTGCGGAGAGATTGGAACACTTACACACTGCTGGTGGGAATGTCAAATGGTACAACCACTTTGGAAATCGATTTGGCGCTTTGTAAAAAAGCTAGAAATAGAACTACCATGCAATCCAGCAATCCCACTCCTCGGAATATATCCTAGAGAAATAAGAGCCTTTACACAAAGAGATATATGCACACCCATGTTTATTGCAGCACGGTTTACAATAACAAAAAGATGGAAGCAACCGAGGTGCCCATCAATGGATGAATGGGTAAACAAATTATGGTATATTCACACAATGGAAATACTACGCATCAATAAAGAACAATGATGAATCCGTGAAACATTTCATAACATGGAGGAATCTGGAAGGCATTATGCTGAGTGAAATTAGTCAGTTGCAAAAGGACAAATATTGTATAAGACCACTATTATAAGAACTTGAAAAATAGTTTAAACTGAGAAGAAAACATTCTTTTGTGGTTATGAGAGGGGGGAGGGAGGGAGAGTGGGAGAGGGGCATTCACTAATTAGGTAGCAGATAGGAACTACTTTAGGTGAAGGGAAAGACAGCACACAACACAGGGGAGGTCAGCACAACTGGACTAAACCAAAAGCAAAGAAGTTTCCTGAATAAACTGAATGCTTCAAAGGCCAGCGCAGCAGCAGCGTGGGTCTGGGGACCATGGTTTCAGGGGACATCTAAGTCAATTGGCATAAAAAAATCTATTAAGAAAACATTCTGCATCCCACTTTGAAGAGTGGCATCTGGGGTCTTAAATGCTAGCAAGCAGCCATCTAAGATGCCTCAATTGGTCTCAACCCTCCTGGAAAAAAGGAAAAAGTAGAAAACCAAGAACACAAGGTAATTATGAGCCCAAGAGACAGAAAGGGCCACATAAACCAGAGACTACATCATCCTGAGACCAGAAGAACTAGATGGTGCCTGGCTGCAACTGATGACTGCCCTGACAGGGAACACAACAGAGAACCCCTGAGGGAGCAGGAGATCAGTGGGATGCAGACCCCAAATTCTCGTAAAAAGACCAGACTTAATGGTCTGACTGAGACTGGAAGGACCCCAATGGTCATGGCCCCCAGACCTTCTGTTGGCCCAGGACAGGAACCATTCCCGAACCCAACTCTTCAGACATGGACTGGACAGTGGGTTGGAGAGGGATGCTGGTGAGGAGTGAGCTTCTTGGATCAGGTGGACACTTGAGACTATGTTGGTATCTCCTGCCTGGAGGGGAGATGAGAGGGTGGAGGGGATTAGAAGCTGGCGAAAGGGACATGAAAAGAGAGAGTGGAGGGAGAGAGTGGAGGGAGAGAGCAGGCTGTCTCATTAGGGGGAGAGTAATTGGGAGTGTGTAGCAAGGTATATATGGGTTTTTGTGTGAGAGACTGACTTGATTTGTAAACTTTCACTTAAAGCACAATAAAAATTATATTAAAAAAAAAGGAAATCAAAGGACACATTGCATTGGGCAAATCTGCTGCAAAGACCCCTTTAAAGTGCTGAAAAACAAAGATGTCACCTTGAGAACTAAGGTGCACCTGACCCAAGCCATAGTATTTTCAGTTGCCTCAAATGCGTGCAAAAGCTGGACAATGAACAAGGAAGACTTAAGAAGAGTTGATGCATTTGAATTATTGTGTTGTCAAAGAATATTGAATATACCATGGACTGCCAGAAGAATGAACAAATCTGTCTCGGAAGAAGTACAGCCAGAATGCTCCTTAGCGATGAGGATGGTAAGACATTGTCTCACTTACTTTGGACATGTTTCAGGAGGGATCAGTCCCTGGAGAAGGACATTATGTTTGGTAACGTAGAGGGTCAGTGAAAAAGAGAAGGCCCTCAACAAGATGGATTGACACAGTGGCTGCAACAATGGGCTCAAGCATAACAGTGATTGTGAGGCTGGCACAGGATCGGGCAGTGTTTCACTCTGTTGTACACAGGGTTTCTATGAGTCAGAATTGACTTGAACAGCACCTAATGATAACAACTGCTTGTGAAGTGGGCACTCATGCCAATAAGATGGGTTGGGGTGAAGAGCAGAGATGTTGGCTCATGTAACTGCAATACTGCTAGTCCCACTGGGAGCCAGTGGTCACACAATATAATAACGTTGGCTCCTGATGACCTGCCCTCTAATCAGTTGCTGTTGAGTTGATTCCGACTCGTGGTGACCCCATGTGTGTCAGGGTACTACTGTGCGCCACAGGGTTTTCACAGCTGTGATCTTTCAGTGGATCGCTAGCGCTTTCTTCTTAGGTGCCTCTGGGTGGATTCAGACTGCCAACCTTTCAGTTAGGAGCTGAGCGTTTAACCATTTGTGCCACACTCAAGGGCTCCACACTTGCTACTTACGTATAGGCTTTCAGAGTCAGAGAAGCTGGGCTAAGGAGGGGTTGATTATCCGGCTGCTGGATTTTCTCTTCATCTGGATATCCAGGAAGGCAGTATAAATGAATATAGATTTGAAATGTGGTTGGTGAATGGGCCAAAAAACTGGACTTGTGACATATCACATGAAGAAGGGAACTTTAGAGACCATTGCTGTCAGTGCCTCAGTCTTCTCACCTGTAAAATAGCTACTGACAGGCTGTTGTAAGGATTAAATGAGATGCAGCGTATGGAGCACTTAGCAAAGTGCCTGTCACTTAGTGCTTACTTAATAAACATGAGGTTCTGTTATCATTACCGTTAATACAATGCTGTTACAATGTTAATTACACAGTAAATGCTATTGGCCGTTATTACCATCATTGCCGTTTCTATGCATTCCATAGTGGCTCACCAAGGGTAGTGTTTTTCCTACTACCCATCTATTAATTTGTCATACTGTGGAGGCCTGTGTGTTGCTATAATACTGGAAGCTATGTCACCGGTGTTTCAAATACCAACAGGACTGAGGCACGTCCTCAGGAACGATCAATTGCTAGAATAGGACATCCTGTTTGGTAGAGTTCAGAGCCAGTGAAAATGAAGGATGCCCTCAATGAGATGGATTGACACAACAGCTCCAACAATGGACTCAAACCTACCAATGATCACGAAGATGGTGCAGGACCAGGCAACGTTTCCTTTTGTTATACATAAGGTCGCCGTGAGTGAGAGTCAACTCGATGGCAACTAACAACAACGTTACCAAGATAGGTGTTCTATAAATGTGGTTGGAAGCCTCCACCATGGTCCCCAATAATTCCTGTTCTTGTGTGACTGCCTCCCTCTGAGGGTAGGTTAGACGTATTGACTCTTTTCTAATGAGTGGAACACAGTGGAAGGGATGGAATGTCATTTCCAAGATTATGAATAAAACGACTGTGTCTTCCATCTCGGTTGTTCTCTGTCACTGTTCCCTGAATTACTTGCTCTGGGGGAGCCAGGAACGATGTCTTAAGGCAGCTCCATGAAGGAGTCCGTGGGAGTAAGCTCCTTATATGAGAAATATGACGTAACAAATGGAAGCTCTGCATGCTGGAAGTGGTTAACATGCTAGGCTGCTACCCAGAGGTTGGAGCTTCATGTCCACCCAGAGGCGCTTCAGAAGAATGCCCTTGTGATCTACTTCTGGAAGCCTGCCAACAGCTACAAGAGTGAGCCTAGAGGCAGATCTCATCCTAGTAGAACTTCCACACGGCTGCAACCCCTACCAGAACTACTCAGCAAAGTCACTACCAGATTTCTGACCCATGGAAACTCCAGGATAATAAATGCTACTGTTTCTAAACATTAGGATTTTGTGTAATTTGTTATGTAGCAATCTTTACTAAGACAATAGTATGAGAGCAGAATTTTGTCCATCCAGTTCACTAGCATATATCTAAGATCTAGCAACATTCCTTGCACATAGCAAGTGCTCAAAATATTTTTCCATGAATGAATGGAGGCCATTCTAAAGATTTCTTAACAGAGGAGAGCCTATCCCTCACTCGGAGCTTTTCATCAATGAGGGAGAAGAAATGTGCCAGTTTTCTTCATGAAAGGCATGGTGCTAAATGCTAAAAAGAATCAATCTTTTGGATTCTTATTTGAGAAACATTATGCAACAAATGGAGTCCCTGGGTAGTGAAAATAGTTAATGCACTTGGCTGATAGTCAAAAGGCTGGAGGTTCAAGTCCACCCAGAGGTGCCTCAGAGGGCTGGTGACCTACTTGGAAAAATCGGCCACTGAAAAACCTATGGAGCATAGTTCTGATATGCGTGGAGTCGCCATGTGTTGGAATCAGCTCAAGGCAACTGGTCATGTCGTAAATAATTTTTAAGGAAGTGCTTTGGTAGATCCTTCAAACACAAACTCAGTGGGCTGGAAGAAGCTAAAGGAACATTTTTCATGTGGCTAACGTTTACGCTTTTCCTGATTTGCAACCTCAAACCCCTTCTCTCGTTCCTAACAACACTACTTCATAGTCTAGTGACTCCAGTCTACCCAGTTCCCATGAAATCACCCATTTGTTCAAAAAACAAGCAACAGTGTCTATTTGTCAGCTTTTCATGTTGTACCTGTACGCAAACCACAACAGTTTCCACACCTAAAACTAAAGACTCTAAAGAAAGCCAATAATAGGCATATTAGCAGGTAGGAAGCAGTTGCCAGGCAGATCTCGGGGCTTTTCATGTGTACAGCCCCCAAATTAAGGTGGAGAGTGGACAGGGAAAAGCTACAGGGGCTCTCATTTCCACCGAGTCAGGGCAAATAGAGAGAGGGAGACAGGAGTACTGAGACGACTGCCCAGAAGAAGGTGACTCTGAGCTTTTCAAATGACAAGAGAGAATGATCCTGGGCTAGAGGAGCCGAATATATGGTGTCCAGTTTCTCATTAGGCTCATGGTGTCCCTCTCATGTGCAACCGTGTTCCAGTACTAATTTTCACAGTGCTTGAGTGCTTCTTAAAATGAGCAGCACTCACTCATGCCTCAATGCAGACTACACAGTCCATCTCTACACCTTTATTAAAGGGTACAGTGAGCATATACCTCCTTCCCAGGGGTAGAAATTTAGAGCTGTTAGAGATAGGGCTTTAGATATCCATTGCAAAATGGTAGCTCTCCCAAGTATTCCTATTTTTTTCATGCCAGCTTGGACATAAAATCATTCTCATGCACATCCATGAGTACATGGACACACACACATAGATGCTTTCACTTTCTTCACTGTTTTGTATTAAGCAACCTTTCCAACTCCAGATAAGAAATAATTAGCCTCTGAAAACTAAATCAATTATTTATTATCATTAAAAGTTAAAAACTCAAAGGATTCCAATTTTTTTCTTAAAGTGGCACAAGTCTGAGTTGAGAGACCCTTTTGCCAAATTTGAGGTGAGGGTTCTTTGTGCACAAAGCTCATTGTATATCCATTATTGATCATATAATTACAAATTCACCGAACACTCACCACGTGCAAGACAAAATGGTTGATTTAAAAAAAAAAAAAAAAGGTTCAAGGCACAGGACTTGCTTCTACTTCTAGGAATACACCCTATATACATAGAAAAAATTCACTGCACACACGTACATACCCGCCTGGAGAGGAACACTATAGCGTTGCTGATGATCGTGAAGTTTGGGGGCCAGAGCGCTTCATGTCCATCAACAAGGGACTAAATATGCAAGTAAGTGATGAGGCATCCGTAACATAGGAGCTTGTGTATCCTTGAAAAGAATAACACTCCTGTCTTGACGCGCAAAGATCTCCAAAAGGTATTGCTCGAGTGGAAGCTTATGGAGTCAGAAGAGGCTGTAAAATGTGATCTTCTATGCTAAAATGATACATATTTATACATTCTTACTACACATCTGTATTGGGTTGAAGCATAAGACTGCTGTTTTTATGGTCCTCACTGGTTAAGTACCAGCAATGACATATGGCTTACTTTTTTTTTTTTTTTAATATGAAACTAGATAGAAGGGGAATTGGAAGGAGCTGTACTGTCAACAGGAAGGAAATGGGGTCGGGGTGAAGAAAGAAGCAGGACTTTTACCATTTGTTTTGGAAGAGTCTTTACTGCTTGAATCCTTTCCAACAATTTTTCCCAATATTTGTGTAATAAAACAAGCCATGGAAGTCCAAAAATGGGAGGGGGCTCTGGGGTATCACTCTACCTCACAAAGATCAGAAGCTCCACACTCTTGGATCTCCATCAGATCAAACCTATAGAATATTTGTGCTCTGCTTCAGTGGTTGAATCCTCACCTTCCATGTGGGATACCCAGGTTTGAATCCCAGCCAGTGAGCCTCAGTTGTAGCCATTATCCGACTGTCAGTGGAGGCTTGCGTGCTGCTATGATGCATTTCAGCAGAGCTTCTAGACTAAGATCCACTACGAAGAATGGCCTGGTGATCTACTTCTGAAAATTAGCCAGTGAATACCCTAGGGATCACAATGGTTCGATCTGCAACCAATCGTGGGGATGGTACAGGACCAGGCAGTGTGTTGTTCCATTGTGCATGGGGTCATCATGAGTTGGGTCTCAATGAGACGTCAGCTAACAACAACAGGTCTTCTCAGAAAGCTTGATTTTAAATTGACTGTGGCCCAGCTTGTGCCAGAAGCAGTGTTGCCGTTGTCGTGTGCCATAGAGTCGATGCCAACTCACAGCGACCCTACAGGACAAAGTAGAACTACCCCATAGGGTTTCCTAGGCTGTAATCTTTATAGGAGCAGACTGCCAGGTCTTTCTCCCATGGAGCCACTGGATGAGTTTGAACCTCCAAACTTTTGGTTAGCAGCCAAACTCTTAACCATTGTGCCACCAGGGCTCCTTCCAGAAGCAGTAAAAACATTTAATTATCCATTCCTCCAGGCTCTGAAAGCCTTCTCTGTATCATATTGGAGGAGTTCGATTCAACTGCCTCTTCCTGTAGCAACAACCACATGCAGCAGTAGGCCCCCTGGAAAGTACAACCACCTGCACTTATGTCCCTGATTTGGTCCTTTCCAAAAGACATCGGCTAAGTAGCATTACAATGCTCTCATCATTATCATTGCTATTAGTCCTTTATCCCTGTTATACAAATAATAAAATAGAGGCCTAGACAAGTCAAATGACTTGTCTGTTGTCGTCGTACAACCAACAAATGGCAGAAATGGAGCTCAAACCTGGGTCTTCTGAATCGAGGTCCTGTGAGCTTTTTACTTCCAAAAGAAGTGTACATATTGTGGCTGGATTAAAAAAAAAAAAAAAAAAACCCAAGGTTTTTTTTTTTTTTTTTTTTAATCCCATTAAAGGGTCTAGATGGAAGAGTGGTTTGGTGGACAAAGTACAAAGAGGATGAGTTTGTTGACTAGGTACAAAAAAAAATCACATAAATGTGTAGGTGAAATTGGATAATCCTGACTTCTCATCCAAAAATCCATTGCTGCTGAGTTGATCACAAGTCACAGCAACGCTACAGGACAGAACAGAACTTCCCTGTAGGGTTTCCAAGGCTGTAATCTTTGTGGAAGCAGACTGCCACATCTTCCTCCCCCAGAGCAGCTGGTGAGTTCGAACTGCCAACATTTCAGTCAGTAGCTGAACACTTAACCACTATGCCACCAGGTCTCCTTTGACTTCTCATCAGGAATTTGAATAATGCAAGACTTGGTCTAATGCATAAGAACGCAGGATATTTTTGTCTTTAATGAAATATCTTTGCTCCCTCCCTCCATTCTTCCCTTCCTTTCTCTCTCTCTTTCTCTCTTGTCTCCTACGAAGTACAATTTGGTAGGTCAAGCTATACCCTGTACTTCAAGGGTTAAACCTCCAAGAATACCCGATGAGAAGTCAGTTTATCAATTGTGAATGAGACTGCTTGCAGAACATGCTAAGTCAACCCGTCAGCAGCTTTTCAGTTCAGCTGATCAATTTATACATGTGGATGTTAGCCCAGGAATTATAAAGTGCATTTCTCTCCTTCGGGGGAAAAAAAATCAAATAAATTTTCCAGCACCTTGAAGATAAAAAGGGTACAAAATGACAACCAGTATAGTTTTATAAAGACCAAGTCCTTTCGGATGAGTCTAATCTTCCCCAGCAGAAAAATTTTTACACTAGGCACTGGTCTGAACCATTCCCACCCAAGCAAATACTTAGTAATTGACTCCAAAAACTCTGAGGATGCCCAGACGTTCCTTCACCGGGCTGAACGCACAGGGGATATGCTGGTAAAGCTGATACATTCAGGAACGTTTCCCTTTCTCATCATCCCTCCCCCCAAAAGCAGAGTTGTATTACACACTGCACACATTTAAAAATGTAATACAATCAAAGGAAGCATTCTTCTTACTAAGGCTATTAAAAGAGCTAAGTAAATTCATACAGTATAATAAAAACGATTTATTTACTATGAGGCAAAAATGTTAGGGAAAACAGTACAACTTGCTCCATCTGCAAAATCAGGTTTCCCACAGAATATTCATCTTCATTGATTAAAAATTAGCTGGGAAGAAAAGCAAAGCTTTACACTTTCACTTTCACAGTGTAAGTTAATTTGAATGCTTCAATTCGGAAAAGCCCCATCTGATCACATCGAACTCCTTAATACCGAGCGTTGCAGAGTACTCTATTTGCTTCTTGAAATCATCAATTTATGTCCAACAGCATCTGTAGGAAAACAAGATTTGCCAAACGTGTCAAGATAGGGAACCACAGATCCCTGGGTTCTCAGGAAGAGGACTTTTTTTTTTTTCTTTCGCCATGCACTTCTGGGTGAATAAGAAAGGGATGAAGATTTTCCCTGAGAATATGGTACAATACCAAATTGGGGGGGAGGGCATGGATACCCTGGTGCCCTTCCATAATCAAAGAGAAAATTCTAGTTTTATATAGCCAGTGCTCCTGGGGGAAATACACATCCTTACCCACCTGCTTTGGGGGCTAGAATAAATGCAGGCAGACATTTCAGTCTTCAGTCATTCTCTTTTCTCCTGTGAGCCCTGGTGGCATGGTGGTTAAGTGCTCAGATGCTAAGAGAAAATGTTGGCAGTGAGAACCTACCAGCCACTCCGCGGAAGAAAGATGTGGCAGCCTGCTTTTGTAAAGATTACAGGCTTGGAAACCCTATGGAGCAGCTCTACTCTGTCCTATAGGATTGCTATGAGTCGGAATCAATTAGATGGCAATTTTTTTTTTGACACTATCCCTGTGTAACATTATTTTCATAATGAAAAATATTGTTAAGTTTTGTTTTTAGACTATGAATGCCAAGCTCTATTTTGTTGGGTCTCTGCCTCATTGTAACTATGCAGAATGGAGATGGCTTAGGATTTTTCTTGCCCTAAATTAATACTCCAAATGTCTCTGAAGCAACTGTACTAATCACTGTAACTAGAGATCCCTGCTTGCTGTTAACCACTGAACACTTTAAGTTATTGGTGTTTAGTTAAAATAGCCAATTAACTCATATTTAGGCTCTCTTTAAGACCAAGCCCTCTATTAATTGTTCAAATTCTGACTTTCCCCATACTTGCTGTGTTGGGTAAGCAGTATCTTCTCTCTGTTCCTCAATGTCTTCAGCTGTAAAATTGGCGTCATGTTATTAAGAATATTATCAGGCTTCTAAGTAGACAGGTGAATTAACACCTCCCTGTCCTTGCTAATGGGATCAGGGTCCTATGTTACACTTTGTACATTTTTTGCATTTTGTGACACTCTACATATTTCTTTAATAATCCCTATCACAGTTTAAAATTACGCATTTATCCACAGGCTTATCTGAATAATGGCTATCTCCAAAGCAAGAAATTAAAAGTTTAATGAGGCGATGACCAGGTCTCTTTGTTCCCCAGTACCCTCCCAGTAGGTAGCACAGGAGTCTCTTGGTGGTGCAAAAGGTTAACACGCTCAGCTGCTAAACCAAAAGGTTGGTGGCTCCAGTCCACCTAGAGGCACATCAGAAGAAAGATGTGGCAATCCACTTCTGAAAAATCAGCCATTGAAAACCCTATGGAGCACAGTTCTACTTTGGACACACATGGAGTGGCCATGAGTTGGAATAAACTCATGACAACTGTTTAAGTAGTACAGTACCTGTCCTAAACAAAAAAAAAAAGGAGGTGTCAATTCATATTTGTTGAATGCATGAATGAAATTTTGCCCAAGAAGCTCATCTCAGTTTTACTCTCTTTGGAATCATCCTCTTTCCTTTTCTCCACCTGGAGATACTTCACTCATTGAACCTACTGGTGCTGTCAAACAGAGGAAGAAATTTGGTCATTACCTGGCTGCCCTTCTTAAAAGTCCCTTCCCCTATGTCTGGGTTTGTGATCCTGGGTTCTGCAAATTTCTGCCACCCTCTTTCCCAGTATCCAGCATTAGAGATCTTCCTCTTCTTTGCTGAGTCACTCCATGACACACCTGGTTTCCAAAGGACATAAACCTGGGGCATCACCTTCCTTCAAGTTTCCCTGTTGTTTCAGGGTTCTGAGGGCAGTCAGTGACCCATTAATTCCATTGGCAGTAGGGGAATCTGATGAGTGGGTTTGGTTGCAAGGATTTGCCTGCTTTTGTTTGTTTGGGAGTATATTAATGGAAGAAGGGAGATGGAAAATAGCAGCTTTAGAAGCTGTGCATAAAATAACTATACAAAGTCCCAAAGCTAAATACTAGAAAATATATTTGCATTCTTCATCCGTTTTATCTATTCATGGGCTTTTTAGTTTTATAAAAACTGATCACCCAATGCATGCACATTGTAAAAATTGTAAGTAATGCAGAGGTATATATATTCAGTGGAGTCTCTGGGTGGTGCAAATGATTAACACACTCCTTTGAAACCTGTTCAGCATCATAGTAACACCCAAGCCTCCCCTGACAGATGCGTGGTGGCTGCGCGTGGGGTGTACTGGCCAGGAATCGAACTTAGGTCTCCCACGGGTAGGCACGAATTCTACTACTAAACTACCACTACCCTCACCTTGGAGAAAAAAAGACCAAAGACAAAAACCAAACCCACTGCCGTTGAGTCGATTCTGGCTCATAGCGACCGTATAGGACAGAGTAGGATTGCCCAATAGAGTTTCCAAGGAGCACCTACCGGATTTGAACTGTCAACCTCTTGGTTAGCAGCCGTAGCACTTAACCACTACGCCACCAGGGTTTCTACCTTGGAGACAGCAGGTGCTTAATAAATATTTAATAGATAAATGGATGAATGGATGGATTTTATACCTGGGCTGTATATAGTTTAATAGCCACAAGTCATATGCCAAAATTGCTCTTCAACTTCAGTGCTTTCAAATTCTTTGGGAAGCAAGCAAAGAAAGAGTCCTCCATAAAGAAGCTATAAATAAAGAATCTCCTCATTATCGCTGGGGATGTCCGTGTAATGCATGTCAACAGGCCTTCAACCTGAGTTCTCTATTAGTCCCCCTTCCCATTACTTCTGATTCTAGAGTTGACGCCCATGATAACCCCTGGGCTGTTCTGAATCATCAAAGCCTAAATTATATTGAGAACAATTTTAGTGAAATGCATTTAATTTTATTCTAATTAGCTGGAAACTGGCCATCTACATATCTTATTTCTGGGATCAGAATGATTAAGCAGCTCCATCCCTTGGCTCGGCTCCATCACCTCTGCCCTCTCTCCCCTACACTTTTGTTATTTTCATTCCCATTCTCTTTTCTAAGAAGTCCTGGTGGTGAAGTGGTTAAGCGCTTGCTGCCAACTGAAAGGTTGGTGGTTCGAGCCCACCAGCCACTTCCCAGAAGAGACCTGGAGATCTGCTTCCTTAAAGATTTACAGCTTTGGAAACCCTAGGAGGCAGTTCTACCCTGCCCTATAGAGTTGCTATAAGTTGGAATCCACCAACCAGTAAGGAGTTGGATTTATTTATTTATTTGGTTTTCTCTTTTCTAGGTCAATCGCACGTTCCAAAAAAATAAGAAAGAAGAGGGGGATATAAACTCCTTATATTTTAACTCACAAATTCCCCAATTCTTCAGAGTCAAGCAAACACAGGTTCTAGATCTCAGCTGTAGAAAGCAAGGAGGTTATTGTTAAATGACTTATAAGATCCTATTCAGATAAAAAAGAAATATGGAAAAGAGCTCAGAAGACTCAAATTCTGTGTAGGCTTAATGGCTCTAAAAAGTAACTCTGCCTACTCTGTGATTCCATTTATATAAAACTCTAGAAAAGGCTAACTAGTATATAAGGGCAGAAAGCAAATTAGTGGTTGTCTTGGGAAGCGAAGGAGGGGAGAGGATAGAAGAAGGGATGACAAAGGGGCATGTGGAAACCCACGTGTTCATTGCTTTGATTGTGGTGATGGATTCCCGAGTATACATATATGCCAAAACTTACCAAATTATACATTTGATGTACATGCAGTTTATTATATCTAAGTAAACAAAATAAGTACACCTTAACAAAGCTTTAAAAATAAATAAATAAACACTCCTGATTAAGGAGGGCAGTGTTTTACAAGAATCAAGATTCTAGGGTGAGGTCTCATCCTTACCCTGGAGTAGTCCCTTCCCAACCCTTGTTGTTGTTATTTCCCATTAAGTCAGCCCCTGACTCATGGTGAGTCCACGCATGGCAGAATGAAATACTGCCTGTTCCTGTGCCAGTCCCAGGATCGGTTGCAGATTGGACTGTTATGATCCATAGGGTTTTCACTGGCTTATTTTCAGAAGTAGATTGGCAGGCCTTTCTTCCTAGACCAACTTAGTCTGGAAGCTCTGCTGAAACCTGTTCAGAATTCTAGCAGCACTCAAATCCCTACTGACAGACAGGTGGTAGCTGCACATGAGGTACATTGGAACCCAGGTCTTCCACATGAAAGGTTAGAATTCTACCACAGAACTACCAATTCCTCTCCTCCCAATCATTACAGAGCTAATGATAATCTAGAGACATGCTGCGCACTCAAAGATACTTATCTGCCTGCCTTTAAATCCTTGAAGGAAGGTTCCTACCTTGCACTCCAACCTCATTATGTTCCACACTCCTACCTGCTTGCTATACTCCAGCCACGCTCACTGTGAACCTACGAATGTCTTTCAGCTTTGGAGGCTCTCCACTTCCTGCTCCCTATGCCTAGAATGTTCTTCCATTTGTTCTTTGTATGGTTGTTCTCTCTCACCTTCAGGATATACTTAAACATCACCTCCTCGCAGAGACCTTTCCTGATTACCCTATCCTCAAGTCCCATTTAGGTCCGTCATAGTTAACATACCAACACACACACACACATATATATATATGACCATGAGAATCAAAGTACAACTTTGAGTATATCCCACTTGAATTTAGAGACTGTCTCAAAAGTAGATTTGACACATTGAACACTAATGACTGAAGATTAGATGAGCTGTGGGATGACATTATACATGAAGAAAGCAAAAGATCATTAAAAAGACAGGAAAGAAAGAAAAGACCAAAATGGATGTCAGGAGAGACTCTGAAGCTTGCACTTGAATGTTGAGAAGCTAAAATAAATGGGAGAAATGAAGTAAAAGAGCTAAAGAGAAGATTTCAAATAGCAGCCCTAGAAGACAACGTAAAGTATTATAGTGACATGTGCAAAGACCCGGAGTGAGACAACCAAAAGGAAAGAACATGCTAGGCATTCTTCAAGTGGAAAGAACTGAAGAGCAAATTCAAGTCTCTAGTTGTAATATTGAAGGATTGGTGCAATGGTTAAGAGTTTGGCTGCTAACCAAAATGGTTGGCAGTTTGAATCCACTAGCTGCTCTTTGGAAACTTTATAGGCCAGTTCTACTACATCCTATTGGGTCACTACGAGTCAGAGTAGACTTGACAGCAATGGATTTTATGGGCAAAATATTGAATGACGCAGGAAGTATCAAAAGAAGATGGAAGGAATACACGGAGTTACTGTACCAAAAAGAATTGGTCAAAATTCAACCATTTCAGGAGGTAGCAAAAGATCAACAATTGATGGTATTGAAGGAAGAATTCCAACCTGCACTGAAGACACTGGCAAAAAACAAGGCTCCAGGAATTGAAGGAATATCAACTGAGATGTTTCAAAAAAGGGACGCAATGCTCGAGTGCTCACTAGTTTATGGTAAGTGATTTGGAAGACAACTACCTGGTCAATTGACTGGAAAAGATTCATATTTGCACCCATTTCAAAGAAAGGCGATCCAACAAAATGTGGAAATTATCAAACAATATCATTAATATCAAACGGAAGTAAAATTTTGCTGAAGATAATTCAAAAAGGGTTGCAGCAGTACATTTTCAGGAAACTGCCAGAAAGTCAAGCTGGATTCAGAAGAGGACATGGAACCAGGGATATTATTGCTGATATCAGGTGGATCTTGGCTGAAAGCAGAGAATACTAGAAAGATGTTTACCTGTGTTTTATTAGCTACAGAAAGGCATTTGACTGTGTGGATCGTAATAAATTATGGATAACATTTCAAAGAATGCAAATTACAGAGCACTTAATTGTTTTCATGCAGAACCTGTATATAGACCAAGTCATAAAAACAAAGGGATAATGGGTGGTTTAAAATAAGCAAAGGTGTGCATCAGAGTTGTATCCTTTCACCATACTTATGCAATCTGTATGCTTAACAAATAATCCAAGAAACTGGACTATATGAAGAAGAACATGTCATCAGGATTGGAGGAAGACTCCTTTGATATGCAGATGACACAATCTTGGTTGCTGAAAGAGAAGAGGACTTGAAGCACTTACTGATGAAGATCAAAGACTACATGATTCATTATGGATTGCAGCTCAACATGACGAAAACAAAAATTCTCATAATTGGACCAATAATATAATAAATGGAGAAAAGACTGAAGTTGTCAAGGATTTCATTTTACTTGGATCCACAATCAATGCCCTGGAAAGCAGCAGTCAAGAAATCAAATGACACATTGCATTGAGCAAATCTGCTACAAAAGATCTCTATCGAGTGTTAAAAAGCAAAGACGTCACTTTGAGGTCTAAGGTGCACCTGACCCAAGCAATGGTATTTTCAATGGCCTACCCAAACCCAAAACAAACCCATTGCCGTTGAGTCAATTCTGACTCATAGCAACCTTATAGGACAAAGTAGAACTGCCCCATAAATTTTCCAAGGAGCGCCTGGTGGATTTGAACTGCTGACCCTTTGATTAGCAGCCATAGCTCTTAACCACTACACCGCCAGGGTTTCCTTCAATGACCTAATAAGCATACAAAAGCTGAACAATGAATAAGGAAGACTGAAGAAGAATTGACGCCTTTGAATTTACGATGTTGGCAAAGAATATTGAATATAAGATGAACTGCCAAAAGAACCAACAAATCTGTCTCAGAAGAAGTACAGCCAGAATGCTAATTAGAAGAAAGGGCGGCGAGACTTTGTCTCACGTACTTTGGACACGTTATCAGGAAGAACCAAGTAGAAAGCCAGTGAGAAAGAGGAATACCCTCGATGAGATGGATTGACACAGTGGCTGCAACAATGAGCTCAAACCTAGCAATGACTGTGAGAATGGTGATTTAAATATATATAAATAAGGAGCCCTGGTGAGGTACTGTTAAGCCCTCGGTTGCCAACAGAACGGTCAGTGTTTTGAACCCACAAGCGTCCACCCTGCAAAAACAACTGGGAAACCCTACGAAGCAGTTCTACTCCGTCACATGGGTCACTATGAGTCAGAATTGACCTGACGGCACTGAACAACAACAGCATATATATTAACTCTAGTGTTAACAATATACTCGTTATATGTTGTGTGTGTGTATATATATATATATACATATATGAAAGACACAAAAAGGAAGGCGAGATTTGCTTTTACTCCTATTACTATTAGGCAATAGGGCAAAGTCATCTGATCCAACAGATGGTTGGCAGATTCCAACTGTCCTTGGATGTTTGAAGGAGAGACTCACGTTGGCAAACAGAAACAGCTGCGTGTGCATGTTCTCACATTTGTGAAGAGTTTTTGCAAACTGTTTCACTAGGTACTGGTTGTGTCTCATGGCACTGAGTTTAAAAGCATTTTAGGCCCTGGTGCTGGAGATTTCTGAAACTATTTGGCCTTTTGGGGACCTTTTTATACGGATTTTGATACTATCATGCTGGCTGGTTATTGTGATCTGTATGAGGCATATTCATTTACTTCTATTTCTTAAAGTTGTTTTTTTATCATGTAAATATCACATGTACACAGTAGACAAAAGAGAAAGTACAAACAGACAGAAACAAGAAACTATTCAGCAGCCATGTCCATCACTGTTAACATCTTGGTGTAAATACTTCTAGAAATGAATTAGTGCAAAGCAGAGATTCTGGAGACTGACTTTCTGAGTTCAAATTCTGGATCTCTGTCACTTAATAGCTCATAAATTTTGGAAACTTCAGCCTCTCTTATCCTTGATGTCATCACATGGCTAACAGGGATAATAGCTCCTTCCCCATAGGGTTGCTGGGGAATAAAGCATTTAAGATGTACAGGTGCTGGCCACAGCTAAACATATTAAGCAGCATCATTATCTTTTCATACATTTCAATTGGGCCTTTACGGTGTATACATTCTTGTCATCTACCATTTTTTAACTTAGTGATACGTTGTGCCTTTCTTTTCATACCAATTACAATGAATATACAGCATTTCTAAATTAAGTAGTATTAAAGAAGGGCTATTGCTTCCTTGTTAGAATGTAAACTCCATGTGGGAAATGCCCAGGTAAGCTTCATTAGCTGCTTTATCTCCAGCATCAAGCACAATGTTGCTTTTAGATGCCCTGGACGTCATTCCGACTCATAATGACCCCATGTGACAGAAAAGAAGTGCCCCAAAGGGTTTCCATGTCAACACTCTCCCTTCCTGTCCCCTCCTGCCTTCCAGTCCTTGCCTCTGGGATGTTGTGCTTCTTTAGTCTTGTTTTGTTTTACGGGCCTGTCTAATCTTTGGCTGAGGGGTGAACCTAAGGAGTGACTTCATTACCGAGTTAAAAGGGTGTCCGGGGGCCATACTCTTGGGTTTTTTCTAGTCTTTGTCATGCCAGTAAGTCTGGTGGTTTTTTTGTTTTTTTGAGTTAGAATTTCCTAGGCTGTAATCTTTTATGGAAGCAAACAGCCAGGTCTTTCTCTCATGGAGCCACAGGATGCTTCAAATTGCCAACCTTTCGGTTAGCAGCTGGGCACTTGACCATTGTGCCACCAGCTCTCCTTCTCAAGCACAACACCTAGCTCTTGATCAGCAACTCTGTAATGACTGTTCATGGCTAAACTGACTTGGAACTGGACAGGTCATAAACTGAAGACAGCTACAGCTCTGGAAACCAAAGTTGATACAAATGGAGAAAAATGAGGTCATTGGTTTCCCATCTCCTCTTAAAAAAATCACAACTTGGAAAGAAATATGGGAATTCTTAAATGGAATAATGTTCTGTAACATCTTGTGCAGAAAGCTTGGAGAGAAAGTATCCATGCTTTTCAGAAACACAGTTTTGCATTATTACTTATTCAGGTACAAAAGGAATTTGTTGTAGAGAGTCTAGAAATGGAGGTACATGCATGCAAACATAAAAGACAGAGAGACTATGTGCATAATGTGTGCATGTGTGTATGTGATATTCTGTGTGTGATAGGGTGTGTGTCCGTGATGTGGGATGTGTGTGTGTGTGATGTAGGGCATGTGTGTGTGTAAATGCAGAGCTGGCATCAAGCTTGCAATTTTATCATCCGTGAGCCACGTGAATTCTCAGCCAACTCCAGTCCTCACAACGTACTTGTAGCACTCAATGAAGTACATGCATTTTTGGTTTGAGAAATCCTTTTGAAATTAGGCTGTGTTTCCTAATCTCAAAAAAATTGCTGGTTGGATGATTTTCATTTCTTTGCAAAATGACAAGTGATACTTCATTTTTAGCAAAAGGTTAATGTTAAGTCTCCAAACTTTATAAATTGTACTTTCTCCATAAAATAAACTATCTCATGCTGGTGTGCAAGATTAGCGGGAAACGTTCACACTGTTGAAAATAGATGGATTTTGCATTTCAAGGTGACAAGTGCAATGTCAGACCCAATCAATCGATCACTGCATAATTATTATTGCAAATGATCCATATCCATGCTGCAAACCTTAAGGGGAATTTAATGAAGCAGTAAGCACATCAATAATAAGATCTACTTTGGTCTCTATTAAATCTCATGATTCTTAAGTATCCTGGCATGTTTTATTCTTCCTTTAAATCCCACGAAGACATCGAAAAAAGTGAGTGCTTGAAGGCTACTATTTAACAGCTCACTAAAGGCAATTCTAAGGATTTCAGTAAGATTTAGGCTCAGTATCTAACCCTCTTCATGTGTGTTGTTGTTAGCTGCTGTCCAGGAGAATCCAACTCATGATGACCTCGTGTGTGCAGAGTAGAACTGCTCTCCAGGGTTTTCATGGCTGTGAGCTTTCTAAGCAGATCTCCAGGCCTGTCTTCCGAGGTGTCTTTGGGTGGGTTCGAACTGCCAACCTTTTGGCTAGTAGTTGAGCACATATGTTGTTGTTGTTGCGCATATAGAATAAAGGAATCCAATAGTCAATCGATAGGTAAGGAACGGAAGTCCTATATAAAGTCAGAGTCAAGGTAGACATTTTCTTCTTTCATCTCCAGTTTTAATTTCCATGGGGAAAGCCCCAGCAAATAACAGCTGAATTGGGGTCTGATGATTGTAGTGAGAAGAAGTTTCTTTCTGAAGAGAGAAGGAGGAAACTTGGGCAGGATCTTACCTGCTATACTGTGTTTTGTGGTGTGTTAGAAAAAGGCACTCTCCTCTGGACAGGTCTCGCCCAAATGAGTGCGTGCGTTGGCAGCCTATGTATCCTTTGTGTAAAGACAACAGCACCTTTGCTTCTGGGTGGAGGCAGCCCCAGGCAATGGTACATGGCTTAGTGTGGAAAGCACAGACTGGACTTCAGACTCAGTAGACTCTTTGTCCTGGACTTGGGATGCAAACAAAGATGAGGGCCACAGGGTCCAGGTTTAGAAGTCAGAAATCTGCAGCTCACTGACCACTAAGCATTAGCCAGATTCTGTTTGTTGTACTGTGGTGGCTTGTGTGTTCCTGTGATGCAGGAAGTTCTGCCACTGGTAGGTTCACCCATGGTGGGCAGGTTTCAGCAGAGCTTGCAGAATAAGACAGACTGGGAAGAAAGGCTTGGCTATCTAATAGTGAAAATTAGCCAATGAAAACCCTATGGATCACAACAGAACATTGTATAACTCACTTGCTTTGGACATATCATCAGGAGGGGTCAATCGCTGCAGGGGGACAGCATGTTTGGTGAGGCAGAGGGCCATCTAGGGTGAGGGAGGCCCTAGGTTCATGGATTGGCACAGTAGTCACAACAGTGGACTCAAACATGCAAGCGATCAGAGGATGAGGCGGAGCCGGGCAGCATTTTGTTCTGCTGTGCATGAGGTCACCATGAGTCCGAGCTGACTGGACAGCAGCTAACAACAACAACAACAAGAGGAGCTGGGGGCAGGAAAAGGCTTGCAAGCAGAGCCGGCCCTTGTGTTTACTGGGGAATCAAGCACGTTTAAAAAATTAGATGCCATCTCTCAGACACCCACCCTACACGTCTTAAAGTCCTACTTTCACAAAATGCATCTCCTAATCGCCTTGTAATAAATACCTTTCATCCTAGGCTTAACAGCTCTCATTTGATCTTTACATAAAAAAAAAAGGTTTACTTTCAATATATGATTGGCTCCCCCTCTACCTCTGCTTTTGATTGTGTAAACTGGGGCTCATCGGTCCTTGCTCTCTGATCTCACCCCATCACGCATGCTATATTCAGCAGTTACTATCACCAATACTCCGGAATGCAATCCAGAGACTTCTTCTGGTCAGCCCCTTATGAGTGTTCATGTTTTTCTGAATTCACTCTTATCCTCAAGGCAAAGTCCATGATCTTAACTACTACGATGTCTTATATTCTCATAAAAATTGTGTTATTCCTGCATGTGATAATGATTGGATGTGTTTAAGAGTGCCTATGTGTGCATGTGGAAACCCTGGTGGTGTCGCTATGAGTCGGAATCAACTCGAGGGCACTGGGTTTTGGTTTTGGTTTTTTGGTTTCTGTGTGCATGCACGTGCCTGTGTGTGATCCTTTTTCTCTTATAAATAAAGTATGCTACCTTTGGCTGTGTTTTTCAAAGGAAAGAATGGCATGAGAGTTTGTGCCCTTTCCATTGGCTTAAAGCCTTGAGGACTTCAGGGAAAATGTAAAGCTATCACGCATATGAAAAAAAAGATCCCTCCCGTTTTACTCTCAGTCCTCCGTTAACTAATTGTGTTCCTGTTCTCATTTGTAGTACTTGCCTCTTTGATTAGCCTTTTAATTTAACACATTAACAGCACTCTCTTTGCTTGAATACTCTATCACTAAGCTCATTGAAGTCAAATGCCCTTGAAGATACTTGAAATGCCTAACAACACTCACTATTATTAAACCGTTTTGTGTGTCTGAGGGTCAACACAAAGTACACAGTTCCGGGACAAAGCAGGCTGTTGTGTGAGGTGCAATGCTTTACTCAAGGAACCCTCCCCCCACTCCTTACCCTAAATTCTGTAGGAGACCTCAGAGTTTCAATGTAGTTCAAGAGATTGCTTTTTCAGGGTTTCCTTTTGGTCCCTCTCATCAGAGTTTTCGGGTAAATGGCACTAGCGGCCTGCTGACTCGGCATGTGTGAGCAAATCTCTGTAGAGGTCTGAGGATCCGGCTTCTTGTGAATTGTGAATGTGGAGCAGCACAGACACAGAGAAGCATGCAGGACTTATACTAGCCTGTTAGGAGTGGTACCTATTGCCATCCAGATGATTCCAACTCATAGTGACCCTACAGAACAGGGTAGAACTGCCCCATAGGGTTTCCAAGGAGTGGCTGGTGCATCTGAACTGCCCACTTTTTGGTTAGCAGCCGAGCTCTTAACCACTGCAGCACCAGGGCTCTGTTATGAGTGGTAAAAAAGTCAAATTGGGTGGAATTTGGTTATCTGTAACAGATGGAGAAGGAGTCTCTGGGTGGTGCCAACTGTTAAACGTGCTTGGCTGCTAACGGAATGGTTGTAGGTTTTTGTCCACTCAGAGGCACCTTGTAAGAAAGACCTGGCGTCTACCTCTGACAAATCAGCCATTGACAACCCGATGGAGCACAGTTCTACTCTGACACACATGGGGTCGTCATGAGTAGCAGCTGACTTGATGGCAACTGGCAGCAGATTGGAGAAGTGCTTGAAGTCCTTGGAGAAAATCATTACTTTTCAATTCTTTAACACTACTGGATTAAAATTTTAAAACGTGCTTATCCCTTACTATTGGGTTCCCCATACTCCGCAGTGCACCCTCCCCTGGCTGTAATTCTAGGATGTTGTGTAATGAATGTGGGTTTCGGATTGCAGGTCATGGGCAAGGCAGCTCTAAAACACCGTGTCCTGGTTCCTGCCCAGCTCAGAACTCACTCTCTGGTCATGTGTCTTTGTACTCTGAGTTTTGGCCACCTGGAACTTGGACTCACTAGTGGCCACTTTGGTCACCATTCTGGAGCTTTCCTAGGCACAGTACATTCTTTCCCATCACCTGCTGCCTAGCATCCTCCTACGTCACAGCCACTCCTTATCCTTCAGGTCCCAGCTCAGAAGGTGCACTCTTGGAGCAATCTTGCCTAAGCCACCATTCAGAATAGCCCTCTACCTCCCTGACTTCTATTATCCAGGCACATTTTTTGTTTCTATCTTATCAGTTCTCATCCCATGCCATGATTAGAGTACTCGTGTGTGTAGTGGGCATCCTGTGGGCACTGGTGGTTCAGTGATTAAGACCTAGGCTGCTAACCAAAATGTCAGCAGTTTGAATCCACCAGCCGCTCCTTGGAAACCCTATAGGGCAGTTCTACACTGTTTTGTAGGATCACTATGAGTCGAAATCAACCGGTTGGAAAGGGTTTTTTTGTTTTTGGTTTTTCTGCTAATATCTCTTGAATATTCCTTGGGAGCCGCTCTCTCCCCTACTCTCAGTTTGTGGTTTTCTAGGGGTGATCCTACCACCAGGTTCTAGAGAGCAAGCACTTTACTGAGGCTTGGACATGTAATTTCTGGGCTTGGCCCAGGGGTGGGTAAGTGACCCCGTCCAGGACCAACATAATCAGGCTCAGAACTTTTCTTAGAACCAAAACGAAATGAGTGTGATCAACCCAGGAGGCTGCTATAATTGTGCAAAGTAAGCCTGCCAATGAACTTCAGGTGCAGCTACTATCTGTCTGTCAGTGGGGCCTTGAATGTTGCTATGATGCCGAACCGTTTCAGTGGAGCTTCCAGACTAACAGAGACTAGGAAGAAAGGTCTGGTGATCTACGTCCAAAAATAAGCCAATGAAAACCCTATGGGTCATTACAGTTCCACCTGCAACCAATCACAGGCTGGTGCAGGGCTGGATGGCGTTTTGTTCCATTGTAGATAGGGTCCCCATGATTTGAGGCCAGCTCGACTGGAGGCAACCACAAAGCTTCGGTCCGCTAGCGGCCACCCTGGCTACTATGTGGGTAGAGGACAAAAGAGAGCGGATCTGAGAAACTGAATCCGAGGCTTTCTGGCAAAGCTTGACCACTTGTATCCACCTGGTCTGGAAGGCCTACCTCTGGACTTCTCATACATGTGAACCAATATATTCCCCTCAGTTCAGTTCTGCAACCAAGACTTCACTAAAACACCACATCTAATGTTTTTCCTCCTTTGTTTCTATTTTTGCTTTGTTTTGTGTGTTAAGTTTTATCTGTCACCTCAACTATGTATAAGTTCCAAAAGTACTGGAACTATATCTTTTTCCCTGTATCCTCAGCATACACAATATTCGGCAAAATTGGAAATTCTCATTAAATATTTGTATAGAAGAAATGAATGGAAAAAAAAAAAAAAAACAACCCTAGTTTCTATGTATGTATAGATCCAGTAAGATCTTGCAAACATGATCATCGTCCATAAACATATATTGAGCTCCCACCTGGTGTGTATCGTGACAACCAAGTATAGAGAAGGCTCAGGGCCCTCGCTCGTGCTGAAGAACTTAAAGTGCAATTCAGAGAAAAAGAAAAGAAACAACCAAATACACAAGTGCATGCAACTCCATATTGCTGATCAAAATTAAACCCTATTTTCATTTTATCAGTGTTACAGTTAGGACAAATGATTAGCTTTGTCAGAAATATAAATAGATTTGCAGTTAATGGAATTACAGGTAACACTCTTCAATAGCAGAAAGATGAATCTACAAGGGATGTTTATCTTTGATGTGTGGGAAAAGCAAAGTCTGTACATCAGGTATTAAGAGACAGGACAAAACTTTGGGTAATCAAAGAGAGCAAGAATGCAAATGTTACCCATACCGAGTTACGTAAACTCAAGGCAAGACCTAACTTTCTCTCTCTCTTCTTCTTCTTTCTCCTCCCTCTTGTTCCCTCTCTGCCTACACACACACGTTCTTTCATATTCTGTACCTATTTCAAGCCATTTCCCATCCAGCAATGCCACCCAGTCTACTGGTGAGATCTTGAAGTACGGTGGAGAATATACTAAAAAAAAAAAAAAAGGCAAAAAGAATACATAAGTTTCCATATCAAGGTACCTAGGAATGTCAGTTCAACATATAAGATGTGGAAGTTTAAAAGCAGTAAAACCATGGGGAATACGAGACAGAGAATGCATAGGCAGCCATGGTGTGTGTTCTATGCAATCCACAGTGCTTCTTGAAATGGCCTTGTATTTCCCCAAATCATCGCCAGGCAGGTGTCTTCCTCCACCCCCTCTCCATCCCAATTGTTTTCTTGGATTTCCACCTAAGATGCCTTACAATAATAAATTGAAAGCACAATGTGCAATTCTCTCTCCACTTGTCCTAAAAGCTTCATGTTCCTCAGTTGTCAAAACAATGCTCTATTGCTTCCGGAAATTATCTCGTTGGTATTGAATATCAATTTTTCAATTTGTTCTTCTCTGAATGGGGACACAGGGTTTCTACAGAAACTAATTTGCTTATGTCGTTCAAACCTGCATCATTTGATCAAGTATTTGTCTGAAGGTTCATGAAATTTTCTAAAGGTATCTGAAATACTACTCAAAACGAGAAATGAGGAATACAGCCTGGTTTTGTTTGTTTGCTTTTTTTTTTTTTTTTTTTAATGATCCTCTGGAGCTAAAGAACATGTAGAGCTAACCAACAATTATTTTTAAAATTTAAACACAAAGCCTCCAAAACCCATTTTATTAATATTCATATGGTTTATCTAAAAAAGAAAAAAAATTGAGAATGAATACAAGCCAGGTGTCCAGAATTTCCTACCAAAAGAATGCACTGGCCCATTTTTTAAAATTTTGTTTCCTCCAATGCGATGATATGTCTCTGCTGCCCTATATATTTGAACCATTATTTTTGCAAGAAATTTCAGACACAAAAATTAAGTGAGTTTAGTGTTGTTATTAGATTGGAAAGAAAAATGGATGGGGCTTGATGATACAATACACTTTACTGACAAAGAGGAATGTGTGTGTAAACAGAATTTCAGAAAATACAAAAAAGAAAAAAAAAGACCCATCAATTTACATCTACGGCTTTCTGGGTGCTCAAGCAGAAAATAACATATTACTCCCTCTGCCAGAGAGAGTCTGCAGCAAGTGGAGGCCACGAATGGTTGAGCCAGGGGAGAAGATGTAATTTACAAATGAGCTCCTATTCATTAGCTTTGGGTTGGTCCAGTTTTCCTCTAATCAACCAGAAGGTCAGGATGCTCACAAAGGCCAATCACCCTTTCTCTGCTCTAAAGAATACCACACAAGGGGTGCTTCTGACTTGAAGATCCTGGGAAATTGTTCTTAGCTGCCATCAAGTCAGCCTACAACTCATGGCAACCCCATGGACAACAGAACAAAATGTTGCCCAGGCCTGGGCCATCCCATGATTGGTTGTGGATCAGACCATTGTGACCCATAGGGTTTTCATTGGCTGATTTTCAGAAGCAGATCACCAGGCCTTTCTTCCTCATCTGTCTCAGTCTGGAAGCTCCGCTGAAACCTGCTCAGCATTTTGAGGTATACAGTGACTAGACTGAGTGCTTAATGAACTTGCCAGGTCAATAGAAACAGACTTCTAAATCAGAATTCTGTGTGGGAAAAGGAGTCATGGTTCTATTCCTCAGCAACAACACACAAGTCTGCCCTGACTGACTGGTGCTGGCTGCGCACGAGGTGCGTTGGCTGGGATTCAAGCCGTGGTTTCCCTCATGGCGGTGAGAATTCTACCCCTGAACCATCAATGCCTCTGGGAGACTACTCCTTTTCAAAGGCTTCAAAAATATCTTCAAGGTGCTCCTTGATTGAGTGCCAAAGAGAAGGTGGCTTGGGTTTGGAGGAAGAGCATGGTGGTTGGAGCATTTGAGAGAATAGAGTGGGTTTGGGTTCTGAGAAGCCCCCTGGTGATGCAGAGTCAGTGGGGGTGGGCGAGTGCAGCACAAATCACCGTCAAAGGTGAGAGATGAGGGAGGGTCGACACTCTCCTACCTAGCCAAAAGAGCTGGGTCCATCTTCCTCAGTCCCTAACTGAGGTATAGCGATTGACTCCTAACCAAAAAGGATGGCCACTGGAATCCACCAGCAGCTCCTTGGAACCCCCACAGGGCAGTTCTACTCTGTCCTATAGGGTCACTATGAGTCAGAATTAACTTGACAGCAATGGGTTTGGTTTTCTGGGTTTTGGTAACTGAGATATACAAGAAGCCCCGGTGATGCAATGGTTGAGCATTCAGCTGCTAACCGAAAGCTTGGCAATTTGAACCCACCCAGCGGCTCCACAGGAGAAAGACCTGATAATCGCTCCCTTAAAGACCAGGCAGTATGCTCCTGTAAAGATAACAGCCTCGGAAACCCTATGGGACAGTTCTACTCTGCCACAGGAAGTCCCTATGAGTTAAAATGGGCTCAGTGACATCCAGCAACAATAACCGAGATATACAGTGAAAAGTATGGGTGCTTAATGAATTTGCCAGATCAACAGAAACAGGTTTCTGAATCAGAATTCTTCAGGGGAAAAGCAGCCATCTTTATATTCCTGAGGCATTTTGCTGCAAAGCAGTTGAGTCATAAAAAATATAAAAACTCTGAGCTTCAGGGATAAAGCACTGAAATCTCTCTCTCCAAAACAAAAATGTTTCCTCGGTCGCCACCAGCAGTTTTAAGCACAAATTCCCACAAACAGGAACATTCAACCTATGGGTCAACTGCCTTGGAAGAAATAGGCCATACTCAGGCCTTCAATGAACCACAATAGGAAATAGGGACGGCAAGCTGAAGCAGGACATCTGAGCATTAGGTTTGAGAAAGGGGGTGGATGCCTGAAACAGGCACGGATAATTAGCACGTTTGTGAATTGTGGTCAACAGGCACTTAATATGAACCATCAACCCTGCATTTTCAGCGTTTCATAATTTTCACATCTTTTACTTAGTTGTACATCTCCAAGGTCCAGCATAATGACTGCTGTACAGTGGGTGCTTAATAGAGGCTTAATAAATAATTGGTAAATAATTGGAAACCCTGGTCGCACAGTGGTTAAGCATTTGGCTGTGAACCAAAAGGTTACAGTTTGAATCCACCAGGTGCTCCTTGGAAACTCCATGGGGCAGTTCTACTCTGCCCTGTAGGGTCGCTATGAGTTGCAATCGACTTGATGGCAATGGGTCTGGTTTTTGTTTTTTAGTAAATAATTAACTGAATAAGTCATTGGTGGTTCAGTGCTAGAATTCTTGTCTTCCATGTGGAAGACCTGGGTTCAATTCCCAGCCAAGGCAGCTCACGCACAGCCACCACCCATCTGTCAGTGGAAGTTTGCATGTTGTGATGCTGGCCAGGTTTCAGCAGAGCTCCCAGACTGAGACAGAATAAGAACTGCTTGGAGATCTACTTCTGAAAATCAGCCAGTGAAAACACTGTGGATAACAACAGTTCAATTTGCAAATGATCGTGAGACTGGCACAGGACGTGGCAACTTTTCTTTCGGTTGCACATGGGCTCACCATGAGTCAAGGGCTGACTCAACCAGCAGCTAACAACAACAGATAATAAACTGAATGAATGTATGATGAATGAGCATATTAGCACTATGGTAGGTACTAAGAAATATTTTATAAGCACAAAAAAAAATAAAATTAAAGGATCGATTGAAACACCGTCTATGCAAACATTAAAGATGCTGCTGTGGAAGAATACTTACTGGCATAAAAATATGTCCATGAAATGTTAAGTGATGAAAGCAGGCTACAGAACAGTAAGTTCTAAGACAGTGTGATCTAATTTTTTGAAACAGAATATTCCAACTAAAAGACTTTTTTTCCCCCTTCACATTCTAATGTTTCTGAAATGGAGATATGCTTTACAGTTGACACAGCCTTTTAATATGATAGCATTTCTGCCTTCCCCGCACACATACACAAAAAGCAGAAACAAACAACAAAAACTCTGTATTAAATCGATGGTATGCCTTATAATCTTCATAATTAACATTGTCTCTGAATGAAGAAAACAAGCGAATGTGTTAGAAAAATATCTATGAGACTATAACCAGCATTCATATTGAGGTATATATCGTCAGGCACTGGAATGGTTAGTAATATTTATTTTCTTTTCGTTGACTAATTTTATTACAAAGAGCATGCGTACTGTGTGTTAGAAACAAGGGAATAAATGCTATAGTGAAAGCAGGAGATGTTATTTCTCATCTAAACGAACTTAGGTTAGGATCAAAAACTTGGAGCATAACAACGGCTATAGTGAAATAGCTGATCATAATCTCTAATCTATGTCACCACCACCAGCTGCTGTTGAGTTGACACGGACTCATGGCGACCCCATGTGTGTCAGAGTAGAACTGGGCTCCACAGGGTTTTCAATGGCTGATTTTTCAAAAGTAGGTTGCCCGGACTTTCTTCTGAGGTGCCTTTAGGTGGATTCAAATCTCCGGCCTTTCAGTCAGCAGTTGAGCACTTTAACCATTTATACCACCCTGGGATTTCCCTAAACTGTACGGCATCTATAAATCAGACAATCTGTAATTAGTTTACAAGCAAGTGCTAGAATGTGGAGCACAGACCGGAAAAAGCTTTAGGTGTTCTGGAATGAGAAGGCTCAGTATGGGTTGGAGAATTCAGAGGAGCGTCCCCAAACAACTGGGATGAGGGCAAAAATGCAGGGGAGAGGCCGTGGGCAAGTTCAACTACTCTCTAAGTTTGCTCAGAGCAGGATGCGGGTGGAGTGTCCCCGTCGTGGAGTTTCTGCCAAGAGCAACACACAGTAGGAGATACAGGACTCCTAGCATCCTGTAGAAAAAATCATACATTTGTATTTATGTCTTCTTTTAAGTGATTGAGCTCTATTAATCAAAGCAGCCATGTTATCTACCGACGTAACTGCATCTCTCCCCTGTCTTTTCAGCATCACCCAGTTCTCTGTTGTTGCGTTGTTTTATGCCGTCGAGTCAATTTCGACTTACAGCCACCCCAAAGAACAGAGTAGAACCACCCCACAGGGTTTCCTAGGTTATAATCTTTACCGGGGAGCAGATCGCCAGGTCTCTGTCTTGCGGAATGGTTGGTGGGTTCGAACCTCTGACCTCTTGGTTGGCAGCCAAGCGCTTTACCATTGCACTATCAGGGCTCCTTAAAAGCTCTCTGCCTGTTGCTAATTTCCATCCTGTGGTTGCCAGGAGTTGAAGTTGACTCCACGTCAACTTTTTTTTTTAGAGTATGGTGTTCCTAAAAGGAGGGAGACCCCATGCACGGGGAACAAAACGCTGCCAAGCCCACTGATTGCACTGGCTGGCAGTTGAACCAGGGTCTCCAGCATGGAAAGTGAGAATTCTACCACTGAACCATCACTGCCTCTCAGCACAGATTAGGTCTCAGTAGAAGTGACTCCCCCTTCTTTTCCTGGAGGCCCACAGGCAATGCTGCGCTCCCTTCGTACTGTACCCCAGTTTGGAGAAACGATACTGCCCAGCAGTTAGCAAATGGTGCTCTGGAGCTCAGCTTTCCTTCCCTGTGCACCCAACTGTCTTCACAGGGAAATGATGTGCAGTGAAAACTACTTTTATTTTGCATAGGAGAAACTTTTTGAGAAAGAAATTTAAGGCAAGAATGTATAAATGTTTGGCCGGACTAGATGATTTCAGGGCTACGCAGCCACAATTATATTATCAGGCTCGCTTACAGGGGCTACACTGTGTTTTTAATTAGTACTATTCTGAAGTGTTCCATTACCTTTCTGTTCCCAAGAAGACCATATTAAGGCACTGAGATGACTCAGAGAGTACAGGAGAGAATATAGGCTCTAACCCACCTGCTCCTACCCCTTCCCTCCAAGAAAAAAGTTTTCCATCTTAATAAAAGACCTTCTCACTGATATCATGTGCTATAAACACAGATAGGTGCATATAAAGAGCCTATTTAACCAATTTAAGGAACAACACCAGGGATAACAGAATAGGGAGCTGTTTTACTGCATCTCCATGTCTCTTCATTTTCATTTTTATATCCATGAGAGAGCAGCAAAAACGATTTTCATACATCGATATCACTCAGACTCGTTTTCCTAAAGCAAGGCAAGCTGTTTCACAGAAATATCAGCCACATTTAGAGGGTCTTTATTTACAGACTAGAAGGCAACAGCAGAGCCTCCGTACTGAAAAAGAAGAAAAGTATAGAAGGCCCTTAAACCTTACCACATTAATGCTGGCTCACTAATTCATATCGCCTTAAACAGCCTGCACCCAGCTGTTCCAATTTAAAGTCTCTCTTTGCCATTTTTTGAAAGCAGGGGGGGAAAAAAAAAACTTTTGAATTAAAGATGTAAATAGAATACTTGAGAACAGGGCAGGAAGTTAGTAAGCATTTTTCTGTTTGATAAATGCAGTTAATAAAAACATGTAATTCGGAAAAGCATCAGTCAGAGAGAGGAAAATAGAAATAGAGGGACCTGGCTTTTAAAGGTCAAGGATTAATTACTAGGAAGCAGGTGAGCAAGCTTTTAGGACCTAGGACTATGCTTACTCCTCTGCTTTCCATTACAAAATATCCAGGTGTAAGAGCTGGCAAACTTCAGAAATAAAAACAGCCACACTACTTAGCAACTCAGAGAAAAAGTGTGGCCAGCAATGTTCCTCCCCATAGCCTAAAGGAACTGAAATCCGCTTACAATGAACCAGAATTCACTCATGAAACAAAGTCCAAAATAGACTTCTTTCTCTGAAATACTACTACAGCTATTTCCTTGATAACTGATGCATTGATTCCACGTGTCCATTTTGTAATGCTTAAGAACCCACAGTGGTAAAAAATAAAAATTACAAACATTCCAAATTTTAATTGTTTCGACCTCCGCAGTCAAAAAAGAAACGGTGATGAGACTTCAGTGCTTTTATGCAAACTCCCTCGGTTAAGTGTACGCTGTTTCAGCCAAGGGGTTTTCCATTCCCAAACACCTCTGGAATTGTATGCAAATGTAAAGAGGAAACTCAAACTGAAAACAAAATAACAATGGAGAAGATCCATCCCCACCCATCAGAATTCATTGTCCTGAACTGCACAGAAATAAAAGAAGTAGAAAGGAAGCTCAAGTCACTACCAAGGGAAGATGTTCTAAAGAAAAAGGGGGAAAAAAGAAAGTCAGAATTACCAGACTCACTGATGGATAAGGAAGTCAGGCACCATACAGGTCTAAAGAACTATGTAATTCACAAAAAATTCAACAGAGCCCTTCTTTCTTACAGGCTTAAAAAGAAGTTCATCTGTTCCACTTGGGCTAGAAGTGATGGGGGGGAGGGTAAAGGTTTTTTCTAAGTATGTTGAACAACGTAATACACCAGTGATGATGATGATGACGATGATGAAGAAAAAGAGAGGTGGAGGATTACCTCGCAAACACCTCCCTCCTTTGGAAAATTGGGGAATACCCTATCTTAACTGGGAAGTCACAGAGCTAGCTCTTTAGCGACTGGCATATTAAATTCACACATGCCCTTTACTGGCCCAACTAAACTCAAACACATGCTTGCCCCCCAAAGTATGACGAGGAATTTTTCTGAGCCACTTGGGCTAGAGGACTATTTTTCACGGCCTCAGCAGTTAAATATTCTAATTCTTAACTGCAGGCTATCACGTCAATGCATTTACTTTAATGTCCATCTCCTGAAAACAAAACAAAACTATATCTTATTTGTCAGTAAGCCAGACAAGCACATTTAAATCCATCTTTCCCAGACCAATCTCGTAAAACACACACAAGCTCTCTCTCTCTCTCACACGCATACACATACCTGTTTAAAGCAAATAAAACACAATATTTTCATCTACAACACACAACCCCAAACAACAAATAAGGAGTCGCTTTTGAGAAAGAAAAGCAGAGCAAACAAACAAAAACAGCCAGCACCCCTAAGAACAGTGCATTCTAGGTAATTAAATGAAACCCTTGTCAGCTACAAGTGCTGCAGTCGGCTGCCCCACACCTCTCCTTTTTTCTGACTTCACCATTATCAGGGTTTCCAGAAAAGAGAAAGCCATGCATTCCCCACACATTTTTGTTATTTCCGTTTTTTTTTTTGGTAACTGAAAATACAATTGCAGCTTCATGCTAATGAACCCGGTTTTGCCTAAACTCCCGCTGGAAATGCAAGCACATGTACTCTAGCAGCTTGAGATTATTCTGCCACCAGCTTAATCACCTTACACAAAATGCGATTACTCTGGGCTGCAATCTTTATCCCCGAAGTCAATTTATTAATCAGAGAGAAAGAGAGAGAGAGGCTACCTACCCACAAATACATCATCATCTTGAAAGAGAAATCAAAGGGTCTGTCAGCAAACAGAAGTCTCCTTACTTCACCAAGAGTATCTGGAAGAAAAAAAACTGAAACCAGTGGGTAGAAAATCTTGCCTTTTCCTGCCAAGTCCTTAGAGTCTCTCTTCTTTTCTTACACAAGGTTTGGTGTGCTTGTTTATGAGTTTATGAGGATAGCAGTCCTTCAGTAGAACTGTGTGTGAAGTCACTTGCTTCGGGCTGCCTCTCTCTGTCTCTCTCTCTCCTTTGCCTCCCTAACTCTTGCCTCCTGTCTCTTTCTTGTCAAGGCTGCCTAGGTAACAAATTCTTGGTGTGGCTGTTTAATGAGCAAATCCGGACATTCGAGGCAGCCAGCCACAGTGGCAAACACAAACACTGAGAGTACTGGTGAGGTTAATAACGACAGCAATGGGAGACTCATACATGGGCGGCACTACACCATTTCCTGATGGCTGGTGGGAGCTGCACAGGAGTCCCCACTGGTGGAATTTTCAGGAAGGCAGCCGATCCTCTGGAGGCGAGCACATCTGTCCAGAGCCGGAGACTCTGGGGGGCCAGCGTCGGAGAATTTTTTAAAACTCTCTAAGTCAAGCTCCAGCAGCAGAGGAACGAACATGTGCAGCAACCCGGCTTCCCCTTTATCTCTTTAAATGTACTTCAGATAAAAGCAGCATCCAGTCGGGTCAAGGCCTCCCCAGTCTCATTACTCTTTACACCACACTGCTCAGCGCACTTGTCGATGGCCATCTACCGACTCCTCAGCGTCATTGCGGCCTCAGAGGCTGCGGTGCCGTCCCTGCAGCTGTCGCCTGCCTGCCTGCCTGCTCGTGGCTGTGCAAGGCAGCCGGCTCCCAGGTCCCTGCTTGGGGCTCTCAGCCTGGGTGTGTAGCAGGAAAGGAGATGGGGGGGACGGGGGAGGGGGCGTTGATAGTGCTTGTGCCAATTCTGCAGCTTAAAAGCAAAACCAAACCCACCAACTCAACCCAGCAAATGGAAAGCATCAAAAAGACTTGCTAGCACAAATACTTAGCCTTCCTTCTTAATCTAAGGACGGAGAGTATGTATCTCCCCTCGTTAGAAGATCAGGTTTTGGCATACGTGTGTACCCGTGTGTGTGTGTGTGCCCGTGTGTGTGTACATGTGCATGTGTACGCGTGCACGCTTCTTCTCCCTCCACCTTTTGCAATCGCAGACCTGGGGAATTTTGCGGTGTGCATAAAACTTGATCATTCCAACGGGCTCTTCTTGCAAAATCCACAGGCTCAGATGCACAGCTAAAAATCCCTGAAACGACCCAAAATTTTTCTTCCCTGAATCAATTCTCCTTTATTAGTTGTTCTTTTTAATCCATTTTAAATTGTACACTTTATCTTGAAAATTATCTCCATTACTGAAATACATCTCGAACAAGAGGATGGGGAATGCAATTTGCCCGGCATATTAATTGATGCAGTGCTCAATTATTGATATATAGATAAAGAAGGGATTAATATTAAAACACACCATGTCCATTAGAGGAGAGGGAGGAAATTACCTCTTGCTTGGGTCTGAGTTTTGACCATTGGTTACATATTTACACATCACATAGAAAAGCTGCCTAACTGAGCCCCCAGGTACTTTACATTTCAACCCAAAACTGCACCAGGTAAAATGCCACCTAAATAATTAAAATGCATTAGCTAAATTGTGGAATCATCTGCAGCACTTGGGGGCAGGTGGCAAGGCACCTGTTAAAACAGCCCCTAGGTAGTCCCATCGAGATGCATAATGCCCAAGCCGGTTTGGGAAAACCAATGGCAACCCATGCCATTAAACAAATAATGATGGAGAGAGCCCAAGGGCTGGCTACCTTGGAGGGGTAAGAAAATAACCACAGCCACCAACTGGCAAAACTGCAATCACACGTGTGTATTAACCTATCTGCCTGCAGCATTTTAGAGACCCCTGAATCACAGCAAATAGGCTTAGGAGGAGGGTGACCAGCTGTTCTGGTTTGACCAGGGCTGAGAAATGTACTGGGATGTGGGACTTTTGGCGATAAAATCAGGTCAATAGCAGAAAAAACATTTGGTCATCGTACTTTGGAGAAAAACTGGACTCACTTGGTCCACAGTTAAGAAAATGAGGGACTCCATCTTCCATATTATTTTTGATAATGGTGAGCTCAGGTACACATATTCTCCATTAAATACAGATTTGCATAGACAACAAAATGTGTCCTTTCTGATAGGAAGCCTGGAGGGGAGCAGCAAGCATTTCATGTTTTCGCTATTAGCACATGTGTGTTCATTCACTGATCCCACAAACACTCCACTGGACCCCTGCTCTGCATCATTTCCTGTGTCAGTACTTGGGATGCAGTGGTGCTGAATGGTGATGCAGATGTTTGAAATCAGTAGGCATCAAACAGTGTGAAGATGAATTTCATTTGACCAGTATTGTTCAAAACGTAATTTCTTTGACAGCATTTAAACCCCAGGGAATTTCAAGTAAAAACCTGGAAGTACAAGTTTTTACAGATATTGGATGATCCAGCAATATAAGGCCTACCTGTCCCCAGGGCAGGATGGCAGCGGCTGGTGCTGATGAGCAACAACCCTCTTAAGAGGGCCATTTTTCCATAGTCCCCACCACTCCCCAATGTCCCTGAGGTCAGATGCGACTTGGGAAGTGAATTCACCCATTTGCCTTATGGGATTGGCCTCTGTAGGCATTTAAGTTTGCAACTTTTTGATTTGGGATATAAGAACACACACACAGGCAATATTTCAGATAAGAAGTTCATATAGAATTTTTAAAATTAAATCTAATATTCATTTTATCTTTAATATTTTCTATTCTGAATTAAGATATTAATGCATTATGGAAAGACATAAATAAGTAGACAGATAGTAATGTAGATAGATAGACAGGTAGCTAGAAAAACAGATGGATGGGTGAATGGATGGACGGACAGAGGGACGGGCGGGTGGGTGGATACGTGCGTGGATGTGTGCATGGATGCGTGCGTGGATGAGAGATGACAAAGTGCGGTAGGTATGTAGGTAGGTAGGTAGGTCTACCTAGATCATCAGTCAGAGAGACAGATGGATCAATTGAACGAAAGTATCACGGTTTTGTGTATTTTTTAAAAAATTTTTATTGTGCTTTAAGTGAAAGTTTACAAATTAAGTCAGTCTCTCATACAAAAATTTATATACACCTTGCTATATACTCCTAGTTGCTCTCCCCCTAACGAGACAACAAATCCTTCCCTCCACTCTTTATTTTTGTGTCTATTCAGCCAGCTTCTGACCCCCTCTGCCCTCTCATCTCCCTCCAGACAGGAGCTGCCCACATAGTCTCACGTGTCTACTTGATCGAAGAAGCTTCCTCTTCACCAGTATCATTTTCTGTCCCATAGTCCAGTCCAATCCCTGTCTGAAGAGTTGGCTTTGGGAATGGTTCCTGTCTTGGGCTAACAGAAGGTCTGGGGACCATGACTTCTGGGGTCCTTCTAGTCAAAGTCAGACCATTAAGTCTGGTCTTTTTACGAGAATTTGGGGTCTGCATCCCACTGCACTCCTGCTCCCTCAGGGGTTCTCTGTTGTGTTCCCTGTCAGGGCAGTCATGGTTGTATGTATTCTTTACATTCACCCAGTACTTATCTTCCTCAGTGAGAGTTATGGAATATTGAAGAGAAACCTTACTTCACTTAGGGCAAATGACAGCAGGAGCTCAGCTGGGCTCTGGATCATTGAACCTCAGCTTGTAGAAATGTATCATCACCTCAGAAATCCCCTCGTCCCCACATTCCCATGGAGGTCAGGTACGATGTGGCACCTTGATATCCCCCTCTATCTGGGCTTCATAGCATTAAACTCTACTTCATGCAACTGGACCCACTGTAATCAGGTAAAGGAACGAATGGACCTCTAAAAGTTAGAGGCTTCTAGACACATGTAAATTCAAACTTTCATTCCCCTCTTCCAGTTGTGCTTGGCAAGATAAATTATTTAAAGATTAACTTTTTTTTTCCTCCACACTTTTTCCTTCTCTCCTTCCTCCTTCATTACCCCCCAACTCCATTTCTTGGCACCGAAAATGAGAAAGAAATAGTTTGAAATTAATGTTCGTTTGTTTATTTTATTTATTTTTCTCTCTTTAGCTAATGCCCAAGTACAGTAATAGACATTGGTGGTCTATTTGACCAGCAGAGTGCTGTGTTTTATCTAATTATATATAAATATTTTTAAAGTGAAAATATGCTCTCTGGCTCATCATAGCCCCCCCCATCTTGATTTTATGATATCGAGACTGATTCAGTCATTCACTTGCTTAAGCTTTGTAGGTTCATGGGCTAATGAGCCTTGGATAAGAAGCCCATGGGAGAGATTAGGGCAGGTGACCTGAATGGTGACTGAGTGAGAGTACCTTTGACAGTAACAGGGTGGAGAGAAGGCACCCCCAAAGACTGCTAGCGAGACAGGCTCCTGGGTTCCAAGAAGAGGAGAGCTGCATGGTGCACCTAGGTAGGTTGGATCCTAAGTGCCAAGGTTCCCAGCCTCAATGCACAGTCACCATCCCCAAGGATGGCAGAGAATGCAACTGAGCCACCAAGCCCAGAGAAACCATGGGAACTAGGATGCTGCCATGGTAACCACTATCAACCTTTGGCCAACCACCATACCTTCTTGGTGCCTTGCATCTCCCAGACCTGTGTGCAACCCTATGAAAGAGGAGGGGGCATAAGAAGACCGAAAGTGAATGTTTTGCCTGGCTGGTGGGATAGGAGACTGGATTCCAAATTAAGTTGTTGAAAATAAATAATAAAATATAAGCTTTGTGTTACATACTGGGCTATGAGTTAGTGGACTGAGTTATCACATACATCCCAAGGTAACAAAGAAGGATATCCAACCCATTGAGTAGTGGGTACACAGTCTACACTTGGTAGACTATAATGGGCCAAGGGATTGGTACCTATTATTTTTCGTATATTTAATCTTCAGCTCCTGTTATCAAACAGCACCCCTGGGTTGTGTTTTCTCTGCCTCTTCTCAGGCTGCACCCATTCGTTCTCCCGTCTGCTTGAACATGTGACCCCCGCTACAAGGAATGAGATTCACCCCAAGATGCTGAAATATTTTATTACAGTGACACCAGCAGGAGACAGCTGTTTCCCATAAATCAAGTTTGGGAGGTGTTCCAATTCCCCTGGAGTCCAGAGGTTAAACAGACGGAATGGAAAATTCAGTAGGCTGCCCCCTCGAGGGGTGTCAGCAAATTATTTCTATGTTTGAAATTCCGCTCATAACCAATTGATTATTCAATCAATTCCTCAAACCTTGTTCCTTCAAATGAGCAGAATGACATTTTCTATTTACTGCCACCCCCAAAACTTCCATTTTAAATCATTCTAATAACAAAGTAAACATACTCAAATATTCAATTCGAAACCAATTTTTTCCCCATTTGCAACTTGGCTGATAGACCGAGAGCTGCTTTTGCAGAGGACACATCTAAAGTTCCTGTTCTCATCCTTATAGGAATTATTTCTAAACAATCAATCCAGTTATCAATTATCAGCTCAGAACAATAATTAATCAATTGCAAAGCAATGGCCTAGAAAAAAAGCCACCACTAATTAAGCTACTGGTGGCCTATCTGTTTCGGTGGTGGCTTCCAATCTTCTGTATATTAGATCACACAACAATCAGCAGCAGACTTTAAATTTATATGAAAGAAGGTCTTCATTAAAGAGCCAAGTTTCTAAACACCTAACTGAATGTGAAAAATGAATTGAGAAACCCCACTTACTCAGCGGCTGAAACCGTTATGTAATATGATTTTACAATGCCCTTAAAAAAAAAAATGCCCTTACTTGACACTATTTTCTGTTGAATGGAATTCCTGAGAAGGCAGATTCATCTTGAGCCACATGTTTGTAACAACATAAATTTTCTACCATAAGGCTGATGTTCTGCTAAGATAGTCCACAGAGCATGTGGGCACCAATGAATGGATCTCCAGAGTGGGTCTTGAGTCCTAGAGAGAGTATAATTACCATAGTTATCAACCAGATTGTTGTCATTACTAGTTGGCATCAAGTTGACCCCAACTTTTGGCAACCCCACGCACAACGGAATGAAACACTAGCCAGTCCTCCACTACCTTCATGATCATAGGACTATATCAGACAATATTCGTTGTGATCCATAGGATTTTCATTGGATAATTTTCAGAAGTAGATTACCAGACCTTTCTTCCTAGTTTTTCTTAGTCTGAAGTCTATAGTGAAGTCTGTTCACCATGAGTGACCTTTGAAACACAGGTGGCCTAGCTTCCAGCATCACAGCCTCTTGCAAGCCATCACAGGATGACAAGCTGACAGACGAGTGGTGGAGTAGATAGATTCCCATAGAAGCATAAGGTCAAATCATTTCCAGTTCTGATCTCTCTGGCCACAAGGACAAAAACGTATTTGTACCTTTAGATAAAGCTTTAGCAATTCCTACTATATTATCCCAAATTCTAGTGAAAGACAGGCCTTAATGGGGAGATCGTTAGATATACCTTAGTTCCTCAACAAGGGAAGTCCTCAGGAATCAGAGAAGGAATTGGGCTGCAGGCAGGCCTAACTGCCTTCATGAGCTATTGCCTCTTTACCAATGAGACCAAAAGGGCTAGATGGTGTCTAGCTACCATTACTGAATATTTTGACCAAGCAATCAAGAGATGAATCCTGATAAAAAAGTGAAAAAAAAAAAAATGTGGAACAGAATTTCAAATTCTTACAAAATCCTGGCTTACTGAATCTACTGAAACAGGAGGAACCCCTGAATCTGTCACTCTGGGAAAATCTTCAAACCATTAACTGAAATTATCCTCGGAAGTCACCTTTAAACTAAAGAACTGTTCAGCTAAATTAGTAAAGAATGTTTGTCGTGAACATTGCACTCTTTTAAAGAATCGCTTATGTGAGACCAAATTGTCAACAATGACTCTAAAGCGCAGATGAGAAGTTTAGGGAGTAGTTAGTCTAAGTCAATGGTGGTAAAACAATATGGGCAGAGACAGCAAGAATGGTGACACAACGTGAAGGATGTGACCAGTGTCATTGAACTGTACATGTAGAAATTGATGGATGGGTGTATGTTCTGCTGTGTATGTTTTCACCAAAATTAAAACAATAAAAATAAATAAATAAAGGAGGGAAGTCCTATTCCTAGATTATCCAGGCAGAAACTGCTCATATAATCCATGTTAACAAGGACAATGTCAAGGATGTGATTTTTAAAAAATTCTTTCTTATGAATTATTTAAAAACATATATATTATACAATATAAAAAATAATAATCAATGGCCCAACTCTAGCTTGAGATGCAGAACATGGATACATGAAGTGCTCGATATTTATTGAATAAGTACATTAATTAATTTAATTAATAAGTGTATAATCATTGTTCTCCATATAAAACATGCTCCTGCTTCTATTCCCTAAATTAGCGAGGAATAGGCTCTCTTGTTTTTCTAGTACTGGAGATGAATTTCCCTAAAGCCAGGCACACTCTGTCTTTGCTCTTCCCATACGGAGTGCCCAAGTTACATGAGCCACAGTTGATACAAACCATGGCAACAGAATGAAAATTACACCCATGTTTTTTATCTTAATAAGGCCAGTGTGGCAGGAGCTAGTGAACGGCAAGAGCTGCCTTTGGAGAGCTAGGCAAGGGTCCGTTCATGCAGGGGCTTAGTCATTTGGGCTGGGGTTCTGCTCCAAGAGCCCTGTGGAACCATCAGAGAGACATCAGCCAGGGAACGGTTTATTCCAAGGGCCCCGTGGCTACTAAGAATGGATCGTGACCTTGAAGCAAAGTCAGAGCTAGAGGCCAGCCTGGAGTTTGTTGTGGTCTGCTAGGCGATGGGCAATGGTGGCTTAGATTGCACCAGGTGGTGATGGACTGGGTTGAATGACAAATATAATCAGTACTGTGATGTATGCCTTCGCACCAATGGTTCACATAATAGCCGACTGCAAACGTTGTCACGTGGCTGGGGAAAACAATGTGCATATACCCCCAGAGAGCAGATCCCTGAGGAATCTCCGAATGGCCCAGAGAGCTTGAATCAGTGGAGGCGTAGTAATCGGAAAACTTTATAACAAACACAAAGGAGGAAAACACACATTTCCTAGGGACTAAGCCTTGGCTAAGGAGCCAAGGTGGTGTAGTTCTAAGCTCTTGGCCTAGAACCAAAAAGTCAGCGGTTCAAGCCCGGCGGCTGCTCTGCAGAAGAAAGACAATGTGGTAGTTTGCTTCCATAAAGATTATAGCCTTTCATAAACAGAATACAAAACATTACCAAAAATGACGAAGAGAAACCAGGTAACTGGGAGCTCCTAAAAATCAAACACCTATGCTCATCTAAAGACTTCACCAAAAGAGTAAAAAGACCACCTACAGACTGGGAAAGAATTTTCAGCTACGACATCTCCGACCAGTGCCTGATCTCTAAAATCTATATGATTCGGTTAAAACTCAACCACAAAAAGACAAACAACCCAATCAAGAAGTGGGCAAAGGATATGAACACACACTTCACTAAAGAGGATATTCAGGCAGCTAACAGATACATGAGAAAATGCTCTCGATCATTAGCCATTAGAGAAATGCAAATTAAAACCATGATGAGATTCCATCTCACTCCAACAAGGCTGGCGTTAATCCAAAAAACACAAAATAATAGATGTTGGAGAGGCTGCTGAGAGATTGGAACTCTTATACACTGCTGGTGGGAATGTAAAATGGTACAACCACTTTGGAAATCTATCTGGCGTTTACTTAAAAAGTTAGAAATAGAACTACCATACAACCCAGAAATCCCACTCCTCGGAATATATCCTAGAGAAATAAGAGCCTTCATACAAACAGATATATGCACACCCATGTTTATTGCAGCTCTGTTTACAATAGCAAAAAGCTGGAAGCAACGAAGGTGTCCATCAACGGATGAATGGTTAAAAAAATTGTGGTATATTCACACAATGGAATACTATGCATCGATAAAGAACAGTGAAGAATCTGTGAAACGTTTCATAACATGGAGGAATCTGGAAGGCATTGTGCTGAGCGAAATTAGTCAGAGGCAAAAGGACAAATATTGTATAAGACCAGTATTATAAGATCTTAAGAAATAGTATAAACTGAGAAGAACACATACTTTTGTCGTTACGAGGGGGAGAGGGAGGGAGGGTGAGAGAGGGTTTTTTTACTGATTAGTTAGTAGATAAGATCTGCTTTAGGTGAAGGGAAGGACAATACTCAATACATAGAAGGTGAGCTCAATGGGACTGGACCAAAATCAAAGAAGTTTCCAGGATAAACTGAATGCTTCAAAGGTCAGCGGAGCAAGGGCCGGGGTTTGGGGACCATGGTTTAAGGGGACTTCTAAGTCAATTGGCAAAATAATTCTCTTATGAAAACATTCTGCATCCCACTTTGAAATGTGGCGTCTGGGGTCTTAAATGCTAACAAGTGGAAATCTATGAAGCATCAATTGGTCTCAACCCAGCTGGAGCAAAGGAGAATGAAGAACACCAAGGTCACACAATAACTATGAGCCCAAGAGACAGAAAGGGCCACATGAACCAGAGACTTATATCATCCTGAGACCAGAAGAACTAGTTGGTGCCTGGCCACAACCGATGACTGCCCTGACAGGGAGCACAACAGAGAACCCCTGAGGGAGCAGGAGATCAGTGGGATGCAGACCCCAAATTCTCATAAAAAGACCAGACTTAATGGTCTGACTGAGACTAGAGGAATCCCGGCGGTCATGGTCCCCAAACCTTCTGTTGGCCCAGGACAGGAACCATTCCTGAAGACAACTCATCAGACATGGAAGGGACTGGACAGTGGGTAGGAGAGAGATGCTGATGAAGAGTGAGCTATTTGTATCAGGTGGACACTTGAGACTGTGTTGGCATCTCCTGTCTGGAGGGGATGGGAGGATAGAGAGAGTTGGAAGCTGGCAAAATTGTCACGAAAGGAGAGACTGGAAGGGCTGACTCATTAGGGGGAGAGCAAGTGGGAGTATGGAGTAAGGTGTACATAAACTTATATGTGACAGTCTGATTTGATTTGTAAATGTTTACTTGAAGCTCAATAAAAGTTAAAAAAAAAAAAAAAAAGATTATAGCCTTGGAAACCCTATGGGGCAGTTCTACTCCATCCTGTAGGGTCACTATGAGTTGGAATTGACTGGACAGCAGTGGGCTTTTTGGAAGTCTCCATTAAATGTATTCAATCCAAATAGTAATTTCTTTGGCAGTTACATCAGAGAGAAGGCATACCTGGCAGGATAAAGACAGGTTACTCATCACTAGGGCTTGGGAGCTGAGCAAATGCTACAGGAAGACGGGCAACCCCTTGGAGGGAAATCGCCCACTTATAGCAGTGTTCAACAATCTGCTAAAATATGATACTCAGAATCTATAAAACAGTTTGTCCCTTCTGCATGAAATTGTAAGAGATAAATGCAACACTCCTAGTAGCTTCCAAAAGCAAATGCAAACATTTAATTTTGCTTTACTTTTACTTTATGATCAAAGTGTAATATCGATACAATGAAGGGCACTAATCTTAAGTGTACAGTTGGACACACACACACCGTCTCTTCTGCCAAATGGGGCAATGTTTACTCTCCTCTCTCATCTCCCTGGTTCTTTCTCCATCATAATGCAAAAGCCTTTATGAGGTACTTATTCACTATGGCATTTTATTTGTTGTTATACGGAGGGAGAGAAACAGGCATGTCACCGGTGCCCTCTATATTTTCCAAGAATTTACATCCTGAATTTGGGCGAGGAATGACCGAGTTGCTGATCATCTCTTTCTGTGCTTGGGCTTGTGCTGTATTACGAAATGCAGGTGACAAAAAGTAAAATATGACTCTGCCCATGTAGAACTTTCTATCAGAGGTGGGCACATGTGGTTTTCATGGTGCCTGCCCAGATTCCATTCCCCTTTCTTCCTGGAACACACACTGGGAACCTCCCCGCCCCAGATCTCAGTTCACATGATCCAACTGGGACTGAGCCAGACGCTGAGGTGGGCAAATAAGACCAGGTGTGGCTGACGAGCACAGGCCAGCCCTGGCCATAGGGCTTGGTGTAGGACGGGCAGAGGAGACAGAGAGCCAGGCTGTGAATCCTACATCTGACCTTGAACCACTGTGCAATGCTGTGCTTCTTGGGAGACCTTGCTGGACATCAGTAGTAAAATGAGGGTGATTAATCCCCACATCATAGAATTCTTGGGCAATGTCATGAGATAATAAACATCAAACCATTAACAAGTTACTCGGCATATACAAAACATTCAATAAATTGTAAGTATCAGCGCTAATGGTAAAACCAGTTGAGTTGATTCTGATGCATGATGACCCCATGTGAGTCAGAGTAGAACTGTGCTCCACAAGCTTTTCGATGGCTGATTTTTCTGAAGCAGATCACCAGGCCTTTCTTCCAAGGTGCCTCTAGGTGGACTCATACTTCCAATCTTCCATTCAGCAGCTGAGGGTGCTAACGGTTTTTACCACTCAGGGGCTCCAGTGTTCTTGGTAGCACAAAGATGATCATTATTTTTATTTTTTGTATTAAAGTAAACTAGAATGACTCTCCTTTAGCCTGTGAGCTTCTTGAAGACAAGAGCACTGTCATATATATTTCTACATTTCTAGCATCTGGCAAATTATAGATCCTTAGGAAACATTGATTGGATAGGTGGATATGTTCCTGTTTTTAAAACTTTTGATCCTGCTCCCATCCTTCTTCCCATCTTTCTCTTCACCCTTGTCTTAACAGAACTATGCGTGTGCTACAAACAAAGTAAATAATTTCATTATCCAGAATTCAGATTCTCCTTTGTTGCCTCCCTGCTGTGGCCCAGGAAGTGATTCTGAGGCTCTCTGAAACTCAGACAGCTGGGTTCCCAGGCAAATGTGCACATTCTCATGAGGACCAATGACAGCTGAGCACCCCAGGTAGCAGTGACATACACAGCAGGGTCTTTGCTGCTGTCACTGATGCCCCGTGTGGCATAAATATCCAAGAATAGCGATTGGCTCTCTGTGGGGCTCTGAAGCTACCTTGACAAAAAGGCTCATGGAGTTAGTTATAAGAGGAGGAACAGCCATTTCCCAAAGCCAAACCCTACCTGGGCGAAGTCTTTCCCTCAGGAAGATGCTAAGCCAGTTTCACTGATAAGACCAAAACCCTGTGTAGTGGACCTTGGGTGGTTCAGCTATTTAGTACTCCTCTCTTTTTTTCTGCAAGAAAACTATGACTACTGAAATAAAAAGATCATGAGCATGTAGAATCTTCCACGAACCAAGACAAAGTACCAAGTGGTACAGATAAAACGTGTTGCCTTCAAGTCAGTTCTGACTCATAGGTATAGATAGGTGGTTGTTATTGTTGTTGGCTGCTATTGAGTTGGCCCCTAATTCATGGTCGCACATGCACAATAGAGAAAACACACCCCAGTTCTGCACCACCCCAAAAATTGGTTTCAGATTAGACCATTGTGATCCGTAGAATTTTCATTGCCTAATTTTCAAAAGTAGATCACCAGGGCTTTTCTTCCTAGTCCCTCTTAGTCTGGAAGCTGCATTGAAATCTCTTCAGCATCACAGGAATACACAAGCCTCCACTGACAGATGGGTGGTAGCTACTCAGGAGGTGCATTGGCTGGGAATCAAACCCTGGTCTCCTGCATGGAAGGTGAGAATTCTACCACTAAACCACCAGTATCCCTGCAGTGGTTGTTAGTTGCTGTTAATCAGCTCCAGCTCATAGCAACCCTATGTATAACAGAATGAAACATAGCCTGGCCCTGAGCCATTCTCACAATCATTGCTATGTTTGAGCCCATTGTTGCAGCCACTCAGTGTGTCAATCCATCCTGTTGACGGTCTTCCTCATTTTTGCTGACCCTTTACTTTGTGAAACATGACGTCCTCCTCCAAGGACTGGCCCTTCCTGAAAATATGTCCAAAGTAAGCAAAACAGAATCTTGTCATCCTCGATTCTAAGGAACGTTCTGGCTGTATTTTCTCCACAATACAGGCAAGAAAATCTCAAAAGATGCTTGTCTATTTTAGCGGTGGTGGTGGTACTGCTGTAATTGTTGGGCTCCACAGTAACTCCAAACACCATGGCCCTTTGCTTTTACTTTCTCACTACTTGACTTAATGAGTTGAGCAAATACTTTGGCTCCTCAATAAAAGCACAATCTCAAGTTTCTTAAAAAGGATGCAAAGTAGCTAATGGACTCGGAGAAATTGGTTGTAGCTGGAAGCACATTTTCAGAAGTACATTTTGTTTATATTAAAACCTCATTTAAGTATCAGTTCAAGGGAAAGCTGCTAACAGGGCAAGTTTAATATGACTAATACTTGCACTACCTCAGAACATTCCATTTCCATCAACCCAAGAGATACAATTTTGAAAACATTTTGAAGTCACTAATATGGTAAGATGCTACTAATTCGTTACAAATTATCATGAGAAGACACAAACATGATACTGAATATTTGCTGAGGAACTTAGTAGCACATTTGATCATTGTACTAATACGATGACAGGTTGCAAATACCGGCAGAGCGCTCCACCATCTCCCCATTACTCCCTGTTTATGACATTACAAATGGCGCAGTTATTCACAGATTAGTTAAGGCTTGAGACTTAGAGCCCTTGATGACAATAAATGCACTGGCCTTGCCGCCTACACGAATGTGAAATTTCCATTTTGGCATTCTTATGAAAAATCATCATGGAAAACTCATCACAGTTTGCAAAACAGCATTTACTTTGGTCTGTTAAACTGGGGAGCGATGATACATTTTGAAGCAACTGGGTTGGTAGTTCCTTGCTTACCACTGCCAAGATTTCCCCTCCTGGGTTGTCTGAATGAAGATCGCTCTGCTTGGAGGGCTTTATGTGCACCTGGGTTGCATCTAGACTTACCCTAGAGCTAAAACTTGACAAGACTTGAAGAGATCTCTGGGCAGAAAGCTACAGGTACACCAGAAGGATCCTGAGCAAAGAGTACCTCTGTGTCTCATCCAGCAAATGGCCCTGCTCCAAGAAACCAACTGGATATCTCTACTCCCTTACAACCATGCGCATGCATACATGCACACACATACACTAACACTGGACCCTTCCAAGCTGGTTTAGAAATGCAGTGTTAGAAAATTGTTAACCAAGACTGTTTCATGCAACCTAGGATATATGGAAATTCCAGGACACTTAACTGTGCTCATGTGGAGTCTGTATATAGACCAAGAGGCAGTTGTCAGAACAGAATGAGGTGATACCGCGTAGTTTAAAATCTGGAAAGGTGTGCGTCAGGGTCGCACTTTTTCACCATACTTACTCAATCTGCATGCTGAGCAAATGACCCCAAGAAGCTGGACTGTATGTAGAATAATGCTGCATCAGGATTAGAGGAAGACTCATTAACAACCTGCAATATATTGTATATACTGCTTGCTGAAAGTAAAGAAGACTTGAAGCACTTACTGATGAAGTTCAAAGACTACATCATTCATTATGGATTGCAGCTCACCATAATGAGAACAAAATCCTCAAAACTGAAGCATAAGTAACATCATAATAAATGAAGAAAGTATCAAGTTGCCAAGGATTTCATTTTACTTGGACCCACAATCAACGATCATGGAAGCACTAGTCAAGAAATCAGATGACATACTGCATTGGGCATATCTGCTGCAGAAGGCCTCTTTAAAGTGTTAAAAAGCAAGGATGTCACCTTGACGAATAAGTGTGCCTGACCAAAGCCATGGTGTTTTCAAACACCTCATATGCATGCAAAATGAATAAGGAAGACTGAAGAAGAATTGATGCCTTTGAATTATGGTGCTGGTGAAGAATTTGAATACACCATGGACTGCCAGAAGAATGAACAAACCTATCTTGAAAGAAGTACAGCCATAATGCTTAGAAGTGAGGATGGTGAGACTTCATCTCACATACTTTAGACATGTTATCAGGAGAGGCCAGTCCCTGGAGAAGTGCATCGTACTTGGTAAAGTAGAGGGTCCTCGAAAAAGAGGAAGACCTTCAAAGAGATGGATTGACACAGTGGCTGCAACAGTAGGCTCAAACATAGCAACTATTGTGAGGATGGTGCAGGACTGGGCAGTGTTTCTCTAGCTCATGGAGACCTTCCGTACAACAGAACTAAATGTTGCCTGGTCGTGCTCCATCTTCATCATCGTTGGTATGTTGAAGTCCATTGTTGCGGCTGCCGTGTCAATCCATCTCATGGAGGGTCTCCCTTGCTTTCACTGACCGTCTATCTTACCAAACATGATGTCCTTTTCTAACAACTGGTCTCTCCTGATGACAAGTCCAAAGTAAGTGAGACAAAGTCTCACCTTCCTCACTTCTATGGAAGTGAGGAAGTGTGTACCTGTGGGTATAAAGATCTAGAAATCTTAGCTTCCTACAGCTAGGAGAAGTAATAATATCCTCCTCTAAGCTCTCATAGTGTCTCATTTCATACCTAACTAAGGACAATTTCTTCTGCCTTGTGTAATTATTACGGCTATGTCTACATTTCACACCTACTAAAAGATTGCAGAACCCTCGAAGGCAAGCTATTTCTATTTTCCTAGTGATGTATATGAGTCCCTAGGTGGTGCAAATCATTAAGGTGCTCAGCTGCTAAACTGAAAGGTTGGAGGTTTGAGTCTACCCAGAGGCACCTCAGATAAAAGACCTGGTGATCTACTTCTGAAAAATCAGCCACTGAAAACCCTATGGAGCAGAGTTCTACTCTGAGATACATGGGGTCACCATGAGTCGAAATCAACCCCACAGCAACGGGTTGGTGATGTAGGCAGTGGATGCTCTATACAAGCTTTGGGAATGACATCATTACACTACAATGCTGACTAGCCCACAGGCTTCAGCTTTAGGGGAGCTGGCAGAGAAGCTCAGCTTGTGCAGAAACAGAATCTGTTAAACCAGACAGCACTTGCGTTTTCCAAGCTCAGGGTAAAGATGGGCTCATGATGGGCATACTTGTTTATTAGGAGTTGATTTCTCTAAATGGCAAATGTTGCCAGAGGAAAATGTGACATATCACTCTTGGAGAATCTCCATGCAGGGAGGATTTTCCTACTTTCAAGCTGAGTCCTGCTCACTGGTTCATGAATACCCAGATGGTATAGACAGTTCTGGTTTTGGTCTTAATCAATTTGGGGTCCATATAATTATGAGTCGGAATTGACTCCATGGCAGTGGATTTTTTTTAATGGTTAGATTCCAGGAGCCCTGGTGGTGCAGTGGGTAAGTACTCGGATACTAACTGAAAGGTCAGCAGTTCAAACCCACCAGCTGCTCTGTGGGAGAGAAGGCCTTGAGATCTGCTTCCGTAAAGTTTATAGCCTCAGAAACCCTATGGAGCAGTTCCTCTCTGTCGGATGGGGTCACTATGAGTTGCAATTGACTTGAAGGCACACAACAACATAGTTAGGCTCCTATTTCTCAATCTAGGCGACCTGAATAACCGAGGGGGAAAATGACTAAATCTCAAATCCTTAGTTTTAGGCAAGTTTTGGGAAATGTTCTGGGCATGATATCTTAGCTATTTAGAAAATTATGTTTTGTAGGTCTGTGCTCCAAGATTGGTTTATGCAAAGGGAGATGGCTGTGCATTAGAATATTTAGGAGCAAATAAGCAAAACCAGGTTAATCAAAAGGGCTTAAATGTTAACTCAGCTATCTAGCAACAAGTTCCATGTTCAATTCAGGCATCTATAAAAAAAAAAAAGCATGCCTTTGGCTTAAAGATATCAAACCACATATGCAATGAAGATAGAGGTTATATACTTAGTGATAATAATACCATAAAAATAACTGAAAATCTTTAAATCTCTAAGTTATCAGCAGAATATTCCGTAAGTGTGTATCTGTGTATATGCACGCTGCATCTTAGACAAGCTTTTACAAGTTATGCCTCTGTGGTTTTTTATCCAGAGGAGGCTCTGCATTCTTAAAAGTAACCCGTAAATTAGAAATAACATTGGAACAAATTTAAATGTGCACATTGAGAAGGACTGGTGGTGCAAATGGTTAGGCGCTTGGCTGCTAAACAAAAGGCTGGTGGTTCCAGCTCACCGCCCAGTAGCTCCATGGGAGAAAGACCTGCTGATCTGTTCCCATAAAGGTTACAGCCTAGAAAACCAAATAGGGCAGTTCTACCCGGTCACATGGGGTTTTTATGAGTAGAAATTGACTTGATGACACCTAACAACAATCAAAAATTAAATTTTAAATGAGCGCATTTTCACAGCAAATGCACTGGTATCCTCACACATAAGTAGGATGTTTCTTTGCTAAAATTCTGTGGCCCCTTTACCCTGTCAACTCAACGCAAGTCTCCTAACAGTTGGCGAATGTGATGTGAATGAAAGATCAAGCTGCAGTTGCTTTCAAACCTACTCAATAATCCAAGAGTTCCCTCAAGGATAGAATGATGTATTATACATGATAGAAAAAGAGGATGGCTAGGCCAAAGACTGATTGCATAAAGACCAGAATGATGGAAACTGACTCTAGGGAAAACCCACTACTCAGAAAACCTTACTTGGTAGAACTGGTAAGCTTTGGTGTCCTTTATTATGGTGGAGGTACTGTTTTAGTTTGGATTCCCCTAGAAGCAGAGCTGGGGTAAAGACCCAAGAGCAAATAGTTTATTTGGGAGGTGATCTAATACAACAGCAGGAGAGGAGTGGGAAAGTGAGACAAGGAAGGGAGGAAGCCAGTAAGGATGTGAGCCCTGTGGCAGCTGGAGTTTATTCTCACTGGGGAACCCTAGGAGATGGTGTAGAACACACCTTATTATTACCCCCCGCCAAGGGGTGAGGAAGTTGGGGAGTGATCTATGAAATCCCTCTCATGAGCTGAGTTCTTCTCCCAGGGATTAAAAAAAAAAATTTTTTTTTTTTTTTAAAAAGGGATATTAATTTCCAAATAGTTTGGGCTTGCTCTGCGCATAAGTGGAATGTGTCCTGTTGTTGTTTGTTACTGTCGAGTTGATTTTAGACTCAGAGTGACCCTATGTGACTGAGTAGAACTGCTCCATAGGGCTTTCTAGGCTGTAAAATTTATGGGAGCAAATCACCAGATCTTCCTCCTGCAGTGGGTTTGAACCACCGACCTTTTGTTTCGCAGACAAACGCTTAACAGTTGTGCCACCAGGGATCCTTGGAATGTGTCCTCAGTTAGTAGAAAACCCTCTATGAAGAGGCTCTTCAGGGTTTGCTGTAAGCAGCCTTTGACACGTACAGATGGGCAATGAGAGGAAGTGTCAGGGCTCCAACAACCTCTGCTACAGGTACCCCTCTAGCCTACAGAAATCACTCATTCACTCACTCAACCACGTGTTTGATTCAACACTTAGTTGCCATATGTAAATGATTCCTGTTTGAATAACTCTTATGTTTTCTTTACTCTTTGGGGGTAGAAATCAACAGAATAATTAGATAATAAAATAATATCAAAGGGTGAGTATTATCAACATGGGCATTCCAACAATACTTCATTTGAAGCTCTTGGACCTCAATGGCCTGGAAACCCTGGTGGCATAGTGGTTAAGTGCTACGGCTGCTAACCAAAAGGTCAGCAGTTCAAATCTGCCAGGCGCTCCTTGGAAACTCTGTGGGGCAGCTCTGTTCTGCCCTATAGGGTCACTATGAGTTGGAATTGACTCGATGGCAGCAGGTTTGGTTTTTTGGTTTGGACCTCTATGGGGAAGAACCAAGTGCCAATGGGGACACAAAAGGAGAAATTCCAAAGTTAGACATATGTGGATTATGTGCCATTGATGACCCCCAGGCTGCCTTGGGTAGTGGTTCTGGATACTCTGGCCTCTGGCTTTGGAAATTCTGCGTGAAAATGGAGGTAACTAGTCCCAGGCCAGCATAAGAGGGCACGGGTAGAATCAGCCTCCATACAATGAGTATAGTATAGAAATACCGTGGCCGGATTTAAGCTCCTATGATCTTTGCCCCCTAATGTTACATCTGTGCCTGTGATGTTATATGGAAGTAGTACTTTGCAATGGATTTAAGGCTATGAACCTAAAATAGAGAGATCGCCCTGGGATACCTATGTGATCCCAAGGTAATTTCATGAGCCATTAGAAGTAGAAGAATCAATCAGACAGATGTGGCAGAGGAAGAGACAGGAACCACTCAGAGCCTGAGTGGGGGCTCAACCTGCCATAGCTGGCTTTGAAGATGGAGGAAGGGGCCCTGAGTTGTAGATGTTCTGTATAAGGTAGGGACAGCCCTCAGCTGCCAACCTGCAAGGAAATTAATCTCTCAGTCCTATAACTGCAAGGAACTAAAATTTGCCAACAACCTTAATGAGCAAGAAAATGAATTCTCCCCGAGAATTTCCAGAAAGGAACACATCCCTTGCCAACATCTTGATTTTAGCCCAGTGAGACCCATGTTAGAATTCTGACCTACAAACTGCAAGATGATAAATTTGAGTTGTATAAGTTGCTACCTTTGTGGTCATTTTCAAAAGCAGCAATAAGAGGCTGCTACAAATAGATTTCAACATAAGAACCTACGCTGGTCTACTCATGGCTGCCAAAAGGGCTCTGTTTAAGTTAAATTTCCAAGGTCACCTTGTGGGTTTGGTGGGAAGGAGTGTCATGATCAGTTGGCAGAGCCTGCGTTAGAGACAAGGGAGGCTGAGAGTTGTCACATGAGCTCCTCCTTCTTCATTCCTGTTATAGATTCTCTGTACACTCCTCCCTATGATAGTGAATGATGGATACTCTATGTATTTAACCTGTCGTGTTTGTTTGGGGCATACCAGAATGTTTCCATTTTGTTCCCCAAAGGAAATTTTCCAGCTTTGGGGTAGAAACCATTATGAGACTAGTCTGTTCATAGGAAATAAAAGATTTTGTTTTAAGAAGTGTAAACACGTGTAAACAAAGGGTGTCTGCAACTTTAACTAGCTCAGAAGATAGGGCTAATGTCAAATTTTCGTCTTATTGAACTACCCGAGTCTTTGTATTTTATTTCCTTTTCTTCATGGAAAACTCTGGTAAACAAAAACTATTTCAACTGACTCACTCAATGGCCATTAAAGGGACATAAAACTAGAGCATGTGGATTTCCAGGATCGCACCTACTGTTCCAGACAATTTCTATGCATTTTACAAAAACAGACCCTCCTCTTTATAAGTCAGTGTTGGGAAGACAGCTGTCAAAGAAATTAACCACTGGTATCCAAAACTTTGCCCATGAAATATTGAGCTCATTTGGTAGCTACTTAAATATTGAACTATCCAGGAGAGCTATTTTCCAGTTGTCATAGTTGAAATCTGTAAACGTTTGGCCCTGATTCTAAGACTAACCCCCAAACTCCAAAAAGATAAAACATCATACCCTAACCCTCCAGTATCATTGAGCATTTTAGCTCATTTCCTCCAAGTGGATGCATGCTTACCTTGAACTTGGGTGATCTAGGTGATTAAAAAAATAAGTGTTGACATCAGATAAGCCTGGGTTCAATTCCTAGCTCCGGCATTAGCTATGATTCTTAGGACTAAGGCTTAATCTCTCTTTGCTCCTCTATAAACGGAGACTAAAAAAAGAATGCTGCAGTGAAATAATACGTAAAACATTTAGTGTGTAATATGACTATGCCTTTAAAGTTTCACTATTGGCTTTAAAGTTCTGAAATCTTACCAAGCTGTACTAGTTATCTGATGCTGCTATAACAGAAATATCCCAAGTGGATGGCTTCAAAGGACAGAAATTTATTTTCTTGTGGTTCTGGAGGCTAAAAGTCCAGATCAGGGTCCAAATAGGCCAACTGGGAAACGGGTTAAAACTAGATAGATATTCCCTTGCGTGCATCTGCAGATATTTGATTCAACAAGTCTGGGGTGGAGTCTGGGAAATGGAATTTGTTATAAATACTTGAGCAAGTAGCCTTTGGCAGCATTCTGAGAGTCATTGCGTAAATGATGTGTGATGATCTAGCACTGTCCCCGCTTTCTCTGCGGGGATCTAGGGGATCCCATGTGACAGGAATGGGAATATCTTACTTCTGCAGGGAAAGGAAAAGCTCTGATTACCCCAAAATACAGAGGTAATCCCCATGTTTCCCAGGCTTGTTATGACTCACAACTCACTCACAGAAATGAACAAATACAGGTAAAACACTCACCAAGAATTTCCTTCCCCTGGCCCGCTGATACTGAAAAGGCATCCCAAGCCACAGAGGCGTCAAGGCATACGGGAAATGATGCAAGAGTCGACTTTTAGCAAATCTTTGACAGCGCTTTTGCCCCTGCAATTCTCCAAGTTTAGCATGTTCCACCAAGTACATGGTGAGGATTCTTGGATCACAGGGAAAGGAATGGACTCAGTAACTTCAACAAAATAGAAGGATATGAGCTATCTGAAGGGATTGGTGGGACGCCAGGCTTGTAAAAAAAGAAAAAAAAAAAAAGAGGAATCAGGGAGGCTGTGAGGGTCTAGCTCTAGGAACCATCTCTGGAGTCTTGCCAGGATTTAAAAAAAAAAAACAACCGGTGCCTTGGAGTCAGCTTCGACTAATAGCACTGTGCTCCGTAGAGTTGGCAATGGTGGATTTTTTTTGAAGCAGACTGCTATGCCCTTCTTTCAAGGTACCTCTGGGTGGATTCAAACCTCCAACCTTTTAGTTAGAAGATGAATACGTCAACCCTTTGCACCAGCTTTACTAGGATGTCACCACTGAGATGAACCGATTCTAGCTTCCCTACTGTGAATACTTTACATCCAAGAACCAAAGTTTCATGAGAGAAAGTTCAATTCGCCTGTGTTGGTCACATCTACATTCCTAGGCAGGGGATGGCACCTTGATTCATGGTCACGCAAGAGAAGAGAATTAACCCCAGAAAGGACAAACAAGCGCTGGCTTCCTGAAGGGGAAGAATGTTTGCTGGCTGCCAGCATCAAACAAGCATATGTCCACTTGGTGCACACAGCCATCGAGGTGGCCCCTGATTTGTGGTGGCCCCATGCACAACAGAACAAAATGCTGCCCAGTCCTGTGCCATCCCCATGACTGGTCAGAAATCAGGCCATCGGGATTCGTAGGGTTTTCATTAGCTGATTTTTAGCAGTAGATCACCACGCCTTTCTTCCTAGTCTGTCTTAGTCCACTAGCTCCACTATACCCACAGTTTATAATCACAGCCTAAATAGGACCCTTCAAGCCATGAATAGATGGCAGGTGGCCTTGCTGTCTCAATACTGTTATTCTTAGGGTATCGATGTGGATGTCTGTGTTATCATGAAGGAGTTGCCTCCTCTTCTCTCACTCCCACTGAAACTTGCTCTCCCCCTACTAGCCCCAAGTAGAGGAAACTTCAGGTGTTCTATTTATTTGTTCCTTCCTCATTCCCCTCCCAGACCAAGTGTTTTTCTGGGATGGTATTTGGATCTTGGAGGAATAAAGCAGGGAGATAACCCCTGAATGAGGCATCAGTCATAGAAACTAGGAGCAGCTATGACGAATTGAAATGTCAGCATTATTAGCGGTTTTGCTTGAAGCTGTTTGATACTGATTCAACGATAAAACAAGAAATGGGATAGATTTGCCCTGGAAAGGGGATGATGACTAGGAATAATGGGCTAAAATTAAAACAAGGAAAAGGAAGAACAGATATTAGACCAAGCCTCCTAAATGTGATTAACTTTGGAGGCTTCCCTAAAGTGCTAAAATGCCTGGGAAGACCCAGGCCAAATGGAGGACAGATTAATTAACATATACGTGAGTTATAGGATTCAGCATAAAAGTAGGGAAGTGAGTACCACTGCATGTCTTGATTTAACAATGTCTCACAATGAAGTTGACTGATTTCTTGTTCCTTCCTCTTTATGCTCACCACTTGATGTTCTTGCAGAAGTAGAGGAACACATGAGATCTACATGGAAGAACGTGAAGTCCAAGGTCTTGTGAAGACAACATCCTTGTTAAATATTTTGCATGTATGACTTTCTTATTTTAGTAGGGGTAGCCCTTGGATATTTTTCTGGTGATCTGAGGGGCTGTGGAGTTTATAGTGGTAGAGAACTAATTCCTTTGTGGCAAACTTCTTCTGTTTGGGGTAAAATAATCACTAAGATGGGATCATTAATTATATTAAATTAAGGCAAGCAACCACCAGTTTCTTTTTTTTAATTTTTTAAAAATTTTTATTGTGCTTTAAGTGAAAGTTTACAAATCAAGTCAGCCTCTCATACAAAAATGTATATACACCTTGCTAAACCCCAAAAAACCAAACCCACTGCCGTCGAGTCGATTCCGACTCATAGTGACCCTATAGGACAGAGTAGAACTGCCTCATATACCTTGCTATATACTCTTCATTGCTCTCCCCCTAATGAGACAGGCCACTCTTTCCCTCCACTCTCTCTTTTCGTGTCCATTCCGCCAGCTTCTAACAACCTCTGCCCTCTCATTTCCCCTCCAGATAGCAGATGGCAACATAGTCTCAAGTGTCTACTTGATCCAAGAAGCTCATTCTTCAGCAGCATCTTTTTTCTATTCCATTGTTCAGTCCAATCCCTGTCTGAAGAGTTGGCTTTGGGAATGGTTCCTGTCCTGGGCTAAGAGAAGGCCTGGGGTCCATGACCACCAGGGTCCTTCTAGTCTCAGACCATTAAGTCTGGCCTTTTTACGAGAATTTGGAGTCTGCATCCCACTGCTCTACTGCTCCCTCAGGGGTTCTGTGTTGTGTTCCCTGTCAGGACAGTCATGGGTTGTAGCCGGGCACCATCTAGTTCTTCTGGTCTCAGGCTGATGTAGTCTCTGGTTTATGTGGCCCTTTCTGTCTCTTGGGCTTGTAATTACCTTGTGTCCTTGGTGTTCTTCATTCTCCTTTGGTCCAGGTGGGTTGAGACCAATTGATGCATCTTAGATGTCTACTTGCTAGCATTTAAGACCTCAGCCGCCACTCTCCAAAGTGGGATGCAGAATGTTTTCTTAATAGATTTTATTATGCCAATTGACTTAGATGTCCCCTGAAACCATGGTCCCTAAACCCCCACCCCTGCTACGCTGGCCTTTGAAGCATTCAGTTTATTCAGGAAACTTCTTTGTTTTTTGGTTTAGTCCAGTTGTGCTGACCTTTCCTGTATTGTGTGTTGTCTTTCATTTTACCTAAAGTAGTTCTTATCTACTATCTAATTAGTGAATACCCCTCTCCCACCCTCCCTCCCCCCTCTCATAACCATCAAAGAATATTTTCTTCTCTGTTTAAATTGTTTCTCAAGTTCTTAGAATAGTGGTCTTATACAATATTTGTCCTTTCATCCACCAGTTTTTTTCCCCCCTTTGGAGACACACACTGTGGGGTGAAGAATTAAATTTACAAACAAAATGGCTTTTGTCCTCAGTTCCTAGGAGGTAACCTCTAAGCCCTTGGAATTTCTGGAGGGATTGGAATGCCTTTGTTACTCATGGAGGGCTCCAGATCACACCTGATTGTTAGTATTGATGAAGTGACTCTTGGTTGACACCAGAAAGACCAACCATGTGAAATCGGCCCAACCTCCAGTGGTGGAAGGGGGGCTAAAGACTGAGTTCAATCACATGCCCAATGATTCAACCAATCATGCCTGTGTAATAAAACCCGTTATCATCTAGTCAATTCCACTCATAGCACCCTATAGAACAGAGTAGACCTGCCCCATAGGGTTTCCAAGGAGGAGCTGGTTCAAACTCCCGGCCTTTTGATAAGCAGCCTCAGCTCTTAACCACTGAGCTAAATAAAAACTCTGGACACTGAAGCTCAGGTGAGTTTCCCTGATTGACAATCAGTGTGCCAGAAGGGTGACGTGTTGTGACCCCACAGAAAGAGGACAATAAAAGCTCTGCCTTTGGGACATGTCCAGACCTTGCCCCATGCATCTCACCATTTGGCTGATTCTAACTTGTATCCTATATAACTCTGATCACAAAACTGAGAAAGTTTTCCTGAGTTTTGTGAACATTTCAAGTGAGTTATTAAACCTGGAATGTAGTGGGAATCCCCAAATTTAAAGGCAGTTTGTCAGAAGTATGGTGGCCTGGGGGCCCCCAAACTTGTGGCTGGTATCTGGAATGAGGGCAGACTTTCTTGGAAGAGAGGCCTGGCAATCTACTTCCCCCCAAAAATCAGCCATTGTAAACCCTATGGAGCACAGTTACTACCCTGATACACATGCAGTTGCCATGAGTCAGGATAGACTCGATGGCAACTGGTTTTTAGGTAGTTAGGGTCAGACAATCTGCTTTTGCACACACACACACACACATACACACACACACACACAAACGCACATGAAACATGCATAGAGCTAGGCAGGGAAATGAATATGGAGACCTAAGAACTGCACCTCCAAGGGTCATCTCTGTAAGACTCTCATTCAGTAAACCTTTGCTAATCACTAAAGTGTGTCTTTAGCTGAACTTTTAGGATGTTAAGGCAGGGAACTGTGTTCATGCTTCCAGAGAACTGTTTTCTGGAAGACAGAACAATCTGGAGAAAGAAGTTACTCAAGGCTTTTCTCAGAAAGGGAGAATATTCTAGCTGAACAGTAGTTTGGAGGGGATGAGCATCAGAACGTTCCTGTGGGCAAGGTAAGCCGGCCTTAGGGAGTCCCAGTATCACTTGCTGGGGGATCCTAAGAAAAAGGGTAACTGTGTTCTTCCATTCTAGAATGATGATGGGGTTCTGATCCATTATGGTTGGAACTTAAAAGTAAGTTTAATTTTAGCATGTGCTTCATTCAGGTTCTTGTATCAGCTACATATACCCTATTGTTGTTGGGTGCCATCAAGTTGATTTTCAACTCATAGTAACCTCACAGAACACAGTAGAACTGCCACAGAGTTTCCTAGGCTGTAAACTTAACGGAAACAGATTGCCACGTCCTTTTCCCACAGAGCTGCTGGTTGGGTTTGAACCATCAACTTTTGGCTAGCAGTTGAGTGCTCAGCCATTGTACCAACAGGACTAAGTGTCATCTTATCTTGGGATGCGAAAAGGCAGTTAACTGGAAGTCTTTTAAAGCAAGAAATCACTTTTAAATGATGCGGAAATATATTAAACCCCTTGTTTAAATGTAAGATATATCAATGTGCATTAATTTGTTGATGGCTGACGTGAGGCCTAAGCCTTTTCTTTGAGTGATTTCTCTGTTGATTGAAATCCCTCATCATTCCTCACATATAAGCCTCACTCAGAGTTCATAGTCCACAGTAGAGGTCGGTCACCTAAATGCTAAATCTGGCCCGCAATCTGTTTTTGTAAATAAAGTTTTATTGGAACACAGCCACATCCATTCATTTACGTATTGCTTTTGGCTGCTTTTGTGCTAAAATGTCAGTGTTAAATAGCTGTGACAGAGACCATATATCCTGAGAAAGTCACTATCTGGCCCTTTACAGAAAAAGTTGGCCACCCCTGGCCAATATTATCAGTTCTTGTTTTGTTTAAAGTGGAGTAATAATTTCAAGACACATCACAAAGATTCTGACCCGAGAATCCCTCCAGATTTCTGAGTGTTCTTTTTCTCTAATATTTTACCATACTCTAACACACAGCTAATCAAAATAATTTTTGACTCGTTTTCATAGTTTCCAAAGCTTTTAACTTAGTTTTCACAGAAACAACTTTTTTTTAACAGCACTCATTTTTCATCTGTTTACATAACATTCCACTAAATAATGTAATTACAATAACAAGTACAGCTGGCAGAAGCAGGTCTGGGAACAAATACAACTGACTCTTGGCAAGCAGACACTGCAACGGATGAGGAGAAAGGTAGAGTTGTATGGAGTAGTCTCTTCACCACATGCCATAAGCATCAGTCAATGTGTTTCATAAATGGACTGGACAGTGGGTGCTAATGTGGTAAGTTTGGTAAATGGAGGTCAATTAAGTTAGTTTTTTCCATCATGCCCTTTTACATAGCATCTCCCATTCCTGGTTGTTATCAGCCTTTCACGTGTACATTTGCTTGGAATGGTTATTGGGTGATGTCTATCTTCTCCATTGGGCTGTAAGATGCAGAAAGGCAGGGACTGTGTACGTTTGGGTTCCTCATTCCATCTCCACTACCAAGCTTTGGTCCACCACCCTCCAGACAGTTTGATGTACTGTGGTGGTTTGCGTGTTGCTGTGATGCTGGAAGCTATGCCACCGGTATTTCAAATACCAAGGGAGGGCCACCCATGGTAGACAGATTTCAGCATTGCTTATGGGGTCGCTACCAGTTGGAATCGACTCAACGGCAAGGGGTTTGGTTTTTGAGTTTCCAGACTAATGTAGCCTAGGAAGGCCTGGCAATCTATTTCTGAAAATCAGCCTATGAAAACTTTATGGGTCCCAACAGAATACTGTCTGATATAGTGCTGAGAGATGAGCCCCTTAGGTTGGAAGGCACTCCAAATACACAGATCCATAACAATGGACACCAGCATACCAAGGATCATGAATACGGTGCAGGACCAAGCAACTTTTTGTTCTGTTGTACATGGGGTCAACCATGGGTTGGAGCTGACTCAAGGGTAACTAACAACAATAACACCTAGTATGGTGATTGGCATACAGTTCATGCTCAATATATATCTCTTGAATAAATAACTGAGTGCAAGCAGACACTCCTACAATAAGCCATCTGTAAACTGTAGTCAAGAAAACCTGAATTTACTGGAGGGACATGTTTCCTTCCTGGTAGCTCTAAGAGTCACAAAAGAAGAGTGGAGTTTTAGAAAGTGGGGACAGGGCAGGAGAAGGATGTCTCTGATTCTGATCCCTCCCTTCGAAGGCAGCTGGGAAGTTTCATTATTCCATCCCCTGATGAAGGCAATGTTTAAGCCAAGATGATCATTAGCAATTTGCATTCTGCAACCCACATCACTCTTGTATCTAGCAGAAATGAGAGACTTGCTTCTAACCGGCAAATTAAATATTGATAACGCATATCTGCTCTACAACATCTTTCACAAGGCTGGCACCATAATTTCAGTGTTTCTAAAACCTCAGTTATTTGCATTCCAGAGTCACAGTTTTTGTCATAACTGCAGGCAATCTGTAACATCATGTAGTTAATATTTATCTTTAAAGCAACTCATTTTTAACCTAAATAAATGTGTCTGCCAAGGAAACTTTAACTTAGCCCACTAGAAATGGAAAACTAATATCAACAGCCATGAACAAGAGCTAACAGAAAAAATAAATCCATTAATACCTGATTATTATTAAGAACCTTTCTGACACCAGACACTGTTCTAAACACCTCACATGCATTGTTTTAATCTTTGTGCGTTCACACACACACACACACACACACACACACACACAGAGTCATACACACACACATACCTTATGAAATAGGTTTAATTATTATCTCCTTTATACAAGTGAAGATACCGAGGTATTTAAGTAGCCTTCACAAGGCCGTACTTTATTAAGTAGCAGAGACTAGACTTTATCTAAGTTGTCTTTCCAGTACTTGTTTTTTATAATACTTAGTTATGTATTTTGCAAACAGTGTTGTTGAAGTCTAGATAGACTCAAGTTCTAAGCACATAGCACGCTCTCTTTTTGCTAAAAAAGAGAGCTCAGGAAGTGTAGAAACCAAAAACCAAACCAGTTGCCACGAAGTCAACTCCTACTTGTGGTGACCCCTTGAGTGTTAGAGGAGAATTCTGCTCCATAGGGTTTTCAGTGACTGATTTTTCAGAAGTAGATATCCAGGCCTTTCTTCTGAGCCACCTCTGGGTGGACTAGCGCCTCCATCCTTTTATTTAGTAAGTGAACACATTAACCGTTGCAAAAATCTGTTGCCGTCGAGTTGATTCCAACTCATACTGACCCTATAGGACAGAGCAGAACTGAACTATAGGGTTCTCAAGGAGTGGCTGGTGGATTTGAAGTGCCGACCTTTTGGTTAGCAGCTGTAACTCTTAACCACTGTGCCAGCAGGGCTCCTAGGAATTGTTAGAGACTCCTTAAAGACGTTCTAGTTAAAACTGAAGAGTTTCTCATTGACATAATAGAAAGACTGAAAGAAGCTTGAAAAGGAAGTGACTTTCTCTCTAAGTGGCTCACCATCTCTGAATGACTTGATGTTCACTACCTGGAATCTGTGAGTACTGCAAAGGGTGCTGGTCCTACACTTGGGGAAATACTGAGAAGTCAGGTGTAACACACCTGTTGCCCAGGATCCTTTGCCCAGCTCTGATCTCCAAGTCTGAGGGTATAACTGACTCAAGGCTCTCTCTCCTTGATAATGGCCCTGAACAACTAGGTCTACTGCTTCCATGGATACAGTTGACTGGACCAGAGTGAACAAGAGACCCGGGTTGGGGCAATCAGACTCCTTTCCCCCAAATTTGTAACCAGGAGGCATTGACAGCCAGTTTCTATGCCTGTGGAAACTAATGCAACATAAATCTTAGGAGCTAGAAGGTGCCAAGTGCATAAAGAGGTAGACAGAGCCTTTCTCAAAAGAAAGAAAAATCCAGAGCAGACCCATAAAGAGAAGCAAAAACCAAGGACGAGAGATAGCTGCCCCGGTTCTGATAGCTTTCCCATGCTAAGCTCTGGTCTTCAGAAGCTGGCTACTGCCTTTTCTGCTTAGGTTCACCAGAATCAGTCTCTAATTATTTGCATTCAAAACAACTGAGAGGCAGGAGCCTCTGAATACACCACAACGCCATCAACTCCAAACCCAAAGCCTGCCCTCTGAATTGTCTTTCAGCGTGGAGAGTGGCATGGGAATGGATAGGCCTTGATTGTCCATATTCTCTAGCCTGTTATTCCTAAGGAGCCCTGGTGGCACAGTGGTTAAAGCACTCGGATGCCCACCAAAAGTCAGCAGTTCAAACTCACTAACCTCTCAGAAAGAGAAAGATGTGACAGTCTACTGCCATAAAGATTACAGCCTTGGAAACCCTATGACACAGTTCTACCCAGTCCTATAGGATCACTATGAGTCGGAATCTCCTCGATGGCAACGAATTATCCCTAGGAGGAAGAGGAATGGTGGAATTATTGGGAGGAATGATGTTGACAACAGCTAACATTGTTGATGATGAGGCATACTATTTTTTTTTTACGTGTATAATTTGGTGACTTTACATTCATCATGGTGTACAACCACCACCACTAGCAACCAAAACCAGTTGCCATTGAGTTGATTCGGACTCATGGCGGCCCTTTGTGTTTCAGGGTTGTATCGCACACAGGCTTTTCAATGGCCCGTAGGAAGTTGATAACCAGGTCTTTCTTCAGAGATGCCTCTGAGTGGATTCACGCCGCCAACTTTCGGTTAATAGGCCAGCACTTAACTGTTTGTGCCATCCAAGGCCTCCTATCACCCCTAGAGACATACATGTTTTGAAGTCCAATATGTAAATCATTTTATCCAGTCAATAACCCTATGAGAGAAGTATCCCTGCTTTACAAATAGGGATATTAAAGTTTTGAGAGCCTAAGAAGCATTTTGAAAGGGGGTTTGAATCTAAGTGCCTCACTGACTACCTCTAATTATGCCCGTACTATGCTGCATCTTAGGGCATCCATCTGCCAGTGAGTGAATTTGATTTTCCTTCCACCTGGGAGCCATACCTTTGCCTGAATGTAGTGTTCTGACCACATTTGTTCATCAAAACCAACATTCAATATTCATTGCACAAAAAATTACTTGAACTCCTGGTAACCAAATATTGTATGAATGCTAAGAAAAGTGGGTGATAGAATCCCCCACCCTAGGACCACACGATCATTCCACATTTGTAGGCTGCCAAGAAAAACAAAGAGTTCTAAGATCATTTAATTTCTCTCTTGGTTTTTTACTCAAACATTTGTGGATTCCAGATGCCAGAGGGTCCAGTGTTGATGGCAGGGTTATGACATATGCACAGATAGCCCTACCTCAACCTATTGGCACCAATCAACAGTGATCCTGGGACAAGTGTTCAATACAGTCCACAGAGTCAGGAGTACTCAATGAACAGATTGCTCAGTGAGCTCTCGTGGATTGTCTCCAGCCAAGAATTTGAAATGTACGCCCAGAACAAGGCTCAGTTTACTCTAGACTAACAAAAATTGGGGTAAGGAAGGAAAAGGTTCCCTGCTCTGTAGTGGGCTCACTGGCAACATGAGCAATATCATCAGTTAGGAGTAACTGGTGGATGTCGTTCTCATGGGCAGGGTAGGGGTTAGGAGGTTCAAGGACAGTGTCTCTGGAATGAGCTGGGTACTGGGGTGAGGTGTCTCATGCCTGCTGTAGACACCTGATGCTGAGGGGGAATTAGCAAAGACTGCATCCAAGTTGGTCCCAGAGAAAAGCAGACAAAATAAAAAGGGAGTGTCAAGCTGGGTAGAAGAGTAGGTTTGGATTTGGAGAAGTGGTCTGTGAAACACGAAGCTGGCAGAGAAAGGATCTGTGTCAAATTCCGGGAGCCAGAGTTCTAAAGTTCTGTGTGGTTCCACGGGCCATTCCTGTGGGAGGAAGGGAGCAGTTAAAGGAGCTGACAGGAAGCAGATACAATGAATGGCATAGAGGATCCGTGTGGAACCCTTTCATATCAGCCTGTGGTGGGTAACTACAGCAAAGGCATTCTCCTCTCCCTCTTATATGATCAAACCTCATGCTTCTTTAGGTATCACAGGGGTGAATCATGGCTGCAATAGACAATCACTAAGATGCCAGGTCCCTTTGCCAATGACTGGTGTGGAGATGGGCATGTGACCCCATTCTGCCAATGAGACCCAGGAAAAGGTGTGCAGAGGCTTCTGGGAAAATGTTTCCTCCAGTAAAATGCAAGAGCTATTAGGGGACCATTCATCTACTCCTTCCCTCCTGAGTCCCCTGTTGTCATGTGAGGAAGTGACGCTAGGAGCAGGGCAGCCATCTTGGAAGAAGGAACCAAAGGCCACAAGAAGCACAAAGATTCCAAATCATTACCCCGATATTGAGCATGTTATTAGAGGGTCAGGGAAAAAGAGGAAGGCCCTCAACGAGATGGATTGACACAGGGGCTGCAACAATGGGCTCAAGCGTGACAATGATCATGAGGATGGTACAGGATGGGGCACTATTCCGTTTTGTTATACATAGTGTCACTATGAGCCAGAACTGACTCAATGGCACCTAACAACAATGACAACAACAATCTTTATATCAAAAATTCACTGAATCAACCTTGGAATTAGGAGATGATTGCATGTCTCTATCATTTAAAAACTCTTAGTCAACCTGCAGCCAATAGCAACCTAATTGACAAAACTGATAAGGTTATCAAGAGTGTTTGTCAGAGTGTGTTCTGCAACCAAAACTGTTCTATGATTAGATGAGTTTGCAAAAATCTGTATCCACCTCTCTGCATTTCATTTTTGCTATGTATAGGCTCTGAGAAGTTCTGTAAATCATAAATTAATTAATTAAATTTGAATTTAAGTCTATATTTCCCAAAGTTTTTTTGGATCTCTTAATATCTTATAGAACAAGTACTTCACAGAGTCCATTTGGGGGAAAAAATTAGCATTTGTAAGAAGAAGAAAGGAGAACAGAAGGAGAGGGCCTTGGATATGCCAATCTCTACACAGCATCAACACATATACAACAGAAAAGACAGCTGCCTTTTCTATACTATCTGCCATTTCCAGGAAGGCAATGAGTACTCCCTTGCATCCCTGAATTCTGACAACATAACAGAATGGACTAATGAAAGAATTTAAACTTGACAACATAGCCATGGTCCAAGTATCCTATAGAGCAAATCTGGAAATGCTTTTTGACTGCTGCACTTAAAATGTATTTTAAGAAGTACGGTTGTCAGACAGACTCACTTAAATGATGTGGGTAACTAAACAGATACCTATTTTTTGCCCTCTCTCTCTTTCTAAGAAAAAAAAAAAATGAGGTCAAGGAAATTGGAGCTCATTGGGATAGGCAGGTATTAGCATTTCAGACCCAAATAACCCTCTCGAAGCGTAAAAAAAGAAAACAGTGACCTCCTAACAATCACCTTAATGAAGTGGGTGTTCTTTTCAGGTGGTAGGGGGGTAACTGCACACGCAGGGAAGAAGAGGGAGGGAAGAAAGAAGAAAGGAGGGAGGGAGGGAGAAAGGAAGGAAAGGAAAAAGAGGGAGAAGGGAAAGGATGAAGGGAGAGAGGGAGGGAGAGAGAGAGAATGGAAAAGGAGACAGAATATTCATAGATGTCTCAAAGGTGAGGCATCCTATTTTGAATAAAATCCTATACTAGTCCATGATAACATTGGGTATCTCCAGGACCAGTCCATAGAGAAGGACATCATGCTTGTTAAAGGTGACAGTCATCAAAAAAGAAGACCCCCAACAACATGGATTGACATAGTGGCTGCAACAATAGGCTCAAATGTAGCAAGGATTGTGAGGACGATACAGGACCGGGCAGCATTTTGTTCTGTTGTACATGGGGTCACTATGAGTCAGAAGCAACTCATCTGTACCTGACAACAACAGGCAGAAACTGGATGCCTAAGAGACAAACGGGAAGTGAAACTTTCACTATGCTGCCTTTGCTACTATTTAAATTTTGGACCACACAAATGCATATCCTATTGATTCAAATATGTTATCTATTGATTCAAAACATAAATTAGTTCAAAATGTAACAACTGTGACTGCAATAGAAACAGCAAGCACACAGCCATCAGTCATGTTAGAGAAGGTCTCTTATGGGGCTACTGGAGTCCCACTGTGGATTCAACTAAAGGACCCATTATATCAAACCACTGTTGGAATGTATTTCACTGGGGAGGGCACTCCATTTTTGTTCCTAAACCACAACCCTGCCAAAATGTCCTCATCAAATGCAAAGCAGCAAACCCCTCCAACCACAAACAAGCACCTCATTCCCTCCTGCATCCTTAATTTTCCAGGCCACTCTCATTGGCAATAGAGATTTCAATATTCTCTTAATTCTGAGGACTGTATCAAGGATCTTAGAAACAAAAGGATGCATTCATCTTTATCTAGCTCTGACCTAGTTCTGGCCACCATCCCCATCCAAACAGGAAGAGAAATCTGAAGTTGCAATACATTATTTACTAAGATGAACCAGTAATTCAGACTGCAGGGGAAAAGCAATAAGAGCTCAGGAAAGCTTAAAACATCTTGAAGGCTGTTTCATGAAGGAGTCACAACTAATACAGGCACAGGTACTTAGGAGTGGAGTGGGTAGAGGTGCTAGGTTAATAGAGAGGGCCATGCCGCAATACCACATGAAATAAACACGCATAAAAGAGAAGAAAACCTCAACTCACTCTCTCAGCTTCATGTAACTGGGTTCTGCCTATTGTGTTACACAGGCCTTAACAAGCCGGACACAATTTGCAATTGTAAAATTCAAATTATTGTCATTTTGAGACCACGGTTAAGCAAAAGCTCTGCAAAGTTACAGTGCAGGATAAATGGCATTAAAACCAGACCAGTTGCAGTGGACTTAACTTCAACTCATGGCGGCTCCATGTGTGTCTGAATAGAACTACGCTTCATAGGGTTTTCAAGTGTCTGACTTTCTGGGAGGAGATCACCAAGCCTTTCTTCCAAGGCACCTCTGGGTGGACTGGAGCTACTAACTCTTTGATTAGCAGCTGAGTGCTTAACAGTTTGCACCACCCATAAATGATATGAGATTGGTTTAATAAGTTATCCTGAATTATTAGACCCCTTTGAGTACCAAGGAGCCCTGGCGTCACAGTGGTTAAGAGCTATGGCTGCTAAGCAAAAGGCCAGCAGTTCAAATCCACCAGTCACTCCTTGGAAACCCTATGGGGCAGTTCTATGCTGTCCTTTAGGGTTGCTACGAGTCGGAATCGCCTTGACAGCAATGGGTTTTTGGTTTTTTGGTTGAGTACTAAGGTCCCCCAACCTCAAACCTTACCATTATGAATTTAAAAGCAGCAGATTCTTCTGGTTTTTATAACGATTTGGAAGGGGACTATGAAGCATGTGGTCCAGCATAAATTGGTAGCTTCCATCACTGATGTTAAAGAGAAACCAATCATGAGTTCAAACTCATCCATTCCAGATATGACTCATTTTAAAAAGAAGACAAATAAAAGGGCGAGGCGATCCTACCATTCCTTGAAATGCCACACCCAGGCCAAGAGGGAGCCAAACATGGAAGCAGAATGATGTCAACCGGCTCTATTTGTAAGCAAACCATTCTCTCCTCATCTGGGGAACCATTTATACTAGCAACATATTAAAGCACTGTGAAAGTTTCATTTTGGTAGGGAAAGAGAATATGAGGTTTAATAGTCTGTCTCTTTCTCCCACGTACACAAATGCTACTGAAAGCAACAGATTCATGCAAGACATGAATTCCCCTAGAAAATGCCCTTGGCGTATTAGTGGCTCCCCCACCTCAGTCAACAGAAAAAGAGCATTTTAGCCACTCAGCAAACCACCAGGTATTCACATTACGAAGGCAGCAAGACATCCTTTTGACCTTTGTTATTATTTAGACTTCATGTTGTACACAGAAAGAGTACAATGATGTCAAACAAATTCCAGAAAAGAAGTATTTATTGCTGAATCTAAATCAAAAAATCCATATCTACTATAATGGCACTTCAAAAGAAGATATACTCTATTTACCAGCTCAATCAATACTAAATTAGCTCGGATAAATATTTTCAACTCTACCAGTCTTAAGATGAAGCCGGCTATTTAGAAACCCCTGTCTTGGGAGAGACGAGGGAAATTTTGCTTATCGCACAGAAATGAGAAACCTGGAAGTATTTTACAAGCAGATGCACCTACCCTTAGCTGCTCTCTTTCACAATTCATCTGTTGTCTTGAAACCTACAAAGAAAAAGACGAGAGAGGAAAAAAATAAATCAGAAGGTTCTGCATTAGACACAACATGAAAGAGAACAGAAAGTTACTTCTAATCGCTGTGCTCAAAGCAGACCAAGAATTAATTAATTTGTACTTTTTTTTTTTGAGTCTAAATACCCTAAGCTTTACATTTTTTTTTTTTTTTTTACATAGAGTTTCCATTTGTTTATCCAGACACACAACTGGGATGAGCCAGAGTCTGAAAGAGGATTGAGGAGAAGATGTAGGAGAGGGTATGGGAGGCACAACCTGACCAGGTGAGTGCTTCTCTCTTGGAATAAAAACTTCCTCTCATCCTCATAGGTCCAGACATTCTTCCCTCAAGGGTTATTCAGGATGGATGGGACCACAACACTGGACATCACAGTGTCTTCACTGCTATCAAGGGTCAATATAGTGTGAGTATACCCCTTGGCAAATGGGTTACGTTTTAGCATCCAATTTTAATCAAATGGTAATAATTACCCATAGGGCTGTACCCCGGTGGTATAGTGGTTAAAGGTGCTACAGCTGCTATCCAAAGGGTCGGCAGTTCAAATCCACCAGGTGCTCCTTGGAAACTTTATGTGGCAGTTCTACTCTGTCCTATAGGGTCGCTATGAGTCGAAATAGACTCGACGGCACTGGGTTTGGTTTGGTTTTTTGTGTTCAGGAGGCTTCTGAGGTCAATACGGTCATGCTCTGCATAATGTCCATTCGAGCAATGTTTGACCACATGTATGTTTATGATCCCATAAGGTTATAATAGAGTTCAGAAATTCCAGTTGGAGGATGAGATGTAGCAGACATAACTGGACATAGTGAACACAGCTTCCTGCACGCAACACGTGTATCTCATGTTCCCTGTATACAAAGAAATTGCGCTGCCAGGCATATAATGGTACATATATAACTTAAAATACATGTGTCTGGGTAGTCATAATAAACACTTGTGTTACTGGCTTGTATATATACTTGTGTATATACTGTACTTTCTATCATTATTTTAATGTAAACTTTCCCTACATACAAATAAAGAGTTTACCATATAACAGTGTATGCTTCAACCTGTAGACAGCAGCATCCAGTCTTGTGTTTGAACAATGTCCAAATCACATAACGTCCTATTTCACAGAACATATCACGGACATTGAGTGACACATGACAGTACTTAGAGAAGAAACGGAACCATCTGTGATTTCTTTCATAAGCTCGAGAAGGAGGGAATAGCAATACATAAGGCAGGCATGGATCATCCTTGCCTTACCTAAGTGTATTTCTTAAAATCTAAGGATGCTTCTTCAGGGTGACCATATAATTTACTGCCCAAACAGGAACACATGCACGCATTCAATGGGGTGGCATTAACAGCTGTGCCAGGGACAGCAGATATAAACTGGGACTTAAAAGACAAACAGGGTTGTAGAGGCACCCTCCCTATATGGGACCTGGCAGACACAACTCGAGCTTCTAGATGCCAATGAAATTTAGGTCTGCATCCCCAATTTATTTTTTATATTTTCTGGTATGTTTTTAACTGACGAAGAAACCCTTGACTCCTAGCACCTGACAGTATACTGCAGGTTTTGGAAACTTTAGCTAAAGGATAAGAAGGTTTAGAGGCTGACTCTTGATGTATATTTTATGTATTCTGTATTGAAAGTTTCTTTTTGCCTTCTCCAAACAAAACAAAAAACAGGACTGTTTATTTGTGGCCTGGCACAGACCTGAATCTATACCTCTGTGCTTTTCCATGCTCTTTAACCCAGAAGTATCACCTCTAAGCACAGCTGTTATGAAAGTAAGCAGAGGAACACAATTTTTTATTCCCATGTTGATTAACTATCACATTATTTATGAACAAAAAAAATGCAAATATTCACAATGTGTAGTAATGGGGGAAATTAAAAATAAATTTTAGTGTAATGACACGATGAGATATCGCATAGCAATTAAAACCCTGGTTTTGAAATATGGATACACAGAGAATTGCTCAAAAACCACTGTTTAATTTTTAAGGAAAAAAAAAAGCTGCAATGATGCACAAATATTATGATTTCCATTTTTGTGTTATAGAGTGAGATAGATAACTAAAGCGAAGAAGGGGAAGAAATAGAAAGATCAAAGAAATGAAAGAGGGAAGACTGGGAGGGAATATTTCAAAATATTAAAAGTGAAATGGATCCAATTCTGTAAATATCCTCAAAACCACGGGCTGTCCACTTTAAACGGGTGACTTTAGGGTGTAAAATTTACATAAGATACGTCTCAATAAAGCTGTTAAAAAACGAAGTGGGAGTGAGGTTCTGGTTCTGTGTAAGATGGAGTAAGCACACTTCACTGAATCCCCCGCGCCCTGAATACAGATGTAAAACTTGGCATTGATCAAGAGTAATGCTGTACAGTCAGTTAACGTGACTGATATCACTAATCTGTACATCTGTAAGAAGTTGAATTGGCAAAAAAAAAAAAAAAAACAAACAAACACAACTTGGATAGAATGCATGGAACAGCTACTTGAGGTCTCTGAAAAGTAAATACTAGCAAGGAGAATCAGGGAAGCAGAGCTGAATTTAAAGCACCATCAGACAAGTGGTGAGTTCCCCCTCTTTTCTTTCTCCCTGGTGGCTCAACGGCTAAGCACTCAGCTGCTAACCGAAAGTTAGCAGTGTTTCCAAGGGAGAAAGGGTTTCCGAAGGAGAAAGATCTGGCAACCTGCTCCTGTAAAGATTAAAATTCAAAACCAAATCCTCTGCTGTGAAGTAGATTTCGACACATAATGAAGCTATAGGACAGAGTAGAACTGCCCCAAAATGTTTCCAAGGTGGTAAATCTCTATGGAAGCAGATTCTCATATCTTTCTCCCATGGAGTAACTGGTGGATTCAAACTGCTGACCTTTTGTTTAGCAGCTCAGTGCTTAACAACTGCACCACCAGAGCTCCTCCCATAAAGATTACAGCCTAGAAAACCCTATAGGGCAGTTCTACTCTTGTCACAGGGCGTCACTATGAGTTGGAATCGACTTGACAGCACTCAACAACATTTCCTGAAATGAATTTTAGAACCCAGAATTGAGCAGTCAGGTACAGACAGAGAGAGTCCCTGGAGAACCCCTGTAGTTTTTGCTTGAGAAACAAAAAAGAAAATCTTAACAGTCAGAAAGACTGGCAGAAATGCCCCATTTTTCTTTTTCGCTTCTGTTCTCCATCCTGCAGTTCCCAGTTCATGCCCTGGTGGTGGTAGTGGTCTAAGTAACAGTGGGAACAACAGGAGCTGCAGGCTCCTAACTCTCAGCCAGGGAAAACTTCCTCTGGATCTGAGGAGTTGTGGTCCCAAGAAGATGGGACAAACCCCAATTCCTTCTTTTCTTTTTTTCTCTTTCTCTGTCCTCTTGGCACTTGGCCCCAATGCAAGAACTGTAGCAGAAACACATGAACAGGGTGAAAAATACCACTAACTCCCTGGCTGGAAGACAGTAAAGGGGAGCCCCAGGAAAGCAAGAAATACTTGGGGGATCCTGGAGAGGAAAGAGCTTGGGAAAGTGAACCCTTACTGTATTTTTAGGAACTCCTGGACTCACCCCTGAGCTGTACATGCGTGTTGTTGTTGTCAGGTGCTGTCAAGTTGATTCCAGCTCATAGTAACCTCATGTGACAGAGCAGAGCTGCCCCATGGTGTTTCCTAGGCTGTGAGCTATACAGGAGAAGATTGTCAGGTCATTCTCCCATGGAGCTGCTGGGTGGGTTCAAAACTAGCAGCCAAGTGTTTAACCATTGCGCCACTAGGGCTCCTTATACATGTGTGTATCTGATTCTAAGTAGATATCGTAGACTTTGAGGATGGAACTAAGGGCCAGAGCACTGCCCAGCTCCCAGACTGGCCACTGGGAGAAACAAATGGTGAAGAGACAATTGAGAAAAAGGGACCCTCACTCTTTAGGCAAAAAATAATTGGAAATGGACCAAGTATTTAAATGTAAAACATACAACTGAAGTGGGTGATGCCATTAAGGGGTGATGGCAATACTTCGGTTTTATTTTCTGTGGTTTTCAAATTGTCTTAGATGAACACCGTGCTGTTAAAATCAGAAAACATTTGAATATCAGTGCCCTCCAGAAATATAGGTGTTTTTTTTTAATTGTATTGCAGTCATGATAACTTTCATTACAGTAACTTAAATCATTTTTTTCTTACAATAAAATTAATATTTTAACATCTGCCTTCAAAATCCACAAGCATTTTCTCAGAGGCACAGTGATAGCGTTTGAAGGAAACAAGGAGGCTACTGACCTAAAAACTGTGCAATGAAGTCATATAACAATGTTTCTATCTCTGAGGATATTGAATGCGAAATTCAACAGTAACTGTGTAAATAACTACGTTGTTTTTCAAATAAAGATGATCAAGGAACATGAAGCTCCGGGATAACCAAGTGGGCATTTTGAGCAATCTCTGTAGTGGACCTCAGTGAGATGGATGGGTATGATAGCCACAAAAATGGACTCAAACGTATCAGTGATGGTGAAGATTGAACAGGACCGGGTGGCAGTTACTTCTGTTGAACGTGGGTTCGCCATGAGACAGAGTCAAGTTAAAGCAACTAACAACAGCAACTGTAGTGGACATGCTTGTTTTTGTTTTCTTTTGTTTAATTTTTCCTTCACGGAATCCTGTTTGCTCATAGCCTGGTGACAAAATCCCTTTTCTCCTTTTGGAACATGTTGTTGTTGACCTTAGATGCAGTAGGTCTGTGCTTGATACAATTGTGCTCATCACCCAACACTCCAAACAGGATGTAGTGATGCTTGGCAGGCTCAGCAAGTTATTGCCTGACTGTCTTAGTCAGCTAGCGCTGCTATAACAGAAATACCACAAGTGGATGGTTTTAACAAAGAGAAACGTATTCTCTCACAGTCTAGGAAGCTAGAAGTCTGAATTCAGGGTGCCAGCTCCAGGGCAAGACTTTCTCTCTCCGTCAGCTCTGGAGGAAGGTCCTTGTCATCAATCTTTCCCTGGTCTAGGAGCTTCTCAGTTCAGGGACCCCAGGTCCACAGGATGCGCTATTCTCCTAGCTCTTGTTTCTTGGTGGTATGAGGTCCCTGTCTCTCTGCTCATTTCTCTCTTATATTTCAAAAGAGATTGACTTAAGACACAGCTTAATCTTGCAGATTGAATCCTGCCTTGTTAACATAATTGCTGCTAACCCCACCTCATTAACATCATAGAGGTAGGATTTACACTGCATAGAAAAATCACATCAGATGACAAAATGGTGGGCAATCACACAATACTGGGAATCATGGAGTAGCCAAGTTGACACACATTTTGGGGGGACAAAATTCATTCCATAACACTGACCTAATGAGACTCTTAAAAGTCCACCCCTCTGATAACCATTATAGGAGAGGTTTGGAGGAAAAAGGCACCTGTAACTCCTCATCTTCTGTTATGAAGACAGACCCTTCCCATACACCCTCTTTTAAAAGCCAGCCTTGAAAAATGTCTTAAATGTACAGTCTACTAAATGTCATTTCATTTGGAAGCTTACATGAGATATTTTTTTATCTCCCATGGCAGCAATGCACAAACCCAATATATTTTATGGCATAAATGAAAAAAAAAAAAAAAAGCAAAAAGTGGAAGATCTCGTGCTGCTCCTTTAAGTTGCTTCTAGAGAATCAAATACCGCAGTCTACAGTGCTGCCAAGTAAGCACTTATGAAAGGTTAGAAACTGAAGCAATAAACTTCAGCGTGAGACCCTTTGCTCTCCTGGTTGAGAGGGATATTTAATAGCAGGGATTCATCTTTCCCCATCTCCTATCTTCATCTAGACAACAGGGCCAGAGTGTCTTTCTCAGACTCAGCCCTTTCTCATCCTCCTCCTGACTTTGAATTCTCCCTTATCAGTTTTTCCCACTTTATCCTGAACCTGTTCCAGTCTGATTTCCCCTCCCACCCATCAGACTGGCTTGGCAAGAGCTGGGACTGGGTCTTATTTAGCTTTCTTTGTGTAGAGGCCATGCCAATGTTTAGAATCCATTTTTTTTTTTTTTTTTTTTTTTGTCTATCCATCCATTCCTTCACGTATTCAACAATACAGAGACACAGAGATAGAGATAGATGGAGACAGACATACACAGATATATGACGTTGTTGTTAGCTGCCATCAGTTGGCTCCTACTCATGAAAACCTTATGTATAACAAAACATAGTGTTGCCTGGTCCTGCACCATCTTCATGATCTTTGGTATGTTTGAATCCATCAGTTCAACTATTGTGTCAATCCATCTTATTGAAGGTTTCCCTAGTTTTCGATGACGCTCTACCAACTCTGATGTCCTTTTCTCCTGATAGGTCTTTCCTGATGATGTGTCCAATGTTAAGTGAGCAGAAGTCTCTCCATCCTCACTTCTAAGGAACATTCCGGTTGTACTTCTAAGACTGATTGGTTCCTTTTTCTGGCAGCCCATGGTGTATATTCGGTATCTTTGCCAACACCACAGTTTCCTGCTTTCCTTTTTCATTGTCTAGTGTTCACACGCATATGAGGCAATTGAAAAGACCGTGACTTGGGTCAGGCACACCTTAGTCATCATCTTTGCTGTTTAACTCTTTAAAGAGGTCTTTTGCAACAGATTTACCCAGCAATACATGGCTTGATTTCTCGACTGCTGCTTCCATGGACGTATAGATATATAGATATAAAAAGATATAGATATGATTTACTCATCTTTTTCCCCACCGGGACAATGAATTCCATGGGTTTTCTTTACTTTTTTATTTCTAGTGACCAGACCTCTGGCACTTGTTGTCTACATGGGGAAAAAGATGAGTAAATCAAGTTACTATATTGGTAATATTTCCTATAATGGAAGTTCAAACGTTCTGACAGCACGTAGTGGGGGCATCGACCCTGGACTGGGGAGTTAAGATAGGTGTTCGTGTTTTTCCCTTTTTTTTTTTTTTTTGGTTTTTTAGAAAATGATTCCAGGCGAAGAATGGGAAAAAAAAAAAAATCTCTCCTGAAGAGAGGAGGAAATGTCTGAAAAACTCAGGGAGATTATGGACGTGCAATTAATTCAATACGGTGGAAGAGCCAAGTGCAAGAAGACATTGGTGAGAGATTAAATTGAATTGGAAAAAGTCGGAGTCAAAAGAAGTGGGAAGACATACAATAAGTGAATGGATAAACAGGTGCACTGGTTTTCTTGTTTGTAATAATATAATGTTGGAAGCTCTAGTTCTCAGGACAATCATGAATTATACGAAACAAATGCACCCGAGAAGCCTAACAGCATGGAACTCAATAAATCAATTCAATTGGTAGCTGTGTGTGTTTCTCAGATTCCCTGTTTCAATAATCTTTATAAATTCTTCTGAGTCAAGGTGGCATTCTCCTGTAAAAGCAACCTGAATCACCTAGAGTGAGTGCTAGAGTTTGCATTTTCCTTCTTACAGATGGGGGTTATAATACACATTCAGCATGTGAATCCAGAATACCGACTACCCTTGTTGTTGTTAGCTGTTGTTGAGTGGACACTGACTCATGGTGACCTTATGTACAACAAAACAAAATGCTGCCCCATCCTGCATCATCCTCAGGACCGCTGGCATGTTTGACTCCATCACTGTGGCTATTGTGCTGATCCATCTCACCGAGGGTCTCTCACATCCTTGCTGGCCCTCTCCTTCACCAGACGTGATGTCCTTCTCCAGCAATTGATCCCTTCTGATCATGTGTCCAATGTCAGTGAGTCAGACAGTGTTCTGTTGTGATCCATAAGGTTTTCATTGGCTAATTTGCAAAAGTAGATCTCCAAGGCTTTCTTCCTAGTCTGTCTTAGTCTAGAGCTCTGCTGAAACCTTTCCACCATGAGTGACCCTGCTGGTATTTGAAATACCAATGACATAGCTTCCAGCTTCATAGCAACACACGAGCCACCACAGTATGACACACTGAGACAGGGGGCGGCCTACTATCTAGCACTGTGCTAGAATGACTCTTCCCCTTCTCTCTTCTGTTGCTCATTCATTCCTTCTGACACCCTAGCAGGGGCTCTCTTCTTACTCTGGCCTGAAATGATAGTTTTTATGCCCATGTTTCTCTGAAACTAAACGAGCATGAATTGATAGTACTGTGGCTCCATAAATGCACAGATTTGCACACTTGGTTTCCTGTGATTTAGAGCAGGGTTATACAAACACATCAACAAAAACCTGTTGTTGTCGATTTCAACTCATAGTGACCCTACAGAACACTGTAGAACTGCCCCAAGGAATGGCTGGTGGTTTTGAACTGCCAATCTTTTGGTTAGCAGCCACAGCACTTAACCACTATACCACCCGGGTTTCTGTATATATGTACAGAGCCCTGGTGGCGTAATGGTTAAGAGCTATGGCTGCTGACCAAAAGACCAGCAGTTCAAATCCACCAGCTGCTCCTTGGAAACCCTATGGGGCAGTTCTACTCTGTCCTATAGGGTTGCCATGAATTGGAATCAACCTGATGGCAACAGTCTTTTTTTTTTTTTAAGAGGAAGATATGAAGCTCAAAAAAATGTCATACTCTATTACCAAATCCGTCACTGTTGAGTTGATTCAGACTCACAGAAACCCTATAGAAAAGAGTAGAATTGCCCCATAGGGTTTCCAAGTTTTTGAATCTCTATAGAAGTAGACTGCCACATCTTTCTCCTACAGAGCAGCTGGTGGTTTCAAACCGCTGATCTTCCAGTTAGCAGCCAAGCGCTTAACGACTATTCCTTATATATGTTGTAGCCGCCTTGAGATTGTGAAAGGTTTGGTATTAGTCTTTTGCGATGGTGGATAAAGGGCACTTCGAGCTCCGTGGGTCCCAGCATAAACTGGCACTGCATTTGGGAGGGCCGTTTCCAGCTATCACAATGCGGAATGCATATTGCCTTTCATTGAACAATTCCCCCTCTAGGAAGCTCTCTTTCAGAGCACAGGGGCAATGGGGAAGAAAGTGCAGAGCCTGTAATAGCAAGAACTGGGACTGGTACAAACGTCCCTTTCCAACAGCACGATGACTTGGGGTTCATTTGTAACCAGGGCTTGGCAAACTTTTTCCTTAACAGGCCAAATGGTAAATATTTTGACTTTGTGGGCCATACATGACTTTCTCTGACCCAGCTATTAAATAAATGAAAACTCTGCTGTGATGGTGAGAAGGCAGCCATGTTGTTGTTGTTAGGTGCCGTTGAGTCGGTTCTGACTCATAACGACCCTATGCACAACAGACAGAAACACTGCCCGGTCCTGCGAGATCCTTAAAATCATTGTCATGCTTGAGCCCATTGTTGCAGCCACTGTGTCAATCCATCTTGTTGAGGGTCTTCCTCTTTTCCGCTGACCCGATATTTTACCAAGCATGATGTCCTTCTCCAGGGACTGATCCCTCCTGCCAACATGTCCAAAGTATGTAAGACACAGTCTCACCATCCTTGCTTCTAAGGAGCATTCTGGGTGCACTTCTGCCAAGGCAGATTTGTTCCTTCTTTTGGCAGCCCATGGTATATTCGTTATTCTTCGCCAACACCATAATTCAAAGGCATCCATTCTCCTTCGGTCTTCCTTATGAATTGTTCAGCTTTCACATGCCTATGATGCGATTGAAAATACCTTGGCTTGGGTCAGGGGCACCTTAGTCTTCAGGGTGACATCTTTGCTTTTCAACACTTGAAAGATGTCCTTTGCAGCAGATTTGTCCAATGCAATGTGTCTTTTGATTTCTTGACTGCTGCTTCCATGGGTGTTGATTGTGGATCCAAGTAAAATGAAATCCTTGGCAACCTCAATCTTTTCTCCGTTTATCATAATATGGCTTATTGGTCCAGTAGTGAGGATTTTTGTTTTCTTTATGTTGAGGTGTGATCCATACTGAAGGTTGTGGTCTTTGACCTTCATCACTAAGTGCTTCAAATCTTCTTCACGTTCAGCAAGCAAGGTTCTGTCATCTGCATAATGTAGGTTGTTAATGAGTCTTCTTCCACTCCTGATGCCCAGTTCTTCTTCCTATGGTCCAGCTTCTTGGATTATTTGCTCAGCATATGAATAGGTATGGTGAAAGGATACAACCCTGATGCACACCTTCCCTGACAAGTATCTGTACAATATAGAAAATGTCTGGAAGGACAAATACCAAAATGGGAACAAAAGTATAAAATCATGTCCTAAGAATGAGAATAATAATGACCCTGGGGGAGGGGAACTGGCTTTCTGGTTTTTAATACTGGTTCTGTTATATTAGTTCAACTCCTTATAATAAGCCTGCATTGCTTTTGCAAATACGGTAATAACATAATTTAAACAGCTGAGTTACAGGGTTGTTATAAAGAGTAAATGAGATATTGCAGGCAAGTCATGATACCCAGACACAGCCTGACCCCTAGTTAAGTGGTTGTTATTGCTGTTAGCTGCCGTGGAGTTGGCCCCTGACTAAGGGCAGCCCCTTGCACAGCAGGACAAAACACTGGCCGGTCCCATGCCATGCCGTGATGGGTTGCAGATCAGACTGTTGTGATCCACAGGGTTTTCATTGGCAGATTTTCAGAAGTAGATTGCCAGGCCTTTCTTCCTAGCTTGCCTTAGTCTGGAAGTTCCATTGAAACCTGTCCATCAACACAGCAATAGTAAAACCTTCACTGACAGGTGGGTGGTGGTTGTATATGAAGTACATTGGCTGGGAATCGAACCTGGGTCTCCAACATGGAAGGTGAGAATTCTACTATTGAACCACCAGTGTCCCCAACTTCTTGTTGTTTGCCACAAAGCACCAAAAGGGGAACCCTGGGATAGCTGTTCTGAAAAAAGTCCACTCCAATTTTTCAGTGACATTATTTATTTCAATGTGTATTCTCTTCAGTTAAAAAAAAAATTCCAACGAGAGAGGTTGATCTTGTCCTTCTCTGGGTTGATCACATGCTTGCCCTCAGAACACAGCCCACTCCTGGGGTCTTCCACTGTTCTTGTGTAACCTATAGGGTTTCCTAGGCTGTAGTCTGTACGAGCACAGATCACCAGGTGTCAGACAAGCAAACACAGATCCCATCACTTGTTGTAGCCATTGTTTCTCTTTGGTATAAGGGGGAAAACAGTGTGTGAAAGTAGTAAGTGCTTAGGATTGAGTAAAGGAAGTGAGGAATAATCAATTGAAAAATTAAACACAAACAGTCACAACAATGAGTCAAGTCAGCTGTGACAAATTAACTCGATTCTGGCTCATGTTGTATAAATGACGAAAATATGTTTTCGAGAACAACTTGGGGAATTCACTCCGCTTTCTCCAGACATTTTCATTTTAACCTTGGGGAGAAGCAGAATCTGTTGCTAACATCCTGTCTGATTATGTAAAGATGCCAGCTTTTTTTTGGAGGGGGGTGCCCGGAGGAGGAAAGAGGAAAGAACTTGGCAAGGCTAAGCAATTAGGAGAAAAATAAATAAGTACTGGATTTTTTCTACATAAACCTGAACAGATAAAGCCAAAGACTGAAAGCCCTAACATATTTGATTAATGGTTAAGAGTCTTTGGGGATATCTTTTACGCATATCCTGAAATCTCAAAATACTTAGTATTTTTAGCACTCGAGTGACCTACGGTATGGTATATGCCAGGCACTACACAACATTTAATGGAGAACTGGTGGTTCAATGGTCAAGCGAGGGCTGCTAATCAAAAGGCTGGTTCGAACCTATCGCCTGCTTGGTGGGAGAAAAGTCCTGGTAATCTGTTTCCTTAAAGATTACAGCCTAGGAAACTCCCATGGGGAAGTTCTACTCTGTCGTGTAGGGTTGCAGTGAGTCGGAATCAACTCAATGACATACAACAGCAACAGCAACACAACACTTATGCAGCCTTGGTGGCACAACAGTTAAATGCTTTTAAGTGACAGGCTGCTAACTGAAAGGCTGAGGATTTGAACACGCCCAGCAGCTCTGAGGGAGAAAGACCTGACAATCTGCTCCCATGAAGATTACAGCCTAAAAAACCATAGGCAGCAGCTCCGCTCTGTCACATGGGGTCGCTATGAGTCAAAAATCCACCTGACAGCACCTTATAACAACACACGACATTTAGCAAGTTCTTCTTTCTTTGCTTCTCCATTAAAAACCATATTGTTTGGCGGTATTGATACTTGGATCCACAGAGTCACTGCTCTGGTTAAGTCACTGGGGAGAGCTGAGTGTTGGTTACCTAACTGGAGCGAGGTCCGGGGTCAGATGCCCACAGAAGTTGAACAAGCCTCATCTAGTGGCTTCTAAAGAGGTGTTTCCTTTGGAAGAAATGCTTTCTCACACCTGCTGTACCATGCGCCCCCTTGTTAAATAGCCCATCCACAACAGAACAAGTCCCCCAGGTCTGGACCAGGCTGTCCAGGCAGACGGACTGACGGACCAACACGGAGTTCCAGGTGGCAGACCAGCAGCCCTTGACAAGGACCCCTTCAGCCTCCTGCATGCATCTGTTCCCGGCAAGGATGTGCTCTCTTGGAGTTGTTCGTTTCAGGCTGGAGGCTGGTCTTGGAACGGAAGGGCAGCCCCCAGCCATGAGAGCCTGGCTGGCCTAACACATGTAAAGCCCTTTGTACAGGAAACCACAAAATGTCTTTGCATCTGATAACTGTGCAAGGTGGGGGGAACGACATGCCTGTTATTTATTCTAATAATAAACCATTACCCCAGGCACGTTTTTATTCTCCAGATTTAATAAGGTATTTTGTGAACCGAGGCAGAGAAGAGAGGGAGAAAACAATTGCGGTTATTACGGAGATGATTTCTATTTGTTTCAGCTGTGGTAGCAATCACCATCCTTTTCCTTCATGATCAAGGGTGATAATTGTCCCCCCACCCCTACCCTTTGCTCAGTCCAAGAAAATCCCAACTACCCTCACCAAAATGTCCTGAGGAACTAAAAAGGCCTTGGCAGGCTTCCCTGAACTGGTCTCTTGGGACCTTCGTTATCCTATAGCCAGAGAACTCTGATTATATAGCACAGGGATCTTAACTGAGATATTCCCATCATGCCTCTCTCCACATCCAGAGATGGGGAAGAGTGGGGAGGGCCAGGTGAGTGATTTGCAAGCCATTTGTATTTTCCTGCTTAGATGGAGTCTATGTTCTCGGGACATTTTCAAGTTAAGATGTTATAACTGGACTTCTTTTTCTTTCCAGTTGAAAGTAGCAAAGCTAATAATTTTATCAGAAGTTGACAGTTTCGTCTTCTGGATCCCAATTAAACACATTCAGTGGAGACACCCAGGCTGTGGCTTAAAGTAGGCAGTCCTCTTGATCTTGTTAATTGAGAGACATTTGAGAGGTTAAGGGAATAAACCCTAAAGTCAGACTTCCAAGTTCAAATCTCAACTTTACTACTTATCAGCTTCTGAAGGATGGACAAATTCCTTGCCTGGGCTTACACAGATGTTCCAAAGGGTCAGCACAGGGTTTGAATGGGCTAGTATTTACAAAGAAATCAGAAAGAGTGACTGGCATAGGTTTGTCGCTGGCTGCCGTCAATTCTGCCCTGATTCATGGCTGTTGTGATCCATAGGGTTTTCACTGGCTGATTATTTCAGAAGCAGATCACCAAGCCTTTCTTCATAGTCTGTCTTAGTCTGAAAGCTCTGCTAAAACCTGTTCAGCATCATAGTGTGTGTCAGGCCTCTACTGGCAGATGGGTGGTGGGGGCACATGAAGTGCATTGGCTGGAAATCGAACCTGGGACTCCCAGGGCAAGAATCCTACCACTGAGCCACTGCTGCCCACTGCCTGTAACATAGAAAGCGCTATTGTTGTTGTTAGATGCCATTGAGTCAATTTTGAATCATAGTGACCCCACATGACAGAATAGAAGTATTTCCTAGGCTGTAGTCTTGATGGGAACAGATCACCAGACCTGGGGATCTGTTCCCCGGGGAGCCGCTGGGTGGGTTCAAACAGCCAACCTTTCAGTTAGCAGCACAGCTCTTGGCCATGGCACCACCAGGGTTCCTAGGAAGCACTATGTGTCTTTTTAATGTAAGAAGTAAATTTGACCCAATATTCCATTTGGTGCTGCTCTTGTTCTGTAAGTTGACAACGGACCGGACCTGCACAGCTATGTGCTTAGGGCTGGGTAGACACAGCTGCAGTGTCAGAAAACCAAGGTTTTGAAAAGTGACTGATGCTTCTGGAAGTTTTGTGCTAGAACATCAAAGCCCAGGTCTACAGATCGTAGAACGTGTCAACAGAAATAAATCATGTAGCAACCACTGTATTATTAGGAGGAGAAAAAAAAAAAAATTAGTGAGGTGTGCTAAGTCCCACTGGACCAATTTTCCAGACAAGGAAATAGGGACGTGAGTGACTTTCCAATCTAAGGCAGCCCAGGTGAACATGTCCCAGCTGGCCCTCTTGGCTACGCGGCCTCTGCATCCGAAATCTTTACATAGCTGCGGGAGCTCTTTTCCATTCCTCATTTCTATGACTTTATAAAATGTCATCATTTAAGAAATGGGAACAATTCTGGAGCTGTAGAAGCTTGAGGAGTATTCATTTTCTAATTTTCCAGTTCAGTTGTCTGAAAGGCTTGGCTGGGTGCTGGTTGTTATTGTTGCTGTGGGTGTATGTGTGTATGTGTGTGTGTGTGTGTGTGTTTCCATCCTTCCTGGAAAGCTTAATGGAAGAAGAGTTGGAAGACATATGCTTCATGAAAAATGAGTTCTTAAACCCCAAACGTAAAGAATCTTTACTGGAAGAATGAGGTTCACAAAGCTCTGAGACAATGTGGAGGCATTCATGTAAATTGAAGGCAATTGAAAGGGAAAATCTAGGTCATCTGGCTGTTAGCTTTGTCATCATCAGTATTAATTAGACACTGGAAGTAATGGCTGAACTCAGAGAGCTCTTCCGATTCAAAATAATAATAACAAACCAAAAGAGCAGTGCTCTACCTTCAGAAAGAAAATATTTTCACAAGGAACATTCTGGAAGAACCTGAGTCGCAAAACCTTGCAATTAAATTCTGCAACTGTGCTTGGATATAATCCCAGGGGAAATCTTATCTGTACTTAATATTCCAATAAATATCCTTTTTGTGTGTGGTGCATTCGATAGAGCACATTTTATTTAAGTGTGTAACGTAATCAGCATCATGAGGGATAATCAGGAGGCACGGTAGAATCTCTTAACTAGGATAAATGGGCCAGCCCCCCCACCACGTGGGCAAGCACAGGCAAGGAAGGAAACGGAAGGCGTACGTGCCCTATGTCTGATTTTAGGGTTCTCACTGCGGGCAAGGGGCATCTTTGTTCCACTGTCCCCCAAATGTGCAGATCCCTCTGATTGCCCTATCCATGTATCTTCACAAACAGTGGGCTCCGAGAGCTTGCCAGGGGTGTCTTCAGATGCTCCACAGAAGTGAAGCCCTTGGGGCTCTCGGGCAGCTTCCCACAGGATCCCATCTTCACTCCATCTTTTTGACAGGCCCTAGAGGCAGGGTGAGGTCCCTGAGTGGTGCAAACTGTTTGCACTCAACTATTGACCAAAAAGTTGGCAGTCCTAACCTACCCAGTTGTGCTACAGAAGAAGAGTCTGGTAATCTGCTTCCCTAAAGATCACAGCCAAGAAGACAAATGTTATGGAGTGGTTCTACTCTAATACATGGGGTCGCCATGCATTGGAATAAACTCCATGGTAATTTTTTTTTTTTTTTTTGGTACTTGTTTTAGTTTGTTCGCCTGGACCAGATTTTGGAACCCTGGTGGTGTAGTGGTTAAGAGCTTGGCTGTCAACCAAAAGGTTGGCACTTTGAATCCATCAGCCACTCCTTGGAAACCTTATGGGGCAGTAATACTCTGTCCTACAGGGTCGCTATGAGTCAGATCCAACTCAACAGCAACAGGCTTTGTTTTTTCTGTGGGTGGCTTTTTGTTTGTTTCTTTTTTTTGGCCAGATTTCAGTGCTTCTCAAGAGGCAAAATGGGCAGCACGAAAACAGAAAAGTCTAATGAATAATAAAAGCCCTATCCTATGCCAATTTGTCAAACTGTGGTGACAGGTGACTTGTGTGTTGCTGTGATGCTGGAAGCTATGCCACCAGTATTTCAAATACCAGCAGGGCTGTTCATGGTGGACAGGTTTCAGCAGAGCTTCCAGACTACGACAGACTAGGAAGAAAGGCCTGGCAATCTACGTCTGAAAATCAGCCAGTGAAAACCCTATGGATCAAACTGGTCCAGTCCACAACCGAACACATGGATGGCGCAGGGCCTGGCAGCCTTTGGTTCTGTTGTGCACGGGGTTGCCATGTGTTGGAAGCTGACTCGATGACAGCTAACAACAACAGCAGATTTTACTAAAATGCTCTGAACAGGGACATGTTCCCAAACAGGAGTCTGCCAATGTGTCCCTTGCTCCTGACCGTGGGTTTTAGTCTTTCCTTTCAGAACTAACTACAATTGATTAAAAAATAAAACGATCCAAATCCAAAGGGAGCCAGAGGAGGAGACATGCGGGCCATCAGAGGGAGCAGACAGCCACCAGAGGACAGAGGGGACTGCCAGAGGGAGGCAGTGTCCTTTCCAGACTTGAGCAGAGCTACCAAGTCATCTGACATCAATAACAAGTGCCTCATATAATGAGGCAGCCTGCCCCATCAGCTTGGCTAAAGCCTTTTTTAGCTGCCGCTAGCAGGGTGGCTGTGAGAGAGGGACACCTCTGTAATTACACTAATGAGGGAGAGATGAATTCCAAGCCACCACGGATGAGAAGGTGGGGTTCTGTGGGTGTTGGGCAAGCAAGTAGGGACCACACAGCACGCGGGAAGCCAGGCCACATATGACACAAGCCTCCTGTAATAGCTGGGTGGCGGGTAAAACATGGAATCATTATTTGAGAGCACAGAGAAGTCTAGCATTTAAGAACTCACAACAGCTAGCATTTACGAAGTACTGCCTTTGTGATGAAGAAGCCCTGGTGGTGCAGCGGTTAAGCACTCGGCTGCTAACTGAAAGGTAGGCGGTTTGAACATACTGGTGCTCCACGGCTCCACGGGAGAAAGACATGGCAGTCTGCTCCTGGAAAGATTACAGCCTTGGAATCCCTATGGGGCACTTCCACTCTGTTCTATAGGATCATTATGAGTTGAAATCCACTTGAGGGCAACGGGTTTGGTTTTTTTTTTTTTGGTTAGCCTTTGTGATAGATACTGAATTATAAAGGTTTTACACCACCATCTGTCAGTTTGTCATCCTGTGCTGGCTTGCTTGTTCCTGTGATGCTGTGAATACTGACAGGGTGACCCAAGGTGGACAAGTTTCAGCAGAGCTTCCAGACTAAGACAGACTAGGAAGAAAACCTGGCGATCTACTTCTGAAAATCAGCAATGGAAACCCTATGGATCACAGGGTATTATCTGAGATTTCTGCTCACTTACTTTGGCTGTATCGTTAGGATCCTTCTTCTCCCAACCCCCAGACAATCTGGACCAAAAACATTCTCTTTCAGAAGGTCCACTCTGCTCCCCTACTTCCACCTGTTCCCCTACCTTGAACATTTTCCTCTCCAGGGTAAATACCCACATTTCTTCAACCCCTCCTCAAATGACAATGATGAGACATTCCCCTATCCTGATAGCCTCCTCTATGTTAAAGGGGAAAATGTAGGGCTCGCAGGAAATCAGAGGTGACTCCAAGTCCTGGCTGTGCCACTTTACTCATTGCACCTTGAATATGCCCCAGAATGTCAACCCCAAATTCCTGTCCACTCAGACCCTCAGAAGGTGACCTTATTTGGAAAGAGGGTCATTACAGATGTCACTAAAGTGACGACTGAGATTGAGATGACATCACACTGGATTACAGTGAACCCTAAACCTACTGAAAAGAAGACAGACACACCCAGAGGAAAAGGCCACATGGAGATGGACTAGACATGGAATGATGCAGCCCTAAGACACTGAATGCCTGGGACCACCAGGAGATGGAAAAGGCAAGGGAGAATCCTCTCCTAGAGACTTTGGAAAGAATGTGACCTTTATTTCACACTTCTAGCCTCCACAATAGTGAGCAAATACAGTTCTGTTGTCTTAAGCCACCCAGTTGTAGTCATTTGTTATAGCAGCCCTAGCTAGTTAATGTAGTCCCTATACCTCATCTCTTCATCTATAAAATGGGCATGATGGTTCCCACCCCAATGGAGAGGGGTGCTCCATTCATACCATCCCTACAGGCGAAGGGCAGCCCAGTTGTTTATAAAAACGCTTCCAGGAAAGGGCTAAGCGCCAAGCTCATTTGTTGGCTTCACTCAAGTCCACACCACCATGCTTTGTGGAACAATCTATTCATCATGATCCTTTGGCAACAATAAATTACTTTTCCACCTGATTTTCTTTTTATCCATCCCATCACCCTACACCTTGCCCAAAGGGGATCACGTATGTGTCAGACAAGTGTGTCCTACTTGACTGTCTTGCTGAAATTCACATACAGTGTTTTGACTACATTTTCCAAATGTGCCATTCCAGTGAGGAGAAATGAGGCTTTATGGGCCTGGGTTATCCTAAGTGAATAGATGCATGAATCTAGTTATCATTCTTTCTTCTTCGATAAACTCAGAAACCATGCTCCTTGTAACCTTCCCCACACCCTTGCATAGGGTTCGTAAGACACTGCTGCCTTGTAGTTCATAGTACCGCAGTGTTCCATTCTTTCCATCTCTTCTGAAAACTGCAATGAAATCTGGTTTCTCCATTCCTAATCGTACAGCCCTCTGCTTTTTGCCACAAATCCGCAACAATATTTAGTGAACTTGTTTCCGAGTCATTCTACCGTTCTGGGATACTGTTGTTAGGTGCTGTTGAGTCAATTTCGACTCATAGCGATCCCATGTGACCGAGTAGAACTGCCCCATAGGGTTTTCTTGACTGTAATTTTTACAGGAGCAAATTGCCATGTCTTTTCCCCCTCCCACAGAGCCATTGGGTGTGTTCAAACTACCAACCTTTCGTTTAGCAGCTGAGTGCTTAAGTTTTGCACCACTAGGGTTCCTTTCTGGGATATTAAAAAGCCTGGGTAAAATATTTAGATGTGTTCAGAGCTAACACTCTCACCAAAACTGGGCTCTTCTATCTCCTCTATCAAAGTCCATTCCATCCTGAGTAAAGACGGTCTTTTTTGGCAGAGAAGAAAAGAGCAAAAGTGACATTGAAGAGTTCTGTTTCTACAATATCATCCACCGGGTTTATTCTATCAACTTCCAAAAGCCAAACAATCTCTTCCTGGATCTTCTTGATCAGATTTTGTTTCTACATTTCTCTGTTTTAAGTAGTCCTTCATTCCCTCCTCCTTCCTTCCCTCCCTTCCTGTTTTCCTCCCTCCCCTCTCTCCCTCCCTTCCTTTTTGTCCATTAACAAAGAAAGTTAAATTCACTCAGAGTTTGGGTTTCTAAACAATGTGTTTACTATTGTGCTTTTTAAGAGAATTACCTGTATGGGGTCACATTGACAACGGCAACTGGAAAGGTCAGATAGGAAGCTTAGGAGGCAATGAGTTGATGTTAATGGTAGAGGAATAATTCCGGGAAGAAGAGTGAGAGTGCTTGCACAACTCGAAGAATGTAATCAATGTCACTCAATTGTACATGTAGAAATTATTGAACCGGTATATGGTTTGCTGTGTACATTTTCAACAACAAAACTGAAATAAATTATTTAAAAAACAAACAAATGCTGTGTTTACTAATGTGGTCATTTAAGCTCTCGCTATTTTGAGGACAAGGATTCTTAGGTTTAAATGAGTTCCAAACTGTCCCCCAGACACACAGTTAACCTGTAGACCTGGGATTCGTATTCACAGGTAACTGATGCTGATGTCTTCTTTCTTAAGCCTTCTACCACGTTGCCTGACATACTTCCTTTGGGGAAAAAGAGTTTTGGATGTTCCAACATCTCAGTGTTCACATTACCAATCCCCGTATTCCTACGAGATTGTCTACGTATATTAGGAACAAATCAGTCTTAGAAGAAATACAACCAGAATGTTCTTCAGAAGGGAGAACGGCAAGATGTTGACTTGCTTACTTCGGACACATCATCAGAACAACGTGGAGGGCCAGAAAAGGGGAGGGAAACCCTCAGCGAGACTGACTGACACAACAGCCACACAACAGACTAAAACATACCAAGGACCATGAGAATGCAGCAGTACCAGGTAACATTTCATCGTGTTGTGCTTAAGGTCACCATGAGCCGGAGTTGACTCAAGAGCAACTAACAAGGATGAGTTTATCAAGCCTTGTGATAATTCACAGTTGGTTCATATTCTCAAGGAAACACACGGGTTTACACTCTTCACAAATAGAAGTCATAGTGATGTTTGGTTGAATTAAAAAAAAAAAAATGTGAGTAGGGGCTCCTTATTGTGATTGAGCGAAGAGCCCTTGATGATCAAGCATCAGTGAGAAAAATCCATTCCATCAAACTTCAGCCCTACACGGAGGCAGAGCAATTTTACAACAGCCCATTTATACTGAGCTGGAGCAGGGGCTACGTGCCAATTTGATTAGAAAATGGCTTACACAGAGAGTAAGCCCCGTCTTATTAAAGGGAGAGGTGGACTAATGAATCTTGGAAATGGAAAAGTCTATCTATCCTTCTTCAAATCTGTAAGCCAATTATTATATTGGATCTTGACTTCCAATACTTCTGCAGCTTCTAGGCGGGGAAACTGTGCCAAGCAATAGGCAGATGACAAACCATGTTTCTCAGGAGCAGTGCACACCATTTCTGTGCTGAGAAATGCAGCCCTTTTCCTTCCTTCCCATCCTTCCTTCCTTCCCTCTTGGCCCCCCTCCCCTCTTTCCTCCTCCCCCCACCCTTCCTCCCTTTCTCCCTTTCTGTCTTTAACACTACAATATTGAACTTTCTACAATACAGAAGGCGAAGGGAAAGAAATCTATATGTTTTCCTGATGAAGTCAAATAATTTGACTATTCTCTTTCCATCTGGAAACCTTCTTTCTAATGTCTTTTGAGAGTTGAATTCTAAAAGGTGAGCTTCAGGGATTAAATTCCACGCAGGCTTTTCTCTGGTTGGAGATATGAGGATAAGAGGAAGTATAGTGGAGAGGTTTAGAGCAAAAGCTCTGGAACCAGACTGCTGGGATTTGAATCCTGGTGGCGCAGTTGTTAAGAGCTCAGCTGCTAACCAAAAGGTTGGCAGTTCAAATCCACCAGTCACTCCTTAGAAACCCTGTGGGGCAGTGCAACTCTGTCCTACAGGGCTACTATGAGTTGGAATTGACTTAGTGGCAACGGGTTTGGTTTATTTGGTTTTCTGCCACTTACTAGCTGTGTGACCTTGGGCAAATTACTTAGATGATCTGTGTTTCTACTACCTCATCTGAAAGGGGGGCGGGGATGTCAATGGAACCTACTTTACAGGGTGTTTATTAGGCATAAAAAAAAAAAGTTGCCGTTGCATCGATTCCAACTCCTGGCCACCCCATGTGTGTCAGAGTAGAGCTGTGGTTCTTAGGGTTTTCACTGCTGATTTTTCCAAAGTAGATCACCAGGCCTTTCTTTCGAGGACCTCTGGGTGGGCTAGAACCACCAACCTTTTGGTTAGCAGCTGAGTGCATCACCATTTGCACCACCCAGGGACCCCTTATTAGGCATATATGAGTTTATAGCTAAAAAGCACTTTGAACAGATCCCAGCACAGAAGCTGCACTATATAATGCTTTTTAAACAAAATAGACATGATTAATTTAACTTATTCTGAAAGATGATTCACTCTTTCTATTCATTTACTTGTTTACTCATTGAATGAATGTTTGTGTCTACTGAGAGCCTGAGAGTTAGACAAGATCCAGCTCCTGCCTTCAGGAACCTCTCAGTCTGCTAAGGAAGATAGATTATTCTTGGCTCTCTGATGTGACCTGGTAAAATATAAAAAGTAGAATATCTTATAGCCCAGCGATCCTACTCTTCAGTATATCCCCACAAGAATTGAAAGCAGGCACACAGATAATTATACGCCAATGTTCACAGCAGCATTACTCACAATAGCCAAAAAGTGCAAATAACCCAAGCGTCCATCAACAGATGAATGGATAAACAAAGTGTGGTCTAGCCACACATGGAATATTACTCGGCCATAAAGTCAATGATGTTCTGATACACGCCACAACGTGGGCAAATCTTGGAAACATTATGCTGAGCAAAACGTGTCAGTCACAAAGGGGCACATGCTGTATGGTTGTACTTAGATGAAGTATCTAGAATAAGCAAAAGTACAGAGACCAAAGTTTATTAGTGGTTACCAGGGGCGGGAGGGAGTGGATTGGGGTGTCACTCTTAGGGGCCCCTGAGTTTCTGTTAAAGCCAGTTGCCATCAAGTCAATTCCAACTCACGGTGATCCTGTGTGTGTGTGAGAGTAGAGTTGTGCTCCATAGGGTTTTCAATGGCTGATTTTTCAGAAGTAGATTCTTCTGAGATGCCTCTGGGTTGACTCAAGCCATAAACACTTGGTTAGCAATGGAGCACATTAACCATTTCAACCACCCAGGGACTCCGACATTCTGTTAAGGGTGATGGGAAATTTTTTAAAGAGTTCATGGTGATGGTTGCTTAATATGATGAATGTAATTAACATCACTGAACTGTACATGTAAAGCAGGTTGAAATGGCAAATGTTTATGTCTTAGCTTCTTGGTGCGGCTATAACATAACTGCCACAAGTGGGCAGCTTGAAGGAAAATTTATTTTGATCATAGTTCAGGAAGCTAGAAGTCTGAATTCAGGACACCAGCTCTAGGGGGAGGCTTTCTCTCTGTTGGCTCTGGGGAAAGGTTCTCGTCTCTTTTCAGCTTCTGTTCCTTGGTTCCTTGGAGATCTCACATGACATCTATCTTCCCCCATCTATGTTTGCTTGTTTCTGTACCTAAACTTTCCCTTTTGTACTCAAAAGTGATGGGCTTAAGATGCACCCTACACCTATATGCCATCATTAACACAACAAAGAAAACCCTAATCCCCGATGGGATTATATCCACTTGTATAGGGGTTAGGATTCCAAAACATATTTTGGGGGGGACATAATTCAATCCAGAACATTCTACCCTTTGTTCTCCCAAAATTCATGTCCTTCTCATATGCAAAACACATTCACTCCATCACAGCTTCATTTTATATATGTGTGTGTTTTACCACAATAAGAAGAAAAGTGTATTTAAAAAAAGAAAAGGTGAGAGGAGCTGGGGAAGCACTTGGCACTCAAATCAGGCTTCCTGGGCAGTGTCATTCTCTTCAAGAGAAAAAGCAGGAGCATGTGGGCTGTGGCTGCAGGACAGCCGGCCTCTGGCCCTGCTCCCTGGGAGGGGAGAGCCAGCAGGGCTCCTGGGTGATGGCCCAACAGTGGACAGCTTGCAGCCTGCCTAGGAGGCCGGCCTGGCCCTTATTACATGCACCACTGGGGCCACTCTAGGCAAATTCTCCTGTTGCAGCCAGGAGCCACAGCAAGCCGATCAGTGCCCGTAACAGCAGGTACCACATGTAAACTTTCTCTCAATCTGATTTAAAGGTGGCACAGTGCCCTCTGGCAAAAGGAAGGGGGAGCCTGGGAGTCCAGGGGGAGGGGAGAGGGCTGGTAGAACAACAGTACACTCTACCTGGGAGGAGAAAGAGAGAGATGTGTGATGGGTCAGCCGGCCCCTGTCTAGGGGACCTGGCCTTCCCTCCTTGGATGACAACAGACAGTGAGGGAGACGGAGAATAAGAGGGAGAGAAGCCATATAAATCCTGCTGCTGGGTGTGTGTGTGAGACAGGGAGAGAGTGACAGACATACAGGCACAGAGACAGGCAGAGAGACAAGAAGACAGAAGGAGGGAGAGCTAGAGAGGAAGGGAGGAAGAAAGGCCAGCCCTGTTGGGCTGTGAGGAAGACAAAGTAACAGGAAAAGAGCCTCATCTTCTGCAGAGGTATAAGTGCTACCCTAATCTGTCTTTCATTCATTTAATTCTCCAGTTTTGAAAAATGAAAATCAAACTCCTTTGCAAAACTGTTTTGTCATGGGCACAAAAATTAAAGTGTTCATTAAAACATAAAATGCAGCCTGGTGACAGTCAGCAGGCCTTGGACTCATGACAAGAGGAGAAACATCAGCAGAACACCTGTTGGTCTTCTACCTCCCCAGAAAAGAGGGTCTTGATGTTCCATAAAGTGAGTCTCAGGGGCTGGGCAGCAGGGAGACCCCGCCCAGGAGGAGGGCTTCTTCCTGAGTCTTTCACCCCAGCTCTGGCTGCAGTCCTGCCCAGCAGCAAGAACCCCTGGCTGTACGCAGCCACAGGGCTGGCTCCTGCTCCTGTTCCTTTGCTCCTTCTCCGGCTTGGTCCATGATTTGACCCAAGACCCAGCATGCCCAGCCCATGGTGCCAGCACCCGTTCACCCTAGACCTGCCTTGCTCTTCCAAACAGGACCGGGGCTCCCCAGAGGAGCCCCAGCTCCCCCTGAAGCGCAGGATGAACACAGAGGTTTCTTTGCAAAGAGCTCTGATCACTAGGGCTGAGAATCCTGCCTGGCCCTGAGGGTGCTTTGGCTGTGGAGGCTCCAGTTTGAATCCCTGCAGCGCCATCTGCTGGCGAACTCCTTTTAGTACGGGGCCTCCCCTCGGACATCAGAGGATCCTGCTAAGCCAGGGCCTCCTGCGGGGGCAGAAACCCTGCTCTCAAGGCCAGGCATTCTCCAGGACCTCTGGTGAGGAGGCCCCAGGACCTCTCACCCCTCTCAGTGCGTGCCAGCTTTCCCTCAGCTGCGAGGTGGAAAGCACGTTCTGCAAATCTAACACCCCGAGATCCGATTTTGTCTCTACATATCACTCACTGTGTGGATGTTGTGTCCCCTCTCTGTGCCCAGTTTCCTCTTTTACAAAGTGTGGGTTTGGACAAGGCTATTTCTATGGGCCCTCCCAGCCTGGACTTTCTGTGAGTCTTGTGGCTCCGAGCCCAGTGTGAAATCCACTCTGGCTAGAAATGTGCAGCTTCCAGAAAGAATTGCTGAGATGGCTCTGAACTCAAACTTGAATCCACTGCCCCAAGGTCCTGACAACAGGGCAGAGCTGGGAGCTGTTAGAATTTGTGCCAGGGGCTCCTTGCTCATAGAGAAGCAGCAAGAGGCCATCCTGAACATCATCAAAGTTGGTGGCAGCAGAGTGGACAGCACACAGCTTCCTCTCTAATCAATCCCTGCCTGCCCCTGTAGTCAGGAGGTGAGGAAGCATCTCCCAGCCTCTACAGGAGTTCTTGTACAAGTGCTATAATTATTGCCTATTATTAAAAAGTGCAGGAGAGAGAAGCTGTGGATTATGAATTCATGGTAGATTATGTTTTAATGTTCCCCAAACAGAATAATAATTGCTAAAACTGCTTTGGGTATCAAGCTTCATTGCACTGAACTGCACTCCATTTTTGAAAATCACTTAGGGTACCCGGATGGCACAGTGTCACAGCACTGGGCTCTCCCTGGCAGTGTCCTGGGAGGCACCCTGCCCTTGCATTAGTGTCCAGGGTGGGATATAAGTGCCCATGCTGTAAATTAAGGTGCAATTTGTAAATGCTTCATTGGTATTTATTAAATGATTATGAGATGCTCTTACAATCTTTAATAAGGTATTATAAAACATGTCATTAAAATGCATCAGGAGCAGATTCTTAGCAAGCCATGCCTTGGCTGGCTGTTAGGAAATGCCTGACTTTATGACGCTCTTCCTAAAGCCTTTTCTAAGATACGATTATCATGAGGATACAGAAACTTAAACGGCTGCCAGATGGAAATACTCCCTGGGACAGAGGCCAGTATCTCTCCCATGGACACCGGAATTTGTGAGTCTTCCTTGTTGTCCGCCCCTTTCCAATTTCTACAGCTTTGATCTTGCAGGAAATGTGTGCTGGGTTAACAACTAGTTTTCATCTCTGCATGATTCAAAACGGCAGCCTGTTACATTGTGTTGAGAAGGATTCTGAGGCTGTGTTTGAGCTGAGTTGGAAGGAATATGGTGGTTGATAAACGATGTCTGCGAGTACTGTGTATAGAAGTGCCATCTTTCCTATGGGAGAGCCGGTAACAGCCTTGTCTGATTTCAGATAGGGAGATAACGTAGTCAAAAGCATCCCAAGGTGTGCTGAAGAAACACCCATCCGAAAGCTCTTTTCTATTCTGATTGCCTCATACCCACATGCACATGGAAAATCAGAGTATCTTCTGAAGAATAGGCATGAAAGGGTGGAAAGCACATGTTGCCGTCGGCGTTAGGTATGGTTGATTTCTGACTCCTAGCCACCCCATGTGACTGAGTAGAACTGCCCCACAGGGCTTTCCAGGCTGGAAGATTTTTGGAAGCGGATCATCAGGCCTGTCTCCCACTGAGCCCTGGGTGGGTTCAAACCACCAACCTTTCGGTTCACAGCCAAGCACCTAACCACTGCACCACCAGGGCTCCCTGGAAAGAACACAGATTTCCATCTTTTCAGTACCAAGCGGATTTCCCTCTATGGCCCAGTAATCTCGGGTTCCTTCCTTGAAGGCCATTAGCTCCTTCCTTCAGCATTTTCTCACTGTATATTTTCTTTTCTTTGAACTTGATAAAATCTTTCCCACCTCAGCACCTTTGCACAGGCTGGCCTCATTGCTTAGACGTCTCTTACTTCTGCTCTTTGAATGGTTATTCCTTCTCATTCTTCAGGTCTCAGATTAAATGCCACCCCCTGTAAGAGCTTTTTACAGTCCACCTTTTCTTTGCCCTAGCTTTATTATTTAATGATAAAAAGTGGAGACTCAGGAAACAAATGGCAGGGTTCAAACTCCAGTTTCTGCAGCTTTCTAGGTGTGTGAATGTTGGGGCCAATCGTTCAACATCTCTGCCCTTCCTTGGGTGTGAAATAGGGGTGATAAGAATAATACCCACCTCATGGGGTTCTTGCGAGGACATAGTGGGCTAATAGACAAAGAGTTTTAAGAAAGTGTTCGGCACTAATAAGTACTAGACGTGTATTCGTTTTTATCATTTAGCCTACTTACCTTTTTTTTTTTTTTCCCTGCTTTCTGTTAGATGTCAGCTCTGTGGGGGCATGGGCCCTATGTACCTGGGACCTACCATAGTACCTGGTTTGTAACAGCTGCCAAATAAATATGAGTTGAACTTTCTCTTGGGGGTTATAATGGTAATGGCTAAGGGTTATAATGGGTAAGGCATAGTTTCTGCCTATATGGAGGCCCTGGGCTATACAGAAAGGAAAAAAAAAAAAACATTTCAATTAAACTTCATAAATTCAAAGAGAAAGGGGTGAGGTAGCAGGACAAGAAAATGCTCTGACGTCAGGCAAGCCTGAGTTTGAGTCCCATCTCTACCACTTCTAAGAATACGATCTTGAGCAAGTTATTTCTTTTCTCTGGCCTCTGTTTTCTCGTCTTTAGAATGTGATAATAACACCTACTTTCTAAATTGTTTCTGGAATTAGAAATATCTGCTAAAGCTCTTCAAGCGTACCTGGCACACAGTAAGTGCTCAGTAAATCAAAGTTGCTCTTGTTATTTTGCTTTATTTTACTACTGTGCTTATTATTACTGGAGCTTTGGTGAGTTCCGTGGGAGACACTTAACCCAGCCCATGCAAATAAACTGAAGAATGTGGGGCTTAGAGTGAAAGATTCGGCCTCGGAAGCGACCATAGGCTCGTCGAGGGTGGCCCTGATTTTCACTGATCCCCTAGTTTACAAAACAAGATGTCCTTTTCTAATGATTGGTCTTTCCAGATGTCATGTCCAAAATAAGTGAGCCAAAGTCTCACCATCCTCACTTCTAAGGAACATTTTGGTTGTAGTTCTTCTACGACAAATGTGTTCATTCCTCTGGCCGTCCACAGTATGTTCAACATTCTTCACCGACGCCACGGTTCAAACACATCGATCCTTCTTCTGTCTTCCTTTTTCACTAACTTTCACATGCAAATGAGGTGCTTGAAAATGTGAGAGTAATAAACACAATACAAAGAGACAATCTTTACATTACATGTGGATTATACTACCAACACACGTATATTTAGCACATGCCGGGAACTTTCAAAATATTCAATATTAGCTATCGCTGTATTTTGTAAAGTGTCATTTTCATCTTGGCTGCACCATTTGATCAAAACAATCCATTTGTATTTGGAAAGGACAGTAAGAATGGTTACACAACTGGAAGAATGTAAAGAGTGTCACCGAATTGTATACGTACAATCTGTTGAAATGGCGTATCCTTTGCTGTGTATATTTTTTAAAAACTAAACTAAAACAATCAATTCACATGACAAATCCATGGCATAAACCACATAAGAGGAAAAGCAAAAAAAAAAAAAAAATATACTGATTCTGGCGTTCACTATTAACTAAACAAAATGGGAAGAAATTGTCTTTGTTTTTCTTTGTGATTCTAGGTACTCAATCTGCACAAGGAAAATCCAACCCACTAGGGAGCCTGAAAGGAGCTCCAGGAGCTCAGTGGTTAAACACTTGGCTGCTAACTGAAAGGCTGGCGGTTCAAACCCACCAGCCACTCCGGTTAAAAGACCTGGCGGTCTGCTCCCTTAAAGATTTCAGCCAAGGAAACTCTCTGAGGCAGCTCTACTCTGTGGGTCACATGGGGTTGCTTTGAGTGGAAATCAACTCGAAGGCACACAACAACAACAGGCAGCCTAAGTACAGGAAGAAAGGCAAGACAGGAGGTGCATTTAAGCTTATCAGCTGTTTTCCTTCGTTTTTTCATTCATTCACTGAGCCTCCCACAGGCACTGTTTTTATGCATGTCCCCACCCAAACGATAATTGACAAACAACACCCCATTTACTACACCTCCAAGGCTCTAGCTTATCACCTGGGCTGAAGATCCAACTACAAGGACACAGAAATAACACTGGGGAGGACACCCGGAAAGACTGGCCCAACCCCACCAAGAGTCAGGTCACCGCAGCACAGCATGTTTTGTCCCCTTTTCTATCAAAATCATACCCTCACTGTGTGTGTGACACCCAAGACTGGACCAGCCTCTGGGGGTGCTGCCTACCAGCTGAGAAGGGGAGCCCCAGTGGCCTGGCAGGTTTGTGTGGCCACAACCAAGGGCACTTTAGAGTGAGATTGAAGGACACAGCAAAGGGGAATGCAGATGGGAACTAGGAGACACGGGGAGAAAGGAGAACAACTAGGTTGGAGCCAACTGAGCTAAGGTTCTAGTTGCCCATCCATGCATTTCATTCTTTTACCCATTTACTCAACACATATCATCAAGCACTCACTAAAGTCAGACACTGAGGTACACAGCAGGGACAGCAATGATGTAGGTAGAAAGGTAGAGATTTCATAGAGCTTATAGTTCAAGGAGGAGTCCCTGGGTGGTGCAAATTGTTAAGCCCTCTACTACTAGCTAAAAGACTGGTGATTCGAACCCACCCAGAGGTACCTTAGAAGAAAGGCTCGGTGATCTGCTTCTGAAAGACCACAGCCTTGAAGCCCTGTGGGGTTGTCACGAGTTGGAACAGACTCAACTGCAAGTAATAGTACCGTAGTTCACGGGGTGGCAGGGGCGGGGGGCGGGGTGGAAAGGTGGGAGGTGGCCATTTTGTAATGTGACCATGTGTTGCTGCTGTTGTTAGTTGCCATCAAGCCAGGCTGATTCATGACAAACTTATGTACAACAAAACAAAATCTTGCCAGTCCTGTGCCATCTTCATGATCGTTGGTAACTGGAAAGTGCTCTGTTGTGAGTCACAGCGTTTTCATGGACTGATTTTTCGAAGTAGATCACCAGACCTTTCTCCCTAAATGTGATCCCACAGGTGATCCATTTCCTTTTTTTCTACTTGTTAACTCTGGTGGCATAGTGGTTAAGTCATTAACCAAAATGTTGGCAGTTCGAATCCACCAGGTGCTCCTTGAAAACTCTATGGGGCAATTCTGCTCTGCCTTATAGGATTGCTATGAGTTGGAATCAACTTGACGGCAACGGGTTTGGTTTTTGTTTTTTTCTACTTGTTTGTTCTTTATGGAGCCCTGGTGGTGCAGTGGTTAAGAGTAAGCAGTTCGAATCTACCAGTTGCTCCATGGAAACCCCATGGGGCAGTTCTACTGTGTCCTGTAGGGTCATCATGGGCCGGAATCCACTCAATAGCAATGGGTTTGATTTTGGTTTGTTTACTCTTCATGTCAGGAGCCCTGGTTGTGCAGTGGTTAGCAGGTCATCTGCCAACCAAAAGGTCAGTGGTTCAAACCCGCCAGCAGCTCCATAGGAGAAAAATGTGCAGTTCTATTCTGTCCTATAGGGTCACTCTGAGTCGGAATTGACTCAACGCCATGGGTTTTTGGTTTTACTGTTTATGTTGACATCTCTGACTTATTTGCTTTGATAAGACATGGATACATTTTCTCCTAGATTCCCTTGTATTTGAGCTTTATTTTTATAAACTTTTTATTTTGAAATAATTTTAGATTTACTGAGCATTATATAGTATGAGGAGTTCCGATATACCCCTCACCTGGCCTGAGAAATGACCACATGTGAGCAATCCTCTGGCAGGGGAAGTACGGATGCCAGAGGAAGATATTGAAGGTTCATCTAACCTAGTCTAGGAGGCATCACTGGGGCTTCCTGGAGGAAGCAGCATTTCATTGGTCAAGAAGGAAGAAAAGGTGTAAGAGAGAGAAAAGGGGAGACCCTTCTAGGTGGAGACAGCAAAATGTGTGAAGGCTGCAAGGTGAGAGGGAGCGGGGCTCCTCTGGAACAGCTGAGAGAAGGTCAATGTTGCTGTAACATAGAGTAGGAGGTGAGGGTAGGGGCTTGATAGACTCAAGTGGTACAGAGTTAAGGAGGAGTAAGGAGCAGAGTTTTTCTTCAATGAGCTAGCCTGGTGGACAAAACCTGCAAAGACATAGTGTCTGGGACAGGGAGTGCCTTCCACTGCCTAGGATCCATTTCCCCCTCTGACCCTCTGTCTGAAGCCATCACCTTCTTACTAATGAGCTAGCCTGGGACTGATAAGGAGCCCTGGTGGTGCAGTGGTTAAGAGCTTGGCTGCTGAACGAAAAAGGTCGGTAGTTTGAATCCTCCTGCCACTCCTTGGAAACCCTATGGGGCAGTTCTACTCTGTCCTGTAGGGTCCCTAAGAGTTGGAATTGGGTTTGGTTTGGTATTGGCTGGGACTGATACAGAGCTCTGATAAAGTAATTCCACCCTCCTTGAAGCAACTGACTATAACTATGAATTGACTTGACAGCAATGGGTTTGGTTTTAAAGTAACTGAATGTCCACCGCACAGATCACAGAGAAGAGAAGATCGTGGGCTCATGGGGGCAGACAAGGATGCTTTTGAGAATCTAATAAAATCTATGAAATCTCCCAGAAAAACTAAAATCACACGAGCTCCTTTATCTTTCTGTTTGTGTGTGTCTCTCTCTCATCTCTCTGTCTCTCTCACACACACACTTTCATGAAGCCCATGAAACTCAGTTCAAAGCTTCTACTCCAAAAAATTCAATTTGTTTGAAAACTTGGGCCCCCTTTCATTCCAAGCATCAAAAATTTCCCAAACCTACCTATTTTCTATTTAGTAACAACAACGGCACAACCAAAACGACAGAAGTACACCAAATTATATTGTTTCAAAGCTTTCTTCAGTACAGAAAAAGGAAAGGCAAAAAAAGGAAGAGGAGGTTTATAACAACAATTTCACATAAAATAACACAATATTGACTAAAAAATTCCAGGAATATTCCATACTAAGAGAACGGGTATGGTTTTAAAGCCCAACAAGTGTCATTACCTCTTAGTCTCAATACACACACACACACGCACACACACACACACAAACATGCACATGAAAATGGAGACATTAATAAATACCCTAGAAATGAGGAGTGATCTTTCCAGCTCTAAGCAAGAGTGGGTGTTTGATTTACAGACTCAGCATCATGGACGTCTCCAGAACGGGATCAGTGAAAACAACTCGCACACAGAAACATGCAAACACACACACACACAATTAGGCCCAAAGAAGCACCCTGAAAGAAGCATCTGATCCTTAAGGAGGACAACCTGGAGCAATCACCGGCCCTGTAGGCTTCTCACTGCGGGTAAGAGCTGATCTGAAATGGCTGAAATTCCCTTTCATAAGGAGAGGACTCCCTGGGTGGCTCAAATGCTTAAGAGCTCTTCCGATAACCAAAACGTTGGCAGTTCAAGGCCACCCAGAGGTGCCAAGGACCTGGTGATCTACTTCCAAAAACTCTGCCATCGATAACCCTATGGAGCACAGCTCTACACTGACACCCATGGGGTCGCCATGAGAGTTGAAATGGACTCGATGGCTACTGCCTTAGCTTTGGTTTTGCATAAGGAGAAGCGGGAGGAACCAGCTGGAATGAGGGTCAGTGGAGACGGCCTCCCTTCTTGAGGTGGCTGCTGATTCAGAATGATGCACCAATGGCTGGAGGAACTTCAGCAAGGACAAGACTTCCAGAGGGACTTCACTTCCTGAAACCCAGATGTTCCAAATGGAGCCTGTGCAGGCTGCTAGAGGAGCTAGCAAGGGCTGTCTCCACCCTCATGATCGGTACTTTGTGAAATTGGATCCCCTGAATACCGAATGTGTCTGCAGAGAAGGTGCCTACCTCGGCCACACATCGCTGGCAGTTGGCACACACGGCATTTTGGCAAATGTGCTTCATGTCTCCCTCTCCTCCCAAACCTCTCAGTCTCCAATCCTCTTTGAAAATAAAAATAAATAAAACACATTAAAAAAGAAAAAAAAGATGACTCTCCTCTCCCAGGGGGTTATAATTCATCAGTATTTGTTTGGAAGCTGGCCTGTCGAAGGGCTGTGAAAGGGTGAAGGGAAAAGCTAGTGAGCACCCAGAAAAAGAAAAAGCTCGCCTTGCCAAGGTCAAGTATATATCAGCCCTGAGACAAAGCAACACTCATTTCAACCTGAGGCCACCATATTCCTTGACCCCAGACTCCTGAAAACAACAATTTGCAGTCGTCCATAAAACACTTCCTTTACTTTCTCGATTCCTTTGGCTTCTTCCAAGTTCAGACTCCTGAGTTAGCAGTATCTGGGGTTATTTTACAAGCGTGTGTGCATGTGTGCATTGCATCCTAAGATTTATCTCATTCTCTGATGGCATTTTATTGTTATTAGAGAGCAGTAAATTTCAGTTCCGTTAGCACTGCATTTAAATATGCGCCCGCCAAGCTAGAAAGGTGCTGGATCTATAGTAGGCTATAAATTTCCATTATTTGCCATCATTCTATACCCGGGCCTTGGCAGAGCCCAGCGAGAGTGCACATTTTGTTTAGATAGTTCCTCTTCCCTAAAGGCAAACTTCGCCAACACTTGAAGCAGATACGATTTGCTGGCCGCGACTCTGTTTGCACCTTAACAGCTGTTTTGCTTTTTTATTTAGAGGGAAGAGGGTTGCCACCATCTGTCTTTTGAAAAATGAGCTCTGCTCACAGCAACATCGAATCATGAAAAAGAAGAAGAAGAAGAAGCTGAAGGATGAAGCCAAATGTCATGATAGAGAGAGGGTCAGCTTGAACAGGAGACAAAAGTAATGATGAACCATTTACTGCTGTAAAAAAAATAATAATAAAAGCAAGTCAGGGATTTCAAGGTTGGTAAATGGAGCTCCAGTGACAGACTGCAAGGAAGCATTTCAACATTCTCTCTGATGAGTGCAGGTAGAACCTGAATAACAAAGACCTCAACTACTAGGCATCCAGAGTCCCCTGGTGGTGCAAATAGTTAAGCACTTGGCTGCTAACTGAAAGGCTGGAGGTTCGAGTCCACCCAGAGATGCCTGGGAAGAAAGGCTTGGTGATCGATCTACTTCCCCCAAAATCAGCTACTGAAAACCTTATGGAGCACAGTTCTACTCTGACACACATGGGGTTGCTATGAGTCAGAATCGACTTGATGGCAACTGTTTTTGCACTAGGCGTCTGCGTTCTCTGTCACATGATCTGCATAGAGAATCCAAGAACTGCCGGATGTGGTAGACATTTTCATCCACTCCATTTTAGGGATGGACAAAACATGGTCATAGACATTAGTCGGGCATGGATACAAGTCCAGGATCTCTACTCGCATACTGTATCGTGTCCATTCTACTACCAGTCTGTCAGTTTGTGCTACTGTGGTGGCTTGCGTGTTTGCTATGATGCTGGAAGCTATGTCACCAGTATTTCAAATACCAGCAGGGTCACCCATGGTAGGCAGGTTTCAGTAGCGCTTTCAGACTAAAACAGACTAGGGAGAAAGGCCTGGCTATCTACTTCTGAAAAGTAACCAGTGAAAATCCTGTGGATCACCACAGAACATTGCCCAGTATGGTGCTAGAAGATGAGCTCCCTAGGTTGGAAGGCACTCAAGATACACAGTGGCCACAGCAATGGATTCAAACATATTAACAATCATAAGATGGCACAGGACCGGGTGACATTTCATCCTGTAATACATATGGTCACCATGAGTCAAAGCCACCTGGACTTCAACTAACAATAACGACATAATGTCTATTGCTACATCTACCAACTGAAGAGCTTCTACTCAACTGAAAGATGAGTTTGAAGATTAGATGAGATGATGCATGAAAAACCCTGTGTGCAGTGCTTGTTACACAGATGTGCTTAGTAAATTTCACTATATCTGTCACCAAAGAAGTTAAATTACTTGAATTAGGTCCCGAAGCTGGTGTAAAATGTGAGCCCAGAATTAAATCCTGTTTGCAGAGCTCAAATCCGACGCTTTTCAAATATTTCACAGCCATTTTCTAAAAATAAACTATGTTTTTCAGGGTATGTTAGTTTATACTGTGATACCACTTTAAAACCCAAGTCTCAGTGGCTTAAAACAGCAGAAGCTCATTACCCACACATACAACTTGTTTAAGATGGGCCCTGGGGGTAAAATAGGTTCTGTTCCACATGAAGGCTCAGGGACCCAGGCTGTTGGAAATTCCACCATCTCAACGTATGGCTTCAGATTCACTGTGGCAGGGAAGAGGGTGCTTGGAGATCTTATACCCGTTCTTCAATGCTTTGTCCTGGAAGTGACACACATCGCTACTGCTTCCAACTCATTGGCCAGAACTAGTCACACGGTCTCACCTAATGGCAAGGGGAGCTGGGAAGGGTAGTCTTCCTTGTAACTAGGAAGGAAACTTTGTAACCAGATGGGGATAAGCACTGGTGCTGTCTTTCACGCAAACTAAGGAGTCTTTCCTCTTCATATGGTTTTTACGTTTCTCTGAAACATAACAGCTAACTGAAAGGTTGGAGGTTTGAGTCCACCTATAGATGCCTGGGAAGAAAGGCTTGGTGATCGATCTACTTCTCCCAAAATCAGCCACTGAAAACCTTATGGAGCACAGTTCTACTCTGACACACGTGAGGTTGCTATGAGTCAGAATCGACTTGATGGCAACTGTTTTTGCAGTAGGCATCTGCGTTCCCTGTCACATGATCTGCACAGAGAATCCAAGAACTGCCGGATGTGGTAGATACTTTCATCCACTCCATTTTAGGGATGGACAAAACATGGTCATAGACATTAGTCGGGCATGGCTTCAAGTCCAGGATCTCTACTCACTGGTTTTACTATTGTGTCTATTCTACCACCAGTCTGCTTATTGCTATAGACAATGAAAAGAAAATTTCATATTTCAAATTCTTTGGTATTGAGCAATATCTTTGTCCCTCTCCCTAAGTAAGAAAATGGCAATGAATTACTGGGGATGGGATGGGATGGGATGGGATGGGATGGGATGGGATGGGATGGGATGGGATGGGATGGGATGGGATGGGATGGGATGGGATGGGATGGGATGGGATGGGATGGGATGGGATGGGATGGGATGGGATGGGATGGTACAGAACAGGATAGAATCCATATTTGAAATATTAAACTCTCAACTGATTGAATAAATCTTCAAATTTGGTCACTCTTGTTTGCTTAAAAGGACCATTTTAACAGAAGGGGATAAATCACAATTGGGTGTCCAATTGGCTTTTAAATTAACCAGAAACTCAGAATAACATAACCTCTATCTAAAGCAGTCAGATAATTAAGATGAGGTTTGATACAGGAAGGGAAGAAGCTGGTGTCCCTTAAGTTTCCCAGTCTCTCTGTCAGAAGGCTGTTTTCCCAACCTCCTGTGAGTGCCCTATATGTTAAGAGATTCTGATCTCATGAGTCTAGGAGAGGGTTCAGGTCTTCATGTTCTTGCCACCTCTGCAAGGAGGCTCTGATGCCAGCCAGGGTTGGGAAGCCATGCTCCAGGTTTCCAATGCAAGACAATATGCTTAGTCATGGTCTCAGTGTTGTCTTCTATAATGAAAATAATGTCTTCATAATGCCATGTGGTTGTGAAGATACATGAGAAAATGCACGGGAAAGGGTTTCATTAACTGTGGCACGTTGAAACGGCCAGTATCCCCAAGGCAAATCCAGTCCACTGGGGGAAGGTAGAGGAAGTGGAAAAACAGAACATTAATGCTATTTACTCTATTCAAGGGCACAGGTTTTTAATCCAGTGAGGATTAAAAAAAAAAAAAAAGATAAAGCACGGTCTCCATGATTAAGAAGCTTACAGTCTAATACAGAACTTAGTCTTTATACACTCCCGACACCACTCCCTCAAGATACACTTCCCTTCGCTTAGAAAGACTAGGAATGGAAGTTGGCAAATACTTTCCAAAGGTTCTCCACACATTTTTGTAAAAACTGGCGTCCAACTTAGACTTCAGTTTATACACCTTATTGAACAGAACAGGTTCCATCAGCCAAAGTTTCAGGTCTTTGGAGAGTTCTTTTTTAATTCTCTTTACAAAAGTCCCTCACCTAACAAATCTGCCCAGTCAATTACATTATGCATTTTTATTATATTAACTGAGTGAAAGCTGTTACCTAGTTGGCTCCACAGTCCCCTGCACCCTCCCCTTCCTTCTTTTAGAAAGAACCCTGGTGTGGGGGGTAGAGCAGGTAGGAGTTTGTTAAGATCACCCTCTCTCCCATCAGGTTCCGAAGAATTTATCATCCACTGTGATGTTACAATATTAGATTACATCAGGCTTTCTCAATCTCAGCACTGTTGATATTTTCAGTCAGGCAATTTTTGGGCAGGGAAGTCCTGTATATTGTAACATATTTAATAACACCCCTGGGCTGTCAACTAGATGCCAGTAGCACCCTCTCCCCCATGGTGTCAATCAAAAATGTCTCCAGGCATTTCCAAATGCCTGTCTGGCAGGGGAAGGGGCAAAACCACCTTCGGTTGAAAGAGACTGGCTTATGTTTATTGCTCATATACTATGAACAAGTCAGTAGGTTAAGCTCTTGACATACCTCAGCACATTTAATTCTCTCAACAGCCCTTCATGAGCAAGAACTATTTTTACACTCAATTTTAGATAATATCACTGATGCTTAGAGAAGTGAATGACGTATCCACAGTCGCAAAGCCAATGAGGTTTCAGAGCCAGGATTCCAAAGCTCGTGACCTTTCCTCTCCTCCGTATAATTCACAAGGTCAATTCTCCTACCTTCAGTTCACCTCGTTTTGAATTTAGCAACTAATGTAGAAATGAATTGCAAAGCATATTTGATCTCTCAGCAGAGGCACTAATTCATTGTGTTGTTGAGTGCCAAGTCGATTCAGGCTCATAGCAACACAATGTGACAGAGTAGAACTGCCCCACAGTGTTTTCTTGGCTGTAATCTTTCCATAAGCAGATGGCCAGGTCTTTCTCCCGCACAGCCTCTGGTTCAAACTGCCAACCTTTCAGGCAGCAACCGAGCACTTAACTATTGTGTCACTGGGACACAATTCATTAGGAAGTTTGTCCCATTCAGATCCCATCATGTCATGGATCCCCAAGAAATGCAAAACCAATCCAGCAGGTAGAGTATGAACAGAGTTTTCTCTGGTGTCAAAGCTAGGAGAATGCCAGTGTCTCTCTCTCTCCTTAGGGGTCCCTGCATGGTGCAAGTAGTTTGTGCTTGGCTAGAATCCACCCAGAGGTGCCACAGAGGAAAGGCGTGGAAATTTGCTCCATCAAGATCATAGCCAAGAAAACTCTATGCAGCGGTTCTACTCTGTAACACATTTGATGTGATGGAGTAGGAACAGATTTGACGGCAACAGGTTTGGGTGGCACAAAGGTAACACAAGGTTTCAGTCCCTGGCCAGTATTTAACAACTGATCACCTTTACAGAAATCACCTGGGCCTGTGAGAGAAGCCTTGTGGTGGATTCCCAAACGCCTTTTCAACTTGCTGCTTTACCTGTAGCCACGTGCTTGCGATCAAAACTGTTTCGTTTGTGCAATTATTCCTGGACGATAGCTAATAAACGACTGATTTGAGCTAAACTATCCAGAGGCTTCCTCTGGGCATTATGCTGAGTGAAGTACGTCAGTCACGAAAGGACAACTATTGTATGAGCCCACTACTATAAAAACTCATGAAAAGCTTTATACACAAAAATAAACAATCTTTGATGGTTATGAGGGAGGGGAGGGGTGGGGATGGAAAAACACTAAAAAGACATTAGATAAGTGGTAACTTTGGCGAAGGGTAAGACAGTACATAGTACTGGGGAAGCCAGCACAACTTGTACAAGGCAAGTTCATGGCAACTCCATTAAAAAAAAAAAAAAAAAACCCATTGCCCTTGAATGGATTCCGATTCCTAGTGACCCACAGGACAGAGTAGTACTGCCCATAGATACATCCAAACTCCCCAAGGGACTGAATTACTGGGCTGAGGGTTGTGGGGCCCATGGTCTCAGGGGACATCTAGCACAACTGGCATAATATAGTTTATAAAGAAAATGGTCTACATTCTACTTTGGTGAATAGCGTCTGGGGTCTTAAAAGCCTGTGAGCCGTCATCTAAGATACTGCACTGGTCTCACCCATTTCAGAGCAAGGGAGGATGAAGAAAACTAAAGATACAAGAGAAAGATTAGTCCAGAGGACTAACGGGCCACAATTACCATGGCATCCACCAGACTGAGTCCAGTACAACTAGATGGTACCCAGCTACCACCACTGAATGACTGCTCTGACAGGGATCACAATAGAAGGTCCTGGACAGAGCTAGAGAAAAAGTAGAACAAAATTCTAAATCACAAAAAAGACCAGACTTACTGGCCTGACAGAGACTGGAGAAAACCTGAGAGTATGGCCCCTGGATACCCTTTTAGCTCAGTAATGACGTCACTCCTGAGATTTACCCTTCAGCCAAAGATTAGACAGGCCCATAAAACAAAACTAGACTAAAGGGGCACACTGGCCCAGGGGCAAAGACTAGAAGGCAGGAGGGAACAGGAAAGCTGGTAATAGGGAAACCAAGGTCAAGAAGGGAGAGTGTCGACATCTCATGGGGTTGTTAACCAATGTCATAAGATAATAGGTGTACTAACTGCTTAGCAAGAAGCTAGTTTGTTCTGTAAACCTCTGTCTAAACTACAACATAAGAAAATGATTTAAAAAAAAAAAGAGGCTTCCTCTGATTATTGGCATTTTATTGAAGACAGGGAGAATTTTAAAGCATGCTCTTTTACGGTGGCTTGTCATTTTTAGGGTTTGGGTGCTATTGGCAGCTATTTTCCACAGTGTGGACAGAGAACGCTGCTGTACAAAATGAGAGAAAAGAAAATGCATCGAGGAGAGCAAAGATGACCAATGAGCAGAGAGAGTCCTGGTGTCACTTAAAGTTCTTTGAAGAAGAGACAAATTCCTGTCCTTGAGTTACTACTAAATTCCATTTTGTGCCTGAGCTAGTCTGAACTGTATGTCTGGGGCTTGAAATAAAGTAGTCCTTATTCTATAAAGATTCATCGTAGCACCCTAAGATTCCTCTTGATCATTGATGTGTGCAGGCAGGTTTCTCAGAATCATCCTGGTAAGGAAGGAGGGACCAAGGGACGGGCGGGTTGTGCCTGGCTGGGAAGGTCCCGGCACCTGGAAACAGCTGGTTGCGGATGCATGTACATCCTGGCTTCCGTTTCTTACCAGGGAATGCTAACATTTCAGGATTTTCCTTCTTGTTCGGCATGTTGGCTTTCTGCCTTAATAAACATTGTAACCTTGTGAAATGGCGCTGGGTAGGAAAGATTTGCACTTTCCTACAGACTTTAAAGGGTGAGTCCTAGCAGTTTGCCAGTCTTCTGGGATTAGTCAAAACTTGTAAGAAAACCCACATTTCTACTCTAACAGTGTGTACAGCTTCCCAATAGTTATAAAGATAGACATTCTGGCCATCTCTTTCTGTTTTATGACAAGCTGGCTTAAAATTAATTATCCCAAGATGAAGAAGGGTCTGTTGGATCTCGTTTTCTTTTGGAGCCCAAGCCCTGGGCACTGTTTGGGCATTAAGGTATCACAGTATCAGAGACAAAGGAAGGAGGCCCGGCAGAGATGAGGTATTCTAATATCTTAGTGGCTTCTCCAGGCTTTGGGAACGTGGCTTGCCACTGTCCGTGTTCAGAGATTGAAGGCTACTGACCCTCTGACATGCCCACATGGCTCCAGACACCACCTAGTAGGTGGAGACAACCCATATTTCATAGATGAAAGATGATGAAGTTGAATAGACCTGGGTTTCAGTCCCAAGTCGGCCACTAGGTGTTACATTAACTCGTCCACCAGGTCCATGGTCTCTATGCCTCTGATTCTTCATCTGTAAAATTGGGACAAATTCTTTTGTCTTATAGGATTATGGAAGAATTAGATAAGAAAGTAGAGCAAAGTCTCCTACCAAAGCTGTCAGGATTCAGTGATGCTCAATACAGTGTTCACTGTAGCATCCTAAGATCATTCTAGATCTTTCTTCTGGCTGGATTCTGGAGCTGTGTCTCATTGGTGGCTCCACACGGCTGGCCCAGAACCCACCTCTCTTTTCTGGAAGTCCAGATTTGATCTGGCCTGGAGTGGCTGATCCAGACCACACTGATCAGATCACCATGTCATGATCTACTAGGAAAAAGACAACATCAGACGCATAGATGAAAGGCATATCTGGGGGTTGAGAGTGGACAGGAGGGTGGCTGGGAAAACATGCAGCGTAGTTTGAGCTAATACTCTCTATTGGTACCTTACAACAAAACAAAACAAAACAAACAGTTGCCATTGAGTTGACTGAGTCATGGCGACCCCATGTGTTGCAGAGTAGAACTGCACTCCATGGGGTTTTCAATTTTCAAGGCTGTGACTTTTCGGAAGAAGATCATCAGGCCTGTCTTCTGAGGTGTCTCTGGGTAGGCCCATACCCCCAACCTATTGGTTAGTAGTCCAGTGCCTAACCGTTTGTGCCACCCAGGAACCCTAGTGAACCCTAATCCTTCCATTTCCCACGACTGGCTTCACTTTACCAAATAGTTGCTAAAAAAGACCAACCTATTACAACTGGACAAAGCAGGTAAGAGCCCACCTAGGCTCAAATGCTGGTCTGCCACTTGATCTTTGAGTCTTTGGCACACTGCTTAAGCACTTTGGGCTTTAGTTTCTTCTGTCTGTAACGTGGAAATAATAATGGCATCTCTACCTCCTAGAATTAAGAAGCCCCTAGTGGTGTAAAAGGTTAAGGGCTTGGCCGCTAACCTCGAGTCTGGTGGTTCAAACCCACCCAGTGGCTCCAAGGGAGAAACACCTGACAATCTGCTCCCATAAAGACTAAAAAAAAAAAAAAAAAACCCAAACTCACTGCCATGGAGTTGATTCCAATACATACCAACCATACAGGACAGAGTAGAAATGGCCCATAGGGTTTTCCAAGGCTGTAATCTTTATAGAAGAAAACTACCACATCTTTCCGGTAAGGAGGTTGAACTGCTGAACTTTTTGTTTGCAGCCAAGTGCTTAACCACCGCACCTCCAAGGCTCCTTCCTGTAAAGATTACACACTGGGAAATCCTACAGGGCAGTTCTACTCTGTCATATGGGGTCACTATGAGTTGAAATCAACTCGATGGCACCCAACAACAACCTCTTAGAATTAGTCAAATAATTAATTGAGTTACTACTGTAAAACTCTTAGAGCCAGAGCTGGCATGGAGGGAGGACTACATGGAGGAAAAAAAAAAAAAGTTATACCAAGTCAATTAAAACTCACGGGGACCCCATGTGTGTCAGAGGAGAACTGCACACCGTAGGGTTTTCGATGGCTGATTTTTTGGAGGTAGACCGCCAGGCCTTTCTTTGAAGCACCTCTGGTGGAGTCCAACAACTACCTCTCAGTTCGCAGGTGAGCACTTAACCATTTGCACCACCCAGGGTCTCCAAGGACTAGGTGAATGCTTGTTAATTCATAAAATACAATAAATCCAAATCACTTCTCAGGTTTCGACTTTCGAACGATACAGATGCAGCCTACCAGTCTCCCTTCCTCCATCAGTTCTTTCCCACATAGAAAAAAACCCATTGTTTAAAATGAAAAGGCAGGTCCACAAATGGACTGGAAACCAACAAACGTATCATAGAAGAGAGCAGTCGAGTAAAGTTGATTTCAGTTGATTTCTCATCTTGCCCACTACCCTGCCCTTACTCACTAGGGTGGGAGCATTTTATTATTAGCATACCAGCTTCTGCTCAAGAAAGGAGATTTCAAATAACCCCTCTCCCTCCTGGTATAAACTACATTTCCCTCAGAGACCACCTGCTTCTCAATACTAGGCTGTGTGGAGGCTAATGGACATTTTCAACTTTCTGAATGTTCCCATCTGCAAATTCGTGCACCAACCAACCATTTTTGCCAGTGGGTCCTAGAGTAAGTAACTACATAAACCAAAACCGAACCAGTGACTCATGGTAACCACTTGCATTTCAGAGTAGAGCTATGCTCCACAGGATTTCCAAGGGGCTGATTTTTCGAAGCAGATTGCCAGGTTTTCTCCCAAGGTGCCTCTGGTTGGATTTGAACTGCTAAAGTTTCAGTGAGTAGCCAAGCTCTTAATCATTGGAGCCACCCAGGGATACCTGAGGTACTACATAGGAAGTCTAAAGGGACGGTAGGTGTGATGCTCACAATGCAGGCTCTCCCTTTGGCATTCTTTAAATGCCCATGAAAAGCAGTTTCCTCTTAGTCCTGCAGAATTCACCATTTAGTCTTAGGTTGTTGGTGGATTTGTGCTGCAGGACTTAATAAGGAGGCATACTTGTAAGGGGTCCTCCTAGTACCCACAGCTTATTAAACCTCACCCCTCCTGGAATGATCACGAGATCTTCCGCAAAGCACAGACTGGATGCCCTTAGGCAAATGTTATAGAAGTTAACTCAATTTGAATTCTCCCAGGGCCCCTTGAATGCATTCTTTTTTTCCTTAAGAGTTCTCTGAGCTTGTATCAAGTCTAATTGATTTTTAGCACAGGAAGCCTTACCTCCCAATATAACATTGGGGCCCTTTTGCCTTGTAGCCAATGGCAAGATATCCATTTATAAATTGTTAAACATGTTCACAGCTAAATAACACCAAAATAGCCCAGGAATATTTTCATATTCACGGTTTTCTTTGATTAAAATACAAACTTTCCACGTGTGCGCTGGGATTATTTTTCATAATGCAGGCAGTTCCAGAGCGGAGTGCCACTTAATTTAGTGTTTAATCAGAAGAACGGCTGTGGCATCAGCCTGATTAGGTTGGCTCAACGGCTGCCTGCTCAATTTTTCCCCATAATTGCAGGATATTCTTTACGGTGCCAAGTGCCCAGACAGTCGAATTCCAATATGCTATACATCAGCTTCTCCATTATTGCATTGGCTAGATGTGGCACCCTTACTGCTGTGCTTTCTTCTTATCATTGATCGCATCGTCCCTTCTATTTCACAATTAATGCAGGTCTGCTGAATTGATCAATCTTCTCGTGTGCACAAGCCACAGTCAATATATTCTTATGGCCGTGCGTTAGTGATCTGAAGGATTTCTTGTGAGGCCTGTGGATTTCTCTCTGTGGCCAGCATTTTCTCATTGTTAGATTCTCCTGGTGGAGCATTTTCAAATTACGCATGTATGAATTTTTTTTAAAAGGAAGAAATATAAAATAATGTTTCATTTGCACAGCTGACCATCTCTCTATTTATTACTCCATTGGGTGCCTTGGAAGAAAGGCCTGGTGGTCTGCTTCTGAAAGGTCAAACCCCCCCCCCCCAAAAAAAAACCCTTTGCCGTTGAGTTGATTCCAACTCATAGTGACCCTATAGGACACAGTAGAACTGCGCCATGTGGTTTTCAAGGAGTGTTTGGTGGATTCAAACTGCTGACGTTTCGGTTAGCACCCATAGCTCTTAACCACCATGCCACCAGTGTTTCCTCTGAACGGTCACAACCACGAAAATCCTATGGAGTGCAATTCTGTTCCGAGACCCATGGGGTTACCACGAATCTGAGTCAACTTGACGGTAACTGGTTTGGGGCACAGCGGTAGTTCATTGGTAGAATTCACACCGTCCATGTGGAAGACCCAAGTGTGATTCCCGGCCAATGCCCCTCAAGTACAGCTGCCATTCATCTGTCAGTGGAGGCTTGTAAACATACTGTGAGGCTGAACAGATTTCAGCAGTTTCCAGACTAAGAAAGACCAGGAAAAAAGGCCTGGCAATATACTTCCAAAAACTCAGCCACTGAAAACCACGTGGATCACAATAGTCTGATTCCGATGTGCACTGTGCTGCCGTAAGACACGGAGGCTGGCTTGACAGCAGCTAAAACAACATCATCATCATCCTGGATTCCTAGAGAGGGATCAATCTAATCACATGACCCCCTATAAAAGCAGAGGACTTTCTTCAGCTGGAATCCGAAAGATGCCACGGAAGAGAAAGTCCGTGAAATTCCAGTGTGAGAAGAGGCTGAGACAGTGTTGCTGGCTCTGAAATGGAGGGGTGGACAGGCAATGACCACAAAGGCCGCAAAAAGCTAAGGGCAGCCCCTAGCTGACACCCAGCAAGGAACTGGGACCTTAGTCCTAGAGCCATAAGGAATTACATTCTGCCAATAACCTGAATGGCTCTTCCCGTGCCCTCGTGGGTATTGAGTAAGCTCTCCTTATGTTCCATTGATGCTACATGGATCAACTTTTGCCATGTTGTTGTATTCGTGTTTCCAACTCATAGTGATCCCATGTGACAGAGTAGAGCTGTCCCATAGAGTTATTTGGGCTGTAGTCTCTACAGGAGCAGACCAACAGGTCTTTCTCCAGCACAGCCACTGGGCTGAACCACTGGGTAGGTTCGAGCCGGCAACCTTGCGGTTAGCAGCAGCGCACTTATCTATCGCACCGCACTTATCTATCGCACTGCCAAGGTTCCTTAGCCTTTGGGATACACTGTCCCTAAGTAAAAATTTCATGGAAATACGTGGTTGCTTCAGGGGACTTTTAACCCCTGATAGTTTATGTAAAAAAAAAAGGATATATGCGTAAATATGCATTCCTAGGAGTTTATGACCTCTTTCCTAACTGGTTCTATAGCATCCTGCATTCCTCCTTAAATCAATTTTATGCAACATTCCTGCAAGATTAGTCTTGTTAAAGTACAAGCTGGACATATTGTCTTTCTCTGAGAAACAAAACTCAAGAGAAAAAAAAGCTCTCTAAGATCTACTCACAGTTCACAGAATAAATTTGGAATTATTTTGCTTTGCACTCAAATCACTTCAAATCATGGCCTCAACTGCTTTCTCAGGTTTCCCAAACTTTCTAACTCTGTAAGTCTCTGTCTTCTATCATCACAGTCTTTGGCCATGTCTTAACACACTTTCTTCAGAGAAAGCCCTGTTGGGTTAATCTCCCTTGTCATATAGCATCAAGTGCAGCACCCTCCTCTTGCAGAGCAGGTGTTTAAGAAGTATAATGTAAGCCACCACATGCTGTTTAAAAACATTTTAAAGCTCTTTTTAAAATATCTTTTCTTGTTGTTGTGTAAATAGAAAACCCTTTATATTAGTCAGGACTGTATCACCTGTACACACACACACATCGTGTAGGTGCATACACAAAAAAAAAATAGCTTAGAAAACAAGAGGAAATGTATTGTGATTACCAAGTCTCAGAGTAGGTGGAATTAACTTCAGGCACAGCTGTATCCAGGGTCTGAAATGATCCATCAAAATTTTCCCTTTCTCAATATCTTAGGTTGTGTCTTTGTAAATTGAGGGCAAGATGGTCACTATACACCTGGACTCGCCTCTACCCAGCTTAACAACCCCGTAGGGAAAGGATGATTTTTCCATAGAGTCTAGTAGAAAAATCCTACAGGGGACTCTAAGTGGCCCATCTAGATAGGGTGCCCATCCCCGAATCAATTGTTATGTCCAGGGCTATTGGTCACTCTAAATGCCCAGCTATGAGCCACATACTCGGTCCTGTAGACAAGCAGAGGGACTTCAGGAGAACACAAACAGACTGGTCTTTACAGAACAGAGGGACCTTTTTATTAGAAGAAGGTGAGATGGGTGCTGGATAGAGTTAAAAAAAAAAAAAATGTTCACTAAATCTCTCTAACCGAACTATCTACTAATTCTGCAAAGCTGCCATAAAGAAATGACTGAGTCCAGTTCTGGGGCAGGCAATGGACAAGTTGAGCCAGGAACACCTCGTCATCTGGGGAAGTGTCTTTCCCATCATGCAAAGACAACCCTTTGTTGTTTTGTATAGACTCTTCCATACAGATTACTCTGCACACATGAACTTACATATCTACGTTTTTCTTTACCAAATGGGATAACAGTAGATGTCACGATATGCCTTTTTTCCTCAAGCTCTCTGCTTGAGCTGTATTAAAAGTACTCAGGAAACACCCATAGCTATTGCCCTGAAATCCTCTTTAAACTTAAAACTTCAAACCAAAACTTTTCCTGAAAGTCTGCTTTGAACTAAACAACAGTTTAGCTTAATTAGTTAAGTACGTCTACCTTGAGAATTGGGCTCTTTCAAAGATTTATCTATGTGGGATCAAACTGACAACAGCATCCGAAAGTTTAGATGAGAACTTAGGGGGCACTGACTACATATTGAAGGTGGTAGAATAATTTGGAAAAGGATAGCGAGAACGGTTACACAACTTGAAGAAGGCAATCAATGTCACTGAAATGTGCATTTAGAATTTGTTGAAACAGTTGCTGTTTTGCTGGGTGTACTGTCACACACATACAAATTAAACTAAATTTTTAAAACAAGAACTCAGGAGATAAGGAAGGGGTTCCCACTGGACAACGACGGGACTTCACAATGGAATTACCCTGGTGGTGTAGTGGTTAGAGTGTAAGAGTTGCGGCTGCTAACCAACAGGTCAGCAGTTCAAATTCACCAGCTGCTCCTTGGAAACCCTATAAGGCAGTTCTACTCTGTCCTATAGGGTTGCTATGAGTCGGAATCGACTTGATGACAATGCGTTTTTTCATCGGTCATTTTTGGAAGAGGTAAGCAAACTAACTCAATAATTGGAAAACTGTGCTATATATATTTTTCCCCTAAATCTAAGAATTTCCTACCTTGGATTTTAACAACAAAACAGCATTTAACTTCTACAGTTATAGTTTCTTTTCCTTTATTTTATGAATTGATATGTCTAATTAGAACTATTAAAAAATCTAATATTAAAACAGATGCGAGGGTCACTTTTTCCTTTTTTATAAGAGCTTGCATGATCATGCACACCCTCCAGGCAATGAAGAGGATGCTCTGAGAACTCTCCCCTGCTCTGATCAGAAGACAAGTTATTCATGCTAAGAGAGCAAGAAACCCTACCTCAGAAAAACCTCAGAGAAACAGGAAATTGAGTGGTTTGCAGTTGGTAGAACAACAAAGTTAGCATTCAATTAAGTTCCATCGCAAGATTGATGCTAACCATTAACCAAAAGTTGTCTTCTGTTCAGTTTCAGGAAATTGAACAATATCCTGATGAAGAGAAAGACCCTTTAAAAATTAAGCAATAATTATGGTATGTTTGCAAAAAGCAGTCTATCTTTTGTATCTGGAATTCCGTGCCTGTGTAATTTGCATACACATTAAACTCTGTGGGAAATTGGAAAGCAATTCTGAATTCAACAATTAAAAGATACAAATTAAAATTGTTAGCATTAACTTAAAGTTTATTGCTGGTGCAATGCTCTTGGATATAAATGAACTCTGATCAAGCAACCATTTTTCTCTTAGAAGTTCAACATATTTTTTCCTTAGGCTTCGGTTCATACCTTTAAGTCATAGGTTTGGCTGTTGCCACTTTATATTCGTAAATATGCTCTTTTAATAAATACAAATACATACCAGCTGCAGATTTTATTTTAATTAGAAAGAGAAGTTGGGTCAAATCTCTCTGGTGTTCAAAAGGACTTTCCATAACTTAAAACACCTTCAAATTTTTTGAGGGGAAATGCTCAGATAATCCTGCATTTAATCTAAGCTAATTTTTTAATGGTAAGAAAAGACAACTCTTCATAGGCTTCAGACTTTCAGAGTAAAATACAGTCAGCACAACAGAGGGTGTTTCTGGATTTTCATTTTTCATATATGTCTATATTTTACTTTATTTAAACACACACACACGTACATGCATGTATATGCATTTATGTATGAAAACTGATGAGGAAATTCGCAAGACTGCATAGAAGTTTTTTATTATAATAGATTAGGACTTTAGACTCTCTAGTCCAGCACCTTCCAGCTATACAACTAAAGTTGTATTTCTCCTTCAGACTCTGAGTCCCATCTGTAAAACTCGGATAATAACGGTAATCACCTCGGATGATTGTTTTGAAGCTTAAATGAGAAATCCATTAAAACTCTATGTCCACCGTGGAGGAAGTGCTCAATAATTGTAATCATTATCTTTATTAAGTACTGGGAGAGTGAAGTCTCTGAATTAGAATCCCAGCCTTACCATTTACTAGCATTGTGACCTTGGACAAGTTAATTAACCTCTCTGTGCCTCACCATCCCAATTGGCAAAATGGGGATATAGCACCTACATCATAAGGCTGTCAGGTGATTGTTGTTGTCGTTGCATGCTGTGGAGTTGATTCTGACTCATACCCTTTATGACAGAATAGAACTGCCCCGTAGGGTCTCCTAGGCTGTAATCTATGGGAGCAGATCGCCAGGTCTTTTCTACTGTGGAGCCACTGGGTGTGTTTACATGCAAACCTTTCTGTTATTAGTCGAGCTCTTAACCATCATGCCACCAGGGCTCCTTGTTAGTTGATTAGATGAGTCACATATTTGTAAAGCACTTAGAATAGTGCCTATAGTATATATATTACATAAGTATCATAAGTAGTTCTTAAATAACAGAAGTACAATATGTGTGTGTATATAAAAAACTGTGTTTATATATAAACAAATACTATATATACACACAGATTTATGTATATAGACAGAGAGAGAGACAGAGAGATTGAGGCCTCAATATAAAAACTGGGAAAATTCCAGTATTATTACAAGAATTGAGTTACTAAAGTTACTGAATATAAATACTATGTTTATTTTAATTTAAAAGCAAGAGGTTGGGGTAATCTCTCAGGGCTGGGCAGCAAATCAAAGAGCACTGGTTTGTTGGGAGCTGCTACGTTCTCTGCACATTAGGATTCAATAAAGTACCCTTGATGTTGTAACTAATTGAATATCCCTGGATCATAGATGGTCCTATAAGATGCCCCAGGGCCATCAACATGGGGACCAATTATCAAGGTAACTCTAGAAGTCTAGACTTTTATGCCATGAAAATATAGTTCCAATGGGAAAAAGTAAATAGAGGCTAGAAGGTTTCAGACTCACAGGAACAAAGTCATTTTTCCTGAATATGTTTTCTGATAAACTGGTGGCTGATACACAGGGGGACGGAGACAGGCAGGGAGCTGTGTGTGAGTTATAAGACCAGAATCAAGCTTAAGCATGAGGACTTCTTGCTTTGTTACTTCAAGGCCTTCCTTTTGTCTCCCCCCCTCCCCGGTGAGGTTATGAGACTGGGAATTTTAGCATGCTCTTATCAGGGCTATCACACATCATCATAATAAAACCCAAAATCTGTCAAAAAATCTGCCACTTACAACATCAGCACCGTTGCCCGAACACAAACACACAACCACACACTACTTTAGGACCGCAGCCACTTTGTAATCCATGCAGGTCTGAGCAACGCAAATCATATCCTCTTAATTAATTGATCGCATTACATCCAATTCCTGCTGCTGAAAGCCACACTGTAGGAGAAATGCCCATAAGAGTGAATTGAGATATTAACCTAAATCACAGGTGTCAGATGACAGACTATGGTTGTTCTGAGTGTTTAATTTCCCCTAACCAAGGATAATTTTGACACAATAATCTGAGTATACACATACACACACACACATTGTTGTTGTTGGTGCCATTGAGTAATACATACACACACATGCATACACACTTTTTTTTTTTTTAAGAATGGCCAACATACAGAAGCAAACCAAGAATCACACGCCAAATCAGACATCTTCAAAGAGAGAGATATCCAAGTTGCATTTGGAATTTTGCTTTGATAACATCTCTCCTGGTGTCCATCTACCACCCAAAGTGGATTTTTATCCATCTCTGAAAGCAAATGGCTAACATGGAATTTGGTCAATAACATATATAAACGTTTCAAGCATAACAAAATACGTATTTCAGAAAGAGCTGGAGAAAATGATAGCTTTAAGACTTTCAGGATAAAACCAGGATCCTTTCTGGAGGAGAGGCGTAAAAGAGATGAAGTGGATGGTACTTTCTTAGAATTACTGATGTAATCAAAACACTAGTAGATAGGCAGCATCCGTCTTCCCCATGCTGGCTGGACACTGGATTTTAGCTCTGGTATGGCTTCTCTTGTTTCCATTAAGAAAGAAAGAGAGAGAGAGGGAGAAAGGGAGGCAGGGAGAAAAGAAAGAAGGAAGGAGGGAAACAAGGAAGGGAGGGAGGGAGGGGAAAGAGAGGAAGGGAGGAAGAAAGGAAGAAAAAGTAGTCATGCGTTATTTACCTAAAAGATATGGAGTTTCTTAGGAGTTCATTATTTGGGATTAAAGGAAGGTAGATGTGCATGGTTTTCACCATCAGCTACAGAAAGTATTCACCTGCTACCACCCACCATCCCATTTTCAGGTTCAGCTCTGCATTTGGATCAGCAACTGAGCGTTTAAGATCATTAGAGTATAGACACAGGTACGTAATACTGTATTTCAAAAGGAGATGGCTTCATTAAATTGGAGGGCAGAATTCTGCTACATAAAACTATACTCTCCATAGCTTAACCTTAAAATGCTAATGCGGTATTTTCCTCCTAATTTTGCAGACTGGAAAGGAGCTTCCTGTGGCTCCTGATCCCACCAATACCCCAAGCTCAATTCCCAGCCTCCTTTCATGGCGGCCAGATATCATTCCAACAGATGTCAAGAGCAGCTACGGCGCACTGAGGTCTATTTGTTAAATTCCTGAGGGGGCAGGGGGCGAGGGGAAGAAACTCTGCCAGTAATTAAACCACATACTTCTTTGTGAAGGGCCTCTCCCCCTCTCTCCTGCATAATCCCCCTGCTTGCATCGAATAATTTCGGCACTTATTGGCTACAATCAATACAATATGAGATGCATTAATTTTGTCCCTGAGAGACTTTCGGGGAAGAGGTGGTATTGCTTCACCAGCATTTTTGGAGTGTTCAGGCAAGCATACTATCCAACGTAGCAAGGCAGCCTGCACACCACAACGGTGGATTTATGATCTTCCCCACCCGGTGCCCATGCAGCTGGGCTGCCGCCAAACCCACGTAAATTGGATTGGAGCGAGAAACATTAAATATATTGCCTAATGCATACAAATGCTAAATAGTGCAAATCACAGTGAAGAAGTGGCGTGGCTGAACAGAATTCCGACAATTAAACTCAAGTCTGTCCGTATGTTCCCGCGCCCCTCGTGCCTCGCTTTGGAGGGTACAATTACGAGGAGAAGACCTTTAACCGGGTTTCGCTGATTTCAGGTTCTGTTTCTTCCACGCAACACGATGGCTTTTTTCCTTCCTCCAGGCTTATCCCTCCTTTTGTAAAACGTTTAGAAGAGGCTCTAGGAATTCCTAATAAACACGTGGAAATGCATTCATTATGGAAAAGGGCTAAACGAGGGTTTGCCCTATTCGCCCTTGTTTAATAGTACAAATGTGTTATTTTTGTTAAATCAACACACGCTGGCAATCCCAATTATCAGAAGGGATCTGACCCACCAACAGGACTACCAGGCAGGCTTGCATTACTGTGCTCTATGATTCCAACATCACCTTCACCAGCCTTCTTTTGGCCAACAATACCATTCCGCCCAAAATGATTTGATTCGACAAGTGAAACAAAGAAAGGGAGGCCGAAGGTATAGCCCTCTCCTTCCACAGACGCCACAGTGGAACAAAAGATGAACGCAGCGGACTAACAAAGGAAATGAGGAAATTGCAAGGGGCCAGACAACAGCTGCAAAATTAAAATCTGTCAGGACACTGGGACAAGGAAATTCCCCAGTGCCTGGCTCTGGGTTTCATGCTCAAAGTGAAGAAGTAACTGAGAAAGCAGAATTCTGGGTTTTACAATGAAAACCATTATAATTTTATCATTAACTACGCCCTGTTTGGGCAATGACTCTTAGATGAAATACCAGAAATCTTTGCTTTTCTTTTTGAAAGGGAAGGAATCAGGCTTTCTGGCTAACAGCCATCAGTCACAACATGATACAAAATAAATTCTAGCTACAAGAGAGTCAGAAAAACCGGCCTCTGTGTGGACGTGGGCAGGTTATGGAAGCCCACTGGACCTCAACACCTCATCTATAAAATCATTAGCTGGTTTCTACAGCTCTAAAAGCAAATGAGTCACATCACGTAGCTCTTATCCCTAACTTCTCTCTTGTTGTTAACTGCTGTCCAGTAAGCCCCTGACTCATGGCAAGCCCACGTGCAATGGCATAGGACCATTTCAGTCCATAGGGTTTTCATTGGCTGATTTTCAGAAGCAGGTCTCCAGGCCTTCTTCCTAGTCTTAGCGTGGAAGCTCTGCTGAAACGTGCACAGCATCATAATAATATGCGAGCCTCCACTGAAAGACAGGTGATGGAGGTGCATTGTCCAGGAATGGAATCCAGGTCTCACACATGGAATGCAAGGATTCTACCGCTGGGCCACCAGTGGCCACCAGCTTCCCTCTTACCTAGTCTTAATTAGAGTCCTTTTGTCCGCATTCAATACTACAGAGAAATGCAATGGCTACTGGTGAAATCCAAGCTGATCTTTGAAGGAACTCAGACAGACTAGGAAGAAAGGACTGGTGACCTATGTCCGAAAATTAGCCAGTGAAAACCTTATGGATCAGAACAGAGCACTGTCCAATGCACTTGCTTCAATTACATCATCCGAAGGCATTAATCCTTAGAGGAGGACATCAAGTTCGGTGAAGTGAAGGTGAGGAAGACCCTGGGTGAGATGGATTGGCACAGTAGCCACAACAATGGACTTGAACATGCTGGCAATCTTGAGGATGAAGGGATGGCACAGGACTGGCCAACGTTTTGTTTTATTGTATGTAGGGTGACCATGAGTCGGACACAACACCAGGGCAGCTAACAACAACAAAAATCTGAGCTCTCCTCTCAGTAGAGTGAGGTTTCTACCTTTCATCCGTCACTTCACTGACCAGCTCATCACCCCAGCAGCCTGACGATGTTTATCCTTATCCTTCTCCCCTCCACAAGCCACAAGACGCACTGAGAGGTTAGATCAAGTACGTTGATATATTTTGAGGAGTTTTGGCTCCCGAGTTCACATTTCTGGGTTGCAAACTGGAGGCCAATAGAGCCACCAATCATAAGTAATATCTGAATGAGGTAGAAACTCCACTTGTGAGTGACGTTGTGTGTATGTCTGTGCACAGGCTTCATGTGTGCATGTGTAGGTGAGCACATGTATGTGTGCATGTGCCCGTGTGTCTGTGTCTTGGAGGCTTTCTGTCACTGTTCTAAGATGAGCTTGGCAGCTTGGGGAATTGCCTGGCGTGGAGTCAGAAGCCACAGCCACTGGGAGACTTTGGGCAAATTGCTCATTCTCCCTTGCTCTCCACTCCCTCGTCTGAAAACTGTGCAGGCCAGGCCAGACGATGTCAGAGATTCTGCCCAGCGTGAATATCCCATGATTTGATGAATCTGTGGATAACCAAGGCCAAGATTCTCATTCTTGTTATCACGGGTAATCAAGAGCTGGCAAAACACTCCAGTCCTCTATCAAAATGCTCTTCTCTTCTTGAGCTCTGATTACTCGGGCTCACTGCCCCCACAGGAGACTTTGATAAATGGAAGCGGCTAATAGACCACTTGGATGGTGCCCAGGAAGGGGGCTGGCTCCCCACAAGGCCTCATTTGCAAGATCCCCACCACACAGAATTGATTCATCATCCCTGGGAAGCACTAGCTATGGTAGGGAACACAGGCAGGGTGGGGCCAGTGAGTGGGGGGTGGGACTCAATGTCTTTTCGGGTTGCTGAGCATCTTGAGATCCTAGGATTCTGCTAGGTTGGGATTTAATAAATCATCAACAAAGATGCATGGAACACAGAGACATCTGCCCTACAGCATGTTCAGTTATTTTCTTAAAGGCAAGCAGAGAGGTGTATCCCAGCGGCGTCGGAAAGATGATCCTCTTTGTTGTCAGGAAAAAATATCCATGAAGAATGTGAAGACAGAGAAAGATGGAGGAGGCGAAGGAGAGGGGGAGAGGGAGAGGGAATATGAATGAGCAAATATGGTAGAATGTTAAAAATTGGCAATTCTGGTAGGGTTATAGGGATGTTGTGCCAGTCCTGCACTTTCCCATAGGTTTGGAATTTTTCAAAATAAGAAGTTGGGAAAATGTTGCAGAATTTTTTTTTTTTTTAGTAAAACTTATAAACATTGGACATAAGCATTCCTCTCAATTGGCATTCCCTAAAGTGAGTTCCTGCAAGATGGACTTTGAAGCACGTTTGGGGACTGCCTCATTTTCTATTATCCTCTGGAGGTTTGTGATTTACATCAGCGTGTTAAAAGTACTGAGAAGTCCTGAAAAAAGATACCTGTTTAATTGTTTTAATCCAGTGTATTCCACACTTGTTTTTAAACCCATGTAACCATGTGTGTGTGGTATGTGTGTGTGTGTAGCATCAATTAACCTACCGTTGAAGTAATGTTTCAAGAGGACACACTAGCTCATTCTTTGATTCGTTCATTGGTCTCTAATGAAGTGTTTACTATGTGCCAGACATACAAAATATGATATGATGATATATCCGCTATTCACGAGTAGTGTACAGCCTGGAAAAGAATAGATGCAGAAGAAAAAAATACAATTATAATATAATAGGGTTATACATTTTCAACCACCCAGTGCCATGGAAGCAAAGAGGCCAGCAATGGAATAAGAATCTGTAGATAAAAAAAGAATAGTGAAACTTATCCTAAACAGGCATCTGGAAAGTTCTTGGGTCTAGAGGAAGAAAAATGCCAAGAAAATAATGCATTGCAGTCTGCCTAATTTTTTCCAGCAAACAGTTAATTATATCAGTCTCGGTATGTCCCCTGGCTTTTTAAGGGTTCCCCTCATCATTCTCCACTTTCCTTTTAGTTTGTTTATAGGCAAATAAGTAATGAACTACACTCACTGGGAAGCCATTGGTTGTACCAATCTGTTACTACCAAGTAAGAGAATGCTTTAGCCTGCAAGAAACAACACTTAACAGTGGCTTAATCCATAAGGATATTTATGGTGTACCTGATGACCCAAGCCAGTTTGGTGCTCAGCAGTGCCCATAGGACCAAAGTTCTTTCAACCCCTCTCCCTATCTTCCATGTCACGTAGATACCACTACCACTTCCATTTCACAGATGAAGGAGCTCACCAAACTTCCCAAGGCCATACAAATAGTAAATGGAGAAGCGAAGATGTTATGGACTGAATTGTGTCCCCCCAAAATATGTGTTAAGGAGCTCTGGTGGTGCAGTGGTTAAGTGCTTGGCTGCTAATTGAAAGGTTGGCGGTTTGAACGCACATAGTGGCACCACAAGAGAAAGACCTGGCAATGTACTCCCGTAAAGGTTATAGCCAAGAAAATACTATGGGGCAGTTCTTCTCTGTCACGTGGGGTCATTATCAACTTGACAGCACTCAACAACAATGACAAAAACAAAATATGTGTTGGAATCCTAACCCCATGCCTGTGGCTGTAATTTAATCTAATGCAATATAATCACCTTCCATAACGCATAACAATGTACTATAACTAAGCCATCTGTTGAGGTCATACCAGCATAGAGTGGATCCTAAACCTAATCACTTCTGAGTTATATAAAGAGGGCCTACACAGAGATGTACCCACACAAATGAGGGAAGACAGGTGCCATGTTAGGACTGTCTGCAAGCCAAGGAACCTAGGAACTCCTGGGCTACCTACCATGAAAGAATTGACACAGCTGAGCCACTGGACTTTCAGCACCCAGAACTGAGAGAAAATAAATTTCTGTTCTTCAAAGACATCTACTTGTGGTATTTCACATGGGATTTAAATCCCGGAAGACAAATTCCAGAGGTGGCTCTTACCATAATGCCACTCAAGGACTCACAAACTTGCCCAATGCCACCCTCTCCACTTAGCAGCACAACTGGCCTCCTAGCCTGGTATCCTCGTCCTCTAGACGTCTCTGCCCTTTAGCCAGTAGCATTACATGCATCTCATGGCCTGCATCCCTGCACACATACCTCTTAGAAAAGAACCAATCCCCAATGACAACAATTGCAACACTGTTTTCCCAAGAATCCATAGACCTAGCCTCTTCCCCCAAGAGATTTATAATTAAGTCTGCTAAAAATTAAGAAATTAATATAAAAGTTGCCATGTTGCCAATGCTGTTATTATTCTTTAATTTACTAGAAACATTTTCGCACACTCCCTGGGGAGTAAGTGCAGTACAAAATTGCTCACATAGTTCTTAAAAGCTGAGGTAAGCATTTTCTTTTCATATTCCATAATCCTATTAAAAAAGAGAAGAAGCTGGCAAGTCTGTAGACCAGAAGTGCAAATAGATAATTATATCACTCTGGATATTTCTCCCCTGGCTTTTTCGAGGGTTCCCCCATCATTCTCCGCTTCCCTCACAATTTATTTACAGCTAAAGAAGGGGTGGACTCAACTCATCGGGCAGAGCAGCACAGCATCACTCTAATTAAGTTACTAGTGATTCCAAGTGACTCTGCAAAATAGTGTAGGTAAAGCAGCCAGTGGACGGCCCATGGGAGGGGAAGATGTGGAATCTTAGGGTGCCCCCACTGCCAGGGTGCTGCAGAGTGAGTGGCTGCAAGTTTAAAAAAAAAAAAAGTTGACATCAAGTCAATTCCGACTCATAGTGACCCTATAGGGCAGAGTAGAACTGCCCCATAGGGTTTCCAAGGAGCGGCTGGTGGATTCGAACTGCTGACATTTTGGTTAACCACTGCACCACCAGGGCTCCAAGTTTGGGCACTGGGAAAACTCAGTTCAATGCCCAATATAGCCACCTCCCAGCAGCCAGATGTCAGGCAAGTTACCCAAATTCCCCTAGCCTGAGTTTCTGCATTTTTCAAAATGTGGTATGTGCGAATCTTACGTTTATTGTGAATATCAAATGGGATAATATATGTGAAAAGGCTTTGCTCAGTTCCCGGCACAAAGCAAGTGCTCAACTCGTGGTGACTGTGATTTGGAATTATGAACAAGGAAATCAGCTTATGTGACAATGAATTGAGGGCAAAGCCATCTCTGGGATCAGAGACCCTCATTAAATAGTGAGAAACAGCCTGTTGAAGTAAAGGGGCTTAAAAATAGGAGACGGTGAGACTGGATTGGAGTCCTGACTCTAGAATTACATGGTTCCTTAGCTTTCTCATTAATGGAATCAGCAAAAATCAAAAAGATGTACTGGTTAGGGGTGACAACGTTGTTGTCAAGTTGATTTTGACACATGGCAACCCCATTTGTGCAGAGTAGATCTACTCCATAGGGTTTTCAAAACTGTGAACTTTTGGAAGCAGACCACCAAGCCTTTCTTCCGAGGTACCTTTAGGTAGGTTTGAACCATCAAAGGACGGCGATTCAAACCCACCTAGAGAAAGATGTGGCAGTCTGCTTCCATAAAGATGTATAGCCTTGGAAACCCTACAGGGCAGTTCTACTCTGTCCTAAAGGGTCACTATGAGTCGGAATTGGTTTGACAGCAGTGGGTTGGGTTTGGTTTTTATGGTTTAGAGACTCCTTAGGGAGAGCAACAGGTTTCCACAAAGATCAAAATGGGATAATATTTGTGAAGGATTTTGTTAACTGGAAAAGGCTTTTCCAATTGAAAGGTGCTAAACTTTTTCCCTGGGTGCTGGCTATCTCCACCACCTGTGTATCAGTTTCTCCTACTGTCATGGCTTGCTTGTTGCTATGATGCTGGAAGCTATGCCACCAGAATTTCAAGTACCAGCAGGGTCACCCATGGTGGACAGGTTTCGGTGGAGCTTCCAGACAAAGACAGACTAGGAGGAAAGGTCTCGCAATCTACTTCTGAAAAGTAGCCAGCGCAAACATTATGGATCATAACAGAATATTCTCTCACATAGTGCTGGAAGATGAGCCCTCTTAGGCTAAAAGATGCTCAAAATACACGGCGGCCACAACAGTGGACTCGAGGGTACCAGTGATCATGAAGATGGCACAGGACCACGCAACATTTCCTTCAGTTGACTCGACTGCAGCTAGCAACAACACTTGCTATCTGGCACCAGCACCATTTCCAGGCTCCCCAAACGGGATGCCAGATGATACACTACCCAAGAAGTTAAATATGGAGAGCTTTCTGGATCATCCATTTTGCTCAGTGATTGGTACAGATGCCACATTTTTGTTACATACTCAACATGAGTATATGATGGGAAACAATGCAAATTTATAGGATAGAGCAAGAGGCTTCAAAGAAAGTGTATTACCTACCATTCAGAGGTTTATGCATGGTCTCTCCTGCAAGAGAAAAACAACTAAAGTGGCAAAGTTAGAAATCACTGGGTCTCATCATTTGTGGGTGCTCTCTTCCCACGCACGTCTGCCCCTCACATGTCCCTTTGATTGCACTGCTGTCTCCAAATTCTCTCCAGGAAGGTGGGAATAATAGACATGTTGCTCTTCTTCCCCCACCACCACCCCCCCAAAAAAGCAAAAACTTGCTAGCTCAAATTTATTAAAGCTGTTCTAATACTCTGTTTTGATTCCTGGGTCAAAATGTCACCCTGGATAACATTTTTCTGTTCATGGGTAGCCAAGGAAACAAGAGATGCAACAGATTCAGGATTGTGGACAGAAGAAGTGAACTTTGTGCTTTTGCTAATATGCCTCTCTCTGTTTGAAAATGGCAAATGAGTTTTGGAGGAAGAAGAAAAGACGGAAAAAAGAAAGAAAAGACAAGTGGTTAAATAATCAGCAGTCCTCACATCTAACCACAAAACCTAACAGGTGTTATATACGGAAAAATAGATGTCGCCTATCACACATGCACACACGCATTTGTACATGAAATAAAATTTTATAATAATATTTTAAAAGGGCATTTCAGTTAGAAATGCTATTGGTTATTTATAGATCATAGAAATATAGACTAAAGAGGCTGTCATGGATTGAATCGTGCCCCCGAAAATACATGTCAAATTGGTTAGACCATGATGCCCAGTATTGTGTGATTGTCCACCATTTTGTCATCTGATGTGATTTTCCTGTGTGTTACAAATCCTACCTCTATGACATTAACGAGGCAGGATTAGAGGCAGTTATGTTAATGAGGTGCGACTCAATCTATGAGATTAGATCGTATCTTAAGTAAATCTCTTTTGAGATATAAAAGAGAGAAGCAGGCAGGTGCTAATACCACCAAGAAACAAGAACCAGGAGAACAGAGTATCCTTTGGACCTGGGGTCCCTGTGCTGAGAAGCTCCTAGATCAGGGGAAGATTGATGACAAGGACCTTCCCCCAGAGCCAAGACGAGAGGAACCCTTCCTCTGGAGATGGTGCCCTGAATTCGGACTTCTGGCCTCCTGAACTGTGAGAGAATAAACTTCTGTTTGTTAGAGCCTTCCACTTGTGGTATTTCTGTTATAGCAGTAGATAACTAAGACAAAGGCTTAAACAAATAATATGTTGTTTTTCTCATATAACATCAGTCCAGAGGTGGCTCTTCCTGTCACTGGTCAGCTGCTCTATGAAGCCAGAACAGACATCCCCTGTGGTTTTGAAACAGCTGTTTCTGCCCCACTATTATGGTATCATTAATGATTTCTTGTTAGCTGCCATCTAGTCAGCCCCGGACTCATGGCAAACCCATGGACAACAGAATAAACTGGTGCCTGGTCCTGCTCCATCCCCATGATCGGTTGCACATCAGGCTGTTGTCATCTATGGGGTTTTCATTGGCTGATTTTTGGAAGTAAATTACCAGGCTTTTCTTCCTAGCCTGTCTTAGTCTGGAAGTTCTGCTGCAACCTGTTCAGCATCAATGCAATATGCAAGCCTCCACTCACAGATGGGTAGAGGCTGCCCATGAGGTACACTGGCTGGGAATCAAACCCAGGATTCCCAAATGGGAGATGAGAATTCTCTGCCATTACAGATTAGAAGAAAGAGATCCAGCAGAGAAGGGAGTACCACCCACAGGCTCCCCTCCCATCAGGAAAGCCAAAGCTTCCTCAGAGACCCCTAGCAAACTCCTAGCTACACAGGAGGCTGCTGAAGCCAACATCTAGCTGGGCATTGCCAGCCTGGGAAAAACCAGAGCTTTTGTAAGCATGAGGAAGTGGAGAAATACAAGCCAAGGTAATTCCGCATTTCTAGAAAATGTCCACCCTCTGTCACGGTCCGTGGTCACTGCTCCCCATACTCACAAAGACCATAAGGCCTGAAATATTTATTTACAGGCAGTCTCTGGATTAAGAGCGTCAGACTTACATACAACCCATAGTTACGAGGCAACCCCAGGAAAGCCTATTATATTAAAAATTCAAGGTACATACAGTGGTTTGTAATAACAGGAGCTACTTTGCAACGTGCACCAAAACATTATTATTATTATTACTGTATAATTATGCTAACGATGTTTCAGTGTATCAGGAAATGTTTCTTTAATGGTTTTATGCATGGGGAGGCACACTATATACTAAGACAAACATTTGGCTAAGTGACATCAGGTATGAACTGTGCCTGTTTCAATTTACGTACAAATGCGACTTAAAGGCAGATTTAGGCATGGAACTTGTTCTTAACCCAGGGGCTGCCCATACTTATGTCCTGTCCAGACATAACTTATTTCTGCAACCTCAGGGAAAGTTCTGGGCTCCCCTTGGGGAAGAGTCTCCCTCCTTTGTACCCTACTGTCTCTTCCTTTAAGAAAACATCACTGTATCTGCTGGAAGGTATTGATTTTAATTAATCACAACATACAGACCCCTCAATCAAAAGAAAGGTACAGGGGGAAGAACAGAAGCTGTAAATCACTGTTACTTCTTCTCTTCAGAGAACTTTCCTTCAGCTTTAAATCAGTGGTTCTATTGTGCCTGGGAGTTGCTCAGAGCCAACTACCACTTTCATAGTTACGCTAATAGCTACCCTTGACTGAACGCTATTATGTCCTGGGTGTTTAATCACACATTATTACTTCATAAACTCCTGTAATGTTTTTACTATTACTCAAGTTTTAAAGCGGGGGAAACTGAGACTAGGGGATTTAAATAACATCCTGAGGTTCCAAATACTATTAATGCTAAAGGCAAGATTTGAATTCAGGTCTGACTCTTGCTACAATTGCATTTGAACTCTCAGTAGTACTGTTGAGTGTCCAGGCACTATTTTGCATAGATGAGCTCTAACTCCAACCTGTGTGTTTTCTCCATTTTTCAGAAGTTGCACCTGAAAGAGTAAACAACTGGGCTGAGATACACAGTGAGCAGGTGTCAGAGCTGGAGCCCCACTGTGATACATCTGTGCCCCAGGTCTCCATTCTCCTTCCACTGCACCCTGCAGTGTCCCACAGAATGACCAGGGGATAATGCAACTAAGCAGCGCTGTGTGATGGGGTGAAAGCCATTTCTTACATCACATGGAACCCTAGTGCAGTTACAGAGAGCCTGGGCTCCACAATCAGGCTAAACCAAGAAAAACAAAACAGTGACCTTCGAGTTGACTCCAAGTCAAGAGACCCATGTGTTGCAGAGTAGAGCTGTACTCCATAGGGTTTTCATGGCTGTGGCTTTTCAGAAGGAGATTGCCAGGCCTTTCTTCAGAGGCACCTCTGGGTTTAAACTGCCAATCTCTCGGACAGTAGCCCTGTACTTAATCATGTGTGCCACCCAGAGAATCCTCCAGAATCAGCCTACTGGGGTTCAAATCCTGGCTTCTAAATTTACTATGGAATTTATGGTACCCTGCTTAAATTCCCCAAACCTCAGCTTCCAAACCCATAAAATGGGTCCACAGTGTCATGAGATTCTTGAAAGGAATAACACGTGGTAGAACTAGGAATATAGAAAAAAGGAAGGGGCTGTACCATTTTGAGCAAGTCACTGAACCTCTGTGTGTCTTGGCTTCCTCTTCGGTAAAATCAACCTCACGGGGTTGTTATGAGGCTTTAATGAGTTGCTAGGCACCAAGGGCTTGTAACTGTTCTTGGTGCATATCACATGCTCAGTAAATGTCAGATATCATCACCATTATTATCGTGACATCATATAAGCAGACACATCTCATTTCAAAGACTAGCTGAAAACAGAGCATCAGCAAAAAAACGAAAAGCAAAAAAAACCCATTCCGTTCATAAAACCAGGACCACAGTGAAGACATCCTGAACATCCATAAAGTACAAAGCGATGCACTGCAAAGCCAGAAAGCTGTTTATCAAGAAGCTTTTCAAAGAGAAGCAGAGGGCACCACCAAGCCTGGCTAATTAGCTGCACTGCCTTATGCTGTGGGGCCCAAGGCATCACGCCCTGCTGTTGTGTTTGGGGGCCAGAGCCTGCAAAGTCAGCTGTAACTGACATGCAGACAAAGGGGGGGTCAGGGAAGGTTAAGGGGAGCAGGGTGGGGCTTGAGGATCCAGAAAGCAAAGACCCAAGACAAAGCTGCCCACCTTGCAAAGAAACACGGATCCACGTGACAGGAGGAGTTTTATTTTCTGGGGAGGCTTAGAGCTGCTCTCGGGGTCTCTCTGGAGAGCCCCCCTGTTCACATGGGTGTTCTCAGGCAGATTGGCAAGCAGGTTTTCCAGGTACTGCAAGCCCACCTCAGGTCCCTTTGATCAGCCTGTTTATGAGAAAAGAAAACTTCCTTTTTTCTTTCTTCAAAGATGTGGTCTTTATCCAGCACTTCTCCGTTAAAAAAAAATATATATATATTATTTATTTATTTTCTCTGTTACAGTTTCAATTCATTTCAAACAGTGTTCACCCAGAGCCTGCTCAGGTGCCTGGCACTGTGTTGGCACAGGGCCTAGAGAGATTGTAGCCAGGACCCTGCCTTGTGAGGCTTCAAGTGCAGCAAGAATTGGTCTGCTCTGAGTTAGGAGCTGCAGAGGGATGCAGAATCAACAGCCAGGAATGCAGAAAAGATGTGTGCATCTGGAAGCTGGACTCTGAAAATAATATTCACTATTACTTGCAATAATATTTATTTCACGTATTCCTGGAAATGACTGGAGGTCTTTGAAGCACCATGGAGTAGAAGTTAAGAGGCAGATTCTGGAGCAACATGGGCTATGTTGACATTACTGCTCTGATCCCAAGGTAGAGCTGAGCAAGTTTCCTATCCTCACTGTGCCTCAGTTTCCCCCTCTGCAACGATAAGCATAACAATGCTTATCTCATAGCTCTGTTGAGATAAGTCATGTAGAACTCAAAGAAAAGTTTCAGTTGATGTTAATGTTTTTAATATTATTATCATTATCCTTATTTACTCACTCCAGAATATTCCTTTTGTTGTTATTGTTAGGTGTCATTGAGTCAGTTCCGATTCACAGCAACCCTACGTACAAAGAACTGTCCTGCACCATCCTCATGGTCGCTGTTATGCTTGAGCCCATTGTTGCAGCCACTGTGTCACTCCATCTCGTTGAGGACGTCCCTCTTTTTCACGGACCCTCTACTTCACCAAGCATAATGTTCTTCTCTAGGGACGACTAGTCCTTCCTGATAACATGTCCAATGTACCTGAGGCAACATCTCACCGTTCTCACTTCTAATGATCATTCTGGCTGTGCTTCTTCCAAGACAGATTTGTTCATTCTTCTGGAGCCCATGGTAGATCCAATATTCCTAGCCTACACCATAATTCAAAGACATCAATTCTTCTTCGAACTTCCTTATTCAGTGTTTGGCTTCCCTATGCATATGTGGCAAATGAAAACACCATGGCTTGGGTCAGGCACACCTTAGTCCTCAAAGTGACATCTTTGCTTTTTAACACGTTAGAGAGGTCTTTTGCGATAGATTTGCAGCAGAAGTTCCTAAATACCCACAACATACACTTTAGGGATTGTAAGGAGTTTAAGAAATTTTCAGCCTAAGGAGCCCTGGTGGAACAGTGGTTAAAGTGCTCGACTGCTAACCTAAAAGCTGGTGCTTCAAATTCACTCAGCGGTTCCACGGGAGGAAGACCCGGTGATCTGTAGGAAACCCTGCGGGGCAGTTCTGCTCCATCGTGTGGGGTTGGGTCGCTATGAGTCTGAACCGACTTAATGGCACCCATCGACAACAACAAGGAGTATTAGAAACTCGCAGCCCAGGAGCATATAAGCAGTGGTTTTCTCCTCTCCTTACTCTCCATGTACCCATATAAAATGGGGCCAAAGGAAAAGGATCAACACGTGAGCATCTCTGGCAACACCCTGCCAGAATTAGGAACGGGGAAAGAACAAGAGTCTCTTGGGGTGATTCTTTTTCCTTTTTTTTTTTTAAGTGGGGATGGAAAACGAAATGCACTTGCAGGGCACAGGAAGAAGTGCTTTGGGGGAGCAGGAAGCATGAGTGTGGCACAGAGAGAAAAGGCTAGAAGCGAAGGTAGAAGCTGCAAAGTCTTGGTGAGGAGACAGCAGAAAAAGAATGACACAGAAAGGAGTTTTCTGAGGTGTGTGGAGTGGCAAAGCTTGCAGAATCTCAGAGTTAGGACACAGAGGAAAGGAGCAAAGAGGAATTTAATAAGCATTGCCCTCCTCTTAATAGTCTTCCAGAAAGGCAAATAAAGGCTACAATTAATCTCACCAGAAGCTGGGCTATTATTTTTGAAGATCAACCAACACCAAACTGGACCACATGAGTCTCTGGTTTCATATGGGTTATAATAATTGCCCATTTATGGGTAGCATGAGTGCAGTTAAAAAAAAAAAAAAAATCAGCATGAGTGCAGTTAGGCTCCCCCAAACCTAAAAGTGACTAACCCACACACAATTCAACACGCTTTACTCAAAACTCCCAAATTGGTTTATTTTTCATTCGATGACCCAGCTTAAAAAAAAAAAAAAAACTTCTTTGATAACTGTCAAAAACAATAAAAACTCCTGACCATTTACAATACAGCGTTAAGCTTCTGCTAGAAACAGGAGCATTTCAGCCAGAAGAAAATTCCTGGTTGTGTCCAGAACAGTCTATTACCTGCATATTATACTGTTGGTATTACTGGGGGGAGATGCTTCCTGACTGACTGATGTGTTATTATCTCTTACAGTTGAATTATCTCGGAAATGCCAAGCATTATAATAAGTACTGCTTTTGTCTGACAACAAAGCTGAGCTTTATTTTGTCTGGATGGCACATAAGGGAATGTATCAACTTGATTTCAAGTACTCACTCCTTAATCATTCATCCCATTAATGGGGAGACACCTCTGAGGCCTTATCCCTCCACCCCACCACACACGTGCACGCGCACATGCATACACACATTCTCTCTCTCTCTCTCTGGTAGCTGATGGTCTTATCTCAAGCTTCAATGAGAAAATGGAAGCATTTAAATAGGAATTTCCCCTCCCACGCCCACCACATCTACCAGCCACCCTGGATCTGTGTCTTCAACCTGGATGTGTCCCTGTCCCTAATCCTGACAGGGCCAGCCCCTTGTCTACTCAGGCTCTTGTCTTCCCAGTGGATTTCCTCTTGCAAGTTTCTGCTGCTTCTCCTGTATCATCGATGCCTCTCCTTCTCCTGGATCATTCCAATCAGAAAAGAAATTTGCTCTAGTATCTCTCTTCTTAAGAAAAAAAGAAGGCAGCCCTCTGTTCATCTCTTCCTTCTTTACATAGCACTTTACAACAAAACTCTTGGGCAAGTGTGGGCTGACTTGCTCACCGCCCCCCGCATTCTTCCATCATCCCACACTCATCCAGTCACCAAGCCCCACTCCACTGAGGCTACTCCTGTCAAGGTCATCGAGATCCCATCTCATGTTACTACCTGCAACAGATACTTCTCTCTCCTATCCTCCAAGCCTCTCAACCCTCGTCCCACAGCCAATAAAGCAAGTCTGCTCCTACCAACACCCTGGTCCTAAACACAGCTATCTTTTGCTGAGGCCACTGTAATAACTTCCTAACTGAAATCCCTGTTTTCCTTCTTCACCTTGTACTCTGTATCCCATGTAGTAGTCAGGGATTTTGAAATAATGTAAATTGGAAAGTCACTTTTTTGCTCAATACCTTTCAGTGTGTGGCAACACACACATACACACACGTGTGTGCCCACAAATACACACAGACCCATACAGGGACATACACACACACAGAGGCATGCACACAGACACACACACTGGCACACAGACACATACAATGATACACACGTACACACACAGGTGCACATAGACACACACGTAAAGACACAGCCATGCACACTCACACACAGACATACAGTGACACATGCATACACACAAAGACACCCATAAACACACACACTCACACACAGACATACAGTGACACACACACATGCACACTCACACACACAGACATGCCACATAGACATGCACTCACATGCGGGCACATACTGACACACACAGACACACATACAGACATGTACATTCAGATGCAAATCAAACAGACATACATAGGCACACACATATAGACACACACATAGACACAGAGACATAGATGCACACACACATCCCCCTGCCATGACCTGAAAATCTCTATGTAATCTGATCCCTGCCAACCCCTCCAAGCCCACCTTGTCCCACACTTCACTCTCTACTCCACAAACAAGCCAAGTGTGCTCCCCACTGAGGACCACAGCATGTGTCCCTCCTGCCTGGACTGTTCTTCCCCAAACATTTCTGTAGTTTGTACTTCCCTTCATATCTTAGCTTAGATATGAACTCTCTAGGAAGGTCTTCCAGCAGAAGGAGCAACTCAGCCACCCATAAGTGGCTATCTCTCTATTTTAAATGAGGGTAAAATGGGGACTCCCGAACTCGTGGCTGGCGTCTGAAGTCTTGGGCTGACTTGGCCGTCTAGAGGACTGTGTCTTTTAACGTGATGCCCTCACTCTAGGTGGTTAGGGTCAGAAGAAGAAGAGCTGCATGAACGGCCGCTGTCAGAGCAGAAGAGGAACATTGGGGAGCAGAGGTGACAATAGATTGCAACCCTACCATTGATCTTTACAGTTTGATGGCAGACAAAGGTAGGATTTGATTTTTCCCAGCAGAGGGTCATGCAGCTAAAAAGTGGTCATATATTAAAGAGTGCTGGTGGTGCAATGGTTAAGCGCTCTGCTGCTAACTGAAAAGTGGGTGGCTTGAACTCACTTAGCAACGCTGAGGGAGAAAGGTCTGGCAATCTGCTCCCTTAAAGATTGCTCTTGTTAGATGCTGTCAAGTCAGTTCCGACTCATAGCAACCCTATGTACGACAGAAGGAAACACTGTCTGGTCCTGTGCCATCCTCACAATTATTGCTATGCCTGAGCCCATCGTTGCCCTATGGGGCAGCTTTGCTCTGTCACATTGGGTTGCTATGAGTCGGAATCCATTCAGCTGCACCAAACAACAACAATGCCCATGCATTGGAAGGGTTTTCTCATAAGCGGTTTTGGCATCACTCAGGTGGCAACTCTACTAACTGCAGGGGCAGGAGGACGGGATGGTCCAACACTCAGACTTTGCGCTGGTATCGCCTTCTTTCAAAGGACACTTTCAGAGGACCTTTGTCATGGATTGAATTGTGTTCCCTAAACATATGTGTCAACGTAGCTGGGCCATGATTCTCAGTGGTTTAGCAGTAATGTAATGAGTTAATCATCCCCCATGATGTGATCTGATGTGATCAGCCAATCAGTTGTAAGGGGATTAGAGTGGGAGGGAACACCCAGATTCATGTCATAGCCTTTATCCAATGTAATGGGAGTTTCCCTGGGGTGTGGCCTGCATCACCTTTCACCTTACAAGAGATAAAAGAAGTGAGCAGAGAGAGAAGGACCTGCCTACCACCAAGAAAGAAGAGCTAGGAGCAGAGTGTGTCCTTTGGACCTGAGGTCCCTAAGCTGAGACCCTCCTAGACCGAGGAGAGTACTGATGCCAACACACATGGAGATCTCCAAGGAAAGCCAGGCCCACAAATGTTGAAAGCAGAAGGACCTTCTCCTGGAGCCAACAAGAAAGCAAGCCTTCCCCTAGAGCCAGTGTCCTGAATTCAGACTTCTAGCCTCCTAAACTGTGAGAGAATACATTTCTGTTTGTTAAAGCCACTCACTTGTGGTATTTCTGTTATAGCAGTACTAGGTAACTAAAACAACCCCCTGATCTGGTCATTGTGGGGCTGGCTTTGTCCTCTAAGGAACTTATTATATGAATCCTGACCTAAAGCCAAGAGTCATGCATGGCCTCAGCAGCCAGGCGACCTGCAGGTTTTGATTAAAAAGGCAGGTGTATGAGCAGGTTCTGAGTTAATGAAGGTGTCATCCAGTTTACAAGGTAATAGGCAGTGAAGAGGGTGAGGCGGCAGCTGCTGGAGAACAGGCGGGTGGCGCCTGTGCCGGATTGCGGTTGGGCTCCTCGTGGGCTTCTCCAAGTCCTCAGGGACGCTGCCTTATGTAAACGCAAACTGATACTGACAGGAAGGGAAGAACGCATCACTCACACCCTCGCATCATCCGTGATTTCTCCTGCCAGACTTTCTCTTCTAAATCTCTAGGACTGCTCTAAGGAAAAATGCTATTGGAGAATGTTAGCCGAAGGCAGGGAGAAGGCACCAGGAGTTCTCAGTTAGGACAGGGGCATCCAGTGTGTCTCCTGAGATGGGAGCATGAAAAAAAAAAAAGAAAGAAAGAAAAATACCTGATTAAAAGGAAAAAAAGAAAAGTAAAGGGAAGAGAGGGAAAAGAAGCAAAAGATATTTTCATCATTTGCATTGCTGCTAATTTCACCACACTGCTGCTCAAAGACACGCTCTCTAAGTGACAGCTTGCCTGGGGGTCTTTGCTGCATTAAAGACATCATCCGAGAAAGGGCTGTCAGTCACTCTGAACTGAATGAGGAACCAAAGGCGACCCAGGAAGACAAGGTGCCAACCCTTCTGCAGAGTTAAGCGGGGGGCGTGCAGGAAGCCGAGCTGAGAGCACAGGATCTGGTCCCACCACCCCCGTGCGTGCCCCAGGGTCAGGCCCTGCCACCTCCCAGCCTGGGAGCCCACTTCGCTTGTTACCAGAGCAACAGTGGAGCCTTCCTGCCTCCATCAGCAGAACTGCCAAGCTCCCTCCAAGAGCCTTTCCATCCTCTGGCATCCGGGGCAGCCGAACAGTTGGTGGGAGGAATTGGAGCAGGGATAAGGGCTGTCTTTTTTCAGACTGACAGCACAATTCCTTCTAAACTGCTTCTGGTGGTTTCCAAGGCTTCTTTCCTTACATTCTTAACTTTAGGGTTTGCTCACCTGCTGCTCCCCCTCCCCCAAACACACAGCTCCACAGGCAGATGGGGGTAGACCATTTAAGAAGGCTCCTTTGGACCAAGGACCTACTGCGTTCAACATCTTATACTGGATTGTTAAAGCAAAAATCATATTAAGCAAAAAATAGAAACTGAAGTTCATGTAATATAGGATTTGCAAATTGGGGTAACATTTCAACTGTTGTTGTTGTTGTTAGGTGTCTACATGTCAATTTTCAAGTCATAGTGACCCCTTGTGACAGAGTAAAACTGCCCCCAGAGGGTTTCTCAGGCTGTAATTTTTACAGAAGCAGGTTGCCAGGGCTTTCTCTGTGTAGTTGCTGGTGGGTTCAAACCACCAACTTTTCAGTTAGCAGCCAAGCACTTAACCATTGTGCCACCAGGGCTCCCTAATAATAGAAAATCATCGAAGTTTGTTAAGTACACAGTTTGCAAATCGGGGTAACGTTTCAACTAGGGAGTCAAAAATATTCTGAAGAAAGAACTTCCAAAGATTCTTATACCCTGTCTTACTGCTACCAAACCAAAAACCCATTGCCATCGATTCGATTCTGACTCCTAGAGACCCTACAAGACAGAGTAGAACTGCTCCACAGGGTTTCAAAGAGCGGCTCGTGGATTCAAACTGCTGACCTTTGGGTTAACAGCCAGTCTCTTAACCACTTCACAACCAGAGCTCTGTCTTATCACTAGTAATTGCATATTGCCATGGAAAAAGGGCAGGAATAGAACCGATAAAAACAATTTGTGGTGATGAAGGATTCCATACAGCCATATCTTGAAGAACAAGTAAAATACTGCTGATTTCCCCTAAGACATAGCTCTAGTCTGACCTTTGGAGTCTGTTGAAACTGCACACAGGTAGTTCTTTTAAAACAGAATGATGCCCAAGGCTAGGCTACTGTTTGACTTAAAGGTAACTTTTAGAAAACCAGTATTCTCAAGGCTTAAGGTTCAAAGACCATCTCAGGGTGATAGCTTGGGTAGGTCGTCTCACCCTCCATGGAACCCAGGAATCTGGATTCTGTGAGAATCAAAACTCTGTCCCTCAGGACCCTTGAAGGGAGCAACAGACTCTTGGGCAAATACTTCCTGTTGGTCAGCACTCTGTGCCCAGCATGAAAGGACAAAGGCAAACTGAGAAGCAGGTGAAATGCAAAGCCACGTGGGGGAAACACATGCTGGTCAGTTCACTCAGCAAACATAGAGTGTTTTCTGTCTATTGTCCTTGCGAAATACCTCAAGTCTATCAACTTCTACCATCCGAGCCCAAATCTCACCACTTCCTTCAGTACCCTCTAAACGGACAGGTTTCATCAGAGTTTTCAGACTAAGAAAGACTAGGAAGAAAGGCCTGTTGATCAACTTCCGAAAATTCAACTTCCGAAAATTCACCAGTGAAAAACCCTATGAACCACAACACAATATTGTCTGATATAGTGGTGGACAATGAGTCTCCTAGGTTGGAAGGCACTCAAAATACACATTAATTGCAGCAATGGACTTGAGCATACCAACAATCATAAAGATGGCGCGGGGTTGGGCAATGTTTCATTCTGTTGCACATGGGGTCACCCTGAGTCAGAGCTGACTTAATAGCAACTAACAATATCAACAAATGAATCAAGCCCTCACACTGAAAGACCACCCTTAAGTCAAACTTCAGATTCTCAGTTAACTGAGATGGTATTCTCCCTTACTGCAATAAGCATTTAAAGTCAGCTTTGTCTTATCCACATGTTGTATGAGTGACATTTGGGGAGCTGTATTTGACAGTGCAGGTGTGGGGTCCAGAGATTCCACTCCCCCAATAGAAAGACAAGCCTCAGCAAAGTCAGAGATGGGAGAGTGGACAAAGTGCTCTGTTCAGGGGCCAGTCAGCAGCTATCCTTTGATAAAAAGTAAGAGTAATTAAGAAAATGATACTAAGACAGAAGCCCAAGCCCTTAGCCTGGCATTCAAGACTCTCTATCAATCTACAGAAGAATCCTAATCAAAATGGGGGAAAATGTAGAACGGAAACTCAAATTCTCATGTAATCCAGACTCTCAGGACCCATTGAGGCTGGATGAACCCCTGAAACTATTGTCCTGAGATCATCTCAAAACCTTAAATCAAAAATATTCCCTGAAATCTTCTTTAAACCAAACAACAGTTTAGCTTAATTAGTAAAGAATGTCTGCCTTGAGGATTGTACTCTTTTAAAGAACTATCTATCTATCAACGGCACTGGGTTTATCTATATTCGATCAATTCGACAACAGCAACTAGAAAGATTAGACAGGAACCTTAGGGGTCGTGAGTTTATGTTAATGGAGGAGGAACAACTCAGAAAAGGAGGGCGAGCATGGTTGCTCTGCTTGAAGACTGTAATCAGTGTCACTGAATCGTACAGGTAGAAATGGTTGGATTGGTGTAGGTTTTGCTGTATATATTCTGAACAATAAAAAATAAATAAAGACACCCCCCCCCCATCAATAAGGCCGATTTTCATTTTCATTCCTTTATCTATCTCTGCCCCTCCAGTTAGACATTATACGTTTCTTTACATTCATGGGATCCCTTCAACCTTACAAATACCTTTCGCGTAAACTGTCTTTATAGATGCTTATAACAACTCTTTGAAGAGCCAGTATAGGTGAGGCTAGGCATTCATCAAGTAGACACTGACCACCAGCTGTGCACCAGGTATTGTAGCAGGCATTTGACACACATGAGATTCCCACGACAGCCTTATTTCATAGGTGTGAGATCAAGGCTCAGAGAAGTTAAGTGGTTTGCCCATAGCCATACAATTTTAAGTTGGGAATGTAAGAATTTGAACATAAATCTTAAAGTCCAAACTCTCAGCCACCAATTTATACAGGCTCCTATTTCCACCCCAGCCCTCACTCCTGCAGGTTAAATATTTAGTGAGTACAAGGCAATTGAGAAGCCCTGGTTACCAATGGTTAAATGCTCGGCTGCTAAACAAAAGGCTGTTGGCTCAAACCCACCCAGCCACTCCACAAGAGAAAGACCTGGCAACATGCTTCAGTAAAGATTACAGCCTCAGAAATCCTATGGGCAGTTCTGCTCTGTAAGGCTGGGGTAGCTATGAGTCAGAGCTGACTCAATGGCACCTAACAATAACAACACAAGGCAACTGATGTTCCCCATTGTAAGTGGAATCTACCTTTGACTCTGAGGCAAAAATGAACCCAGTCCTGCTTAGAAACTCCCACTATCACACTTGTGTGGGGTCCCTCTTTGGGAATCCATCACCTTTGAATTTTCTTGTTGTTATGGATTGATTGTGCCCCCCCCCCCCACCACCAAATTGTGTTGTAAATCGTAACCTCTATGCCTGTGGTTACAATCCCCTACGGGAATGGGTTTTCTTTGTTATGTCAATGAAGCATGACTAATGTAGGGTGTATCTTGTGTGAATCTCTTTTGAGATACAGGAGATAAAACAAGGAAGAAGAGATAGAAGGAGAGAGATGTTAAGCCACACGAAGACTGCCCAGGAGCAGAAGCTCTGAAAAGATGAGGACCTTCCTCCAGAGTAGACAGAGAGAAAGTCTCCCCGAAGAGCTGGCACCCTGAATTCAGACTTCTAGCCTCCTAAACTGTGCGAAAATAAATTTCTGCTTGTGAAAGCCATCCATTTTTGGTATTTGTGTTACTGCAGCTCTAGATATTGTTATTTAATGTTTCAAGTCACCCCTCACTTTTACCAAGTGGGAGTAGACAGGTGCCAGAATTGGTTCAGTACATCCGTCATGTGCCACGCCAGAGCATGATGTGAAATGGAATTGTCCCTTCAATGGTGGAACATGGTGGTTCCCAATCTAGTGCTACTCTTTGGCAAGGCCGGGAGACATTTTTGGTTGTCACAGCTGGTGGAGATGGGTGTTGGCATCTAGTTGGGAGAGGTCAGGAAGTAGCCTTTTTTGGATAGTTATCCCCATTCAGGGAAGCCCTGGTGGTGTAGTGGTTAAGTGCTACGGTTGCAAACCAAAGGGTCGGCAGTTCGAATCCGCCAGGCGCTCCTTGGAAACTCTATGGGATGGTTCTACTCTGTCCTATAGGGTCGCTATGAGTTGGAATCGACTCGACGGCACTGGGTTTTGGTTTGGTTTTATCCCCATTCAGAGGCCAGTGCACGTCACTTAAGAACGTGGACTCTGGAGTTCTACTCTTGTTGTTGGGCGCCATCGAGTTGATTTCAACTCAAGGCAACCCATGTGATAGGGTGGAACTTCCCCACATGGTTTTCTAGGCTGTAATCTTTAGGGCAGCAGGTCCTCAAGTCCTTCTCCGAAGAACAGCTGGGTGGATTCGAACAGCCAACTTTTCAGTTAGTAGCCAAGAGCTTAACCGTTGTGCCGCCAGGGCTCCTTGGAACCCTACTAAACCACACGGCTGCCGTTGAGTTGATTCTGACTCATAGTGACCCTATAAGGCAGAGTAGAACCGCCCCATAGGGTTTCCAAGGAGCAGCAGGTGGATTTGAACTGCGAACCTTTTGGTTAGCAGCCATAGCTCTTAACCACTTTCTCACCAGGGCTCCTAACTAAACCAAACCCAGTGCGGTCGAGTCGATTCCGACTCATAGCGACCCTATAGGACAGGGTAGAACTGCCCCATACAGTTTCCAAGGAGCGCCTGGAGGATTCGAACTGCCGACCCTTTGGTTAGCAGCCGTAGCACTCAACCACTAAGCCACCAGGGTTTCCTGGTGAAATTTCAGCTTTGTGATTACTCACCCAGCACTTCCTTGGGCAAGCAGCTTCATCTCTGCTTCAGTTTCCTCATCCAAACAATGGGGTCAGGTGGGTAATTTCCCTGATTTCAAGAGGGATCATTGTGCAGATTACATGAGTGACTAACAAACACAGCACTTAGAATAGTACTTGTTATGAAAAGCACAACTGCAGCCAAAAACATTATAATTACCATCCCCACTGAGTGCCAGTCTTATAACATTTTTAATTCAGACAATATGGTCACTCTACTCAGATTTCCAAAAGCACAAATAAAATTGGACTTGTCTATGTTTGGCCATTCTAACCCTGAACTCAGGGGACATTTCCATTTTTCATATGTCAATGAATGAAAAGTAGTGATTTGCTTTTAATTAGCAATTTGCTTTCCTTTCCCATGTCCCTTCCCCCTCACCTACCCTTGGCCCTGAGGTCTATGGATGCAAAACCTGGGTAAACCCACTTCATCTCCCAGAATGAGCCATATAACCCCCCACTGCCAGACTCAGGAAATGAGGAAAAGTCTGGGAATAATAAAGTAATAATCATAACAATTACAACTATCATTTATTAAGTGCCTAATATATACCACATACTGAGTTAAGTGCTTTGCATTCATATTCTCATTTAATCCTCAGAGGTAGGTATTACAAAAAAAAAAAACAACACTGCCTTCAAATTGATTCTGACTCTTAGTGACACCGTTGGACACAGTAGAACTGCCTGATAGGGTTTCCAAGGCCTAAATCTTTACTGAAGCGGGCTGCCACATCCTTCTCCCATGGAGCAGCTGGTGGGTTTGAACCGCTGACCTTTCCGCTGACCTTTTGGTTAGCAACCTAGTGCTTTAACCACTGCACAGCCAGGGCAGGGCTTAACTTGCAGAGGAAGAAACAAGTTTAGAGAAGCTACATAGTGACTTGCCCAGGATCTCACAGCCAAGAACTGGCAGAGCAGGGATTTCAACCACCCAAAAACCAAAACCTCTGCTATCGAGATGCCTAACCAAGGCTCTTTGAAACAACTGCCCCTCTCCGCCTTTTTGTTCTTTGCTTTAAGGTTTCCAAACAGCCCTGCCGAGAAATTTTTAAATGCTTCTCAACAGGAATCATGGGAATGGGTGTTTTCTAACCTTACCTCCTTAGAGACTCCTGCTACTTCACCTTTACTACCCCTTTGGAGACCCAGACAAAACCCAGTGCTCTCGAGTCGATTCTGACTCATAGCGACCCTGTAGGACAGAGTAGAACTGCCCCATAGAGTTTCCAAGGAGCGCCTGGCGGATTCAAACTGCCAACCCTTTGGTTAGCAGCTGTAGCACTTAACCACTACGCCAGGCAACCAAAATGTAAATTTCAAGCTGTCCTTGCTCCTTTGCAAAACAGATCATCTGAAATACATCCAAAGACAGCTAGTAGCTCGGATTAACATAGTGAGATCATTTACACAACTACCACCAACTTGATGTAAGTCCAGGAAAAAGCAAAGTGTTGTGATGCCACGTTACCAGTACCATCCAGTTGCCTTCAAGTTATTTTTGACTCATGGTAACCCCATGAGTATCAGAGTAGAACTGTGCTCCATCAGATTTCTGATGAAGAATTTTTCAGAAGTAGATCTCCAGGCCTTTCTTCCAAGGTGCCTCTGGGTAGACTCAAACTGCCAGTCTTTCCCTTCCGTTGCTGTAGATTGATTCCCACTCATACTGGCCCTACAGAACAGAGTAGAACTGCCTCATAGAGTTTCCAAGGCTATATTTTTTTATGGAGGCTGACTGCCACATCTTTCTCCTGAGGAGCTGCTGGTAGGTTCGAACCGCTGACCTTTAGGTTAGCAGCCCAGAACTTAACCACTGCACCACCAGGGCTCCTTCTGACAGTGGTGCTTGGATCCCATTTCTACTTTCTCAAAGTTGAAAGCTCCTGACATAAATCTCAACTAAGTCACTGTTGGAAGACCCTGACATGTTCTAGATTTACAGCAATGTAACTGCAGCTTTTAACACAGAGGAATCCTCTTGGCACAGGGATTAAGAGCTCGGCTGCTAACCAAAAGGCTGCCAGTTCAAATCTACCAGCTGCTCCTTGGAAACCCTATGGGGCAGTTCTGTTCTTTCTGTTTTGTCCTACAGGGTCACTATGAGTTGGAATCAACTGGACAGCAACAGGCTTTGTTTTTTTGACACAGAATTACCCAGTAAAAGATTTTAAAAAATGTGGGTGGAGACACACGCTGGGTACCAATCACAGGCCAAAACCCAAGTGCATCACTGCACTCAGGCATGGGCCTAGGACATTCTCAATGAAGGGGGTGGGGGGACCTGGCAGGGAAAGGAACAGAATGGAGTCCAGGGGCTCTGGAAAGGCGTGCAGGAATCAGTTGCCCTGGGCAACTGATTGTGTTTCACATTCAAGCTTTATACAGCTGTAGGTAGGCTTGGTTGGGAGTCAGCATTCCTTTCTTCTCTTGGCCCTGCAAATTGCTGCAGGCTCTTGGGAAAGATAGTCACTTCCCCTCCCCACCCATCAACCTATTTTAAGGTGTTGAACTGAATTATCTATGGTACTTAGCTCTGTGCTTTTGAAATGGGGTGAGGGAACTAGGGACATAGAGAATGTACTAGCCAGGGCTTTTTTAAGGAGGAAAATGTGTTAATATTTAAATGACATAACAGAAAGTAAAACAAACAAACAAAATAAAAACAGTTGCCATCTAATTGGTTCTGACTCATGGGGACTCCACGTGTGTCAGAGGTGAACTGTGCTCTATGGGGTTTTCATGGCTGTGATCTTTCAGAAGTAGATTGTAGGCCTTTCTTCCGAGGCACCTGAGTGGACTCAAACCTTTCGGTTAGCCACTCAGGACTTAACCACTATGCCACCAGGCTTCCTCTGTGGGTCCAAATACACACGGGATAAAAGAAAGGCGAAAAAGGTGATCCCTGGAGTTCGGGCCTAGAAACAGTTTATTTATTCCAAGCTCTGCTTTTATCCGTGCTTTGATAAGCTTAAGGTGTAGAATTCTTAGGAACTAGAAACACACTCTTCTGAAAATCCACTCAAATTTGACAGCTATCAGATATGCCGAAAACAATAGTTTTGCAGAGATTAAAAACAGAGAAAGTTTAATGCGCCTGCGCTCTACCCCCTCCTGGCAGAACCCACCAGTCCCTCCCCCTCAGCTCTGCAAGGCCAGCTACTTTTAAAATGCAATCTGAAGCTGAGTGAATAGGCCGCCAATGAAAAGACAGGTGCCTTCCGATCCACAGTATTCCGCAAAGGTGGCTCTTCATTTCCGAAAAGACAAAGCCTAGAGAGAAAGAAAACGCCTATCTCCGTGCACTTAATAACTATAATATTACTTGGGTGGGGAAACTTGATTCTGAAAAATGACTGTCATTATGATTAATATTCTCCTTATAATTAATTCAAAATCTTATTAAAATCAAACTTTTATAACTTTACATAGAGCCATGCTGCCTGTGTCAGGACGGAGAATACGCCTTGCCATTCATTTCACCTGTATCATTCCTCAGCTCTCAAAAAAAGGCAATAAAAGATACCTCCCTGAAAATCAGCAGGCGCCGGGCCACCCTCATCTCCATAATGACACAATTTCCAATTCACGCCTCATTTTCATTAATGTTTCTGGCCATAAATTTTTAAGCATATGATAAAAAATTTCTGAAGCAGCATAAAACTAACATGAACAGGGAGTTCATTAGCATGTGACCCTAATTAGAAATTCCATATTAACTTCCCGTTGCTGCTCGAGCAGATCCAGTAACATCCGGGCTCTGCTTGGAGCGTGCGTTCCCATTGTTGAAGGAAAATGTTTCTTCCGGTTGTTTAATTCATTCACTTTATTTCTTGAAACAATCCATGTGTTTCTTGTTATTGAATAAGTCAACAGACAACTGTATCACAGAACGCCTTTTGTGTCACAGATTATCCGGGAGAATTGTGAGAAGGTCCTTGCCCAATGCTTTATTAATGAAACGAGATCATAAAAGGGAGGGAAATATGCTGACTCTGTCTCTTTTCTAATGTTGGGTGATAAAAATGCTACTTCAGGATTCAGAAGGTTAAGTTCTAATGTGTATTTTGAATAGAGTGTGTTGGGATAATTGCCTCATAAAGCAAAGCGTTGCCCAGCCTGCTAATGGCTGCATAGTGCAGGGCTCAGCAAAGACCGCCAAGCTTACTGGAAAAAATGCTGCGCCTCGACTTTTGGAGCCCTCCCTTATTAAGTTAACTTTCCCCTCCCCATGCTTTTCAAAAAAGGTACAAAATCCCACCACCCGTGTTTGCAGCTCAGAGGAGAGGCTGCCTTTAATACCTGTGAGAGCAAGTCTTCTAAAGATGGCGGCTCGATGAACCATGCATCCTGGTATCCTCACCCTGTGAGGTCCCCGCCCGCGTTGTATTTGGGCCGGTCCTGTGTAACCGGTGGAATATGGCAGAAATGATGCTTTGTGGCTCCTGAGGCTAGGTCATAAGAAGCCTTGTAGTTGCCACTTGAGCCTCTTGGAACACATGCTCTGGAGAAGGCAGCAGCCATTTAAGGAATCTGAGGACTCTGAGATGGCCACGCAATGAAGAAGCCCAAGGTAACTACACAGAGAAGCAGTATGAAAAGGGGGATGCCTGGTGTCTTAGTTACTTAGTGCTGCTATAACAGAAATACCACAAGTAGGTGGCTTTAACAAACTGAAATTCATTTTCTCACAGTCTAGGAAGCTAAACATCCGAATTCAGGGTACCAGGGCTCTATCTGCTGTGGGGGAAAATCCTTGGTTCAGCTTCTCTAGGGTTCTTCTCAGCGTTTCTTGGAGATCCCCACATGGCATCTACCTTTCTCCCGTCTGTGCTTGTTTCTCTCTGTGTCTAACTGGCTTTCTTTATATCTGGAAAGTGATTGGCTTAAGAAACACCGTATACTGATACAGTCTCATTAACATAACAAAGAAAACACTATTCCCAAATGGGGTTACATCCACAGGTATAGGGGTTAGGATTTACAACACATATTTTTGGGGGACAGAATTCAATAAATAACACCTGACTACCCCTGAAATATTCCAGCCAACCCAGCCCAGCTACCAGATATTTGAGGGAAGAAACCATCTTGCATGTCCAGCCCATTCAAGCCCTCAGATGGCTCAAGCCCCAGCTGCTATCTGATCTCAACCACATGAGAGACCCTAAGCAAGAACTGCCCAGCTGAGCCCCATCAACCTGAAGAACCGTGAAAGATGATACTAAATTGTTGGGGGTTTTTTTAGCCATTAAGTTTAGCAATATATTGTTATGATGCACTAGATAACTGGGACAGCATTGTTGCACAAATAGCAGATAGGGAAAAGAGGCTGTGGGTTTAAACCACACACTATCTCCTGTAGCTGAGTAGAGGCAAGAGCCAAAACGGCCCCCAAAAGTCCTCAGTCTTCAATTCTTCTTCCCTACTCCTTTTTTTTTTTTTTTTTTTTGTTGTTATCAAGTAGCCTCCGACTCCTAGTGACCCTATATAACAGAGTAGAATGGCCCCATAGGGTTCTCCGAGGCTGTAATTTTTACAGAAGCAGACTGCCACATCTTTCTCCTGTGGAGTGGCTGGGTTTGAACTAATGACCATTTGGTTAGCAGCCGAGAGCTTTAACCACTGTGTCACCAGGGCTTCTTCATGCTTATTCCTCAATTAATGTCTTTAATACTTTCCCTTTGTGAGATATGTGAGAAGTATTTGAGAAATCCATGTGGCTTTCCTTGATAGATACAAATGTAACTAGAAGGAAACCGGGCTTCCTCATTCCCCTTGAGGCCAGTATCGACACCGAAGAAACGCAATGCCAATGGACTTAGAAGAGTGATTAATGTAGGCGATGACAAATGAATCCACAGCAAGACACTCTAAAAATCCCTCCTCAACCACTTCTATAAAATCTCACCGATCCCAGCAACTCTCTCTCCAAGTCTCTCTCCAAAAACTCCGCAGGCCCTACCTTTTAGAAAGTTCTCCCCTCTGTAGTACTGTCAGCACCAACCTTACCTTCTCTATCTTTTCCTGATGTAGCAAACCGGCCAGCTCCCATTTATAACCCCACCCTCTGCCTGTCTTACTCGGATTTGCAAAACAAAGGGATGGTAACTAGCTTGATATAAAAGGAGTCCTCATGCTCATTACGAGGCAGATGGGGTAGTATAGGGAAGGATGGAAAACTATTATTTTTTCCTTTAATTGCTGTCACATGGGCATACAGCATGCACCAGCCTACAAAACCAATGCTACACCAAAAAACTAAAACCCACTGCCATTAAGTTGATTCCAACTCATAGAGAACCTATAGCACAGAGTAGAGCTGCCCCAAAGGGTTTCCAACGAGTGCCTGGTGGCTTCGAACTGCCAACCTTTTGGTTAGCAGCAGATATAGGTGTTAACCACTATGCCACCAGGATTTCTGAGCCACTCACAGAGGAGCAATTACCAGGGCTTCGTTTGCATTTCCACCCCAGATATACTGAATCAGAATCTACATTTTAACAAGATTCCCAGGTGATTCTTATGTTGTCAGATCTTTGACACTTCCTGGGGACTTGTTAGAAATGTACATTCTGAGCAGGGAACTTGTTAGAAATGCAAATTCTCAGCAGAGGTTCAAATTAGATGGAAATTTTTTTTTTAGTGCAAAGCCCTAGTAAAATCTGCCCTTTGAAAAAACGGAGAATTGAGCTCATGTAATTCCACAAGATTTACATTGTGTTCAAGTGTGATCTTTTTAAGACTTCTAACCAATGGCCAGAAAATCCTCACAACTGGACCAATAAGCAATATCATGATAAACTGAGAAAATATTGAAGTTGTCAAGGATTTCATTTTATGAGAATCCACAATCTACACCCATGGAAGCAGTAGTCAAGAAATCAAACCACATATTGCATTGGGCGAATCTGCTGCAAAAGACCTCTTTAACGTGTTAAAAAAACAATGAGGTCATCTTGAAGACTAAGGTGCCCCTGACTTAAGCATGGTATTTTCAATCACCTCATATGCATGTGAAAGCTGGGCAATGAATAAGGAAGACCAAAGAAGAACTGATGCCTTTGAATTATGGTGTTGGTGGAGAATATTAAATATACCATGGACTACCAGAAGAACAAACAAATCTGTCAGAGCCAGAATGCTCCTTAGAAGAGAGGATGGCGAGACTACATCTGGCTTACTTTGGACTTGTTATCAGGAGGGACCAGTCCCTGGAGAATGACATCGTGCTTGGTAAAGTAGAGGGTTAGAAAAAAGAGGAAGATTCTCAATGAGATGGATTGACACAGGGGCTGCAACAATGGGCTCAAACATAGCAGAGGTGTAGTGATGGGAGGGGTGAAGGGGGACACTTGCTCCCAGGCACAAGTTCAAGGGGCTGCCAGACAATGCAGCCCCTTGAACTTCTGAGGCACCAAAAGTATGAAATGTGCCTGACTGAGGCAGCCGGATAAGAGGGTGGAGGTGTTTCTGCTGACTCATCGACGCTATCAGTGTCTATTCAATCCGAAATCGGTGGGGGCTGGGGGAAGCGCAACTTAAAGATTGCCCCGGGCACTGGTTACCCTCGTTAGGCCCCACACAAGGATTGTGAGCATGGTGCAGGATGAAGCAATGTTTCATTCTGTTGTACAAAGGGTCACTGTGAGTGGGAATCCACTCGTGACCTAACACCTAACAGCAACAGCAACTAACCAGCGGGATGTAGACTAACATTCTCATAAAATTAATCAATTAATCTAGAGTAGGTGTGTGTGTGTGTTGGGCGGGGTTAAGGTGAGGGAAGAAAAGAATAATTTATTAATAACTTACTATGGTATGCCAGTGACGTTTTCCCACATCATATTTCACCATCTTAACAGTCTTGTAAGATTGGAATACTTAGCCTTCCTGATGTTACAAATAAAGTCAGCAGGCTTCAGACAGAAGAGGTAACGTGCCCAAGTTATAAAGCTGTAGATGGGGCTTAAACGCCTTCCACCGGCCTCATATTTGCTTCCCAAATCAGACCACGTTTCATGATCCCCTTGGAAACACACTATGGGAATCCATCCCATACCTAACGGTAGGCTTGGGGATCTGCGCTTATAGCAAATGCCCCACAGAAATCAAATTGTTGTCGGGTCAGAGAAACCCAGGTGAATCCGACTCCTGGAGACCCCATGTGAGTCAGAGTAGAACTGTGCTCCATAGGGTTTTCAATGGCTGATTTTTTTGAAAGGAGATTGTCAGGCCTTTCTTCTGAGGTGCCTCTCAGTGGACTTGAAACTCCAACTTTTCAATTAGCAGGCAAGCATGATAACCATTTGCATATCCAGGGACTCCATGTCAGAGAATCACCCTGGAAAATCTATTCCTCTCTGGATCTCTATTTTTGCATCTGTAAAATGAAGTGGCTGGGCCATTCTGGTAGATCAGACAATCTGGGATTCTAATTAACACTATATGTTGTTGCTCTTGCTGTGTTCCATTGAGTCAATTCCCGCTCATAGCAACTCCACGTGACAGAGTAAAACTGCCCCACAGGGTTTTCTAGGCTGTAAGCTCTATGGGACAGTTCTACTCTGTCCTATAGGGTTGTTATGAGTCGGAATTGACTCAACAACAATGGGTTTTAATCTTTATGGGAGCAGATCTCCAGGCCTTTTTCCCGCAGAGCCACTGGGTGGGTTCTAGCCACCAAAATTTTGGTTAGCTGCCAAGTGCTTAACAAGTGTAAAGAAGCTAGCAATGTATTCTAGCTTAACTAATATATTTTATTAACACAAATAAATATTTCAGCAAAATTACTCATTTTAAACTTTTTTTTTCCTGCCTGACAATTTTATAGTCATGTAATTTTTAAAATGCCAATCATTAAATGCAAAAGAGTAAGGCGTCTAAGCATGCGGGAACTACTAATGGATGAGGAAATGTTATTGCAAATATAAATCAGCTCCTCAGACCTTAAAATGCCATAAATAAGCAAGTCACTGTGTCAAAATTGGCGGGATGGCCAGAATCACGGTGCTGATTTATCACATACCACCTTCATAATCAACACCCCGTTGATCTGCCACTTTCTTTTCACATAAATATGTGAATAACTTTTTGACATCAAAATAAATCACAAGTAGTAGATCTAAATATAACTTCAAGAACGCTTGCAAAGGTGAGGGACACTTTAGATGGCGTTTGTTATTTTGCGTTAGAGCCTTGTCGACAAGGGAAGTTTTATTTCTCCCTTGTTGGCATTTGAGTGATATGTGCACTTGGTTCAATATCTTGTCTTGACTTTGAAGTAAGACCTATCAGATTCGTAAAACTGTGAATGGTTCACTCATTGCAGGCTACTCTTCTGTAGTAAGGGGGATTGTCGTTGTGTGCCCTCCAGTGGATTCTGACTCATAGCAACCCCATATGACGGAGGAGAACTGCACCCACAGAGTTTCCCATGCTGTAATCTTCACAATGTTGGTGAAGAATACTGAGTACACAATGAGTATACTTCCAGAAGTATAGCCAGAATGCTCCTTAGAAGCAAGGATGGTGAGACCACGTCTCACATGCTTTGAACATGTTATCAGGAGGAACCAGTCCCTGGAGGACATCATGCTTGGTACAGTACAGCATCAGAGAGAAAGACCCTCAGTGAGATGGACTGGCATAGTGGCTGCAACAGTGGTCTCAAACATAGCAACGACTGTGAGGATGGCGCAGGACTGGGCAGTGTTTCCTCCTGTTGTACACAGGGTTGCTGTGAGTCGGAGCCGACTCGACGGTACCTAATAACAATCTTTTTGGGAGCAGGTCTTTTCTCCCACAGAGCCTCTGGGAGGTTTGAATTGCAATCCTCTGGGTTAGCAGCCAAGCACTTATTCATTGCGCCACCAGGGTTCCTTAATAAGGGGGATACAATTAAGAAAAAAAAATACATAACTGGCCTTTGGCTACCACTGTGCAAAGATAGATTGAATTCAGTCACCAATAATTTTTCTTCCCTGGTGTGAATATTAGAGTCCCTGGAAAGTGTAAACATTAAGTTCCTAACTACTAACCAAAAGGTTGGTGGTTCAAATCCACCCACAGGTGCCTCAGAAGAAAGGCCTGCCAATCCACTTCTGAAAGATCGTAGCCATGAAAATCTTGTAGAGTTCTACTCTGAAAAAATAGGGTCACTCTGAGTCAGAATCAACTTGATGTCAACTGGTTTTTGGTTTGGTTGTGAATCTTGGTCTGAAATCTTGATGTTCAAAGCCAAGCATATAAAAGTCACAGCTATCCTTTACATCTCCACCACCCATTTGTCAGGTTGTCGTACTGTGATGGCTTATGGGTGCTGTGATGCTGGAATCTATGCCGCCGGTATTTCAAATACCAGCAGGGTCACCCACGCAGGACAGGTTTCAGTGAAGCTTCCAGACTAAGACTAGGAAGAAAGACCTGGTGATCTGCTTCTGAAAATCAGCCAGTGAAAACCTTATGGATAACAATAGAACACTGTCCGACTTGTGTGCTTTGGACATGTCATTAGGAGGGATCAGTTGCTGGAGGAGTACTTTACGTTGGCGAAGTAGAAGTTCAGTGAGGGAGTGGGAGAACCTCGGTGAGATGGATTAGCAAAATAGTGGCAATGATGAACTCAAACATGCTTGTGATTGTGTGGATGGTGCAGGGCTGGTCAGTGTTTTGTTCCGTTGTACATAAGGCCGGTAAGTTGGAGTTGACTCTATAAATGTGTGTGTGTCTGTGTGTACGTGTGTGTGTCTATAGCATACATGTAAGAGAGTGTGATCTCTATTAAAATTCACTAAGCTGAGTTGGGTATAGTATTCTTAGAGCTCCTGTTTGAGTAGTTATGCTTTATTTCTGTTCTACTTGCTGAAACTTAAGTAAGGTTTTATGTGATGAAAGAGTCCCATGGGTAACAAAATTCCGAAAGCACCGGACATCACATATCCTACTTAATCAAGTATAAAGGAATTATCGTGGTTATTTTTTCAAACTAAAAGAAATATACACTCTAGTTTTTACTCAGTGTAAGACTTTTGAAACATTTTAGTAGTTGTAGCTTGTTTTTTTCCATATGCAAAATGGAAGTCATAATGGTTGTTGTTGTTAGGTGCCCTTGGGTTGGCTCTGACTCATAGCAACACTATGTACAACAGAATAAAACCCTGCCTGGTCCTGCGCCATCCTCTCATCCCTTGCTGTGCTTGAGCCCATTGTTGCAGCCACTGGGTCAGTCCAACTCGTTGAGTGTCTTCCTCTCTTTTGCCGACCCTCCACTTTACCAAGCATGATGTCCTTCTCCAGGGACTGATCCCTCCTGATAATAATGGTTACTATACCTTGCCGTTCTACTTCTACTCTGTCCTATAGGGTTGCTATGAGTTGGAATCGACTCGATGGCACTCAGTATACCTTGCCGTACTAGGTGGTGATGCATAGTTCTACCAATGCCACTCTTCTGAGTTTAGTTTCCAGTAGATCTAAGGTAAATACTTCGTCAAACTGGACCTTTACTTTTCTGCATGTGTAAATTAAGAGAATTTTTTTCAGACACCTTCAGGGACCAAGAAAGTTTTACTGTTAGGTTGCTACTTTGAACCATAGGTCTACCGAAGTGAAAACAAAGGTCCTGTTCTTTCCTGTAAAGATAGCAGAGTATGATTTCCCTACGAGAGGTGCCATGGTTGTCCCTGACAGTGTCTGTACACTCAGCATCATACATTGGGGGGATGCTAAATGAAAGAATGCAACAACAGGTTGGAGAAAGGTACATGCATCTGATTGACAATGCAGGGTGGGTTGTCTTTTTCAACAATGGCCACAGAAATATTTCCCTCCAATATGTCCTTCCAGAACATTGCCTGCATCAAGAGAGGTAGTGTCTACAGCTCCTCCCCTTGAACCTAGGTGGGCCTTTGTGTCTGTCTTATTGAATCCATGAGGTAGAAGTGACACTACATTATTTCCAAGGCTGAGTTAGTAAAGGCCATGAAGCTTCTATCTTCTCCACTTTGTAAGAAGCCTAGACACCCTGAAGTCACCACGTGGAGAGACCACTCAGGGAGGCGAGAGGGAGAGAGAGATCTGAGTGGCCCCGTCTACTCCTGCTGCCGACTGTTAGAGTCGTCCCAGCCCAGAGGTGTGACGGGAGATGTCTTCAGGAGAGCTCCAGACACATATTCTATGAAACCACATGAAAGGTCCCAAGGAAGATCTGCCTAGCTCAGCTGAGTCAATACCCAGAATCTTGAGTAAAATAAACAAATGTTATTCTTTTAAGACACTCTTTTGAGACAGTTTGTTAGGCAGCAGTTATTAACCAAACTGCTGTTGCTGTTGTTATTAGGTGCTGTCAATTGTGACTCACAGTGACCCAATAGGACAACAGAGCTGCCCCCGTAGGGTTTTCTTGGCTGTAATCTTTATGGACACAGATCACCAGGTCTTTCTTCCATGGAGCTGCTAAGTGGGTTCCAACCAGTAACCTTTCAGTTAGCAGCTGAGCATTTAACCGTTGTGCCACCAGGGCCCTATGGGATAATAATGAACCATCACCCCTGTTTCCATCTTGATGGCAGTTTCAAACGTTCAGAAGCATGAGTGACTCTGCTATGCTTCATTTCTTCTCATGGCTTTTCTTAACTGCTTAGAAGGAAAAAGTTGAGGCGATAGACCCACCAACATCTGTTCTGTGGACAGAGACCTTCTGCCATAGCATTAAATGAAAGTCACCAACCCAAGTCTTAAGGTACCATGTCGCTTTCCTTTTCTGTACAAGAGCAGTGACTCAGGGTCATTCCCCTGTCATCTTTCTCTCCAGTATCTACTCAGCTTGCATTTCTTTTCCTTCTGCACCATTGAGAGAGACTTTGAGCCTCTCCTTAAGGCACCCAGCACCTGTATGTATATTGTATTATCTTAATGTTACAACATTAAGTCCCCTAACTCACATATATGGGAGGCATTCATAGTTTAGTAGTAGAATTCTTGCCTTTATGTGGGAGACCGGGTTCAATTCCTAGCCAATGTACCTCATTGATAGCTACCACCTGGCTGTCAGTGGAGGCTTGCTTGTTGCTATGATGCTGAACAGGTGTCAGAGATGCTTCCAGACTGAGACAGACTAGGAAGAAGGGCCTGGCAATCTACTTCCAAAAAATCAGCCAGTGAAAACCCTGTGGATCACAACAATATGATCTGCAACCAATCATGGGGCTAGTGTAGGACTGGGCAGTGTTTTCTTCCATTCCGCGTGGGGTTACCATGAGTCAGAGGCTGAACGGATGACAGCTAACAACAACAACAACAGCTTGCACATAATTTCTAAGCCAGGAAAAAAAAATCGCCAAATACACTTTCTATTTGTTCAGTTCTAGTTCAAGTCATCAAACATTTATCGGACATCTTACTCTGTGCCAGGCACGGGGGATACCAAGCTCCTGAGTCATTACCCTTGTTCTCAGCATGCACATGGTGTAGTGGAGAGTGGGTGGTAGTTGGTGGGCAGGGAGACAGACATCAAGTCAAATGACTACAATTCAGTGTGATAATAAATGGCCACGTGCTGATGCTGCTCTGAGATGCAGAGGAGCACAGGGGTCTGCCTGGATGAAGATGGTTCCCAGGGAAAGCTCTACTGAAGTAGACAGGGCAGCTGGGCTTTGAAGACAGAATAGTTCAGCAGGCAGATGAAGTGAGAATGACATTTCAGCCAGGTGGAAGGAATGGCCTGAGCAAAAGCAGAAGAACGCAGAAGGAATTGGAAAATTCCCTAAGAAAAAGCTATCAACAGAGCCTATTTCAATGACGGGAAGAAACAAAAGCTGAGCCAAGAATGAAAACCAACTGGAACACTGGTTTTTCTCCTCCTGTTCTTTATGCGTTTGTGTTGTGAAATTGAGTCTGTCTATTAATGAAAGTGCTTCTTAGAGACTGGTTTCTATATCCTGGAATTTATCTTTCATGGCTTCTATTCTGAAGTTCAACTTTTGGGGGTGAAAGGCATCAGTTACATATCACTATGCCTGCCAAAAAAAGGCAATAATGACATTTCAGGGGAGAAAGGAAATGTGAAGCTGTCTTAGTCCTTACTCGTTCATTTTACAAATTGCTTCTCATATGGTTGATTTTCTTTTCTGCCCTGAATCCCTTCCTTTGGAAAGCTGTCCATCCCCCACTTCATAGGAACCCTGCTCAGTCCAGCTAACTCAGGATGGTAGAAACCACATGTCCCTGCGCTCCCCCATTGAAAATCAGAGATGTTTTCTCCCTTGATGCTGTGATTGGTTCATGGATGGAGGCATGTGCTGACTTGGGCCAATCAAAGACGTCTCTGGGATTTATGCCACAGTTATCAGGAAAGGCACTTCCTTTTCTGAATTGTAAAGGCATTTTCTGCTATATGGAGAAGCCAAGATAAAAAAAATATATATTATGGGGAGGAAGTCCCTGATAACACCACGTCATCATCCATCCTTCCTTCCTTCCTTCCTTCCTTCCTTCCTTCCTTCCTTCCTTCCTTCCTTCCTTCCTTCCTTCCTTCCTTCCTTCCACCCACCCATCCACCCACTGATCTATATGTCCATCTGTCCATCTTTCATGTATACATGCAATTATTTGTTTTTGTTTAGGATATATATATGTGTTTACCTCTTTTTAAGACTGCTTTGTCTAAGAATTGTGGAAATCCCTGTACAGATTTCTTTCTTTCTGTCTCTCAGCTGATAGGGTTTAAACACACAAGTGGTACTCTCCCTCGCTCCAGCCACACCATGCCCATGGCAGACCTTTCTGACTGAGCCCAGGAAGATTTCCCTACGAGCCTCCCTACCCTTCTTCTCAACAAAGTGCTGAGGTAGCCCCCAAGATGAAATTCTTCTGCCATTTCTGAATTATTCTAGTCTTCCCATATTCCTGAGTTCTTCCTCACGGTGAAGCAAGGTAGTCTCCAACTAAATGGGTGGCTTTCCAGAAGGAGGTTAGAATTTGTTTGAATCACTTGGCTTCACACTAGAAAAGCACATTTGTGATTTTTTATGGCTGTGCTTTAATCATCCTTTCCTCCTCGAAGGACACTAATTAAATATTTATGAATAGGTCCCTGGAAACTGAGGCTGAGAGAAGCAATGTAACCTTCCCAAGGTGACAATGACAGAGCAGGATTTGTACCCAGTTCCTATCTGGCTCCAAGAACAGTGCGTATTCCACAAAAGGCAGGTGGAGCTGGGAGGGCAAGAAACAATGATGGGCTTCTTTCGAGTACCAGAGAATTCATCTCATCCTACGTCTTCTTCCTTTTTACTTGTGTGCTTCCTCGCACTCTTTCTAAGTAACAACATATGTTCTCACAGGGTTGAAATCAGGCTAGTTGAAGACAGGAGCTCCTTTCTCCCATCTGCTCTTGCTCTCAGGGAATCAGAGAGAGCAATTAAGATTCAAAAGGCTTAGGTTTCAAACTTGTACCCAGGTGTCTTTATAATCGTTATTTTTAAAAGACTGTTAAATCACATCCCACCAGTGGGAAAGGTGACATGATTTCACAATAAAAGTGATAAATAAAAAATTACATGAAATGAAGAGCCTTCGAATAAAATTTTCCAGAGTCATTGTGTTTTGGTAAATACCACTTTCGTGCTACAACTACAGTACTGAGTAGTTGCAACAGAGACAATACGGCCAACAAACCTAAAATGTTTATAATATCTGCTCCTTTATTTAAAAAACCAAACAAACAAACAAAAAAATAAGCAAACAAAAAGTACATGCCAACCCCTGATCTAGAGTTATCCCATCTGAGAGGCAAGGAAGTGAAACTATTTATACAACAAGTCCTGAGTCGTCCTTTGAATAGCGGTGGGGGAAGAGAGCTCTAAATCCCTGGCACTTCCAACCTGACACACATGTGGGCAGAGTAGACTCCAGAGGTTCCAGAAAGACCTCAGACCAACAGAAGCATGTGGAAATTGGGCAGAGTGCCTCAAAGTGGCAAATGTCCTAGAGTTGGGCAAGACACCAGCAACCTCTGTTACAAAGTTGAACTTCAAGTTTGCAAACAGGTGGCCCCATAAGGCACGGATTGGCCTTGCTTGACTATGCCAAGTTTTTCAAAAAAAATAATTTAGTAGATTTCATGTTTTAAAAACCCAAAATCCCATTTATAGATTTTAAAAATTCAGGTAATCTGGCACCACTGGGCTGACGTTCCTGTATGGCCATTTAGAAAAGGAGTCCCTGGCTGGTGCAAACAATTAAGCACTCCACTACTACCCAGCGTGTTGGTGGTTCAAACCCACCCAGAATCACCTTGGAAGACAGGCCTGGTGATATGCTTCCGAAAGGTCACAGCCTTGAAAAACCCTACAAAGCCGTTCTACTCTGCACATATGGGATCACCACAAGCCGGAATCAACTAGATAGCAACCAAAAACAACAACAATGTAAAAAAAATATATATATATGCACACACATATATACGTATGTATATATAAAATGACATTGCAAAGTGGAACACAAAAAGGAAGGGAGGGAGGGCATCTATTGTTCTAGTGGTAACTGGCCAGCTTTGACTGACTACATGTACCACCGGGCTCCAGGTAAGTTCCTGAGTTGGAGACCCCTGGTGTCCACATTATCACCATCATAATAGGCTAAGAGAGGTCACTGGACTGGCCCAAAGACATGTGACAATGTAATGGCAGAGTAGGAACTTTGCTGCCAGTTTGCTTTCCTAAACAGTCTGAGGTCACAGCTGCCTTTTATCCACACCCTCAGCCCAATTTACTACACACCCATCTCTGTGTGACCCCAGGAAAGAATCTTTGGGTGCAGAGCCGGCCTCTGCTCTGTCCTCACGAGGCCTGAATAATGCATAAGAACACGGGAGGCAGAATGTTGAGATAAGAATAAATGCTGCTAAAAGTCATGACCCTTTTCACCGGGGAGAAGTAAAGCGTGCTCCATGCGGTAGTCAGCCAATTCTCAGCTTGCCTTCATTCTTGTGGACAGAATAGCTGAGAGGTGTAAAATTCTCATCAATCCAGGAATCAGACGTCGCCAATCAATCGCGATCCAAAGCCAAAGTCCTCTGATCCTCAGGTTTGTTTCTAGTTTACAGGGACTTGATACTCACATACAAGGAGAATTTGGTGATAAGGGCTTATCCAAGTATACAACAGGACAGAAAGGTTGGACGGGAAACCGCATGCTAAGCCATGCAATTAGTCTGAGTTCCTGTGCTTTTGAGGCCAAGATGTATAACCAGCCAGTTGCTGTCAAGTCAATTCCAACTCATGGTGACACCATGCGCATCAGAGTAGAAGCATACTCCATGAGGTTTTCAATGACTAGTTTTTCTAAAGTAGATCACCAGGCCTTTCTTCCAAGGTGCCTCTGGGTGAATTCCAACCGCCAACTTTGGGTTAGCAGCAGAGTGCTTAACCGTTTGTACTACCCAGAGACTCCTTGATGTATATATAGCTTTATGCCTAAAAACATTCCACGGTGGCTCAAAATTCAACCTGAGGTTTATAAGACCCAGTCTGTTGATGTACACATCTACACATTTCCTAAGAGAAGGTCTCCAAAATACACGAGAACATGATAACATCTTATTGCCTCCGCTGCTGCCACTCTGGCTCAAGCCATGGTCATTTAAAAGGAGGTGAGAGAAGCAGGGTAGGGACAGGAAGGGGCCATTGGCCTGATCCATGTTTTTGCTGTAGTTAGGTGCTGTCCAGTTGATTTTGACTCATAGTGACCCATGTGACAGAGTAGAACTGTCTCACAAGGTTTTCTAGGCTATAATTTTTATAGAAGCAGGTCACCAGGTCTTTCTTCTAAGGAGCCACGGGGGAGGTTCAAACCACCAATCTTTTGGTTAGAGCTGAGCTCGTAACCTTTGTACCACCAGGGCTCCTTATCTATAGGTGGAGGATTCTGCAGAGTAAAATGCATTGCAAAGCCATTCCACCTTGAGGCAAGAGGAGTAGCCTGTTTGCACCTCAATCAGTCAGGGATTGCTGGCTGCCTCTTGGAGGAACTGTGTAACCTCTCAAGCAAGCAGCTCTTATTTCAGCAAAGGAAGTTCTGCAGAAAAGAGGCAGCTATAATCCATTACTGATCAACACTCCCATCAGCTGGGCAATGGGTGCACCAGTTCATTAGAGGGGATCTGGCCATTCCACCAATAGCATCTTGCATGATGGCATTCAGGGGTCTTACTTTCAGCTTCCTCATTGTGTCCTGGGTAAGAAGAGCTTCTGCAAAACCAGTGTGCTTTGTTCAGCCATGACACATCTCACAAAACTGCATGGAGATGCTGAGCCTCCATCTTGAACCCTGGCCACTAGCCCAGACCTGTGTTCTGCTGCTTCAAATTGTTGGCACCATCGCATGCCCACCCAGAAAGACTTTCCTCTGCAAAACCCATTCGGAGTCAGCCATATTCACGGATAATGGCTTGGAGACAATACACAATAAGGATTTTTCCCCACCTCTGGAATCCCTGGGTGGTGCACATGGTTCACCAGGTCAGCTACTAACCTAATGGTTGGAGGTTGGAGTCCACCAGAGGCATCCGGGAAGACAGGCCTGATGATCTCCTTCTGAAAAGTCAGCCATTGAAAACCCTATGGAGCACAGTTCTACTCTGACACACATGGGGGCACCATGAGTCAGAGTCAATTCAACGGCAACTGGTTACTGGTTGGTCTCTCCAGAGAGTCCCTAATTTATCCCCAGTCCTTGGGAAGTCCCTGCCCGGTGAAGGTGTCAGGCTTACATCAGTTCAGACATGCCATCTTTTTCTTCATCCTACTTCACCTTCAACTCTGCCAAAGCATCTCCCCCTACTCCAGTGTGCCCTCATGCTAACGGACAGCATCTTCAAAGGCCCCATTTCCAAACAAGATCACATTTACAGGTACAGGGGGCTAGGGCTTCTTTGTAGGTGGCACAATTCAGTCTATAACACAGGGTATTACAAAGCTCTCAAATTGCACTATACATTATCACCATATGGCCCACCTTTCTCTATCAAATATTACCCAAGCATTTTTACAGCTTTACTTAAACAGGAGTATTGATTAAATAATATATTTATTGAGTGGAATTCTCAGTTTTATCATTAGAAGCCCTGGTGGTACAATGGTTAACCACTTGTCTGATAACAGTTTGTGATCTGCTCCCATAAAGATTACAGCCTAGAAAACTCTATGGGGCGGTTCTACTCTGACACCCTGTGAGTCGAAAATTGACTTGATGCCTCACAACAATGACTATATCATTACCTTCTTGGTACGTCCATATCACGTGTTATAAGTGATCGTCTCACTCAGAGGCTTCATCTCCCAGGATATAAGGATGTTGTCAGCAAATTAAAACTTACTTTGATGGCAACCATCAAATGATGGGTCACTGTTGGACCCTCCTCCTACATAAGAAGTATTGTGTTCATCAGACCTTCACTTCCTGGTACAGTTGCTACTTTTCTCAGCTCTACCAGGCCAAATGCCATTTCTCTATGTCCATCCATCCCACTTTACCAGCAGGTCTAGCTCTCTAATAGATCTGCTTATTGACAAACCCATTCATCTAAGGCTAATAGGTGTGGAGGGTGCAGAAGGAGGGTGACTGAGCAGGTAGGAGTGTCTCTCTTGGCATTATAAGCCTATTGGTGGATAGAAGTTAGAGTCTTCGAGAAATTCACTAGCATGTTCCCCTTACTGGGAAGCGAGAAAGGACCTGAGGCTTATGGTTCTCCTATTGTGTACCTAGGTGGCAAAAAAGGTTAAGCACTGTCTGCTAAGTGAAAGGTCAGCAGTTTAAGCCCACCCAGGCACCTTGGAAGAAAGATTTGGCAATCTACTTCTAAAAAACCAGCCATTGAAAACCTTACGGTGCACAGTTCTACTCTGACACACATGGGGGTGCCATGAGTTGGAATCAACTCTAGGGCGACTTTATTTTGTTTTTTACTGAGTCCAGAGGATTTCCATGTGCGATTAAGAAGAGATTTTACAGACGAGAAAACTGAGGTTCCACATGGATGAGTTCCTTGCCAAGAGGCTACACACTTTAAAAAATAATAATAATAAAATAATGTTGTTGTGTACCATCAAGTTGATTCTGACTCATAGCGACCCTATGTGACAGAGTAGAATTGCACCACAGGGTTTTCTAGGCTGTAATCTTTCCAGGAGCCGATCACTAGGTCGTTCTCCCATGAGGCTGCTGGGTGGGATCGAACCACCAACCTTTTGGTTAGCAGCCAAGTGCCTAACCAAACTAATAATAAATACAAAGCTCATTTGAACCCAGGCCTGTCTGGCTCCACACATCTGGTGAGCTTCATCCTGTTCCCTCAAATCATGGTGGACCCACTATCAAATAGCTGTTGCAACCATTCCTCATAAGACAGAAAAAAAAAGGCAAGAGAAATACATATCCTGAGATACTTCAAAGAAGATTCGACAATTTAGATAAATACACACACACACACACATACACACACAAGGTCTCTGAATATTCAACATTTTGGTTCTTTCCAAGAGAATGGATGAGATTTAGGGGAATTTCATCCCAGGTTCAAAGAATTATTCTTCCCTTCATCAGTATTTTCCTGAGTTATCATTCTCATCATCACTGCTCATCAATTTTTGCTGTGTAGACAGGAAGAAAATTAGAGGAGCTTTGCCTAGTTCTGTACTGTTATGTTCCTGGAATTGTCTGAGTGAATATGGGCATCACACAGAGCCTTCACTTTTGAAAATCTCACAAAATTCGGCTTGGTCACAGCAATGCATACCAGCCACCTTCCCAAAGGGTTAGCAACCTAGCCCTTCCCCTTGCCGGATGTACCCTATCTGGGCCTGTTATAAAAAATGCTGTATACAGCATAAATTACGTAAACTTTAAATATTATCCATGCCATTTTTACTGTCTCTTTTAAGCAGGAGTTTTGATTAAGTAATATATTTATGGAGTGGAATTCAGTAATAGACAGTAAATTACTAGGAGCCTTGACGTTTATCTTCCACCATCCACAAGATACCCTCTTAATGAAAAACTCTGAAACCTGTTTTACATTCCATGCAGAGCATATCCATTAACCTAGTAGATAAAGATAGATGTGTACTATATATGTGTATATATACAGTCATGTGTCGCTTAATGTCTATGATAAAAAAATGATACGTCCTGTGAAATAGGACCTTACGTGATCTGGATACTGTGCAAACACCATATCATATACTTAGCAAAGCTATACCGAGTACATTTTGTTTCACTTCCAAATCCATACTTCTCCTTTGCCTCTTGCTGCTGCTATCACTAGCACCTGTTCTGCTGCATTTGGGGGCCATGATGCACTTCGCAGTAATATTTTTGAAAGAAAATTAAACACAGAGCTAGCTACAATGCTCAAGAGAGGTGCAGTACACAAGATTGGATGCTGCTGCCTGTGAGTCGAAGCATACATTATTATAAGGTAAACTTTTTATTTGTAAATAGGGAAAGTTCACATTAAAATAAAGAGAGAAAGCACTGTACAGTACATACATAAGCCAGTAACATAGGTGTTCATCATCACCATCAAGACACAAGTGTTATAGGTTGTATATGTACTATACCATTATACGGAAACCCTGGTGGCACAGTGGTTAAGAGCTATGGCTGCTAATCAAAAGGTCAGCAGTTTGAGTCTACCAGGTGCTCCTTGGAAACTCTACATGGCAATTCTACTCTGTCCTATAGGGTCACTATGTGTCGGAATCTACTTGGCTGCAACAGGTCTGGGTTTTTGGTTATACCATTATATGCCTGGCATGTGATAGCTTTGTATGCAAGAGACATAAGACACACACTTGTGTTCGGGAAGCTATTGCATTCGCTACGTCTGGTGAAGTCTCCACTATGTATGTCCCATTCTCCAATTGGGATTTCCGAACTCGATTATAACCTTATGGAACCAAGGATGTATATGCAGTTCAGATGTTACCTGAACAGACATTATGTGGTACGTGACTGTATATTTTATATATATATAAACCCCATTGCCATCAAGTCGATTCTGACTTATTCCTATATGACAGAGTAGGAGTGGCTGGTGGATTCGAACTGCCAACCTTTTGGTTAGCAGCCAAATGCCACCAGGACTCTCTCTCTCTCTATGTATGTATACATACATTTTTTAAGAAGCTAAGTAAAACTTTGAACAAAGTTGTACATTATTTGTGGCTCTAGGTAATTTGTTTAGTTGTCCTTTCAAGCAAAACTGGCCCAAAATAATGACTCATGTTCCAGTCCAAGTCTGGAATATTCATTTGAGAAGTAAGAAAAAAGCTATGGTTTTTATACATCAGCATTCAAAACGTAATAGTAAAAACTGATTTTCCTCTCATGAAAAGAGCATGACAGCAGTTAGGAGGCCTGGGTTAAAATGTCAGCTCTGCTATTCACTAACGGTGTGGCCTTGGTGGATCGCTAAATTTTTCTGGGCCACAGTTTCTTCAGAAGGAAGACGACAGAGAAAGGAAACAGTCTACTCTAGCATTAACATTCTAGGGCCCACCGCATGTCAAGGCAGATCACCAAGAAAAGTCACCGTAAGGAGAGATGTGAAGCAAGAATGTAATCAACCATAAGTCATGTAGCATTCCTGGACAAAACCCCCATTTCCCATTTTGTGCCTTTCAACCCAGATATTCCAACTCTAAACACTCTGAACACTCACAAGGCAGCAGAAAAAATCGGAAAGGAAGGGAAGCGAACATTATTTGAGTACCTGGCAATGCTAGTATGTTAGGCATTTACCTCATTCAGTCCTTACAGTATCTCCCCCTACTGTGTATGTGGCTCAGAGATCTTAGGTACTGCTAACAGTAACAATGACGATGGCAACAAGAACAGCAAAAATAACAACAGTAACAGTAATAACAGTTAACGTTTATTGAACCCTTGCTATTTTCAGGTACCATTCTAAGCACTTGATTCATTTTATTCTCATCATTACACTATGATTTGTATTCAATTGTCATTTCCATTATATTTTGTAGATACTTAAGAATAAAAAAAGTTAAAGAAGCATAAACTAATACAATAACTTATAGGTGGCTCGGAGGCAACAGTCAATATCAAGTCACATAAAGAAACAGACCATGATCACCTCAACAGGCTCTCAAAACAAAGAACCCAGGGATCTTCTAGATGAAAGTGCTTTCCTGGAATTACCAGATGCAGAATACAAAAGTTTAATATACAGGAAGGAAATGTGGCAATACGCAGAACAGGCCAAGGAACACACAGATAAAGCAACTGAAGAAATTTAGAAAGATTATTCCGGAACATAATGAAAAGTTTAATAAGCTGGAAAAATCCATAGATGGACAGCAATCAGAAATTCAGAAGATTAACAATAAAATTACAGAATTAGACAACTCAATAGAAAGTCAGAGGAGCAGAATTGAGCAAGTAGAAGCTAGAATTTCTGAACTCGAAGATAAATCATTTGGCTCCAAGAAAAATCAGATAAAAGAATTAAAAAAAAATGAAGAAACCTTAAGAATCATGTGGGACTCTATCAAGAGAAATAACCTATGAGTGATTGGAGCACCAGTACAGGGAGGGATAACAAAAAATACAGAGAAAATTATTGAAGATTTGTTGGCAGAAAACTTCCCTGATATTGCGAAAGATGAGAAGATATCTATCCAAGATGCTCATTGAACTCCACATAAGGCAGATGGTAAAAGAAAGTCACCAAGACATATTATAATCAAACTTGCCAAAACCAAACATAAAGAGACAATTATAAGAGCAGTGAGGGATAAATGAAAAGTCACCTACAAAGGACAGCCAATAAGAATAAGCTCGGACTACTCGGCAGAAACCATGCAGGCAAGAAGGCAATGGGATGACATATTTTAAAAAATTGAAGGAAAAAAACTGCCTGCCAAGAATCATTTATCCATCAAAACTGTCTCTTAAATATGAAGGTGAAATTAAGACATTTCCAGATAAACACAAGTTGAGGGAATTCGTAAAAACCAAACCAAAACTACAAGAAATACTAAAGGGAGTTCTTTGGTTAGAAAATCAATAATATCAGGTATCAACCCAAGACTAGAACACTGGGCAGAGCAACCAGAAGTCAACCCAGACAGGGAAATCCAAAAGAACAAAGCAAGATTAAAAAAAAAAAAAAAAAAACCCAACACAGGGTAATGGCAATGTTATTATATAAAAGAAGACAACATTAAAATAATAAAGAGGGACTAAGAAATGTAATCATACACCTTCCATATGGAGAGAAAGATACGGCGATACAAAGAAATAAAAGTTAGTTATAAATTCAGAAAAATAGGGGTAAATAATAAGGTAACCACAAAGAGACAAACTATCCTACTCATCAAAATAAAATACAAGGGAAAAATATAGACTCAGCAGAAACAAAATCAACAACAACAAATATGAGGAAAGGACAATATATAAAGAAAATCTACTCAGCACATAAAATCAAGTGGGAAAAAGAACTGTCAACAACACACAAAAAAAGACATCAAAATGGTAGCACTAAATTCATACCTATCCATAATTACCCTGAATGTAAATGGACTAAATGCACCAATAAAGAGACAGAGAGTGGCAGAATGGATTAAAAACAAGATCCGTCTATATGCTGCCTACAAGAGACACACCTTAGACTTAGACACACAAACAAACTAAACTCAAAGGTTGGAAAAAAATATATCAAGCAAACAACAATCAAAAAAGAGCAGGAGTGGCAATATTAATTTCTGACAAAATAGACTTTAAAGTTAAATCCATCAGAAAGGATAAGGAAGGACACTATATAATGATTAAAGGGACAATACACCAAGAAGATATAACCATATCAAATATTTATGCACCCAATGACAGGGCTGCAAGATACAAAAAAAAAAAAAAAAAACTCAATCAGCATTGAAAAGTGAGATAGACAGCTCCACAATAATAGTAGACTTCAACACACCACTTTTGGTGAAGGACAGGACATCCAGAAAGAAGCTCAATAAAGACACAGAAGATCTAAATACCACAATCAACCAACTTGACCTCGTAGACATATACAGAACACTCCACCCAACAGCAACCAAGTATACTTTCTTTTCTAGGGCACGTGGAACATTCTCTAGAGTAGACCATATATTAGGTCATAAAGCAAGCCTTAGCAGAATCTAAAACATTGAATTATTACAAAGCATCTTCTCTGACCATAAGGCCGTAAAAGTGGAAATCAATAACAGGAAAAGCAGGGAAAAGAAATCAAACACTTAGAAACTGAACAATACCCTGTTCAAAAAAGACTGGATTAGAGAAGACATTAAGGATGGAATAAAGAAATTCAGAGAATCCAATGAGAATGAAAACACTTCCTATCAGAACCTTTGGGACACAGCAAAAGCGGTGCTCAGGGGCCAATTTATATCGATAAATGCATATATGCAAAAAGAAGGAAGGACCAAAATCAAAAAATTATCCCTACAACTTGAACAAATAGAAAGAGCAACAAAAGAAACCCACAGGCACCAGGAGAAAAAAAAATAATAAAAATTAGAGCTAAACTAAATGAAATAGAAAACAGAAAAACAATTGAAAGAATTAACAAGACCAAAAGCTGTTTTTTTTAAAAAAATCAACAAAATTGATAAACCACTGGCCAAAACGACAAAAGAAAAACAGGAGAGGAAGCAAATAACCTGAATAAGAAATGAGAGGGGCGATATTACGACAGACCCAACTGAAATTAAAAGAATCTTATCAGATTACTAAGAAAACTATACTCAAACAAATTTGAAAACCTAGAAGAAATGGATGAATTCCTACAAACACACTACCTACCTAAACTAACACAAAGAGAGGCAGAACAACTAAATAGACCCATAACAAAAGAAGAGATTGAAAAGGTAATCAAAAAACTCCCAACAAAAAAAAGCCCTGGTCCAGACGGCTTCACTGCAGAGTTCTACCAAACTTTTAGAGAAGAGTTAACACCACTACTATTAAAGGCATTCCAGAGCATAGAAATGGACGGAATACTACAAAACTCATTCTATGAAGCCACCATATCCCTGATACCAAAACCAGGTAAAGGCACCACAAGAAAAGAAAATTATAGACCTAATATCCCTCATGAATGTAGATGCAAAAATACTCAACAAAATTCTAGCCAATAGAATTCATCAACATATCAAAAAAATAATTCACCATGACCAAGTGGGATTCATACCAGGTATGCAGGGATGGTTCAACATTAGAAAAACAATTAATGTAATCCACCACATAAATAAAATAAAAGGCAAGCATCACATGATTTTATCAATTGATGCTGAAAAGGCATTTGACAAAGTTCAACAGTCATTCGTGACAAAAACTCTCCACAAAATAGGAATAGAAGGAAAATTCCTCAACATAATAAAAGGCATTTATACAAAGACTCAACGGCACCCAATAACAACAACATACAAAGCCAACAGCCAACATCACTCTAAATGGAGAAAGCCTGAAAACATTCCCATTGAGATCGGGAACCAGACAAGGATGCCCTTTATCACCACTCTTATTCAACATTGTGCTGGAGGTCCTAGCCAGGGCAATTAGGCTAGATAAAGAAATAAAGGGCACCCAGATTGGCAAGAAAAAAGTCAAAGTATCTCTATTTGCGGATGACATGATCTTATACACAGAAAACCCTAAGGAATCCTCCAGAAAACTACTAAAACTAATAGAAGTGTTCAGCAGAGTATCGGGATACAAGATAAACATACAAAAATCAGTTGGATTCCTCTACACCAACAAAAAGAACATCGAAGAGGAAATCACCAAATCAATGCCATTTACAGTAGCCCCCAGAGGACAAAATACTTAGGAATAAAACTTACCAGAGATGTAAAAGACTTACAGAAAGAAAACTACAGTACACTTCTACAAGAAACCAAAAGAGACTTAAGTAAGTGGAAGAACATACCTTGCTCATGTATAGGAAGACTTAATATTATAAAAATGTCTACTCCACCAAAAGCGATCTATACACCAACTTCGTATGGAAGGGAAAGAGGCCCTGGATAAGTAAGGCATTACTGAAAAAGAAGAACAAAGTGGGAGGCTTTACTTTACCTGATTTTAGAACCTATTATACCGCCACAGTAGTCAAAACAGCCTGGTACTGGTACAACAGATACATGGACCAATGGAACAGAATTGAGAATCGAGACATAAATCCATCCACATATGAGCAGTTGATATTTGACAAAGGCCCCAAAACAGTTAAATGGGGAAAAGACAGTCTTTTTAACAAATGGTGCTGGCATAACTGGATAACCATCTGCAAAAAAATGAAACAAGACCTGTACCTCATTCCATGCACAAAAACTAACTCAAAATGGATCAAAGACCTAAATATAAAATCTAAAACAATAAAGATCGTGGAAGAAAAAATAGGGACAACGTTAGGAGCCCTAATACATGGCATAAACAGTATACAAACATTATAAAGAATGTAGAAGAAAAACTAGATAACTGGGAGCTCCTAAAAATCAAACACCTATGCTCATCCAAAGACTTCACCAAAAGAGTAAAAAGACCACCTACAGACTGGGAAAAAGTTTTTAGCTATGACATTTCTGACCAGCACCTGATCTCTAAAATCTACATGATACTGCAAAAACTCAACTGCAAAAAGACAAATAACCCAATTAAAAAATGGGCAAAAGATATGAATAGACACTTCACTAAAGAAGACATTCAGGTAGCTAACAGGTACATGAGGAAATGTACACGATCATTAGCCATTAGAGAAATGCAGATCAAAACTACAGTGAGATTTCATCTCACTCCAACAAGGCTGGCATTAATCCAAAAAACACAAAATAATCAATGTTGGAGAGGCTGTGGAGAGATTGGAACACTTATACACTGCCGGTGGGAATGACAAATGGTACAACCACTTTGGAAATTGATTTGGCGCTTCCTTAAAAAGCTAGAAATAGAACTACCATACGATCCAGCAATCCCACTCCTTGGAATATATCCTAGAGAAATAAGAGCCTTTACATGAACAGATACGTGCACACCCATGTTTATTGCAGCACTGTTTACAATAGCAAAAAGATGGAAACAACCAAGGTGCCCATCAATGGATGAATGGATAAATAAATTATGGTATATTCACACAATGGAATACTACACATTGATAAAGAACAGTGAGGAATCTGTGAAACGTTTCATAACATGGAGGAACCTGGAAGGCATCATGCTGAGTGAAATTAGTTGAAAAAGGACAAATATTGCATAAGACCACTATTATAAGAACTTGAGAAATAGTTTAAACTGAGAAGAAAACATTCTTTTGTGGTTATGAGAGGGGGGAGGGAGGGAGGGTGGGAGAGGGGCACTCACTAATCAGATAGTAGATAAGAACTGCTTTAGGTGAAGGGAAAGACAGCACACAATACAGAAGTCAGCACAATTGGACTAAACCAAAAGCAGTTTCCTGAGTAAACCGAATGCCTCAAAGGCCAGTGTAGCAGGGGCAGGGGTCTGGGGACCATGGTTTCAGGGGACATCTAAGTCAATTGGCATAATAAAATCTATTAAGAAACATTCTGCATCCCACTTTGGAGAGCAGCATCTGGGGTCTTAAACGCTAGCAAGCAGCCATGTAAGATGCATCAATTGGTCTCAACCCACCTGGATCAAAGGAAAATGAAGAACACCAAGGACACAAGGTACTTACGAGCCCAAGAGACAGAAAGGGCCACATGAACCAGCAACTACATCATCCTGAGACCAGAAGAACTAGATGGTGCCCAGCTACAACCGGTGACTGCCCTGACAGGGAACACAACAGAAAACTCCTGAGGGAGCAGGAGAGCAGTGGGATGCAGACCCCAAATTCTCATAAAAAGCCCAGACTTAATGGTCTGACTGAGACTGGAAGGACCCCGGTGGTCATGGCCCCCAGACCTTCTGTTGACCCAGGACAGGAACCATTCCCGAAGCCAACTCTTCAGACATGGATTGGACTGGACAATGAGCTGGAGACGGATGCTGGTGAGGAGTGAGCTTCTTGGATCAGGTGGACACTTGAGACTATGTTGGCATCTCCTGCCTGGAGGGGAGATGAGAGGGTGGAGGGGGTTAGAAGCTGGCGAAAATGACACGAAAAGAGAGAGTGGAGGGAGAGAGCTGGCTGTCTCATCAGGGGGAGAGTAATTAGGAGTGTGTAGCAAGGTGTATATGGGTTTTTGTGTGAGAGACTGACTTGATTTGTAAGCTTTCACTTAAAGCACAATAAAAATTATAAAAAAAAAAAAAAGTTAAAGATTTGCCCAAGAATCAGCAGTGCATCTGGCTTAGGTGTTTTATGTTGCAGAAAAGGAAAGAACCATATTTCTTCCTACAGTCTGTATATTCCTCTCTCTCTACCCGCTTCCTCCCTGGATATTTATACATACACATTACACAAAACAAGTTAGCAACCCCATTGTTGACAGTATAGAGCTCAGAGGACAGAAAACCCCTGCCAAAACAAAATAAAGAAGCAAGAAAAACCAAGAAGGTAAATTGAAGGGCAGGAATCAGGGAGGAGAAGGCCATTGGATAGTCCATTGTTGAAGCTGTCTGTCTTCAAACCTGACACTTGTCTGTAGTGAATGCCTGATAATACACAATAATAATAGCAGTAACATGAGGACTTAGACTGGTGCGTTGTTGTTGCCGTGTGCCATCAAGTGGATTTTGACTCATGGCGACCACACCTGACAAAGCAGAACTGCCCCATATGGTCTCCTAGACTGTAATCTTTGTGGGAGCAGATGTAGAGGTCTTTGTCTCACGGAGTGGGTTTTGTCCTGGAGTGGGGTTTGAACCACCAACCTTTTTTTTAGCAACCCAGTCCTTAACCCTTGGCCACCAGAGCCCCTAGACTTGTTAGAAAACTTCTTATTTTTTAAGTATACCCTTTATATAATTCATGTGATTGGGCAAAAGGATGGCAAATCTGTTCCATTTTGCAGCCTTTTCCAGTTGATGGGTAGTGGCTGCTGGAACACCATGGCGAGAAAGACTATCCAATCATTAAGCTACATTCAAACTCCATATGAAGGTAAAATGCTCTATTACTGATGTCTGCCATGGGTGCAGAAAAGCACCCAGAGGTCACATGTTTGCCAACCCCACACTGATGGTCACAGTGACTCAGAGTGAGAAAAGGGTGTGTGTGGTGGTTATGGGACATGATTGGCAAATGAGGGTAAAAATGCAGTGAGATGGGCCATGGACTGGCTATTGTTGACGCTGGGTAGTGTTATATGGGGACTCGTCATTCTATTTTCTCTGATCTTTTTATAGCTATATTTGGAACTTTCTAGAATAGTAAGTTAGGTAAAATTTTTAGATAAAATTTGGATTAAGGCAACACTTCTGACTGGTGGGTCTTGAAAATTTCAGAGATGAGTTTAATATCACCTGAAAATTCCCCCTTTCCTAGGCATGCCAGGCTGGAAAGTGGCCACGTTTATTAGCTTTGCATTATCAGTAGAGCATGGAGTGAAGAACTGGGAATTTGCCAGACTCATATTTGAAATGTGAGGTTTTTGAAAATATATTATTTTGTTTTAGTATTTGATTATTTTTTATTATTAAGTTATCAATTCAATATCATCCCCTCTGAGTCTTAATTTCTGTAGCTATGAAATGGAAGTGATACCCATACCTTCCTTATACTGCTGGAGTCCTGGTGTCACAGTGGTTAAAGCACTTGGCTGCTACCCAAAAGGTCAGTGGTTCCAACCCACCAGCTGCTCCTCAGGAGAAGGATGTGGAAGGCAGTCTGCTTCTGTAAAGCATATAGTCTTGGAAACCCGATGGGGCAGTTCCACTCTGTCTTGAGTAGAAATTGACTTGATGGCAATGGGTTTATAGCACCATCCCGCATATTTTATATACATGTCAAATATGTAAACTAGAGTGTTTGAGAAGCAATGAAGCATAAAAAACATGTTGCTCTTAATATCATCCCTAGAGCACTATATGTTGCTGGACACACAGTAGGTAGTTACTTAGTCAATATTTGAGGAAGGAAGAAAGTAACGATAACAGGAGAAGCACTAATAAAATGTTTCCTGTTAGGTTTTACTTAAATTTCACAAAGTCACACAAAAAGTTTGTTTGTGTTGGTGCATATTCTCATTGAGAGTCAGTTCAACAGCCTGGTAATTAAAACAAATACCTTGCATTTCCAACAAACTTAGTGGCATAAAACGGAAGGCAATTACTCAGCTCTGATTTAGGCTTAATATGCAACATGCCTTAATTTATTCTAATTTAATATTCAAAAGAATATCCTTAAGGTAATATCCTTCCATAGCTCGCAACCACTGCAACACACCAAATTAAGGCCAGCATCCATCAAGTGCACAAGAGCTGAACCCCCAGAGCAGAAAGCAAACCTCAGATCTAAGGGAGCGCCCAGAGTCAGCTTGATGCCGGCAAAACACCCTTGTGCATTGAGAAGACACCCTCTTGCCTTTATCCAAACTTAGCTCATTAACCCCAGATAAGCAATCAGTGCCTGAGTGTAAGCAAAGCAGACATATTTACACATCGGCACAGATTGGTCCCCAGCCACCCAAACCCAAGGGTTCCATTAGCAGCTGATGTACAGGATAGCATCTTTCCTGTCTAGGATCCAGACCAGAGATATCCTGGCTCTGAGAATTGTGCAAATGCTCCTGGCAGGCCTTAGAGATAAGTCCACTGTCTGCTTGCCAAACCATCTAGCTTCCGCAAGGCATTTTCCATTCTTCTGATTAAAACAAAGAGGATGGCTCACTTGGCTGTCATGTTGTCTCACAGAGTTGCTAAACACCCTTGGAATACCAGCTGACCAGTTGCCATCAAGGGCATTTCAACTCATGGTGACCCCATGTGTGTCCGAATAGAACTGTGCTCCATAGGGTTTTCTTTTCTTTTTTTAATTTTATTTATTTTGTTGTTGTTCTTGAGAATATACACAGCAGAACATATACCAATTCAACAGTTCCTGCATGTACAATTCAGTGATGCCAGTTACATTCTTCGAGTTGTGCGACCGACCATTCTCACCCTACTTTTCTGAGTTGTTCCTGCCTTATCAGCATGAACTCACTGCCCCCTAAGATTCCTGTCTAATCTTTCAAGTTGCTGTCATCTTTTGATCCCATATAGATAGATTCGCCTTTTCAATGGCTAATTTTTCAGAAGTAGATCACCAGGCCTGTCTTCTGAGGTGCCTCTGGGTAGGCTAGAACCTCAACATTCCAGGTAGCAGCAGAGTCTGTTAACTGTTTCCACCACCCAGGGACACCACCCTTGGAATAAGGCTCATCAAATTATTCCGTTATGCTGGTTCCTGCCTGGACAGGCTGGCAAAAATCACGCTATAGCTACAAACCGTGGTGTCGGAAATGCACAGTGGGCGTTATCCTTCCACCCCACTTTCCATTCCCCGTAATAAAGGCTACAGCAACATTTTAAAAATGTAGGTCAGGATGAAAAGAGACTTAACTTTTCACGTTTGAATTAAAACAGCATGAACAACTTCTTTGAATACAATAAAAAAGCTACAGGATATTCCCTGAAACAATTATTTCTAACTATTTTCCTCTGCATTTCATAAATAATAAATGTGTTAAAAAATAACCCTGTAGTAACACTTTCTCTTATATACTAGTTATGCAAGCTGGATATAACTCTAAGAAGCCCTAAATGTGAGAAAAATTGAATTTGGTGGTACTTTTTTTAAGCTAAAAATTAAATTTCCCTGGCACCATGCAGACCTTTTCCCTTACAGCTATAGTCATAACTGGATTTTTAAGCCTCTGAAAACATTGTGGTTTGCAATAAAGCAAAACACTGTGTCAAAAACTGCTTAGAATACAGAAAAGCATGATTCTGATCTATACCAGAGGACTGACTGCTGCTCACGTGTTGGAAGTTTCCGTGTCTCTTGTGAGTATCATCTTGAGAACCGTGACTTGCATTGAGACTTTAATCCCATTTACCTTCACATCAGGGAGCCCTGGCAGGGCAGTGGTTAAGCACTCAGCTGTTAACTGAAAGGTCTGAGGTTCGAACCCACCAGTCGCACCTCTCGAGAAAGATGTGGCAGTCTGCTTCTATAATGATTTACTGCAGTCTGCTTCTGTAAAGATTTACAGCCTTGGAAACCCTATGGGGGCAGTTCTACTCTGTCCTATAGGGTCACTATGAGTTGGAATGGACGTAACGGCAGTGGCATGTTCACACCACGAATTAAAAATGTGAGGTAGATCCTTCTCCGAGTTATTAACAGCATAGTGTTTTCCCAGCTTCCTAACCCCAGCTCAACCCTTAGCGCTCTTTTGCTCTTTTCTTCTCTGTGATGAAGGGCTTAACTCAGTTCGGAGCCAAGTAGTTGTAGGAACAAGCTTGGTTACAAAGTATGGAACATGTTTTCTCTGGAGGTAGCTGGGTGTACAGGAGAAGAGAAGGGTTTAATGAAGTATTAAAGAGTGGCAATGGGGACCTGTGAATCAAACACTAGGCTGGGGTTTGGGGGAGCATGCTGCTTTCTGAGCTGCTGGCTAACTCACTCCTAGCTGCTCATTTGGATCGCAGACTTGTGTGAACTCGAAAACGTATCTATTTCACCATGAGCGTCTTGACTTCCCAATGATGGAAGATCACAACTGCTTTGGGGACTTGTGCCTAGGTATCTGACCAGGAAAGCTCTACTGGGTGACATTTCTAAGTTTCTGTTGTCATGATGGTGATGGTGGTGGTGGTAAGCAGCTGAATTTTTATTATCATTGCTCATCTTATTATTTTTGTTTTTTCTATTTTCTTATGGAGAGAAGGGAAACCCTAGTGGCATAGTGGTTAAGTGCTACGGCTGCTAACCAAAGGGTTGGCAGTTCAAATCGCTATGAGTCGGAACCGACTCAAGGGCACTGGGTGCTGGGTATTTAATGGAGAGAAGAGAAAAAGTACATAATTTGAAATGATGCAATGCACCCATGCAGGATGGTTACTTGGCAGATTTTACAGTCTTGTACTTAGGATTCTTAATTTTTCACATGATTCTTAATTTATTACCAAAACCCACTGCCATGAGTCAATTCTGACCCATAGCAACCCTATAGGACAGAGTATACAGTTTCCAAGGATTGGCTGGTGAATTCCGACTACCAACCTTTTGGTTAGCAGACAAATGCTTAGCCACTGTGCCGCCAGGGCACCTAACTCATTAGAAGGGTATTTTTGAAGAATCCCCCATGAAGGCAATGCTGCTAGATTCTGGAAGCCGCAAGGTAAGTGTCTAACACATCTTGGATCCCAAGAACTTGGGTACAAATGATTAATGCACTGGGCTACCAACTGAAAAGTTGGAGGTTTGCACCCACCCAGATGTGCCTCAGAAGTAATGTCTAGAGATCTACTTCTGAAAAAAAAAATCAGCCATTGCAAACCCTACGGAACACAGGTCTACTCTGACACACATGGGGTCATCCCAAGTCAGAACTGACAGGATGGAAACTGATTTTACTGGTCGGGTAAACAAGCTGACCACACACAAAATGATTATGGAATGCAAGAGAGTATATCATTACACATTAAAGTTGGTTTTGTTTCTGGGTCCAGGACTCTTTTTTTCAAGGGTGTCCTGAGTTCCTGAGCTGCCAGCTCACCCTTTCATTATCCTGTGAGAATCTCTACTCTACAATTACCATTCACTAGTTTCGGATACCAAGCCTCTTGCTCCCTCCTTTCTTCCCTCTTTTCCTCCAGCTCCCTGCAACCGCTGATCCAATGGTTCACAACCTTGGCTACGAGCTTATAAAAATCTTGATGCCCAGGGATCCCCAGACCAATTAAATCTGAGTCTTTGGGGCCAGTACCCGGCATCAATCTTTCCAACACTCCCCACATGATACCAGTGTGCGGCCAAGGTTAGAACCCTAATCACACACACGAAGAATTACGCCATCTGCTGAAGGGACTGAAAGCAACCAGGCAAAGTAAAACGCCAGCTCCCAGTCAGCTGGGGGCACAGCCAAAGCTGGGAAATGATAAATCTAGAGAGTTTGCAGTGGGGGTGGAGAGCTGCAGAAGCAATGTTCACTCCCTGAAAATTTTAGGAAATTTCAACTACAGTCAGTATTATTACTGTTGTTGTTGTTAGGCGCTATGAAGTCGATTCTAACTCACAGTGACCCCATGTGACAGAATACAACTGTTTTGGAGGGTTTTCTAGGCTGTAATCTTTACAGCACAGTAACTCAATGGTTAAGCACTCGGCTGTTAACCAAAAGGTTGGTAGTTCAAACCCACCAGCTGCTCTACAGGAAAAAAAGACCTGGCAATATGCTCCTGTAAAGATTACAGCTTAGGAAACCCTATGGGGCAGTTCCACTCTGCCCTATACGGTTGATATGCTTTGAATTGACCCAAGGGCACCCAACAGCAACAATCTTTACAGGAACAGATCACCAGGTCTTTTCTCCCATGGAGCCGCTAGTGGGTTCAAATCTCTGACCTGTTAGTTAACAGCCATGGGCTTTAACCATTGATCCACCAAGGCTCCTTTTTCTTACTAGTAGCATTATATTATTATTTCACACACAGAAGTGATATGTTGTGGGACCACACGGAAGTGATATGTTGTTGGACCACACTGTTGTATTTCCTTTACAATCAGATTTGCTCTGATTCTCCAGGCTCTGCAATGGGCTCATTTCAGTAGAAGCAACATTCAATGACAGACCTCAATATTCCAGGTCTTATGCCAGGCACTGACTGACAAAGATGAATGAGCCCCTGGCGTCAAAGAGCTGATGGCCAGGTGGGCCTTCATGTGACCTGAAACCTGCCCTCTGCTGCACGTAAGCCAGGGGATGAAGACACCACCACCATTATTATTCAACATTCAACAGATATTTATTATGTCCCTACCATAGGATCACTGGAAAACCTGGTGGTGTAGTGGTTAAGAGCTACGGCTGCTAACCAAAAGGTCAGCAGTTCGAATCCACCAGGTGTTCCTTGGAAGCTCTGTGAGGTAGTTCTGCTCTGTCCTATAGGATTGTTATGAATCAGAATCAACTTAACAGCAGTGGGTTTTGTTATTTTTTTGGTACAGGGTGCCTATGAGTTGGAATCGTTTAGGTGGCAACAGGTTTTTGCTTTTGTTTTTTACGATATGTCAGGGTTGGGGCCCTGGTACACAGTGGTTAAGAGCTCGGCTGCTAACCAAAAGGTCTGCAGTTCAAATCCACCAGTCGCTCCTTGGAAGCCCTATGCGGCAGTTCTACCCTGTCCTATGGGGTCGCTATGATTTAGAAACCACTCAATGACAATGGGTTTAGTTTTTTGGTATATGCTGGGGTACCTCTACTATATGGTCTTGGTGATAGAAATGATACTGGAGATCACATGATAAAATTTTGCAGGGCCAACAACTTACTGCAAATATTTTTTTAACAACATAAAACAAAACAAACAAACAAACAAAAAACCCATTGCTATTGAGTCAATTCCAACTCATAGCAACCCCATAGGATAGAATAGAACTGCCCCATGGGATTTCCAAGGATCTTTTCGTTAGCAGCTGAGCTCTTAACCACTACACCACAACATAAAGTATAACTATAAATGTGGATATTGCTAGATAAAATACACAGGAATCAGATCAACTACATCTGTGGAAACAGACCATGGAGAAACTCAGTATCATAAGTCAGAACAAGGTCAGGGGCCAACTGCAGAACCAAACATCAATTGCTTATATGAAAGGTCAAGTTGAAGATAAAAAAAATTAAAACAAGTCCACGAGAGCCAAAGTATGACTTTTAATATATCCCACTGGAATTTACAGACCATCTCAAGAATAGACTTGATGCATTGAACACTAATGACCAAAGGCCAGACAAGTAGTGGGAAGACATCAAGGACATCATACATGAAAAAAACGAGATCATTAAAAAGACAGGAAATTAAGAAAAGACCAAAATGGATCAGAAGAAACCCTGAAACTTACTCTTGAACTTAGAGTAGCTGAACAGATTTCAAAGGGTGGCTTGAGAAGACAAAGTAAAATATTATAATGGAATGTGCACAGATCTGGAGTTAGAAAACCAAAAGGGAAAAAGAGGCTCGGCATTTCTCAAGCTGAAAGAACTGAAGAAAATATTCAAACCCCAACTTGCAATATTGAAGGATTCTATGGGGAAAATACTGAATGAAGCAGAAAGCATCAAAAGAAGATGGAAGGAATACACAGTCACTGTACCAAAAAGAATTGGTCGATGTTCAACCATTTCAGGAGGTAGCATATGATCAAGAACCAATGGTACTGAAGGAAGAAGTCCAAGCTGCTCTGAAGGCATCAGCAAAAAACAAGGCTCCAGGAATTGATGGAATATCAACTGAGATGTTTCAACAAATGGATGCAGCACTAGACTTGCTCGCTCGTCTATGCCAAGAAATTTGGAAGACAGCTACCTGGCCAACCGACTGGAAGAGATCCATATTTGTGCCCATTCCAAAGAAATGTGATCTGACAGAACTTGGAAATTACCAAACAGTATCATTAATATCACACACAAGTAAAATTTTGCTGAAGATAATTCAAAAATGGTTGCAGCAGTACATCAACAAGGAACTGCCACAATTTCAAGCAGGATTCAGAAAAGGACGTGGAACAAAGAATATCACTGCTGATGTCACATGGATATTGAGTAAAAGCAGAGAATACCAGAAAGATGTTTACCTGTGTCTTATTGACTATGCAAAGGCATTCGACTGTATGGATCATAACAAATTAGGGATAACAATGTGAAGAATGGGAATTCCAGAACACTTAATTGTGCTTATGTGGAAACTGTACATAGATAGACTAAGAAGCCAAGAACAAGGGGGATACTGCACGACTTAAAGTCAGGGAAGGTGTGTGTTAGGGTTGTATCCTTTCACCACACTTATTTAAAATGTATGCTAAGCAAATAATCTAAGAAGATGGACTATATGAAGAAGAATAGGGCATCAGGACTAGAGGAAGACTCATTAACAACCTGTGTTATGCAGATGACACAACCTTGCTTGCTGAAAGTATAGAGGACTTGAAGCACTTACTGATGAAGATCAAAGACCAGTCTTCAGTATGGATTATATCTCAATGTAAAGAAAACAGAAATCCTTACAACTGGACCAATATGCAACACCATGATAATTGGAGAAAAGACTGGAGTTGTCAAGGGTTTCATTGTTTCATTTTACTCGGATCCACAATCAACACCCATGGAAGAGATAGAAGGAGTCAGGAAATCAGACGATGCATTGCATTGGGCAAATCTGCTGCAAAGAGCTTTTTAAAGTGTTTAAAAGCAAGGATGTCACTTTGAGAATTAAAGTGGGCCTGACTCAAGCCATGCGAATTTCAATTGCCTCATATGCATGCAAAAGCTGGACAATGAATAAGAAAGACCAAAAAAAGAATTGACACCTTTGAATTATGGTGTTGGCGAAGAATTTTGAATATACCATGGACTGCCAGAACGAACAAAGAAGTACAACCAGAATGCTTCTTAGAAGCAAGGATGACAAGACTTCATCTAACATACTTTAGACGTGTTATCAGGAGGGACCAGTCCCTGAAGAAGGACATCATGCTTGGTAAAGTGGAGAGTCAGCGAAAAAGAAATAGACTCTCAAGGAGTTGGATTGTCAGTGGCTGCGGCAATGGCTTCAAACATAGTAACAATTATTCGAATGGTGCAGTACTGGCCAGTGTTTTGTTCTGTTGTACACGGAGTTGCTATGAGTCGGAACCAACTAGATGGCACCTAAGAACAACAACAATCTTACAGGAGCTGATTGCCTGGTCTCTCTCCCCAGGAGCTACTGCTTGGCTTCGAACAGCCAACCTTTAGGTTAGTAGTCGAGTGCCTAACCACTTGGACTACCAAGGTCGCTGTGAATGGGAATGGCATCTAACAACGACAATAAGTTGTAGGCTCTGAAGACACAAAAGTGAATAAAGCAAAAGGGAAAATAAATGAAACTTGTTCTGTTATGGAGCTTCATTCGTATGGGGAGGAAGGAAGAAGAGAAATGTTTTAAACGTAATCAGCTTTTTATCACAGGTGTTAGAGGCTTTGCTTACTTCTGCTAGGGCAGTGGTTCTTAAAGGTGTCTGCAGACCAGTGGAAGAACCTAGGAACTTGTTAGAAATGCCAATTCTCGTCCCACCCCAGACTTAATAATTCAGAAACCCAAAGAGTGTGGCCCATCAATCTTCAGTTTAACAAGCCCTCCAGGTGTTGCTGATACAAACTCAAATTTGAGACCCCCAGTATAGAGAAGGAGCCCTTGCGGGGCAGTGGTTAAGAGCTCAGCTGCTAACCAAAAGGTTGGCAATTCGAATCCACCAGACGCTCCTTGGAAGCCCTATGGGGCAGTCGTACTCTGTCCTATAGGGTTGCTTTGAGTCGAAATCGACTCCGCGGCAAGGGTGTGGTTTGTGGTTTAGTGTAGGGAAAAGCCTCTGGCAGCCCAAATGGTTTGTGCTCATCTATTAATGAAAAAGTTGGCAATTCAAATCCACCCAGAGGTAATAGAGAAGAAAGGCCTGGAGATCAACTTCAGTAAGATCACACACACAAAAAAAAGATCACAGCCATTAAAAACTATGCAGCGCAGTTTTACTCTGACACACATGTGGTCGCCATGAGTCGGCACCGACCTGACAGCAACTGGTTAGGTTTTTGGTTTGGTATATGGAAAGAAGGAGTCCCTGGGTGGTGCAAATTGTTAAGCGCTCCACTATTAACTGACAGGATGGCGGTTCGTCCCACTGAGAGGCTCCTCAGAATACAGGCCTGGAGATCTGCTTCTGAAAAGTCACAGCCTTGAAAACCTTCTGGAGCAGTTCTGCTTTGAAGACATGGGGTGGGGTTGTCATTAGATGGAATAGACTCTAGGGTACCTAACAACAAGGACATGTGGAAAGAGTGAGATTGTGGAATTAGGTAATCAAGGGTTAAAAACAATGGGTGGTGGGTTAGCAGCTGCATGAAAAGGTGACTGAGAAGGTGGCAGAGACTTGGGGGGGCAGAGGGAACAATAGCATTGCAGCAACAGAAGAAATACAGATTAGCGAGCCCTGGGGGGATACCTGGGAGGAGGATGTATAGTTGTCTACATGAAAAATAAAAATAAGAGCCATGGGGATGTTTATTTATTTATGTTTATTTTTTCTTTGTACTGGCATGGGACTGAAAGCTCTGGATTGAAAAGCAGCTTTGAAGAACTCAAGGGACCCAGAAGCAGCATTTAGAAGTTGAGTCCCCAAGACGTGTATTCTCTTTTACCCGTTCTTAAAGGGAATGAGAAGAGCAAACTGGCATCTTTACCTTAAAAATGCACAAAGCTGGGAGAACCTTCTAGGCCTTCTACACAAAGAGGCCCAGTCTCCCTGCAAGGGCACCTGAGTACAGGACACAGTGTAGCATCCAAAGGCAGTCCTCACTTCAATGTCCCCAAAGCCCCTCAGGCGGCTGCAAATGTCATTAACTTTATCTACACGCTGAACCTAATATCTGCATCTGACCACAGAGAGGGGGCCGTTCCTCCGTGTGCTGCCTGGTGAGGGTCCCGACAGAAACCCTCTATAGGCTCCATCTCCTGCTGTGTATTTCAACAAGGTGCGGGGTCATTGGCAACTGAGGATTTGGAGACCAGTTCCATTTACCCTTTGTAGACAAGCTGGAGAAATTTGAGGGTTGTGTTGGTCCCCAGGACTAGGAACTCAAAGACTTCTCTAGGTCGTTTTATGCACAAACAGACAAGGAAAACGAAATAAAAGACTTAGAATTACAGATTTATTTATTTATTTTAATCACATACTTGATGAACTCATCAAAGGGAATTTCACCAGGCTTGTTTTATTCATGGAGTCATTTTTTGTTTTTGTTTTATTCATGGAGTCCCTAGGTGGCGCCAAAGTTGGCTGGCAGTTTGAACTCACCCAGCAGTACCACAGAAGAAAAGGCCCAGCGATCTGCCTCCATTAGATGACAGCCAAGATGTGAGGACCATGATCTTGGGGAACATCTAGCTCAATTGGCATAACATAGTTTTTAAAGCAAATGTTCTATGTTCCACTTTGGTGAGTAGCATCTGGGGTCTTAAAAGCCTGTAAGCTGCCATCTAGGATACTCTACTGGTCTCACCTCTTCAGGAGCAGGGAAGAATGAAGAAAACTAAAGACACAAAGGAAAGATTAGTTCCAAGGACTAATGGACCACATCTACCATGGCCTCCATCAGACTGAGTCCAGTACAACCAGATGGTGCCCGGCTACCACTGACTGCTCTGACAGGGGTCATAATAGAGGGTCCCGAACAGAGCTAGAGAAAAATGTAGAACAAAATTCTAACTCAAAAAGAAAGACCAGACTTGCCGGCCTTACAGAGACTAGAGAAACCCTGAGAGTATGGCCCCTGGACACCCTTTCAGCTCAGTAATGAAGTCACCCCTGAGGTTTACCTTTCAGCCAAAGATTGAACAGGCCCATGGACCAAAACAAGACTAAATGGGCACACCAGCCCTGGGGTAGGAACTGGAAGGCAAGAGGAGACAGGACAGCTGGTAATACGGAACCCATGATTGAGAAGGGAGAGTGTTGACATGTCGTTGGGTTCTTAACCAATGTCATACAACAATGTGTGTACTATTTGATGAGAAACTAGTTTGTTCTGTAAACCTTCATCTACAGTTCAATTAAAAAAAAAAAGATGACACCTAAAAAAAACCCTACGGAGCAGTTCTGCTGTGCAACACGTAGGGTCGCCATGAGTGGAAATCGACTTGAGGGAACTAACAACAATAAATTTTATTCACTGGGTCCCTGGGTGGTGCAAATGGTTAACATGTCTAGGTGCTAAACGAAAAGTTGGTTGTTCGAGTTCACCCAGAGGCACCTTGAAAGAAAGGCCTGGCAATCTTCCAAAAACTCAGCCATTGGAAATCCTGTGGAGCACAGTTCTACTCTGACACACATGGTACCGCCATGAGCCGGAATCGACTGGACCGAGATTGGTTATTTTGTTCCCCACCTCAAATGCCGACCCTACAAGGAGGATTTCCCATCTTCGCTTGTCCTAGTAACACAGATGCAGTTGCTAGGCACTTACTACATCCTCGGCCTGTACTAAGCACTTTATAGCCACCATTTGTTTATTAATTCCCCGTGTATTTATGACTCGGAAAGCCTGGCGGTGTCGTGGTTAAGAACTACGGCTGCTAGCCAGAAGGTTGGCAGTTAGAATCCACCAGGTGCTCTTTGGAAACTCTGTGGGGCAGTTCTACTCTGTCTTATAGGGTCGCTATGACTCGGAATCGACTCGATAGCAACGGGTTTGGTTTTCTTATGAACCACCCACTCTTGCCAAGGGATGCTTTTACCCCGGGGATGCATCAATGAATAAAAGACACCAAAATCTCGGCTTTTATGAAACTTATATTCTAGTTGGAAGATGCAGGGAGAGAGAAAATAATAAATAAGTACAGAGTATATTAGATGGTCTATCCAAAAAAACCAAACCGGTTGCCATCTAGTTGACTCTAACCCACGGTGGTCCTATGTGTGTCAGGGTAGACCTGTGCCCCACAGGGGTTTCAATGGCTGATTTTTCAGAAGTAGATCACCAGGCGTTCCTTCAGAGGCACCTCTGGGTGGACTCTACCCTCCAAACTTTTGATTAGTGCATTAACCATTTGCGCCACCCAGGGATTCCAGATGATATATGTTGTCGTGGGCCGTCGGATCCATTCTGACTCCTAGTGACCCCATATGACAAAGTAGAACTGCCCCATAAGGTTTCCCAGGATGTAGTCTTCACTGGAGCAGATTGCCTGGCAGGTTCTCACCACCCACCTTTTGGTTAACAGCTCAGTGCCTAACCATTGCGCCACCAGGACTCATTAGATGTATATAAACCAAAGCAATTAAACCCACAGTCATTGAGTCGTTTCTGACCATAGCCACCCTATAGGACAGAGTAGAACTGACCCATAGGGTTTCCAAGGAGTGGCTGATGGATTCAAACTACCAACCTTTTGGTGAGCAGCCGTAGCTCTTAACCACTGTACCACCAGGGCTCCTAGATGTATATAATATAGAGTATATCAGATAAATATAGGGAAGGAGGGCAGCGATTGAATATATATCACAGTAAGGCCAAGAGGTAGACTTGTATTATTGCATTTTGTAGGTGAGGAATGGAGGCTAGGAGAGGTTAAGTCACTTGCCTAAAGCCACACAGCTAGCAGGTGGCAGAACCTATAACTGAATCCAAAGCATGTTGCTTCACTATTAGCCTTCAGTGTCTGCGATGCCGAGCACTTCCCTGGCCTTCTGCTTCTTTAAAGGCTGGAATGGGGACTAGAAAGAGGTGATGGACACAGGGTGGGCCCTGCAGACCCCCCTCCATCCTCCTCCACACTGCTCTCTGCCCTTGGCAAAGACTGGCAGGCACCATCAACAGGATACCCTGCCTTCTAGCAGCCTGTGGAATCTGCCCAACAGAGAGCTCAGGAAGGCAGTGGGAGGGAAGGAGAAGAAGGGAGCCAGGGCGTTTTTTATCTTCAGCTTACTTCTGGGAGCTCATTTCCAACCAGCTGCATCCCTCTCTACTCCTGAGTTTTGGGAACCACTGGCTCTTGTTGCCCGCCAGGTGTAGGGGTGGTGACATCTCTGCATTTTCTCTGGTTCCCCCTTACCTTGTCCCCACACTCAGAATCAGCCCCTTTACTAAATTCCCCTTAAGTGACTTGATTTGTTTAGCCATTTTTAATGATGACTCAAGGGAACTAGGGACATATAGGTCACCCTTGTTTAATGCCAGAGAGGCACTCCAAGAAATACACCGGGGCTGGAGCCCTGGTGGTATTGTGGTTAAGAGCTTGGCAGCTAACCCAAAGGTCGGAAGTTCAAATCCACCAGCCACTCCTTGGGAACTCTATGGGGCAGTTCTGCTCTGTCATATAGGGTCACTATCAGTTGGAACTGGCTTGACGGCAACAGGTTTATCAAGGACATGGGTGCTATATGGCACCATTATACCATAGTCCCCATTGAGGTGAGTGCTGTCTTTGTAATTTATCACCCACAGTAAGGTAATTACATACAATCAGGCATTTTAACGGAGAATATTTTACCTATGCAGAAGGCTTTAAAATTTTTAGAATGGTAGATGAGGTTAAAGGAGCCCTGGTGTTGCAACGGTTAAGCACTCAGCTGCTAACCAAAGTGTTGGCTATTCAAACCCACCCAGCTGCTCCACAGAAGAAAGACTTGGCGACCTCCTCACCTAAAGATGACAGCCAAGAAAACCCAGCAGGGCATTTCTATTCCATCACATGGAGTCTCTAAGAGTGGAATTCTTCTTGACGGCACCCAACAACAAGAAGATGTTAGGCTTAAAACATGACCTTAGGTGCCCTGGCCTGGCGTGGCTATAAAATTCACATTGAACAGCCCAGCAAATAAAAGAACCACACATTCATTTATCTTTCGAAAAATGAGCCAACTATTTGCTGAGAAACAAAACCTAGACATAGGAAAACAAAGGATGTTAATTGTGGAAAAATACTGCAAGGCAAATAAGCAAAAAGATTGGCAACCACCCTGAAACTCAGGAAGCAGCATCAAAGATGAGTGCTCAGTGCAGAGAGTAAAAGACAGCGTTCATTGCTCTGTGCTGGCTGCCTGGTGCTCCAAATGTCAGCATGCACAAGGCAGTGCTAAATGAGATATGTCTATGTCACTGGGCACGTTGAACCAAAGTCCAGTGCTTTCTAAATCAATCCTCTTATATCAATGGATGGTAGCCAAGCCTTTGGTAGGTCTGTTTCAGCCTTAGAGCTCTGCTTTGCAGCAAGAACCATCAAGTTTCACATATCCGTGGGCTCCATTCACTTCATGGTCTATCTATATGGTGCCCCCTGCAGTTCAAGTTGTGCAGTGCTGAGCCAGTGTGGACGTATGTGCTGACCCTGAATTCAGAGCAGTGATGAACCTGGGTAATAATTACAGCTGGCAGATCATAATAGCAGTTGTATTTAGTAAGTATCTACTAGGTGCTGGGCATTGTGCTAGAAGCTTTCTGCATGTTACTTCTAACTCTTATAACATTTCAGCATGACAGACTTTAACGTGACCTGCAATGATCCCTGAATTCTGGTGTTCTCACTCTTGTATAATCCCTTCTTGCTGAGTGTGGGAGGAACTTGTGACCTGTTTCCAACCAAGAGGATATGGCAAAGAGGATGGAAAGTCACACTCTGACTTTATTATGTAAAAGAAGACTTTCTCTTGTTAACAGATGCACATTCTCCCTTGCTATCCTTGAAGAAGCAACGTGCCATGTTGTAAGAGGGACTATGGAGGAGCCATGTGGAAGAAACTGTTGATAGCCTCCAGAAGCTGAAAACAGTCCCTGGCTTGCAGCCAGCAAGAAGCCAGAGCCCTCAGACTTAACAGTCACAAGGAAATAAATTGTACAAACAACCAAAGTAAGCTTGGAAGTAGATCCATGACCAGCAGAGCCTCCAGATGAGAACTGAGCCCTGGCTGACTCCTTGATTGCAACCGTGCAGAGAACCCAGCCAAACCATGCCAAACCCGTGACCCACAGAAACTGTGACTATTAAGTGTGCACTGTTTTAAGCTACTAAGTGTGTGGTCATTTGTAATGCAGCAGAGAAAACTCATACATTTAGTGAGGTCAGAATTAATCTTACCATTTCACAAATGAGGAAATGGCAGCTCAGGGAGATTGGAAGACTTATACAAGGACAAAAAGCTCATGAATGGTGTACCTGGAGCTTGAACCAAGGTGTGCTGAGCTCATGAATGGTGTACCTGGAGCTTGAACCAAGGTGTGCTAGTCCTGGGGACCAACCAAAGTTTGCAGACTTCACCATGCTGCACACCTGAGGTGCTAGGGTCCTTTCACTGAAGTGCAAACTCACCCAAGAGCCCCAGAATCTGTTCTCTAGAGGTCAGACTAGAGGTAAGAGCCTCTGCTGTTCTCAGTGCTTTACGATCCACTAAGGATGTCTTTAAAGTTCTAAAAAGCAAAAATGTCACCGTCATGACATCTTGGATCACGTGCCTGATCCAAGCCATGGTCTTTTCAATTGCCGCATATGCATGTGAAAACAGGACAATGAAAAAGATGGAAGAAGAATTGTTGATTTGGACTATGGTGTTGGCGAGGAATACTGAATATACCACAGACTGCCAGAAAAAGGAACCAACCAGTCTTAGAAGAAATACAACCAGAATGATCCTTATAAGCGAGGATGATAAGACGTCAGCTTGCTTACTTTGGCATATCATCAAAAAATCATCAGGAAAGACCAATTGCTAGAAATGGACAAAATTGTTGGTAAAGTAGAGGGTCAGCAAAATGGACCCTCAATAACAGAGGGAAACCCTCGATGAGAGGAATGGACACAACAGCCACAGCAAATAGATACAAACATATCAACAATCATGAAGACGGCACAGGACCAGGCAACACTTCATTCTGTTACACACAAGGTCGTCATGAGTCAACATCAACTTGACAGCAACAAACAATAGCAACAACGGGAACGTCTAAGTTTCTAAAGATCAACTCAAACAAGCAATTTATGCCCTGAGAAAGCAAGATAGACAGGGCTCTGGATTCAGATGCAGGATAAAACCAAAAACCAAAACGTACTGGTGTCAAGTGGCCCTATAGAGATCTTATATATCAAGTATAATCTCACTCAAGTCACTTAACCTCGTGGAATTCTTCTGCTTACCTATCAGTTGTGCTGTCACTCTGGATTACAACGTCATATGGGTCTATAGCAGTGGCATCACTAGGGGAGTGGACTGAGGGTGCAAACGGCACCAGATGGCACTGTCGGGGCGGGGGGCACCAAAATGACTGTCTATAAAATTTTTGTGCAGTATTTCAGCAGAAATTTATTATTTTTTATAAAAATATCCCTGTGGTTAGTTATAACAACAAACGTTTTTCATAAGCCTGGCTTACATGTATCGATATACCTACAAGGCTAAAACTCTATGCTCTTTTACTTTTTGAACTTTCTGATGTACTCCGGTCACAGCTGTCATTATTACCCAATCACAATGACGCTTCGAATCACGTGGTTTCATCTGCAGGTGCTGAGCACACGGTGTTGTTTTCGTTGCTGCGGTCTTTTTATAGTTGCTGATTTTGTCAAATTTTCTGGTGTTTTGGCTACAATATTGTGGTAATTAGTATTTGTGAACCTATATAAATAACTTTTTTGGAATGAAGTAGTAATTAAAGGAGAAGAAGGAGTGATACACAGGAATTACAATTTACAAATAACATTAGTACAAAAAACCTAACTAAGGATTCTGTGTGATCTGGTACGGGAGAGGGTCCACTGGAGTAGGGGGATGACACTATGAGTTACCTCACTGGGTGACACCAGCCCTAGTGACGCCACTGGCCTATAGTCAATATAGATATCCCTCTCTCACAATCAATATAATCAGCAGGATTTGAAGATGTCAGTGTTTCTTTTAAAATAAGCTTCATAGCATAGAAATTTCAGGAAAGATTTAAAAGAGTAGGCTCTGGACCTTGATTCCATGGTTCAAATGCCAGGTCTACCACTTATGAATTATGTGATGCTTAGTAATTTATATAGCTCTCTGTGCTTCTTTCTTCATCTATAAAATGCAGCTAATAGTACCTAACACACAGGCCTGTTTTCAAGGAATTAATTTTGAGAAAGTAATACATGTAAACTTCACGATAAATGAAAATTGTTCAATTGACATTACAAAAAACCTGTTGCATGAGTAGCACCTGGGGTCTTAAAAGCCTGTGAGCTGCCATCTAAGATACACCACGGGTCTCACCCCTTGGAGAGCAAGCAAGAACGAAGAAAACTAAAGACACAAGGGAAAGATTAGTCCAAAGGACTAATGGACCACATCTACCACGGCCTCTGCCAGACTGAGTCTACCACCACTAACAGCTCTGACAGGGATCACAATAGAGGGTCCTGGACAGAGCTGGAGAAAAACAGAACAAAATTTTAACTCACGAAAAAAGACCAGGCTTACTGGGCTGACAAGAGACTGGAGAAACCTCTAGAGCATGGCCCCAGGACACCCTTTTAGCTCACTCCTGAGGTTCACCCTTCAGCCAAAGATTAGACAGGCCCATAAAACAAAATGAGACTAAAGGGGCACATAAGCCCAGGGGCAAGAATAGAAGGCAGGAGAAGACAGGAAAACTGGTATTAGGGAACCCAAGGTCAAAAGGGAGAGTGTTGACACGTCATGGGGTTGTTAACCAATGTCATAAAACAATATGTATACTAACTGTTTAATGAGAAATTAGTTTGTTCTGTAAACCTTCATCTAAAGTACAATAAAAAATTAAGGAAAAAAAAAAAAAAACTTGTTGCCATCAAGTTGACTCTGACTCATGGTGCCTCCATGTGCATCCTAGTAGAACTGTGCTCCACAGGGTTTTCAATGGCTGCTTTTTTGGAAATAGATTATCGGGCCTTTCTTTTGAGGCACCTGTGGGTGAACTTGAACTTCTAACCATTTGAATCACCCAGGGACTCTCAATAAACATTGTTATTAAATATAGAAATGATGTTTAAAATGGGACCTCCTAATAGCCAATAAGACAATTCTCTTCCCCCTTTCCTTCTTCCTCCTCCTTTTACTTTAAAGTAAAGGCTAGGCCTGCTTCAGTTGCACCGAAAACGCGTGTTTATTGACAGAATGCCTGTCGTCAAAGCTCATGTGTATTTCTGCATTCACGATTAATTATTAAGCATTATATAAACTTGAAGTCGCCGCTTCATTCTGCCAGCTTTGGGTGGGTAGGGAGTGATTTCTTTCTCTGTAAGGACCACAGATCTCCCCATCGACGGGAATTCTCAGTGATAAGGAGCCACATTTTCCCTGAGAGTGGAAAGAGGGTTTGAAAAAAATAATAATTCCTTTCTACCCCGGTTCCTCATTTATTAGATGGTGCCTCTGGACATGGGGAGGGGATTGCAACATAAGTCATAAATCGGGGGTCCAGGCAGACAATGATTTAATTAACAATTAATTTGATTGGATTTCAGATGGTTTTAGGCTGCATTTGTGAAGCCTTCCTGCAGTCATGATTCACAAATGTTAGCAGGCAATCGATTTACCTGGGCAGCTTGTTAAAAATGCAGATGCACAGGCCCCCAAGACCAGGAGGTCCAATTCAGAACCTCTGGGGTGGCATCCTGGAACCTGCATTATTATGAATCTCTGGGAGGCTCTACTGGTGGCCACCTGAGACCCTTGTTGAGAATTACTGCCCTAGAAGGATGCTGAGGACTCCTGGGTCCCTCTTAGTTCGTGTTGGCTTTCCTTCCCTTGCATTTTTCCAGGATTCCCAGCAAATGATGAAGTCTTCCCGTAGGTACTCTTCTGTAAGAGGCAGCCCAGCCTGCTGCTGACTGCAGGGAGGTGGAGCTCTCTGAGGACGTGAAGCGTTCCCACCCGGGGTGCTGAGGGACCCACTGAAGCAGTGTGGTGTCTACTTATCAAGGAGTGCACAGTTAGGACTTCAAAGCAAGTCCATTGTATCTGAAATATGTAACCCCTACTTGGGGGCAGAAGACAGGGAGGAAATCTGTGTCTACCAACTTTTTTTAAAAATTAATTTATTTATTCATTGTGCTTTAAGTGAAAGTTTACAAATCAAGACAGTCTCTCACACAAAAAGTTATACACACCTTCCTATGTACTCCTAGCTGCTCTCCTCCTAATGAACTGGCATACTCCTCCTCTCCTCCTTGTATTCCCCGTGTCCATTCAACCAGCTCCTGTCCCCCTCTTCCTTCTCATCTTGCCTCCAGACAGGTGTTGCCCACATAGTCTCATGTGTCTACCTGAGCCAAGAAGCTCACTTCTCACCAGTATCAGTATCTATCTTGTAGTCCAGTCCATTCCCTGTCTGAAGAGTTCACTTCGGGAATGGTTCCCATCTTGGGCTATCAAAGGGCCCAGGGACCATGGCATTCAGGGTCCCTCCAGTATCAGTCAGACCATTAAGTCTGGTCTTTTTATGAGAATTTAAGATTTGCATCCCACTGCTCTCCTGCTCCATCAGGGATTCTCTGTTGTGTCCCTTGTCAGGGTAGCAATCTGTGGTAGCTGGGCACCATCTAGTTCTTCTGGTCTCAGGCTGATGTAGTCTCTGGTTTATGTGGCCCTTTCTGTCTCTTGGGCTCATAATTACCTTGTGTCCTCGGTGTTCTTCATTCTCCTTTGATCCAGGTGGGTTGAGACCAATTGGTACATCTTAGATGGCTGCTTGCTAGCGTTTAAGACCCCAGATGCCACTCTCCAAAGTGGGATGCAGAACATTTTCTTAATAGATTTTATTATGCCAATTGACCTAGATGTCCCCTGAAACCATGGTCCCCAAACCCCTGTCCCTGCTACTCTGGCCTTCGAAGTATTCTGTTGTATTCAGGAAACTTCTTTGCTTTTACCAACTTTCATTTTGAGAGAGGGCAGCACTTAGGAAAATGAACATTGTAGCATTGATCTTCTTTCGGAGCAGAATATTTCATCCGACTCGCTCCCTTTCAGATTCATAGAAGGGCGAGGTAGAAATGGACGTATTCCCAAAACGGGACATATGTAGGACAAAAGCAGTTTTGAATGTCTTTATACATACAATAGAGGAAGCCCTGGTGGTGCAGTGGTTAAGAGCTTGGCTGTTAACCAAAAGGCCAGAAGTTCAAATCTACCAGCTGCTCTTGGAAACCCTATGGGCAGTGCTACTTTGTCCTATAAGGTCGCTACTAATTGAAATTGACTTGACACCAGCAGGTTTGGTTTTTGGTTTTTGGTTACACAACAGAGAACTATATTCATGTTCAGAAGCTCTTTATTTCATGTACCATCCCGTATACTAGTGTCATCACACGAGCTCTGTCACCAAGTACAACATGCTGTGTTCAGGGTGTTTAGTTATGGGCAAGTTTCATGGCAGGAGCCAGGCCAGGCTCTTTGCAAAGAGCCAATTCTAAGAGTCTAACTGGTATTTTCTATTTAAATACAAAAGGAAAACAGAGGCTCAGTCAACACTTAACTTAGGACCTTGAAAACAAAGAAAATTCATTTGCAAAAACAAATAGTTATAAAGATACTAAGCATGTTAGCTTCTGGAAATTACTGAAAGGTAAAAGGTGAGAAGTAGCTTCGACTGCACAGAAGATATCTTGTATCATGGATAAAATTCACAAAATTTAGAATCTTGTGGTTATTGTCTAAAAGACTCACCAAACCAAAACCAAACCCACTGCCACTGAGTTGATTCCGACTCATAGTGACCCTACAGGACGCAATAGAACTGCCCCTTACAGTTTCCAAGGAACAGCTGATGGGTTCGAACTGCCGACCTTTTGGTTAGCAGCCTGAGCTCTTAACCACTTTGCCACAAAGGCTCCTAAAGACAGAGGTCTTAAAATAAAAATTTTAATGAAAACCAGCTTGTTAATCATGCGAAGAGGAATGGGTGATATTTACATTCATCTTTCGTGCTGTGCTTACTAATTATTAAAAAAAAATTATTAGTAATTACTAATACAGTAAAACCTGTGAAAGCTGGAACCTGTGTAAGGCGGAAACCTGTCAGAGAAGGAAAACTCAAATCCGCTAATACAGAGCAATAGAAAAGTGGTAAGACTGTCAAAGGCAGAAAACTTGCAAGAGCCACTGAAACAAGACAGTCCTGTCGAGTTCCGCCTCTCACAAGTTTCCCTGTAATTACTATTATCTTTTTGGGGGAATACTATTTGATCCATAACAGTGATCCAACACAGAATTACTGACAAGTAGGCAATCTGGTGAGCATCCTATGAAAACTATGTATCTTCACCTTTTAACCCCAATGATCATATTAGTGTCTATATGTTTATTTATGCCTCTGCATTTTGCCAAATTAAATATGTAATGCACAATATAACTATTAAATAGGCCCTCAAAATCATCAGCAGGTGAATCTTTAATTATTTTCATTTTTTAACTGGCCTGTGAAAATCAAAAGTCTGGGCACCAGCAGGAAAACAAAATCAAGGGCTGGGTCCAATGTAAACTCAGTCTTCAAAGGCGGCCAAGATTTGAATGGGCAGCAAAGAAGCTGGAAGGGAGTGAGGCTTAAGGAGGAAACTACTGTCAGTAGGAATCTGCATCATCGTGGCAAGGAAAATGAGTTGCTGTTGGGTCCAAGTCGTGGTGGCCCCATATGTATCGGAGTAGAACTGTCCTCCAGAGGGTTTTCAACGGTTGATTTTTCAGAAGCAGTTTGTCAGGCCTTTCTTCCGAGGCATCTCTGCGTGATCTGGAGATACCAATCTTTCCGAGAGCAGCTGAGCATGTTAACCGTTTCCAACACCCGGGGATTCCAGGATCATCAGAGGGAAAAAAAGCTAACCGTTTATAGGGTCACAGGAAGGAAGGAATCCTATGCTTGTGGGCAATAATTGTCTGCTGTATTTCTTTCTTTTTCAGTGCAAGTAATTTATCAGTATTTAACTACCTTTTTTATGTTGTATACGCACGCGTACATGAAACATTTGCCATTTCAACATCTTTCACACATACAATTTGGTGACATTAATTACATTCATCATGTTGCGCAACCATCCCCACTACCCATTTCCAAATTCTCCCATCTCCCTTAGCAGAAGCTCAGTGTCCCCTAAACAATGACTCCCCCCTACTCCCACCCCTGGTATCCACTCATCAACTTTGGTCTCTATGCATTCCTATTCTAAATGTTTTCTATCAGTGGAATCATATGATATTTGTCCTTTTGCGTCTGACTATTTCACTCAGCCTGATGTTTTCTAGGTTCTTCTATGCCATAGCATGGATCAGGACTTCAGGGCTCTTTGTGGCTGAATAATGTCCCATTGCATGGGTGTGTCACATTCTCTCCATCCATTCATCTGTTGATGGACATTTAGGTTGTTCCCACCTTTTGGCTACTGTGAATAGCACCACAAGGAACATTTTGTTCTCATGCACTCATTCTTTTCTTTTTTTAATTGTGCTTTAGGTGAAATTTTAGAGCTCAAGTTAGTTTCTCATATAAAAATTTATACACATATTGTTATGTGATCCTAGCTGCTATCCCTATAATGTGACTGCACGCTTTCCCTTTCCACCCCAGATTTCCCGTGTCCATGTCCCTTTCTGCTTTCTCATCTCACCTCTGGACAGGAGCTGCCCATTTAGTCTGTGTATCTACTTAAACTAAGAAGCACACTCTTATGCCCCAAACATCTTATGTTTTGTAGTCCAGTCTAATCTTCGTCTGAAGAGTTGGCTTCAGGACTGGCTTCAGTTCTGGGTTAACAGAGTCCTGGGCTGTGTCTTCTGGGGTTCCTCTAGTCTCAGTAAGACCATTAAGTCTGGTCTTTTTACGTGAATTTGAGTTCTGCACCCCACTTTTCTCCTGGTCTGTTTGCAGTACTTCTTACATGTGGTCCTGAAGACGGTGGTAGAATGACAATTAAAAAAACAAAAATGTTTATTTAACCAAGTGTATTAAAAAAGAAGTAGGTTGTTGTTTAGATTGAAACTACCCATTGTCGTCGAGTAGATTCCGATTCATAGTGATCCTGTAGGACAGGGTAGAATTACCCCCTAGGGTTTCCAAGGCTAATCTTCAGTCTTCTGTAATCTTTATGAAAGCACACTGCCACATCTTTCTCCTTGGGAGCCACTGGTGGGTTCAAACCACAGACCTTTGGGTTAGCTGCTGAGTACTTACACTACGCCACCATGGCTCCTTAGGTTGAAACTGATAGTAGTTAATATCAATGACTCACTTTTAGGGAACTGTTCATTTCCTTCAGGATATGTACAGTAAGTTGCATCCCTTGGAAAGGAACAGCAGGTACCTTCCTAGTCCCAAGACACGGTAGGTGGAAACAATGAAATGCCCTTCTTTGATGGAATTCCAACAAGCATAGAGAGAATCAGGGGCCTCATCCAACTGGTAGGAAGAAAACCAGAGAGGCAGTCTCAGGGTGTCTGCCAAAAGTTACAGCCAAACACCAGCGCCTTGACCCCTGAGACTGGTAGGCAGAGTTCTGTCACTAATTCTCTGGGTGACCTTGGTTAAGTTTCTTCAGAACTCAGTCCTCACCACTAGTCCAAAGATGAATGTTCTCTCCGTGTTAGTCTGGGAGTGAGCCCAGCTGCCTTTGCCACGTTCATCCTGGTTCCCCTTGGCAATGTCACTCTCATAATTATAATTCGCATATCTGATTCCCTTTAAGGCTCTAGCAGCTATGTAAGGTCTATTTTGATGCCTGTTAGGGATTGAATTGTGTCCCCCCGAAACGTATGTTGAAGTCCTAACCTCCTGTACTTGTGAACGTGACCCTGTTTGCAAACAGTTATTATCAGTTAGGTTAACATGAGTTCACACCAGAGTCAGATGAATCCTGAGCCCTTCTGAGTGGAGTTATATAAAAGGGAAGAACAGGCACGGAGATACAGTCACACACGGGGGGGGGGGGGGGGGGGGGAGGCAGGGGCGGGGGAAGATACCATGTCAAGATACATCTACAAGTCAAAGGAACGCCAAGGATTGCCAGGAACTGCCAGAAGCTACGAGAGCAGCATGGAATACTTCCTCTCTCAGAGCCTTCAGAAGGAATCAACATGGACTTCTAGCCTTCAGTACCTTGAGGCAATACATTTCTGTTCTTTAAAGCCACCTGCTTTGTGGCATTTTGTTAGGAGACAAAGACAATCCCCACTTATCTGAGCTGAAAACAGGACCAGGGAGACAAGATGATAAGAGATAAGATGACTTTTCAAAGGTTGCCCAGTTAGTAAGTGGAGGTGAAACTTGGACCTAGATCTCCCTGGTGCTGGCTAACCACAGCATTTTCTTAGAAGGAAGCTGTCTCATCTCCTCCTCCTTCCTCTTCCTCTTTTCTCCGATCTGGGTACCAAATCATCAAAATTATAGAATTCACCAGCCAACACAGTAATTTGACTTGAGACACACTGGGTGGCAAAACCACTCAGGTTCCTCCCAGCCCTGAAACTGTTGATTTTTTTTTTTTTTTAATTTTTTTTTAACTGCAATATGCTGCAAACATTCCGCCGAGGAATAAACATGCTAAACTCAGTGCGATATTTTAGAAGGAAATTATGATCTGGTCTGAAATCAGAAATGCACAGTGGCATGCGGAGATACCATTCCAAATATTTTAGCCCCAGATAGATTAGACATAAGACAAAAGATGGGCCCCGCACCTAGGCTGCAACGCCATATTTTTGCTTAATGTTTCTGGCCATGTCAAGTAGAACATTCTCATAAAGTTCAATGTATACATTAGCAGGGGGAGAATAAATCATCCATAATTATAATAGCCTTCACCCCGAGAGGCCTTTAGTGTTTCCTTTATAAAAGTTACACGCTGGAGATCGGCACCTCGCTAATAGATCGGTCCTCCCTGAAAATACAATTATGCCCCATGCAGGGCCTGGAAGTAGTTTTGCACGCCTGCTGTCGCTGGGTGTCTCAGAAACAATAGCTTCCTACTTAACCACTGGCTGCCCAGAAGATCTGGTAGGAGATGCTGCTGAGGGCACGGCCTGTTGCAGCCTGGCATGAAGAAAGACTTGCTGGCCAGATAGCATCCCCAGGGGCAGCTGAACTGCAGGCAGGCAAGAATCCCAGGACTCAGGGTCTGAGCATCTCAGGACAGGCTGGGGAGGCCGCTGACCTACACCAGCTCCTCCAGAGACTACCCAGGTGCTGGGTGTGAGGCACTGTGCTAGGTCCTGGTGTATAAGGAGAGTGAAGACAGGGGCTTGATTGCAATGGGCTCTGGGTCTGGTGGGGGCTGTGTCAGTCAGTGGGAGGGCACAGCGTGGAAGCAGGGCCCATTGCTGATCTCCCATTCATGGTGTCGCTGTTAGCAGCCATCCAATCAGCTCCTGACTCATGGCAACCCCAGGAACACGAGAAGTCCTGCACCATCCCCACGACTGGTTACAGATCAGACCTTTGTCCTCTGGAGAGTTTTCTTTGGCTGATTTTTAGAAGTAGATCACTAGGCCTTTCTTCCTAGTCTGCCTTAGTCTGGCAGCTCCGCTAAAACCTGTTCAGCATCATGGCAACAGGCAAGCCTTCAATGACAGGTGGGGAGGTTGCCCCTCATGAGATCCCATTCATAAAAAAACTAAATGGGACCATGGACCTTATGCCCAGGGTACCAGAGACTAATTGTGGAAATGAATTGAAAGGGCTACTTTGCTACATGGAAATACAAGGAAATATAACTGCCTTAGTTTTTTAGGGCAGCAGTAATAAAGTACCACATACTAAAAAAATTTTTTAGGTTGTTTAAAATAACAACAGTTTATTCCCTCCAAGTTCTAGAGGTAGAATCCTAATTCGGGGTCACACTCTCTCAAAACCTCTAGGGGGAGATTTTTCCCTGTCTCTTCCAGCTTCTGATGTCCCCAGGCACTCCTTGGCTAGTGGCAGCATCACTCCAGTTTCTGCCTTTGTCTTCACATGGCTATCTTTCCTCTGTGTCTATGTCTCGTCTCTTCTTATGAGGACACTAGACACTGTAAGGTTACTATAAGTCAGAATTGACTGGACGGCAATGGGCTTGGAGTCCCTGGAGATAAGCCCTGGTGGCACAGTGGTTAAGCACTTGGCTGCTAAGTGAAAGGTCTGCAGTTTGAACCCACCAGCTACTCCATGGGAGAAAGATGTGGTAGTCTGCTTCCTTAAAGATTACAGCCTTGGAAACCCTGTGGGGGCAGTTCTACCCTATCCTATGAGGCAGAATCGACTCCACAGCAGTGGGACTGGTTTTGGCAATCTTTATAGAAGCAGACTGCCACATCTTTCTCCTACAAAGCAGTTGGTGGGTTCGAATTGCTGACCTTTCAGTTAGCAGCCAAGCTCTTAACCACTGTGCACCCAGGGCTCGCTCATTCCCATGAAGATTACAGCCTAGGAAACCCTATGGGGCAGTTCTACATAGGGCTGCCTTGAGTCGGAATTGACCCAGGGCAACAGGTTAAGGGAGTCACTGGATTAGGGCCCGCCCCGATCCCTTACGGCCTCATCTTAACTTGATGACATCTGCAAAGACACAGTAACAGGCACTGAGGGTAAGACGTCAACACATCTTTTTGTGGGACATAGCTTAACCCATAACAATAATAATTTTGGAAACCCTGTTTTTCCATTTCTTTACTTTTAAATAACCCATTAGGAGGCCCAGGCCTTTGTCAGTCTCTCAGAGGCCACCACAGTTCTGCCCCTGGGGCCCTCTTTCTAGTTTCTTCTCCACCGACTGGCATCCACCCACTTCTGGCAGAGATGGCTGGCCGGCTGCTCCCATATTCATCCTTACCTTCTTTCTTTTCAACTTTTGACGTTACTGTGCAGAAAAAAGACTTCACTTCCTAGCTCCTTTGCAGCTAGCGTTGGTCTTGTTGATGGTATCTTAGCAGGAGCTGTCTTTGGGACCTGCAGTAAGGCTGCCTGATAGAGGGAAATGTCTCCATTGGGAGCAGCACTCTCTGTTACACTTTGCCCCTCCTCTGTCCTGGAAGGGGGATGTGAGAGCTGGAGCTCCAGCAACTATCTTGGGTTATAAACTCTGACTCTGACGATGGAAGAAGGCACAGGATGATGGAGCGGAGAGACAGGCACTCAGATCCCTGAACTCTGTGGGAATAGCCAGAGCAGGCCTTGGTGCTTATTTTCAAACTCTTTAATGGGGGAGTGAGGGTTAGGAGAAATAAACCTCCATCTCACTTTAGCCACTGTTGTTTGTTTTTATAATTTGCTTTGATCCTAATCTTAACCGATATGCACATCTAAGAGATGCCCACTTCCACTGGGAACTGAAGCCTTTCCAATAGAAATAAATAGTAATGCAATAAAAGTAATTATAGCAATAACCGCTTCCATGCATTTAGAAATTTTCTATACGCAAGACAGTTTTATACTAATTGAATCAGATCCATTTTCGTGTAATTCTCATGACCACCATTAAGGCCTTTTCCTATGCTCCCCTTTCTTTTGCAGATGAAGAAACTGATGTTTAGACAAGTAACTTGGCCACAGGCCATGGTGGGATTCCAGGGTAGCTCTGTCAGGCTCCATAATATTTAAATAAGTTAAGTTCTCTCTGGTCCCATCCATTCAATAAATATTCATATGCCAAACATTGAGCTTGGTTCTGGAGAACCAGGGCTGACAAATTCCTTGCCTGTGTGGAGCTTCAGGTCCAGCTGATTTGGTCCTTAAATTACTTATTCACTCATAAAGCATTCATTGAGCATTTACTGCACGCAACGAAGACAGATAACATGAGATCCCTAACCTGGGGCACTTGTAACTTGGGAAAGGAGAGAGATGGTTCACAAAAAAAATTGCAATGCCTAGTGTCTGAGAAGGGTCAGATAAAAGGGGATATTGCCCAAATGAAAGGAGGGGAGTTTTGCCTGAGGCTGTCAGGGATGGCTTCAAAGTGAACTTGATGCTTGAGCTCAGCTTGGGGTCTCTAAACTCCTTGCAGCTGAGTTGATTCTGACTCATAGCAACCCTACAGGACAGAGTAGAGCTGCCCCATAGGGTTTCCAAGGCTGTACTCTTTATGGAAACAGACACCACATCTTTGTCCCAAGGGCAGATGGTGGGTTCGAACTGCTGACCTTTCAGTTAGCAGCCGAGTTCTTAACCTAGGATGTAAGATTTCCAGGTGGTTGTCTGCACGTGTTTGGCCTCTCCTTGAGTTTATTACACTCTTTGAGGGCAAGAGCTGCACCTAAACCTCAGAAGGTGTTTATCACAGGTATCTAGGCACCCCAGCAAAGTGAGATATGACCATGGCCCAAGGACCAAAAAGATTTTTGACAGACCTTTATTCACACGAGAGGGACTTCTGTCTTACCATTCCACTAGCCCAGTGACTTTCAGAATGCAACCCATCCCGGCAGGATGGACATCACCTGGGAACTTGCTAGAGTTATAAATTACGGGGCCCCCGCCCCTGGACTACTGAATCAGAAAATCTAAGGATAAGGCCAACAGTCTGTGTTTTAACAAGTTCTGCAGGGGTTTTTGATACACGCTAAAGTCTGAGAACCACCAGACTGGAGAAATTATTCTCCATGGAAACTTAATTTTCAAACTATTTTGCTCCTTCTGCACAGTACCCAGGAGCCCTGGGGCGCAGTGGTTAAAGCGCTCAGCTGCTATCCCAAACGGTGATGGTTCAAACCCACTCGCCACTCCACAAGAAGAAGATGTGGCAGGCTGCTTCCTTAAAGGTTACAGCCTTGGAAACCTTATGGGGCAGTTCTGCTCTGCCCTACAGCATCGTCATGAGTCGGAATTGACTGAATGGCAGTGAATTTGGGTTTGTTTTTCGGGGGCACAGTACCTAGATGGAACTGAAACATTAAATGTTGTGAGACGCTAGCAATGAGAAAGACATGATGAGAAAACAATACAAAACAGCACAGCCTTTGCTTGAAGGGAGAAAAACTCCCTGGAAGAAATGGCCAACCGAAAGGAATCTTTGAAAACTTTAACTCACCCTACACCAACACCTTTGCTTCTCCTTGTTCAACCCTGAAGTCTCACTGGACTGCTGGGAAAAATATTCCCCTAATCTCCCACTGAAGCCTTGGTGGCGCAGTGGATAAGAGCCTGGCTGCAAACCAAAAGGTTTGCAGTTAGAATCCACCAGCCACTCCTTGGAAACCCTATGAGGCAGTTCTACTCTGACATACAGGTCTCCATGAGCTGGAATTGACTCGATGGCAATGGCTTTGTTTTTTTCTTTGGGAGGGAGGGGGCTTAATCTCACAGTTTCCTATATCTTGCCACATCTAAGGGCCACCTGTACTATGATTTTTGTGTGTGTGTGTGAAAATATGAAAACCCTGGTGGTGTAGTGGTTAACTGCTACGGCTGCTAATCAAAAGGTCAGGAGTTCAAATCCACCAGGCGCTCCTTGGAAACTCTATGGGGCAGTTTTACTCTGTGCAACAGGGTCGCTGTGAGATGAAAATGACTTAATGGCAACGGGTTTGGCTTTGGTTTTTTTGGTGTTAAAATATACACAACAAAGCATACACCAGTTCAACAATATCTACATGTGCAGATCAATACCACTGGTTACAGTCTTCATATTGTGTCATTATTCTCACTATCTCTACCCATAGTGTTTCACCACCATTAACTTAGACTCTCTGTTTCTTAAAGTTCTCATCTGTGCTTTAGGGTGACCGTAGTCAACTTGATCACATATAGATAATTCTTTAAAAGAGCAAAATGTTCAAGGCTGACATTCTTTATTAATTGAGCTAAACTGTTGATTTGTTTACAGATGACTTCATGGGGTCATTTTGGTTCAAAGGTTAAAAATTATTTCAGGACGATAGATACAGGGATTTACCCTGTCAGTAGATCCAGTAAGTCTCGTTTCCATAGGAATTCAACGTTCTGTTCTATATTTTTTCTCCTTTTGATCAGGATTTATCTATTGGGTCCTTGATCAAAAGTGAACTATGATATTCTTAATAGCTTTTTTAAAAATCAATTTACTTAGAGAACTAAACCAAAAAAATTAAATAAATCTAATTAAAAAGGAAAAATGCAAATCTCTTCTGTAAGTGAAAAACAAAATTACTTGCCACAGGTACCAGATATGACAGGTACAATAAAGATGAAACAGTGTTATTAAATTTCAGCTGAAAATTGTTGCCTGCCCAAGATTGTAAGTCCCCATTCTTCTTTCTCTTTATTAACAGCATTAGCGAGTGTTCAAAAGATGTGACGACTTGTACCAAGCTGAGGTGTCCTCCTTGACGTAGACGTAGGTATAGAAAAGAGAACTGAAGAGGAAATTGCCCTATCACTTAGTGATTTGGGGTTCCTTTGTTTTTTTCAGGAGTTCCTGAGTAGTGCAAATGGTTATTGTGCTCATCTGCTAACTGAAAGGCTGGAGGTTGACATCTACCCAGCTGTGTGTTGGAAAAAAGGCCTGGCCAGGTACTTCTGAAAATTCAGCCATTGAAAACTCTATGGAGTACAGTTCTACTCTGACACACATGAGGTTTCCATGACTTGGAATCGACTCAACAGCAACTGGTTTGATTCTTATAGTGGCATCTTGGATCCCCCTGCTATTTTCTCATATCTCCCATCCCCACTTTAGGAAACACTGTTGGTTTGGGTTGAGCATTGCATTTGGAGGAAGAATCCCTGAGTTAACACTTGCAACTTCCCTGTTACTTTGTGGGGAGCTCGAAACAGTCACTTAATCTCTTTGCCCTTAAGAGGATCCTCTGCCCAACCTCTAAGGTTATTGTGGAAGTTAGGAGAAAACGCATGGAATACAAAGGTGCAGTGTCATCTCATCAGACTCCTCTTAGGTTGCCTCGTTCCCCATTTTCTGCTTGAGTCTGTCTTTCCTCTTTCCTAGCATTCCCAAGAACCCCGAGAGTGTGCCCAATCTCTCTGCACGCCTCCAGGATTTCCAGCTGCCCAGGTTACAATCTTCATAAGCACCGTTCCCTCCTTGGTTACTTGCAGCCTCCAGAGGCAAGACTAAAGAACAGGGAGGTAAACAAAGCCCACATGCTGGTGGGGCACCCTGAGCAACAGAAATGCCTCAAGAAGTTTGCTAAGCAAACAAACAGCAAATTCTGTCCAAACATAATTAGCAAAGGAGCTGAGGTAAAGGCAAGCTCAGGCGTGCACAGAGGGGAGGTCAGAGCAGACAGCCTTAACTGCATACCTTACTTCGAATGAGCACAAGGCCGTTGGCCACAGGTCACAAAGAAAGGACTAGGTTTTGGGGAAAATAATATGAATACGGATAAGACCAACAATAGTCATTAAAACAACCATCAATTCCTGAGCACCAGCTATGTGTCATGCATGTAGAGTCCCTACTCCCCTTTCCTCCCGGCATGATTTCTCACCCCATTTCGCAGAAGAGAAAACAGGATCAGAGAAGTTAAGTGTTCCATGCAAGGCCACATATGTTCTAGATGCAGAACTTGAATATAAACTCATGTCTGTCTGTCTGCATCTAAACTCAACAGATATATTGAATACCAATCTCAGACAGCGAGTGGTGGGAGGAGATAACAGAAGTGAGCTGCAGGACGGGGAGAAGCAGATACAGCAATTCTCCAAGAACAGCTTGGCGCCATATTTATTTCTCAAAGCAAAGTGCACTGGCGCTGGGGACAGCGTGTGAGATAAATCCATAAAGATAACTCAACCTTGGCACTGCTGACAATTTGGGTTGGATAATCCGTCCTTGGAGGAGGAGGTTGTCTTATGCATTGTAGGATGTTGAGCAGCATCCCTCAGAAGCCCTGGTGGCACAGTGGTTAAAGAGCTCAGCTGCTATCCAAAAGATCAGTGGTTCAAACCCACCAGCTGCTCCACGGGAGAAAGAAAAGATGTGACAGTCTGCTTCCGTAAAGATTACATCCTTGGAGACCTTATGAGGCAGTTCTACCCCATCCTATAGGGTGGCTTTGTGTTGTATAATTGGCTCAATGGCATGCGACAACAACAAGAGGCACCCTCATTGAGGAGCCCTGGTGATACAACGGTTAACCACTCGGCTGCTAACCAAAAGGTTGGTGATTCTAAGCTACCTGGTGGGTCTGCATCAGAAAGACCTGATGATCTGTTTCTGTAAAGACTACAGCCTAGAAAACCCTCTGGGGCAGTTCTACTCTGTCACATGGGGTCGCCATGAGTTGAAATTGACTCGATGGCACCTAACAGTCTTCCCCACTGCCAGCGGGACAACCAAACATGTCTCTAGACATTGCCGACTGCCGACTAGGGAGCAAAATCACAAAACTACCCCTGGTTGAGAACCACTGGGATAGAGAGATGAGATGTAGACACCAATCAAACAATTATCTTTTATTTAGTTTAGCAATTGTTTATGGTGCACCAACCATGATCTGAGCTCTGTGTGACTACTAAGAACTCAGAAATGAAGAAGGAGACACTCCTGCCCTCAATGAGTTCCAAGTGTATCAAGACAGCTTGAAATTTACTGAAAACACCACTGACTGAGTCCTTCATTTTGACTTTACAAGCAAAAAAAGAAAGAAAAGTTTCTGGAAATTAGAATGTGGTTATATAAGCTAACTTGATTTTTTTTTTTTTTTAATGCATATACTGTTATTTCAAATTATTTCAAAATAAAGCTACATTTCCACAGGCCAGAGGCTATTTTCTCATAATTTTCTTCTAGTATTGTTTTTCCTGTATTTTTTATGAGTTTCGATGTTATTACCAAGTTTTCAGCAATCATTAGGTAGTGCCTGCGACATAATTGAACACGATTTTATTACCCCAGTGAACAGATATAAATATTTAATTCTTCTGCTCCGCATGACAATGTATATTTTTTGGACTAATAAATTTCTTTATTGGATTGCCCATAGTATGGGCCCTGTCTGCCAATTTGCCTGTGTGTCTTCTTCACTGCACTATCAAATACATTAATGCCGCTTACAATCCTAAGAGGGGCATTTGTTTTTAATGCTAAAGCAAACTGCTCCAACCAAGATGAAGTACCAGGTGGTGTTTGGCTCACCGTTGCTGATTCTTTAGAGTGGTTTCCGAAGCAAGCGGGAGCCACAGAATTTCTCCAGAACACCGCAGGGGGGCCCTTCACCCTGGCCCCTACAAAGCTCCTCTTGGAAGCTCTAGGGTCCAGTGAAAAGCAAGTGTCACTTCAGAGACAGCTTGAGGACCTCGACCTCATTTTCGGAGCACAGCAGTCTAACCTCCCAGAGAGGCTGAGGGAATAAACATATAGCCCTGAGCTATTAATAACACGATGCGAAAACAGCACGTTTTGGCAGGTCGGGGCTGTGGTTCAGCCTGTCGAAGGTATCACTTCCATCCATGGTGTGTGAAGATGCCTAAGGCATTTGTGAAATTCTTTCTAATACCACTGATTAACCTCCTGTCTGTCTTTTTTTTTTTCCCCCTTCTGGTCATCATGGGGGTATCATTAAAAAAAAAAAAAAAATTGTATAAATTGAACTACAAGCTACCTATATGATTTGAAAGAAGAGCCAAACAACTTTTTTTTTTAAGTTATGGTCACATCAGTTAGCTAGGAAACAGTGGCTAAGAAACAAGTCCTATTTAGCAAAAAAAAAAAAAAAAAAGGATGACTAAATAGAGGCTGAACACCCTGGCCAAATGCAAAATGTTAGTGCTACAAAATGGCCTTATCGGATTTTGTTTGTTTGTTTGTTTAATGGCACTGACTCCAAGGGAAGAAAGTTACACCAAGTTTATTAAGTAACTCCATTTCGTACAGCTTGAAGGAATCCTCTAACTCTTTTACCATGCTAACAAGCACAGCACCACTGACAGACTGGCTGCCAGAGAGATTTCATCCCCACTGGTTTTGTTTATACAGCAAATTGTAGTTTTGTTGTCTGAGGGAATTGGGAATGGGGGAATTTGAAGAAAAGTGGAAGAGAGAGAAACTTCACTGAAACAGAACAAAACAATTCTTTTCTAACAAAAGCAACTGCTTCGACTTCCTCTCCAGCAAGCTGCCTGTAGAACAAGTGGCCTCTGGCAGGCGAACTGACTTCCCTCGGCAGGTGCAGAAGAGTGGGCCCCTGAGAAGGGAAGACTCTAGGGGAACCAATGGAGGAAGAGGAGATGCTTCCCCAAACAGCCATCAGGCCCAAGATGGATGGGTTTCATAAGCTCACCGCTCAAACCACACAGAGAAAAGGGTTAGATAGCCCAGGTCCCTGGAAATTAGAGTCCAGAAAACACACGTGTGTGCATAACCCATGTGGTGTATGAGGACGCTGTTTAAACACACACCAACACATGCACATGCCTCTTTCACTTTTGACTCTACAATTTATGTGAGAAAGATCTGTACCACTAGGTGGGGAAGAGGCAGATAACAAAGTCCCACTTTGCAAACTGGCTAAGCCCCCAGGGGCACTTTGTCCCTATCCTACCTCAGGTCAGTTATATGCTCCCCCATGCGAAAATATGTCACCAGTTACCGGTTGCTGTCAACTCCAAGTCATGGCGACCCTATGTGTGCCAGAGTACAACCGTAATCCATAAGGTTTTTTCTTTTTATTGTTGTTGAAAATGTGCACAGCAAAACATATACCAGTTCAACAATTTCTATGTGTACAATTAACATGGAACATTCTGTACTGTTTCATAACTGAACTAGTTGTTGTGTGCCATCAAGTCAATTCCGACTCAGAGTGACCCTATATGAAGAGTAACTTCCCCACGGAATATCTTAGGCTGTAATATTTATGGGAGCAGATCGCCAAGTCTTTTCTCCCTTAGAGCCCCTGGTTGGGTTCAAACCACCAGCCTTGCAGTTAGCAGCTCAGCACTTAACCATTGTGCCACCAGGGCTCCTTCCATAGGGTTTTCAATGGCTGATTTTTTGGGCAGTAGATTGCCAGGCCTTTTCTTCAAGGCACATCCAGGTAGACTCAAACCTCCAACGTTTTGATTAGCGGCTGACCATGTTAACCGTTTGCACCACCCAGAGCAACAACACTGGGCTCTAGACAGTTCCTAAAATGTTACATGAACCCTCCAACCTCCAGAGCTTTGCATAGTGCTTTCCCTCCGTCTGAAACACCATTTCGTCCCTTCTCTGACAAGTTAGCTCCTTGCCTACCCATGTTATCACAGCTTTAGAGCTCCTTCTCCCAGAAGTGCCCCTCTGAAGTCCTGGGCTAGGTTGTTTTTCGAAAGACTCAGATAGACCTCTGTTTCTTTTCTTAGGAGCAATCGTCTCAGTTTGAAGTTATACCTTCATCATGGTGATTATTTGGTTTATGTCCATTTCACTGCTAACCTGTAAGCTCCTTGTCAGTCTGGAGTAGAATCTACACCTTCAGTACTTGGCATATAATAGGTGTACAGCCAATGTCTGATGAAGGAATGAATGAATGAGTGAATGAATGGAACGCTGGGGAGCAGGGGCATCCCATTTGCTTCTTGCTAGCACGGGGCAGTAACTGAATACAGGCTTGACTGTTACTATCAGTTTGGCTCGCCGTCCTAATCGACCACCTCGGAACCCGGCAGGTCAGTGTTCACCATCCCCTATTGTAAATTATCTATTGACAGACTTTGTCTTTCCCATTAGATTGGCTCATGCATTTCTTTCATCCCAGTGTCTAACAAAGGTGTTCAATACATGTATACACAAGGAAGAAAATAAGGGAAGAATACACAGTCTACAATCTAGGGGGCAAAGCTAAACCTGTCTTGGGTGGTCATTTGTCGTGTGGTGTTCTCATGGCATGGTGGGTGTGTGTGGAAGTCTCGGATCCTGACTGACATGGAAATCCCCTCGCCCTCCTGGGTCTTTCCGTTATGTCCAAGAAGCTTTTCCTCCTGATGATGCCAGAGTTTCCCCTGTTTGACAAGAACAGAACTAACATGAAGTTGTACCGTGAAATCCATATGGACTCTAACTGGCTTTCCATTGCCGTTGTAAGTGTCCCACTTGAAACAAGAAGGTGCTGCCAATACAGAAACTTGGAGCCACTCGGAAACCCACTGATTGATTCCTAAATATTAAGATATCAAGAGCCACATGAGGCAGGGCAATTAATACCCTGAGTACAGAAAGCACCACCTACCCAGTTCCAACACTCCAGGTTTCAAGAGCGACACCTGATTTTATGTAGACAGATATATGCAGACACTGAGTATGCAGCTCTGTGTTTCCACATGTCAGGAAAAGCACCATCTTAAGCATATTCTGAATAATTCACTCAGGCAAAGGTCTGATAAACAGATGTCGGTAACACGATGGTTCTGAAGGTGCCATTTTTCTGACATGAAAACAAAATCCCTGCTTAAAAGCCAGATGGCAAATAAACCCCAGTCATCACTTAGGCTCACACAGGGAACTCAAGCACATTTTTCATCAATTCCCACTTTATATTTAACACAGTAAATACAACAGTGAAGTACTGCATCTCTTCCTTCTCAATCCATCTCATCCGTGAGGGTTAATCTCTACTGGGTCTGAAGCAGTATTTACTCCAAACAAGCAAATGGGCTTCCATGTAACAAATTATCTCTTTGCAGAAACAACAGAAAATTCTGTATGCTCAACTGTTTTAGTTTACTGAAGGTTGCCAGAAACAGATCTTGCAAAAATATCTATTTTTCCCCGCAGCCTCTCACACAATAACTGAGGAACAGAGAGCACCCCATCACATATATAAAAGCCTTATCTTGGCTTGCTTCAGGTAGACATGAACTTGCTGCCCTTCTGGGCTGAGGGTTATGATCTGAAGATGAGTCCCAGGTACCACTAGACTTCTTGGCTCTTGCTTGCTATTTTATCTGATCTTAGCAGGGACGCCCTGTGTAGCCCCTGCCCTGTTGTCACCAGGTGGGGTGTTTCCAGGATGATACTTGTCTTGAGCTGCAATGTTGCCAAAATGGGTGTAGAGAGATGAACTTGGCTGGGAGAGGTCATGTACCTAGTCTGTGTTACTCACCTGTTGTCTGATCTCTCCTCCTTACCTTCCTTCTTTCCTTGTTTTCTCCCTTCTGTACACACTTATTGAACACCTTTGTTAGACACTGGGATGGAAGAAATGCATGAGACAGTCTGGTGGGAAGACAAAGTCTGTCAATAGATAATTTACATTAGGGGATGGTGAGCACTCAGCCGGCAGGTGCAGAGGTGGTCGATTAGGGCAGCAAGCCAAACTGAACCTGTCTATATTCAGTTACTGTACTGTTTCAGCAAGAAGCAAATGCAAGGAACCTGCTCCCCGGTGTCCACTTTTCCCAACTGAATGGCAGTGAGCGGGAGTCAGGTGGATGCAGCACAGATAGGGGAATCGTCTCATGCCCAGGTGCCCTGGACTAAGGGTTCCTGCCTCTTTACGGACCTGGGGAGCAGGGAGAAGGGAGAGGGGTATGAGCAAGGAGTGCAAAAGTACTGAGTCAGCGTGATGAAACGCAGGTCTTGGCAGAGAGGCCTGGGAAGTGCCTCAGCTAAGGACCCTTAGAAGAGGAGGTCTCTGAATGGAGGTGCCTGGACTAGGGGTGTAGGTATGCCTATAAGCATGGCTGGGCTGGGAAAGGCCAGAGGGGGTGGGAGCTGAGTCCTCCACTGCACCTCCTCTAGAAACTGCAAGGCGCTGGCTGTGCGCCAAGTCTGGGGTGGGGACGCACTGTGAGTGCCTATGGCTGGGCCTGAGTTCACAGGCAGGATTTTGATGTGGTGCTGGACTCTCGGTGAATACAACTTAGAAGTATACAGTGGCCACGCCAGGAAATACAGTACCGAAATCCACATAATCTCGGTGGCGGAAAGGAATGTCAGGAAGGCTCTCTGGTTCTAACGAACCTTCTTGGGAGACCTCTTAAATTGTATCCATGCATTCGGGTGATATTTTCATAGTGCCTGTTATGTGCATAGCACCTATCTGCCTCCGTAAAAATTACGGCCAATTCTTAGTTCAATGAAATGAATGAGACCAGATGGGCAGCTCGTGTCCAAAAGCAGGACGAGAAGGTAGGAATGGACAGGAACTGGATGACTGGACACAGGGAATCCAGGGTGGAAAGGGGGAGCGTGCTGTCACATTGTGGGGATTGTAACCAATGTCACAAAACAATGTGTGTGTAAATGTTTGAATAAGAAATTAACTTGAGCTGTAATCATTCACCTAAAACACACACACAAATATATATATATGTGTGTGTATCTATATACATATAAAGAATACAGCCAAGAGAACCCTACAGAGAGGCCCTACTCTGTAACACATGGGGTCACCGTGAATTGGAACTGACTTGACATCGAGTTTTAATGAATATCACGTATAAGGCACTGGGGATTCAGCATTGGCAAGATATACATGGCTTCCTGTCCTCAGGGAGCTCATGCTATAGAGAGGAAGGCAGGCATTGAAGGGGGATAATCGTGAACTGCCTTATAGGATGCGAAGGAAGAGGAAAGGGTCTAATGAGAGAATGCATGGAGGATCCTACCTTACACCATGGACAGGAAAGCCATCATGGAGGAAGTGATATTAACTATGAGGCCTGAAGAATGAATAGTGCTGCTGCCAGGTGAGGTACAACGGGATACGTTCCAGGCAGAGGGAACCACTGTGCTGTGATGGATGGAACTGAACGAATACCAAAGTGGCTCAAAAACCATGAGTCAGTTAGAGCACCAGACCAGAGTTCAGAAAGGCCAGGCAGAGGAGCTCACTTTTGTCTAACAGCCGCTGAAAAAACTCCTAGTGACCCTCTAGGACGCAGTAGAGCTGCCCCACAGGGTTTCCCAGGCTGAAATCTTTACGGAAGCAGATCATCAGGTCTTTTCTCCTGTGGAGCTGTGGGTGCGTTCAAACCTCTGACCTTTCAGTTAGTAGCCAAGCGCTTAACCGTGTGCCACCAGGGCTCCTCAAGGGCAACTAGAAACCAGTAAACAGTTTTAAGGGGACTAAGTGGGTACTGGTAACAAGATCAGATCTGTGTTTTGAAAAGATCTCTCTCCCTGATGGGAGCCTGGATAAAAACAGGTGACTAGAGTGACTACAGGAAGATCCAGAGAGGATTCTGTGGTGGTTCAGATGGGAGATGATGACAGCTTGGACTAGGTTATTGGAGAGGAGCTGGAGAGAAATGGAGATATTGAATGCATGTTTTATAGTTAGATTTTGAACCTGGTTACACAGCAAGTGAGCTATCCATCGCTCTCTCCAAGTTCACCATACAGCTCAGTATAACAACAACAATAATGATAATATCTATGATAATTATGGAGTCCCTGGGTGATGCAAATAGTTAACACACTTGGCTGCTAACTGAAAGGTTGGAAGTTTGTGTTCCACCCAAAAATGCTGAGGAAGAAAGGCTTGGTGATCTACTTCTGAAAAATTAGCCATTGAATTCTACTCTGACACACACAGGGTCACCATGAGTTGGAGTCGACTCAATGGCTGCTAGTAGTGATAATTACAATAACAAAAATAAAAACTAACTCATAGAGAACTTGTATGTGCCAGGGACTATTCTAACCATCTTATGAGCACCAATTCATTTAATTCTATCAACAACCTTAAGAAGTGGGCACTAAGAATATCCTCGTTTTATAAATAAGGAAACTGAAGCACACAGAAGTTAAATAACTTTGCCTGAGGCCACCAGCTACTAAAGTTAAATATAATTCAAATGGCTGAGGCCAGAACATGGCCTGATAAATTTCTCTCATGCTAAATTACCACCTGAATGCTAGTACTATTAACTTCCAAAATGCCAGCACCTCCTTTTGGTTCCCTACTGCTACTGAAGGTTTATATACTACAAATATAAAAGTGGCATGTAATTTCTCCATATGAAACTGGTGGGATACTAGGTGGGATAACATGAGATGAAACACCACGCACTGGACACCCACCTGCTAAGCAATCTGTAGGTATAATTTCATTTAGGGAGCAGTAGTGGTTCAGTGGTAGAATCCTCGCACCTCACGTGCAGCCACCACCTGTCTGTCGGTGGAGGCTTGCGTGTTGCAATGATGCTGAGCAGGTTTCAGTGGAGCCTCTAGACTAAGACGGACTAGGAAGGAAGGCCTGGTGATCTACTTCTGAAAATCAACCAATGGAAATCCTATGGCTCACAAGGGCTTCATCTGCAACTGATCATGGAGATGGCGCAGCACCAGGTAGCATTTCAAACACGGACAATTTCATTTAATACACTCTAAGATTGTTATTTTTATTCTCCGTATTTGACAGGTGAGGAAAATGAAGCTCAGAGTGATTACAAACAGTGTCCAAGGTCTCGCAGCTGGTAAGAGATGGAGCTAGATTTACACCGAGGCCTGTCTAAATCCACATTCTTTCCTTTGCACCCAAGATGGCGCAGCGAGAAGCAGACTCAGTGATCCTGACAGATGGACTAATGTTCGTGAGCCACTGATTGAAGACTGAAAAACAGTAATGCATCCAGCCTCGGTGAGAATTCGGAGCCAAGAGAGAATCAATGCCTGAGGCAGAAGAAAGTGCCTCCTGCCAAGCAGAGAATGAAAGCAAGGAAACCACAGACATGAGTTTGAGCACAAGGGTGCACACACAGTGCTCAACAACCTCTTCCAGAAATCCCTCAGTTGTTGCTTTGTTGTTGTTTGAACAGTATATTTCTCCTTATGTTACTCCCATCAACATGAGCAATTCATGTGCTGTGCAACTTTGATGGCAGAACCCATGTCCTCTGTTCCCTTTGTGTCTGTACTTTGTTTTTCAGTTTGTTGCAATAAATCTTTAATAGGGACTGAATTATGAGTTTTAAATAATTGATAGAGCTGATTCCAAAGGCTTCTTGAGGCAGGAATATGACAAGCTGAAATGCTGGGAACTGAAGAATACTCCGTATTGTCACCCACTCAGACTTAATCCCCCCACCTCTGCTCCTGGCTCCCCACATAAAACGGCAGCCATTCTCTCAAAGGCCATTGGGCAGATGGCAGCTTGGTTACGTCCAGTAATCACAGCTAGTTACAGAGCTCTCTTCCAAAGGGGAAGTCATGAGTTCAAGCTGCACAATGGGCTGTGAGCACTCTTAATGCTACAACTGGCTACAACCTCAGTTATTACCAACAATGTGACCACAAGGTGGTGTGATGGTTAAGTTGTGTGTTCGCCTGACTGGGCCATGATTCTCAGCGGTTTGGCAGTTATGCCGTAGTTTGGCAGCTGTATAATGATGCAGTCACTTCCATGATGAGATCTGATATAGCGTGATCACCTCCATGATGGGATCTGCTGTGAGCAGCCAAGCAGTTGAAAAGGCATTCCCTTGGGGCGTGAACTGCATCCAATATATGTGGACTTTCTGGCCAGGCTCATGGGCTTTTGCTCCCTCCAGATCCTCTGCAGAAGGACGATGTGGCAGCCCGCTTCTGTAAAGCTTACAGCTTTGGAAATCGTGTGAGGCAGTTCTACTCTGTCCTATAGGGCCGCTGTGAGTCAGAATCTACTCAGTGGCAGTCGGTTTGATTTGGGGGCTTATGGCTCTAGAACGCTTAATAGCAAACTTCTGAGGGTATGCCTCTCCACAGAGTTCATCCCTCCTTCCTTTAAGCACAGAGCACTAGTATGTATTCTCATGAGTCTCTTTTAATCTTCTTTTATTCCCTCTATTAGTTCCTCTTTCCCACAAAACACGGGTATCCCCAGGGATCTATGGCTTTTGGTTGTCTTTTTTTTGTTTTATTCTCTAAACAGATTCTTCCCCTTGTCAATCACAGGCAGTTGCCTTGTAGAACCCACTGGAGGAAAGAAGAGCTTGCCATACATACTCGATTTATGCACCGGAGATAGATATTGAGGGCAACTAATGGTGAAGGTGGTCCCTGGGGGGGCACAAATGGCTTGCACTCGACAACTAACCTACAGGTTGGTGTTTTGAACCCATCCAGAGGTGCCTCAGAAGAAAGGCCTAGCAGTCTGCCATCCATCAGCACCACAGTGACAGGCCTGACAATCTGCTTCCGTAAAGACTACAGCCAGGAAAACCCTATGGAGCAGTTCTGTTCTGCAACACTCAGGGCTGCCATGAGTCAAAATCAACTCAACAGCAGTGGGTAACAGCGGAGGCACAGCAAGAGGGTAGACCAGTTGGTTCTCCCATCCCCTGGCTTCTATTCCAGGTCTGTTAAACCTAGATGTACAGGGGAGAAGCCCTGGGTCTGCGTTTTCTTTAAAGCTATCCAGAGGATTCTCACAACTAGGAATCAATGGGATATATGATCTCCGGGGTTTGGATTTGTTCTTTCATTCTTAGAAAGTTGTAAAAGTAGATGATTTTGCTAATATAGTTCACTTTGGATATCATGCTCCCCTGAACTCAATTAGCATGGCTGAGAGGGCCAGGTTTTTTCTTTTTTTTTTTTTTTTTAATTATTCTAGATTTTAAAAAATTATTTTAATTATTCTAATTTTTTTTAACTATTCTAGGATTTTTTGCATGTTCCCTGCAGTCAGCATTTTCAGGCTATAAGTTTACAGAGTTTGTGAAAAGTCTGAAATAGACTGGCATTTTTAAATCAGGCATTTTAAAGCATGTGCTAGTTCTGAAAGGGTGTATGCTGCAAATTCTAGACGGAAAACATTTGGAAACACTGAGACATTTAATTTTAGCTGAGCGAGCCACATGTTACTTATGAAACATCTATTTTGAGAACTGCGGCAGGGAATTAAACCTGACACTTCTTATTCTGGTCTACTACCTTCACTGATAAACAAAATAAAATTACAAACACACAGGGAAAATGGCTTTTAAAGATGCTAGGAAAAAAAAAAAAAGGGGGAACTTCATCTAAACTGATGCAATTGGGTAGTAGCTGCTTTTTAAAACTTATAAATTTACTCAATCCATAAATATTTTAGTGGGATCCAGGATATCCATTTAAAGTTTCATGAAATTGCACTCAGGACCCTAAATAAAGGCACTATTTCCAGAAATTCTTTTTGCCTTGGGGTGTGCTTTGAAAGTAGCTCTAGATGGGCTGGACAGAGGGGTGTGGACAGAAACATGAGACAGATTCTCAGATCTCAAGGGACAAGAGACGGCCCGGGCATACATTCAGGAAGAGCACACAGAGGTGGGGAGGAGTCACCATCTGTACTGGGGTAAAAGGTATCCTTTGCTCCACCCAGGGGTTGGCTCTCAAGGTCAACCAGAGCACAGTGCCAGCTGAAGTATCTCATGAGGGGACTGAGTCTCACCCTTCATATCAGCAGCCTCTCCTGTGGCCAGGCAACCTGGAATTACACATCAAACAGCCCCTTGGAAATACAGACATCTTAAACTGTGTTGGAATGAAGAATGCGGGCTGTGATGAGAAATGAAGGAACTGGAGGGGGTTACCTTGGAAGAAAGAGGAGGAGGAGAGAGAGAAGGTAGAACAGGAAGAGACAGACGTATGTAGACAGAGATAGAGGTAGACATAGGTAGGTAGATAGGTGGGTGTGTGGGTGTGTAGGTGGGTAGGTGGATGGATGATGGATGGACGGACAGACGGATGGATGGATGGACCGATGGACGGACGGATGGATAGACAGATATTGCTGTGTGCCGTTGAGTTGATTCCAGCTCATAGCTACCACATGTGACAGAGTAGAACTTCCTCATAGAGTTTTCTTGACAATAATCTTTACAAAAGCAGATTGCCAGATCTTTCTCCCGTGGAGCTGCTGGTGGGTGATAGATGGTTGGATGGATGGATGAATGGGTGGGTGGATGGATGGATGAATGGTTAGATAGATAGATGATTGATCGGTATAGATAGATGATACATAGATGATAGATGGATGGATAGATGGATGAATGGTTAGATAGATACAGAGGTAGATGATTGATAGATAGGTATAGATAGATGAGGGATGGATGGATGAATGGCTAGATAAATAATTGACAGATAGGTAGGTATAGATAGATGATAGATGGAGAGACAGAGAGATAGATAGATGACAGATAGATAGACAGACAGATAGATAAATTGATGGGAAGGAGGGAGAGACACTTCAAGAGTATAAGTTTCAGGCATTCTCACTTCCAGATCAATGCTTATAAAGCCCATTGTACTTCACTTTCAGTCTTTGGATGTTTAAGAGATTGTCCTTGTCCCCTTACAATAACCTCTCTTTTAATTGAGCTATTTTTAGAGAGATCCTGTTCCTTAGAATTCAAAAAGCCTTGTCTAAAATACATCAACTGCAAGTTTTTTATTGTTAAAAAGCTGAGGGCTCGAAGGAGTCCTTTGAAAGTTTTGCTTGGACAAAGACCTGTGATTTTTTTTAATGTGTCTGTCAAAGGAGGACCCCTAATCACCTAACTGGTGGCTTGGGGACTTGGATAAGATTTACTCTGATTTAAAAGAAATGAAGAAATGTGATATATCTTGCCCACCTGGCAAAATCACATTGGTGTGAGAAAAAATTCCAAATAGGCAGCACAGAAGATTTTTTGTTTTGTTTTGTTTTCAGGGTACATGTGTACATACCATACAGTGTACATTTGGATCCTGCTTACATGTGCAGTATACAAGTGTACACATATGCAGGATCAAAATGCAAATGAGAAATATGACCAACCATGGCTGCCTCTGAGAAAATTAGCCTGCTGGGAAGGGTTAACCTGCTGAGAAGAAAGGAAGAAGGAAAGAATGAAGGAAGGAAGAAAAAAAAGGAAGGGAAGGGAATAGAAAGAAAGGAGAGAGGAAGAGATGAAGAGAGAGGGAGAGACAGAAATGTCTCAATTGTAGTTCTGGCCTCAGGTCACCATAACAGTCCCCTACACTAGCTGGCCCAACCCTCGCTCTGTTTTGGGCAGCAGGGACTTGCTGAGACACTAGATGGAAGACAGAGTGCACTTGCGTGGAGCACAGCCTTTCAGAGTCAGATGGCTAAAAGGAAACATTAAGTATGTTCAAGGAAAAGATTGCATTCACAATTTTGTTTGTTAAAACTTGCAGAAATTAAGCAAGGAAAATAATGCTGCCAGCTTCAACTATTTGGAACAATGGTGTTGAGGGATGTCTTGCTGTAAGCAGGGAAAAGAAAAACAAACCATCACAGATAAAGAAGAAGAGGACTAATAAATAGAGGGATTTGGAAGGTTATAGATCCTCTCTTTACTCTCTCTGTGTCTCACACACATACACTCTCTCATGCACACACACTCTCACTGTCTCTCTCTCTCTCTCATGCACACACACTCTCTGTCTCTCATGCATACACACTCACTCTGTCTCTCATGTACACCCACTCTCACTCTCTCTCATGCACACACACTCTCACTCTGTCTCTCTGTCTCTCATGCACACACACTCTCACTCTCTCTCTCATGCACACACCCTCTCACTCTCTGTCTCTCATGCACACACACTCTCACTCTGTCTCTCATGCACACACGCTCTCACTCTGTCTCTCTCTCTCTCATGCACACACACTCTCACTCTGTCTCTCTCTCTCTCATGCACACACACTCTCACTCTCTGTCTCTCATGCACACACACTCTCACCCTCTGTCTCTCATGCACACGCACTCTCACCCTCTGTCTCTCATGCACACACACTCTCACCCTCTGTCTCTCATGCACACACACTCTCACCCTCTGTCTCTCATGCACACACACTCTCACTCTCTGTCTCTCATGCACACACGCTCTCACTCTCTCTGTCTCTCATGCACACACACTCTCACTCTCTGTCTCTCATGCACACACACTCTCACCCTCTGTCTCTCATGCACACGCACTCTCACCCTCTGTCTCTCATGCACGCGCACTCTCACTCTCTCTGTCTCTCATGCACACGCGCTCTCACTCTCTCTGTCTCTCATGCACACACACTCTCACTCTCTGTCTCTCATGCACACACACTCTCACTCTCTCTGTCTCTCATGCACACACGCTCTCACTCTCTCTGTCTCTCATGCACACACACTCTCACTCTCTGTCTCTCATGCACACACACTCTCACTCTCTGTCTCTCATGCACACACACTCTCACTCTCTCTGTCTCTCTCTCTCTCATGCACACACACTCTCACTCTCTCTCTCTCTCATGCACACGCACACTCTCACTCCCTCACTTGCTGACTCTCATTGTGGCATGCCATCTCTCTCTCTCATTATTAACATGACAGCATTAAGGAGAAAAATCCAGTGGGTTTTTGGACTTCACCAGACCTTGTTTGGTCCCTAAGTCTTACCAGTTTTGTATCTACTGGCAAATTGATTAACTACGTTTCAGTTTCCTCATTAGAGATCATACCACTCATCTTGCCAGGCTGCCGTAAGCAGTTGTCCTCAGACACATAAAGTGCATCGCATAGCTCCCAACTCATACTCTATAATTTTTAGCTGCTATGAATATTGCTGTTGCCATTATTATTAATAATAAAAATGGGTGTATTGGCACCTATAATGGAATTCATCCACATCCTTTAATTGAAAGTCACTAACGAATGAATGGATGTCACAATGGCTCCTGGATTCCACAGACAAACACTTACTAGAGGTAGTGGAGCATCACTGTGAACCAGACACAGTTGCTGTCCTGGAAAAGTTGAAAGTTCACAGTCTTGAAGCGTCAAAGACACACAGAGCCAGGTGAGTTCAGACAAATTCTAGGCGATACTTAAACGCTGAAATGGGCAGACAAGTGTCTTCTCAAAATTTCTCAACTTCATATTCCCCTGACTTCATGCTTCCTATTTAGAACACGACCAAGTTGGCTAATTGTTTTTGTCACCCGCACCTACAGTTTTGTTAACTCCTGGCACAGGTCAGGAAGTGGGCATAGAAGGTTAAAAAAACAGTTTAAATCAGAGGGTGACAGTGAATATTTTCACCATTTTTGTTCTCTATTTGGAAGAAGCTAATGATATACAATATGACCTCAGTAAATTGGTCACAAACTAAAGAATGGGAAAGAAAAACTTGGCTATAATTACCACCACCACGGACAATGACCACAGTGATGTTTTCCTGTATTTATCTATCACTTTACCATCCATAGGAGTCCCTGAGAATGCAAATGGTTCAGCTGCTAACAGAAACCCTTACAGAACACCTAAAATCTCACCTAAACTTTGGAAAACGCTGGTTGCGAGAACTGAAATGGCTGGCCCAACACCATACAAAATGATTTCAATAGAGTTCGTCAAACATTTATTGTGCCCCCAGTAGGCGCCAGGCAACATGGTAGGTGCTGGCAGGGTGGAGACGGGCATACGACATGCATTAGACCTTCTTCTCTCTTCTGAGGACTCAGAGACTAGGTTGGAGTTAGGCACGGAAATGAAGCAGACACTAAACATGACCATTCAGGATAGGTTAGGTTGTGCAGCAGTAACATCACCTAGCTTCCTACAAACCTTTACTTTCCCTCTGACACATGTACATCTAAGGGCATCTCTAGTTCTTCTCCACGTCCTTTCCTCTCTGGAACCCCAAATGATACAGCAGCCCTATCTAAGGCATCTAATGGCGAGGAGAAGAGCGATCAAAAATGAAGCACATGCTGACTCTTCACGTGTCTGCCCAGAGGCGCCTTGGAAAAAAGGCCTGGCAATATACTTCTGAAAAATCAGCCATTAAAAACCCTATGAATGTGCATATTAAGCATTATGATCTTTTAAAAACAATGTATATGGGATCGATGTGACAACGGCAACTTGAAAGATTAGATAGAAGTCTCAGGGACAGTGGGTTTATGTTAATGGAGGAGGAACAACTGAGAAAAGAAGGGTGAGAATGGCTGCTACAACTCGAAGAATGTAATGAACATCACTGAATTGTACATGTAGAAATGGTTGAATTGATGTATGTTTTGCTCGTATGTTCTCAACAACAACAAGATAAATTAAACAAACCATAGAGCAGTTCTGCTCTGACATACACGGGTTTGTCATGAATCAGAGTTGACTGGACAACAGCTGGTGCTGGTTTCCGACCCGTCCTGAACACAATCTCCCAAATATTACAACAATAACTCTACCAAATAATCTACCAAATATTACAGTAATGGAATTGAGATTTGAACCTGGGTTATTTTTGGAATTCTTATCTATTGGGATAGCCCCGTAGCCAAGCTGCCTCAATAGGAAGAAAAAGACAGTCAGATTTGAACGTTCACAGACTTCTATGAACAGTCACTTGCAACTGAAGGAGAAAGACCAGGCTTAAAAATTATGAAGGTTGTATATGCCGGTGTACCTACAAAAGGTACTGATGGATTTCTACGTGCTTGACTTGGGAAGGAATTCAGATGCTAAAATTACTCTTTTAAATCCAGAAAAACTCACAGATGAAGGCTGCCATAAATTCTCAGGTGCCTCTCCTCCCCTCCTTCATTTTATTTTCTTTTTCCTAAGAATCCTTGGAACTCAGGATATAGGAGATTTCTAGGTCAGGAGTATTTTAAATACTGACCTACAAGGAATGGCAAGATGAACCGAAAGACCTCTAAAATGCACTTCCAACCCTCTGGTTCTGTGATATTCTACCCAGAGGACAAATAGCAAATAAAAACTACGTGGAGATAGAATTTCTGGGGTAGACAGATAGTGCCATTGCAAGGGAATTTAATTTCCCCCTGAACCGAAAATGAAACCCAAGACAATAAGCGACTATATAAAGAGAACATTGCTTTCTAAATGTTGACATCAGTAAAGCTCTTTCTACTCCAAGTTTGGATTTTTACAGAAAAATGAAAAAGTTTCCAACAGCTTCTGCCTTTTAGTTTATATCGCCTGTTGGGTGGAAACTGATGAGAGATTAGGATGTAAGCTGCCAAAAATATAAATATATGAAATATTGCTGCCCCTGATTTTCTTTTGATTGGTTTTGCAAAAATGAATGAATTATTTATCTATTTTGGGAAAGAACGAAAATGTTTGAAGTGTCACAAGTACTGCCTAATGTTCTTGGATTCTAAATAAAACTTGTTCTCCAGTGAAATGACTCTAACGCTAAAGAGACCAAGTTGGAAATTTTATAATTACAGGGGAACATCTTCCCCAAATCAAACACACAAGCACACACCCCAAACTGAGTAGGAACTAGTGATGAAAACGATGATTCTGGAGAGAGATGAAAAAAAACAAAGCATCTTTCTAAAACTAGTCTTAGTAACTAGATAAAGACCGCTAAGGTGGTCTAGCAAAACTCCAACCAGAAAAAGACAAAATGTATATTGTATGCATATGTGTATGTCTATAGGAGTCCTTAGGTAGTGAAAACGCTTAAAGTGCTAGGCTGCTAACTGAACGGTTGTAGGTTCCAGTCTGCCCAGAGGCACCTGGCGATCAACATCCAAAAAGTCAGCCATAAAAATCCAGTGGAGCACAGCTCTACTATAACACACATGAGGTCGCCATGAGTTGAATTCAACTTGATGATAGCTGGTATATGGATATATACATGTGTATATGTATATGTGTATTCATGTGCATATGTATATATTGCTGTTGTTAGTTGTTGCTGAGTCGGCTCATGGTGACCTCTTGTGCACAGAGTAGAATGAGCTCCACAGTGTTTTCAAGGTTGTGACCTTTCGGCAGCAGATCGCCAGGCCTGTCTTCTGAGGTACCTCCGAGTGATACTGAACTGCCAAACTTTCGTGCCACCTAGGGACTCGATGGATGGATGGATGGATGGATGGATGGGTGGATGGGTGGATGGGTGGATGGGTGGGTGGGTGGGTGGATGGGTGGATGGATGGATACATAGATAGATATATAGATAAATAGATGTTGTTTTTGTTCTTAGGTGCTTTTGAATAGGTTCCGACTCATAGTGGCCCTATGCATCACAGAATGAAACACTGCCTGGTCCTGCGCCATGCTCGCAGTCATTGTAATGCTTGAGCCCATTGTTGCACCCACTGAGTCAGTCCATCTCATTGAAGGTCTTCCTCTTTTTCCCTGACCCTGTATTTTACCAAGCATGATGTCCTTTTCCAGGGATCGATCCCTTCTGATAACATGTAAAAAGTATGTAAGACGGGGTCTCCCCATCCTTGCGTCTAAGGAGCATTCTGGCTGTACTTCTTTCAAGGCAGATTTGTTCATTCTTCTGGAAGTCCATGGTATATTCTTTGTCAACACCACAATTCAAAGGAGTCAATTCTTCTTCAGTCTTCCTTATTCATTGTCCAGCTTTTGCATGCATATGATACAATTGAAAATACCATGGCTTAGGTCAGGAGCACCTTAGTCTTCAAGGGGACATCTTTGCTTTTCAACACTTTACAGAGGTCTTTCACAGCCGATTTGCCCAATGCAACTCGTCTCTTGATTTCTTGACTGCTACTTCCATGGGTGTTGATTGTGGATCCAAGTAAAATGAAATCCTTGACAACTTCAATATTTTCTGTTTATCATGACGTTGCTTGTTGGTCCAGTTGTGAGGAGCTTTGTTTTCTTTATGTTGAGGTGTAATCCATACTGAAGGCTGTGGTCTTTGATCTTCATCCGTAAGTGCCTCAAGTCCTCTTCACTTTCAGCAAAGCAAGGTTGTGTCATATGCATAACGCAGGTTGTTAATGAGTCTTCCTTCCATCATGATGCCCCATTCTTCTTTATACAGTCCAGCTTCTTGGATTATTTGCTCAGCATACAGATTGAATAGGTGTAGTGAAAGCATACAACCTGATGCACACCTTTCCTGACTTTAAACTACACAGTATCCCCTTGTTCTGTTAGAACAACTGCCTCTTGATCCATGTACAGAGTCCTCATGAACACAATTAAGTGTTCTGGAATTCTCATTCTTCCCGATGTTATTCATAATTTGTTACGATCCACACAGTCGAATGCCTTTGCATAGTCAGTAAAACACAAGTAAACATCCTTCTGGTATTCTCTGCTTCCAGCCAGGATCCATCTGACATCAGCACTGATATCCCTGGTTCCACATCCTCTTCTGAATCTGGCCTGACTTTCTGGCAGTTCCCTGTTGATATGCTGCTGCAGCTGCTTTTTAATGATTTTCAGCAAAGTTTTACTTGCGTGTGATATTAATGATATTGTTAGATAATTTCCACATTTGGTTGGATCACCTTTCTTGGGAATAGGTATAAATATGAATCTTTTTCAGTCAGTTGACCAGGTAGCTGTCTTCTGTACTTCTTGGCATAGACGAGTGAGCACCTCCAGCGCTGCATCCATTTGTTAAAACATCTCAATTGATATTCTGTCAATTCCTGAAGCCTTGTTTTTTGCCAAAGCCTTCAGTGCAGCTTGGACTTCTTCCTTCAGTACCATCGGTTCCTTATCATATGCAATATATGATACATAGATAGGTAGATTGATGGACAGATGGATGGACAGACAGATGGACAGACAGACAGATATGATAGGTGGGTAGGTAGGTATGTAGATAGTGTGTGTGTGTGTGTGTTTATCTACACATGACTGATGGTTCCAGGGAAAGGAAAAGCTAGAAAAGACTAAGCAAACTTTAAGGAAGGTCATTGTTTTTTTTTAAAGGAGGTTTCTGCTGATACTACTACCATCTCCTTTGTCTTTGTCCAAATCATACTGAACCTATAAGACCAGCAATAACTGTCAACTTCTCAGTTTAATTTCCCCAGAACCATCTCATTTTCACCATCAGGGATGTTCTTATAATCCCACCCAGCTTGGAAAGATCTTCAGTGATAACACATATTTCACACAATTGGTATTAACTACTTTGTGGTCTCCTCTTATGTGGTAGTATTGGAGGAGGAAAAGGAAGGGGAGAATGAGGATGCAGAAGGGTGTAAAAAAAAAAATCAGAACAAGAACAACAGAACCAGCAATTAAAATGGAAGGAAAGACCATGCATTTGAGGTTGGATGAGGTGACCTTGAAGCTTCAGGAAAATATCATTTGAGAGTGTAACAGAGGGCAGGTTCATCAGTGGACTGATGGCAAGTAAAACAGTTTTGATGTTGGTAGTTTGTCATGAACAAGAGAAGACCACTTTCTTGTTTCATTTCAAATGGACTTTAGTATTACAGTCCTACCTTTACAGACACCTGGTTACAATGGCTAATGGACGAAAAGCAAGGGATTTTTCCACAGCTCTTCTAACTTTCATTTCTTAACATATTTCATTGATTCTAAGCCACATGCTTCTGTCACATTTTAATATCTTGGAAACTGGGATGCCTTTTAGAATTAATTGGGGGGCATAATTTATTTAGTACAATTTTTTTGTTTTGTTTTCTCAGTGGCAACACATACAAACACAAACACACACACACACAATGCTTCAAATTAAGTCAATAGCATCTTGGGTACATGAAATCCAGCTATTAACTTCCAATTTCCTGAAATAGATGTGGTTTGTAACTCTTAACCAGAAGTCAATGAATAGAAAGCACTTTAATCAAATTATGGGGTTAATAATGTCAACATTTGTTCCCCCAGTGTTGCACTGAGTGAATAGCATCCATTTCTTGAATTTCTTAAAAATTAGAATCGCATCACTGAACTTAATTCATGATTCTGTGCCTTGCAATGAAAGCCTCAGAATCAACCTGGGAATCCCATGTATTAGAAGACAGGACGGAGCAGAGCTGTTATCAAAACCTGTTTTGGAAACTCTAGGCCAGGGTTTTTTTTTTTAACTTGATCATGTCTCAGAGTCACCAGGAGGGCTTGTTAAACACAGACATCCGGTCCCAACTCCCAGAGTTTCTAATTCAAATTGTCCAAGGTAGGACTTGGGAACCTGTATTTCTAATGAGTTCCCAGTTGATGCTGACGCTGCTGGTTCAGGGACCACACCTGGAGACCCTCTGCTGGCGTTCTCTGGGGTGATGCCTCCGTGGTCACCTGAAAATCCAGGAAGGAGGAAATACACACTCTCCTTTCCAGCTGCGATCAAAGCTGTCCTAGTTTCATCTGCTTCTGTATCACATTGTGCGTGAGTTTTCACATTAAATAAATTTTGCTGCTTACTAAAAAAATAAATAAAAATCACTATTGGATTTGAAAGAGACAGAAGTTTAGAATAAGACAAGCCTGGGATGGAATCCCAGCTTCACCATTTAGTACTTAACATATCTGCACTTCAATTGAACGTGTGTGTGTGTTTATTTTTTAAATCTCTGTAAATTGGGGGGTAATATAACATATTTCCCCCACTCATCTGTCAGTTTGTCACACTGTGGTGGCTTGCATGTTGCTGTGATGCTGGAAGTTATGTCACTAGTATGTCAAATACCAGCAGGATCAGCCATGGTGGACAGGTTTCTGCCAAGCTGCCAGACTAAAACAGACCAGGAAGAAAGGTCTGGCCATCTACTTCTGAAAATTAGCCAATGAATACCTTATGAGTCACAACAGCATATTGTGTGATCCAGTGCTGCAAGATGAGCCCCCTAGGTTGGAAGGCACTCAAAATACACAGCGGCTTCAACAGTGGGCTCAAGCATACCAATGACTGTGAAAATGGCACAAGACTGGCAACGTTTCATTCTGTTATACATGGGGTCGCCATGAGTCAGTCAACTCAACAGCAGCTAACAACAGCAAGTTAGGAGAAAATGTACATAAAACGCAAAACACATAGTAGATCCAGGGCCTGGCGTATAGTAGGTGCTCGACACTTTGTAGCTGTCCGTGAGATTAGAGTTCTGATACTTGGAGGCAGACTTTTCCATCTTCACACCCTCCGTAGACATGGGGTCATTTGCAGTGACTGAGGCCAGTGCATCTGTTAACAATTGAATTTGGAACAGCCTGTCTGATGCCCAGTCTTGGTTAATCAAGGCTTAGCTCTACAGTTGGCTCAAGGTACCAGGAGTTTGGAAAGCTAGACTCTCACTCCTTGCCTTGCCGCTTCTGGGCTTCTGGTATCCAGAGCAAGGCTGATGGTAAGCTGGCCAACAATTGTGCCCTGCAGACAGATGGAGCCTGGGAGCCAGCTTCTGTCTGCAGCAGTTCAGACAACGCAGGACCGGACTCCTCTCTTGCCCCACAGCTCGTTACCGTCCTTGCATAACACGGCTGCCAGACACCACCACACACCCTCAAGCTGCGCTGACACTTTGCAGCCTCCTTCCAAAGAGGACCTGTTTGTCACAGGCATAAAAAATACCCCCTCTCCGTGTGCCTCCCTGATTTTCATTCTTCCCCCATCTGTTCAGTGCTTGGGAATGCAGCAAGTGGCAATATCATTTATACTTAGGGTAAAATGTTCCCTTCTAACTTCAGACTCAGCTTTTATTAAAAACATTTAACATTTTTGCTACTACAGAGAAGAATGCGCTTCCTAATTTTTTTAATTTAAAAAAAGGAGAAGAAAAGAAGTAAAAGGCACTTGCATGCCACCACATGGATAAACCTTGAGAACAGAATGCTGAGTGAAATAAGTCAGTTGTAAAAGGATGAAGGCTGTATGATGTCACTTATATGAAATAAGCAAATATACAGAAACCAAAGATTATTAGCGGTGGTCAGGGGTGGGTGGGGAGAGCGAGGGGACAGTGTTTGCTTCAGGGGTTTTATGTTAACAGTGGTGGAATAGTCCGGAAAAGGGTAGCAAGAACAGGGGTACAATATGAAAAATGTGATCAATGTCATTGAGTTGTGAATATGGACGTTGTTGGGCTAGATGATGCTTAAAAATTAGAATCACAATGAAAAAAAGAAAGAAAAAAAAAGGAAAAACACCTCTTCGTTTAGACACCCATTTTCAGCTTATAACTAGGAAGAACTGCAGAAAACTTTTGGACTCGCTATCACTCTAAGAAACTATTTTATCTCATATTTGAACAGCCTGTCTGTGGGAGGCAGGGTTTCAGTACTTAGTACAAAGATAGAGATCTAGCTGGGAGTGCTGAACACAGGGAGGACAGCTTGAGGGTGTTACTTCAATATTTTCCCCTAAAGGTAAGCGAGCAGCTACATATGCTATTGGCTTTAGGAAGATCCCCTTCCACAACAAATTGTAAGCACATTTCCCTGCAGATGGGTGTCTGCGGGAAAGAGGCGACCGAAACGAGCGAAATCAAATGCAACTTTGCCAACGTCTGCAAACCAATGCATTCATTATGCCGGATGGGCTCTGAAGTGTGTGGCTTTAAAGGCTGTGGTTTAGTTGATTATATGCTTCTATTGCAAATCCACCTTATTAACTCATTCAGATACCCCAGGGGGCTCCAACAGTGTAGAATTAGCAAGCAAGAAGAGGGTCCACGACGATCAAAGAAATAAAAATAAAATAAATAAATCAAATTCAAAACGTAGCAAGCCATGCTTTCTAAACTAGGCACTTTCTATTGCTTGGGTTTGCAACATAAAATGTACCTTTAATATAAATGGTTACATCCCCACCTCTGCCGTAATGACCCACTTGATAGATATTGTCGCCATTTATATTAATTACATCATCAATAACTGTTTCTCTGGGAAGCCATCTATGAATACAGCGATGCCAGGAGATGTACGCGTCATCTGGAATTTCTGCAGAGCGGCCTTAAGGCACCAGATTCTCACCTTTAGAAATGTCCATTTACTGATGGCTAAAACTAGGGGGAAAGCTGCTTAATTCTTGGTAGGGTGTGACGAATGGTAGGAAGCAGGATGAGAGTGCTCATTACACACGCGGGCTGGGATTAGGCCCCTGAAAAAGTGTAAAGGACATGGAGAATGAGTTCCTCTAGATGCCACCCGCACCCCAGTCTTATGTATCCAGCACTCTGGGAGGCACATCTTCATGGCTGGACTCCAAACACCCAAAACTCAATGGTTACTATGGATACTGCCAATGAGCACTTGCCATGTGATAGTGTACTAAGCCCTCTGCATTCATTATCTCATTTAATCCTCCCAAATGCCCCTGTGGGTGTATGGAAGGACACTGTTATTACTTCTATTCTAACAATTTAGACAGACAGAGAAACAGAGATTAGAACTAATTTATCTGAAGTCACACCACTGGTAAGGGCTGTTGTTGTTAGCTGCCACTGAGTTGGCTCCAACTCATAGAGACTCCATGCACAAAGGGATCACGGATCATTGTGAGCCATAGGATTTTCATTGATTGACTTACTGAAAGCAGAGCACCGGGCCTTTCTTCCTAGTCTGTCTTAGTCTGGAAGCTCTGCTGAAACCTGTTCAGCATCATAGCAACATTAAAACCTGCACTGACAGATAGGTGGTGGCTGCACGTGAGGTGCATTGGTCAGGAACTAAACCTGGGTCTCCCATATGGAAGGCGAGAACTCTACCACTACCCAGGCATCCAACACAGGGATGGGACAGACTCTAGTGCTCACATTATTTTCTTTCACAGTCCTTCATACCCTCCAAATCCCTTGTCCCTGTAATGGGAACTACAAATGGTTTAGTTTTGCTAGAACCAAGAAGCCAGGAATACAGTTGCTGAAGACAGAATTTATGAGCCATCTAGGATCATGAACAGCCTGGATTTTCCTGCTAAGTAATTTACAACTTAACCTACAGGGAACAGGGAGTCACTGAAAAATTAAGCAGGACAATTGACACCACCATTTTTTCAGCGACCAAGTCCAGAAGCTTGGGTGATTCTAGTTTTTCCTCCTTTATGTCCAATACATAACCAGCTTCTCTCCTTTTTGTACTATATGTCAAAGAATCAGTCAGGAGCCTGGATCTGAATCTTTACCACCAGTAACCCCCGCCGTGGGGCCTTTGGTAAGTTTCCTAAGCTCTTTGAGCCTTAGTTTCCTATCCTGTAAAACGGGGATAATAAGAGCCCTCACCATATAGGTTGCTTGAATGTCAAGTGAATGATGGAGGCACATCAGCTCATGCCTGGCACATGGTAAGTCCTCCTAAGTGTTAGGTATTTGTTCCTTCCCGAGCTTTCTCTGCTAATCCAGTCTTCAGAAACTTACATCTGATTAGTGCTCAGACTCCTAGTGGTATCCTTGACCTTTGAGCTCAGAATAGCAGGTGGGTTTCACACCGTGTGCTAGCTTCACTCCTTTTGTAGTCACTGCCCGCAGCAGTGCACTGCGAAGGGTGGAAAGGCCACCCCAGGCTCAGTGCACAACACTCTGTGACTGATTAGCAATGTCTGCCACAGGCATGGAAGGAGAGGGTGGGTGTGTGCTAGGTATTTTTCAACTCTGTTCTAGGTTCTCACTGCTTTGCTCATCCTGAAAACTGTTACAGGATCAGGCCTTCTAACGTGGCACTTAATCTTTTCATCGCTCTGCTCAAGAGTTTGGTGTTGCTGTTGTTAGCTGCTGTAAAGTTAGCCCCTGATTCATGGCGACTCCATGCACCATGGAACAAAACACTGCCTGATTCTGCACCATCCCCATGATGGGTTGAGAACTGGACCATTGCAGTCCATAGGGTTGTCACTGGCTGATTTTGGGAAGTAAATCCCCAGGCCTTTCTTCCTAGCCCATCTTAGCCTGGAAGCTCTGCCGAAACCTGCTCAGTCTCGTAACAAAACACAAGCCTCCATCGTCATATGGCTGGTGGTTGCCACATAAAATGTGTACATTCTGGTCGCCAGCAACTCCATAAACATTTAGGCATTGGCTCATTCATTCATTAAAAGATATTAATAATAATAACTGCTCTTGGAACATCATGTAGCTCAGGATCCTTTCTTTTCCTCTAGCTTTCATCACTGATAGCTTTATTGGAGCTCATTCACATTACCCCCAATTTAGACAGTCTAGGAAAAACAACAACAACCATAGCTTCTGCCCTCTCCCACTTCACATTTCTGATGCTGTCTAACCTAACTAGCAAGCTTCCCGCCTTCCATCTCTCATCTGAATAGCCTAGGAAAGCAGCAAGGCTGTCTACTTGGCCCAGTGTAGGTCACATGCCCATAGCAAACCAGTCACCAAGACCAGGGGGAGAGCATGCTCTGACTAGCTGGGCCTGAGTCACATGATCATCCCTGCAGCCAGGACAGTGGGTTACAGTGATTCAAGTGGGGATGGGGTAATCTGAGCTCTGCCTATCAGTGATTGTAAGACCTTACACAAGTCATTTTATTTATCTGAATTTTAGTTCCCTCATCTGTAACACAGGGGGAAAATCTGTTCTTTCTCTAATTTGAAGAATGTATTGGGAGAACTGTCAGCGGTATCTGCTTGTGTCCCCTTTAAGAGCCAGAAGGGATTTGTTCAGATACCATTCTACATCCTGTGAAAAGTCCAAATCCTTCCTTATGCTTTCTGCAGATTCCCAGGAGTCTTATGCCCTCATGGGCATATTGGTTTCAGTTTATTGCCCTCACTGCATTTTTGTTCCTTGTTCTGCCTCTTGTTGTTGTTATTTTTGAATTAAAACATGAAAATCAGCTCCTTTCCTTGACAACAAATACATAGCAAAACGTTCACATATGTCCACTATGTGCATGGCAGACTGTATCAGTCAGGATAAGCCAGGTAATGCTGCAGTAACCAACATGTCCAACATCACAAGAGCTTAGAAATAGCAAAAGCTTGTCTCTTGCTCATCACACATTCATCACATATTTGGTGGTGTAGGGAGAGGGAGGCTTGCTCCTCAAAGTCTCTCAGGACCCAAACCAAAAAAAAAAAAAAAAAACTGCTGCTGTCGACTCAATTCTGACACATAGAGACCCTATAGGACAGCACAGAACTTTCCCATAGGGTTTCCAAAGAGCAGCTGGTGGATTCGAACTGCTGACCTTTTGGTTAGCAGCCAACCTCTTAACCACTGCATCACCAGGGCTCCCCCAGGGACCCAGGATGATGGAAATGCCATCACGTCAAGTGTTTCTAGTCACCATGCCAGAAAAGAGACTTCTAGAAGGCTTTGCATCAGCAATGAAATGCTCCAACGCTTGTCACTTTCATTAGTAGCTCACTGGCCAGAACTAGTCCCATGACCCAAGTCAAACCAAAGGAGGCCAGGATGCGTCTGGCAGGGAGGAGAAGCAGAACAGCTGGCGATCAGCCCTAATGGCTGGTGCATGCTCCTTTCTATGGGGAAGTTGAGGGGTTTACACTGCAGCTAAACAAGCATTGTCACCATTAGGTATTACACTCCTGGAAGGGCTTCCATGCGCTGCCACATGGTAAAAAAAAAAATTTTTTTTTTTAGCTTAGACATTCTCCCTCTGCTATTCCTCCTACTCTCCTCTGTCTCCTAAACCTCCCCTCCCAGAAGCAAATGCCCCCCATGTTCCTCTCCTAAGGTTATGCAGAGCAACTCAACTCTATGTAATCCTTACGCCCCAACTCAACTCCAGACTGTTCTTTGCTAAGACAAGGCTCTGTAAAGACAAGGCTCTGTAGAAGTTTTAAATCCACTGTCTGCAAAAGTCTGCTTAAGTGTTTAGTCTCGAGGCAACCCCTTCCTATTCTCTGTGAGTGAGTATTTTGGGGGGTTGAAAGAAGGATGTTAAGTTGCTTATTCCCCCAGCTACAAAACCAAATGTGACTGTACATGTGAAAGCAACTTTCCTTTTTCTTTCTTAGGGCTTTCAATGGCTGTGATCTTCTGGAAGTGGATCACCAGGAGGTCTTTCTTCCAGGGCACCTCTGGCCAGATTGGAACTGCCAACCTTTCGGTTAATATCTGAGTGCTCAGCCATTAGCGCCACCCAGGAACGCATAATGAAAGTGATTTTTACAGTGTAAAATCCTGTCCTATGGGAATAATTCTCACCATTCTGGTAACTTCTTTGGGCCTCTATTTTCTCATTGTAGAACAGAGACAATAAGCCCTGCTCTGACTATGTCACTGTGACCTTGTACGTGAAAATGTCTGGTAAACCCAAAGGCAGCACGTACCTGTAGGCAAGGGTATAACTGCAAGCAAACAGGACAGTGGTGCAGCGAATTCAGAAGTTGGCCTAAATTCTAAGCACCAAGAGCTGTTGCTCTCATCTCCTTCTGGTTACAGTAAGTAGGCATTTTATGGTCTGAAATCAAGTGGAGGTCAAGTTCCCCCACTCCTCTGGTTTCGTCTGTCTCTGTGATTTAATAACGCAGTCCATATCGGAGGACGATGCAGCTATACCACTTATTAGAGGGTTACATTTTTGTGTTCTGCTAAAGGGAAGTAAAGATTATCTCTGCCAGATGCACACATAAACTAGATAGAAGCATCCCTCCCAGTCAACCCATCCATCTTCCTCTAGGACATGTCAACATGTGGAATTTATGAAATATGGACTGTATTAAAAATGTTAAATGCTTTTTTTTTTTTTTTTAATGTAAGCAGCACAGAAAGGTCTAGCTACCTTGTGTTTATTTGTTTGCTTTTGCTCATTGTTGCTTGGATGTTTTTGTTTCTTTTTGTTTTTTATCTTCCTTCATTGGGCTGTCTGTGCTTGTTAAGCATCAGTAAATGGCCGGTTATGGAACAAACACAAAATACACATATGAATATTTAATAAGAAGCGACAGCAGAAATATACTGTGCATTTGTTGCTCCACTGGAAAGCTATATTCATTATTCTACAAATTATTCCCCCATAAATATTTCAGGAACTTGAACAAATGGTGAGAATGGTATGCCCACTACTTGGTAGGTTGAAGGTACTTCTGCATTGGCACTATGATGAATTCCAGTCCTGCTTGCATTATTGAGGTCTGAAATCCATTGTTTGGTCAGTTTTAGGAGATGGAGTTATTTCATATTTGACTTAATGCACACATAAATAAGGGAAAAAGCATCAGTTAGTATGCAGGGAGTATGGATTCTTTCTTGATCAGATGGCATACCAGCCACTTCCTAAGTACCAGCCAGGATGAAGGAACAGACCCTTATTTTGAAAGATGATCAGGGAAAGAAAATTAAAAAAAAAAAAAAAAAGCAGTTCTTTTATTCTAGTGTAACACATCATAAAACCCATGCCTTCCCCAGGCTATTGATTTGGATGAGAGTGATTTGTTTATTTAACCAACAAATGTTTATTAAGTGCCTACTATGTGCTAGGTTCCATACTCTGTACAGAAGATTAAAAAAATGATGACCAAGAAGAATATGGTTGTTTTTGTTATAACTGAATCTCTGAAGGGTGACTTTATTTCAATTGATTAACTTTGCATAGAATAGAGCCTCGTTTAGGGAATTGAATAGTGTTACTATCCTTCCCCTTGGCAATGCTGAGAATATAAACTTGCTCCACCCCTTGATGGCAGAAGAGCCAACAAGTTATTCTCTGTTCATTGAATATGCTGACCAGGAAGTAAGTAGGTGAATCCATGACCATTCCCAAGGAAGGCTGGTTGTAAGAAATCTAAGATAGGTTGTGTTGGTGGCTCTTTGAGGGCATCAGGGAAGGGGAGTATATAGTCAACAAGAAAATATAGCTTCTTCTGTATTTAAGTTGGAAACCCTGGTGGCATAGTGGTTAAGAGCGATGGCTGCTAACCAAAAATCAGCAGTTTGAATCCAAAAGGCACTCCTTTAGAAACTCTATGGGGCAGTTTTACTCTGTCCTTATATATAGGGTTGCTATGAGTTGGAATTGAATCGACTGCAACAGGTTTGGTTTTTGTTTTCCATTTAAGTTAGGAGCCCTGGTGGCGAAAATGCTAACAAAAAGTTGGCAGTTCAAACCCACCTGGTGGCTCTGCAGGAGAAAGGCTTGGCAATCTGCTCCTGTAAAGATTACAGCCATGAAAACCCTATGGAGCAGTTATACTCTGTCACTTGGGGTCACTATGAGTCGAAAATCAACTCAACATCACCTAACAAAAACATGTGCATGTTATTTTCATCCAGAAGTGGGAGCTGATTCTAACATTCTCTTGGAAAAGTAGCAGGGTCTTAACATGGCAACTACCTTCCTTAACCACAGCCTTGTTTGCCCATACACATGATTCACAGCCCTTCCACTACATTGAGTTGGTGGACACCACAGTTAATAAAATGGTGACTCAAAGGCGTCTGGGGCCCTCTGTTGTGCTGTGGGTCGTGCTGAATAGTCATCCGTGCAAATGGCACTTGAGACCACTCCCAACTTGAGGGACACAGCACTTATTGGATGGCAGAGGTCAGAGCTCTGGGTCTGAAGGACAGACCAAAATATAAACATGTATCTGAGGACACTGTCCACCACCCCCGCCCACAGTGAATTATGTCACTTAGGCAACTGAAAAGTTATCTGAGGTACCGAGAATTCCTGAACAACATAACAATAACATCATCATCATCAACAACAGCAACACAATGGTAACTACAAAGAAGTCCATTATGTGTGCAAACATTTTAGACAATGATATGATTAAATGCTCATAAATGTCTTGTCCAGGGTCATACTGCTAATCAATGGAGATTAAAACCTAAATTCTGAGCCTCTGTGCTCTTTCAACTCCCTGAGCACATCTTAGCTGTGCCAGCTTGAAGCTCCTCACTCTGAGCTGGCCAACTTGAAGGCATCCCTATGATGAGGAGCATGGACTGGGAAACCAGGCTTCATGGCTCCCCTTCTTAGCGCCTACACTTCCTAGCTGTGTGACATTTCACAAGCCACTTAACTTTTCAAAGACACAGTTATACTGTGTGGATACTGACAGTCATAGAGTTGTTATAAAGAGTTAACAAAATATTGCATGTATTCTATTTTCATGACCACGATGAGGGTGATGATGGTGGTGATGATGCCACAATATCCAACATTTTTCCACCCAAACCTATGCATGGAGAGAATCTTACAGCTGGTGTAAAATCTCACAAAAATCCCAACAACAACTATCTGTTTAATGTGCTTAACTCAGTAGAATATGCAGCAAAGTTTTTTTTTTTTTTTAACTGAAAAATAATTATAAGAACGTAGCTATAATTCACTGTCATAGCCTTGAGGAAGCCTTATGGAATTGAAGAAGATACACATAAAACTGCGATAAATTGAAAGCCTATTTGAAATATGTAGTCATAGTGAGCACTGCTTGTTTAATTGCGTTCTGCTTACATAACTAAAAGACCTAAATTAAAGCATAATCATGTTTCTAATGATTTTCACCCTTTTCCTCCCCCTCCAACATAAGGAAGCTCAAGTGTTAAAGAGTTATGCTTTGGGACTCAGAGAACTGATGTATAAATTAAATATACATTTCATATGTTTATTTACATAAGTGAAAAAGGAGGCAAAAATCCCCACTCCTAGTGGTTTATTCCTTCTTCATGCTTCAAGAGGAAGACTTGCTATAGATTTTTTTCCCCAATGCAAAGAAGCTGAAAGTTCCTCAAGGAAGTAATGCCAGGTACATATTTCAAAAGTTTGGGTGGTTTTGCATAGCCTCTGAAATGCTGAGAGTATAGAACACACTCCAGTATATCTAATTATCTTTATGAAATCTCTCAAAATCAATGGCATTATATTCAAAACCAGCTGCAGCCGGAGAAGTCAAACAGAGCAGGGTGTCACTGAGGTTACCGAGAAGTATGGCTTTCTTTTTAATAGCACTACTTTTATGGTACATGGAATTTTTAAATCATCGTATTCTGTTAACTTTTTTAAAGACCCAAACAGAACTTAACAATTTTGGGGGAAGAAATTAATTCAACTCTATCTCGATTTTTTTTGACACTTTACTCATTAAAGACAAAGGGCTAAGGTATGGTTTTGAGACACAGCTCTAGATTCAGGTTCAATTGGGTTCTCATTTTGCTATTGGTGATACCATGTAAGCAAGCATTCTACTGTAAGTCCAGCTGTTGCATAAATATTCAAAGTAGTTTGTTATTAACTGGGTATTTTGGTGTTCTCATGAATGCTCTTTTCCCTTCTTGAAGGAGGATTTGATTGAAAATTGAAACTGACCTTCCAAACAAGAAAATTCTAGGAAATTCAGGTAACCTAGAACCCTTTTCAAATAACCTACTTCAGCTGTTATCTACACTGAGTCTTAGGGAATGATCTGTAGAATCTTAGAAGCTAACAGATGAAGAAGCTGCATCATAGGAAAATTTTTACTGTGAAAAAAGGAAATAAGCTGGAGGGAAGCAAAGCCACCCTGAAGGTGTTTGGGTATAAATGATTTATTCATTTACCCAACAGTTATTTATTAAGTGTGTACTATTTGCTAGTCACCATGGAAGGCACAGGGAATAAAACAGTGACTAAGATAGACATAGTCCTTTACTTTGTAGAGTTCTCCATCTCGTGGGGAAATTAAGGGATTTTAGTAAGACTAAACATGTGCTATGATGGGGCAACCCAATGATAACATAGAAACACAAAGGGATATTTAACCTGAGAAGGCTTCCCAGAAGAAACAATGTCTGAGATTGTAAGGCTGTGTGGAAATTAGCCATACAAAGTGGTTTCAGAGATCACCATGCTGCGCGAGAGCACACACACACATACACACACATACAGAGCATCGGTGCATGAGAAAATAATATGGGATAGAAGTTGAGGTCACATAAGACTAAACAGGAACATATCTTGAGGGCTACTCCTGGAATTTTTAAATTTTATCCTAAAATCGGTAGATGCTAGAGTAGAGGTTTCCGTAACAGTGACTGTGATCATCTTCAAGGTTTAGAAAGCATCACTCTGGCTGATGTGTTGGGAATAGATTGTTGGGACAAGACTAGAGGGCGGAAAACAAAATGCACAAGGAAAATAGTAGCTCAGGGGACTAATGGACCACATGAACCACAGCCTCTACCAGCCTGAGCCCAGAGGAGCTAGATGGTGCCCAGCTACCACCACCAACTGCTCTAATAAGGATCACAATAGAGGGTCCCAGGCAGAGTGGGAGAAAAAATACAGAACAAAATTCAAATTCACAAAAAAGACCAGACTTACTGGTCTGACAGAGGCTGGAGGAACCCCCAGGACTATAGCCCCTGGACACCCTGCTAACTCAGAACTGAAGCTGCTCCTGAAGCCCACTTTTCAGATAAAAATTAGACAGGCCTATAAAACAAACAATAACACGTTGAGGAACGTGCTTCTTAGTTCAATCAAGTATATGAGACTAAGCGAGCAACAACTGCTCAAAACTAAAGACAGGAAGGCAGGAAAGGAAAGGAAAACTGGACAAATGGACACAGAGAACCCAGGTTAGAAAGGGAAAGGTGGAGAGTGTTGACACATCGTGGTCTGCAACCAATATCACAAAACAATTCGCCTTTAATTTTCGAATGAAAAACTAATTTACGCTAATTTTTGAATGAAAACCTAATTAGTGCTGTAAACTTTCACCTAAAAAAAAGACTGGAGGGAGTGATATAGGAAGTGACTATATCACTCCAGGCAAGAGGTCAGAGTAGCTTCAGACAGAAGAGGAGCGAGAGAATGGAGAGCAGTGAAAAGATTCAAGAAATATTTAGGAGGGGACAGGCTATTGGACTGGGTGATTAGATGTGGGGAATGGAGATGAGGTGAGAGTCAAGACTGAGTTTCAGACACAGAGTAAAAATTTGCTTGGTTAATTTAAAAAAAAAAAAAAAAAGCTTCCTCAAAGCTTGAGCTAAAGAACGTAAGTAAAAATATAAAGAAGCCAGCTGGTCTACCCATAAGATTCTGCCTACTTTATATGTACGTGTGGTTTCATTCATTTATCTTTTTCAATGTTTCATGAGTGCCTGTTATGTGCTGGATACTGGGCTTCATCCACTGACATCCAAATCAGCAAGAATATAGAAGGAGAACTAGGGGGAAAAAAATCCTGAATTTTTATTCTCTTTATAAATGAGTTTTAATCCATGCTTCTTGAAGTTAGGGCCCTTTATTAGCAACTGTAAATCTCAGAGAGACGAGAAGCCATGAGATTCTCAAATTGCCTTATAAATTAGTTGCTGGTACTGAAACAGTTGTTTAGTTTGTTGAGGGGCTGGGATGGGGAGGGATTTTGGTGTTGAAATAATTATTGAACATTACTGAACCAAATAATTAAACTGTGCTGTAAAATTACAGTTATGGTAATATTCCCATCATCATTTGTTTTGTTTCTCCTAATCTAAATTATGATTTTTTTTTTTGTTATTGCTTCACAAAGCTACAATGCAACGGCCAGACCTGAAATTAAAACCAGCCTGCAAAAATTATACAAGGTGATCCCATATGCTCTGCCAGCAATTATTAACGGCAAATAATATCACAAAGCTCTTAAATCCTCATTGTAAAGCTAGCTGGATGTGTATCAACTAAAACTTTAGATATTTATAGGTATCAGAGGTGAAGTATGACTACCTGAAACAATCAAAATGCAAAAGAGATACCTAAACGTCCAGTGGGAGCGCCTTGGCATATCAGATTTCAGTTTCCCAGCAGTGCTAAATCTCAGTAGTGCTGACAAGGGAGAAGGCACTGATCCTTCCAAGCAAACTAAAGAGAATGCTATACTGTTTCCTTCACTGCCCCACCCCAGCCTGCTAACTCTCTTTGCAATTTGCCTGTACAATTCTGGGAAGAACGGTGCTTTCTGCCCAAACACTGAACTCACTTCTTAGCAGCCTATGAAAGCAGAAAATGCAGCAGTCCAAGAGCTCTATATAAAAATCACCATCATCATCATTGTCGCCATCATCACCATCATCATCATCCCAAAAGAAAGAAGATGAGTACATCATCAATTTCATTATTTCCACACTTACACGGTGAACTCAGAGAAAGATATGAATAAATCTCATGGCATTAAAACATTGACTTTTACTTTGTCCCTCATTTTGTAGGTCTTGATACTAGTGAGCTGTCCTCCATATATTGAGATGATCAAAGTATCTCACGTGCTAAAACAATAGCGTGTTTTGGATTGTTTTTAGTGATAGGGAAATACACCAATTCTGAACAGACGCCCCACCCACGCCCCTGCCAATTCCTGTGAAGCAGTTAGCTCACTTACTTCAAAAGCCACCAGGAATGTCCCTGGCTAGTGCAAATGGTTTGTGCTTGGATGGTAACCAAAAGTTGGCGGTTCAGACCCATCCAGCAGCACTGCAGAAGAAATGGGCCTGGAGATCTCCTTTTGTAAAGATCACAGCCAAGAAAACCCTATGCAGCAGTTTTACTCGGTGACTTATGGGGTCCCCTAAGTCACATTTCAACAACAAAAATCAAAACCAAACCAAAACAAAATCAACAACAGTCAACAAAACAAAACACACACACACACATATACCAGAATTAAGTTGTTTGTGATTCACCCCAAAGCTGGTGGTGTTCAGGATTTTATCTACTTCTAATAACTCAAAATAAACCTCTAAAGATTCAGTGGCTTTGTAAATTTGATTGACAGAAACTATAGAATTTGTTTTGAGAAGGATAAAAATCCTATCCCTGAGAAATCAGAATTAAGGCAAAGTTATTACATTTCAATCATTATATTTTCCTCTTCTCCCTTTCTTTCTTCTACTATCCTCCTGAGCACAGAATTCCACCCTGATCTCCTTTTCTTACATGGCCCAATGGCGTTTAAGACAAGTAAAGACTAGGGTTCACAAAACCAGAGCATGCAACTAAAAATATGCTCAAAAGAAACAAAGTACAGTCCTCCTTAATACAAATGGAAAAAAAAACAAAAACACACAATGGTTAATAACTTTGGATCATATTTTACTTTTTTTTTCCTGCCTCCTACTAACTGTGTGATCTTTGACCAGAGACCCCCTGAACTTCTTTTATTCTTCTGGCAAATAACAGATATAAAGACTCTTTATCTGATGGGGTTCTTAGGAATAATTGACACAAAGCACTTGCACAGTGCCAGGAACACAGTAGGTGTTTAGGGAAAGTTGGTAATGAGAAGTGAAAGGAAGGAGAGGCTGCGGCTCAAAGGGAAGCAAAAGAAATGGAGAGCAATTGGGAGACAAACTGCATCAGCTAGTATGGGCCAGGCAATGCTGCTGTAATAAACCCCTAAACTTAGTGGAATGAGCCCTGGTGGCACAACTGTTAAGCGCTCAGCTACTAGCCAAAAGGTCAGCCGTTCAAACCCACCAGTGGCTCCACAGAAGAAAAGACCTAGAATCGCTCCTACGAAGATTTCAGCCTAGGAGACCCTATGGTAAAGTTCCACTCTGTCCTATAGAGTTACTATGAGTCGGGATCAACTTGTTGGTACACAACAACAACACGACACATAGAATAGAACAGAATAAAAGAGAAGAGGATAATATAGATTAATATTTGCAAATGTCAAATAAAGCATCACTATGAGTCAGAATCGTCGACTCCTGGGCAACAGTTTGGTTTTTGGATTTAATGTCAACTGAGTACTCACTACTTATCAACTACTTGGATAAGAATTTTACACATATTATCCTATTTAATCTTCTCAACACCCACATGAGGAAGGCATTACTATTATCCCCATTTTTCATGTAAATTAAGGGAGATACGGTGGCATTAAGTAACTTACTAAATGTCTCAAAAATAGAAAGTCAGGCAAGCAGAATTTGCTCACAGGTTTGTCTAATACAATTTTCTAGGGTTTTAACCTCTGCATCTTACTACTCTCTTCTTTAAGTGGGCTCATACAGAATGACCACACAATTTATCACTCAAATTGGGACACCTAGGAGTAAAAGGGGGCATATTAAGATTTCACCAGAATAAAGGTATAAACAGAGCCTTTCCTGGGCAAGTTTGGAGGCATTTTTTACCCGGATAATTGACACATTGTTGCTACTGTTAGGTGAAGTAGAGTTAATTTTGACTCATAGTTACCCCACGTGACGGAGTAGAAATGCCCTGGAGAGTTCTAGGCTATCATCTTTATGGGAACAGATCGCCAGGTCCTTCTCCCAGAGAGTAGCTGGGTAGATTTAAACCACCAAACTTTTGGTTAGCAGCTGAGCTCTTAACCATTGTGCCACTGGGGATCCTAACTGCCACATAGTACTTGAGAAATACGTATTGACTGTCTTTACCTTTATCCCCTTCTTTTCCCTAATCATCATTCCACCAAACCAGCTGCCTTCAAGACTATTCCAACTCATGGTGACGCCATGTTTGTCAGGGTAGACCTGCGCTCCACTGGATTTTTAACAGCTGATTTTTTTTGTTTGTTTGTATTTCAGATGAAGGTTTACAGAACAAACTAGTTTCTCATTTAAAAATTAGTACACATATTGTTTTATGACCCTTCTCGACCTCGGGTTCCCTATTACCAGCTTTCCTGTCCCCTCCTGCCTTCCAGTTATTGCCCCTGGCCTGGTGTGCCCCTTTAGTCTCATTTTGTTTTACAGGCCTGTCTAATCTTTGGCGGAAGGGTGAACCTCAGGAGTGACTTCATTACTGAGCTAAAAGGGTTTCTGGGAGCCATACTCTCGGGGTTTCTCCAGTCTGTCAGGTCAGTAAGTCTGGTCTTTTTTTGTGAGTTAGAATTTTCTTCTACATTTTTCTCCAGCTCTGTCCAGGACCCTCTATTGTGATCCCTGTCAGAGCAGTCAGTGGTAGTAGCCAGGAACCATCTAGTTGTGCTGGGCTCAGTGTGGTGGAGGCTGTGGTAGATGTGGTCCATTAGTCCTTTGGACTAATCTTTCCCTTGTGTCTTTATTTTTCTTCACTCTTTCTTGCTCCCAAAGGGGTGAGACCAGGGGAGTATCTTAGATGGCCACTCACGGGCATTTAAGACCCCAGACACCACTCACCAAAGTAGAATTTAGAACATTTTCTTTATAAACTATGTTATGCCAATTGAGCTAGATGTTCCCCAGGACCATGGTCCCCACAGCCCTCAGCCCAGCAATTCAGTCCCTCAGGAAGTTTGGGTGTGTCTATGGAGCTTCCATGACCTTGCCTTGTACAAGTTGTGCTGGCTTCCTCAGTATTGTATACTGTCTTACCCTTCATAATGGATGATTTTTTGGGAAGTAGATCACTAGGCCTTTCTTCTGAGGTATGTGTCTCTGTGTGGACTCAAACCTTTAACCCTTCACTTAGCAGCCAACCATTTGTGCCATCCTGGGACTCCCAATCCTCATTAGTTCCCAAGAAATGGGAGACTTCCCAGTAGGCAAAAAACTCTGGATTACCTGGGTTACTAAAGAGAACCGCAGCACCAAGAGAGGTGATTCTTTATACAAAATTATCAGACAATGACGAACCCACAAAACATCTCACAACATGGATGAATCTGGAGGGCATTATGCTGAATGAAATAAGTCAGTCACAAAAAGGACAAATATTGTATGAGACCACTATTATAATAACTCAAGAAAAGGTTTTTGCACAGAAAAATAAAAACTTTCTTTAAAGTTCATGAGGGTGGGAAGAGGAAATCACTTACTAGATAGTAGACAAGTGTCACCTTTGGTGACAATATAGGGGAAGTCAGCATAACTTGACTAAGACAAAGTCATAGAAGCTTCCTAGACACATCCAAACACCTTGAGGGACTGAGGTGCTTGGGCTGAGAGCTGGGGACCATAGTCTCAGGTGACATGTAGGTCAGTTAGCATAACACAGTTCATAAAGAAAATATTCTACATCCTACTTTGGTGGGCAGCGTCCGGGATCTTAAAGGCTTGTGAGCGGCCATCTAAGATACATCTGTTGGTCCCATCCCATCCGGAGCAAAGGAGAATGAAGGAAACCAAAGATACAAGGAAAATATTAGTCCAAAGGATAAATGGAACACATGAACCAGAGTATCCACAAGCCTGAGCCCAGAAGAACTAGATGGAACCTGGCTACCACCAACAACCAGTCTGACAGAGATTACAACAGAGAGTCCAGGAAAGAATGGGAGAAAAATGTAGAACAAAATTCAAATTCACAAAACAAGACCAGACTTACTGGTCTGACAGAGACTGGAGGAATCCAGAGACTAAAGGCCCCAGACACCCTGCTAACTCAGAAATGAAACCACTCCCGAAGACCACTTTTCAATCAAAGATTAGACAGGCCTGTAAAACAAACAATAACACAAGTGAGGAACGTGCTTCTTAGTTCAATCAAATATACGAGACCAAATAAGCAAATCTTGCTCAAATGCAATATAAGAAGGTAGAAAGGGACAGAAAGTGGATGAATGGACACGAGGAACCCAGGGTGGAAAGGGGAGAGAGTGCTGTCACATTGTGGGCATTGCAACCAATGTCACAAAAAAATGTGTGTATAAATTTTTGAACGAGAAACTAACTTGAGCTGTAAATTTTCACCTAAAGCACAATAAAGTTGAAAAAAAAGAAAACGAAAACCATCAGGAGGCAGTGAAGTACCAGAAGGAACTCTCTCACTCATGCTCATCAGAAAGCAAACCTTCAGCTGGGTTAGCCTAATGCAGCTTAGTGACTTGCTTTGCAAGACCAGGATGAAAATTCACAGAACATCTGCATTTAGGTCTATAAGCTAAAACCTGATTTTTTATGGGAAATCCCCTTTGGACATGCTCCTGCTGGTTAGAATGCAGTCATTAAATACAAACATATAGTAAGAGCGAGTCACTGAATTTATTTCTTTTTAAGACCAGCTAAAACAGACTTTAACTAGAAGTTTTTATTTACTTATTTTTGTAAGTTTAAAAACAGTGACCTTTAGATATTTTCATGAAGCTAATGACACTTTTTTTTTTTTTTAATGACACTTAAGGTCCTGTTTTCTTATGCCAATGCTTTGTGTGGCGAGTACAAAGTACACAAAGGTGATGATCTTAGAAATCCCCAGCCTTTTAACAAAGCCCTTTATAAAAGGCCCTTTTTGCATCAGACATTTTACCTGAACCCAAAGATGCAGCTGAAAGGCACACGTGGACACAGAGATGATGGACTGGGTTTGGATTCTTTTTTTTTTTTCTTTTCCCTCCTTCTTATACCCATTAATAGCTTTCTACTATTATGTAACAAGAATTGATATACTTTCTGATTGTTTCTTTCACCATATCTTGAAGTCCATGAGTCGCATCCACAAAATCAAAAGAGGTAGAAAGTAGCTTACATTTCATGAACATTAAAAAATAATGAGAACAGAGTGAAGTAATGGAGAACCTCCAGAGATCTGGCAAATAAAGACATTTTTAATATAAAGAAAAATGCATATTATGTAGGAAAAGAGCAAAGGAAAGAAAAGAGAGGGGAACTACTTGATACAAAAATACTGGCTCTGCCTTCTATTGCAATCCTTCTCTTGCCATATTTATCTAAAGACCCTGTTCTAGCCAGTATTGCTCCCCCTCTTTTCCCCGAATGCATGCTTTCCTGGATTTAGACACAGCTGGAAGAGAACAAGATGGTTTAGCTTTTCACGTAACATGCTAGCACTAAGTTGCTTTAGGACTGTGCACAGGAATAAGGAACTTAATTGTACCTGAAACTTTTCAACGCACACTTGTGATCCACACCACTTACAAACAAAAATATAAAAAGACATCAAAAAACAAATCCATTTGTAAAATGTGATCAAATAGTAAATAAAAGGAAAAAGAAGTTAGAATGATCTTATTAATTAAAGGGGTTAGGGACTACTCTGCTGTCCTTGGAGCCCTGTTGGCGTAGTAATTAAGAGCGCGGCTGCTAACCAAAAGGTTGGCAGTTCCAATCACCAGGCACTCCTTGGAAGTCCTATGGAGCAGTATTACTATGTCCTATGGGGCCACTGTGAGTTGGAATAGACTCCATGCAATGGGTTTATGCTGTCCTTAAGGAGCCCTGGTGGCACAACAGTTAAGCACTTGGCTGCTAACCGAAAGGTTAGCGGTTCAAAGCCACCCAGAGGTTTCACAGTGAGAAAGATCTGGAGAACTGCTCCCATAAAGATTTCATACATACGCACCCATTGCCATCCAGTCGATTCCGATTCATAGAGACCCTACAGGACTGAGTAGAACTACCCCATAGGGTTTTGAGGCTGAAATCTCAAAGGAAGCAAACGGCCACATTCTTCTTCTAAAGAGCAGCTGGTGGCTTTGAACTGCCAACTTTTCAGGTAGCAGCTGAACACTTAACCACTACATCACCAGGACTCCTCTTCCTGTGTAAAGATTACAGCCTAGAAAATCCTATGGGTCAGTTCTACTCGGTCACATAGGGTTGCTATCAGTTGGAATTGATTGGATAGCACCCAACAACAACAACAACAACATGCTGTTCTAACACATCATGGGAAAGAATAATAAATATCATAGTCCATAATATCCTACTGAATTAAAATATTGGATACAAAATACTATCTACAGAATAATCCAAATTGTATCTCAACCACCTGACACAGTTCATGGAACACAGTAGCAAATCAACCATACATTGAATAAATGTTAGAAAAGGTACATCTGTTGAAGCTTACGTGTGGGTACAAAGAGCTAACATGATGTACACTACACATAATCAGTGAAAAAATTAGATGTGACTTTTTTGTGTTTTTCTGTATTTTTCCTGTTTTCTACAACGAACACATATTTTTAAAGTAATTATAAGTATTTGGAAGTGACCTTCCCCCCAAAAAAGTTGAGACCCAAATTGAGGAAGAGGCTTAACAGTTGACACTCGTGTTTTGAGTTTATCAAAAAAAAAAAAAAAAAACCAAACCGACTGCCATCGAGTCAATTCCAACTCATGGCGACCCTATAGGACAGGGTAGAACTGCCCGACAGAGTTTCCAAGGAGTGCCTGGCGGCTTCAAACTGCCGACCTCTTGGTTAGCAGCCGTAGCACTTAACCACTACGCCACCAGGGTTTCGGACAACCAAAATTGATCCTCTTGTTTTGATGAATATCAATTTTCATGACACTAGAAAAATAGGCACTGGCTTCCAACAATAAGACCCAAGGTTATGAATGTCTTTATTTAACGTTTTCAAACTTACCACACAGGAAAAATCAATTTTAACAAAGATAGGTTGGGGAGAGTAAAGAATTCTAGGAAGAAACTTCTTCAGGGTTTCACGTATCATCCAAAGGCTTTTAAGTCCAGTCTGGAATCTTCCATTATGAACTAAATAAAATGTGTGAATTAGACCAACGATTCCCAAAAGCCCTTCCTTTGAACTAAACAGCCTGTGAGGATGGGTATTTTAGTCCATGGTTAAAAGAGAGGAAAAGGGAATTTTAAAAGTAAAGGTAAAGTTTTAATTAAGGTATTTCTTTAATCTAAGATTATGCTCTTCCCTAAGTTTTGGACATGGCAATGGTATTTTTTTAATGAAATGCCGGTGCTTTTTTCAAATGTCTGAATGTTAATGGGAAACAATGTGTCCCTCCCCCGCCCCCGCCCATATTCTATCTTTCCGGATCTATTATTAGTACCTTGGCATTTCTCTTATCTTCAAATGACTGGATTAGATGACTAAAGAATGAAGTGTAATGTCTAATTTCTTATTACTGAATGTCAAAACAGAAAAGTTACACTTTGGGGGGAAAGTATAGATATTTGGTGATATAAGAATTTTAAAAATGATGAATTATTTATGTGATAGGACAAGAATTATTACGATAATTTTCCTGAAATGACCCCTCCTTCTGCCTGCTTTTTTTGAGAATTCTGTTTTGTCAGTTTTATTTTCTACCCTCTCTAATGTAGGACCTGCCTTGCCCAGGCAGCTACTTAGAAGCTTTACAAAGTAGAGTCTGCATGAAACAAGGAGGGAAAGAAAGATTACAAACCATTCTGGAGGAAAGATTTATAAGGATTTTGCAAGAGAGGGAAGAATAAAGAAGCATGGGGGTGAAGGAGCCAAACAGGAATGCATGGGTAAACTGTTCATAAATATTCAATATGGCAGTAAACAATACAGAATTTTATTTTGGCAAACAAGGCTTGGTTTTTTTCATCACACACCCTCCTGAGACTGGATCACAAGGCTCATTACTGCCTTGGGGTTTCATTTGACTTTGGTAAATAGAGGTAGTAACATTCGATTTGTGCTTAGTATCAGTTTTAAGGAGTCCCTGGATGTCACAAACAGTTAAGGTGCTTGGCTACTAACCAAAAGGTTCGAGGTTTGAGTCCACCCAGAGCTGCCTGGGAAGAAAGGTCTAGTGATCTACCTCTGCTAAATCAGCCATGGAAGATTCTATGGAGCAAGCACACTTCTACTTTGACACACATGGGGTTGCCATGAGTCGGAATCAGCTTCAGGACAACTGTTTTTTTATTTTACCTGTTTCAAAAATCGATCTTAGTGTTTTAATGCCATTGTCTGCCTCCTACCTAATCTTCATCTGATGAAGAAGACACAGACAGCATACAGGAAAAGGCATCATCTTCCATGACATTTACATGCTGTTGTTGCTGTTATTGGGTGCTGTCCAGTCAGTTCCAACTAATAGCAACCTTAGGTACAACAGAACAAAACATTGCCTGGTCCTGTGCCATACTCACAATCGTTGCTGTGTTTGAGCCCATTGTTGCAGCCACTGTGTCAGTCCATCTCCTCGAGGGTCTTCCTCATTTTTGCTGACCATATACCTTACCAAGCATGATGTCTTTCTCCAGGATCTGGTCCCTCCTGATAATATGTCCAGCATCTGTGAGATGAAGTCTTGCCATCCTGGTTTCAAGGAACATTCTGGCTGTACTTCCTCTAAGACAGACTTGTTCATTCTTCTAGCAGTCTATTATATATTTAATATTCTTTGCCAACACCATAATTTAATGGCATCAGTTCTTAGGCTTTCCTTATTCCTTGTCCAGCTTTCATATGTATATGAGGCAATTGAAAAATATCATGGCTTGGGTCAAGTGCACCTTAGCCCTCAAACTGGCATCTTTGCTTTTCAACACTTTAAAGAGGTCTTTTGCAGAAGATTTGCCCAGTGCAATATGTGGCTTGATTTCTTAACTGCTGCTTCCATGGGCATTGATTATGGATCCAAGTAGAATGAAATTCTTTACAACTTCAATATTTTCTCCATTTATCATGTTTCTCATCCATCCAGTTGTAAGAATTTTTGTTGACATTTATGTAGGGAGGCTATTTGTCTACATGAGCAGGAAATGATCATTTCAGGTACTTACACACAATCCCTGCTGTGTGTTCTACTGGTATATGCAGCATAACGAATTAACAGGAGGCAACATATGATGAAGAATCGATGATATTGAAGGAAGAAGACAAGCTGCAGTGAAGGCATTGGCAAAAAACAAGACTCCAGGAATTGACGGAATACAAATTGAGATGTTTCAACAAATGGATGAAGCACTGGGAGGGCTCACTCATCTATGCCAAGAAATTTGGAAGACAATTACCTGGCTGGCCACTGAAAGAGATCCATATTTGTGCCTACTCCAAAGAAATGTGATCCAACAGAATGTGGAAATTATCAAACAATATCATTAATATCACACAAGTAAAATTTTGCTAAAGATCTTTCAAAAACAGTTGCAGCAGTACATCAACAGAGAGCTGCCAGAAATTCAAGCTGGATTCAGAAGAGGACATGGAACAAGCGATATCATTGCTGATGTCAGATGGATCTTGGCTGAAAGCAGCAAATATCAGAAAGATGTTTACCTGTGTTTTATTGATTATGCAAAGGTATTTGACGGTGTGGATCATAACAAATTACGGATAGCATTTCAAAGGATGGGAACTCCAGGACACTTAACTGTGCTCACGAGGAATCTGTTCATAGTCCAAGAGGCCGTCATTCTAACAGAACAAGGGGATCCCTGGTGTTTTAAAATCAGGAAAGGTGTGTGTCAGGGCTGTATCCTCTCACCATACTTTCAATCTGTATGCTGAGCAAATAATCCCAGACGCTAGACTGTATGAAGAAAAACAAGGAACCAGGATTAGAGGAAGACTCATCAACAACTTGCATGATGACACAACCTTGCTTGATGAAAGCAAAGAGGACTTGAAGCACTTATTGGTGAAGATCAAAGACTACAGCCTTCGTTATGGATTATACCTCAACATAAACAAAACTCCTCACAACTGGACCAATAAGCAACATCATGATAAAGGGAGAAAATATTGAAGTTTTCAAGGATTTCATTTTACTAGCATCCATAATCAATGCTCATGGAGGTAGCAGTGAAGAAATCAAATGGCATAATGCATTGGGCAAATCTCCTGCAAAAGACCTCTTGAAGCTGTTAAAAAGCAAAGATGCCACTCTGAGGACTAAGGTGCACCTGACCCAAGCATGGCATTTTCAATTGCCTCATATGCATGTAAAAGCTGGACAATGAATAAGGGTGACCAAAGAAGAATTGATGCCTTTGAATTATGGTATCGGCAAAGAATATGGAATGTACCATGAACTGCCAGAAGAATGAACAAATGTGTCTTGGAAGAAGCACAGCCAGAATGCTCCTTAGAAACAAGGATGGTGAAACTTCATCTCACGTACTTTGGGCATGTTATCACGAGGGACCAGTCCCTGGAGAGCAATATGCTTGGTAAGGTAGAGGGTCAATGAAAAAGAGGAAGACCCTCAATGAGATGGATTGACACAGTGGCTACAACGATGGGCTCAAGCTTAACAGCCATTGTGAGGATGGTGCCGGATCGGGCAGTCTTTCATTCTGTTGTACATAGGATTGCTATGAGTCAGCACCTAACAACAACAGGACATCTCTGAGTGGTGCAAACGGTTAAGCTCTCGATTACTAGCTGAAAGACTGGCAGTTCGAATACACCCACAGGAGTCTTGGAAGATAGGCCTGGTGATCTGCTTCCAAGAGGTCACAGCCATGAAAACCCTATGGAGCAGTCCAACTCTGCACATACGTGGTGGTCATGAGTCGGAATCTACTAGGTAGCAGCTAACAACAGCAACAAAGAAGGCACAACTTGCTTAGCATCTTCCTTTGTAGGTCTTTCCTGTTCTGAATTTCAGCAGTGAACTTTGATGTGTGGGTGGATGTTGTTGATGGTGAGTGAGTCCTCACTCTCTTGTTTAGCTATGTGTCATCTCCACAAACTCACCCTGATCATTTGCTCTTGGCCATTTTCTCTAAGCTGCACTCAGAGATGTTTTGTCTCCAAGCTTGAGGGACTTGTCTCTAAGTTGAAATGTTTGTGGCATGTCCTCTTCTACTCCAAGTACAAATTCAGGCAAGCCTTTGTCTTTTTGCACCTGGAAGCTTATCCCCCAGCTAATCAGTTTCCTTTCATCCACCTCCCACAAATAATCTTTAAAAAAAGATTCTTCCATTGCTCCCCAGTACAGAATAAATTACCAAAGCCTTTGGCTGTTGTTAGCTGTCATCAAGTCAGCCCACACACAGTGGAGCAAAAGGCTGCCTATGTCATCCCCATGAGTGGTTGTGGATCAGACCGCTGTGATCCACAGAGTGTTCATTGACTGGTTTTCAGAAGGTGATCACCAGGCCTTTCTTCCTAGTCCATCTTAGTCTAAAAGCTCTGCTGAAACCCGTTCAACATCACGGCAACATGCGAGTGGACACAGCAACATGCCTTCACTGACCAACAGGTGGCACTGTGCATGAGATCCATTGACTACGAATTGAACCTAGGTTTTCAGCATGAAAGGGGAGAATTCTACCACTGAACCATCACTGCCCCTGAGCCCAGTAGTAGGATACTACAAACTCTTTCAAAAACAGGCCACAGCCTAATTTTTAAGACCATCTGTGATCTTCCCTCTTCCACCCCAGCTCTGCTTGTATTAAACTACTTCCTATTTCCCAAATGCATCCTGCATAGGCACAGAGCGCCATCTTTATACATGCAATTACCTCTGCCTGCAATGCTAACTCCCCTTTCTGCCTAGAAATTTCTTCATTCTTTGATATTCCAGCCAAAAACTGCCTCTTTCCTGCAGGTCTTTGCGAGGCTGAGCTGCTTGTTCCCTGTCCTGTGTTTCTGTGATATTGCTAATAACTCTGCCATCGCATCTCCCCACAGCATTGAGTGAAACAGCTTTATTATTTGACTCTCATCCTCCATTTCATCAAAATCTACTCCAGGGCCCTGCTATTCAAAGTGTGCATCCATGGACCAGCAGAATCAGCATCACCTGTGAGCCTATTAAATGGGAACACTCAAGGGCCCCTACCCTAGACCTACAGAGTCACAATCCCTGGGGGTGACCCAGGAGTCCAAGTCTTCACAATATGTCCAGGGGAATTTATGCACCATAGATCTCTAGGGGACCCTGGTGGCAGAGTGGTTAAGTGCTATGGGTGCTAACCAAAAGGTCAGCAGTTCAAATCCACCAGCTGCTTCTTGGAAACTCTATGGGACATCTCTACTCTGACCTATAAGGTCGCTATGAGTCAGAACTGACTTGATGGCAATGGGTTTGGTTTTTGGATAGATCTCTAGAGTAGGGACCAAACCAGCTGCCATGGAGTTGATTCCAATTCATGGCGACCCCATGTGTGCAGAGTAGAGCTGCCCCATAGGGTTTTCAAGGCTGTGTCCTTTCTGAAGCAGATTGCCATGTCTGTCTTTTGGGGCATTTCTGGGTGGGTTCAAACTACCAATCTTTTGGTTAGCATCCCAGTGCTTAGCTGTTTGCACAACTCAGAGGCTCCTAGAGTAGCGGCCAGTCCCAATTTAACTTTATGTCCCCAAGTTCTAACATGATACCTGGCACCCACAGCAAGCCCTTGATAAATGCAAAGGTGAAATGAAAAGGCACTTTTTCATTCTACACCTCCTTCCCACGCCTCACCTACAGTTCAATGACATGTTCTCATCAAAATTAGTTTTGCTCTGTTTTTGCCATCAGTATTGACGGGAGCTTATTGAGTTTGCCAGACACACAATCTGCATCGAGGCTCTTGTCTGATTCAAGGCTCCCTATTCCACATTCCAAGCCAGTTCCCTCTGCAAGCCCCCTGCCTGTGCCAAGAAGAACACTCGTTAATGTTAATGGCATTTCTGGGCAGGGAGAAAGTGCAGGCTAGACAGAAAAAGGGACAATGGGCAAGGGAGAGGGAGAGTGTACGACTGAGGGAAAAAAAAGAAAACTCGTGACAGATATTTATTATCGATGTGGTTTTCAAATAGCTGTAAATCTGGAAGACTTCAGTGCCTTCCAAAACAAATTTAACCTCATCACACAGTGTAAAATACAGGAGGGCGCTTGCCATATTGGTAATATTGCAACAGAAAGACCCAACAGAGGGGCTATTAACTGTAACAACTTTGTGGTTTAATATGAAATGAGAGCCTTAGATGCTAGCGGTGGATCTGCCCAGTTAAAGGAACATTGAGAGTTGAAGCAATTATCCTAGTAATTGAGTGGAGGAGAAAATCATTCCTTTTGGAAAAGAGAATCGTGCCTTTCAATTAGCAGTTTGCATTGATCAAAGACATTAGGGAACCGTTCGACTTGTCCAGCTTTTGTCTTGTAGGCTTAGAGCACTGAGTTCCTTTCCTCACCTGCCCCAAACAAGCTTGCAAAGGGATTGCACTTGAAATGGGCATTACTTTTGCACCAAACCTTTCTGCAGACCTGAGGATGATTACGGTACAGCTATCTGAAAAAAAGTGGCCTGATGCTCCAAAAGCTTAGTATGCATATGCACACACACTCACACACACGCATAGACCCAGAGCAATGGTTACAGCTTCTCAGATGTAGTCTTTCTTCTTATGTAATACATACATGAAATATGTAAAAATTACAGAAGCAAATGCCATATGGCCACCCTGCAGCTTGCAACATAAAATACTAGAAATATAATTGAATCTCTCTCTGCCACTCTCCCTGGCTGCAATCCCTCCCCTCCTCCCACACAGAGGTGCCTACACAACTGACTTAGTATGCATCGTTCCCATACAACTCTCTTGTTCTGCCATATATATACATTTAAAAAACCATCACTGTCAAGTCACTTTCAACTCACAGCGACCCTGTAGGACAGAGTAGAACTGCCCCATAGGATTTCCAAGGCTATAATCTTTACGGAAGCAGGCTGCCACAGCTTTCTCCCACGGAGCAGAAAAGATATCATATTTTCCTATGTTCTAAAGCTGTACATAAAATATATTGTATATCGCCATCTACAAATTACTTTTTTGTTATTGTTGTTTTTGTTCAACATTATGGTTTTGAGATTTAGCCACGTTGACACGTGGAGATCTAATGTGTTCACTCTAGCTGCAGTGCCGTATTCCACAGACACATTGCACTACAACTCACATTCTATTTTCCAATTAATGAGCAAATAATGTTAGTTTCTTTTTTGCTCTCCCAAATTTTGTTTCAATAATGCTAAAATGCATATTCTTACATGTGTTTCTTTGCACTTAGGGAGGAAATGGCTAAGTCAGAGAACATTTGCATCTTTTATTTTAAAATTTAATGTGGAAAAATATACATAATATTTGCTATTTTAACCAATTTCTTAAATGTACAACTAAATGACACTAATTACATTCACACTGTTGGGCAACCATCACCACCATCTATTTCCAAAATTTTGTCATCACCCCAAACAGAAACTCAGTACCCCGTAAGCATTAATTCCCTATTTGGTAAGCACTAATAGACTAGCGTCTCTACGCATTTGTTTACTCTAGACGTTTTATATGGTGGGATTATACAATATTTGTGGTTTTGTGTCGGACTTTTTTCACTTAACATCTTTTCACAGTTCATTCATGTTGTAGTACGTATCAGAACCTTTCCATTCCTCTTCATGGCTAAGAGTATTGCATTGTATGGGTGGGCCACATTTTGTTGACCCACTCATCTGTTGACCAACCGAGAGTTGGTCAACAGATGAGTAGTGCTGCAGTGAACAGCGGTGTATAGTGGTACACGCATCTTTGACTTTCCTGATGTAACTAAAATGTTCTCCAAAGCAGTCCCATCAATTTGTACTCCCACCAACAGCTTGTTGGGGTCCCGTTATCCCATATTCTTGCCAACACATGGTGGTAGCTGTTGTTGTCGGGTGCCACTGAATGAATTTCAACTCATAGCAACTCTATGTGACAGAGTAGAACTGCCCCATAGGGTTTTCTAGGCTGTAGTCTTTACAGAAGCAGATCTCTAGGTCTTTCTCCTGTGGAGCCACTTGTGGGTTTGAACCACTAACCTTTCAGTTAGCAGCCGAGTGCTCAACCATTGTGCCACCATGGTAGAGACTGAATTTTTAACTTTGCCAATTTGAAGAGTGTGAAATAACAAATGCTTTTCAAAGATGAATGTTTAGCACCCCCAGCAAAGGACACTGGACTCGATTTTCAAAGGTGCCTCATAGAATTGAGAACATTCAGTAACAAGGCATATTAAGTAATCTCTTTCTACCAGCAGCATGAGTGCCTAACGTTGTGTCTGGAACACAAAGGATATTCAATACGTATTTGTTGGATGAATCCATTTGAGATATTGCAGATGACTACAAAAATGAGGCAAGGAAAATATTTGTAAAGAAAGCAGTGAATAAAAGGCACATGATTCTTCTTTGGACAAGAAATACACACACACAATTCCAAACACTCTTTCTTCCCTTTCCTCGGCACTACAGCTTTTTCCATTGGGTACCCTTGTGGCTTTGACTCCTACACTTTACAGTCAATGAGCAAAAACCAATTCCACTCCTCAAATTCTTCTCACTTACTATTTGGCTGTCTCAATTCATTAATTTGCTTAATCAGCCCTCATCAATAACACTTCTCTCAATTGCATTCCTCCAACTGAAAGGAAAAGCCAGCTCTGAATACTCAAAAATGTGAATCTATAAAGAAACAACAAAGGCAGAAAAAGAAAAAAATACCACTTGTACCAATGGCTTCTGGGGGATTGAAATAATTTTATATTAACATGTCTGCTCTGTCAAAGGTTAGGGCTGGAAGACATTTTCTCATTTTGCTGATATTGCAGGTACTGAAAACAGCTGAACTAAATGGTCACAACATTTAGTGGCTAGCAAATCGCAATTCTGTGGAGGCTAGTTGTCAACACGGAAGTTCCCCCCCCCCCCCACAGTAGAAGACCACAGAAATATTCCCTACAAAGTGTGGTTCGTGTCAACTCAAATTTGCACCACAGCATCAACAAAGACTCTCCTCCAAGTGAGGAAATTTCTCCATTCATTGGCATTAGGTCTGCATACCTGAGCAAGGGCAAGAGCCGTGCTTATGACTATCAAGTTTTCCAGTTCACAGATAACAAATAAGTAAAAAGAAGTGATCTGAGATTCTCAGCATGGGATGTTGTTGTTGTGGGTGCTGTCAAGTCGCCTCCAACTCACGGTGACCCCATGAAACAGCATAGAACTGCCCAGAGGGTTTTTGGTTTTTTTGGGGGCTATAATCTTAAAAAAAAAAAAAAAATCTTTATGGGAGCAAATTACCAGGTCTTTCTCCTGCAGAAGGGATGGGTGAGATCAAGCCACCAACGTTTCAGTTAGCAGCTGAGAAAGGATAAGAAAATAAAAGTTGTAATGGATTGAATTATGTACCTCCAAAATATGTGCCAACATGGTTAGTCCATGTGTGGTTGTCCTCCATTTTGTGATTGTAATTTTATGTTAAAAACGATTAGGTTGGGATGTAACACCTTTGTCCAGGCCACATCCCTGATCCAAAGTAAAGGCACTTTCCCTGGGGCATGGCCTGCACCACCTTTTATTTCTCAAGAGATAAATGGAAAGGGAAGCAAGTAGAGAGTTGAGGGCCTCATACCACCAAGAAAGCAGCACCAGAAACACAGTGTGGCCTTTGGACACGGGGTCCCTGTGCCTGAGAAGCTGCTCGACCAGGGGAAGATTGAGGACAAGGGTCTTCCCCCAGAGCCGACAGAGAGAGAAAGCCTTCCCTTGGAGCCGACGTATAACCTGGACTTGTAACCTACTAGACTGTGAGAAAATAAGTTTCTCTTTGTTAAAGCCATCCACTTGTGGTATTTCTGTTACAGCAGCACTAGATGACTAAGACAAAAGTTTTTTCATCTCTTTGAGGAGCAAAGTAGGGGATTATGAGTAGAATCTTTGACTCTTTATTATAAAGAGATAACAGATATGATCAATTGGAAACAAGGAGAAATGACACTTAAGAGGTAGCCTTTTTGTGAAGAATAAATGCCATGTTCTCATTAGATGGAGGAATTAATTTGTATTTCTACCATATTTTTAGAAGTCACCAGCACTGGTGTTGCCAAGGGTGGTTGTTGTTGGGTGCTGTCAAGTAGATTCCGACTTATAGGCACCCCATGTGACAGAGTAGAACTGCTCCATAGAGTCTTCATGGCTGTAATCTTCATGTGAGCAGGTCGTCAGGTCTTTCTCCTATGGAGACACTGGGTGGGTTCAAACCACCAACCTTTCAGTTAACAGCCAAGTGCTTAACCATTGTGCCAAGGCAACATTATCTATTTCATTCTCCCAACCTCATCCCTGACACTGATACATAAATAAGTGTAGACCACTGTGACTTGGTCAATAAAACTACATTATGTCAATGTGTTTTCACCTACATTTTATTGACAGAGAGGAAAAGTCTTCCTTTTGGAACTGCAATGTTTATAGGATACATAATACTACAGTTATATCTTTGCTTCCAAAAACAGCCAAAAGTCTGAATTTTACATGTTGAATTGAAGATTTTTCACCTAATCACTGCTCTAACTTTTCAGTTCTGCAAATGTTTCAACTCAGAATAATAATAAAAAAAAGAATAGAGATATTGTGTTTTGGGAATACGCCATTCAATTAATAAGTCAAGCTGAGAAGAAATTCAGAACAAAATTTCAAATTCTCACGGAATCTAGTCTTTCTGGAACGGTGGAGGCTGGATGACCCCTTGAAACTTTTGCCTTGAGATAATCTTTAAACCTTAAACCAAAAATATCTCCTGAGGTTTTCTTAAAACAAAACAATAGGTAGTTTAACTAGTAAAGAATGTCTGCCTTGAGCGTTGTGCTTTTTAAAGGATCAAATTCACAGCAGCAACTCGAAAGATTAGATGGGAAATTTAGGGACCAGCGAGTTGATGTTAGTGGGGAAGGAACACCTCCAAAAAGAAGGGGTAAAATGGTTGCGTAACTTGAAGAATGTAATCAATGCCACTGAATTATATATGTAGAAACTGCGGAATTGTATGTTCTGCTGTGTTTATTCTCAACAACAACAAAAATAAAATAAATTACATATTTTAAAAAGTCAGGCTGAACACCTTATCCTGATATGTAATCCCATTCAATTATTGTTCCTATTCTTTGATGTCTTCCCAATCTTATGCGAATAAAATCATCCTCGGAAAACTTAATTGTTATAATTAAGCTGTAACCAGACCATTCAAAAATAATCAGTGTGTCTGCTATAAGAATGAAGCTTCAAGAAATGTGGCTTTCACTTGCATGCCAGAACCAAACTGCCATGACTATATCCTTTCTAGATAGAAATTATCGAGCTACTACAAGTCTACCATTAAAGAAAGAATGAATTAAAAAAAAGCAAAACCAAAAATAAGCTATCATGTAACTGCTCTCATTTTTCCTGTACTTGAGTTGAAAATCCTAACCCAAAATGCCATTTACCACCAGTCTGATGAGGTCTCTTATGAGGCAGCCATTCCATCCTTCAAATATTAAATAATAATTATAACAATTGGGATACTCCAATTGCTAGCTTATAAGACAAAGGGATATGAAGCGTTTCAATCAAGCCCATGCTTGGAACAAACGTGTGAATGGAGGAGAAAAGTCTTTTCTTTCCCATAGACTGGTTAAGCATCTCCCTCTTAACTACCTCTGACCTTAGAAAAACCAGGTTCGTCTTGACACTTAAAAATAAAGCAAAATGAACGCACTGAATTCCACAGGATAGGCTCATTAGCTCCGGACTTGACAGGCTGCTAAATGGTAACTCAGGATGAAGAGCTACAAACTCACTATAATTAATTACCACAACATGCCGTGCTTGGGATAAAGCTGAGGCAAGAAAGTGCTGACAGAACAAAATTCTCATGCCACTGCTCTCCCTGCCTCTCCCAATTTACAGGAGAATGGGAAATCATGAACAATTGATACACTCCGTTAGCTGCTATCACAGAGAGTAAGTTTCCATGTAGCCTTAGGGGTATCTTACACAGTTTAACACTGAAAATAAAAGGTAATGTTCTTGGCAAAGAGCTAGAGGGGTGAAATTTGGGAGGCTTGAAGCAGCCTTGAATTGTAGTCAATAAAAAAGGGACCAAATAGTAATTTTGTAATTTAACTGTGCTGGTTACGCCCAATGAGTCAGACGCTTGTGAAATAAACCATGTAAAAGAAAAATGGCTTAACTCTTTCAGCCTGAGCACATGGGGCTGGCTTTCTCACATGTTTTCTGGGGTTGGGGTCTCTGATTCAGTAAAAATTATATGATTATATAGGTGCTACCGATAAATCTTTTAAAATAGTTCCTCAGTAAAGGTGTTGGCTTCATCTTTGGGATTCTTCCTAATAAAACACTCATATATTTAGGGATCAGGAGGACCATCAATGTGGTGTGATATTGTTCTAGGTACTAGGACAGACAGGACCAGTGTACCAGATCAGCAAGAACTAGAATGGCTTTTAAAAACCATAGGCTTGGTCACTATTGATAAATTCAGGGGCTGGTACACATTCTAATCTCAGTGAGCAAACTCTTCCCTGTCATAGATGAACCAGAACAGGGAAAAGAAAGTCAGTGAGCGTCAGGTGATGTTGGTAGCCACATGAAACAGGTAAACTAATCGGGAAACCAAACCAAACCAACCCGTTGCTGTCAAGTCGATTCCGACTCATAGCACCCTTAAAGGACAGAGTAGAACTGCCCCATAGGGTTTCCAAGGAGCAACTGGTGGATTCGAACTGCCAACCTTTTGGTTAGCAGCCGAGCTCTTAACCACTGTGCTACCAGCGCTCCAGACAGAAAATGGAGGCAAGAAATCCTAACTTCACTGAATTGCCTATTTCTAGTTGTCTTAGGATTCTGGATATGCCCGTGAAATTCCAATAATTTGGCTACCCAGATGGTCCCCTAATTATAGAAGATATTCCAGTTAAATCTTCCAGTAATTAACTCCCTTTCCTACACACAGGCCCCGTCATTTGCCAAGACTGCTTTCTAATATAAGCGTATTAATCACAGTAATTGTCCGTCTTTCCTTACATTGTCTAACTGGAAAATGGTGTTCGTGGTGTATGCCCTTCCTTGTGTTAATGGGACCCAGTGAAGATGAAGGGGATGAAGAAGATTAAAAGATATGCTCTGTCTAAACCCCAGAAACCATTATTGAAACAAATAAGAATCAGACCTTCGTATTTTGAGTTGCTTTTACAATACAGGGCAATGGAGTTATGTAAAAGGAAACATTATCACATTTGGCTTCAAATAAATGAGGATTGCTGGAAGGAACAAAAGCTTCACCGCCTGAGGTCTTTCCTTCTTTCTCCCTTTCTTTCTTTCTGGCCTGCAGACTAATAGCTCATTACGGAGATGACTGTCTGAAAAAGGAAAAGTTACCTCGACTCGCAGGCCACTGCCCAGGAAGAGCTAATTATTTGTATTAATCATATGGATCTGGGCCCAAGCCTTATTAACCATTCACCATACCGATCATTTGTCGGCACGCTGCAACGTCAGTCATCCGTTAGGGAGGAAATCACCCGTGGTGTTCTCTTCAAATGAGGTCAGGGTGCTACTCCTCTCTGTGCGCAGCGAGACGCCTTACCCTAATGACAGTGTATCCCCGTAAACAAATCCAACAAGGGTGATAAACTGCTCCAGGTTCACCAATCAGCCTCACAGCAACTGACAGCTTCTGCTTCTGGCCCTGCAAATTCATGCTTTCCAACTGCCTCGTACAGTACAAGGAGCTGAAACACATTCACAATCACCCTCCACTGTTCACAACCCAAGTCCTGGAATCATCCCGCCCATGTCCATTCCCACTCAGGTTGGGTCATCCACAGCGGACAGGTTCCAGCACTGCTTCCAGATTAAGACAGAGTAGGAAGAAAGGCCTGGCAATCTACACCCAAAAGTCAACCAATGAAAGCCGTATGTATCAAAACAGAATATGGTCTGATACAGTGCTGGAGGAAACCCTGGTGGTGTAGTGGTTAAGTGCTATGGCTGCTAACCAAGAGGTCAGCAGTTCAAATATGCCACGCACTCTTTGGAAACTCTATGGAGCAGCTCTACTCTGTCCTATAGGGTTGCTATGAGTTGGAATCAACTGGACGGCAATGGGTCTTGGTATAGTGCTGGAAGATGAGTCCCTAGGTTGGAAGCCACTCAAAAATATACAGTGGCTGCAACAATGGACTCCAGCAAACCAACAATCATGAAGGTGGTGCAGGACCAGGCAATGTTTCGTTCTGCTGTACAGGGGGTTGCTGTGAGACTGAGCCACCTGGAACGCAACTAACAACTGTAACAACAATCCTTTTAAAAAAAACTCTATGGTTTAAATACTAGTACTATTCATCTTTTTCAACAGAGGAAACTGAGGCTCGGAAAGTGTAAGCAATCTGACCAAGTTCACAAAGTCACTGAGTGATGAATGTGGGAAGAAAGGCAGTGTTGTGAAATGGCCCTAGAGGTGTCTCTGGGTTGCCTGGCAACAAGCCAGCTAAGATCAGAAGTTCCCCTTCCTCTAGTGGGACAGGCTATACATGCGGCATCTTCTCGTGTGGTCTCCCGTGCCAGCGACACTGTTCCCAGAATGCACCTCTCCTGAACAGCTCTGTTCCCAAGCACGAGGATTTGTCCTCACTTACAAAGCTGTTCTCACACCGCTGTGGGCTGAGTAATGGCCACCCAAAGGTATCAGGTCCTAATCCTTGCAGCCTGTAAAGGTTAACTTGAAGGAAAAAGGTTCTTTGCAGAAGTGCCTAAATTAAGGATTTTGAGATGAGGAGATTATTTTAGATTATCCTGGTGGCCCCTATATCGAATTGCAAGTGTCCTTATGCCAGCAAAGTCACCCATGGTGGACAGGTTTCAGTGGAGCTTCAGGCTGAGATAGACTACGGAGAAAGGTCTGGCAAACTACTTCTAAAAACCAGCCAATGAAAACCCTACACATCACAATAGAATATTGTCTGATACAGTGCTAGAAGATGAGTCCCTAGGTTGGAAGCACTCAAAATATACAGTGGCTGCAACAATGGACTTGAGAACACCAAGGATCATGGGGATGGTACAGGGAGGCAGAGGGAGATGACCACGGAGGTAGCAGCTGGAGTCATGTGGCCCTGAATCGAGGAATGTCTGCAGCCACCTGGAGCTGGAAGAGGCAAGGAATGGATTCTCCCCAGAAACTCCAAAGAGAGCTTGGCCCAACTGACACCTGATTTCAGGAATATTGACTTAGGACCATTTTGGAGCCCTGGTGGTACATTAAGTAAGAGCTTGGCTGCTAACCAAAAGGTCAGCAGTTTGAATCCACCAGCCGCTCCATGGAAACCCTATGGGGCAGTTCTACTCTGTCCTATAGAGTCCCTTTGAGTCAGAATCGGCTCGATGGCAATGGGTTTTGGCCTCCAGAACTGTGAGGGAATAAATCCCTGTTGTTTTAAGCCTTCAACTTTGTAGTAATTTTTTACAGTGGCCATACTAAACTAATACACTCACTCGACAGAAAAGGAGGGCAAAAGAGGAGCAGAGTCCCTCCACTGGAGCAGAAGCACCTGGTCCATCCACCTGTCCCTGGTCCAGGATACCCTTCCCAGAATGCCTCAAGGATAGGGGCACAAGTGGCCCTCTGCCCTGCCCGTGAGCCCAATATTTATACAGTAATGCTCACAGGCTTGGCCAGAGCCCTTGGCATGACAACAGATTTAGGATCTTGCCCACATCTTCCTGGAAGTTTGCTAGGGGTCTCTGAGGAAGCTTTTGTTTTCCTGATGTGAGGGGTGCCTGTAGGTGGCGCTGCCTTCTCCTGCGCTTTCTCCTTCTAATCTTAAACGGCCAAGAACATTGGCGGCTCATTCATAGAACGCTTGTCTTGCTGACGCCAGAGCCTTGTTCTCCCTGTGGCACAGGAAGATGGCGGAGAGGACGTAAGCAAAGATAATTAAGACACGATCTCCAAAGTGCAAGCTCTTACAATCTGGCAAAAGGACTGACATTGAAATCTGTTGTCAGCTTTGAATGTTAAAATGGTAGGACACCAAAAATGAGGCCAGACGATTTCACACCCTGAGTAACTCTTCCCTGCCCCATACACACTTTTTCGGCAACTTGGCTGCTGTGCTTTCAAACCATGTTTATGTTCTCGTAGTTAGTTGTCATAGAGTCGGCTGCAACTTATGGTGACCCCATGTGTGTCAGGATAGAACTGCTCCGTAGGGTTTTCAAGGCCTGTGAGCTTTTAGAAAGAAATCGCCAGGCGTGCCTTTGGAGGTACTTCTGGATGGGTCTGACCTGCTAACTTTATGGCTGGTCGAGAGCTTAACTGTTTGCACCACCCAGGGACTACCTCCATGTTGAGGTCGTAGCCATCATTGTCCAGGCTCATGCCCCTCTGAACCTGCAGATTCAGGAAAGTCAAGACAGCTGTGCTAAGGAGTTCCTGAGACCCTCCCAAGCTCCTCTTCTCTGATTCAGACAGAAACACCCCAGAGGCTGAAATAAAGGAACCAAGAAATTTGTGGATAATTCCCGAATGCAGGAGAAATAACTAAGTCCATTGTCAGTGCCAAGCTTGAAGACTGCTGAATTCCTTTCTGTGGCACCTAAAAGTTACCTCTTGCAATGCTCAGCTCGATGGCAGAAATTATGTTCATTTTTGAGAGGAATAGGTTCAGACTAAAAGAGAAAAGATAATCTGCCAACACTATATAGAATTGAAATGCCCTTCCACCATGACTGAATGTCTAAAGCTCAGGTATTCTTAAAGCCATGTGCCATCTCCTCCAGGAAGCCACCCTGATTTCTCCCACTAGGAGCCTTCCCTCACTGTTGCCTATGCCCTGGTTCCTTGTTGTTATTCCTGTTCTTTCTCTTAATCCTCTCTGCCTTATATTATAGTTATTTGTGTGTGTCTATCTTCCCAACTGAAGAGGAAGCTGATTCAGCATGTAAACCTTTGGACTTCATTTTTGAACATTGCACACAGTATTATTTTTAGCAGATGAGTAAGTGACAAGTACCTTTTTTTTTTTTTTTCTCAAGCAAAATAGAAAAACTCACCCTCCACCTCCCCATACATATACACCATCTAACAGAGCTGCTGGAAATGGTTCTAAGCTCTTAGTTTCTTGGTATGTATCATGAAATTCTAAGTGCCCTCAACCCAGGATGCCTTTCATTCATCATTTAATCATTCATTCAGCAGCTGATTATTAAGCCCTTGGTAGATGCCCAGTAGTGAGTTGGAGGCTGAGGATAATCATGCAAATGAAATAGGACTAGTTTCTCTCCTTGTCTTAAAGTCTAGCGTGATGCATTAAATGGGTAAACCAATAATTATATATTTGTAAATGATGACTGGTACTGTGGAAGAATAAAATAGGGTGTCACCCAAGAATATAAAGTTGTAAGTGGGTAGGAAGGACATGTAGTTAGATTGGGTGGTCATGTAGGGCTTCTCTGAGGAGGTGGTATGTAAGATGTAGGGTTCCAGTTCACTCTCTTGTGCCTTCCCATCACCATGGAGATGATGATAGAGCACCAAGAAGCATGTCTAGAATGTTGCTTCTTCAAGCCAGCGCCCCAGAATGAGCACACATAGAGCAGACTGCAGCCTGACCCACAGTATGGAGAAGCCAGGTCCAGCTGACACACAAGGTAAAACAGAGTCACCCAACTGAGCTCACCTTGGACAGCCAACCCCCAGCTGGCCTGAGATGCATGAGAAATACACATTTATTGCCTGTCATGACGTGTGGCTGTTGCTATGCAGCAAAGGTGACTGGAAGAAATGCTCTGCAAGTGGAGGGTTGAGGAGCCATGCTCACCAGCTGCACAGCAGGTATGGCTAAACCATCTATGAAAGAGGGTGATGAAGGAAGGACAGAGAAAGTTCTAGGCTCAGGGAAGGAAAGAGCCACTTCACTTACCAAGGGAGGAAAAAGTAAACCTAGGTTTGTTGCTGTGTTTTAGACCTTCTCCATTCTTGCCTTCCATGTGGGAGACCTGGGTTTGACTCCCAGCCAACGCGCTTCAAGCGGAGCCACCAACTGTCTGCCTGTGGACGCTTGCATGTTGCTCTGATGCTGAACAGGTTTCAGCAGAGCTTCCAGGTTAAGACAGACTAGGAAGAAAGACCCGGTCATCTGCTTCTGAAAATCAGCCAATGGAAACCCTATGAATTCCAACAGTCTCACCTGCAACCAATCATGGGGATGGTACAGGATTGGGCAGCGTTTTCTTCCATTGTACATGGGGTCGCCATCAGTCAGGGGCTGACTCAACAAGAGCTAGCAACCACAACAACCTCTTCGGCTACAAGAACCCAGAAAAAGGAAACTGCCCTCTCCCAGGTAGAACTACATCCTTTGGAAATGCTAGCTGATCACTGCCTTTTTTTTTTTTTTCCCCCCCGTGGTAATAAGGAGGCAGCCCTTTCCTTCTGTAATTTTCTGCCAGGCTTTACTGGAACTATGAGCATGCCATCCAGGATCACACAGGCTTATTAAAGCAGCTGCTTACAAATGAGTACATAAGAAATAAGGAAGTGGCCATCTCCTCTCAAAGACAAATGACCTAATTTTGTTAGCAGATCACGTTGTAAGGTTGGCCTTATTCTCCGGGATCTCAGCGAGCATTACCATTCATGAAATTTTATTGGTTCTTTGACATCTGTAGATGCCCCACTGTTTTCCCCATGCATGATTCATAGGGACAAAGGTCTTCGAGTATTTCCACATCGTAATTCCATTCTTGCATTGATGGCGCTCTAGGGACAGCTTCCTTGGTTGTTCTCCCTTCTGATGTGTTACCCATTTTCTATTCCATTTGGTGGGGTCTTATTTCTCTCTCCCTGATTATGACCCAATTCTCTGTTCATGAAACACGAAGCAGCCTTTCGTCCCCTGCTGTCCATGGACATGATTGGAAAAGAACTGGTTTTAGGCAACCCAGCTTGCTGTTGGGGGCCACCATTCCTTGACCCACTAGGTCTCCACATTTACTGATGACACAGAATTGGGTTCATAAGGCCTATTGATCTGTCAACCAAAGATGACCATAACCAGTTTAGACTAGCCCCAGGTGCTTCCACCTAAAATTATAAACTTACTCAACTGGGGCTGTTGCCAGGTGAAAACCCTGGGTTTTGCTCGGGGCGACTTGTTACAGCCAATAAACAAGAGGCTGAGGTGGGTGACCAGAAAGACACCTTTACTTTGTTGTAGAGGAAAGGAGCAATCAGGGCTGCCGCCTCCAAGACTGCTTGCAGGCAGCTTGGGGAGGTGGGCTTTTACAGAGAGCAGACAAGGAAATGGCAAATTTATCATGAATATTCAGGATTGGCCTCACACAGGTGCTCAGAGCTTGGGGATGACTAAGCATTTTCTGTAGACAGGGGTTCGATCCCGCAGGATGGAGGATCATTAGGATGTTAAGTTTCTACCCAGAGGCAGGTTGAGGCTGTCTATGGCTCATTCTGCGGTTATCTTGTCAAAGGCAATTCAGAAGAAAGTACAGCTTATTCTGCTAGATGTAGGAGGATAAGCCAGAGCAGGTGTTTGTTAAAAGTTTTTGGGCTCTGAGGCTGCCTGCCTCAGGGCTTTCCAAACACACATTCTCTTGAAAAGTCCTCATGGTAAAGCCAAAAACATTCACATCTGTTACAAACAAAAAAAAGACATGTGGTCCAGCCACAAACTTGCCCCCACTTAGGAAAGACCTGCCTTTGCTTAAATGACACCTTTCCAAAACCTAACCTCCCCCCTCCGCTACCCCATTTCCCAACAAATATCCTCAATGGATCTTATAAAAAGAGATTGCTGTCTTTCTCAAATTGAAGTCCTTGGTATCTCCTCTCGAGTACCTGGATTCCTTGTTGCAGCCATTTGATTTCATCACAAATAAACTCTTTATAACTGGGCTCCAACTCTGTCATTCGACAGATCCAAGAAGAGGTAAAGCTGTCACAGAGACTCAGAACATACGCATCCCGTTCCTTAGATTCAGTGGTTATTTACTTAGAGCCTGCCAACTAGGAGGCACCAGGCTAGGCAATGAGTGTAGTAGAAGCATGAGAAATATGGACTTTTCCCTCATGGGGTTTGCATTTTAGTGGGAGAGATAGATGGGTAATATACAAGTGTACAGATTATAAATTACGTAGCAAGTAATATAGGGCACAGACATGGCCTGGCATCAGTAATGCCTGAGGAGGGAGCATCTACTATAGATGGGAGGAGTCAGATTAGACTCTTTGAGAAGGTAACAGTTAAGGTGAAACCTAAAGAATGAGAAGGAGAAGCTATGAAAAACAGAGCTGATTGTTTGAGGACCTGAAAGAAGACCAGTATGATGAATAAGGGGCAAGTTTCGTAAGGCCATGTTGGAAAAGCAGGTGAGAGCTTGGACAAGCAGAGCCTGGTGAGTTTCAGTGCAATCTCTGATGTTTTCTCCAAGTAGAAAGAAAAACCATTGAAGGGTTATAGCAAAAGAGTGATGTGATGAGATTTACGACACTTATGCATTGAATTGTATCCCCCAAATATGTATGTCAACGTGGCTAGGCCATGATTCCCAGTATTGTGTCCACCATTTTATCATCTGATGAGATTATCCTATGTGTTGTACATTCTACCTGTATGATGCTAATAAGGCAGGATTAGAGGTGGTTATGATAATGATGTAGGACTCAGTCTATAAGATTAGATTGTATGTTAAGTCAATCTCTTTTGAGATATAAAAGAGTGAAGCCAGCAGAGAGACAGGGAGACCTTATTACCACCAAGCAAGAAGACCCAGGAGCACGCTTCATTTGGTCCCAGATCTCTGCACTGAGAAGCTCCTAGATCAGGGAAAGATTGACGACAAGAAGCTTCCTCCAGAGCCGACAGAGAGAAAGCCTTCTCCTGGAGCTGGTACCTTGAATTTGGACTTCTAGTCTCCTAAGCTGTGAGAGAAAAAATTTCTCTTTGTTAAAGCCATCTACTTGTGATAGTTCTGTTATAGCAGGACTAGACAGCTAAGACAATGACTTGAAAAGATTCTCCAAAAAGCCTTGGAGAGATGGATTGTAGGGGGCAAGGGTGGAGGCAGGGTGAGCAGCTAAGAGGCCACTGCAGCCATCCAGGGAAGAGATGGTGGTAACTTAGACCAGGGGGAGAGAGAATGAGAGAGAGAGAGAGAAAGCTAGCAGTGGACAGACTGAAGTTGGGGAAGGGTTCAGACATAAAAATGGTATTCCCTTTGTTAATGGTGAATCTCAGACATTATGACCTAAGCAAGCCTTGTGATTTGCTAGAGACAGGACAGAATTCTGGTGATTTTTTTTTTCCTTATTCATAGACACTGAAGGAAAATCTGAGAAAACAAGCAATACAGAAGAACTTCAACCAGTGGTTCAAATTTGGCTTCTATTACTCATTGGGCATAGATCAGAATGGTCAAAGACACACTCTCAAATACCAAACCAAACCTGTTGCCATCGAGTCAATTCCAACTCATAGAGACCCTATAGGACAGAGTAGAACTGCCCCATAGTGTTTCCAAGATTGTAATTTTTATGGAAGCAGAATGCTACATCTTTCTCCCACGGAGTGGCTGGTGGGTTCAAACAGCTGACTTTACAGTTAGCAGCTGAGTGCTTAAACACTGTACCACCAGGGCTCTCCATTACCAAATACACAATCTTAATTTCTCTACATAAAGAAGGAGCCATTGAGATAGCTTTATTTTTGAGAATATGTCAAGTCACACAAAATTTACAGAATACTATTTTCTCCCTGTGATATACATTTTCCTCACTACTGTTTCCTCCATCAACACAACCAGGACTGCTCCGAGTACACTCCTTCCTTGGCTAATTCAGTACATCTCTCAAAGACACTAAAAGCTTGAGAAGAGGGAGAAGGGCCTTTTCATCCATTGTTTAAGTTCAAGAGACATCCATTCCAATAGAAAATTTTACTAGGAAAATTACATGCTTAGAATGTGTTCCGAGGTGTTTTCAGAAAAAGCAGAAACAACCTGGGGGTTCATCAAGAGGGGACTGGTAAAATGAGTTATGATATGGCCGATGGCCGTAAAACAGAACATCACGGAGCCATTGAAAAGAATGGAGTATGTTCATATATACCGCCATAAAAGGATACCATGGTATCTGTCAAGTTGAAAAGAGCAGAAAATGAACATATGATACAATTTTTTCTACACACACACACTCACTCACATCTCTGTATATGTAGAACAATGCCGCAATCTCTGGGTGGTACAAATGGTTAACATGCCCAGCTGCTAAACAAAAGGTGGAAGTTTGAGTCCACTCAGATGTATCTAGGAACCTGGCAATCTACTTCTTAAAAATCAACCATTGAAAACTCTGGACCGCACTTCTACTCTGACATACATGGGGTTGACACGAGTCCGAATTGACCGAAAGGTTACTGGTTTTTAGAGCAAGGTGGACAATGTGAGGAAACAGTTTTCTCTATACATGTAGGGGATATTTGTTGTTTTATTGGTGGGCAAGTGTTGCTTCTATGATCAAGGAAAAAAAAAATTAAGAAAGATATATGACTTCATTTCTTTAAAGAAAAAATACACTGCTGGAACTGTATCATGTCTTAGGCCTTTCCTAGCTGAGATTATTCAAACAGCTAACATTTAGTCATCATTTTTTCAAGTTAAAAAATTTTACTTGAAGAACATTCAAATGAAGACAATGCCGTTCCTTGGTTTTAGAAGAGAACACAGGAGTTTTATCTTCACAGGGAGGTCCAGATGGGATACCATCTCCCTTCTGGAAGGTTCCAGGACCTCATGTCCTCCACACCTTTTTCCCCAAAGGGGTTATGACACTTCTTCCCACTCAAGAGTCAGCAGCACCCAAAAGCATCCACAAGAGTTTGAGAGAGTCAAATTAGCTCCGGAGACGTAGGGGGACAGCTGGCAGGAGCGGCCCCTGGTAAGACTTGCCACATTAGCCTGAGGTTAGCTGGTTCAAAAAGTCATCGTGAACTCTGGCATTACTAACTATAGTTCCACCCAGCCTCCACGAGGGTTTTCCCTTAAAGCAAATGAAAGAAAGAAAACCTGGAAAAAAGGATACTGATTAAAACACCTCGCACTGCATTTTGACCCTTTCAATGCAAGTGACGGTATTTTATGTGAACAGCTGTCTCACACTCTACAAGAAAAGGCAATTACGCAAATAAAATCTAATATCCTTTCCCAATCTCACGAGGAATCCTCAACAGAACCCCCATATCTTGGTCAGAATGTTATAATTAACCATTAAAACAATCATCATATCAATTATATTTTAAAGAAGTCTGTGATTATGCTTACTGAAGGAATGGCAGAATGAATGAAATAATGCATTAATGCAGGAAACAGAATGAATGAGTGAACAAACAATGAAATAAATGTCAGAGATGGCACTATAGCTCCGCACACCAATGACTCAATAGTTGGACAAAGTTTTATTTTAAAGAAAGAAAGATCTCTTTTTGTTCTAGCATTTCCAATGTTTCCGGTACTTTTATGGATCTTCACTGGCAAAATTCTGCTTGATTGTTTTTATGAAAAATGAACTCACCAAGGAGCAAATAGGTCATTTCAGCAGTATTGGTAAATGTTTTAATTTTTAAATTGGGTGGCAGGGTCATAGATTTTTGTTTTATTATGATCCTCAATGTGCATATTTGTTATTACCTATATTCTCTTGTTATATCAAATTTTACATAATTTAAAAAAAGAAGAAAACAGGCTAACCACACATTAAAGCAAAATATTAGTAATACAATTGGAAGACTAAGAAATCTAGAAACTGGGATGGAAATACCCAAAATATGCAGTCAAAACAGCACTCGATCCGTAACTATGAGGACAATGATGGCGATAACCACGCACTTTTCAAACTCAAATGGTCTGACTGCTTAATTTCCTTCTCAAGAGTTTGCATACTGCAAAAAGAATTGTGTGCCTTCTAACATCCCAGTGAACAGCAGCTTAATTAAAAAGAGAGTTTGCAAAAACACAGGCTGTGTGTCTCCCAGCTAATTGAAATTGCTACAAAGCTCCAGAAAAAGACAAGTTCAATATCGTGGAAATACCAGCAGGGCTGGCATTTCAGCGTTCTCCGATACCCTCCTTGTCTGCCTGATTAAAATTTCACTTGGCCTTTCCGTCCATAATAAAAGAAAGCTATTTGTGCCCAGAGCTGTTGGGCAGACAGCAGATGTGTGTTAAACTTCAGGGCGTTTATTGAGCCCGTGGATGTTTCCGCGGAGACACAACTGAGAACTGCCACATCAGCCTTTCCGCTGTGACAGAGTCAATGGGGTTAATGGTGGTACGTAGTACAATCATTTTCAGACTGCCGCAGCCGTGTTAAAAATGATGGATACACCTCTCTCTGTTTTTTTTTTTTCTTTTTTTCCCTTAAAAAATAGGGTGCACAGTCTTGCATGGGATTCAGTAATGAACACTTCACAGACATGTGAATTCTCAGTGCAAATTCACTCAGAATGATGGGAACACCTGGAAAAATTGAGAGTGCAGCCCTCTGGTACACCCTTTCAAAGGCTCTACATATGTGTGCCTCTACTTGAGAGCACTAGAGGGTGGGAAGCAAATGTAATAATTATAATAATAGTACTAACAATAACCACTATTGGATTTAATAATGATGATTATTACAAGTATTAATAGACACTTAAAGATAATATTTCTTCTTCTGAAGGTTTGCATTGGCTAATTTTTGGAAATAGATTGTCAGGCCTTTCTTCCTAGTCTGTCTTAGCCTGGAAGCTCCACTGAAACCTGTCTACCATGGGTGACCCTGCTGGCGTTTGAAATACCAGTGGAACAGCTTCCAGCATCACGACAACATGCAAGCCACCACAGTACAACAAACTGACAGACCAGTGGTGTTCATCAGGGAAATACAGCCAGAAAGTTCCTTAGAAAGCAGGATGGTGAGACTTTATTTCACTTGCGTTGGACATGTCATCAGGAAAGACCAATTGCTGGGAAAGGACATCTTGTTTGGTAAAGGGAGGACCACCGAAAACAAAGAAACCCTCCATGAGATGGATGGCACAATAGGCACAGCAGTGGGCCCAAACACACCAACGATCATGGAGGTGGCACAGAACCAGGCAATGTTTTGTTCTGTTATACATAAGGTTGCCATGGGTTGGAGTCAACTCCGGGACAACTAACAACAGCAAAAATATTCTGTGAGCTCATACGATGCCTAGGTACAGTGACCAGCATGTTAGTTAATTAAAACTATTATTATTCCCAATTTTCAATGAGGCAAGTGAGACAAGCAACTTACCCAAAAGGTTACACAAATAATTTTCAGTAAAGGTTCAGACCCAGGCAATCTGAGTGCCGTGTTCACATTCTTTACCATTTCTATTATGTCGTTGTTGTTCTTGGCCTCTGTTGAGTTGGTCCCCAACTCGTGGGAGAGCTGGGTTTGATTTCCAACCAATGTGCCTCATGCACAGCCACTTCCACCTGTAAGTGGAGGCCTATGTGTTGTTAGGCTGCTGAGCAGGTTTCAGTGGGTCTTCCAGACTAAGACAAGTCTAGGAAGAAAGGCCAGGTGACCTATTTTTGAAAAATCAACCAATGAAAACCCTGTGGATCACAATGGTGCAATCCCATTTTGCATGTGCCGCCATTTTTAAAATACTGTTTTCTAATTAATCAGTACCTCAAAAGATATGGTTGTTTGGGTAAACATTACCATATCTAGTTCTATCTTTTCTGATCACTCACAAGACTCTTGCAATTAGATCAGGCTGGGTGACTATGTCTGGCCAGGGGGCTGCGAGGAGAAGTCACTCTAAATTCAGAAAGCCCAAGAGCAGCCCTCTGGTATTCTCTTCTCCTGCAGGTTCAGCCTGGTGGTGTAGCTCCAAAATGGATGCTGCCTGGATCCTGAGACACCTCATGGAAGAGACCAGCAGCCCAACTGTCTGAGCAAGAAAGACACTTTTAAGTGTTGAAACACTGAGATTGATAGTTGGGATGTTATCTCGTGTAGCCTACTCTGACTTTTACAGTTATTTAAACTCAGGAAGTCAACTTTCCTGAAGAAATTTGAACTCTTTGCAAACTACATAATTGTAATCTTAGCACTGCTTTGGCGGGGGCTGACCAATATATTTCATTCACAATCATTTTTCACTTTGCCCCAGGCTTACTCTAAAAAAGAGTAAGTATGCTCATCTGTGAATAGCAAGATGGGTCATCTAGCCATCCATCTAGCCATCTTTCTATCCTTTTGTTATTATGGAAGGTCTCATGTATGCCATACATGTCAATGGGGATTCAGCAAGAATGCATGAGACACAGTCCCTGCGTAAGGTGCTCTCAATCCAGTGGCACAGACAGTGTGGTCCAGCAATAAGTGCTCTGGGTAGTGAAATTACACATAATTTGTATTTGCTTTTATTTTTTTCAATCTGTAATCTCGACCTTCTCTGCAGTGAACTAATATTATATTCTTAATAAGAAAACAAGCAGAACTGTATTAAAGTGTTGTTGCTCGCTGCTGTCCAGTAGGCCCCTGACTCATAACAATCCAAAGCACAACAGAAGGAAACACTGTCCAGTCCTTCATCAGCCCCATGATTGCTTGAGAATCAGACCTTTGTGATCCATAGGGTTTTCATGGGCTGATTTTCAGAAGTAAATCTCTTATGCTTTTCTTCCTAGTCCATCTCAGTCTGAAGACGTCACTGGGACCTATTCAGCATCACAGCAACACACGTCTCCACTGGCAGATGGATGGTGGCTGTACGTGAGGTGCATGGCTGAGAAACAACCCCAGGTCTCCGCCACAAATGGTGAGAAGTCTACTGCTGAGTCACCACTGCCTCCCTATTAAAGTAGCAGAGGAGTTATCATAGAAGGCTCCTCAGGATAAATCAAGGACACAGGAAAAGAAAAAGTCCATTATATCTAGGAGAGGAATGAGAGAAGTATGGAGGTGCTTCCTGGAAGTGATAACCCTTGAGCTAGTCTTGAAAGATATCTGATTTCCCCAGGCACGAATGGTTCCAGTTTTGAGGTACCATTTGGATCACATCCAAAGGCAAATTCACGTAGAACGAAGGTTTGAAGTGTTGCAGAAGTTAAGATGCTACTGAGGAGAACTAAGCAGAATTCGCAAACAAGTCAGGAGTTTGTTGGGAGGTGTGACAAAATAAGGCTAGAACTCTAGGAGGTTGCCGGTTGCTTCTATTACTGGGTGTTTTAGTCCCAGACTTCACAGGCAGCTTTCTTTCTGTAGCTTAATTCAGCTGGAGAGCTGAAAACCCTCAACTATTCCTCCATTGTTTGTAAAACAGGTTAAATGAAGCAGATGGAAAGGTGAAACTGTGGAACAACTGCTTTTTTCCAGCAAGAATAAGGAAAAAGTGCCTAAAATAGTAATGCTTTAATGAGTAAAGTAGACAGTAAATATTTTAAATCATAGGTGAAAAAAATTGTAGTTGTCTCGAATTTCTGTGGAGAATGTTCAAAGGTAGTTTGGTTAGATGTTTACCAGTTTCTTCTTCCTCCAGGGAGAGAGCTAGACAACATTTCCCAGTCTCCTTTGCAGTTAAATGTGGCCATGTGGCTGCTTCTGGCCAATGGAATGAGAGAGGAAGCACTGCTGTGTCTGGTGCCAGTCTTAGCCCGTAAATAAAGCCTCTCACGTGTGATCTGCCATGTTGTTGGCAGCCATGATGGCAGAGCCACAGATGGAGGAATCCTGAGTCCCCGTATCACTTTGTGGAGCAGAAACACCCATTTTTGAGCTCCAAGGAAGAAGATATAAACTTGAGTTGTGTTAATTGAAGCCACTAAAATTTGGGATTGTATCTGTTACAGAAGTTGGTGTGCTTTAACTGAAACTGCCCCCTTACCTTATTTCCTATACTAATGGTGTGGAAATGAAATGCACAAGAGTCCACATCAACATAAGGGTTTATCTTTGGGCTTTGAAACTCGGAAAGGTAAAGACAAGGATCTGTCACTGGAGACTGCATTTTGGTGCTCCATAATGGACTTTTGGGTTCTTGAAATAAACTGAGCTTTTGGGTTCTTGAAATTAACTGAACAAAATGGACGTTAACAAAGCTACACAGAGACAGAGAAAACCTTTATGAATGACTCTGGGAGCCAGGGCTATCTAAGTGATGCACAGCTGTGGCTTGCTAGCAGTGGCAGGGTAGGAAAGAAGACGTCTGATGAGATATTGTTGAGAAGCACGAGTAAAGACATTCTGCCTCCTCTTGCCTCACAATCCCAAACAAACAAAAAACTTCAAAATTAATCAAGGTGTCTTTCAAGAACAAATTGCCTAGTCACTGTTCTCCCTTGTTCATGAACACATTTATTCAGCAAATGATTACTCGGTGCGTGCCTGTGTTGGATTCTGTTCTATAAAAACAGAAACAAACCAGCTGTTGTCCAGTCACCCCAACTCATGATGGCCCCATGTGTGTCAGAGTAGAAAGGTGCTCTATAATTTTTTTCTCTTTTTCATAGGGTTTTCAATGTCTGATTTATTGGAAGGAGATCACCAGGCCCTTCTTCTGAGGCACCACTGAATGCATTCGAACTGCCAACCTTTTGGTTAGTGGCAGAGCACTTAACCGTTTGTGCTACCCAGGGACTGCTAGGCATCCTTTTATTCCCTTGCTCATCAAGTCTTCTCACAACACCCTAAGGGATCTAATTAGAATATTTACTGGGTTGGATCACCCCCATCCTTTAAATTCCTCCACTGGTTTCTCATTGTACTTATGATACAGACTCTCTCATGTCTTCCATGGGTGGCTTCTCCAGCCTTCTTCTCACACCACTCTCTCCTCCCTCACTGGGCTCCAGGTACCTTGGTCTTCTGCTAATTCACTGAACTCTCTAAGCTCTTCCCTTTCCCCTGCTGTGCCCATAGATTTCTCTGTCTAGATCTCTCCTCCCTCCACTCTCTTCCTATCTAATTCTCAAATAACTTTAAAGATCAATCCTTCATGGAGGTCTTCTCTGTACGCTCATTCTAAACTAAGTCTTTCCGTTATCGTGTTCCATGGCATCTTGGTGTTTCTCTTCCATTGTGATTACCATAGCTAGCAACTATGTCCACCAACAACAAATGTTTACTGGGCACCTTCTCAGTTCTGGGGGGCTGTGGAGCAACATTAGCAATACAAAAATCCTGCTCTTGTGGCACCAATCTTCCAGAGGGAGGCAAGCAACTCATAAGTAAATAGATGAGGTACTAGCATACTCATAAATGTGGTGAAGGAAATAATTAGGGTGACTAGTGGGAAACGGCAAATGGTTAATGTCCTTGGCTGCTAACCAAAAGGTGGGAGAGAGGACTCCAACCAGAGGTGCTTCAAAAGAAAGGCCTGGGGATCTACTTTTGAAAAATCGGGCATTGAAAACTGCATGGAGCACAGTTCCGTTCTGACACTCATGGGGTGGTCATGAGTGGGGATCAACTTGACAGCAACAGGTCAGGGGATGGGATAATGGAACAGGGTTGCTGCTCTACAACACACGGCCAGAGAATGGTGCTCCAAGAATGTGACGGCAAAACTACACCTTGAAGAATGAGCAGGAGACCACCATGGGCAGAACTTTCCAGAAAGGGGAGTGTGTGCAAAGGCCCAAAGGGTTTGGCTTATCCAAATAAAGCAAGGAGGCCAAAATGGCTGAAACAGTGAGTGTTATATTAAATTGTGTCCCTTAAAAATATGTGTTGGAATCCTAGCCCCGACATCTGTGGATGTAACCCTCTTCGGGAACAGGATTTTCTTTGTTATGCTAATGAAGTCATATCAGTATAGAATCTGTCTTCAACCTACTTATTTTTGAGATATTAAAAAAACAGATTAGGCACAGAGAAGTAAGCACAAATGGGGAAAAGTTAGATGCTATGCGGAGATCTTCAGAGATCACCAAGAAGGATGATGGAGAAGCTGAGACCAGGATTTTCCACCAGAGTGGACAAACAAAGTCTTCTTCTAGAACCAGCGCCCTGAATTCAGACTTCCAGCCTGCTAAACTTTGAGAAAATAGATTTGTTAAGGCCACCCACTTGCGGTATTTCTGTGCTAGCAGTGCTGGATAAGCAAGGCGGTGAGTGAGAACAGATTTGGTTGGAGATGACATTAGGAATTTCATGTGGATTTGTGTGACTGTATGTGTAATACCTATCTCCCAGGAGAGTGAAAGCTCCTTGAAGGAAGAGACACTAGTTTGCTCATCACTGCACAACGAGGGTCTAGTACAGGACTAGACACAAGTTGGGGCTCTAACTGATGAAAAAATGAATGAATAAAATAGCTGAGCTTCTCACCAAACCCAAAACTAAATCCATTGCTGTTGAGTCGATTCCGAGTCATAGCGACCTTATAGAACAGAGTAGAACTGTCCCATAGGGTTTCTGGGGAGTGGCTGGTAGATTTGAACTGCCAACCTTTTGGTTTGCAGCCCAGCTCTTAACCACTGCATCACCAGGGCTCACAGGAGAGGGGAATGTTGGCAGCTCAAAAAAAAAAAAATGCTAAGAACAGTTTCAGAACACTGCAAAGACAGGCATTCCTCAATAATAGAAAGGGACAAACAGAAAACTTATTTTTAGTTGGTAAAGCAATTACTGCAGTGCACATACAAGGAAGCAAGGAAGCGGGAGGAAAGGAAGCAAAGAGGTAAATAACTTGGAAACCTTCACTTCCATCTGCAACTGGAGCAAGCTTTCCAAACTCCCAGACCCTGGGACATTTCTACTAAGCAAGAGGCATACCATTAGGCAGCATCTCAAGATAATACCCAGTAGGTCTTACATTTCATTTCAGTCAACCACCGCTGGGCTCTGGCACCATCTTCATTGCAAATATGAGTAATACGGACCCTTTAGTCACTATTAAGTAGCAATCTGGGGAAATCACCCACTTGCAATAATCCATTTCTCTAATTTAGAGCACTCTGAAATCACATAATGAATAATACTGTCGCCAACTCCCCAGTAATGACACATGACATATGTCTGCAATTGCTCTTTTCAAGATAAACCCCACTGGGTTGCTCCCCTCAGAAACTCCTGCTTATTTATTCACTTGGGCTTCTCACATACAAATACAGTACGTTCACTTTTGGAGATGAGTTTAGGAACAAAGTTGAATCCCTGGCTTTGAAAACATCAGGGAAAAAAAAAAAAGGTTTTTTCCTCACATAATAAATAGCATGAAGTTTTGTCTGCAAATGGTTGATTAATATGCAATTATATTCTTAAGTGCTGGCTGTCAATTATTCCAAAGTGCCTTATTTAATTAGTGACAGCATTCAGCATATTCCCATTAGCGACATCTTCTCGTTTTTACAACCGCAATTTTATTCCACTCCCTTTTAGAGAGCTCGAGCTCCTCTTTTAGAAGGAAGGCTTTGCTCTCCCTAGTCCCCTGACTGCAGAAATGATGCACTCTCAGCAGTCGCACCTGGGGAGGACTATAAAAATTCCCCAAGCTCTGGATCTTGTTATCCTCACTGCCCCTTCTTCCCAAAGATGTGGAAATGGAATGTGAACACTGTCCAAAGAATCAATTCTTCTCAAACCCAGGAGATGGATGAAGGGCTAAAAAGTTATGAATAATGGAGCTGGATTCCAAGTGACCATGTTTGCATTAAGGAATCCTTAATGCTATTCCTTTTGAGGACATTCCCCACGACCCTAAAACAGTGAAAAATAATCTTCTCAAATTACTGAATTATATTCAACAGCCACCCAGCTCTAGATGCAATGACCAGAACAGGAAATCTCTTGTACTTGAGAATGGTAACATATTAGGCTAATAAAAAGTAGATAATATGCATTTGGCTAGAGGGTTTGCATGGGCATAATTACATGGTTAAATACTTTTCAGAGTATTTCTATTTCATGCTAAGATAATAGAAAGAGAATATGTGACCTCATAAAAATCTGGAGAACACGTATCATTCAACATGACACAGGAAGAAACAGTGAATCCAAAAGGAGGAAGCTTGCAAGTATTCAAATCCTGGAGCATAAGACTTGGGTGAACAAGAAGATAGTATAAATTTGACCCAGTAGAGCCAAAGTTTCAGGTAAGATTAAACCGAGCTGGATCCTCTTTCATGCCCCTGCTCTCAATCATGCTAATGAAATTATAATAAAAAAACATGACATGCAAATCAAATTAAGCGTAATGAACATTATGGATCTATTCAGCTCCACCTTGAGGTCATGAGTTGGAGAGGGATTGAACCAGAGGACAAAGAGCAAGATGATGTGAGGAAAGGCATAGGTGGGAAATAAAAAGAGCATGTGATGCCTACACATAGAGAATTTCTAAGATGCTGTAATCACATCAAATATTCAAGAGTGCACAACACGCTGCCTTACCAGTGCCCAACACGCTGCCTTACCAGTGCCCAACACACTGCCTTACCAGTGCCCAACACGCTGCCTTACCAGTGCCCAACACGCTGCCTTACCAGTGCCCAACACACTGCCTTGCCTTACCAGTTCTACAGAGCCATCTAAAGGTCAGCCTGGCTGGGAGATAAAAGAGCTACTGTCCTCATGGCTTTTACATGTAATCTGGGTATTCTTCAGTCACAGCAGTCTTTACCTTGGTAACTTTCCCAGCCCCTTGCCATCACAACAGAGGACCTCATCCTCCTGAAACTGCCAGAACAGGAAGAGCAGCCAGCCAGTAGAGTCCAGGCTTTCTCAGCCTCAGCACTGTTCACTTTTGGATCAAATCACTCTTGGTCCTGTTTGGCAGCATCCCTGGCCTCTATCAATGCCAGGGAGGCCTCCCTCCCAGGGTGACAAACAAAAAATATTCCCAGATATTGCCAAGTGTTTCCAGATATTGCTGAGTGTCTCCAGGGCGGGGAGAAATCATCTTGGTTAGGAACCACAGATAAAGAGGGTGGTTTGATCCTGATTATTTTTCTAAGATTTTCCTCCTGGGGTTCCTGTGACATTTTTTTCATCAATCCAATCTCACGTCTTTAAATTAGAACTTGAATTTCAAGAGCTAACCACTAATGATAGTTAGTTGTGTATCCTTTTAGATTTCCCCTGGTATATACATTGTCGGTTGTTATTAGCTGCCACGCACTAGGGCCCTGATTCACGGCGAGCCCATGCACAATGGAAAGAAATGCTGCCCAGACGAGGGCCATGGTCGTGAGCTGTTCTAGACTGGACGATTGTATTCCACAGGTCTTACGCTGGCTGGTTTGGAAGTAGATACCCAGGCTTTTTTTCTTAGTCCGTCTTGGTTGGGAAGCTTGTTAAACATCATAGCGATACACAAACCTCCACTGACAGATGGGTGGTGGCTGCGCGTGAGGTGCTTTTGCCTGGGAATTGAACCCGTGTCTCCCCGTGGAAGGCGAGGATTCTCTCTTCTCAGACATTTGTGTCTACATACACTTTAGGAAAATGCATCTGTGCTATATTCATATGATTATGCAAATATCTGTATTCATTTAACAAATATCACTAACATCTTTCCACATTACTACCCATGGATTAACTTTATTCTTTGTAATGGTTAAATACCCTTCCACTATATGGATGGACTGAATGGGCTGAATTTATTGAAAGACTATTCATTTCATTCTTTGTGTGTGTGTGTGTGTGTGTGTGTGTGTGTATTCTTCCTAGTCTCTTAGTCTGGGTGACCCTGCTGGCATTTGAAATACTGGTGGCAAGGCTTCCAGTATCACAGCAACATGCAAGCCACCACAGTACAACATACGGACAGATGCATGGTAACAGTGATCGTGAGGATGGCACAGGACCGGGCAGTGTTTTGTTCTGTGGTACACGGGGTCACTATGAGTCAGGACCGACTCGACAGAACAACACACACACACACACACACACATATATATATACCATATACATACATATGTATGTATGTATATGTATATATGAATCAGGAGCCCTGGTGGCACAATCTTTAAGCATTTGGCTGCTAACCTAAAGTTGGTGGTTCAAAGCCACCCAGCAGATCTGTGGGAGAAAGACTCAGCTTCCGTAAAGATTACAGCGAAGAAAACTCTATGGGGCAGTTCTATTCTGTCACGTGGGGTCGCTATGAGCTGGAATCAGCTAAACAACACCCAACAACATATATATAAATAAAAAATATACTACATTGAATTTACTTGCCCACATAGTGGGGATCTCTATTATATGTATTTATGTAGATTACATTCTTAGAATTAGAACTTCTCAGGTTTCTTTTTCTTCATGCTGTTTATTTTATTCTGACTATATTTCATTAACTCCCTTTCAAACGCTTTCCCATTTTGGGTGAGATGGCACATCTAGCATTTCTTTGACTTTTTGGGACTTCTCACTTTTCATTCATTAGAAGATTATACACGGGAAGCTCCTAGTAGCAAAGGACAGTGCTAGGACCTCAGTGTCGGTCATGGACCTGCCTCCTTGTGCCAAACTACATCCTGGCTCCTGTTCGAGGCTACATGCACCTTCTCAGCTCCTCCACTGGTTCTTTAGATCTGTAAGGCTTACAACATTTGCTTCATTTTCTCAAGGGTCTGCCACACGTTAGTATCAAGCTATATGCTGGTGAAGAATTGATGAGTAAAAAGCCGACAAGGTTTGTCTCCTAATGGAGCATACAGTGTAGTGGTAAAGAGAGGCATAAATCAAAGCAGCTTAGAGATACATATAAAATTACAGCTTGAATCACTGCCACATGGGAGAGGGACCCAATGCTATAAGAGGGACAATGGTTGTGCCTGACACCTTCTGCGATTTCAGAGAAGATGTTCCTGAAGAAGTGGTAGGTTAGCTGAGATCCAAAGACCAAGAGAGCATTAACCAGCAGCGACATGAACAGATATATGTACACCAATGTTCACTGTAGCACTATTCACAATAGCCAAAAGCTAGAAACAACTTACATGCCCACCAATGGACAAACACATAAACAAAAGGTGAAACATAGAGTGGAATACTTCGCAGTCAGAAAGAGAAATGAAGCCCTCAATATACTTCACAACATGAATGGAGCTTGAAGGCATTATGCCGAGTGAAATAAGTTAATCACAAAATGAGAAATATTGTAGGATCCGACTGATATAAAAAGACACAAACAGACCCATGTAGAGACCAAGTTTTATTAGTGGTTACCAGGGGTGGAGGAAGGGGGGAAGAGGGAGTTATTGCTGATGCAGACCTGAGTTTCTGTGTATGGTGATGGAAAATTTGCACTGATTAAGGGTAACAATTGGTTCACGTAGTTGATATTTATAAGTTGTATACCTGTGAAAAGTTGAAAAGGAGACCTGGTGGTACAATGGTTAAGAACCCCACTGCTAACCAAAAGGTTGGAGCTTCAAACCCAATTAGTGGCTCTGTGGGAGAAAGATCTGGCTATCTGCTCCCATAGAGATTATAGCCAAGAAAACCCTATGGGGCAGTCCTACTTTGTCACATGGGGTTGCTATGAGTTGGAATCAACCCAATGGCACCAAAGAACAACAATAACAAAAGTCGAATTGGCAAAAAGAAAGAAAGCATTAACCAAGTGATGGTGGAGAAGGTGGTGGAAGATCCAAGGGGAATTTGCTTCTGCAAACACCCTTTGGTGGGAAGGAAGATGGCACCTTGTAGATCAGAAGAGAGCTCAATATGTTGACAGACAGGGAGAAAGGTGGCAGTGATGGAGACAGGGCTGGCAGCAGGATATCTGAGCCTCACCGGCTAAGAGACAGGTTTCAGCTTTATCTTGAAATCACCCCAGAGAGCAGGGGAGTGAAATGGCCACATCCAAATGTGGAAAAGATGGCCCTGCTGCAGTGTGGTGAATAGTACTTAAGGTGCCACCAGCTGTCACCAGACTGAGGCCTCTGTCAACCGAGCAAAACTTTTCTCCAGCTCCTTCTACAAGCACTTCTCATCCAGTGATAATTCAGCCTGCTGATAAGGAACAGAACATACTTTCCCATTTCTACTCTAATGGATTCACTCTCCTCATCTGTGACCACTTGCTGTTTTTGGCCTTGTTTGGAGGAGACCACTTTGAACCCTTGGGAGATCACATTGAAGAGAACAGCTTTCAGAGAAAAAGGGATTAAAGCAGAGGCTAGGTTTTTTGTTTGTTTGTTTTTAACTTGTAACAAGAAAATTAATTTATTTTTAAAAATTAGTATCCTCTTAAGAAGGCTTTTATATCTTATAATAATTGATGTTGAACTGAATATAACTTAGAGACTTAGTAGACATGTACACAGAAATCTTCACATTTTATCTACTAAACTCTGCTCCCAAACTGTGTTCTCTCCTAACTAAAAAAGTTCGTTTATAGCATGGCTAATCTATTGCAGTGCGATCATATTTTAACCTTATCAAATATCCCCACATATTTCTTCAGCCAGCTCAGAAATGGAACATCAGAGATTTAGATTTTATTTGGAAAATTCCTTATTCATCATACGGAAACACATTCAATTGCTTTTGAGGAATTCAATTTAAAACTAATTTATCTTACATTAATGTTTAAATTCATGAGATTCCACATAAAGTCATTCTTGTAGTGTAATAAATTCAGAGTCAATATGGTAATTATTAAAAGAGAAATGAGCCTGAGAAAAGTAAATCACATGGTCTTAGGGTTAGTCCTCTCTTGCCTGAGTTCCTAGGCTTGTAGGGTTGTAGCAAACAGGGGGAAAAAAAGAAGATTAAAGAAAAAAAAAAAAAACAGACAAAACTATAGAGACAGTGGTTGCCAGGGATTAAGGGGCTAGGGGCACGGTGAATAAATGGCATACAGGGCATTTTTAGGGCAGTGAAACTATCCTGTAGGATATTGTAATGCTGGACACATGACATTATGCATTTGTCAAAACCCATTGAAACGCAGTGGGACAGAAAGAGTGAACCCTCCTGTAAACTATGAACTCTAGTTAATAATAATGTATCCATATCGGTTCACCAATTATAATAAATGTATCACAAGGATGCGAGATGTTACTAACAGCAGGAACTGTGTCCAGGGGAGGAGGGATATATGAGAACTCTCTGTACTGTCTGCCCAATTTTTCTGTAAACCTAAAACTGCTCAAAAAATATATATATTAATAGAAAACAAAAGCAGAGAGGGAGAAAGACGAAAAGAGAGGCAGAGAGACAGAGCGAGACTGCACTAGTACTGCCATTTATCATATTATAGTACCTCAGGCACCATCACAGGCTCTTTACACATCTCTAAACCTCCCAACAACCCCTGTGAATGACTTGAGTGGCAATAATACTCCCTTACGATTATTGAGCACTTATTGAACGACAGGAAGCACTGTGCTGTCTGCATGCATCCACTGACTTACCCCTCACAATCCTATATGGTAATGTCACAGAAACAGGTCAAAGGTGGCCTCTGTGTATTGGCCTCTTAGCAAGCTGAGGCCCCGTAGCCCCAAATTTCCACCTGCGTTAAACAGCTTTGTACACATCCAATTGTTTAAAAAAATACCTAAATAAACAGATTTTTACACCTAGAGGCTGCCTGCTTTATATACCCTGTGAGACTGCACTCAGCATCTGTGGGGAAAAAAAAAGGTGCCATCGAGTCAATTCCAACTTATAGCAACCGTAGAGGACAGAGTAGAATTGCCCCATAGGGTTCCTAAGATTTTAATCTTTACAGAAGCAGACTGCCACATCTTCCTCCCATGGAGCAGCTGGTGAATTCAAAGTGCTGACCCTTCTGTTAGCAGCCGAGCACTTAAACACTGTGCCACCAGGGCTGCTCTTGAAAACCTGATGGGTCAGTTCTCTTTGGTTGCATGGGGTTGCTATGTGTTGAAATCAACTCGATGATGGCACACAACAAGGTACTGTTGCCTTCTAAGCTCTCTGACCCAGAGACTTCCCACCTTGATGCAGGAGGACACTGCTTGCGACACATAAGCTTTTCTCCTGCCCTTTGCTTCTTCCCTGGGGTTTTCATGCCTTCTTCCACTTTTGGTGGCCCCTGAAAGACCTGCTGCTGTGGGGGACTGCCTACCCCTGCAATAAACAGCTTGTTGGGCAATGCTGCTATCTCATGGTCATATCTTTTTTCTTTTCTTTTTCTTTTAACCAGCTCTGAATTCCCTCAAATTCACTACAGGTAAGAATTATTACTGCCCCCCATTTCCCACATGAGAAAAATGAGGTAGGGTGAAGAACTTAGCATGACCAAGTAGAAAGAAATAGCAAGTGGAAAAAAAAAAGGGGGGGCATGGAAATGGCACCCTGGCTCCATGCTCTTAGTCACTATGTATGATGATCCCAAGGTAAGTCCAGTTGGCATATGCAGAAACTCAGGTCCTAAAAGGTTAGGCACCCCATGCTACAGACAGGATTTGAACTCAGATCTACCAGACTCCTAAGATTTTGCTTCTAACTGCATCAGAAAGCTCCCCAGGGATCTAAATTCTCCTTTCTGGATGGGAGACCCCAGTTCTGAGCAGCATCACCAGCTACGACTACATCTCCTGGGACTTCCACCCCCACTGTTCATTAGCTGCCGGTGTCTTCAAGATTCCCATCGCCTCCACTCTTGCACTGATTGACTTGCCTCCCTCCCCTCCTCATCTCCTACCAGGTTCTTTCTTTGTGTTATCGATTCCGGACTCAGGCTTTCTGCAGTCACACAGCAGATAAATGCCCGCTAACCGAGAAATGATATTGCTGTTTTAAAAAGGAAGAGAAATGGAACTCAAAATGCTTCATGGAACTTTCAGCATCAAAATCAACTGTTTAAAAAAGTAAGGCTCATTTCATGTTCTCAACTTGCTTGTTCCCAGCTCAAACCTTCCTTTTCCTATAGTTGCTTCTCCTTTCCTTTTCCAAATCACCCCCAAACACTCAGTCATCTCTGGCTTCTTCACTGATTCTTGCATTTTAAATATGTATTTTAAAACATCTAGAACTGCTGTTCTCAGCCAGCAGTGGCTGTGCCGCCAGGAGACATCGGATTTTGGGTGTGACATCTGAGGGGAGGGTTATGCTCCTGGTATCTAGTGGGTATAGGCCAGGATGCTGCTAAACACACTACAGTGCACAGGACACGCCCCCCATTTTCAACAAAGAATCCCTCCTCCCGAAATAGCAGCAGTGCCAAGGCTGAGAAGCCGGATGTTCAGGACACACTTAAAGTTGTTGACAATGGTTGTCTCCAGAGAAGAGGTAGGGACAAGAAGACAGCATCAGTTTCTTCATTCTTTCCCTTTTGAACTGTTAACCTTTTTTTTTTTTTTTGCCTTTACAATCCACGTATCTTACTTTTGAATGCTATTGCAAAATTTTAAGATATATTTTAATTGTTTTTAAAGGTTCTCTACAGAAAAGTTAAAAAATGCACTCTTTTTAAGGAAAAACAAAACAAAAAGTAAATACGAGAAAAATAATTTTCAAGGAAGTGGGCCATGAGCCCAAGGAGAAACTCCTTTGAAAGGGAAACCAATCAATTTTCAATTCTCATTACCAAAAAAAAAAGCCTGCTTCCAGTCTGACTTACAGCAACCCTGTAGGGCAGAGTAGAACCGCCTCAGAGGGTTTCCAAGGAGTGGCTGGTGGATTTGAACTACCGACCTTTTGGTAGCAGCTGAGCTCTTAACCACCGTACCACCAGGGCTCTCTTCTCAGAACAGTACTGACAAAACAGGTCAACTTTCATTCATAGCCTTTCATTGTTATTTATTATGGTGATTATTAAAAGAGGAGATTCACTTAGTGTGGAAACAAGGTAAATAAATACATAAATCTAGAATTCACCACAAATGACCACTTCGCATTTAAAGCAATGCAACATCTTGAGTTACTGCCTTGGTAAGACAACTATGTGCTCAATTCATTCTGCTCTCGAGCATTCTGTTACTTTACAAACCAAAACATAGATAGCAATTTGTGAATCCAGGTAAGAGAGAACCCTACACTCCAGCCACACTCTTAATCATGTGGCCAACCCCTGCTTATCCTTCAAGGTGCAGACTAGGTGCCCCCTCCTCCAAGATTCTCCTCCATGCCCCAGACGTTAGCTGTTCCTTCAGTATGCAGCTTGCTGTAGCATCCCATGATTCCCTCAACCACAGCCCACAGCACAGAGCATTCTAGTTGTCTGCTGACTGTTTAGGTCCCTAAGGCAGGAATCTCCTACTATCCATCTCTACATCTGCAGCTACTAGAAGAGTGCCTGGCAGTTAGTTGCTCAAAACATCAATTGAATGGTAAATAGTTAAACAAATGAATGACTGAACGAACAAACAGATAAGTGAATGAAAAAAAAAAGGAACAAGAATGTCATCTACTGACTAACACATCAAGAATAGGAAACCTCAGAAGCCAGGGAGGCAAAAAAAGTGATGGATCTAAGTAAGGAGAGAGATAAGACCCTGCAGACATGTAACCTGAGGTGGGTGGAGTGGACAGACACGGCAGAGCTAGAACGAACACAGGATTTGGACCTTGGCCACCCTGGGGCCAAATGCTGATTCTAGCACCTATCAGCCAAGAGCTTGATAGAATAGCTACAGCCTCTGGTGCTCAGTTTCCCCATCTGTGAAATGGAAATCATAGTAGTCTGAAACTCTTATGGTGATTACAAATATGAAATCAGAATAATAGAGATAAAGCACTGAACAAAGTGTCTAGGTGTTGAGTAACTTCGTTGTCGTTGTTGAGTGCCCTCAAGTCTATTCCAACTCACAGTGGCCCCATGTAACAGTAGAACTGCCCTGTAGGGTCTGCTAGGCTGGAATATGTACAGGAGCAGATAGTCAGGTCCTTCTGGCAAGGAGCCGCTGGGTGGGCTTGAGCAGCTGAGCCACCTTCAAGTTGTGTCACCAGGGTTAATTTGAGTGATTTTAGGGTCCATCATTTTTTTCTTCAGTATGAATTCTAATGGCTATCAGAACCATTTCTTCAGCAGCACACACATTAATACTAATACATTTCCTTTATGTGACTCACTCTACCAGGCATTTTAAGGCACAAAGGGAGGTCACATTCAGCCACTGCTCTCAGCAGGATTAACCTAGTTGGAGAGTCAGATCATATTCACCCGGCCCCATGAGGTTATTTCAAGCACCAGCTTATATACAAACCACCTCTCCCGTCCTCCAAGCCTGCGTTGCCAAAGAAAGCAGAACGTGGACCTTTAAAAACACCCCATAATGTGTAAGTGTGAACGAGCCTGGGGTTGTCTAGCCTCATACCTTATGAGCAGCCTCATCCACCATCACTTAGACTGTGACGGGGAATAAAGTGTGAGTGCAGCGAAGAGCTCACTGGGCACGGCAAGACATATTTTATCTCTAGCCACGAAGTGGAATTGCATCCCGTTGAGAAACCAAGATTGATGTATGCGTTTTATTTATAACCCTTTCTCTGGAAGTTCTTCCAACTTACAAGTTAGCAATGAAAGTCTGCAGTGGCATTTAAAAGGCCTGCTGGCATCTTCCCTGACAGTCAAATCCTTGCAAGTGATAGTAACCAGCCTCAGAATGGTGGAGAGTCAACAGGCACTGAAGAATGTGTATGTCCAGGAAAGGGTGATGGTGATGGAATGGGACAGGAGGTGAGTAGGACCATGCACCATGGATCCTCCAGCTAAGCCCGCACAGGAGCATTTCAAACCGACTGCCCTCGGCTGAACTCTGAGCACCATACATCCATCTACCCCTTCTCAGCCTATCTCCTTCAGTGGCTGCAGAAAAACCACACTGACGGTGCCCTCAGTTTGGGAGGGGTGCAAACGGTTAACATGCTTGACTGCTAACTTAAAGGCTGGAGGTTCAAGTCCACTTAGAGGTACCTTGGAAAAAAGGGCTAGTGACCTACTTCCAAAAGGTCACAGCCATTGAAAACCCTGTGGATCACAGCTTTACTCCGAAATACACGGGGTCACCATGAGATGGAATCGGTCCACGGCAACTGTGTGTGTGTGTGTGTGTGTGTGTATGCACGTGTGTGCGCATGCACACGCACACCCTCAATTTGGTTAACACTTCTCAATTCTATGCACCCTACTGCCCTATTTGGCCATTTAGTAGGTGTGTCCACCAGGAACCACTACCCACTCAAACAGTCCAGACAATAAAATAAAGACTAGAGCAATTTTCAAATTATGGGACAAAACAGGTCAAGTACCAAAAGCCAATCATGGGTAAGAAAGGAAAACACCAAAGATCAAGGCTATCACGGATAGACATCAAGTCTGAAACAGCTGCAGGAGTGGAGTCCCTGAGTGCAGACTTACAGCAAAGGGGCCATCAACACAGGCAGGCAGATAAGACACTGAATCCCAGTGCTGCTATTTTCTAGCTGTGTGATGCTGGGCAGGATACTTAACATCTCTGTTTTGCTGCGTATATTGTAAAGAGATAGGAATCATTGCAGGGTTCTCTAAATAATTAAATGGCATTGCAATACACTCTTGTAAGACGCTGCATAAAAAAAAAAAGCATAGAACATGTAATAAGTGTTCAATAAATAGTAGCGTTAAATATCATTTGATCATCATGTGTGGAACATGTGGTCAAAATAGCCAAGGATGACAAAGGATATAAAACAAAACAAAATGACAATGACAACAAAAGAAATGTAAAGCAAGAACATTGTGGGTCAAAAATAATTATTGTTTGTGAGAAGATACTTCTGAACACTTGTGCATTGCCAGTGGGAATGCAAAATGGCACAGCTGCTATGGGGTTCTGTGGTTCCAGAAAAAGTTAAACATAGAATTACCATACCCAAACCTAAAACCAAACCTGTTCCTGTCGAGTCGATTCCAACTTATAGCAACCGTATAGGACAGAGTAGAACAGCCCCACAGAGTTTCCAAGTAGTGCCAGGAAACCACTACTACACCAGGGTTTCCATAGAATTATCATAAAAACCCACCCAGTGCCATCGAGTAGATTCCTACTCGTAGCAATTCCGCACCTAGGTACAGATATCCCAGCTTCTCCAAAGTTTGCTTTACGCCATTTTGTTTTTACGAAAGACCTACATAAGAATCTGTTTCCAATAAACAAGAGAAATCCTAAAAGGATGTTTGCTTTTAAAGAAAAAAGGCAAAAAGCAGAAATAGCATTCAGCGTTTGTTTTGCAGCTAGCCTTTAAAGAGGCAGTGCTCACCCCCAGCAGGGAGAGCAAGGTTGCCCCCACCTTGTGCCTCAAGGCCTTCCCAGGCCCCTTGAGGGTGGGAAAAGGGCAGCACTGCGGGTCTCCAACCAGCCCTCCCTTTTGCAACTCCCTCCTTTCCTCCAGCACACCCCTTTCCCACCAAGCTTCTTCTGTCTGCCCCCCCACCCCCCAGCTTTGCCATCTGCAGCCTGTCAGGCTCCCTCCAAGGCCTCCATCCCAGGTGCAGGTGAGGTGAGGGGCAGGGGGTGGGGGGGGGTGGACAGCGGCTGATTCAACTTCTCCTCCCTGGCACCTCCAGCCTCTGCCGTCTCCTAGCCTAAGCCATCTGTGGGCTGCGGGGGGCAGCTTCCAGTCCCTCCAGGAGCACTGAGATGCTAGACATTCTTGGAAGCCCAAGTTGGGGAGGGCAGAGACCCCAGGGGGTGACAGCCCTAACTGGCGAGGGGGTGGCCCTCAGGGCCCATGTCCCAGTGGTGATGTCTCTGTCCTGGCCAAGCTCCTTCCCTGGGAACAACACTCAGCATCAAGCAGCATCTGTGAACATCTGTTTTAGACATCTAATGCTGCTATAACAGAAATACCACAAGTGGCTGGCTTTAACAAAGAGGTATTTATTCTCTCACAGTCTAGTAGGCTAGAAGTCCGAATTCAGGGTGCCAGCTCCAGGGGAAGGCTTTCGCTCTCTGTCAGTTTTGGAGGAAGGTCCTTGTCATCAGTCTTCCCTTGGTCTGACAACATCTCAATGCAGGAACCTCAGGTCCAAAGGATTCCCTTCGCTCCTGGTACTGCTTTCTTGGCGGTTTGAGGTTCCATGTCTCTCTGCTCACTCTCTGTTTTATATCTCAAAAGAGATTGGCTTAAGACACTATCTAATCTTATAGATCTCATCAACATAACTGCCACTAATCCATCCTGGAAACCCTGGTGACATAGCGGTTAAGTGCTACAGCTGCCAAAAGGTCAGCAGTTTAAATCTGCCAGGTGCTCCTTGGCAACTCTATGGGGCACTTCTACTCCATCCTATACGGTCGCTATGAGTCGGAATCAACTCGACGGCACTGGGTTTGGTTTTTGGTTTGGTAATCCATCTTATTATATCATAGTGATAGGATTTACATAGTGATAGGATTACCCATAGGGAAATCACATCAGATGATAAAATGGTAGACAATCATACAATACTGGGAAGCATGACCAGGCCAAGTTAACAGATATTTTCGGAGGGCACAGCTCAATCCATGACATTGCATCTGTGCTTTATCTAGGATTATTTATCACATCATTCCTGCTTTTACTATATGTTAGTGTTATTTTAGGTTTTACGTGTTATTTGGTAGGTTATTTTTTGGGTCTGGGAGGGCTCAAAATTTTTTCCCATATAAATTAATGGTAATTGCTTCTCCAGTTTATGCCATTTTGGTTTACGAAATGTTTCACAGGAACTCTCTACTTTCTGATAGTGGGGGAGACCTGTGTACCCAAAAGAGTTGAAAGCAGGGAGATACTTAAACACCAATGTTCACAGCAGTAACATTCATAATAGCCAAAAGGTGGAAACAACGCAAGTGCCCATCAACAGATGAATGGATAAACAAAATGTGGCATATACGTATAATGGAAAAATTTTCAGCCATAAAGAGAAATGAAGTTCTGATAAATTCTGTGGTGTGGATGAACCTTGAAAAAATTATGCTGGATGTCTTGGTCACCTAGTGCTTCTGTAAGAGAAATAAGACAAATGAATGGCTTTAACAAAGAAAATCTTATTCTCTCACAGTTTAGGAGGCTAGAAATCGAAATTCAGGGTGCCAGCTCCAGGGCAAGGCTTTCTCTCTCAGTCAACTCTGGGGGAAGGTCCCTGTCATCAATTTTTCCTTTGTCTAGGAGCTTTTCAGCACAGGGACCCCAGGTCCAAAGGACATGCTCTGCTCCTGGCTCTCCTTTCTTGGTGGTAGGAGGTCCCGCTTTCTCTCTGCTTGCTTCTCTCTTTTATATCTTGAGAGATTGACTCAAGATACAACCTAATATTGTAAATTGAGTCCTGCCTTATTAACATAACTGCCTTTAATCCTGCCTTATTAACATAACTGCCTTTAATCCCACCTCATTAACATCATAGAAGTAGGATTTACAACACATAGGAAAATCACATCAGATGACAAAATGGTGGACAATCATACAATACTGGGAATCATGGCCTAGCCAAGTTGATAACACATTTTTGGGGGATACATTTCAATCCATAACACTGAGTAAAATAAGTCAGACACAAATCAACACATATTGTAGGATCTCACTTACATGAAATTTCTAGAACAGGCACATCCATGGAGACAAAAGATTAGTGGTTACCAGGGGCTGGGGGAGGGAAGAATAAGGAATTAGAAAAAAATAATAATAATATTTACCTTCTACAGAACTTCTTTTGAAGGAGGCCCAATAGTCCATATAGCTGTGGTCACTCAGGGATCTCTCTCAGTCTTATGGTAGTTTGGATTTAGCATCTGTAAGAGGCTCATAATTGCTTCTAAAACACTTCTGAGAAAGACAATGTACTGCAGGCTGTCTTAATCTTGCCTGTGCATTATTCTTTAGGGAGTTCTGTCCGTCCATTAGGCATGCAAAAAGGATTATTTGATGACGGAGAGGATGAGTGAAAATACTGGGTTATATGGTCTTTGCTATAAGGACAGTCTCCTTGATGTGATCATCTCTTTCAGACCTGCCTTGAGAAAGTACTACATTGCAGAAGGTTGGACTAGAGTCAAGGAGCCCTGGTGGTGCAGCGGTTAAGTGCTTGGCTGCTAACCGGAAGGGTGTCAGTTCAAACCCACACAGAGGCTCCGTGGGAGATAGACCTGGCGATCTCCTCCAGTAAAGATTACAACCCAGAAAACCCTATGGGTAGTTCTACTCTGTCACTTGGGGTCACTAAGTTGGAATTGACTCCACAGCATCGAACAACAACAACAGGCTAGAGTCAGAGGATTTGAACCCTGACACTTCATGTATTTTCTTGTGTCTTAAAGCAAATAAGTTTACCTCTTTGAAATCAATTTTTTTACCTGCTATACTACACCTTTGGATTTCTAAATTTAATGTCTTTCAAACTTAAAGCCTACATACATGTTAAGTGTGTATGTGTGTGTATGTGTGTGTATCTCCACTCTAGAGCCAATATATTTATTCATTTAATCAATAATTCAAATGTAAGTGAGAACCTGCTATGTAGAAGGGACTATGCCATTTCTACTGGGGGCTCAAAGACAAATGAGGCAGAATCGCCAACTACAAGAAGGAAAACAATTTCGATACGGACGAATAAAATGTTAGTCTAGACTCTTAAGTGGGCAAGGAACAAATACCCAATATAAATGGAACTCCCAAAATGGAATTTGTTGTACTATGAACCTGGAAGTCTACTTGTGTCTAGATACGGATAGAGCTGATTCAAGTTGCTTACACAAGGCTGTTGAGGGTATGCCTATCTCCAGCTCTCAGCTCTGTTTACCTCTGTGTTGACATGGTTTTCAGGTAGGTGCCTCTTACCGCGTGGAGAGGCAGCTACCAGGAATTGCAGAGTTAGATCCTGCAGCTCAGCATGTCTGGCTCAGCATCCCCAGAGGAAATAAAGTCTCCCTTTCCCAGCAGGTCCTTGTAAATCCTGAGATTTGATCTCATTGGACAGACGTGGGTCACTTCCCTATCCCTGAGCAGATCAAGGAGGCCAGGAGGATAGTAGCTAGTGAGTGGATGGCCAGGCTGGCCCACAAGCTCATCCTGAAGCCTGGAGAGTTTATCCTACCTGATGTTGCAGGCCAAGAATGGGGGAGAGGAGTTCTTCAGGGAAAAAAAAAGAGGTTCTTCCCTCGAAGAAGGGAAAATAAAAGCTGAGAGTGAAAAGCAAATAGCTATCCATCACAGATGCCCAAAGATACACACCATAACAGAAGTAAAAGGAGAGAGCCATAGGAATTTTTAAAAAAGGAGGTGGGGGGGGGGGATTCCAACCTAAAAGGGCTCATCTTCCAGCACTGTACTGGACAATAGTCTGTGCTCCATAAGGTTTCCATTGGCTGATTTTCACATTAGATCACCAGGCATTTCTTCCTAGTCTCTTTTAGTCTAGAGGCTCTGCTGAAACCTGTCCACCTTGGATGACCCTGATAGTATTTGAAATACAGCAACACAGTACAAAAACACCTGACAGATGTGTGTACTGTTTAGAGACCATTCCCATGGTAAGGAAGGAAGCACATGAGCGTGAACTCAACTGCACAAGCACTTCCGGTGCCTCTGCTTACCTCAGGCCTGCTAACATCTCATTCATCCGATGAAGTCACGTGAGCAAGTCCAGCATCCACAGTAAATATACTCCTGCTAGTCTAGAGGGAAGAACTGTAAAGTTACACAGCAAAGGACATAAATACAGGGCGGGACGAGCAAGCAGAAACGGCAATCCACATATACCATGATGCTCACGATATTTTTATTCCCATTTTAGAGATCAGAAATCACACACAAAACGTTTAGCAACTATACAGTTCATTTAGCTTGAGGGTGGCAGAGCTGGATTTAAAACCAGGTCATCTAATTCTAATGGTCATTTGAAGGACACAGTTGCTTTTTTTCAGGAGACGGTGCAAGAATGGGATATAAGGCAAGGCTTCACGCAGGGCACAGCGCCTATTGTCGGATGTGAATCACACTCAAAGTGTGCTCTATGCATGCTCAAGTTACAGTCAATAACAGTATTTCTGGAGCCAGAAATGAACTTCAGAAATAAAAAGTCTCACACAATGGAGAGGTGTGTAAAGCACACAATTTCATTTCAGTGGTGTCTATTCCAAACTAAGGTTTTTTTTTTTTTTTTTTTGCAGTCAAGTACATTCCAACTCACGGCAGCCCTGTGTGTGTTAGAGTAGAACTGAGCTCCACAGGGTTTTTGTTCTTTTCTATGATTTATTTTATTTGCCGTTCTTGAGAATATACACAGCAAAACATACACTCATTCAATAATCTCTACAGGTACAATGCAATGTCACTGCTTACATACTTCAAGTTGTACAACCATTCTCATCCTCTTTTTCCAAGTTGTTCCTCCCCCGTTAACATAAACTCACTGCCTCCTAAGTTCCCTGTCTCATCTTTCAAGTTGCTGTTGTCAGTTTGATCCCATATAGATAGATCTTAAAAGAGCGCAATGCTCAAGGCAGGCATTCTTTACTAGTGAAGCTAATCTACCGTTTGGTTTTAGGAAGACTTCAGGGAATATTTTTGGTTTACCATTTAAGGTTTAAAGATTATCTCAGGGCAATTGTTTCAAAGTAAGTTTTAAAACTAAATTATTTCCATCATGAGACACTAAAAAAGAGTGACACCTGTAGCAGAATCCTCTCACACGAAAGAGACGTTCTGGTTAAGTGCATTCGAAGTTACGACAGATGAAGGTGGTCAGAAATACATGACTCAGGTGTCTGCTTTGACCTTAAAATCTCCGAGAACAAAGTTCCTTGCATCCACTCCTGGGGAAAGTCTGATGGGTCACAGGTACAGTCAAGGGTCAGCCCCTGCTCAGTAGTATGCAAGCTGCCATGACCAAGCTTTCTTCCTAAGGGCCAGGACTTCCACAGCCACCTAGATATGAAGTCCAGTACGCTGATGTGCAAAACTGTGTGAAGATAAAACTGAGACCAGTAGCACACATCTGCTAACCAAAAAGTTGGTTGTTCAAACCCACCCAGCAACTCTGCAGGAGAAAGACCTGTTGATCTGCTTCATTAAAGATTAATAAAGATTACAGCCTAGAAAATCCTATGGGGCACATGGGGTCTCGCTATGAGTTGAAAGGTACTCAATAGCACGTAACAAAAACAAACTCAAGTCAATCTTAGGACACCAAAACTCAAGACTGACTTTCATCCAGAAGGCTTTTCCAATGGGCAGAGACGTCATGATTCTTTTAAAAAGCGTACAGTATCCAGAAAGGGGCTCTTCTCGTAAGTATTTCCCAATCTCAATACTGCTACCATTATAGATCTCAAGGTCCCCAAGCAAGCATTTTACTAGTGAAGGTTGAACACGGCCCTTTGCATTAATGGAGTGAAATTGTTTTCCTGATTATACCGTCGGCATAGAAACAGCATTGACAAATTTGGTGAGAGTTATTTCCCCCCTCCCCCCGGAAGTTATTCCTAAGAGCAGAATATTAGATCGTTAGAAATAGAATGAGGTTTGGCTGCAAAGAACTGCAGAGTTTTTGCCTAGCACCAGACGATGTCAAGTGGGATGGTTAAGAGTTGTGTTCTGGAGTCAGATCTGCATTTGAACCTTGGCTCTGGGAAGTTATAAGTGGGTAGCCTTGAGCATGTCACTGAATGTCTCCAATACTCAGTTTACTAATTTGTAAAATAAGAATAGCATTAGGAGGGTTGAACGAGGTAATGTGTGGATTCCTGTTGTTGTTTGTCACCCTGGACTCACTCACGGGCTGAGTTTTGGTTTTTTTTTTTTTTAGATCACCAGGCCTTCCTTCTGAGCCACTGTGGGGTGCACTTGAACCTCCAACATTTCTGTTAATAGTACAGCTTGCTAACCATCTGCACAATCTAGGGATTCCCCTGGACCTCACAGCGTTCATTGAAGATTGCAGTGATTGAGTTATTGTTTTTCATTAATGTCTGTCTCTTCCCACTAGGCTCTAAACTCCACGGAGATAGAGACAGGTCTGCCTTACTCACTAGTCAGCTCCGAGCACCCAGCATCAGGCCTGACGCGCAGTAGGTATTCGAGAGACACTAATTCGATGAATGGATGGAAAACAGTGTCCCAGAAACAAAAAAAATAAAAAATGCCAGTAAGTAAAAGCACTCAGAATCTGCCTACAAACTACATCTTAGTGGCCTTTCTTGTTTAAAGTTGGAAGACTAGAAAAGGACATTTCTGACGCTTCTCTTTTCGATTCCTCCCCGGGTTTTCCTTCTGTGTTGTTATATCACATGAGAAAATAATAATAATGACGATGATGATCATTCAACGGAGAGCTCGTAATGTCAGCTGGCTGGGTGTGTTGTTGTGTTGCTGTAGTTTTAAATAAGCTCCCTAGGTGGGCTATTAAATAAAATAGGGACAAATGAGAGAAATTGTGCATCTGCTTTTCACTCCAGGGCAAGTTGTTTTTTGTTTGAATCTAATTTCCCCTTGTGTAGATCACTGAACCGGACCTCAAACATTGCCAGAGCCAAGATAAGAGTGTTACTATCTAAGCCGATTAATAATTTGCTGGGTAACTTTAGGGAGGAAATCTAACCAGTCTGGGCCATTATTTCTTTTTTTCATTTTTTCCTTTATCCTTTATCATTCTTTGAAAGGGTCAAAGTCCCAGGACAGAGAGTACAACTCATCAACCTGAGCTTATGTCCTCACTGCACTTGGCCAAGGGGAGCCAAGAATGCACAGAAGCTGCCTGCATGGGTCTCTGCCATCTTGTTCCCCCTTTAGGACACCTTCCTTGATGGGGCCCAACCGACACACAATGTGGTGGAGAGGCCACTTCTCCAAAATAAACAAAGGCTGGGAGGGAGGGGGGACAGGGCGAGGTTATGTTCTAGAATGGTAAAAACAATAAACGTCCACTCCAAGCTGCACAGGCAAACATATGTAAACCAATGAGAGTGATACATAATCCCTAGTTATGCTCCCAAAAGGCACATTTGATGATCACCATCCTTGTTGTCAAAGAAGAGAAGACAGACACCCATTTCTTTCCTGGGACCCCTCAGAGCTGAGCTTATTTTGTTATTAAAAGAAAAAGGTCTGTGTGTGTGTGTGTGTGCGTGTGTGTGTGTGTAAAGGAGGGAGACAGACAGAAAGTCAGAGAGACAGACGTACGCCCATGAGAAGAAGCTGTAGATGTCTGCTCATATCAGGCTCAACCCACAACAAGCCAGCCAACTCATCTTGGTGGTGTTTATTCATTTGGACAAAAGCAACTCTCTCCAATTTCACAACTTCCAGAAAGGCACTGGGCCAATGAATTACACTTGGTACAACAGCACTCTTCCAGAGAATTGGAATGAGATTTTTGGCAGCTAAAGTGTTTTTTTAAAAGCCACTGCTTTCTATGATTGCCCCCATCTCGTAAATGACTCTGTCGCTGAGAATGACCAATTCAGAGACAATGCAAAACTCCTTTTCTAAAGCTCTACAAAGACTCATCTGAACTCAGATTTCAATTTGCTCTGTGCTGTGTTCCTAAGGACTTCCGATGGGTTAGCAATTCTGTGCCAAGGTGTATGCCACTTCTGGTGTAAGGCTTGATGTACAATAATGTCTTGGATCTGTGGAAACTTACTAGACTCTGCCTTCTGGGCTGAATCACTGCTCTCCAACATAGAAGGGAAAGAGAATGGGTTTTAGAGTGAGAAAAACCTGGGATTTGGATACGGATATGGGTATGGACCAAGGGAGCCCTGGCGGTGCAGTTGCTAAGAGCTCATCTGTTAATCAAAAGATTGGCAGTTTGAATTCATCAGCCACTCCTTGGAAACCCTATGGGGCAGTTCTACTCTCATCCAATAGGGTTGCCAGGAGTCAAAATCGACTTGACAGCAAGGGGTTTGCTTTGGCTTTGGCTTATGGACCAAGAGGCAGTTGTTTGAACAAAATAAGGGGATACTACATGGTTTAAAATTGGAAAAGGTGTGCACCAGGGTTGTATACTTTCACCATACTTACACAATGTGTATGCAGAGCACATAATACCAGAAAATGGACTACATAAAGAAGAATGTGGCATCAGAATTGGAGGAAGGCTCATTAACAACCTGGGATATGGAGATGACACAACCCTGCTTGCTGGAAGTGAAGAAGACTTGAAGCACTTACTGATGAAGTTTGGTCTGTCTTGGAAGAAGTATAACCAGAATGCTCCTTACAAGTGACGATATCAAGACTTTTTCTCACGCACTTTGGACATGTTATCAAGAGGGACCAATCCTGGAGAAGGACATCATTCTTGGTAAAGTAGAGGGTCAGTAAAAATAGGAAGACCCTTAATGAGTTGGATTGATACAGTGGCTGGAACAATGGGCCCAAATATAGCAACGATTGTGAGGATGGCACGGGAATGGGCAGGGCTTCGCTTTGCTGTACATAGGGTTGCTACGAGTTGGGACCAATTAGATGGCACCTAACAACCATAAATGGATATGGACGTAAAGACAACATCACAGTCATAAGTTTAGAAAGATGTTCCACTGGTAATATAAATAAAACCATGTAATCTCAATATAAACGTCACCATTTTATCACATATGGTAAAACAAATTTGGCATTATATATGAATAATGAATATGACAAACAAACTCTTGGTGTGAGAAGTTCGCAAGGAACAAGCCTTTTTTTCCCTCAAAGATTATCCACCTGAGATGGTGAACACATACAAACGGTTTCATTTACTTATCAGAAGAGGCCCAGCAAAGATTCTTTTAGAAATTATTTAACAATATTAGCTAAAGTAAATATATGAATTTGAAAAGAACGCAAATGCATTTTCTCAGAACATGATAATCTCTATAGCTTTTCCTTATTATAGGACAGTTTCCCATTCTATTCTATCTCTCAAAACAATGTTTTCTGGATACAAACCTGGTATTTAACATCACCAGGTTTGTATAAAGCTGTATAATGACTTTCCAGAAAAAAAAACAAACCAAAAATCTACTGCTTGAACATCTTCCAAACAAATACTAGCTATAGAACAGCATTCAATTAATTACCTTGTTAATTATTCTCTTATATTGTTGCCTGTGACTGTTCTACAGTAATTCCTATTCTAGATGATTCTATTTTAAATCATCCAAATATTCTCGCTGGTTCTTGGATAGGTCATCTTTGTGAGCAATATGCTTCTCCAACCTACTGGGTGATACTTCGCATAGTTGCAGCAGAGGAATATAACTAGATGTGAATATTTATAGTTTTCCTCTCTCTAGCTCACCGAACGACGGCACTGGGTTTTTTGTTTGTTTGTTTGTTTTTTAGCTCCCCGAAGGTAACTCATCTTTTTCAGTTTGGTTTCTGGACTTTTTGTGGCTGAGAATTAGGGTGATGGGTAAAAAAGATAAAACTGGAAAAGAGAAGACAAGGGAGTTATGTTGCAAAGAGTTAAGGTTTACTGGCAGGAAACAAAAGATAGAATAGAAGCTAAGGGCAACGAGGAAGAGAAGGAAAAAGAACTTCCATGACTTGGGTGTTGGAGGCTTAGTAGACGATGGTGGAGGAAAAAAATGTTTTGATGGGAGAAGTAAAGACTGTGGGGGATATTAAGGAGGGACAAGCTGGATGGACTCTTAAAGAGATGCTATACGTTAATGGGCAGCGCTTTAGATTCCCAAAACTGTTAAAGGTTGGAGGTTCAAATCCACCCAGAAGCTCTTAGGTAAAAAGGCCTGGTGATCTAATTTTGAAAAATCAGCCACTGAAAACTGTTCAGCATACCAACGATCATGAAGATGGCTCAGGACTAGGCAACATTTTGTTCTGTTGTACATGAGGCTGCCAGGACTCCTAGGCAATTAGATGGCGTCTAACAAAAACAACAACAAATATCAGGAGAATCCCTGGACTTACGGAGTCAGAATCTACATTTTTAACAAGATTCCCCTGTGATTTCCATGCACAGTGTTCTAGATGAGTCACTCACTTTTTCACCTATTCCACAAATATTTATCTATTGCCCACACTGTTGTCAGACACCCTTGAGAGACTCTCAAACAGGGGCAAGACTGATAAGAGAATTATTTTCAAGATTTCCACTTCAAGAAATTAAATAACTTCCTACTTGAAGGCAAAATAACCTTAAGAAGATGAAGTCCCCTTGTTTGGTGTTCCATTTATAGGGAAGAAATCATTACTGAGGACTTTATCCAAAAGGTAAAGACAATCTTTTTCCTTAAAGCCATATGGTCCATGGGCCAACCAGGGTGCTTGGTTAAAAGGCAACATTACAGGGGAGAAAGGGAAAAAATGGGGAAGAATTAGAATAAGAGGGTATTATGAAGTCGTCCTTTAACAAGCTTGCAATGTGATTGTGATTATCATGCCTTCTAGAAACTTATTATTTACGGTTTCCTGCATGGATTGTCAGCTTAGGCTTCACCTGGAAGCTTGTTAGAAATGCAGGTTATCCGCTCCACCCTTGCTGTTATTGTCAGCTGCCACAGAATCGTGGCGACCACACGCCCAGTGGAACAAAATGCTGCCTGGTCTCGCACCATCCCAGCGATTAATTGTAGATGGGACCAATGTAATGCACAGAGATTTTACTGGCTGATTTTCAGAAGTAGATCACCAAGCCTTTCTTCCTAGTCTTAGCCTGGAAGCTCCACTGAAACCTCTTCAGCTTCCTAGCAACACACAAGCCTCCAATGACGGGGGGGTTGTAGCTGTGTATGAGGTGCATCGGCTGGGAATCGAACCTGTGTCTCCGGTATGGGAAGTGAGAATTCTTCCACAGAACCACCACTGCTTCCCAGCTCCACCCTGTTGTTGTTGCTGTTAAGGGCTGTTGAGCTGATTTCGACTTACAGCGACCCCATGTGACAGAGTAGAAATGTCCCATAGGGTTTTCTTGGCTGTAATCTTTACTGCAGCAGATTGCTAGGTCTTTCTCCCACAGAGCCACTGGGTGGATTCAAGTAGCCAACCTTTTGGTTAGCAGCCGAGCACTTAATTGTTGTGCCACCAGGGCTCCTTAGCTCTACCCTAAATGTACTAAATCAGACTATGCTTTTAATAAGACCCCCAGGTAACGCCTATGCACATTCATGTTTGAGAAATACTTTACTAGAGTATAGGAACCACTTCCTTACATTATTGCATGAAGAACGAAACTATACTTCTCCCTGACTTTTAGACTGGCCAGATACCCTGGTTTGCCCAGGACAGGGGGTTTTCTGGAATAGCGAGTTTTTAATGTTAAACCATGACAAGTGACAGTTGCCAATGAGTCGATCTTTACCTGTGGTGACCCCATGCGTGCCAGAGTAGAACCGTACCATTGGATTTTCAACGGCTGATTTTTCAGCAGTAGATAACCAGGGCTTTTTTCCGAGGCCCCCATCAGTGGACGTGAACTTCCAACCTTTCCGTTACCAGCTGAGCACATTTACCATTTGGCACCACCCAGGGACCCCAAAACCATGACATCTCAGGCAAACTGGGATGCTTAGTCACCCTACTCCACCTCCACACTCCTATGTTAGACTGTGTGTTCCCAAATGGAACCAGCCTCACACCCCCTTGTCCCCCCACCCCCACACACAGCAAGGATGGCATCGAAATGAGCTCATTCTTCTTTTCCTAGTTAAAAGCCTGCTCTCCCACCCTAAGACTTAACAAATGGCCCTTTAATACTTGAGATATTAAGAGGAGCAGTTTCCCCTCCTCCCCCTAAACCTTTACAGATAAGGGGAGTCACCATTTCAAACCCCAGATTGAATTACAGCCCCCAAAGCATCCAAGGGACCGCAATCTAATCACAGATGTTCAATAAACTCTGGGGCCACTAAATCGACTTTACTTTTACTCCATTTGGCCTATTTATCATGGATGATTTTCATTATCTTGCACATATAAATATTTTAGTTCACACGTACAATTTAATTAGTTAAACGTGCAGAATGAAAGCCAGAGTAGCACATTCGTTCTGGCCACAGAAACAAAGGGCGCTCGTCAACCAAGGAGAGATACCATGTGTCTTGGAATGGAGGCAGCTGTTATCTTGGTTAGCAGGGCTGCAGTTAGAATTAGGGGTGCTATCTGGGTTTCCTATTTAAGCATCAGGGGTCTGGAGTTGTTGCTGCTTCGGAATTAGACAATGTTTCAGCACCCTGCCACTCTGAATTAACCAATACAGCGGCTCTCTGTCTCTCCTCGTCTATTAAACAGGACCACCTGGTGACAGCCTCCGCTTCCTTTATCTCTGAATGTTCCCCCTTTTTCCAAGTTCATCCATTCTCAAACTTTAATTTTTAGGGAGTTTAGTAAAAGTGCAGATACCTAGGTACAGTCCATGGAAGCTCAGGAAGTACAGAGAAGGACCAAGGAAGCTTTCTTTCCAGCAAGCATCCCCACTGGTTCTTATGCACATGGCCAGAGGAACAGGCTTAGGGAAGCCCTGCTTTGGTTGATGGTGATGATGATCAGGAGACATGATATACATTAAGTCCTTAGTATGTGCCAGGCGAGGCATTGGTGGTTTAGCAGTTCAATCCTCACCTTCTGTGCTGGAGACCCGTGTGTGATTCCCGGCCAATGGACCTCATGTGCAGCCATACTACCTGTCAGTGGAGGCTTGTATGTTGCTAAACAGGCTTCAATGGAGCTTCCAGCCTAAGATGAACTAGGATGAAAAGCTCGGTGATCTACTTCTGGGAATTTGCCAATGAAAACCACTATGGATCAGAACATTGTACAAAACAGTGCTGGAAGATGAGCCCCATAGGTTGGAAGGTACTTAAAACAGACAGTGGCTGCAACAATGGACCCAAGCATACCAACAATCATAAAGATGGCACGGGACCAGGCAACATCTTGTTCAATTAGACAAGAGGTCACCATGAGTGGATACTCTGTGGTTTAAATCAGGAAAGGTGTGCATCAGGGGTGTATCCTTTCACCATACTTATTTAATGTATATGCTGAGCAAATAATCTGAGAAGCTGGACTATATGGGGAAGAATGTGGCATCAGGATTGGAGGAAGGCTCATTAACAACCTGTGATATGCAGATGACACAACTTTACTTGCTAAAATTGAAGAGGACTTGAAATACTGATAGAGATCAAAGACTTCCAGCCTTTGGTATGGATTACAACTCACCAAAAAGAAAACAAAAATCCTTGCAACTGCACCAATAAGCGACATCATGATTAACTGAGAAAACCCTGAAGCCATCAAGGATTTTATTTTACTTGGATCCACAGTCAATGCTCATGGAAGCATCAGTCAAGAAATCAAATACACGTTACACTGGGCAAATCTGTTACAAAAGTCCTGTTTAAAAAACAAAGATGTCACTTCGAGGACTAAGATGTGCCTGACCCAAGTCATGACATTTTCAATCACCTCATATGCGTGGGAAACCTGGACAAATAATAAGAAAGACCAAAGAAGAACCGATGCCTTTGAATTATGGTGTTGGCAAAGAACATTGAATATACAATGACTACCAAAAGAATGAACAAATCTATCTTGGAAGAAGTATAGCCAGACTGCTCCTCAGAACTGAGGATGGCGAGACTTTGTCTCACATACTTTGGACATGTTATCAGGAGGGACCAATTCCTGGAGAAGGACATCATGCTCGGTAAAGCAGGGGGTCAGCAAAAAAGAGGAAGACCTTCAACAAGATGGATTGGCACAGTAGCTGCAACAATGAGCTCAAACACAGCAACAACGGTGAGGATGCAGCAGGACCGGGCAGTACTTTGTTCTGTTGTACATAGGATGGCTATGAGTCGGAACTGACTTGATGGCACCCAACCATAATAACAACGTAACAACAACATAAAAACAGTCACCATGAGTCAGAACCAACTCAAAGACAACTAACAACAACAATAATGTAATGTACGTAGTAACTGCATCACACCAGGGGAGCTTGAAACCGGAAACACAGGAAGTTTTTGTTGGGGGAAATGGTATATGTTATATATTTTAATGGTTTCACCTCCCTGCCATTCTTCATTAAGAATAAAGCTGCTTTCTCTTCACTCTCATGCCTCAGAACACTTTTTACATTTTCCCACATTAATTTTTTATTAAACTTTAAGCTCAGAGAGTTCTTTGAGATACACCCAGGATCCCAATGACAAGGCTGGTGGGGTGGGTATGGGCTGGTAACAATGTCTATCAAAGGCACTCCTAAGTTGAACAGGGATACCTTGGCAGATATGGGTGGCTCAGGCTTGTTCCTGGTACCAAAAGCTTCTACGGTTGCTGCCAATCTTGTAGAGTGGAATCTTAATTATCTGGTGCTCCTATAATAGAAACACCGCAGGTGGGTGGCTTTAACAAACAGAAACTTATTTTCTCACAGGAAGCTAGAAGTCCAAATTCAGGGTGCGTGCTCTAGGGGAAGGCTTTCTCCCTCTGTTGGCTCTGGAGGAAGGTCCTTGTGTCTTTTGAGCTTCTGTTCCTTGGTGAGCTTCATGTGGCACAGCATCTATCCTCCCCTTCTCTGTTTGCTTAATCTGCTCCTTTTATATCTCAAAAGAGATTGACTCAAGAACCAACCTACACTAATACTGCCTCATTAACATAACAAATAAAACCCATAATACATATTCTTAGGGGACACAATTCAGTCCATAGCAAGTGCTAACACAATGAACGACAGTCTTCTACTTTTGAACGGATCCAATGTGTTTATTTATGTCCTTCACTGTCGCATCTCAGACTTTCTGATGTTTATATAGGTTGCACATAGCTTCTCATGTTTGCCTGCCATGTGGTGCCCTGTTTTATCCCTCCAACCAGCCAAAGATCTCCAACTTGAGATTGGAGGATGGGGGGAGTACAGATGGAGATCTAGGTCCATTTACCAAATGACAACACAAATGGTAGCTCTACAACATATCTTCTTTTCCCTATGATTCCCCAAAAGTCATCAGTGAAAGAACGTTGGCATTTATGGCTAAGGGATAGATATGAAGTTTGAAGGTATATGCGGGCACACTTCCATGGAGCATTTATGATCATAAATGTGTGTTTGGGTGAGGAGATTCATCATATAAGAATCTGTAGCCCCTTAGTAAAATCAGTATGTGTTTAAGAATTACAATACATAATTTTTAAAGACAGAGAGAGCTCCTTTGTGGAAAATCTATGATAGAGGTGGACAGAGTTAGAATGAAGTAGACAGATGAACAATTAGGTAGTGAATTAGTAGACAACATCTATTCAGTTATTTACAGTGGAAGAAAAGAGTAATTTCTCAACAGTGGGAAATGACCAAGAGCAGGAGCGAGTGCTGATCTGGAGGAGGTAGGTGGGTGGTGTTTGTTTATGTCAAGGAATTGGGTTCAATTTTCTATTTCTTGGTTTGTCCAGAAAATGACTGTGGTAAACATGTCATTTTTAAAGTACAGTTTCCTGGAACATAACCCATTGTTCTGGGTAAAGTGGAGGGTCAGCAAAAAAGAGGAAGACCCTCAACAAGATGGACTGACTCAGTGGCTGCAACAATGGGCTCAAGCGTAGCAACAATCGTGAGGATGGCACAGGACCGGGCAATGTTTTATTGTGTTGTGCATAGGGTCGCTATGAGTTGGAGCCAACTCGATGGCACCTAACAACAACAACAACCCCTTATCCTAGCAGTTTCCTATTTTTGGATTTCACTGGACAAGCAAACACATTAATAACATATACGAACATAAAAGAAGGCAACAGGAGGGTTGGGGTAATTGTGGGGAGAGGTTTACATGTGTGTACCACTCCTTGCTTTCCCATGAGGATTAAAAAGCAACGGCCACCATCTTTACTCACCGTCAGTTCATAAAGATTAAACTCAAAAATGGAATTAATTTAACTTGAGGACTAAACTCCCACCCTACAGTTTTGTTTTTTTTTTTGCTTTACTGTGTTGTGGACTGTGGGAAAGTGTGATAGTATATCACCAGCCCTCAAGTCGGTGCCGGGAAATCCTGAATTAGATGAGCATTCAAAGGCCCCTTCTGCCCACGTGACGGTGCAAGTTCAACAAATGTAGGTAGTATGTGGATACAAGTGTATAACCTACCCCACTGCTGTTGAGTCCATTCTGACTCATAGTGACCCTACAGGACAAAGTAGAACTGCCCCACAGGGTTTCCAAGGCTATAATCTTTACGGATTACAGATTGCCACATCTTCTCCTGTGTGTAACCTAGAAGGCACAAATTATATCCAGCTAGGATACCTGGCCCTTACTGCTAATTGATAACACTTGGCTTTCAGAGGTGGAAAAACCCACTGCCATCGAATCAATTCCAACTCATAGTGACCCTATAGGACAGAGTAGAACTGCCCCATAGGGTTTCCAAGGCTGAAATCTTTATGAAAGCAGATCATCACATCTTTCTTCTGCAGAGCAGCTGTTAGACTAGAACCGCTGACCTTTTGGTTAGCAACTCAGTGGAAAGTAGGTAAAATATAACCAGAAATGGAATCCCATTGTTTTAAAGTGACATATATCATGTCACCTCTCAAGAGAAAGTGTGCAGTATGAAGAAAAAAGAATTAGGTTGACTGCCAGGAGATGACAGCGTTTAGCCCGGACTTTGTCTAAAAGCTAGCAATTTAGGGGAAATTACTCCGTATTTGGGGTCTCAGTTTGCTCATCTGTAAAATGAATGGGTTGGACCAGAAGTTCTCCATCCCTCTCTTGTTTTCAAAAGAGGGGGTTAAAAAGCCCTCGACAATTCCCTTGGACAGCAGTGCATCCAACAAATAAAATCACGTACCATCTGCCACTGAAAGAAAAATATTAAACCACGTTTCCCTATCTCAACCACCCGTTCCTTTGAAGAGCACTGAATCCAAGTTGTGGTGATGATTTACATTACACGTTCTGGAAGGCACACATTGGAGCCACGAATGATGGGGGCAGGCAGGGGGTGTTTGGTTTTTCCCACTTGCTTTAGATGCCTAGAGACTATTCCGTGATTTATATGTAGGTTATTCAATAAAATGAAAAAAAAAATGAGGGTTCTGCTAAACAGCCTATGCAAATGGCCATGTACCAATCACTTAAAATAATTAGGAACTTATAAAATGACCATATGTAGTCATTATGAATAATTATATTAAACCACAAAGGAAATCTCTCTCCCAACCCTTCCTCTGAATGCTGAAGGAAACTTGACCATCGGAGAGGCAGCAGGTAATTAAACACTAATTTCAAAAAAAAAAATTGAAAGCATATAGTGAAGAAAAGCAATTTCTTGTATGTTCCAGGGCCTCATATTTGCATCAGCCAGCTTTGAATATGCTCATTTGAAAAAAAAAAAAAAGAATGTGTGGCACCTGGTTGAATGGATGCAGGAAATCCAGGGTGGAAAGGAGGAGTGTGCTGTCACATTACAGGGAAAGCAACTAGGGTCACATAACAATGTGTGCATAAATTTTTGTATGAGAAACTAACAAGAACTGTAAACTTTCACTTAAATCACAATTAAAAAAAAAAAAACTCATGGACCAGGATGAAGAGCCTTGAGAAGACTTGAGTCCCATGTCTTTTCTGAAAAACCCTGGGTCACCCTCTCCAGGTAGAGGTGGGAAGAAGAACCTTGGGGACACTTTCCAATCTAGGAGCAATTTAACAGTTCATCTCTTTCCAATGCTTTCTAAACTCGTAGCTCAGTTATTGTGAATGTTAGTTGGCAGTGTGTTGACTCATGTTTGGTTGGAATTCCCTAGCATGGCTCATTACCTAGCCAATAAAGCAGCCGAGTGGAGTTACTGAATCATACACTTCTTGCTGCATTACCATCCTCTTGTTTTCATTTCGATATGTGATCGCTCCCCTGGACTATTGCTCAAGTGGGAGATACATGTTTCATAACCTTTTTTGAAATCATTCCCATAAGCTGTGTAAGACCTCCACTATAATATGCTACCTCTTCCTAAACAATGCAAACAAAAATCAATCAGAACCACACACTGACATACATCCAAAATAAACAATGGAAACACAGTATAACAATGGGGTGAAAAGATGGCCAACTCACTGTTTTCACTTAGTACAGAGCAAATCATTTTGACTCCAAATTTCATTTTAGTTTGGGAAGAAAAAAAGAAAACCAAACTTGTTGCCGTTAAGTCGATTCTGACTCATGGCAACTCCGTGTGTTACAGAGTAAACCTGCTCCAGAGAGTTTTCTTGAATGTAATCTTTATAGGAGCAGATCAACCGGCCTTTCTTCCACAAGTTTGGGAATAAAGCTCCCATTTTGTCACTGTGAAGAGTAAACAATTTTTCACTGGATAAAAGGGTCAAGAAAGGGCCCTGGTGGCACAATGGTTAAGCGCTCAGCAGCTAATGGAAATGCTGGCGGTTAGAGCCTGCCCATTGGCTCCATGGGAGAAAAAATTGGCCATCTGCTCCCACACAGATTCCAAAACCAAACCCATTGCTGTCGAGTCAATTCCAACTCATAAAGATACTATAGGACAGATCAGAACTACCCCATGGGGTTTCCAAGGAGCAGATGGTGGATTTGAATTGCCAACCTTTTGGTTAGCAGTCGAAAGCTTAACCACTGCACCACCAGCACCAGCCTAGAAAACCCTTTGAGACAGCTCTGCCCTGTCACATGGGTCATTATGAGTCAGAATCAGCATCCAACAACAAGAGGGTCAAGAGTTGACGCATAAGCAGATCAGTAGTGGTAACCTAGAAATATTTGGAAATTACTAAAATGTCAAAACAGTCTGGGATGCCAACAATGTCCACTGAGACACTGAGGTAATGGTACCTCTCTCATGGGGCTTCCTTGGCTAAGACAGGTGTCTTAACTCTATCCTAACATACTAGATGGACATGTGGAGTCCAAGCGGTCTCGATGAAAGAAAATTAAAAAAAAAACAAAAAAACTTCCCTACCATCAAATTTCATTTAAAAAATTACATATAAAATCTCTGCCTAAAATGAGATCTAAATTTCTCCTGGTATTCGTCCATTAAACCAGTTGCTGCTCAGTCGATTCTGACTCATGGCGACCCCATGTGTTTCATAGTAGAACTGTGCTCCACAGGGTTTCCAATGGCTGTGATCTTTCAGAAGTAGGTCATCAGGCCTTTCTTCCGAGGCACCGCTGAGAGGACTTAAAACTGCCAACCTTTTCATTGTAGCCTAGAGCTTTACCATTTGCTCCACCCAGTAACTCCATTAGGGTCTCCTTAAAATTCCACACAATATCTTTGTAAATACTATACAGTTTGACCAAAGGGATTACATTATCTGTTTTAAATCCTGAAGTTCTTAAAAAAAAAAAAAAAAAAACTAATAAACATGTCTGGCCAGCGCTACCGTATTGCACAACTATATCCTGAACTTTTGTGTGACCTGGCGGATAACATCCACATGACGGGTTAACAGATGCACAGCTTCATAGCTCATATTTTTATCCCCTTCAAGCGCAGCTTATTTTGAACCTTGTGGAGTGACAGATATGGCAGACATGACGAACTGCAGCCAAGAAGACTTGAAGTCAAGTTACCAGAGATAGCATCTTTACAAGGGTGGCGTTTTCCAAGCCCGACTTAGTTTCGCACCGAGCACTAGATGGCATCGAGTGTACGTGAGGACACTGTACAGTTCTGAATCCTTAAATAGACTGGGTTAAAGGGGGAACTAGGAATATGAGATGCATTTCACCACCAGTCTTTCTAGAAGGTGTGAACAGGTTGACTTTTAATTAAATATTTAAAACTCTGTTTCTTTTTCAAAATAGAAAAAAATATATAGTCACCATTTTGTATAAATGGATGCAATTACAGAATCACAATGATAAAAAGAACTGAAAATGTCCTCAGGGATCACTGTGGCTGGGGGCTCACAGCATTTAGAAACTTTTATACCAGCCTCATGATTTTCACCAGATCCAAGTATCATCTACACTTGCAACACTTCAATTGTTGTTGTTAGTTGCCTGCAAGTCAGCCCCCAACTCATGGCAACTGTGAGCACAAAAGGACCAGGTCATTGCGATCCATGGGTTTTTTGTTGGCCAATTTTCAGAAGCAGATCTCGAGGCCTTTCTTCCTAGTCCATCTTAGTCTGGAAGCTCTGCTGAAACCTGTCTAGCATCATGGCAACGCTTTAATAGTTTCTTTTAAAAACTGGCCTTGTTTATGGTATTTAATTACTCACTTTAACCACATATAAGAAATAATATCCATAAAAACACAGTTTTGATGTTTTGGAATTTTTTTTTTAATAATGCAATTAACACCACTATTAAAAATGTATTCATATACCACCAGTAATACATATGATAGTTTGTGGAACACTATTCAAGGTAAAAGCTTTCATTTTTCACGTAAGAAAAAAGAAACACAGAGAGATAAAGTAATTTGCTCAAAGTCACACTATAAATACAAGACAGATTTAGCGATAGAACTCAAATCTCCTAAGTCGAAGTCTCAAACACACTTTCTCCCTCTTCTCTTCCCTTCTTTCCCCTCCCTTCTGCCATCTTCTCCCTCTCCCCCTTCCTGCCAGGTGACAGGTATTTTAACAGGAAGTTACTGAACCAGGTTACTTAACACACGCTGAGCTACTGAAGCAGGGTCAGATTCACAGCTGTCTAACTTGAGCAACACAGAGCCCCACACTTGGCTTAATGCTTATCACCATCTCCAAGGGGCCCTGGTGGCTCAGTGATTAAGTTCTTGGATGCTAACTGAAAGGTCAGCGGTTCGAACCCACCAGCCGCTCTGCAGGAGAAAGGTGTAGTAGTCTGTTTGTGTAAAGGTTGCACAATGCCCCTAGGGGGCAGTTCTAGTCTGTCACACAGTGTCTTTATGAGTTGAAATCAACCCAATGGCACCCAATAACAATCATCATCATCTTAAAATTCTTAATACTTCTTGAACAATGGCCCTGCCTTTTCATTTTGCACTGGGCTCCACACCTTATGCAGCCAGTCAAGTCTGGAGGGGAAAAGAAAACATAAAATTTTTTTTTACTGAATAACCAATAACTAACATACATAATTGATACATTAAAAAATAAAAGCAAGCTCTAGGTCCCTGAGGCAATGGTAGCTGCCTAAATGGAATCTCCCATCATCTTCTCCAAACTCTATGCAGAAAACAAGAACGAATAAACAATAAAGATACCATTCCTTTAGCATAATTTGAAGACAAAAAGCACTATGACTTTAAATAACCTGCAGTTTGAATATACATCACCTGTCTATCAGTTTGCGGTTCTGTGGTGGCTTGCATGTTTGCTATGATGCTGGAGACTCTGCCTCCGATATTTCAAATACTATCAGGATCACCTATAGTGGACAAGTTCAGCTGAACTCTAGACTAAGAGAGACCAGGAAGAAAGGCCTGGTAAGCTGCTTTCAAAAATTAGCCAGTGAAAACCCTATGAAACAATCACAAAAGAACATTGTACAATATAGTGCTGGAAAATGAGCCTCCTAGGTTGGAAGGAACTCAAAATGCACACCGGCTGCAATGAGGGACTCCAGCATACCAATGATTGTAAAGATGGTACAGGACCAGGCAATGTTTCATTCTGTTGTATATAGGATCACCATGAGTTGGAGCCAACTTGTCTGCAACTAATTTGAAAATACACTCAACCTTCTAACAGGGCTATTTTTCTAACTCCCACAAAGAACTTCTGACAAGAATATAGAGAGCCCAAAGTCTGGAGGCATTTTTAGAAACCAGCTGAACACCCTGTGTCCAAAGTAAACTTTGAACATGTTCAGAGAGAGACTAACACTTTTATGAAACTAGTTGCAAGAGAATTATGTGTCCCACAGGTGGATGTGGAACCCAAATGAAATATTCTGCAGATGGTGGAAAATTTTGGAAAAGAGAAATCCTATTCAACTCAGAACAGATAATGATGCAGCAGACCTCGCTGATTTATTTTCACCAGTTATTTAGTAAAGATGGATTGGATATAAATACTAGAACCTCTCTCTAGAGTATGCCAACCACCCATCTGTCAGCTTGTCGCACTGTGGTGGCTTGAGTGTTGCTGTGATGCTGGAAGTTTTGCCACTGGTATTTCAAATGCCAGCAGGGTCACCCAAGGTGGACAGGTTTCAGTAGAGCTTCAAGACTAAGAAAGACTAGGAAGAAAGGCCTGTTGCTCTAGTTCTGAAAATTAGCCAATAGAAAACCTTATGGATCACAACAGAGCATTGTCTGACTTGTTTGCTTTGGACATGTCATCAGGGGAGGTTGATCGCAGGAGGAGTACATCGTGTTTGGTGAAGTAGAGGGGCAATGAGGGTGAAGGAGACCCTCTGTGAAATGAAGTGCCTTGGTACAAAAGCCACGACCATGGACTCTAGCATACCAGTGATCATGAGGATGACACAGGACCAGGGAATGTTTCATTCTGTTGTACTTAAGGCTACCATAAGTCAGAGTAGACTCAACATCCATCTATCCATCCATCCATCCATCCATCCATCCATCCATCCATCCATCCATCCATCCATCCATCCATCTCTATAATATTTAATTATGTTTGCATGAACTTTATAGTATAATAGAAATAGAACTCAAATTTAACAGCCTTGGGCTAGGTGTCATACTACTGTGGGAGACAAAGTCCTATAACACACAACTGCAGGTCTTGGGAGCTTAACCCAAAAGAGGATCGTTGCTCTCCTACAGCTCAGTCCAGGGTGACTGGTGGGGTGCTATGCTCACACACTCAGGAACCCACACTCTTCTTATAATATAGCTACCTTTAAGTATGGCCCCAGGGTGGACAAAAGAGACTATGAACCCATGGAGGGGTTATGCCTACGTTTGGAACTGGCATTCATGATTTCCATCCACTTTTGACTGGTCAAAATACAACTGTATGACCACAAGTTAACCATATTTGAATCTGGGAGACATAGCCTACCTGTATGCCCAGGAGGAAAACAAAAATAAGTTTGGAAAACACAAATCATTGTTGTCCCTACAGATGTGTTCATCTTTCTGTTATTTCTGCGTGCAATCTCAAATTGAAAGAACTTCTTAATGTATTCTGATGCATTGTTGATGAATATCTGAATATAGTGGAACCAGTCTGGCTTCCAGATCCACAAGCAACACCCATGGAAGCAGCAGTTAAGAAATCAAAAGACGCATTGTATTGGGCAAATCTGCTACAAAAGGCCTCTTTAAAGTGTTAAACAGCAAAGATGTTACCTTGAAGACTAAGGTGCACCTGACCCAAGCCATGGCGTTTTCAGCCACCTCATATGCCTGCCAAAGCTGAACGATGAATAAAGATGACCGAAGAAGAATTGACGGCTTGGAAGTGTGGTGTTGGCAAAGAATATTGAATATACCACGGACTGCCAAAAGAATGAACAAACCTGTCTTGGAAGAGGTACAACCAAAATGCTCCTTAGAAATGAGAATGGTGAGACTTTGTCTCACGTTCTTTGGATATGTTACCAGGAGAGATCAGTCCCTGGAGAAGGACGTCATGCTTGGTAAAGTAAAGGGTCAGTGAAAAAAAGGAAGACCCTCAACAAGATGGATTGACACAGTGGCTACAACAATGGGCTCAAGCATAACAATGATTGTGAGGATGGCGCAGGACTAGGCAGTGTTTCATTCTGTCATACGTAGGGTCTCTATGAGTTGGAACTGACTGGACCACACCTAATGACAATCTAGCTTTTGCTAGAAAGATTCTGCTGCTTAGAATGGGAAGATCAGGAAAGCCTTACAGAATGCTGCCTCCTCTATCCGGCTTATTTCTGTCCATGTGTGCTCTTCGTAAGGAGCTCTGCAGCGGTTAAAAAAGGTCGGTGCTTCAAACCCACCAGCTGCCCCTAGGAAAAAAGATGCAGGAGTTTGCTTCTTAAAAATTTACAGCTTTGGAAACCCTATGGGGCAGTTCTTACTGTCCTACAAGGTGGCTAAGAATAGGAATCAACTTACGGCAGCGAGGTTGGTTTGGTGCGCTTCATGACTTTAACTCCACACACCTGATCAATGTTTCATCAGTGTTTCTTGGAGAGCACACCACTTGGCCAGGGAATCACCGCATCTTAGTGAAAGAATGTTCTACCCGGGGCGCTTTCTTTTCACACATTCAAAATGCAAACCCATTGTTATGCTGCTGACTTCCCAGCCTAGGTCCCAAAGCTCCATAGCTAGATGGGTCGCTTGTGAGGGGGAGTATGTGGTCATCTGACTTTCAGGTAAGGTCTCTAGGAGTCAGTAAGCCTTTCTCAGGACAGAAAAGGATGCCTAAGCAATTCTCTTCCATTTGGCCTGAAACGTGGTATCCTCAAATCAATTCTCTACCTTAGTCCATAGAAACCATGACCCTAACTGTGACCTCATGCTCCACTTGTATTGGGTGGACTATCAATAAGTGTTTCACTCCAGACAGTTTGAGGATAGAGCTGTGTGAGCACCAGCATAGAAGGGACCCCACAGTAGGAAAACAGCCCTTCACTTATTTGTATAAGACATAGCTCTCCTTGTCACCTCCACACATGTCAGGGAAATCAGCAAAGTGCTTTTTATTTATTTGTTTTTTGGGGGGTAGGCAGGGAGAAGCTCTCTAGCGCCCTAGGCCTACTTTTGAGGAGCTCTGACGGAAATTTTTATGGCTCCAGCCTTTAAAGAGGAGACCTCCAGGTGGCAAAAATGCTTAAGTGTTCGACTACTAGCTGAAAGGTTGGTGGTTTAAACCCACCCAGAGGCACCCTGGAAGACAGGCCTAGTGATCTGCTTCCAAAAGGTCACAGCCTTGAAAACCCCACGGAACAGTTCTACTCTGCACACATGGGGTCACCCTGAGTCGGAATTGACTCGATAGCAACTGACAACAGCACAGGCTGTAAAGGGGATACATGGCTTTTATTTTGTTCTGCTTTGCTCCCGAAAAAAAAAAAAAAAATGTCCCTTCCACTTGCTCTGCAGCCTGAACATTTTGACACTGAGTAAATTCAAATGAGCATTCCGGAATGTTCCTTAGAAGCAAGGATGTCAAAACTGTCTTCCTTACTTGGGTCACATCATCAGGAAAGATCAATCTCTAGAAAAAGACATCATGTTTGGTAAAGTAGAGGGCCAACGGAAATGAGGAAAAGCCTCAGTCACTGACAAAACAGCCAGAACACTTGACTCAAACATACCACAACCATGAAGATGGCAGCGGACTGGGTAATGTTTTGTCCTGTTGCACATGGGGATGCCATGACTGAGAGCCGGATGGACAGAAATTAACTGCAACAACAAAGCTTAAAGATATTATGGGAATGATGCCGGATGGCACAGCGGGAAATTGCATCATTATTTTGGGGAGGAGGGATAGCATGTTGTTAGTTGCCATCTTGTCGATTCTGACTCATAGCAACCCCACATGACAGAGTAGAACTGTCCCATAGGGTTTTCAATGATCTGCAATCATTACAGAAGCAGATCATCAGGTCTTTTTACCACCCAGCCACTGGGTGGGTTTGAACTGCCAACCTTTTGGTTAGCAGCCAAGCACTTAACTACCACGTCACCAGGGCTCCTCAGGGATAGCATGGAAGTTTGTAATACAGAAGGCATCAGAGCTCGTGATTACAAGCCATTAAAAAAAAAAAAAAACCCACTGCCATCTGGTCGATTCTGACTCACAGAGACTCCATAGGGTTTTCAAGGCTGTAAATCTCTATGGAAGCAGATTGCCATATCTTTCTCCCATGGAGCTGCTGGTGGTTTCAAACCATCGACCTTTCTGATAGTAGTCGATCGCTTTAATCACTGCGCTGCCAGTGCTCCTTATGAGCCCTTAGAGCCAAGAAACACTGGCTCCTCCCAACCCATGTTTTAGAGGACCCCACACGGACCCTCTTTTGGCACAATCCTCCCTGTGGTGTGAGGAGTCCAGAGGATCAGGAGAATGTCCTTGTGGACCTCCCCGCCACTCATTTTGGAGTACCAGGAATCCCACAGCTTTATGCCAAAGACAAAGCCCATTCTGGGCACTGCTACCTTCTTTCCTAAGTGAGTCTCCCCAAGGGCAGACCATACCACTGTTGCGTGTTTCGCCAGGTACACGATCAAGATGCAGCCATTTGGAAGTGTAGACAGAGCTTGTAAGTGCTGGTTGGGGTGGTCACATGTAAGTTTCCCACTGGCCCCCGCCCAGTGCTTTTTGCAAATGCTAAGAGAAGCCCCAGTCAGTAACACCAGCCTTGGAGTCTAACAGACTCTGGTTCAAATCCCAATATACCACTTAATCATTCTGTATCTCAAAGCAAATTATTATGTGTTGTTACTGCTTCTGTGTAAGCTTCGATACCGTCATCGGGAACAGTAGTAGGAACAAAACTTTGGCTCCATATGGTATTAAAGTGGACAATGGATATAAAGTGGCCACATGGATCATGGCACATGATGAGCAATCAACATGTGCCATTCATGGCTATTCTGTGGTTGGAAACAAACATAAAAATAGCACACTTAGTGGGAAAATGGTCCCTTCATCCTAAAGATTATGGCCAAGAAAACCATATGAGGCAATTCTGCTCTGTTGCCTGGGGTTTCTGTGAGTTAGAATGGACTCAGCGGCACCCAACAACAACATGGTGAAAGCTGTTATTTAAGTGGTGAAAAGGAATGCTACTAAGTGGGCTTCCATGAAGTTAGGATGGGAGGTGTTGCATACTGGCACTGTGACTGTGGAATTCAGGTGGTTCTCAGTGCCAAGTGCCTGGCCTAGGCTATTGCTAAAGATCAGTCCACACCCTAGAAACACTGACTCCCTCCCTCCCTGTCCATTACCCACATCCTCAAAGCTCTGCATCCAGGACAACTGGGATAATTTGCTGGGTCACAAGGATGGCTTGAGAAATGGGGTGGCTTATGGTCCACCAAAGGAATCCTGGTGGTGCAATGGTTAAGCGCTCAGCTGCTTCTGTTGGAATTACAGCCAAGAAAACCATATGGGGCAGTTCTACTCTGTCACACAGGGTCCATATGAGTTGGAATAGACTGGATGGCATCCAACAAAAACATGTTGTCAGGAGGGATCAGTCCCTAGAGAAGGACATCATGCTCGGCAAAGTACAGGGTCAGCAGATAAAAGGAAGACCCTCAATGAGGTGGACTGACACAGTGGCTGCAACAATGAGCTCAAACATAATGATTTTAAGGATGATACAGGACCGGGCCGTGTTTCATTCTGTTGTGCATAGGGTCACTGTGAGCCAGAACCGTCTCAATGGCACCTAACGACAACAACAACATGGTCCCTGGTATTCTGGATCTTTTTTTTTTGGTTGTTTGCATAAATTCTGACCTGAGTTATGAAGGTAGCAGGAGATTCTCCAGGTTGTCTCCTTCGTCATTTTTCTCAAGAACAGACCACGTCTGTGGGGCCCTTTACTCAGGAGTCAGATATGGTATCAACTTAATAATGGATACTTATGGTGGGGCCAGAAACCCTGGTGGCGTAGTGGTTAAGTGCAACGGCTGCTAACCAAAAGGTCAACAGTTCGAATCCACCAGGTGCTCCTTGTAAACTATGAGGCAGTTCTACCCTGTCCTATAGGGTCGCTATGAGTCGGAATCGACTCGACAGCAGTGGGTTTGTTTGTTTTTGTTTTTTTTGGTTGTGGGGGGACTATGACCACTTTTCTAAAGTCGCATCCTGTATTTCATAAGAGTGCTGTATTTCATGTGCAATGCTCATATTTACTTCACTTAGGAGTACAAAAAATCAGTGTCAATGGCAACCGTAATGTATCCAAGGAAGAAAAATTCCCAGTCCAAGCAGTTAAAAAATATGACCTTGGCTTTCAAGCAACTGCAGAAGAGTGCTTGGAGACAGTAACCTGGCCCACCTGAATTGTGAAACTAACTTTTGAGCAATTGTCTCAACCTCTATTTTTCTTAAACTGAATATATATATATAAAACCAAAACTCACTGCTGTCGAGTTGATTCCGACTCATAGCAAATCTACAGGACAGAGTAGAACTGCCCATACATTTTCCAAGAAGCACCTGGAGGATTCAAATGGCCAACGTTTTGGTTAACAGCTGTAGCTCTTAACCACTACGCCACCAGGGTATATATATATATATACCAAAAACCAAACCTATTGCCATCGAGTTGATCCTGACTCACTGTGGCTCTCAATTAATATCAAGTTATTGCCATTAGTATTCACCTGTGGAATAATAGGATGATGAGTATCATCAATTCAATCAATGGTTTATCAGGCTAATTTTTTATCTTGGGTAAAAAACAGAAAAGAATTCACGATCATGATATTGTTAAAAAAGCCTCAGGAAGACGGATAATCTTCTAAATCGCAAGAAAATAAAAAAAGAAAGACATGAAGGAGGAAAGCATAGATTAAAGAAATGTATACATATCAAGCAATTCCATTCTATAGTCCTTGTCTGGATCTCATATCAAGTAAATTAACATAAAAATATGTAAGACAATTGGATAAATGTTAACACTGACAAGATATTTAATTCTCTTAAGGAATCACTGTTAATAATATAGGATTGGGGGTGATCATGTTTAGAAAATGGACCTTCTGTTTTAGAAATACATACTGAAATAATTATGCATTAAATTTATGATGCCTGATCTTGGTTTGGAAACCCTGGTGGCAAAGTGGTTAAGAGCTATGGCTGCTAACCAAAAGGTAAGCAGTTTGAATCCACCAGGCGCTCCTTGGAAACTCTATGAGGCAGTTTTACTCTGTCCTATAGGGTCACTATGAGTCAGAATTGACTCGACGGCACTGGGTTTGGTTTTTGGTTTTTGATCTTGGTTTCACAATAATCCATGAATGAATAATAAGTGAGGATATAGAGTCCCTGGTGGTCCAAAAGGCTAAAGCACTCAGCTGCTAACCAAAAGTCTAGAAGCTCAAGTTCACCGAGAGACACCTTAGAAGAAAGGCCAGGAGATCTACTTCCAAAAAATCAGCCATTGAAAACCCTAAGGAGCACAGTTCTACTCGGACACACATGGGGTCACCATGAGTCAGGCTCACCATGAGTCGGGGTCAACTTGACAGTAACTGTTGCTATAGATAAGAGAAGACTGGTCATGAGTTGACAACTATCGAGTCTGAGTGGCAGGTACACAAGGATCCATTTGACTGCTCCCGACTTTTGTACACATTTGTTATACTCTAACAAAACACTGAAAAATGTTCCAGAGATTAAATTAATATTTTATGTTGCTTACAAAAAATGATTAGTGGGGTTGAATTGTTGTCATGTTTGCTTGATCCTCGGAATTCAATTCTGACAAAACCTCGGTGTCTACAGGTCACAGAGACTCCAGAACATGCCTGCTCAACAGAGCTCTCGCTTCCAGTCCATCGTTATATCACTGACGTTGAAGCGACAAGTTCTAACCTCCATGTTACGCACTCACATGCGGAGTGGAAATGTAGATTTATATGGGTTTTAAGCTGATATCTACTCTGCTGTCCACACACAGGTATTACCACCTGCACTGAAACTGGAGTGCTATTGGGAAGCTCAGTCCAAGACGTTTTAACATGGATGGAAGTCAGCTTTAGGCAGCCCTGGCGCCCCTGGGGAATACTGTTAGTGCAAAAAGTGAAAATGAAACTTGAAGCCTTGACTACAAAGTGCAAAATACAAACCTCACCCCGTGTTTCTTCATCATAGTCCACTTCCTGCTTAAAAATTTATCAAATCCACCCATTATGAATATCAGGCTCTATCAAAATGCATGAGATTAAAACATCAAGGTAAACAGATTTAAGAAACTGTCAGGCCAAGAAACTAGATTTTTTTAAAAACCTGAATAATGTGTGAAATTTCCATTATTCTGTTCTTTTCTCCCCCCTAACCTGATAGGAATAGCAAACAGACCTGCAAGGTCTGAAGTTCCCTTAGGGAGATGAATTACAAATAGAACACCGGAGCTTTCCTAATAAAATAATTAAAAAAGTAAGTTGAGTTTATGAGTAGCTGAAAACTGATAGCTCATGTTTTTTGGGTTTTTTCCCTTAGTTCTCCTTCTCAGGGACACATAAAAACCCAAACCCACTGCCATCGAGTCGATTCCGACTCATAGGACAGAACAGAACTGCCCCATAGAGTTTCCAAGGAGTGCCTGGTGGATTTGAACTGCTGACCTTTTGGTTCGCAGCCATAGCTCTTAACCACTACACCACCAGGTTTTCCTCAGGGGCACAAAAATAAGGTGAATTTAAGCGAAATTTAATAGATATAGGCAGGAAATAATTTGTTAAAATGTCCAAATATTCATCCATTACTATTTATTAATAAATCAATGTTTTAAAAGGCATTAGAATTTCCTCTTTCCTTGGCACATGTTTGTCTTCATATTACATTTTTTTCTGAGCGTCAGGATACAAGGTAATACCTGGCACAGAGGACTTTGCACCATAAGCTTGTCGTTTTACTAAATTGGGGTTGTTGCTATTGTTAGCTGCTTTCAAGGCTTCTTGGACTCAAGGAGACCCCACAGACAACGGAACGAAATGCCCAGTTTTGTGCCATCCTGATGATCCGTTGCAGATTGGACCACTGTGGGTCTTCATTGGCTGATCTCCGAAGGGACATTTCAGGCCTTCTTTCTAGCCTGCCTTAGTCTGGACGCTCCACTGAAACCTGTTCAGCATCAGGGCAACACACAAGCCTCCATGACAGATGAGTGGTGGCAGCACTTGACGCGCACTGGCCAGGAATCAAATCTGGATCTCCCACGTGGGAGGCGCGAATTCTACTACCGAGCTATACATGCTGAACATAGAATCCCTGCTCTCAGGTAGCTTTCAGATCAATGTACCATCAGTTAGGAAAGCTTACTAGGTTCTTCACCTTAATTACAGTTGTATCAGAAAGCATATAAATAAGTTTCTTAATTAATAAAGAATGTCTGCCTTGAGCATTGTGCTCTTTTAAAGAACTATCTATACGTGATCAAATTAACAACAGGATAAGAAGGCAGGACGGGACAGGAGCTGGATGAATGGACACAGGGAATCTGGGGTAAAAAGGGGGAACGTGCTGTCACATTGTCGGTACTATAATCAGTGTCATAAAAGTGTGTATAAATTTTTGAATGAGAGATTAACTTGAGCTATAAACTTTCACCTAAAGCACAATAAAACAAATAAATAAAAATTAACACCAGCTACTTGAAAAGTTAGATAGGAAGCTTAAGGGGCAATGAGATTATGTTAATGAGGGAGGAAGAGATTGGAAAAGAAGGGTGGGAATGGTTACACAACTTGAAGAATGTAATCCATGTCACCAAATTGTGCATGTAGACACTGTTGAGTTGGTGTATGTTCTGTTGTATATATTTTCAACAACAAAAATTAAATTATTAAATAAATTTAAAAATAAAGTTAGCTGTTATATCGACTCGACGGCAGTGGGTGGGTTGGGTTATAATAATTAAACAACAACAACAAAAAAACATACAAATAAGTTTCAAAACCATCACAATAACTCAGCAATAATGCAAAGCCAGGTGTACATTTCCCATTAAAAATTAATATTTGCTGAAATTAAAATATGCCATATGCCTGGTTCATTTCACTATGCAAGGGAGGAAAAATAGAATGCAGGCTACTTCTGGTCCCAGGTGATAGCTTGTTACATTATGAAGTTTACTTCCTAATTTGATTGCATCTGTGCAGAAAGGATTAGCACCCCAGTGTTGCCCAGTACTAAAACCCAAGTCCATTGCTGTCAAGTCAATTCCCACTCATGGCGACCCTATAGGACAAAGTAGAACCACCCCATAGGGTTTCCAGGGCTATGAATCATTTACAGAAGCAGACTGCCACATCTTTCTCCTGCAGAGCTGCTGGTGGGTTTGAACCCGACCTATTGATTAGCAGCCAAGCACTTTAACCACTGCACCACCAGGCCTCCTTTGCTTAGTACTAGGGGATCCTTAAGTTCTGAAAGGCATGTGGTGCTTTATAATGGTATTGCCCCGAAGCTGTGATAATTCAGGTATGTAAAAACGGCATACTGGTTTGACATGAACAAAGAAACTCCATCCACAAAGAGTTGCCGCTGAGTCTCCAAATTACTCAGGAAGAGGCATAAACCCTCTGGGTGAGATTTGGCCAAGCTCTCTAACTTTAATGGCAGTTGTACTTCCAGGTTACATTCTACATTTTTAATTCTAAGTATTTTTTATTGTTTCTGTTGATTCTCCTAAGTGTTTTCTTTCCTGTGTTTTTTTTTCCCCTTCCCTTCTTACTTGCTTTCTTTCCTTAGTATTTCAAGCTTAAAAAATACACAGTCATGTTCTTGTAATAGCTTAGCTTAATTAGTGAAGAATGTCTGCCTTGAGCATTGTGCTCTTTTGAGAACTATCTACATGGGATCAAATTGAAAACAGCAACTGGAAAGGTTAGATAGAAAGTTTAGGGGGCAGCGAGTTTATGTTAACGGTGGAGAAATAATTTAGAAAAGGAGGGTGAGAATGGTAGCACAACTTGAAGAATGTAATCAATGTCACTGAATTGTACATGTAGAAACTGTTGAATTAGTGTATGTTCTGCTCTGTATATTCTCAACAAAAACAGCAACAACAAAAATAAATTAGAAAAAAAGAAAACTGTTGATATCTTCTTAATAACCCAGAAAAAAAAATGGTGGTGGTGATGAGACTTGGAATCAATAAGCCTGTGAGCACAATCCCTGGTTAGCCATTTCATTGCTACTCACAGGAGACTTAGAAAGAGGCTTTAGCAGATTTTTTTTTTTTTTTTTTTTACCAGCCAAGTGAAGACTGATGTCTCTGCAAATGGTTTTCAACAATAAGGGATTTTCATAAAACACGTGGGTTTAGTTTTGAAGACTAACTGTGGTTTATGCATTTGTTTATACATCTTTCTCTTTCCCCTCATGCTTGTTGGTCCACAGCTTTGGATGCCATTGGAATGAGTATTTTCTGTGCTGACTGTGCAAAATACAAGAAACATATGAATGAATGAATGAATGAGTGCATAAATCCCAAAACAGCTAAGGCAAACGGAGGGAAGGGGCAGTCTGGATCAGAGAGATCACTGTGATGATCTTCCATTGTGTCTCCTATAATTTTACTTCAGGGAGATGCTTGAGATAATTGGCTCTGTGAAAAATTAGTCTCATTTTATTTATCTGATTGGATTTGAATCCCATCACTCTACAACTGTGTTGTATGTATTTGATTTGATTCAGATCCTACTATTTAAGACCTTAGTTTATGGAAGGATCCCTGGGGGTGCAAACAGTTCAGCACTTGACCACTGGCAGAAAGGTTGAAAGTTCAAACCCAGCAAGAGGGACCTTGGAAGACAGGCCTGGCGAGCTGCTTCTGAAAGGTTCCAGCCTTGAAAACTCTATGAGCAGTTCTACTGCGTACACATGGGGTCGCCATGAGTTGGAATCGATTTGACAGCAGCTCACAACAACAACAAGTTTTATGGATTATGATCTCTTTCTCAGAATGTAATTGTTCAATTTGTTATGCCTGTGTAGACTCAGCTGGGTTTGAAATATCTGGCCTTAACAGCTACATTCTGATACTTTTCTTGAGGGACACCATTTTATTTGGGAAGAGATAAAGTAGATGTGTTCAAAAATAATCCCTCAAAAGCTTCTTCTCAAATTTAGGAAAGCAAAACAACAAAACAGCCAATCCTGGTCACAATCTTTCAACTATCTGCCCAGAGCTCCAGCCTTTGTTCTGATAACTTGGTGTTTTGCCAAAAGCCCAATTCTTATGTGGTTTAAAACTGGGAATTTAACAAGAAATCAGAGAGCCAAATGAGCATGTACAGGTAAGAACATGCAAAGTGTGATTATAGGGTCTGAGGAGCTAATTACAGGCACAGCAGAAATGGAGAGGCCCATGGGAGGCCACACACACACACACACATACACATACACACACACACAACAAAACCGTTCCAGCCTGTGCCCACCTCCAAGGAAGCAGAAAGCTGCACTGCTGCATAAATAAATCATCTGGATAGCTCCCTGTTTGAGTACAATCAATAGTTCCTCCGTACTAGGGTCGGGCACTGTATATCCACAGCCTGGCCTGACCCGCAGTTGTATATAAAATATGATATTAAAGAAAGCTCCCAACCAGCCTGCTTCTATTTGGGAGGCTCACACTCCATCAATCATTCATTCCTCCCTGCCCACGCCAGCACCACCCACAGGCTGCAAACTTGGGAAAGTTAATAGCATTGAAAGGAACACTGGCCCTCAGGAAACCCGAAGTCCATGTCACAGAGATCACGTGGCACCTAACAGTTTCTCTAGAGTGTCCTCAGCAGGAATTTATGGGCCAGATCTAAGAGCTGAAGGGCCCCTTTTGGCTTAAATTATTTGGTAATCCTATGTGGACAGTATACACATGGCTTAGCGTGAAGATAAATCCTAGCGCGTTCAAACAACGCCAAAAGTCTAGGAGGGAGAAGAGGAGAGAAGGCATGCCAGTGACGTCTTCACCCATGCCAGGGTTCCTCCACCTTGGCACAGCTGTTAGGCTGGGTAATTGTTGCTTGTGGAGGCATACCGTGCACTGTAGAATGTTTAGCAGCACCCCAGCCTCTACTCCCTAGATGTTAGCTGCACCCTCTATCCCAGTTGTGACAATCAAAACACCTCCAGGCATTGCTAAATGTCCTCTGAACAGCAAAACTGCTCCCAACTGAGAACCACTGGCTTACACCCAGGAAGACATGTGCACGATGGCAAGAGTCTAGGTAATATCTAAGAACCCATAACGGTAGGCTTAACCCATTGCAGCTGAGTCAACTCTGACTCATGAAACTCCATGTAGATCAGAGTAGAACTGTGCTCCATAGGGCTCCCAGTGGGTGGTCTTTCAGAAGTAGATGGCCAGACCTTTCCTCCGAGGCACCTCTGGGCGGACTTGTATTACCAACCCTTTGGTAAGCAGACTAGCACGATAACCATTTGCACCATTGGGGACTTTGATGGTAGACCCAACTACATGATATCCTCATATCATTAGTAACTATGCCGCATTGTCTGTCCCAGATGTCAGCCCTATTAATTATGCTCAAGCTCTCGCCAATGCTCACTCCCTCCTCTTTGGAGAAAGAGAAACTTCTTTGACTGGGAGATGAGGAGAAAGAATTGAGCTTGAATGGCTCAGTCTCTTCCTTTGCTCACTTGCATCCCTCTCTTGGTAGAGACAGATCAGTCTGGCCTCCATCCTCCCAGAGAGGTTCTGCAGCCCCTGACCAGGGATTGATTTTTCCCCACATTTAAAATTGATTCAACACAGAACATCTTTAAATAGTGAGATTCCCTCTGCTGACAAACTTTTTCTGTGATAGGCCAGACAGAAAACAGTTCTGGCTTTGAGGAACATGTTGTTCGTTGCCATCAAATTGGCTCCAACTTGTGGTGACACCAAGTATAACAGAACAAAATGTTGCCTGGGCCTGCGCCATCTTCATGACCATTGGTGTGTTTGAGTCTATTGTGGCCATCGTGTCAATCCATCTCATCAAGGGTTTCCCTCACCTTTGCTGGCTCTCTACTTTACCAAACATGATGTCCTTCTCTAGTGATTGATCTTTCCTAATGATGCTTCAAAGCAAGCAAGTCAAAGTCTCAGAAAACATCTGTAGGATTTTCACTGGCTAATTTTTGGAAATAGATCATGAGGCCTTTTTTCCTAGCCTTTCTTACTTTGGAAGTTCTGCTGAAACCTGTCCATCACAGATGACCCCGCTGGTATTTGAAATACCAGGGGTGGCATAGCTTCCAACATCATAGCAACATGCACGCCACCACAGGAGGACAAGCTGACAGACAGGTCAAAAGCAGCCGCATACAACACATAGATGAATAGCTGTTGTTGTGTTCTAATAAAACTTTATTACAAAAACAGGAGGGCAGGTGGGCTGGATGTGGCCCATGGACAACAGTTTGCTGACCCTGGCCTACAGCACTAAATACATTATTTGATTTGTACAATGTCAATTGATACCGGACTAGGTAGAGTTTAACTTAAATGACAAGCATGTGAAGAAGTGACAAGTACTTTCCTATTAAGAAAACCCCAAGAGTACCCACATATTTTTTCACCCATAACTATTATGAACAAGAATATTTACAATAATAAACATTAAAAGGGCATTTTAAACTGGATTACTCTTCCTTGTTTCCCTTTTCTTTTTACTGACCATGTTGCCTCCAGCTCTGGTTTCTAATTTCTTTCCTCATTAAAAGTCCTGTCAGCCTTCCCAAGAATAAAGTTGTTCCTTTAAAAATACCCATCTCATAAAAAGCCCATGCCCTGCAGGTATAAGATAAATAAGAATGGTTCATGAAATCTCCCTCCAAATAACAGATTTATGAGAAACAAACCTGAACTTTGATTTCTAATCGCTCAAATAAATCATCTTCATCCTTGTGATGAGCATCCCCAGGACGGGTTTGGCAGTGTCATCCCTGGACAAACATTCAACATTCTTACAGGTGAACTCAAAACACATCTCAGCCCTCTGCTATAGAAGGACACAAATCACTGGCCAAGATCAGGCCATGGAAACTGGTCCTAGTTAAGCTGGGAACATTTGCAGACAGGGAAATGGAAGACCCACTGGTATTGTACATGGGAACCGACTGTTATACATTGGGGATGCCACAGAGAAGTCTTGCTGATGTCCAAGGATACTCATTGTAGCCTGGTCACCAATGAGAAAAACGTGAAACCACCTAATGTCCATTAATAGGGAGATGATTAAACCAGTTATATTCACACGTGCATACTATGGTAAAAAAAAAAAAAAAAAAAAATTTTTTTTTTTTTTTTTTTTTTGGTACGCTGCTGTTATTGCTGGTTGCCTCGCGTTGATTCTGACTCATGGTGACCCCACGAGTGCAGAGTAGAAAGAACTGCTTCATATGGTTTTCAACGCTGTGACCTTTTGGAAACGGGTCACCAGTCCCATCTTCAAGGCATCTCTGGGTGGGTTCGAACTGCCAACCTTTCAGATAGTAGTCGAATGCTTAACCATTTGTGCCACCTATGGACGCCTATGGTATTCTAGGCGGTGCTAAAAAGACTGTTATAGAGTAACACCTATAACATGGGAAAAATATTCATGGCATACTACTAAATGTAAAAAAATACAAATAAAATATTTTCTATGTATTTTGATCATATTTACACAAAACATATATATATATATATATACATACACAGAGATGTATTTATTTATCCATCTCTCTTTTTCTCACACACACACAATAAATATTTTGGTAAACTACTCAGAGAAGTTTCCTCTGGGGAAAGAAGTAGGTTTAGAAGGTCTGTGTGGGTTGGGCAGGGGCTTTTACCTTTTTAGTCTCAAAAAAAAAAGAAAACAAAAACAAATCCACTGCCATCAAGTCGATCCTGACTCACAGCGACCTTATAGAACACAGTAGAACTGATCCACAGGGTTCTCAAGGCCGTAATTTTTATGGAAGCAGACTTCCACATCTTTGTCCCATGGAGCAGCTGGTGGGTTCGAACTCAACCTTTTGCCAACCTTTTGGTTAGCAGCCGAGCACTTAACCACTGTATCACCTGGGCTCCCCTTTTACTCTGTCCTGTTTTAAGTTTGAATTTTCTTTGAACAATTACATTTTTATTTTTAAATACATATATATATATATATATACATAAAATATAAATATATATATATGAAATCATCTACCCTAAGAGAAAAAAAACTTTGAAATGCTTTTTAATAACCTGTTTTATTGTTTTAAAGAATTAGGCTTGTCGTTTAGCAAAACGAAACAAGAAAAAAACAGAACTAAGCACATGGAATAAAAAGGGAAGCCATGATTTTCCCCTACTCTTTAAAGTCCCTTTCAGGACCTCAGGGGCATCTATGGCTAACAGTTTGGTATGTATCCTGGAGGAAACATTTTTAATTAAATCAGAAAAGATGTTTCTCAGGAAAGACTGTCTTCTTGAAGCTACAAATAGACTCAGTCCTAGGAAGTCTTCGCCCTATAGCAGAGGGGCTGGGAGCGTAGAGACACCCTGTGATACTTTCCCTCAAGCCTAGTCAACAGCAGTTACATCTGAAGGTAAGGCTAAAAACAGCGGAATACTGGAGAGAGAGGGTTCCAAGAACATGCATGAACTAAGCTACTCACTTGGTGCTTTTGACAGGGAAGAGACTGTTATGCACCACAGAGAACCACTCATGCAGGAGATCTCTCCTACTCCAAGACTTTGAATTATGGTTGACTAGGTTGAGGTATGTTTCAGCCCAAAACAAGTAATGGGAAATACAGTCACAGTTCCACACACAGCTAATTTGGAACAACAGAGCAGACAAAAGACACAACTTGAAGGATTTCAGGAAGTTGACTCCCAGTCTGAAAACAGTACCAAAGACAGATCGGTGGCTACTTGGAAAGCACACATATTTATTGCACGTTAAAGATCACTGAGCCAATGCACCAGTATACCCAGCTGACTGAGGCACCACCCCATAAAGGCACCTAGTGTCTAGGAAATGAGGCCAGAAACCACAAGGACACATAAGTGCACACACACATTAGTTCACAATTGCACATTTCCTCAATGCTCATTTGTCCCACAAGACTTCATGAAATGAGTTTGCAGAATAATTTGATAATAACTAGCTTCATTTTTTCAAAAGAGTTTAACTCTCAGGCCCTACCTAGGCAGATACAGAAAACATCTACACTGTTGGAAAAACATCTTCACTTTGCTCATTTTGATTTTTGATTCCCAGAGCATCTTATTCTGAGTATAAATCTTAGCCCACACTTAATTTTGATCAATAAGGAGATTACAGAAGTTTTAATCTGTGTTGGAAGTAAAAGTAACACCCTGTGTTGGTAGGTTCAATGTCCAGCTAAATAATTAAGGAAGAGAATCCATTAGCTCCCTTGCAATATTAATGCCCACCATCCACACTCCCAACACTGTCCAGTTTTTTCCCATAGTTTCCTAGGCATCGGTACAATGAGATTCATGAAATTTATTTTCACAAATACTATACTGCTTGGCATTAATTATTGTTTTATCAAGGCCTTTTGTTTGTTTATTTGTTTCCAAATGAAACACCAATTCGAACTGGCTTAAATAGAAAAAGGAATATGTTGGTTCATGGAAATGAAAACTCCAAGGATAACTGTGGACTTCAGCTTAGGACTCAGCCCTAGTTCTACATCCTTTCTTCAGTACTGGCCATGCTCAGGGAGGGGGAGAAATGGCCAGAAACTCGAGGTTGTCTGTTTTTATCAACATGTTCAACAGCCAGAAATTTCAGCAATAGTTCCAGGACTGAGTCTCATTGGGTGAATGTGGGTCACATGTTCATTTAGCCAATGCTATGGCTGGCGAGACAGAGTTATGCCAATTGGTTGGATAGATCTATTACAAGCCCAGTTCTGGGGTGAGGCATGGAATTAGTCCACTGGCAGCATGGAAATAAAAAATAAGGAGGAGCTGGTCCCTAAAGAAAATAGAATTACATAACCTGAAGAAGATGAAATGGATGCTGGGCAGGTGAAAACAACAGCTACTTTGTGAGAAAGTAAGAAGAGTGGTGTTATCACATAAAATTTTTTGCTGCACTTTCTGCATCCCACTTTGGAGAGCAGCATCTGGGGTCTTAAACGCTAGAAGGCAGCTATCTAAGATGCATCAATTGGTCTCAACCCACCTGGACCAAAGGAGAATGAAGAACACCACGGACACAAGGTACTTACAAGCCCAAGAGACAGAAAGGGCCACATAAACCAGAGACTACATCAGCCTGAGACCAGAAGAACTAGATGGTGCCTGGCTACAACCACGACTGCCCTGACAGGGAACACAACAGAGAACTCCTGAAGGAGCAGTAGAGCAGTGGGATAAAAAAAAAAAAAAAATTTTTTTTTTTTTTTTTTTACAGACCTCAAATTCTCATAAAAAGACCAGACTTAATGGTCTGACTGAGACTAGAAAGACCCCAGTGGTGATGGCCCCCAGACCTTCTGTTAGCCCAGGACAGGAACCATTCCCAAAGCCAACTCTTCAGATAGGGACTGGACTGGACAGTGGGATAGAAAAAGATGCTGATGAAGAATAAGCTTCTTGGATCAGTCGACATTTGAGACTATGTTGGCATCTCCTATCTGGAGGGGAGATGAGAGGGCAGAGGAGGTCAGAAGCTGGCAGAATGGACACGAAAAGAGAGAGTGGAGGGAAGGAGCAGCCTGTCTCATTACGGAGAGAGCAATTAGGAGTATATAGCAAGGTTTATATAAATTTTTGTATGAGAGACTGACTTGTAAACTTTCACTTAAAGCACAATAAAATTAAAAAAAAATTTTTTTTTTGTTATAGTGTCTATCTCTGAACTGAAGGCCCTCACCATAAGCAGAACTGATCTATGCTCACCAAAGTCATTTACCAAAGTCCTTCACAGAGACTAACATTTTGTGAATTCCAGTGAGACACCAAAATGCCATTCAAAAGACGCTCTAGAGCTGCCCCATCTAATATGGTAACTACTAGCCACATACTAGCCATTTAAATTTGAAGCAATAAAAATTATACAAAATTTAGAATTCAGTAATTCAGTCATGCTACCCCCAGTTCAAGTACTCAATTAGCACACGTGGCTGGTGGCTACCACATTGGACAGTGAAGATGTAGAATATTTCCATCATGGCAGAAAGTTCTTTTGAGAAGTGCCATTCTACAGTCTTTTCCTTCAAAACAAATAAATACAGACTGAAGAAAGACATTTGACTGGATTAAGAAGAAAGAGGCAAGTGACTTACAGATGGCCTCACAGTCTACAAGACTATGATGATAGTTATGGTGAAGAACAACGACAAAGAAATGCTCACATAGGAAAATTTGTGTGTATGTGTGTGTTTTCTCTGAATATTAAAAAAATAAACGAGGAAGGAAGGCTTCTTCCTTTTCTCTGTGAGAACAAGATAAAGAGCACATGCAAAGGCAAAAGCAGTGACTGGACAACTAAATCAAATGCTAGTTGCACGGAAAGACCTCTCTTTCTTTCTTTTTTCTTTCCCCACATCCAAAATTGTGCAATAATGAGGGATAGTTACACGCAGATTTCTGACAAGCAGTGCAAGGTCTAATTTTTATTTCCAGCAGCAGACAGAATGAATTTAGTTGTGTGCAAAGTTGAGTTGAGGTCTATATTATATATGGAGCAAAATGCAAACTCTTGCTCTGCAGAGCCCTTTGTGTTCTGGCCTGTGCCAGTCTCTGCAACTTTCAGCTTCTCATCCCCACTCATCATGTCTTGTCATTATTAGCTGCCTTCAAGTCAGCCCCTCACTCATGGTGACTCCACACACAACAAAACAAAACACTGCTCAGTCCTGCGCCATCCCCATGATTGGTTATGGATCAGACTGTTGAGATTAATTGGGTTTTCACTGGCTGATTTCAAAGTAAACCTGGCCTTTCTTCCTAGTCTCTCTTAGTCTGGATGCTCCGCTGAAACCTGTTCAGCATCACAGCAACGTATAAGCCACCACTGCAGATAGGTGGTAGCTGTGCATGAGAAGCACTGGCCAGGAATTGAACCCAGGTTGCCTGCATGAAAGGTGAAAATTCTCCCACTGAACCGTGGCTGGCCGTTCCCATTCATGCTTTAGCACCATGGATTCATTTCAGCGCCTCATCCAATATGCAGTCTTCTCAGGATCAATGTCTTTACACTGGCTGTTCCCTCAGCCTAGAACACGCTTCCCTGGACTCTATGCGTAGCTATCTCCATCTCACCTGTAGGTCTCTGCCTAAACTTCATGTCCCCAGCAAGCAAGTTCTGACCTCCTAAGCAGGCACACAAATTATTATCCTATTCATTTATTCATAATTCATAATTAGTTTACACCATCTTTTTTTCCTTCTACTTCCAAGCAGAATGTAAGCTGCATAGGGGCAGGGACCATGTCTACCCATTTCCTATTCTTTCTCCAGTGCTGAGTGGATTCTCCATAAATATTTGTAGAGTGGAAGAATAAACAAATGGACGGAGAAAAAGAGATGGAGAGAAGACTGGGGTTGTGCTCACCTAGCCGAACTGCCTTACTTGCCAGTAATACATGGAACTAAGAAATGGGCCACCAGGTGTTTTCTGCTGCCACTTACATTAGGAAATACAGGGCTTAGAGAAAGGACGGTTAGGTTTTCCCTCTAGGGTGGGTCATTTCCAAAGCTGCTGTGTTGGTTTACCTATGCATAGTTAAGATGAAACAAGAGGAACTTGACTGCTCTTTGTCCTGCTTAATTTCAGGTGATGTATTTTATTGGGCAAATATGCTGCAAAAGACCTGTTTAAAGTGTTGAAAAGATGTCACTTTGAGGATTAAGGTGCATCTGACCCAAGCCCTGGTATTTTCAATCACCTCACATGTATGCAAAAACTAGGAAATGAACAAGGAAGACTCAGGAAGAATTGATGCCTTTGAATTATTGTGTGGTCGAAGAATATTGAATATACCATGGACTGCCAGAAGAATGAACAAATCTGTCTTGGAAGAAGCACAGCCAGAATGCTTCTTAGAAATGAGGATGGCGAGACTTCCTCTCTCGTACTTTGGACATGCTATCAGGAGGCACCAGTCCTGGAGAAGGACATCATGCTAAGTAAGGTGGAAGGTCAGCAAAAAAAGAGGAAGACCCTGGATGAGATGGAATGACACAGTGGCTACAACAATGGGCTCAAACTTAGCAAAGATTGTGAGGATGGCACAGGACCAAGCAGTGTTCCATTCTGTTGTGCATAGGGTCACTATGAGTCAGGACCAATTCAACAGCACCAAACAACAATTTCTACTCTAGCTGCTGTCATAAAAATGAGATAAAAAATTAAGATTCTCAAGTGGGTAACATTTAGGGCATCCAGAGAATGGGTTAACTAGGGAATCTCTACCTTTCCCTCTTCATACACAAAGACTGGGAGGCAAGGAAATGCACAGACATTTCCAATCCTGCTATGAGTGATTAATAAGGCCAACTAAGTATAGTTGGAAACCCTGGTGGCATAGTGGTTAAGTGCTATGGCTGCTTACCAAAAGGTCGGCAGTTCAAATCTACCATGCATTCCTTAGAAACTCTATGGGGCAATTCTACTCTGTCCTATAGGGTTGCTATGAGTCAGAATTGACTCGATGGCAATGGGTTTAAGTATAGTTTATCATCCTTCACAGCAGACAGCATTAACATCCTGCTACCTCGTTTTCCTGATGGCCACTGTTAAAACTTACAGACTCAACTGTGTTCATATGTCATTAATATTTGGAATATATCCAATTACTCAGCACAAGTTCTTGAATAAAGTTGTTGTTGTGTGCTATTGAATCAATTCTGACTCATGGTGACCCCATATAACAGAGTGGAACTACCCCATAGGGTTTCCTATGCTGTAATCTTTACGGGACCAGATTGCAAGGTCTTTTCGCCTGCAGAGCAACTGGTAGGCTCAAATCACTGACCTTTCAGTTAGCAGCCAAGTGCTTAACCACTGAGCCACCAGGGCTCATTTTAAACACAGTAGGAACTCAAATATACAAATTAAATACATGAATCTCAGAAGATCCTTAAAAATGGTAACAAGAGACAATTTACTATTGCCACACATTTCAATTATAGATATTTAAAAACTTTATTTGCAATTTGTTATGTGTTTTTAAAATGAAAATAGTACTATCAGACTAAAATGGGCAGATACTCAAATAAAAAAGCGGATTTCAAAACAGACCAGCTAATTTTAGAGTGGACAGAACAGATAATGAAATGGATGAATGGCGAGACATTAGAAAAGAAAATGGTCATTAATAATAAACGGTCAGCTATTGTTTACCAAGAAAGTTACCCCAAACAGCTCATTTTCTCTGTTGGTAGAATCCCAAGTCAGTCAGGATGGGGGGTAGACCAGAGATCACATAGCTGCCATTGGTGCTCATGAAATCTTCATGACTAAGACAGAGGTTTATGGGCTAGATGAAGATACAGCTAGCTGGTTAAATGGCTATACCAAAGAGTATTAGTTAAATGGATCGATCTACACCAGGAGGGTGATCACTAGTGTGGTATTATAGAAGACTAACCCAGGCCCCGTCCTGATCAATGGTTTCACCAATGTCTTTGCTTCTTACTAACAAGAGACAATCGTGATAAAGCATTTATTGATTAATTCATTTCTTCAACTAAGAGTTATTGAACATTTTCCATGTGATAAGTGTTGAGCTCAGGTCTTAGGTTAACAAAGATAAATACGACATCTTCTGCCCTGGGAAGCTCATTCTGAGGGTGGAGGAGAGAGTGATCCAATATTTAAGTCCTTATAATACAGTCTTGGAGCCTCGGTGGCGCAGCAGTTAAGAGCTACACCTTGCTATATAGCTGCTAACCAAAAGGTCGGCATTTTGAATCCACCAGCTGCTCTTTGGAAACCCTGTGGGTCAGCCTGACTCAACAGCAATGGGTTTGGTTTTTTTTTTTAATACAGTCTTGGTATATTTTAGACCCTCAATAGATGCCTTTCTACTTGCACATCCAGGTCCACTGGAGAACGTTCTTTTGTCTCTTCTCTACCTTAGTTTGGAGAACTCCTACACGCCCTACAGGTTTGAGTTTGAGTTTAGATGACAGCTTTTTCAAAAAGCCTTTTGGACCTACCCTGCTCCCTCCTCCGTCAAGACTATGAACCTTCTCTATGGCTCCTCAGCATCCTGCAATCCTGGTAATGTGGGATTTTATTCTGCAATTCCTTGTTTAATTCTATCTCCCTGACTAGCCCATGTGCTCCTTGAGGGCCAGGGACTGTATATCACCATTGTGCATCTTTCCATACAGAATCTACAAAAGGACCCATATATTTAATATAAGGTGGTTTGATGGAGTTTGGGCACTGGAAGCAAAGCTTGATTAGATGACTTTAGTGTCTCCTCTGCCTCAAATTTTTTTTTTTTTTTAAGGTTATTGAACCTGGTAGCCTAGGATTTTAACCCTTAAACAAAGTGATTGCCAGAGTATATTTTGTAAGGAGGCCATACTGGTAAGCCATGAACTAATCCAAAAATACAAACCTTCTCTTTTGTTCTTATAAGCAAGTGACTTGTAATTTCATTCTCTGGTGTTTTATGTTCAATTATGTACTATTTACAAATATTTAGCATCTAAGTGCATTAGTTTGGAGCCCTTGTGATGTAATGGTTAAGCACTCAGCTGTAAACCAAATGGCTGGCGGTTCAAACCCACCAGTAGCTAGGTGGGGGAAAAAAAAAAACAACCCGGCCATCTGCTCCAATAAAAATTCCAGCCCAGGAAACTCTATGGGCAGTTCTGCTCTGCCCTGTAAGGTGGTTAAGAGTCAGAATAGACTGGACAGCACACAACAAGTACATTAGTAAGGCTAACCAGAATTTAATATATAAAACTTAACATTGGCATATCATCAATTTACTGAGGATTAAAATTCAGTTCTTCTACTGAAAGACCACAATTCACAGAAGAGTAAAAGGATAATCAATCAATCACCCGCTATGTATTAGGCTTTTTGTAGATTGCTCTGTTGGTGCAACCATAGGCAACTTTACTTATTGTTATATCTACATTTCACAGGGGAGGAAACAAAGGCACCAGAAAATTAAGTTACTTTCCAAGGTAATTCACTTAGCAGGTGGTGGAGACGACTTGAACATCAGGATCCAAAGCTCTCCTTTTGAGTTCTACAGGACATTGTCTCTTAGCATTTGTAGACTTGTAGAGCTTGAGGAAGGGTCCCTGGGTGATGCAAAGGGTTAAAGTGCTTGGCTGCTAACTGAAAAGTTGGAGGTTTGAGTCAACCCAGAGTTTCCCCAGAAGAAATGCCTGTTGATCTACTTCCAAAAAATTCAGCCATGGAAAATCCTGTGGAGCACAGTGCTACTCTAACACACATGGGGTCACCATGAGTCTGAGTTGACTCAACAGCAGTTGGCTAGTTAGAGCTTGAAGGGAAGATGACATGGGCGGAGTAAGTGGCTATGATTGGAAAAAAAGTTATTTGTTGTTGTTAGTTGTGGAAATGGTTTTCAGTCCTGAGGAGATGGAGGTGGGGCTGGGGGGAGTGGGGAGGAAGTTGTTGTTACGGGCCTTAGAGTCAGTTTTGACTCATGGGGACTCATTCTAACAGAGTAGAACTGCCCTATATGGTTTTCTAGGCTGTAATCTTTACAGAAGCTGGTCACCATGTCCTTCTCCCACGGAGCCACTGGGGTGGGTTCCAACTGCCAACCTGTTGCTTAGCAGCTGAGCGCTTAGTCATTGCACCAACAGACATTCTTTATGGACTAGCAGTAGAAAAGTAAAAAAGAAGAAAACCACTAATGTTTGAATTCTAGACAAAGTTCAGCATAAGAGATGCAGATGCTAAATCCAATCCTGCTATGGAATATTTTCTTAAACGTCTATAAATGATTTTTTCACACACGCAAAAAGGCTTTAACCAAATATGCAAATGTCAGTTCTCTGAATCATGAAGCTCCTGGGACTGATTAAATAGATTACTTTTTCCCCAATTACTTGGGCTTCAAATTTATTGCTCATCTTGCCTCCTTTACTTGTAAAATAAAGTGCAGATCCACCATTTATAATTTGATCAAAGTCATCATGATGAATATTTTAAGGCATTGTCAGACTTGATTGTGATGATTTTTAATAACAGCTCCAACTAATCAATACATAATTTAATTTGAAAATGTGAAGCCGTAAACTTTATTGCTCTGGTGTTTTCCTATTAATTGAAATAATGGCAGAGTCGACTTTTAGGCAGAGAGCTAAGAAACCAAGGATTGAAGGGTTGTGTGGGTTAAGGCAGCTCCGCTCCCCAGGGGCCAAACTCTGTCGCCATCCCTTCCACTTGGAGTCTCTGGTCCTCCTCCATGAGAAATCCGGGACTAAGGTCACCTCTGTGTCTTGGCCCAAAGCTGTGTGCTCAGCCTTGTACCGCCACAGATTCTTTATGGAGTAGCACCGATTATTTTTAAAGCCTAAACACAAATCTTGCAGAAAGGGAGGGTATGTCTATCTCAATGCATGACTTTTTTTTTTTTTCCCCCTTCCTTCAAAAATCAATAAAGTAATGGTTGTGTTGGGTCAACTTGGAACTGGACTGAATGCTAAATTGTCCAGGAGACCAGCGATTCTTTCTAAAACCATCTGCTACCTACATTTCTTCTACCCCACCAAGTCCAGGACGATTTCTATCGTTGTTATCATTTGTGTTTTCAGTATCTTTTAAATGCATGCATTTCCTTGATGTCAAAATATCACTGGTGATAGTAGCAAGAATCAAAAAATATGTCTGAGTATTGCATTTGCGTTTAGGAAATGATTGAAGCATCTTCTACCTTTACATAAAACAAAAAAGGAGGGACAAATATTTCAACAGGGTACTAGTTCTCTCCTCTAGGGAGCCCTGGTGGCGCAATGGTTAAGCACTCAGCTGTTAACTGAAAGGCTGGCTGTTAGAACCACCAGTGGCTCCTTGGGAAAAGAGACCCGCAATCTGCTCCAGTAATGATTATAGCCGAGAAAACCCTGTGACGCAGTTCTACTCTGTCACATGGGGTCACTATGAGCAAGAATCGACTTGTTGGCACCTAACAACTCCAACAACGCTTTCCTCTAGTCTCAAAAAAATAATTAAAAAAAAAAATGTTCACAATTTGTGTGACTATAGACTATTTAGAAACTATTTAGACTATTTAGAGAGTAAAGACCCAACAAGTGGAAAAAACCATACTGATAATGTATACGTATTTTTATCTTTAACAAAACAGATGGCTATGATCCACTTTCTTTTTTTTTTTTAAATAAAAAGATCGTACTGACTTTGGACCTCCCATAGCAATGTGCTGTGAGCTTATTTCTGGACCATTGACTTTTCTTCTGCGATATGGATTCTAAAAGACTTTAAGGCTTTACTTTCAGAAATTCCACAAGCTCTACCACAAAATAACTTCAAAATTAATATCCATGTTATCATGACTAAATAAATGAAGGAGAATTACAGTACAGGGTTATTCTACGGTTGGGGCGTTATGGGGTATGTGAGTAATTTTCAGTTTCTTGCTATCATAAACAACCCTGTAATGAACATCCTCATAGCCAAATCTTTGTACACATTCCAGCTCATTTCCTTAGCATAAATTCCTGAAGACAAATGTAATCAATTAAAGGCAATGCATATATTAAGTCTATTAAAGGCTATTAACAAAGTTGAAATTTAAAAAATCAGGCCAAGGTTGAGCATTGTGCTCTTTTAAAAAGAACTATCTATATATAGATTAAAAAAAAAAAAAAAACCCAGTTAGTGCTGGGTTTCTTTTTTTATCTATATAGGATCAAATTGCCAACAGCAACTCAAAAGGTTCGATAGGGAGCTCGGGGGGCAGTGAGTTTATGTTCATGGGGGAGGGACATCTCAGAGAAGGAGGGTGAGAATGGTTGCCCAACCCGAGGAACGTAATCAATGGTATTGAACTGTACATGTAGAAATTGTTGATGTGTGTATTCTCTACAACAACAATAAAAATAAAAAGCATCATTAAAAACCTAAAACTCTTTAGGCAAAAGAGGAAATGGAAATAGGTGATGAAGCTAAACAAAACCCTCAAGCCTCCGTGTAAAAGAACAAAGAGGTCCTGCCACAGAAATACTGGTGCTCATAATGCGACAATGAAAACAACGGCAGTAGAGTAAGCTGAAACTGAAAAGACACACACACACACACACACAGAGACTGTCATGCCTTTAAATGAAGTCAGTTGTGTAGAGGATTAATTGGCAAGACAAGGATAGGTATTAAGAAACGCCACTGAATTTTCTGCATTTTTACTTTCCTTCCGGTACAATCTAACCATCTTCCCTGTTTCATAGCAGAAACCCTTAACCAGCAAGAAAGAGATGGCCTATACTTGTGACAACCTGACCAGCTCATCGACTGGAGAGATACAGGTTAAAGGTCTATTTTCTAGTTAAAAAAGCAAAGGCTGCTTCCTCTCTCTAAACTCTTTTTCTTCCCTGCCTTACCATCCATCACCTTCCACTCCATAAATTTTACTAGGAAAACGTTTCTTATCTCGTTAGAGTAAAACACATTATCCAGAATTAAATATTTTTTCTTATTTCTAACACAATGTTCCCTCCTGCCCCCTACCACCAGTTTTGAAGTGTCTGTAATCAGCTCCCTTGAAATCAATATAAGCATCTAATGTAGAATTTCTTTTCTTTCCAATGGAAAATTGTTATTAAATGGATGGTGCTTTTTGCTGTGTGTGCATCTGGGAATCAAAGGAAAGTTGTAGTTGCCTGGTACAGTAGTGGGATGTTTGGGAGCATGGTTATGCTGTTTTGAATGATATTTAAATTGCTCTAACATATTCCAGGCTGGACTCTCCTGTCAATTAATCAGTGCCAACACTCTGTCTAACATTTTGCTACAAACTGGGTTCAATTGTAATTTGTCAACTCTAGCACCCGTTGCTATGACAAATAGCTTTGGTCTGGTTAATCTTTTGAACATAATAGCATTCTGCTACTTTGATAAATCTATTATGTCGTAGTTTACATATGCTTTGGGGAAAAATTTTATTGGGACATTTTACACTAAATTATCTCTAGTCTACACTGACAGACTACGTGAAGGGTTAGTGCTGATGGTAGCTTCCCAGTATGTCAACAATGCCAGGTTATCTTGGATCTCCTCCCCGGGTGGTGCAAATGTTTAACACACTTACTTGCTAACTGGAAGGTTGGAGGTTCTAGTCCACCCAGAGGTGCCTTGGAAGAAAGGTCTGGTGATCTCCTTCTGAGAAATCAGCCATTGAAAACCCTGTGGAACAATGGTTCTACTCTGACACACATAGGGTCACCATGAGTTGGAGTTGGTTTGATGGCAACTGGTATCTTGGATCTCAAAACTCAGAAGTCGTGGTTAAGGGCACAACTTCAGGAGTCAAACCACATAGAACCAAATCATTTTATTTGCTTACTTGGGCAATTTACTGAATGTTCTAAGTCCTTATTTTCCTCATTGCTAAAACGAAGATAGTAGTTGGAATCACCCTCTTAAAGGTGTGTGATGAGGGTGCAGTGTGTCAATTCATACACAGTGTTTAGCACAGAGCCTGGCACATTAAGAAGGACCAGTAAGCCTGGAATGTCACTGTAATTATTAAACACATCCTGGTGGCACAATGGATAAGCACTTCGCGGCTAACTGAAAGGTTGGCAGTTCAAACCCACCCAGCAGCTCCACAGGAGAAAAGACCTGGTGATCTGCTCCAGTAAAGATTACAGCCAGGAAAACCCTATGGAACAGTTCTCCTCTGTCATATGGGGTCACTATGAGTCAGAATCAACTTGATGGCACACAACAACAAAAACAGCATAATAAGAATTATAACAATTTCAATGTAATGCATTTTTCATCACCATGGTCAAGTTTAGAGATTTTTGAAGGTTTCTACTGGGAACACCAAGACAAATAAAACTTGCAGAGAAGAGAGTTTGCTGCCCATGAAGGTGGAAGGTCCCGGGTGGCTGCTCCCTAGAAGGCACCTCATTTGTGCATGGCCATCCAGAGGAGGCTGATGTGATTGCAGAAGTGGGCACTTATTGAACTTTCGATTCCTGACCTCAGCTAACAATTTGAAACTGGCTGTAAATTGTCCCTCTTGGTCTTAACACACAGGATGTGTCTGCTTGGGGAAAGTGCACGAGCTGCAGTTCTGAGCCATACATTCTCAAAAAGTCAATTTCACCTTTTGGCAGCTCCGAAAGAATCCAGATGTCTTTAAGTATAATAGCTGTGAATAAGGGCAATAGTTAAAAGAGGCGGGCGGAGGGGGGGAGCTCAGAGCGGGAGGGGGACAAGTCATTGCTTTTAGTAACAGGCGAGTGGCATCACAAGAAAAGCATTCTCCAGTATTACACTTAGAGCAAAGCGATTAAAAGCTTGTGTGTGTGGGTGTTTTAAAATCTAATCCCTTAAAGTTTAAAGAGCCACAATGTTTCAGGAGAAAAAACTGAAACAAGACAACTCCCTAATGACTTAGAAATAAATGAAACATCAAAACTGTGGTAAATATTCAAGGAGTTTTGACAGGTTATCTTGGCATTAAAACATCCCATTCCCTTGCTTCTATCCTCTCTTCTCTTTTCTCTTTCTTCTCCTCCTCCTCCTTCCTCCCCGTCCACCTTCTCTTCCTCCTTCTCCTCTTCCTTCCTTTTTCTTCTTCCTCCCCCTTCCCTCTTCCACTATTTCTCTCTCTCTCCCCCCAAAGCATCCCCACACATGAATCATATTGTTGTTGTGTCCAGTAATTGTTTACTCCTAGCCATCCCACGTGACAGAGTAGAACTGCCCCATAGGGTTTTCTAAGCTGTAATCTTTAGGGGCTAAATCTTTAGCCAGTGAAAACCTTATGAATAGCAGCAGAACACTGTCTGATATAGTGCTGGAAGATGAGCCCCCCCGGTTGGAAGGCACTCAAAAGATGACTGGGGAAGAGTTGCCTCCTCAAAGTAGAGTCGACCTTAATGACATGGATGCAGTAAAGCTTTTGGGACCTTCATGTGCTGATGTGGCATGACTCAAACTGAGAAGAAACAGCTGCAAACATCCATTAATAATCAGAACCTGGAATGTGCAAAGTATGAATCTAGGAAAATTGGAAATCATCAAAACTGAAATGCAACTCATAAACATCGATATCCTAGGCATTAGTGAGCTGAAATGGACTGGTATTGGCCATTTTGAATCGGACAATCATATAGTCTACTATGCTGGGAATGACAACTCGAAGAGGAATGGTGTCGCATTCATCGTCAAAAAGATCATTTCAAGATCTATCCTGAAGTACAACGCTGTCAGTGATAGGATAATATCCATACGCCTACAAGGAAGACCAGTTAATACGACTATTATTCAAATTTACGTACCAACCACTAAGGCCAAAGATGAAGAAATAGAAGGTTTTTATCAGCTGCTGCAGTCTGAAATTGATTGAACATGCAATCAAGATGCATTGATAATTACTGGCGATTGGAATGCGAAACTTGGAAACAAAGAAGAAGGATCAGTAGTTGGAAAATATGGCCTTGGTGATAGAAACAATCCCAGAGATCATATGATAGAACTTTGCAAGACCAACGACCTCTTCACTGCAAATACCTTCTTTCACCAACATAAATGGCAACTATACACACGAACCTCACTGGATAGAACACACAGAAATCAAATTGACTACATCTGTGGAAAGAGACGATGGAAAAGCTCAATATTATCAGTCAGAACAAGGCCAGGGGCTGACTGTGGAAAGAAAAAAGAGATTTTTAGAACAGACCGTCAATTGCTCATATGCAAGTTCAAGCTGAAACTGAAGAAAATCAGAGCAAGTCCGCCAGAGCCAAAATATGACCTTGAGTATATTCCGCCTGAATTTAGAGACCATCTGAAGAATAGAATAGAACTGACGCATTGAACACTAGTGACCGAAGACCAGACGAGTTGTGGAATGACATCAAGGACATCATCCACGAAGAAAGCAAGAGGTCATTGAAAAGACAGGAAAGAAAGAAAAGACCAAGATGGATGTCAGAGGAGACTCTAAAACTTGCCCTCAAACATCGCGCAGCTAAAGCAAAAGGAAGAATTGATGAAGTAAAAGAACTGAACAGATGATTTCAAAGGGCCTCTCGAGAAGACAAAGTAAAGTATTAGAATGACATGTGCAAAGAGCTGGAGATGGAAAACCAAAAGGGAAGAACATGCTCGGTGTTTCTCAAGCTGAAAGAACTGAAGAAAAAATGCAAGCCTCAAGTTGCAATAGTGAAGGATCCCATGGGGAAAATATTAAACAACGCAGGAAGCATCAAAAGCAGATGGAAGGAATACACAGAGTCATTATACCAGAAAGAATTAGTTGATGCTCAACCATTTCAAGAGGTGGCATATGATCAGGAACCGATGGTGCTGAAGGAAGAAGTCCAAGCTGCTCTGAAGGCATTGGTGAAAAACAAGGCTCCAGGAATTGATGGAATATCAATTGAGATGTTTCAGCAAACAGATGCAGTACTGGAGGTGCTCGCTCATCTACGCCAAGAAATATGGAGGACAGCTTCCTGGCCAACTGAGTGGAAGAGATCCATATTTATGCCTATTCCCAAGAAAGGTGATCCAACTGAATGTGGAAGTTATAGAACAATATCATGAATATCACACGCAAGCAAAATTTTCCTGAAGATCATTCAAAAACGGCTGCAGCAGTATATTGAGAGGGAACTGCCAGAAATTCAGGCCGGTTTCAGATGAAGACATGGAACCAGGGGTATCATTGCTGATGTCAGATGGATCCTGGCTGAAAGCAGAGAATACCAGAAGGATGTTTACCTGTGTTTTATTGACTATGCAAAGGCATTTGACTGTGTGGATCATAACAAACTATGGATAATATTGCAAAGAATGGGAATTCCAGAACACTTAATTGTGCTCATGAGGAACCTTTACATAGATCAAGAGGCAGTTGTTTGGACAGAACAAGGGGATACTGATCGGTTTACAGTCAGGAAAGGTGTGCGTCAGGGTTGTATTCTTTCACCATACCTATTCAATCTGTATGCTGAGCAAATAATACGAGAAGCTGGACTATATGAAGAAGAATGGGGCATCAGGATTGGAGGAAGATTCATTAACAACCTGCATTATGCAGATGACACCACCTTGCTTGCTGAAAGTGAAGAGGACTTGAAGCACTTACTAGTGAAGATCAAAGACCACAGCCTTCAGTATGGATTGCACCTCAACATAAAGAAAACAAAAATCCTCACAACTGGACCAATGAGTAACATCAAGATAAATAGAGAAAAGATTGAAGTTGTCAAGGATTTCATTTTACTTGGATCCACAATCAACAGCCATGGAAGCAGCAGTCAAGAAACCAAAAGACGCATTGCACTGGGTAAATCTGCTGCAAAGGACCTGTTCAAAGTGTTGAAGAGCAAAGATGTCACCCTGAAGACTAAGGTGGGCCTGACCCAAGCCATGGTATTTTCAATCGCGTCATATGCATATGAAAGCTGGACAATGAATAAGGAAGGCCGAAGAGGAATTGACGCCTTTGAATTAACGGTGCTGGCGAAAAATATTGAATAGACCACGGGCTGCTAAAAGAACGAACAAATCTGTCTTAGAAGAAGTACAGCCAGAATGCTCCTTAGAGGCAAGGATGGCGAGACTGCATCTTACATACTGTGGACATGTTGTCAGGAGGGATCAGTCCCTGGAGAAGGACATCATGCTTGGCAGAGTACAGGGTCGGTGGAAAAGAGGCAGACCCTCAACGAGGTGGATTGACACAGTGGCTGCAACAATGAGCTCAAGCATAACAATGATTGTAAGGATGGCTCAGTACCGGGCAGTGTTTCCTTCTGTTGTGCATAGGGTTGCTATGAGTCGGAGCCGACTCGATGGCACCTAACAACAACAACGATCTTCAGGGGAGCAGATTGCTAGGACTTTCTCCCGAGGAACCACTCGGTGGGTTCAAAGCACCAACCTTTTGGTTAGCAGCAGACTGGTTAATTGTTGTGCCACCAGGGCTCCTTACAAATAAAGTGTGACCCTAAATACTCAATAATATGCACCCAATGATAATAGAAAACTGAGGACAATTTGTAGAGGAAATCTCCATGTGGAATTAATGCGGGGAAGGGGCAAAGGGCACAAGGAGGGCTCTCATTTTCCTCATGAAAAAATGGAGCTGAAAGCATCAATAAAGCCAAGGAAAGAACTTCATACACAAAATCCTGGACTTAGAGATTCTGTAATGTAGTCCCCAGATGGCTTTGCTTTCACAAATAAAATCCGACACCAATTTATGTGAACTTTTTAGGGAGATAATTGAACCCAACACCATTTATGCAATTTGGATTCAGGATGACGAGTCAGGGGAGAGTGCACAATGTGTATCTGGAAACTGACCTAAATAAACCAAGTGGACTTTCTAAACTGAACCCCAGAGCAGAAAATCTGGCATACCTGTAGCTGCCTGAGTGCTGGGTTTTGCAATCAATTTCTATTTAAAAGAATATACTGCCATCGTATAAAGTAAAATGACCTGTCTTCGCGCTTCTCAGAATATTTAAGTAAAATCATGGATTTATTTCTCTTCCCAAAAGGTGGTACATTGTATAAACACCTAGCAACCATGGGTACCAGAAGATAACTAACGTACTAGACAGTATCCAAACCAACACGCAGCTGTGAAAGAAGCTCTTGCTCTCTCCTTCAATAATGAAGCATTCAAACCAGTAAACAGCTTGGATGGAATGATTTTATGACAAATGACCGAGAGCATATCAACCGTAAAACTCAGCTCGGCAAAAATCCCTTAAGCCCAGGAAACTTAATCAATGTAGAGAGGACAGCGGTCTCAGCAATGGCAGCGTTCCTCCACTCTGAGCTGCGTAAATCCAAAGGGGCCAGACTGGCTCTACTACCTCTGACACCAGAAACAAGTGAGGAAGAGGAGGGCAGACAGGCTCAGGGCAGCGAGAAGAAGGAAGATAGGAAGAAATACATTTTTCTCCCTCCCTCTTGGTCTGCTACTTCTACTTAGAAGATGAAGAGCTACATTGCATGATTCTGTTAAGACAGCTACAGCAAACATTCAAAAAGAAAAAGCAAACGGGCAAAGAGACAAAGGGCAGGAGGTGGAAGGGGGATGCTGGGTTATGGGAAGATGTTCTTGCCAAAGCTGTGGTCACCACGGCATCACTGAGGAGAAGAGTGGATTCTAAATGCAAGCATACAACCTTTAACTCAGTTTGTGAGCTACCAATGTGGTTGTTAACTCCTGCACTCTATTTTTCTAATATTTTTTCTATGAGAATTTTCAAACATAGAGTAAAGTAGAAATAATTGTACAGCCAACACCCATACACCTACCACCTAAATTCTATGATTAGCATGTTACTATACTTGTTTTTGAGCCATGGTGACACAGTGGTTAAGAGCTTGGCTGCTAACCAAAACGCTGGCAGTTCAAATCCACCAGCTGCTCCTTGGAAACCCTAAGGGGCAGTTCTACTCTGTCCTATGGAGTCACATGAGTCGGAATTGACTCGACTGAAACAGGTTTTGGTTTATACGTACTTTAGCCTATATGTTTCAATTTGTCCATCCTTCCGTACATCTGTTCACCCATCATGTTTGTGGTGCATTTCAAAGTAAACTGCAGGCACCATTACCATTCCCACAACATAATTAAGCATGCATGGCATTAACTTGTTGTTGTTACTGTTAGCTGTCATAGAGTTGGCCCCTGACTCGTGGTGACCCCGTGCGCAACAGAACAAAACACTGCCCAGTAACTAAGAGCTCAACATTTGTATTTTTTTTTATAATAATCTATGATAAGCTTGGAACCCTGGTGGTGTAGTGGTTAAGAGCTATGGCTGCTAACCAGAAGGTCAGCAGTTTGAATCTACCAGCCGCTCCTTGGAAACCCTATGGAGTAGTTCTACTGTGACATATAGGGTCATTATGAGTCCGCAACAGGTGTATGATGAGCTTATTCAAAGAAAAAAAGTTTTATTGTACTTTAGATGATGGTTTACAGAACAAACTAGCTTCTCATTAAAAAGTTAGGACACATGTTGTTTTATGACATTACTTACCAGCCCCACCACATGTCAACACTCAACCTTCTCAACCTTGAGGTCCCTATTACCAGCATTCCTGTCCCCTCTTGCCTTCTCATCCTTGCCACGGGGCTGGTGTGGCCCTTTGCTCTTGTTTTGTTTTATGGGCTTGTCTAATATTTGGCTGAAGGGTAAACCTCAGGAGTGACTTCATTACTGAGCCAAAAGGGTGTCCAGGGGCCATAATCTCTGGGTTTCTCCAGTCTCTATCAGGCCAGTAAGTCTGGTCTTTTTTTGATGAGTTAGAGTTTTGTTCTACATTTTTCTCCAGCTCTGTCTGGGACCCTCTATTGTGATCCCCGTCAGAGCAGTCAGTGGTGGTAGCCATGCACCATCTAGTTGTACCAGAGTCAGTATGGTGGAGGCCAAAGTAGTTGTGGTCCATTAGTACTTTGGACTAATCTTCCCCTTGTGTTTTTAGTTTTCTTCATTCTCCCTTCCTCCTGAAGGGGTGAGACCAGTGTTGTATCTTAGATGGCCGCTCACAGGCTTTTAAGACCCCAGAAACTACTCACCAAAGTAGAATATAGAATATTTTCTTTATAAACTATGTGTTATGCCAATTGAGCTAGATGTTCCCCAGGACCATGGTCCTCAACCCCTCAGCCCAGCAATTCAGTCCCTCGGGGAGTTTGGATGGGTCTATGAAGCTTCCATGACCTCGACCTTGCCTTGTAAAAGTTGAGCTGGCTTCCCCAGTATTGTGTACTGTCTTTGTGGTAGTTGTGGTCCATTAGTCCTTTGGATTAATCTTTCCCCTATGCCTTTAGTTTTTTTTTCATTCTCCTTTGCTCCAGACCGGGTGGGATCAATGGAGTAACTTAGATGGATAGGCCTTTCTTTCAGGCTCCTCTGGGTGGGCTAGAACCACAAACCTTTAGGTTACCAGCCAAGTGCTTTAACCATTTGTACCACCCAGAGACTTCCTTTCCTCTTGAGGGATGTGCTGATTCATTTTCAAATATGAAAACACACACACACACAAGGAACAATACCAGCTACTGGCTGACGGTAAGGTCCAACCATGGAAGAGTGTTTTCTTGGATCTCTAAAACCTGGATATATTTTAAACATTGAGCCACTCTCCCTTGTGACTGATTTCTTGCTTCATACTCCCCACTTTTCTCACATGGACAAAGCATATTAATTAGCCTGAAATTATCCCATTCCATCCAATAACGTCAAAGTTATTGGAGGGCTGGAGCACGTCCAAATTCCATTTCAATACATCACTTCAATGTTATAAATGACAAATCAATATTTTTAATACTTTTCCATCTTAATGTTTTCTGGATGGAACAGCGCCAGTCCATCCTGAAAGAAATACGCAGATTACCAAGGCTATCCTTTGAACATAATGGGATAAAAAACACTAGTTTTATGGTGCATGCAGGTGGCGGGTCAACGGAGTAGATGGACACCCAGCAGGAGTTAGAGAAATTAACACCTTTCCGAAGTTGAAAGCAGTGGCAACTTGTTACTGCGTCCTCTCTTCCAACTGGGATCCTATTAAAGCGCTTGATTTGAGGGCAAGGGCATAAAATCTCAATTAAAAATATTGTTTGTTAAAACTTGGACTCATGCTGGCACCAGGGGAAATTTCATATAAACCAGCGGTGCTTCCCCATCTAAAATTTAATTAGGTAAGTCCAAGATTGTAGCTGGCCAAAGACAGCTTTGTTAGGAAACTAATAATGAGTGGGTTACAATAATTACCCATTCTTCATAAGATCATGGGCAGTGAATGGAGCAGGTTCAACACCCAGAATTGCCTCTTCTGGCTTTATCAGCTCATACATTTTAAGTGGGAAGCTGGTGAAAACCAATGGGCTAAAGAAATAAAGTACTATTATTGGCTTTCCTTGACATTCTATGCAGTGTGAGACAAATAAATTTCAAAACTCTCAGACCGGGTGCATAAAGGGTGTACTGTGTCTACTTTGGCAGCACTTCATCCAGCTAGTAACTCCATAACCACTTCAGTTAAAAATTAGGCAACATTGCTACAGACGGAACTAGACATGGCCAACAAAGACCTCCATCACCAGTGTGTGGATGTTGGAAGAGTATGGTCCATATCTCTTTCAGGGCATTTCCTGTCTCTTTTTTCTTTTTTTAGCATAGTTTCAAATACACTTCTAGTCCATTGGCTTCTCTGGTTTGGGCCACTCGTATTTCTTCCAATGACACTGAAATGCTCCCCTCCTTAGCCACCTACTCCCCATCCATTCGACAGTCAGCAAAAGTGATCGCCTAAAAATGTACATCAGAGCGTGACACCCTGTGCTTAAAACTCTTCATTCTTTCCCACTGTATTTTGAATGAAATGTAAACCCTTTACCTTCCAAGGCCCAAATATAAAACTACAGGTAGTCTCTAACTTATGATGGGGATCTGTTCCAAGGACTTCATCCTATATCAGTTCTGACATAAGTTGATTACTTCATTTTTTGTTTTTTTCATTATTATTGCCTTTTAATATCAGTATCATTATACGTCCAATTTTTATCTTTGGGGGCTGGAAACATTACATATAAACTTACAGATAATGATAAAAAAAACAAAAACAAAAAAATGTTGCTGTTGAATTGATTCATAGTGACCCTATATGACAAAGTAGCAGTGCCCTATAGGGTGTCCAAGGCTTATGGTAATCCTCACAGAAGCAGACTGCCACATCTTCTTCCTGGGGAGCCGCTGGTGGGTTGGAACCCCTAATCTTTAGGTTAGCAGTCGGGCACTTAACTGCCATGCCACCAGGGCCCCCTCACAGACAACGATGACATCAGCAAACTATGCCCTGCACCATTGTATGTAGTACATATTAACGATAAGATGTGCAAAACAAAAACAAGGACGGTCTCAAGTGCGGTTCATTGTAACAAGTCAGGGACTACCTGTAGCTGCCATCTAATCGATTCTGACTCATGGCAACCACACTTGTGCAGAGCAGAATTGGGCTCCATAGGATTTCCGGTGGCTGATTTTTTGGAAATAGATCACCAGGTCTTTCTTCCAAGGTGCCTCTGAGTAGATAGGAACCTCCAAGCTTTTAGTTAGTAGCTGAGAACATTAATGATTTGCACCACCCAAGGACTCCAAAAGGCCCTACAAGACCTGACTTTCGCTTTTCTACAGAAGCTCACTTCCTTTACCTCCCCTGATTCATCTGCTATGCCTGGCCTCACTGGTCTCTTCTTAGTTCTTCTCCACAGAAGGCCTTTGCACATGCTGTCTCTGTTCCCAAAAATGCTCTTCCCCTATTTGGTCAGGCCAGCACCTTCGTATCACTTCGATCTCTGCTTAAATGCGTCCCTCTGAGAGATCTCCTGTGGCCGGCTGATCTGAAGCCACCCCCACTGTATCTTCCACCACGGTGTCCTATTTTAGCACTTTGGGTTTTTCATCCCACTTTTCCCATTTGGCATTATTTGTTATCATTTGTTTATTTTTCCTATTTCTGCCACTGGAGCAATCGCTCCATGAAAGCAAGGGCCCATCTCACTCACTCATCGTTCTATGCTCCCTGCACATGATAGGCCCTCAAAAATATCAATAAATGAATGATGATCGACTGACTGAGTGAACAAAACAACAAAAGTCCCCGTCCTAGCACCATTGTTGTTGGGTGCCGTCGAGTTGATTCTGACTCATGGAGACCCCATGTGACAGAGTAGAACTGTTCCACAGGGCTTTTTTTTTTTTGGCTGTAATCTTTATGGAAGCAGATCACCAGGTCTTTCTCTCATGGAGCCTCTGGTAGGTTTGAGTCACCAACTTTTAAGTTAGCAGGCGAGCACTTAACCACTGCACCACCAGGGATTCTTCAGCATCACTGTAGATGCCCCTTTGACCATGTGTCTAAATGCTTAATTGTTTACATTTATCTATTATGCTGATGGACAAGGCACACTTTAGATGCCATTTTCAGGTTTAACATTCTCCCATCTCTGATAAACTGTTGGGAACAGCACACCAAGAAATACATGTCAAGAAATATTAAATCTGAATAGAAAACAGAGTGCTCTAGTAGTCTACAAACATAAATTATCCCTGAACCAGCCCAGTCCCAGCCCCTGCCACTATTTAAGCCCAGTTGCAATTAAGTGCCTAAATGCCATAATATCACATTTATCACCAAGCTCCTCTCTCTGATCCATTATTAAAACTAAGCAATGCTGTGAGGCTATGCGAATTATTCAATACAAATGACTTAACAACTATTGATAAATTTACCTTTAACAAATGCCCTCCAGTAGAGCCCAGAATTCAATAGATTTGGGGGCTTTTTTCTTTTTTTCCTTCTCCTGGATCCCATTTTGCTTTAGCCAGCACACCACTCAATGCAAATATAACAGCTGCAGTTCTGACAGTAACAGAAAGATCATAACCCTGTACACCTCGACTGAAATCTTAATGTTAGCCCCTGGGTGATAGCTACATCAATTTCAAAGATGTCCTTCCAACCCAAGGCTGTTAGAGAGAAAAATTCATAAACCTCTGAGAGTACCTGCTTTTCATTTGTGTGTCTACTAACTCCCAACATCCTCAGACAGTTAGCTTGGCCCTTATTATTTTCTGAGGATGCAGAGAAAGAGACATCATGCTTGGCCCTTATTATTTTCTGCGGATATAGAGAAAGAGACATCATGCTTGGTAAAGTAGAGGGTCAGTGAAAAAGAGGAAGACCTTCAGTCAGATGGATTGACACAGTGGCTACAACAATGGGCTCAAACATAGCAATGATTGTGAGGATGGTGCAGGACCGGGCAGTGTTTCTTTCTGTTGTACATAGGGTCACTATGAATTGGAACTGAATAGACGGCACTTAACAACAACAATAGAGACAGAGAAGTCTTTCAGAAATGTGTTTCCTGCTATTATTATAAGGGAGACAGAAAGCAAGAGGAAATGAAAACATTTTACATTGCATTCTTCAGTGATTTTAATCATGAGGCTGCTTTGTTGACACTGAAAAACTTTCCAAGTTGCTGTTCTTCTTAAGCAAGAATTTGTGCACTGTAACTCTTTGGGCTCATTATTCACTGAGGCCCTTAGATTTGTTATCCCCCTTTTTTTATATGCTGATTAGGAAAGAGACCCCAGGAGATGGAGAACTTATATGAGGTCAATAAACTGTGCAATGCATGAAGAGAGAAGGACCTTTGCAATCAGCTTGCCTGCCAACAGAGTGTGTACTCATGGGAAGGTTATTTAAACTTCCATGAACCTCATTTTTCTCATCTGCAAATTGGGGAAAATACATGTACTACCTCCCAGGATGGTTATGAGGGAGTAACAGTAATAGCAGCAGCAACAACAACAACCAGCATCTATTGAGTGCTTACTTATGAGAATAAAGATAACTCTCATCTACTGAGAGCTCAGTTTGAACCAGGTTCAATGCAAAGTGCTTTATATACGCTTACATCCTTTCAGAGAATTGATGCATTAGAATTGTGGCTTGGCAAAGAACACTGAATATAACGTGGACTGCCAGAATAACACAGCAAATCAGTATTAGAAGAAATACAACTGGTTCCTTAGAAGCAAAGATGGTGATACTTTGGCTCACTTTCTTTGGACATGTCATCAGGAAGACCAATCACTAGAAAAGGAGATTATCACTGGTAAAGTAGAGGGTCAGCAAAAACAAGGGGAACCCTCAATGAGATGGAGCCACAACAATGGACTCAAACATACCAATGATCATGAAGATGGCACAGAACCAGGCAACGTTTCATTCTATCATACTTAAGGCCACCATGAGTCAGAGCTGACTTAAAATGACAACATTCTCTCACCTAATTGGGTCAGTGCTATCACTGACTTACTGTACTGATGAGGGATTCAGACTCAAAGGACTTAGGCCAACTCGCCCAGATAAGATCTTGGATCTAACACATATCAGAGCCAGACTCATATACAGATCTCACGACTTTTACTTCTACTAAACCACTACTATCACTGCAGGTGCTCATTTTAAGGTCGGCTTCCATTACTTTTCACTCCTCCAGGGACAAAAATGTCACGCTGCTCATGAATCTCCAGATTAGCTCCCTTTATCCTACGCCTCCATGATCCTTTATTCTTCCCTCTGGGAAACATTTATCTCACTCAGTTGTTTTCTGAGGTCTTTGTTCTTCCTTAGACAAAGTAAGGGACATTATCAGTCTTACTCACTGCTGAATCCCTAGCATCTACTATGTACTCAATAAAATCTTTTTGAAAGAAGGATGACAATAAGTGATGATAATCTGTGAGAATTCTTGATATATTGAAACCAAGTTCAAGTCCTGTATACTCTGAAGAACATATTTCTAGTCTTCCTCAACAAATGATTTCACACAATTGGAAGACTGGGGTCTAGTTATTTCTGCTATTTACCTACAGTGTGGTACTGAAAGGACAATGGTACTGTATTTATACACAAATGACGCACGCCCTCTGCCTTTGTTTGCTGGCCAAGCCCGCCCCCTATGAGGCACCCTCACAAGCTCCACCATGCCAATCCTCTTCCACACGGTGCTGTAAAAAAAAAAAAATTAGCATAGTGTGCTTACAAAAATACCTCGCAGGTGGAGGGTATGGCCAGCAAACAAAGGCAAAAGCCTCATGTTATTTGCGTAAAAATACGGTATTTACTTCTAACTGAGATGCTCGTAAATCATATCATAAGTAAAATGAAAAAAAAAAATCCTGCTTGATAAAAATAAGATATCCAAGTTCCACTAAAACAAAACAAAATGTATCAGAAAAACAATACGGTAAATAACAGTGTCACTACTGGTGAAAACCCATCAAGTCACACAGCCCAAGTCTTGCATAGTATGTGTAGTTTAAAACGAAAGGCAGGCTAGGAAACACTGGGTAATCCTTATCACACGGAAGTTGACAGGGTATTGTGGTTTCTAGCAGTTTTATGATGGTGAAGCTATAAGGTATGGATTGTCCATGAAAGTTTTATGTGGAGAAAATGACTTTGGATAGTGGGTCCTGGATGAGAATAAATCGAGATTCAGACATATTGGGGCGTGAGGGTTGACAACTCCTAGAAATCTATTTGCAAGCCTTGATATACACGAGGTGGACAGTGCCGAGAAGAAGATGCATTTTTGCCTGTGACATGAGGTAGTGGCTGGAGGGAGATATTTAGGGGTGGGATGGCACAGTAACTGTTTTTATAAGAGATGCTATCTGAGCTTTTTAAAAACGGGAGTCGCATTCATCTCCTTTTACCCACCATCCCTAACTCCTGGCAACAACCACCCATCTGTACTCCATCTCTATGATTCTGTCTATTTGAGGATGTTATACAAATGAAATCATACAATATATGACCTTTGAGGTTGGCTTTTTTTTTCATTCAGCATAATGCCCTTGAAATCTATCCAAGTTGTTGTGTGCATTAATAGTCTATTCTTTTTTCACTGCCTAGTAATATTCCATAGTATGAATGCCTCACAGTTCGTTTAACCATTCCTCCATTGAAGGGCGTATTTGTTGCTTCCAGTTTTTGAGTCTTATAAATAAAACTGCTACGAACTACCGTGTACAGGTTTTTGTTTGTTTTTTGGAGAGGGGGAGGAGCGTGCATAAGTTTTCATTTCTCTGGAATAAATGCTTAGTAGTGTAGGAAGTGTGACTGTCGAGTAGTATGGTAAATGTATATTCAGTTTATTTAAGAAACTGCTGAACTCTTTTCCCAGGGGAATGTACCATTTTACACGCCACCAACAATGTATGACACGTACAGTTTCTCTGCATCCTCACCAGCATTTGGAATCGACCCTATTATCTATTTTATCTGCTCTGATAGGTGCGTGAAGGAGCCCTGGTGGCACAGCGGTTAAGCACTCCACTGATAACTGAAAGTTTGGTGGTTCGAACTCACCCACCACTCCACAGGACAAAGATGTGGCAGTCTGCTTCCATAAAGACTGACAGCATTGTAAACACTATGGGACAGCTCTACTCTGTCCTATGGGGTCGCTATGAGTCAGGGCCGACTAGGTGGCAGTAGGATGGTCAATTTCTTTAATTTACAACATTGAGTGACCAGGATCCCCAAGAATATCACATCGCTAAGAGGCTAGGTTAGGACAGAAACCCAGGTTCATTTAATTCCCAAACCCAAACTCTTTCCATTAAACCATTATTATCTAGCAATAAATCACACATTATATTTTTAAAACATTTTCTAATAATATTTACAAGACATTAGAAACTACTGAAAAATTATTCATCTTTGCATTGCTGTACCTGTTTTATTTTTTTTACTTGTATCTTGTAGGAAATATTTTAAGTGCAGCTTGCTTTGTCCTGGTTGGATAATGGTAAAAGAAGCGAGCTGGGTGAAGAGAAAGGAGAGAGAGAGAGAGGGAGAAATTGAAATGCAGTGTCCCATTCAACTTCTCTCTTGCAAAGATTATTTGTAGAGAAAGGCTAGAGACGATCGCAGAGGCAAGAATCACGCGTTAATGGAGGCATGGTCCCAGGTAGTTTAGCAGAGCACTAAAGAACACAATTTCCTGGTTGACTTGTACTTAACTCCCGGTTGAGGCCCTTACTCTTAGAATGAATTTCAATAAGTAATGGAACCTTCCACACCCAGGCTTTCATCTGTAATGTGGGGATATCACTATTTCCACTTTCATTTTTATCATGGGGATTAAATAAGTAAATCTATGTGAAGGATTTGGCTACATAATAGCAAGTATTCAGCAAATTAGCGCCGATCAATTATTAGCAATCTCGTGCATTCAAAACTCAGCCCAGAGGATACTCTTCTTTTCTCCTGGACCAAAGCAAACCCATCCATACAAAACCTCCCTTTCACAGTGCTCTACTGAGGGCATTTATAGATATTCATTGAGAGCTGAGCAGAGGGGTCAGACTTCACACAATTGCAGAGCTGCGGGGATGTGGTCAGGATCTAAAGCACAGAAAGAGATGAAATAAAACTGTTAAACTCTGAGTAATTCTGGAAGCTGTCTGTGCAACCCTGGTGATAAGATTGGAACTTCTCATTCAGTCATGCAGTGTGAGAGTTTTCTAAAATGACCATGGCAAGAAGAAACATAAGTATATATTAAAATCTAAAAATGTGTCATGGACTGCGAACTATGAACTGAACACTTGCTAATGGACTTCGTAGTCATGGCAACTCTTTGAGATAGATAAGGACGCTAGGCAAACTATTTAACAACTGGTACACAGTACGGCATGGACCCGCCAATCAAAACAGGTGCTAACCGTGGCTCGTGGCTGAACATCAGGCCTGAAGTGACGTTCTACTCTTCTATTTCAGAAATGGAGAAACCACGTTTATGCAGTCTCCTCCAACCACGTGACCAGCAAGTTGCAGAAATGGGATTGGAACCTAACTCTGTCAGAATTCAGAGTTCAGGTGTTCAACCACTGCAGTTTCTAGCCATTATTTATATTAAAAAGCAAAAACACAACAAAACAAAAACAACCAGTTGCTGCCAAGTCGACCCCTACATTCTAATTATTAAAGGTTTGTGATTCATTTCAAAATATTTACTAGCTTGGCTTAACAAACTGTTCTGTTGCCCTTATAAAACCCACAATGAAGTCTTTGAATTTTCAGCTGACGAGTTCAGACTGCAGCAACTCACGGATTGTGTAGACCAGGTAAACACCTCCCTCACCTGGGAGGGTTACATGCATGCTTAAGTCAGATTTCTGTACCTATCACGTTGTAAGCCAAGCTTCAAAAGTGGAACTTGCCTAGGATCTGGCACCCGTTAATAGGCACGTAGTTAAAAAGCACTTTCTATAGTATATGTAGAGTCCTTGGGTCATACAGTTAAACCACTCTGCTGATAATCAAAAGTTTGGTGGTTCAAGTCCACCCAGAGGTGCCTCAGAAGAAGAGCTTGGTGATCTACCTCAGAAAAGTTAGCCACTGAAGGCCCTATAAAGCAGTTCGACTCTGACACACACATAGTCGCCGTGAGTTGGAATCCACTTTGCCTAAACTAGACAACAGTGTTTGTAAAAGATAAGGGGCTGGCTTTGCTCATTATTCACATTTTCATATTTACATGCATGTCCGTGTTGCCTTTTTTTTTATATCTACGCATTTCTTTTTCAGCATCTTTTACGTCCAAAGGAACCCTAGAGCACTTGCTGATGGACTTCATAGTGATGGCAACCCTTTGAGACAGATAAGGATGCTCGGCAAACTATTTAACAACTGGTACCCAGTACAGCATGGACCCGCCAATCAAAACAGACAGAGATCGTAGGTTGCGACTGAGCATCAGCCCTGAAGTGAGGTCCTACTCTTCTGTCGATTGCAGAAATGGAGAAACCATGTTTATGCAGTCTCCTCCAATCACATGACCAGCAAGTTGCAGAAATAGGATTGGAACCTAGCTCTGTCAGATTTCAACTTATCATTGAATAAAGATTGCATATTTGTTTTGTTAAAAACATGCCAATAAATAATTTGTCATCCTTTTAACAAACGGAAAGCAAAATTAGCTTTTACTTTATTCAGAAAGTGTAGTTTCACCATTTGTTATGAAATAGAACACATGGATCAACAAACTTAAGTTTTTTTTTTTTTTTTTAGGTTTACATAATGGCTGTTCAAGGTAAAAAAAAAAAGACACAACAACTCATTATTTACTCTTTAAAAATGTATATATACAGCATGTATGGCTGCAATTACAGAATGTACTTGTTCACTGGTGACATAAAGCAGGCTTATGTGCTTCAGGCAACAGAAGATGTCACCACTCTGTATTAATGCTAAGCATTCCCCTTGTACTTCACTACAATGCGGTAGCCTCTCCATTAACACAGAGGGTTACTGCTTTGCAGACCTACTATGCACTAGATAGATGATAGACAAATAGATACGTAGGTAGGTAGATAGATAGACACCTGTTGTCAAGTCAACTCCAATTCATGGCAAATGTATGTACAACAGTAGGAAACGTTGCCATGTCCTGCGTCATCCTCACAATTGCTCGCATGTTCGAGTCCATCGTTGCAGCTATTACGCCAGTCCATCTCACTGAGCGTCTCCCTTGCCCTCGCTGTCCCTCTGCTTCACTAAACATGATGTCCTCCTCCAGATATTGATTCCTGTTGGTGATGTCTCCAAAGCAAGGGAGTCGGACGATGTAATCCACAGGGTTTTCATGAGCTGGCTTTGGGAAGTTGATCACCAGGTTCTTCTTCCTAGTCTGTCTTAGTCTGGAAGCTCTGCTGAAACCGGGCCACCATGGGTGATCCTGACAGTATTTGAAATACCGGTGGCATAGTTTCCAGCATCCTAGTAACACACAAGGCACCACAGTATGACAGATTGACAGACAGCTGGTGGCACTATGGACCACTCATTGCATAATTCGCCATGCCACAGTGTAATATTTGCCTACTCAGGATGAAAAGAAATTGACTGCTGTCAGGGACTGAACTGTGTCCCCCAAAAATATGTGTATCAATTTGGTTAGGCTATGACTCCAGTATTGTGCGATCTTCCACCATTTTGCCATCTGAAGAGATTTTCCTGTGTTGTAAATCCTACCTCTATGATGTTAATGAGATGGGATTAGCAGCAGTTACGTTAATGAGACAGGACTCAAACTACAAAATTGGATTGCCTCTTGAGCAAATCTCTTTTGAAATATTAAAGAGAGAAGTGAGCAGAGAGACATGGGGACCTCATACTACCAAGAAAGCAATGCTGGGAGCAGAGCAAGTCCTTTGGGCCTGGGGTCCCTGTGCTTGAGAAACTCCTAGACCAGGAGAAGATAATGACAAGGACCTTCCTCTGACAGAGAGAGAAAGCCTTCCCCTGGAGCTGACATCCTGAATTTGGATTTGTAGCCTACCAGACTGTGAGAGAATAAATTTCTCTTTGTTAAAGCCATCCACTTGTGTTATTTCTGTTATAGCAGCACTAGAAGACCAAGACTCCTGCCACACTAAACCTCTTTTCTAGCTTAGAAGTCCATGCCTGGAAGAGGTAGTTCAATGTACCAGGTGATCTCCTTCTCCTCTTCTACCTCCCAGGGTATAGCTCACAGGGCTTGGGAGATAACCTGCCCAGGGGCATCTCATTTCTTGTCAATGCTGAGTCAATCAAGCTTCCTTCTCCAGAGAACTTGAACCAATGCCTGGGGCTCAGAGACAGTGCAGGCTGGAGCTGGAACTTCACTGTGCATTCTAGACCAGATCTGGCATCAGTGATATGCCAGCTGGGGTTGCAGAAGAGCAAAACTATGAGTAAGCAGGGAAGGCAGTCTTCAGAGAGAAGAATGAATCAGAGAGTAGAGAACAAAGACCATGCAGAAGAAGCAAAGCAAAGGAATGCACAAGGGAGGAGGGGAGGAGAGGAGAAATGAGAAGTAGGCCTCTTAAGCCTTAGCTTGGATTCTTACAATCAGGTTCCCTGAGATTTTCTTGGATTTTTTTTTTAACTTCCCTTTTGGTCTCTGTTCACCTGGAGAAATAAAGGAAGAAAGAGAGCCAGGAATAGCAGGAGGAAATGGAATGTGTAGCTAATTGGTTCCATGAACAAATGTTTCCTCTTCTGTGAGACCAGATCTGGATGGTGCCTGGCTACCATTTTGATTAAAGATGCTGTTGAAGAATCCTGATCAAAAGAGGGGAAAATGAGAAACAGAATCTCAAATTCTCATGGATTCCAGATGTTTTAGATCCACTGAGGATGGATGAAGCCCCCAAACTATTGCCCTGAGGTAATCTTTAAACTTTAAACCAAAAATATCACCTGGAGTCTTCTTTAAACAGGTTAGCTTAATTAATAAAGAACGTCTAAGTCGAGCATTATGCTCTTATAAATAACTATCTAAAGAAGAATAAAGAAGGAGAACTCGCACTACCTGACCTCAGAATCTACTATACAGCAATGGTAGACGAAACAGCCTGGTACTCGTACGACAACAGATACATTGACCAATGGAACAGAACTGAGAACCCAGAGCTAAATCCATCCAAGCCACTTGATCTTTGACAAGGGCCCAAAGTCCATCAAATGGGGAAAAGACAGTCTTTTCAACAAATGGTGTTGGCAAAACTGGATGTCCATCTGCAAAAAAAATGAAACTAGACCCACACCTCACATCATATACAAAAACTAACTCAAAATGGATCAAAGACCTAAATACAAAGCTAAAAGCCATCAAGTTCATAGAACAAAACATAGGATCAATGATAAAGGCCCTAATACCTGGCATTAATAGGATACAAACCACAACTAACAACACATAAGCTCCAGGGGATAAACTAGATAACTGGGATCTTCTAAAAATTACATACTTATGCTCATCAAAAGACTTTACCAATAGAGTGAAAAGAGAACCTACAGACTGGGGAAAAAAAAAAAAAATTGGCTATTACAAATCAGACAAAGGTCTAATCTCTAAAATCTAAGAGAAACCAACACCTCTACAACAAAAAGACAAATAATTCAGTTCAAAAATGGGCAAAGGAAATGAACAGACACTTTACCTACGAAGACATTCAAGTGGCCAACAGACACACTAGGAAATGCTTACGATCTCTAGCTGTTAGAGAAATGCAAATCAAAACAACAATGAGATACCCTCTTACCCCAGCATTACTGGCATGAATCAATAAAACAGGAAATAACAAATGTTGGAGAGGCTGCAGGGAGATCAGAACTCTTATGCATTGCTGATGGGAATGCAAAATGATACAACCATTTTAGAAAACAATATGGCGCTCCCTTAGAAAGCTAGAAATAGAAATACCATATGATCCAGCAATCCCACTCCTGGGAATATATCCTAAAGAAATAAGAGTCATCATACGAATAGACATATGCACATCCATGTTCAGGGTAGCATTGTTCACAACAGCAAAAAGATGGAAACAACCTAGATGCCCATCAACAGATGAGTGGATGAACTGTGGTACATACACACAGTGCAGTATTATGCAATGGTAAAGAACAATGAGGAACCTGTGAAGCATCTCATAACATGGATAAATCTGGAGGGCATTATGATGACTGAAATAAGTCAAAAGGACAAATATTGTATGAGATCACTACTGTAAACACTCATGAAAGGTTTTACATATAAAAACAGTCTTTGGTGGTTACAAGGGAGGGGAGGAGTGGGGATGGAAAAACACTTAATAGACAATAGATAGGTGGAAGCTTTTGTGAAGGGTAAGACAGTACACAATACTGGGGAAGCCAACACAACCTGTATAAGGCAAGGTCACGGCAGCTCCATTGACACATCCAAACTCCCTGAGGGATCGAAGTGCTGGGCTGAGGGCTGGGGGGACCAAGATCTTGGGGAATATCTAGCTCAAATGGCATAACATAGTTTATAAAGAATATGTTCTACATTTTACTTCGGTGGGTAGCGTCTGGGGTCTTAAAAGCCTGTGAGCGGCCATCTAGGATACTCCACTGGTCTCACCCCTTCAGGAGCAAGGAAGAATGAAGAAAACTAAAGATACAAGGGAAAGATTAGTCCAAAGGACTAACGGAGCACATCTACCACGGCCTCCACCAGACTGAGTCCAGTATAACTAGATGTTGCCCGGCTACCACCACTGACTGCTCTGACAGGGTCCTGGACAGATATGGATAAAAATGTAGAAGAAAATTCTAACTCAAAAAGACAGACCAGACTTGCTGGCCTCACAGAGACCGGCGAAACCCTGAGAGTATGGCCCTGGACACCCTTTCAGCTCAGTAATGAAGTCACTCCTGAGGTTCACCCTTCAGCTAAAGATTGAACAGGCCCATAAAACAAAACAAGAGTAAAGGTGTGCACCAGCCCTGGGGCAGGGACTGGAAAGCAGGAAGGAACAGGACAGCTGATAATAGGGAGCCCAGGGTTGAGAAGGGAAAATGTTGACATGTCATGGGGTTGTTAAGCATAGAACAATGTGTGTACGGTTTGTTCTGTAAACTTTCATGTAAGTATGTAAAAAAAAACTATATACATGGGATCAAACTGATAGCAATTCAAAAGGTTAGATAGGAAGCTTAGGGGCCAGTGAGTTTCTGTTAATTGGGAAGGAACAATTTAGAGAAGAATATCAAAATGTGGCACAACTCAAGGAACGTAATCAATGTCACTGAATTATACCTGTAGAAATTGTTGAGCTGGTGTATGTGTTGCTATGTATATTTTCAACAACAACAAAAATAGAGAATATTTAGAAAGCTGAGGTAATATTGACCAAAAAAAAAAAAAAAAAGCAAAAACCTTCTCTTTTGACCCAAATTACTTTTTAGTAGCCTCAAAAAATAAAAATAAAAAATAACCAAACCTGTTGCCGTTGAGTCAATTCCAACTCATGGCGACCCTATAGGATAGAGTAGAACTGCTCCACAGAGTTTCCAAGGAACGGCTTGTAGATTCAAACTGCCACCCTGTTGGTTAACAGCTGAGTGCTTAACACTGGCGCCACCAGGGCTCAGCTAACCTCAAACATTACTCCTATAATTTAGATTTGTAATGACTGTGGGAGAAAATACAGGAACACGTAAGATACTTCATTTGTAAAGGTCTTGTTATATATATTTTTGCCATAATAAAAAAGAAAAAAGATGCTGTTTTTGTTTGGATTTCTTTAAAAAAAAAAAAGACAACGAGAGGATTTGAGTGCAATTTGTATACTTTGGAATTACAGGGAATACCAGTAGGAAAACGGAGAAAGTGGACCAGGGGAAGAACGGCATCTGAGAAAGGGTGCAATGAGAAGCCAGCTACACATGTGGAGAAACTCACGGAAATGTGTGAAATACATGGTTCAGCATTATGCCACCCAAGGGGCAAGAGACCTGGCATATTTATGCACCAACTCTCAAGAGTCATTGGTCAAGGGCTGCTCCCTGGAGTGTTAATTCCTGCATAATTCTAGACTCCTAGTGCCTGGGGATAACAGCTTCTCATAATTCTGGGAAATGCCTGCATAGAGATGCAGACACTGGCAGCTAGAAGTTTTCAGGAGTATGGTGAAATGGTAAGCCCAGAGGACGGAGTGGGAGCAGTCTCCTGCTACAGACAAGATGTTGGGTGACTGGTCCCATTTTTAATGTTCACCTGATGCAGTCATGTACTGCATGTCAACATTCCACCAACGTGACTGGGCAGTAACAGTCTGCCCTTGTGGCAATAGTCCCAGATCCTTCTTAATTATTCTGAATCTATTTCCTGATCTTTATCATACCATTTCCCGCCAGACTTGAGCATTTAAATCTTGGATCTTTAATAAGCCAACATTTGTTTCTTCCCTGTAGGTTTGCCCCCTTTCGCTTTAACCATCCCAAGCAGCCCTTAAGAACTCACCCTCAGTTACCCCAGAGGGATGCAACCAGTTTATTTATTTTTATTTTGGTAAAAGTATACACCATCTCAACAATTTTTACCTACACAATTCAGGGATGCTGATTACATTCTTCAGTTTGTGTTACCAGTCTTTCTATCCTTTTGCCCACTATTCCACCATCATTATCTTAAACTCACTGCCTTCTAAGCTTCCCATTCAACCTTTTGAGTTACTGCTGTCAATTTGATCTCACATAGATAATTCTTTGGTAATACGCAATGTTCAACTTAGACATACTTTACAAATTAAAATAACCTATTTTTTTTTGTTCAGAGAAGGCTTCAGGGGATAGTTTTGGCTTAAGGTAAAAGTTTAAAAATTATCTCAGGGCAATAGTTTCAGGGGCTTATCCAGCCTCAATGGCTCCAGAAGGTCTAGATGTCATTTAGAATTTGAATTTCTGTTCCTCATTCCTCCCGTTTTGATCAGGATTCTTTTCTAGAATCTTTGATCAAAACATTTGATCAAACATGCTTGAGGACTCCGATTCAGGAAGGTGGGCTGGGGTCCGGGAATCTTTAATAAGCCCTGGTGGTGCAGTGGTTAAGAGCCTGGCTGCTAACCAAAAGGTCAGCAGTTTGAATTCACCAGCGGCTCCTTGGAAACCCTATGTGGCAGTTCTACTCCCTCCTACAGGGTCGCTGTCAGTTGGAATTGACTTGGTGGCAGTAGGGTGTTTTTGTTTTGTTTTTTACTTACGGTTCAAATTCTGACCATGGAGATGGATCAGAATGCACGGGGTCACCATGAGTTGGGGATCTATTCAACAGCAGCTAATGACAACAAGATATGGTTCTGTTCCCTAACTAGGTTTGAGAAACTCCTAATGAATGACATGTAGGTTATTTTCCATCCCTAACATTCTGAAATCTACTCATTGGTCAGTTTGGTTTGTTGTCTCTACTTATGATCCTGAAAATGGTTTACGGATCCAGAAGGGTGGGATTTCATGTAAGAGTTCTCACTTAATCAATATTGAATATTTGCCACAAAATGATCAGTTTCCTCCTTAACTAATTATATCACTATCATTCCTGAATCCAGCCCATTTCTCAGGACTGTATACATGGACTCCGTATACTTACAGCTTGTTGTTGTTGTTGGTTGCCGTTGAGTCAATTCTGACTCATGGCACCCCCATCTGTGCAGAGGAGAACTGCTCTATATTGTTTTCAAGGCTGTGACCTTTTGGAAGTAGATCACCAGGCCTCACTTCCGAGGCACCTTTGGGTGAGCCTGAACTGCTAGCTTTCAGTTAGTAGTAGTACAGTGCTTCATCATTTTTGCAATATAGTATAAACCACATTATAAAATCAACACAGGGATTCTCATCATTCATTGCTACCCTCCATCCTTATATTTTGGAAACTCTGGTGGCGTAGTGGTTAAGTGCTACAGCTGCTAACCACACGGTTGGCAGTTCTAATCCACCAGGTGTTCCTTGAAAACTCCATGGGGAAGTTCTACTCTGTCCTATAGGGTCGCTATGAGTCAGAATTGACTCGATGGCAATGGGTAATCAACAGGTAATCCTTATAGTTCTTTGCACTGGTGAACAATTCCACAGTCTCCCTACATGAACTCTTTCTATTTTTTTCAGGCTTTGTTCCGTGTCCCTTCCTCCTCTCCAGATGGAAAAGAGTTATAATTATTTTAGTCATCTCTTAGGGAAGCAACTCCTTTAAGTCAAAGGAAGAGGGGATTGCAGAGGTGGAGAAATGTCTTCTTAACAAATGACACAGAAATATCTAAAGATCATCAAGATTATCTCGGCGATTATTTCCAAGCCTATATAATTCTTTCTTGGAAGAAAATGAAGCACAGGTTAACATAAGGACCTGAGAATTTTATATGACTTTCCTTCTTCTTAGAGTGAGACATTCTCTTCAAGCTTCAGGAAGACCCATCATGAACAAGTTTTTCTTCAAATCAGCTTTATCTCAAGGTCCCTGGGTGGCGCAAACTGTATGCACTTGGCTGGTAACCAAAAGGTTGGAGGTTCAAACCCACCTAGTGACACCACAGAAGAAAAACAGGTTTGGTAGTCTGCTTCCGTAAAGATTACAGCCAAGGAAACCCTATGGAGCAGTTCCGTTCTGTAACAGATGGGTTCTCTCCAAAGTTACAAACCAACAACAAAAACAAAATCAACAATAAATCAGCTTTATCTCAACCCACATTTTTTCAAGTCCCACAAGCACTTCGAAGCTTACCATGACAAGTATCACTGCTTTCATCACAAAGCCAAAGACAACCTTTCCTTAAGTTAATGCTGACGATGACTTTAAAACTCAGCTTCCCAGTCACGTATGATCGTACCTTCACATGTAATCCCACCTTGCAAAAGTTAAATATCTAGGATCATAATATTAAGGCTTAGCAGGCCTTATATTAGAACAGAATGAAGTAAGTTCTACGAACATCCAAGAACCCTTTAGGATCCTATTCCCCTCTAGGGTTTTGATAATATTCCTAAAGGCAGACATATTAAACTCTCCAGGTGGCCATATATGGACATTTTCTTTGCTCCTGTTCTTGACTGACATTTTAGAACTATTGGATTAGTTTGATGGCTCCTGGACTTTCTTGCTTATCTTCTTAGCCCCCAGAACACATATAAGATTAAGTAGAACACAGTAGTATTTGATAAGCAATTTCCAAATAAATGATGGAATGAATGAATGAGTGAATTGGATCCATCATAATTCTCACTCCAGGTTTTATATTAGAATCAATTGGGGGGATTTTCAAAAACCCTGATGTTCAGGCCCTGATCTTAAAGCAATTAAATCAGAATCAGTGGGGCCTAGCAACTGATACCTATATCTACCTCTATAAAATCTCCCCTGCAATTCTGTTGTGCAACCATGGCAGAGAACAAAAGAGATCAGAATAATCATATAAAAAACTAAACTCCTTAGTTTCCTATTTCCATTTCAACAGGAGCTACTCATATTTGAGGCCACTGGGAATATATGAAAAACATGATCGAAGGGATTATTTAAAGTTATCCTCCTATGATATGTTAATTGTGTAAAATGAAATAAATACTAGTAAAATGATACTGTTTTGACTAAGAGTGAGCGTGTGCGTATGTATGTATGTATAGATATACATTAATAATACACATATTAACTAAAAATTCATCAGTTCTTCTCAACTGTTTTGAATGGGACATGAATTAGATTAACTGTCCCTATTATGCAGAGAAATTTAGCTTAATGACCTACAATTACTTTAATGACTTCGGAATTCAGAAGGTAAGAAGACACTGTGTTTCTTCCACTGAGCATTAAATATAAAATGCCTCTGATTGACTGTCATGGAAACCCAATTTTATTGCTATCTGAATTATTCAGAATCAATATCTGACATTAGCCAGCACGGGGAAGCTCAAATATAAGGCAGTGTGTGAAAACAGCGTTTCCCTATAGTGAGTAACCGTGCTTTGTGCGAGGGATAATGAGCTGTTAGCTGCATGTCACCACTTCAGATGCTTCCAGAATTAACAACTTTATCTTCCCTTTATATTATGTAATAAAAGGGATTACCTCAAAGAGATGAACAATTTTCAAGGTTATGAAACATTCAAAATACAGTTGGGCTCAAGGAATCTTGCCTCCTCCGGAAAGAGAGACAAAGGAGAAGACATTGGGTTTTAACTGTTTACACAAGAGAGAAATTTGTTCAAGTTATGTTTTTAGCTATTTGATGAGTAAACCTTGCATTTCCCCAAGCTGAAAATTGCTTAAAGGCATAAATACTACACCATCGCAGTCTTGCGGAATCTTCCCTTAAGAAGATACAGTGGCTGTAAGAAGTAGTGCTGCCTGAAATGTTTTGCCAACAAGCATAATAAAAGGACGTAAGAACAGTAGTAAAAAAATATTAAGTAATAAAACGTTAGGCATTTATTAGGTGCTCGTTACTTGGTCGGCCCTGTGCTAAGAACTTGAATGCAGTATTTCCTTTCATTTCCACAAGAAATCTATGAGGATGGAACTATTGTTATCTCCCTATTTTACAGATGAGGAAGCTAATGGATCTATAGAACTTTCCTTCCATCTCTAAGTGCATAAGTGGTATAAGTGGAATTCCAAAATTGGCTGTATGATTCCAAAATGGAATCAGGTAAATACTATACTAAAAGTATAATTCCACCACCCATCTGTCAGTTTGTCATACTGTGGTGGTTCGTATGCTGCTGTGATGCTGGAAGCTATGCCACTGGCATTTCAAATACCAGCAGGGTCACCTTCATTGGACAGGTTTCAGCAGAGCTTCCAGACTAAGACAGACAAGGAAGAGAGACCTTGCCTTAGTTATCTAGTGCTGCTATAACAGAAATGCCACAAGTGTGTGGCTTTAACAAAGAGTAATTTATTCTCTCACAGTCTAGGAGGCTAGAAGTCCGAATTCAGGGTGCCAGCTCCAGGGGAATGTTTTCTCTCTCTGTCAGCTCTGGGGGAAGGTCCTTGTCATCAGTCTTCCTCTGGACCAGGAATTTCCCAATGCAGGGACCCTGGGTCCAAAGCGTGCTCTATTCTCCTGGCTTTTGTTTCTTGGTGGTACGAGGTCCTCATGTCTCTCTGCTGGCTTCTCTCTTTTATGTCTCAAAAGATACTGATTTAAGACACAACCTAATCTTACAGATTAAGTCCTGCCTCATTAGCACAACTGCCACTAATCCCACCTTATTAACATCATAGGGGTAGGATTTACAGCACATAAGAAAATCACAACAGATGAGAAAATCTGGACAATCACACAATACTGGGAATCATAGCCTAGCCAAGTGATACACATTTTAGTGGGGGGTGGGGAGGGGGGAGACACAATTCAATCCATAACAGGCCTGGAGATCTACTTCCAAAAATTTGCCATGGAAAACCTAATGGATCACAACTGAAAATGGTCCGATATAGTGCTGGGAGATAAGCCCTCTGGGTTGGAAGGCACACAGCACAATAGCCAAAACAATGTACTCAAGCATACCAATGATCATGAAGATGGTACAAGACTGGGAAATGTTCCATTCTGCTTAACATGGGGTTGCCATGAATTGAAGCAGACTCAACGGTAACTAACAAAAACGTAAGTATAATCATGCTAACGTGTCACATGATGAGGAACAGAGAAACAAACTAAAATACAATGGAAACCAGTAATGACTGGATGCCTGTAAAAGCAAAAAAGGTATGCACTCTACTGAACTCAGCAAGGTAATGTGAGGACTACTGGACATGTCAACCTATCTGGTAGGCACACCTGGGGCATCTATCTAGACAGGGACAGAGTCCTCATTTTGACCTTGAGAATGGAGGTGGTAGAACAGCCCCCATCCCAAATTAATATTGAAACTCAGTAGAGCCACAGAATTTCTCTCCAACACATCCCCCAAGACCATTTGTGCTGTTTCCTTTTCCCTCATTAAAGTCCCGGCTCAGGCTAATAAATCAGTGTACAATTTGTGTATAATCTAATTTTTGCCTTATGCTTCATCTGGTGTAGGTGGAAGCAGGGGGAAAATGAATAAAAGCAACAACTGTAAAATAAAGACTAATGAGGACTTGGATCCTTAAGAAAATATCCTTTAGAAATGTCCAGAAATGTCCCATCTGCAGTTGAGATCTTTGGAATTGCAGGAAAATGGGTCTGAGCTCTTCTTTCTGTGGAATTGTGCTTTGTAAGGACAAATATATATCGATATGTACTTTACATATTTAATAAATGTATATATTTAAGAATATACATATATATATTTCGTTTCCTAGTGCTACTGTAACAGAAATACCACAAGTGGATGGCTTTAAGGAACAGAACTTTATTTTCTCACAGTTCAGAATTCTAGAAGTCCCAATTCAGAGTGCCAAGTCCAGGGGAGGGCTCTCTCCATTAGCTCAGGGAAGGTCTGTATCTCTCCTAGCAGCCTGGGTTCCTTGGTGACCTCCAGGTAGCAGTCATGTTTCCCTGATTTGTGCTTTCTTGCCTCTGTGCCTAATCTGCTCTTCTTAGATCTCAAAAGTTATTAGGCTTAAAACAAAACCTACACTGATGTGGTCTCATTAACATAACAAAGAAAACGCTATTCCCAAATGCATTACATCCACAGGCACAAGGGTTAGGAGTCTAACACATATTTGGGTGGGGGGGTCACAATTCAATGTATATATTTGTATATGCATGTATATATCCTTCCCTCTGCCCCGTTGCTGTCGAGTCGATTCCAACTCATAGCAAACCTATAGGACAGAGCAGAACTGCCCCGTAGGGTTTCCAAGGAGAGGCTGGTGGATTCAAACTGCCAACCTTTTGGTTAGCAGCCATAGCTCTTAACCACTGTGCCACCAAGGCTCTGTCTATACATACATATACACATGAAGTAGCCCTGGTGACTCAGCTGCTAACCTGAAGGTTGGCAGTTCAAACCCACCAGCAACTTCACTGAAAAAAAAGACTTAGTGATCTGCTTCAGTAAAGATTTACAGCCTAGGAAACCCTATGGGGTAGCTCTACTCTGTCCTATAGGGTCGCATATAACTACACACACACACACACACACACACACACACGTACACACACATATCAATCCATATACACACATACACACACACATACACACATTTTTTATTCAGCCCAAATACTTGGCAGTCACAGCAAGTTCTCACTGTATGTAGATAGCTCCCTGAGTCTGCCTTGACTGCGAATCTCTGTGCCATTAGAAGGCATTAGCTGTGTCCTGGAAGAATTCTCCCCCGACTTCCCAGCCATTTATAGCACACCCAGTAATAATTCCCAAGCCACCCCCAAGTCATCCCACAGAGAAAACATGGTGTTCCTTAAAGCTACTTGGATATATTAGGTACCGTGATAGCAAACACAGCAATTACAAAAGTTAATGGCATTCAAACATGTAAGTTTAAGGACGCAGCTCAGCAGCTGGAGAAAAGGGAAGTGTGGCTGCAAGCCGAGGGCTCCAGTCCAAGGACTCATGGCTGAACGTCTTCTCTGGGGGGCACGTGTTTGAAAGCAGGGCACTTGCTGAGGCGATGGAATATTCCACGGAAGAGAGGTGGTTTATGGTAAAGGCGTATCTCCATGCCTCCCGTCACGCCAGAGCCTGAACACAGCAAAGCACTGCACTTGAATTTGACTTCATCTGGTAGCACTCCAGCCTTCGCCCACTTAAGACAAGTCACGTTTTCATCTCATTTTCCACATTTGAAAAAAATACTGTGTGTGTGTGTGTGTGTGCGCAATTGCTTAACATTTGCTTTTGTCCGTTTACAGGTAGTAATTTAAAAGAACAATCACTAAAACCTAATAGGATTACACAAAACCAGAGCCACAGTGAAGCTCAAAAATTCCCTTCGTGGAGGAAAACAAGGGGAAAAAAAAAAAAAAAACAGCAAACTGGTCAAGTTCTAGAGAAAACAGGTGAGATGCTGCTATACAGGAAACCAGGCATCCATTTTTAATAACAGTGTAAAAGGGAATTGACTGCCCCCTCCTGGTTCTGTAAAACAAAGTCCTATTATATTTAACACTGAATAACATAATTATGTAGGAGTCGACACAGAACAAATCTTAGTCGTTTTCTCTTTGCTGAGAGAGCAAGGCTGATTTGCAATTCTGCAAGGATAATGAAAGGGCCACTCTTGTTATTTAATATAAAAAATAGATTTCCTGGTTTCCCTCAAGTGTTTATCATTTGATATGGGGAACAATATCAAACTGAATTACCAAGTATCATCTCTGATAAATCAAATGAGGAGTACTGCTGGAAAAAGGATGCAACCATGTACAACTTGGAGCTTGAAGAGAATACAGGGCCCCATAAAATGGTTTAAAAACGATAGATTTGCAACATTTCTGGTTCATTTCCAAATGAAAGGGAGGAAAACATACCCTGGCTGTGGAGTTTTGGAAGAACTGATGACCACTCTGAATTTTAATTGTTGACTTTGAGGCAAATTCCCACCTCTCCCAAATAGCTAAGTGCACACCTTACATGTCTTTATCCAAGGGCCAAGGTGGGACCTTCCAGTTCCCCATTTTGTCTGTGAGTTATGGCTGGATGATGCTCTGTGCTGGGCAAGGGAGGAGGGCTTGGAAACAGTGGAAGCTACTTCGTGTAGGACACCCAGGTCCGCAAAGCTGAGACCTGGAGAACTTAGGAAAACTGGGGGGCTAAGTGAGAACACGGAAGCAGCAGGCAAGAAATCAAATGATAGATCACATTGGGCAAACCAGTGGCACGAGACCTCTGTAAAGTTTTAATAAGCAAAGATGTCATTCTGACAACTAAGGTACCTCCGACCTAAGCCACGGCCTTTTCAATCACCTCACATGCACAGAAATGTTGGACAATGAAAAAGGAAGACAGAAGAAGAAGTGATGCCTTTAAACTATGGTGTTGGCAAAGAATATTGAATATACTGTTGGCTGCCTAAAGAATGAACGAATCGGTCTTAGAAGAAATACAGTGAGAATGTCCCTTACAAGCGAGAGTGGCAAGACTTCAGCTAGCTTACTTTGGACACATCGTCAGGAAAGACCAATGGCTAGAAAATGACACCATGGTTTGTGAAGCAGAGAGTCAGGGAAAAGGAGGGAAACCTTCAAAGAGACGGCTGCAACAAAGTACTCAAACAGATCGAAGATCATAGAGACGGCACAGGGCTGGGCGGCTTTTGGTTCTCTTGCACAGAAGTTTGCCACGAGTGGGAGCTGACTCCAAGGCAATGAACAACCAGCATCACCCCAAAGGGGCCTTGTGAAAATTAAATGAAATTATGAGGGCTATAAAACGGAATACCACACAAATGTGGAAAAGAAACATTTGAAGGTACTGCTATGGAGTGATCTCCAAGATAGACCGATGATGAAAAAAACCAAAAGGGCAAAATGTTATATATAATAGGTTCCTCTTTGGGTAGGACAAAAACAGAACTATAGATTGCATTTGTTTGCCTATACATAGCACTTCTGGAAGGATCCACACACAGAACTGTGACAGGATTTCTCTCGGGAGATGGGCAGTGGTGGGGGTATGTCTTAGTTACTGTTTTGTATTGTGATCTTTATTTTTATCATATTACATGTTCATGTATCAATATTTTAAAGGAAAATGTTTCATTTTCAAAATGCTTTCATCCAAAGTCAAGGTATATATTTGCTTGTCGAGGAGCCTCTTCAGTCCCTCCTGGGGACGTGTCACTGGTTGTTGTAGCTGGGTCATTGTCCAGGTGGGGAACATGAGAGAACTGCACATTGTGGCAGAGCCAGGATTTAAACCCAGGACATCTGGCCTCCAGGCCCAGACTTTTATCCACTATATTATACAACCTTCCTAAATATCGTTGCTGTTGTGTGCCGTCAAGTCAATTCCGACACATATCGATGCTACAGGACAGAGTAGAACTGTCCCATAGGGCTTCCTGGGCTGTAAACTTTATGGGAGCAGGTTGCCAGGTCTTTTCTTCTGTGGAGCTGCTGGTGGGTTTGAACCACTGACCTGTCGGTTAGCAGTTGGGTGCTTAACCATTGCAGCCACCGCCGGGGCTCCTTTCCTAAATATTAGCCAATTTACTATTATTCTAAGTTCTACATTAGCATTAAAAACAAAAAAGAATGAGTTGTGAAAATATCGCATCAACAACACTGCTCAAAGAACATTGCCTGTCCCTTTCCCCAAAGTTCTGGTAGCTCTTAGATGCTTTCTACTTAGCTCTGATGGGAGCTGCTTAGGAGGTGATGAATCAAGTGGCAAACAGCAGAACTTGCAGCATTGTCGAACTGCCTAGAGCAGAGGGTCCCCTCGTCCCCAACCACAAATATCCACTCCAGCCCATGGGTGATCAGACCAGGCCCAGATGTTAGAGTGCCGTAGCTGCATTTGGATTTCTTACTGATGAATATTGCAGCCAACATACCCATCTGGCTGCCGAGATAAATAATGTAAAAATGAAGATATGCCTACATAATTCATGAGGTATTGATGAACGGGGCCCTTAATTCAGACTGCTCATACAAATCATTTAATTATGGGCTGTGCAGTTGTCAGAGAGAAACAGTATTTTAGCCATGTTTAAATGGGTACGGATTGGATGCTTTCAAGTACACAAAGCAGAAACTTGAGGCCCCTCAATTATTCTTAAAGAGATCTGTGCAGTCTCATCAACACCACACAAGCAAGCATGGTGCCGAGCACACAAGACTCTATTTTTCAGGGCAAGGCGCCATGTGTTTACCTACATGGTAAGGATTCCATCAAGTGCATATGCTGCTTTCACCAGGAAGGGGTAAATGGAAAGGAATGTGATGTGGCCAGATGCTCTGCGAATGGCAGATTTCCTACAGCGGCAGCCAAGATTGCAAGATGCAAAGTCATGGGCTGCTAGCAGAGAAAGCATCATATTGTTGATCATCCATCAACTATGCCTGGCATTGGGCTAAGAGATCTACATTCATGGCCTCATTTTAACTTGCATGAAGTTGTTGTTGTTGCTAGCTGCTGTTGAATCAGCTCCAACTCATGGTGATGATACTTACATTGAATATTGGGCATTAATTTTGCCTCATCTTCAACTGAATGGACCTGGGGCTTAGGAAAGGGGCCCTAGTGGCACAGTGGTTAAGTGCTCGACTGATAACTGAAAGTTTGGGGTTCAAACCCACCAATCAGTCCATGAGAGAAATATCTAGCGATCTGCTCCTGTAAAGATTACACCCTTGGAAACCCTATGGGGCAGTTCTACTCTGTTCTATATGGTCACTGCGAGCCAGAAGTGACTCAACAGCAACAGGCTACAGGGCTTAAAAAAAAAAAAAAAGGGAACCAGCTAATGTCATGGGTGTATCATTTTAGGTGAAGGGGATGGATCCTGTGAACTACAGTTCTGTTACTCACTACTGGTGTGAGCTTCATCGACATCTGTCATTCTTCAGGGTACCTACTAAATGCTTCTTAGAAGTGAGGATGACAAGACTTTGTCTAACTTACTTTGGTTACATTATCAGGAGGGACCAATTCCTGGAAAAGAACATCACACTTGGTAAAGTAAACGGTCAGCGAAAAAGAGGAAGACCTTAACAAGGTGGATTGACACAGTGGCTGCAACGGGCTCAGACATACATACTATTGTGAGGCTGGCCCAGGCCCAGGCAGTGTTTCGTTCTGCTGTACATAGGGTTGCTATGAGCTGGAGCCTACTCGATGGCACATAACAACATAACCACCACAACCTCTTCAGCCCATATGACGGGTGTTGTGGATTAAACAATGTGTCCCAAAAAGATATGCTCAAGTCATAACTTTCGGTTCCTGTAAATTTGACCTCATTTGGAAATAGAGTCTTTGCAGATGTAATCAAGTTAAGGATATTGAGCTGAGATCATACTGGATTTAGGGTGGGCCTTAAACTCAATGACGGGTGCCCTGATAAGAGAAAGGATGGGGAGATTTGACACTGAGACACGCAGAGAAGAAGGGCACGTGAAGATAGAGGCGAGATTGGGGTGACGCTGGTACAAGCCAAGGAACCCATGGAGCCACCAGAAGCTGGAATAGGCAAGAAATCCTTCTTGCTTAAAGATGTTGGAGGGAACATGACCCAGCCAACACCTTGATTCAGGACTTTTGGCCTCCCCAACTGTGAAAGTAAAAACGTCTGTTGAGTTAAGCCACCCAGTTTGTGGTCATCTGTTATGGCAGCCCTAGGGAACTAATAAAAACAAAATCAAGCCCGTTGCCTTCGAGTCGATTTTGACTCATAGGGAACTAATAGAAGGGGTAAATAGTGTAATGAACAAAAGAATGAAGTTTAGGACTCTTCCCATTTGCATGGGTTCATGCATAACCCCATCCCACACATCTCTCCTTCTCATTCACCATTCTCCACTGGCGCTGACCTCACTCCTGTTCCTTCATCATGCCAAGATCTCTCCAGCCTCGGAGCCTTTGCTTTTGCTATGCCCCCTACCTAGGACACCTTTCTTTCTTTCTTTTTTTTCTATTTATTGTGTTTTAAGTGAAAGTTTACGAATCAAATCAGTTTCTCATACAAGAATTTATACCCACCTTGCTATGTACCCCTAGCTGCTCTCCCCGCAATGAGACAGCATCCTCTCCACCCTGTATTCCCCAAGTCCATTCAACCTGCTCCTGTCCCCCTCTGCCTTCTCATCTCGCCTCCAGATAGGGGCTGCCCACATAGTCTCACATGCCTACTTGAGCCAAGAAGCTCACTCCTCACCAGTATCATTTTCTGTCTTATAGTCCAGTCCAATCCTTGTTTGAAGCGTTGGCTTCGGGAATGCTTCCAGTCTGGGGCTTACAAAGGGTCCAGGGACCTCTGGGGTACCTGCAGTTTCAGCCAGACCATTAAGTCTGGTCTTTTTACGAGAATTTGATATCTGCATCCCACTGCTGTCCTGCTCCATCAGGGATTCTCTGTTGTGTTCCCTGTCAGGGCAGTCATCAATGGTATCCGGGCACCACCTAGTTCTTCTGGTCTCAGGCTGATATAGTCTTTGGTTCCTGTGGCCCTTTCTGTCTTTTGGGCTCATATTTACCATATGTTTTTGATATTCTTCCTTTGCATTTGCTCCAGGTGTGTTGAGACCAATTGATGCATCTTAGATGGCCGCTTGCTAGTGTTTAAGACGGCAGACACCTCCCACCTAAGTGGGATGCAGAGTGTTTTCTTAATACATTTTCTTATGCCAATAGACCTAGATGTCCCCTGAAACCATGGTCCCCAGCCCCCCATCCCTGCTACTCTGGGCTTTGAAGTGTTTGGTTGTATTCAGGAAGATTCTTTGCTTTTGGCTTAGTCCAGTTGTGCTGACCTCTCCTGTATTGTGTGTTGTCTTTCCCTTCACCTGAAATAGTTCTTGTCTACTAGCTAATTAGTGAATACCCCTCTCCCTCCCTTCCTCTCCACTCTCATAACCACCGAAGAATATTTTCTTCTCTGTTTAAACTATTTCTTTAGTTCTTTTAATAGTGATCTCCTACAATATTTGTCCTTTTGCAACTGACTAATTTTACTCAGCATAATGCCTTTCAGATTCCTCGATGTTATGAGATGTTTCATGGATTCATCGTTGTTCTTAATCATTGAGTCGTCCGTTATTCCATTTTGTGAATATGCCATAATTTATTTATCCGTTCATCTGTTGATGGGCACCTTGCTTGCTTCCATCTTTTTGCTATTGTAAACAGTGCTGCAGTGAACATGGGTGTGCATATATCTGTTGGTGTGAGGGCTCTTATTTCTCTAGGATATATTCGAAGGAGTGGGATTGCTAGATCGTATGGTATGCAACACCCTTTCTTGAATTATCCTTGGCCGACTCCTCAACTTATAGGTCTCTACTCAAATGATGCTGCCTCAGAGATGGTTTCACTGTAGAGCTAAAGTTGGCCTTCATCTACCACTACCACCAAATCCTCTTTATCATATCACCCTGTGGATTCCTTTATATCACCTATCTCGCCTGGGAAAACTCCTCTTCATTCTTCACAACCTTTCTCCAATCAAATCTTGCTATTTTACTAACTATTTCTCCTGTCCCTTCTCTCTGCTACCTTAGAATAATATATTTTTGTTGTTGTTAGGTGCCATCAAGCCAGTTCTGACTCATAGCGACCCCATGTACAACAGAATGAAACTCCCTGGTCCTGCACGATCCTCATGATCATTGTTATGCTTGAGCCCATTGTTGCAGCCACTGTGTCAATCTACCTTGTTGAAGGTCTGATCCCTCCTGATTACATGTCCAAAGTATGTGAGTCTTACCATCCTTACTTCTAAGAACTATTCTTGCTGTACTTCTATATATATATATATAATATATATATATGAACAAAGATGTGAAGCATCACTGTCTTTCATTTTTTTCTTTCTTGCTTGCTCATATATCCATTTACTTCTTCATCATCCATCCCTCCTACTAAAATACACACTTTATATGGGCAAGACCTGGTCAGTACTATCCACCACCCCACCCCCAGCACTTGAAACAGTGCTGGTACACCTCGTTGTTGTTTTTGTCAGGTGCCATCGAGTCGGCTCCGACCCATAGCAACCCTTTGCACAACAGAACAAAACACTGCCCAGTCCTGTGCCATCCTTACAATCGTTGTTATGCTTGAGCTCATTGTTGCAGCCACTGTGTCAATCCACCTCGTTGAGGGTTTTCCTCTTTTCCGCTGACCCTGTACTCTGCCAAGCATGATGTCCTTCTCCAGGGACTGATCCCTCCTGACAACATGTCCAAAGAATGTAAGACACAGTCTCACCATCCTTGCCTCTAAGGAGCATTCTGGCCACACGTCTTCCAAGACAGATTTGTTCATTCTTTTGGCAGTCCATGGTCTATTCAATATTCTTCACCAACACCACAATTCAAAGGCGTCAACTCTTCTCCAGTCTTCCTTATTCACTGTCCAGCTTTCACATGCGTATGATGCGATTGAAAATACCATGGCTTGGGTCAGGCGCACCTTAGTCTTCAGGGTGACACCTTTGCTCTTTAATACTTTGAAGAGGTCCTTTGCAGCAGATTTACCCAATGCAATGCGTGTTTTGATTTCTTGACTGCTGCTTCCATGGCTGTTGATTGTGGATCCAAGTAAAATGAAATCCTTGACAACTTCAATCTTTTCTCCGTTTATCGTGATGTTGCTCATTGATCCAGTTGTGAGGATTTTTGTTTTCTTTATGTTGAGGTGTAATCTATACTGAAGGCTGTGCTCTTTGATCTTCATTAGTAAGTGCTTCAAGTCCTCTTCACAACCAGCAAGCAAGGCGGTGTCATCTGCATAACGCAGGTTGTTAATGAGTCTTCCTCCAATCCTGATGCCCCGTCCTTCTTCATATAGTCCAGCTTCTTGGATTATTTGTTCAGCATACAGATTGAATAGGTGTGGTGAAAGAATACAACCCTGATGCACACCTTTCCTGACTGTAAACCAATCAGTATTCCCTTGTTCTGTCTGAACAATTGCCTCTTCATCTATGTAAGGGTTCCTCATGAGCACAATTAAGTGTTCCAGAATTCCCATTCTTCGCAATGTTATCCATAGTTTGTTATGATCCACACAGTCGAATGCCTTTGCATAGTCAATAAAACACAGGTAAACATCCTTCTGGTATTCTCTGCTTTCAGCCAGGATCCATCTGACATCAGCAATGATATCCCTGGTTCCATGTCTTCTTCTGAAACTGGCCTGAATTTCTGGCAGTTCCCTGTCAATATACTGCTGCAGCCGTTTTTGAATGATCTTCAGGAAAATTTTGCTTGCGTGTGATATTCATGATATTGTTCTATAACTTCCACATTCAGTTGGATCACCTTTCTTGGGAATAGGCATAAATATGGATCTCTTCCAGTCAGTTGGCCAGGAAGCTGTCTTCCATATTTCTTGGCACAGACAAATGAGCACCTCCAGTGCTGCACCTGTTTGCTGAAACATCTCAATTGATATTCCATCAATTCCTGGAGCCTTGTTTTTCTCCAATGCCTTCAGAGCAGCTTGGACTTCTTCCTTCAGTACCATCAGTTCCTGATCATATGCCACCTCTTGAAATGGTTGAACATCGACTAATTCTTTTTGGTGTAATAACTGTGTATCCCTTCCATCTTCTTTTGATGTTTCCTGCGTCATTTAATATTTTCCCCATGGAATCCTTCACTATTGCAACTCGAGGCTTGAATTTTTTCTTCAGTTCTTTCAGCTTGAGAAACAGAAACGCCGCATGTCCCTCCCTCTTGGTTTTCCATCTCCGGCTCTGGTACCCCTAGCAACCGGAAAGCACTGGTACCAGCTGCTGTCGAGTTGATTCTGGTTCACAGTGACCCCACGTGTCTCAGAGGAGAACTGCCCCCCAGAGGGGTCTTCATGACTGATTTTTCAGGAGGAGATCACCCGGTCTTTCTTCTGAGGTGCTTCTGGGTGGATTCAAACCGCTAACCTTTTGGTTAATAGCTGAGCCCTGAATAGTCTGTGCACCCAGGAGAGTACCAATAAAGAAATACTAACTGTGGTTATAATTTTTTATGGTGACTTTGTATTAACGAGACTGTGGAAGTAAAACGTAAAGCATCTTTGCAAGAAATCAGTGGTTAGGTTCTCTGCAGAAAACGCCCACCAGCTTGGTGAGAACTACTGACTCATGCCAAAGGAAGGCAAAGAAACACATCCTTGTGACTTTAACTACAAGATCCCTCCAGTCCGAAGCCACTCCACAAAGCTCCGTCTTGATGAATAGAGAATGCCTGAATAACCCAGTATATTCTGCTAGGTCCATGTATAGACTCGTGGCCCCCAAAGCACACACAGACGACATGTCCCAGGTCTAGCAGCATCTTCAATAACCAAACAATGTGACTAGAGCTTTCAACGGGTTTATCACTTGTCAGTTCAGGCAGACACTTGCTGAGCTGATGGAGAGAGTCGACCCACGATGTGACATGTAAACATTACCACGTTTCTGATTAGAAAATGACTTAAGCCTTTCAGTCTCAGAGGCTATCTTAATTCATCTGGTTGATGATGCACAATTTTCAGTTATTCAATCCCTGCCTCTAAACTTCTGTCATTTCAGCATTTTTTGAATTTAACGAAATGAGTACCAACAGGTGCCATGCAGCTATACCACCCTGCCCTGGAATTTCTCATGCAATAGTAAGTGAACTCTTGGACAAAAGCTTTGGGTTCAAGCTTTGGTAAGATATCTTGAGCTAGCTTATGCACAAAAGGGGTTCGGGAGGGGTTTTGACTTAATGGAAACCTGAAAAGTTCAGAGCTTCAAGCTTGATTAGATGCAGGGGTTGACATTCAAATTGTATTAGAAATGAATAACTTTTCATCACTTTTCTCTGTGTTCAGACTGGTTTTGCCCATATAGTGATAACCTAGGCACGAGCTACTCCAGGTCTATATCCTATTAGTCTGTTGATCCCGGCACAAAGAATCTTGTCCATTGGATAGACTTATTGGGGAACCAGTCATCATGGCAAGGTGAATGGAAAAAACAACCGGATAAGCTTGAGTCATGGGTGTTACACCTAGAGTCAGAGAGCAATGTCTGAATGCCCTGTCTGAATGAGGCAAGGGGCAGTTACTTAAAAGACACCTTGATAGGTTCTGTTCTCTGGAGATGTAAGAATAAGTTCTAGGCAGGCAATGAAACACACAAACACATTTTAGCAGAAGAAATAGGCATGTGCAAATACAATTGGCCACAAAATATATATATACATACACATACGTATGTATACATATGTATTCATATATGTATTTGTTTGTGTGTGTATATATATACACATACACATATATGTAACCCGTTGCCATCTTGCCAATTCTGACTCATAGTAACCCTATAGGACAGAGTAGAACTGCCCTGTAAGATTTCCAAGGAGGGGCTAGTGGATTCGAACTACGGACGGTTTGATTAGCAGCTGTGCTCTTAACCAGGGCTACATATACAAGCTATAGATATATGACAGTCTGTTTCTGTAAAGATTAAACCCAAACCAAACCCACTGCCATCGAGTCAATTCCAACTCATAGTGAGCCTTGGAAACCTATGAGGCAGTTCTACTCTGTCCTATAGGGTCACTATGAGTCTGCATTGACTTGACAGTAATGGATATAGATATAGAGAGGAGTCCTGGTGGTGCAGTGGTTAAGTGCTCTTCTGCTAACTGCAAAGTTAGTGGTTTGAACCCACCAGCTGCTTTGCAGGCGAAAGATGTGGCAGTCTGCTTCCATAAAGATTATAGCCTTGGACACCCTATGGGGCAGTTCTACTTCGCCCTATAGGGTCACTATAAGTCAAAATTGACTTAAAGGCAATGGGTTTGACTTTTAAAGAGGAGGGACAGAAAAACTGACCATGAAAAGTATCGAGAAGATGGTACCGGCAGTGGATTTTGAAGAGTAAAAAGAGTTTACCCCGGAGTAGTCTAGGCAAAAAGAAAGTACATGCCAAGTTAATTTATTACATCATGTCTAACAACAGTACCATGGGGAAGGTGTTATTATTATCTCCACTTCACCAGGGCCACCGTGTACTACTGGGCAGAGTGGGCTCACACGCTGTAGTGGCTCCATTCATGAAGGCTGCGAGCCCAATAGCGCCCCCTACGTGTGTACTGCGCACCTGGCCAGCTTTGCAAGGTGGTCCAGCATTAACCATTGTCCCAGAGAGACAAGGGCAGGTACCAAGCTGCAGAAGTAGGCAGAACCTTGATCTCGAAGGGCCTTCCCACACTGCTAAGAAACCCAGACAGCACTGGTTAATGTTCCCACGAAACACGCCATTTTATTTCCCAATTTTGTGTAGCAGAGAAGGATTTAAAATGGATTCCACCACGCAATTCACTTCTTTCCGACTCACAGGATAAAAGCCACCCACAAACAGCAGACCAGGCATTACCGGGCCAGGTGAGCAGCTGCATTTTAAATAAATGGGTTTTCCAAGTGTCATATCTGGGTGGGAGATGAAGCCAGAAAGGAAAACGTCCCTAGAGAAGCCAAGCTCAGCCAATCCAGGTTTTCAGCTCTTAAGGCTCCTCGGGAGTTTTCCACGACAGAGGCGATAAAGTTCTGTTAGAGAGTAAATTGGTTGGGACACGAAGCTCCTTATAGATTATAACCTCTTTCCTTGCCAATTACAAACTTGGCAATCGTTTGTTTATTTACTTGATGGCCTGCTACATTAAATGGCATCACATATTTATAATGCACCAAGATAAAGCTGTAACATTCAAAATCACTAACCCCATCTGTCCCTCCTTAACCTGGCCCAACACTCTAAAGCACTTTTGAAGATAATTCAAAAGAACAGGGTTAAAAAAGGAAAGAAAGAAAAAAGAAAAGTTTAAAACTTTCTCCTGCATCGCCTCAGGGAAAGTTTCCCTGTTGTGTGTGTGTGAGTGATAAGGTCTAGCCCCTTAAATTCATTCTGAGTGAGGACTGTTTCCTAAATTCTTTATCTGGAAACTCTGTGGCATAGTCCCAGGTGGCAGGCTCTGCTGGATCCACCAGTCCTCACTGAAGCACACAGACTTCTGTACAAGTAACAAAACTAATCCCGAATATAGATGGTTCTCCAATGACCTCGCTATACTTCCTGCTTCTGATCACCTCACCAGCTTCAAGGCTTGTCTATCATCCCTAAGAAGGCTCCTCCACATCTAGGTTGCTCGGCTTCACTCTGGCTCCACTCTTTCTGTTGTAAGCTGCCATTAAGTCAACCCTCAACTCATGTTGTTGTTGTTGTTGTTGTTAAGTGCCCCCAAGTCAGTCCCGACGCATAGCCACCCTATGCACAACAGAACGAAACATTGCCCGGTCCTGAGCCATCACCACAATCCTCATTATGCTTGAGCTCATTGCCACAGCCACTGTGTCAATCCACCTTGTTGAGGGTCTTCCTCTTTTCCGCTGACCCTGTACTCTGCCAAGCATGATATCCTTCTCCAGGGACTGATCCCTCCTGACAACACGTCCAAAGTGTATAAGACGCAGTCTCGCCATCCTTGCCTCTAAGGAGCATTCTGGCTGCACTTCTTCTAAGACAGATTCGTTCGTTCTTTTGGCAGTCCATGGTATATTCAATATTCTTCACCAACACCACAATTCAAAGGCATCAACTCTTCTTCCGTCTTCCTTATTCATTGTCCTGCTTTCACATGCATATGATGTGATTGAAAACACTATGGTTTGGGTCAGGTGCACCTTAGTCTTCAAGGTCACATCTTTGCTCTTCGATGCTTTGAAGAGGTCCTTTGCAGCAGATTTGCCCAATGCAATACTTCTTTTGATTTCTTGACTGCTGCTTCCACAGCTGTTGACTGTGGATCCAAGTAAAATGAAATCTTTGACAACTTCAATCTTTTCTCCGTTTATCATGATGTTGCTCATTGATCCAGTTGTGAGGATTTTTGTTTTCTTTATGTTGAGGTGCAATCCATACTGAAGGCTGTGGTCTTTGATCTTCATTAGTAAGTGCTTCAAGTCCTCTTCACATTCGGCAAGCAAGGTTGTGTCTTCTGCATAACGCAGGTTGTTAATGAGTCTTCCTCCAATCCTGATGCCCCGTCCTTCTTCATATAGTCCAGCTTCTTGGATTATTTGTTCAGCATACAGATTGAATAGGTATGGTGAAAGAATACAACCCTGATGCACACCTTTCCTGACTTTAATCCAATCAGTATCCCCTTGTTCTGTCTGAACAATTGCCTCTTGATCTAGGTAAAGGTTCCTCACGAGCACAAGTAAATGTCCTGGAATTCCCATTCTTCGCAATGTTATCCATAGTTTGTTATGATCCACACAGTCAAATGCCTTTGCATAGTCAATAAAACACAGGTAAACATCCTTCTGGTATTCTCTGCTTTCAGCCAGGATCCATCTGACATCAGCAATGATATCCCTGGTTCCATGTCTTCTTCTGAAACCGGTCTGAATTTCCGGCGGTTCCCTCTCAATATACTGCTGCAGCCGTTTTTGAATGATCTTCAGCAAAATTTTGTTTACGTGTGATATTAATGATAAACACCAAAAACCGATATTAATGATATTGTTCTATGATTTCCACATTCAGTTGGATCACCTTTCTTGGGAATACACATAAATATGGAACTCTTCCAGTCAGTTGGCCAGGAAGCTGTCTTCCATATTTCTTGGCATAGACGAGTGAGCACCTCCTGCACTGCATCCGTTTGCTGAAACATCTCAATTGATATTCCAACAATTTCTGGAGCCTTGTTTTTCTCCAATGCCTTCAGAGCAGCTTGGACTTCTTCCTTCAGTACCATCGGCTCCTGATCATATGCCACCTCTTGAACTGGTTGAACATCGACTACTTCTTTTTGGTATGATGACTCTGTGTATTCCTTCCATCTTCTTTAGATACTTCCTGCATCATTTAGTATTTTCCCCATGGAATCCTTCAGCGTTGCAACTCAAGGCTTGAACTTTTTCTTCAGTTCTTTCAGCTTGAGAAATGCTGAGTATGTTCTTATCTTTTGCTTTTCCATCTCCAGCAATTTTACACATGTCATTATAATACTTTACTTCGTCTTCTCCAGAGGCTCTTTGAAATCTTCTGTTCAGTTCTTTTGCTTCATCAATTCTTCCTTTTATTTTAGCTGCTCGACATTCGAGAGTAAGTTTCAGAGTCTCCTCTGACATCTATCTTGGTCTTTTCTTTCTTTCCTGTCTTTTCAATGACCTCTTGCTTTCTCCATGGATGATGTCCTTGATGTCATTCCACAACTCGTCTGGTCTTTGGTCACGAGTGTTCAAATCTATTCTTCAGATGGTCTCTAAATTCATGTGGGATATACTCAAGGTCATATTTTGGCTCTAGTGGACTTGCTCTGATTTTCTTCAGTTTCAGCTTGAACTTGCATAGGAGCAATTGATGGTCTGTTCACATTTGGCCCCTGGCCTTGTCCTGACTGATGATATTGAGCTTTTCCATTGTCTCTTCCCACAGATGTAGTCAATTTGATTTCTGTGTGTTCCATCTGGCAAGGTTCATGTGTATAGTTGCCGTTTATGTTGGTGAAAGAAGGTATCTGCAATGAAGAAGTCGTTGGTCTTGCAAAATTCTATCATTCGATCTCCAGCATTGTTTCTATCACCAAGGCCATATTTTCCAACTACTGATTCTTCTTTGTGTCCAACTTTCATATTCCAATCGCCGGTAATTATCAACGCATCTTGATTGCATGTTCAATCAAGTTCAGACTGCAGCAGCTGATAAAAACCTTCTATTTCTTTATCTTTGTTTTTAGTGGTTGGTGCGTATATTTGAATAATAGTCGTATTAACTGGTCTTCTTTGTAGGCGTATGGATATCACTGATAGCGTTGTACTTCAGGATACATCTTGAAATGTTCTTTTTGACGATGAATGCAACACCATTCCTCTTCGAGTTGTCATTCCCAGCGTAGTAGACTATATGATTGTCCAATTCAAAATGGCCAATACCAGTCCATTTCAGCTCACTAATGCCTAGGATATCGATGTTTATGTGTTCCATTTCATTTTTGATGATTTCTAATTTTCCTAGATTCATACTTCGTACATTCCAGGTTCTGATTATTAATGGATGTTTGCAGCTGTTTCTTCTCATTTTGGGTCGTACTATATCAGCAAATGAAGGTCCCGAAAACTTTACTCCAACCACGTCATTAAGGCCAACTCTACTTTGAGGAGGCAGCTCTTCCCCAGTCATCTTTTGAGTGCCTTCCAACCTGGGGGCTCATCTCCCAGCACTATATCAGACAGTGTTCTGCTGCTATTCATAAGGTTTTCACTGGCTAATGCTTTTCAGAAGTAGACTGCTGGGTCCTTCTTTCTAGTCTGTCTTAGTCTGGAAGCTCAGCTGCAACCTGTCCTCCATGGGTGACCCTGCTGGTATCTGAATATCGGTGGCATAGCTTTCAGCATCACAGCAACACACAAGCCCCCACAGTGTGAGAAACTAATAGACCCATGGCAATCCCATAAAATGCTGCCCACTCCTGCACCATCCCCATGATTGATTGTGGATCAAACCATTGTGATCCATAGGATTTTCATCGGCCAATTTTTGGTAAGTAGATCACCAGGCTTTTCTTCCTAGTCTGGAAGCTTCGAGGAAAGCTGCCCAGCATCATAGCAACACAAAAGCCTCCCCTGACAGACAGATGGGTGGTAGCTGTGCGTGCAGTGCATTAACTGGGAATCAAACCTGAGTCTCCCGCAAGGAAGGCAAGAATTCTACCCCTGGACCACCAGTGCCCCGTCTTTACTCTTAGTTTCCACAGTTCTAGTTTCCTTTGAGGGACCTTAATTGGATTGTCACCAGCATCTCAAATACAACATCTCAAAGATGTAAGACACGTTACTCTAAAAGAATAATTGCTACCATCTAGCCCTGGTGGCACAATGTTTAAGCACTAGGCTGCTAACCAAAAAGTCAAAGTCAGTAGCTCGAACCCACCATCCTTAAGAGAATGACTTAGCTATCTGCTCCCATAAAGATTACAGCCTAGAAAATCCTCTGGGGCAGTTCCACTCTGTCTTATAAGGTTTTATGGTTTAGGATCAACTCTATGGCACCGAACGACAACAATGAGCCACACGAGAACAAAGAAAACCTAGACATAGTTTCCTGATTACAATGTTTGAGGGTCTGGATCCAGCCATACATGAAACAAATTATCTTTTCTTGCTGGAACTGCTTGGAATCAGCCTTCTTTCATTTGCAACTGGGAGTACCCCCAAAATGCATAAGCTAGAACAGCACTATCCTATATGTAGCCATTAACACATGAGGCTCCTGAGTACAGGTAGTCCCCGACTTACAACAGGGTTCTGTTCTGACGACTCCATCATAAGTGGGTTCTGAGGTAAGTCAAATACCTATTTTTTTTTTTAGCTTTCATTATTATTGCCTTTTATTATCAGTATCTTTATAAATCTGATCTTTATTTGTCTTTGAGGGTTGGAAACATTACATATAATCCTACAGATATATTTTAATACATGTATACATACGTATTAGTAATGATAATATGCACACACAAAAAACGAAAGTCTCAAGTTCGGTTAATCATAACTGGAATACGTCGTAAATCAGGGACTACCTGTACTTGGAATGTGGCTAATACACACTGAAGAAAGCTGGGGAATATGCACATCCGATTCCAAAGATTTAGTATGGAAATGGTATGTAAAATACCTCACTAATTTTTTATATTGACAACATGCTGAAATGATAATACTTGGGATATACTGGGCTAGAGGAAACATACTATTAAATTAATTTCACTTTTTTTTTTTTTTTTTTTACTTTTTTGTTTTAATGTGACTGCTAAAAATCAGGGGCAATGGTGGCTCAGTGGTAGAATTCCTGCCTTCCATGCAGGAGACCCAGGTTGAATTCCCGGGTGCGGCCACCATTCTTCTGTCGGTGGAGGCTTGTGTGTTGCTATGATGTTGAACAGGTTTCGGCAGAGCTTTCAGCTTAAGACAGACTAGGAATAAAGGCCTGGTGATCTACTTTTGAAAAACAGCCAATGAAAACTCCATGGATTACAACAGCCCGATCCACAACTGCATGGGGATGGCTCAGGACAGGGCATCTTTTTGTTCCCTTGTGCTTGGGGTCACTGTGAGTTGAGGACCGACTCGATGGAAGCTAAAAACAACAACAACTAGAACAATTAAAATTGTACATGTGGTTTGAATTCTATTCCACTGGACAGAGCTGTGATAGATGAAAATTTGGGTTTTGAGAAATGAAGAAAATTAAATTAGAGTGATGTAGTTCCCGAGTCACAGGGCTCAGATTTGAGCCCTAGCCTGTCTGTCTCAAAACCCATCCTATTGTTGCGGTGGTTGCTCCTCCCCAGACCCCACTATTAGGTGAATCTCCTCTTGGAACACTATGCCATCTCTCAAAGGGTGTGTGGCATATTTCAGACAGTAGGTTGCCTGCATTTCATTTCACGTTGAGCACAGGTGGCTGTACCATCTGCCAACTCACAAAACTGCCATGTGATTCACCTTAAAAGGGCCCCCTTAGAACTGGGATCCATCTGGCCAGTAGCCCCAGGCCATTCCATCTCCAGCTTCCCCTTGCCTTTGGGCTATGTACCAGCCAGCATTCTGATCTGGCAGGCGAGCTCCCTGCCTCAGAGATATTTGCCGCACTATCTCCAGAGCTGAGCAAGCTTAGAGGGAATCAAACCCACACGTAAGGTCCCCACGAACTGTTCCCCTGAAACCCACAACACTATAATTACCATAAACCCTTCAGCACCACTGACTCTGAGAGGTAAAAGAAATTAAATCAATGGGCATAGATCGAATCAGGAGCAATCTTATGGGAAATTCATGTAAATGCACAATCTTACATTGGAAATGAGTTTTAAGATTAATACCCTTCACAAATGGAAAAGTATAAAGAAGTATGTCGGAGAATATGCGGCTGCGACAATAGGTCAGCCCTTCTTTTACGAGCTGCTAGCTATATTGTAGGAAGAACTCATGGAGCTTAACGCTCTCCATATTAAAAAAAAAACTGCAATGCAAATTCTTCAAGAGAATAACAAGTGATGCATGCTTGAAATTTATTTTTAAATCAAGAACAAAATGAAACCCTTTAATTAATCTCAGAGAATTTAGCTTGTTCCCTTTCAGATCTGTCTTTCGCACAGTTAGATGCTTAAAATAATTGCATCCGCTTGTATGAAAATGCAGCAGTAATTCAATGGGTTTTATACTTGGGCAACCTTTTAAAAACAGGCCTTAAAACCTTCATCTGTTGAACCGATTTACCAGCTTTCAATAAAGCATCTTTAAGATACTTTCTGTTACATTTATATGACATAAGCTATATTATTTTAATAATCTGTGCTTGAGATATATGGTGACGAGGGAATTATCACTCACCTGGGGAGATGGTGTAATTAGAAAAAAAGCACAGTCAGGGAATAAAAATGATTAAAAAAAAAAACTTGTGAAATTAACCAGCCACTGCACTAGGATGCTAAGATGTTGGCTTAAGTTGCTCGCGAAGCATTGGAGTAGGAAGCAAAGAAGAGAGAAACCAAGCAAACATATTGTGCCAGAAATAATTACAATTTCTTACTGTCATTTCTCAAGGCTCAGGAGGGGCAGAGATGCACAGCCAACCAGGACAGATAAATGAACTCTGTCCTCACAGCCAGACAAGGGAGCTGCCTGAGTTGAGCTAATGTGCTGGGGCAAGAAGAGGAGAGCAGGTGTAATTATCCTAATGATTTATTGAATGTTTGATTAATTAGAAATTAAGTGAATGCAGAGTGGCAGAATTATCATAGCAAAACACTCAGATGTTGCCTTAAGAGGTGTTCTATTTCCCTTCAGTAAAGCAACTAAGAGCATCTTAAATTATTGGGAAAAAATATTGGTACTGAATTGTCTGATACGGTTGCAGAAGGAGCATGGTGAAAACATCTTAAGAGACCCTCACTGTGGAAATGGATGGCATGTCTGGTTACCTCCATAAACAAGTGCCTCCTTTGCCATGAGACCAGAAGAACTGGATGGTGCCAAGCTACCATTACTGAACACTTTGATCAAAGATGCTATAGAAGAATTCTGATCAAAAGGGGGAAAGAATACAGAACAGAATTTCAAGTTCTCAATGTAATCTAGACTTTCTGACGTTATGGGAGGCTGGATGAATCCCCAAAAGTATTGCCTTGAGATAATCTTTAAACCTTAAATCAAAACTATCCCTGGAATCTTTTTGAACCAAAAAATAGTTTATCTTAATAAGTATGCCTGCCTTGAGCATTGTGCTCTTTTACAGAATTATCTATGTGAGATCAAATTAACAACAGCAACTCGAAAAGTTAGAGGAACAGCTGTGGAGTCAACTTCAACTCATGATCATTGGTATGTCTGAGTTTATTTTTGGACTATTGAAATCAATTCATCTCATTGAAGGTTTCCCTCATTTTCATGGACCCTTTATTTTACCAAACATGATGTCCTTTTCCAGTAATTGGTCTTTCCTGATGACATGTCCAAAATAAATGAGTTGAAGTCTTGCCACCCTCCCTTCTAAGGAACATTCTGGTTATTTGTGATCCATGCGCTTTCACTGAGGAATTTTCTGAAGTAGACCGCCAAGCCTTTCTTCCTTGCCTCTCAATCTGTGTATATTAGAAAGGGTCACCTTAGGGAGGGGAGCAGGGATTGATGAGAGGGGCTCTGACTGGAGCTCTACCTCCACTTGCCCCCCCACCAGGTGTCTGTAGGCAGCAAAAAAATGTGAAAATTCACTAAGGATAATCATACTATCAAGGAACCCTTGGGGTGCAATGGTTAGTACTTGGTTGTTAACCAAAAGGTCAGCAGCTCCACAGGAGAAAAGACCTGGTGAATCTACTCTCATAAAAATTTTAGCCTAGGAAACCCTAGGGGGTAGTTCTACTCTGTCCCACAGGGTCGCTGAGTCCAAATCAATGGCACTCAACAATAACTATCGTATTATCAACATAAGAGAGAATCAAAAGCAGGGATGGGAAGGGGCTTTCCTTCTGGAACAAGGGTTTTGAGATAGCAGCTCAAACATCTTCAGAGGTTCAGAATGACTCATTTCGAGATCTTACTTATCAGTGCATGAGGTGTCTTCCATCTGCACTGTTGACCCATCTGCATTCTCTTCCCCTGCTTCCTCTCAGTCCCCTGCTCTCAGAGCAGCACAGCTGAGAGGTACAAGTTTAATGTTGCCCCTGCAGTTCCTTGAGCTTGGGGGGAGGAAAAGGCTGGTGCAAATTGAATACATAAATAAGAATTTAATAATCTTTCTTATTTGGTCTCCTACATCACCACTGAAGCTGCAGAATCTGGAATTAAAAATGTGCTTTGGGCAGAAATGGGGAAGGACAGCCTCACACGTGCCTTGTGGGTTTGTGAATGTGCAGGGCCAGTGTGGGGAGGGGAGTGCACCAAAGTGAGCCTGAAAATGCCCATGCCCTTTGACCTCTAGTTCTTCTAGGGAGTAGCTCTAAGGAAATCTTGGGTGTTCCCGTAGATGTATGTGTAAGGATGTTCACTGCAGTGGTGTTTATAACAGCAACACAGAACAAAAATGTAAAGCCATCCAGATGCTCAACAGCGTTTTCCCAAGTGTAGTTTAAGGAAAAGGAGCCTTGGTGGCACAACACTAAGCACTTAGCTACTAACCAAAAGGTGGTTCAAACCTCCCAGCAGCACCAAGGGAGAAAGACCTGGCAATCTGCTCCCATAAAGATTACAGCCCAAAAAGGCCTATGGGGAAGTTCTACCCTGTCACATGGGGTCGCTGTGAGTCGGAAGAGGCTGGACAGCACCTAGTAAGTTTAAGGAAAATGGCTGCAGGGGCTATTAACACGTGATTTTAGTTGTAACAGACTGTGACTCATGGCAGTTCCACGTGTGCCAGGGTAGAACTGCTCCACGGGGTTTTCAAGGCTGTGACCTTTGGGAAGCAGATTGTCAGGTCTGTCCTCCAAGGTGCTTCTGGGTGGGTTCGAACCATCAACCTTTTGGCTACTAGTCAAGTGCTTAACCGTCTGCGCCACCCAGGGTCTCCACATGTGAATAAGAGGCTTGGGGAGGGAATAGTCTTTTCCCTTTTTTCCAGAAACAATGTTTATAACATTTAAACAAAGACTTCAACTCATGAATGTGTAATGTATATGACCAAACGGGGTAAAGAAAATGAAAATCGCCTTGGATTTATTCTCAAAGCACAGATTAAGGCTCCCAAATTCTGGAGGAAGAGAGTTTAGGAAAAGCTGGTGTAGACCTGGCTCAAAACCTGTTTCTAAGACCACACGACATGTTAACAAAATAGTACGCACACTACAACGCCAATTTTGTAAACAGAAATTATGTCTGTGTAAACAGTTATATGGGATAGAAGTGTCTGTGTGTGTGTAACCGCAAAGATATTTTACCAAATGTTAACAGTGGCTATCCCTAGGTTGAAGGATAATTAGAGGTGATGGTTTTTTACTCTCCTCTGGGATTTTTTTTTTTCTTTTTGTAATCTGTCAGTGAAAATAACACCCATTTGTAATGTTTAAAGTTTCTGTGTTCTATGACTATACAAGTTGGATAAGCATCTAGCATTTTATTACAGCAAGAGTACTGTCTGGAGAACGTGAAGGAGGTGGATGCCTATGCCAGGGAACTGTAGTTGCCTGCTATTACAGTTACCTTGTGGTGGTGGTTGTTGTTGTTGGGTGCTGTTGAGTTGATTCCAATTCAAAGTGATCCTATAGGACTGAGTTGAAGCGCCCCATAAGGCTTCCAAGATTGTAATCTTTATGAGAGCAGACTACCGGGTCTTTTCTCCCTCAGAGCACCTGGTGGGTTTAAACCACGGACTTTTTGCTTAGCTGTCAAGTGCTTAACCACTGCACCACCGGAGCTCCTTACAGTTACCCTAAGCAGGTCAAATTCCTGTTATTCCAAAGAACACGTCAACTCTGGCCATACGCCTAGTAACACTGGAACTCTACCACCCGTTCTATTAAAAAGACAAAAAAACAAAAACCTGCATCTGCAGCCATTACAACTCAGCCAATTAAAGAAATCTCAAAAGTGTAACGGTGTTGCCCTTCAGAAAGACCAGTGCTGGCAAGACCAGAAAGGAGTACAACTCTATTAGACCAGTAGCAGGGCCCAGCATCTAGAAATAGGTAAATCTGTTTTGTCCCCATGCTCAGGAAAGATACAATTAACAGGGCTGCAAAGAAAGCGATACCGCCTCATTCCCAGCCATCAGGCTGTCCTGCAGGGGCCCCCATCCAAAGCTAGGAGGGGAGCTTACTAATTATCATGCCAAATTAAGCCTTGATTATTCCCCAAGAGACACCTGTTAATTGGGCTGCTACATTACATAACAGTTCTGCTCATTAATAATTGAACTGCAACGACTTGATTTTCTCCTTGCAAATGTGATTTATTTTTCACGCCCCTTGTTTCATGCTGCCACCATCTTCAAAACTGGGCTGCAGGAGCCTGGGCTGGTGCGAATCCAAGGAGAGGTATTTAAATCTTACCTACTCACAAAAGAAGCAAAAAGACATTCAGCATTAACACCGGAAACAACAATGACTCTATAAAGTCGCCATTAGTGCTAAGCGCCTGGCACAGTGGTTAAGCACTCGGCTGCTAACTGAAAAGCTGGTGGTTCGAACCCACCGGCAGCTCTGTGGGAGAAAGACCTGGAAATCTGCTTTCGAAAAGATTACAGCCCTGGACACTCTATGGGACAGTTCTGCTCTGAGTTGGGGTTTCTTAGAGTAAAAGGTGGTTAACGATGCATATATAACTCAAAATTTAATCTCCATCTATTATTTCTCATTCATATATTTATTCGTTTATAATACTGAGTAGCTACAATGTGAGAAAGCATGTAGAACAGAAAACACAATGCTCAATATCTTTTTTCAGTTACCATCAAATCGATTCCAACTCATGGAAACCCCATGTGTGTCACAGTACAACTGTGCTCCATAGGGTTTACAATGGTGGAATTTTCAGAAGTAGATCACCGCGCCTTTCTTCTGAGGTACCTCTGCGTGGACTTGAACCTCCAACCTTTCTATTAGCAGCTGAGCACTTCACCATTTGCACCATGCGGGCATACCAAAACCCATTGCTGTAGAGTAGATCCCAACTCACAGCGACCGTGTAGGACAGAGCGGAACTGCCCCATAGGGTTTCCAAGCCAGTAAATCTTTAGGGAAGCAGACTGCCACATCTGTCTCCCAAGAAGCGGCTGTTGAATTCAAACTGCCAAACTTTCAGTTAGCAGCTGAGCACTTAACCACTCTGCCACCAGGGCTCATGCAGACTCACACACATAGGAGGGACAAAATGGACAAAATATAGGCTTCCCTGTCTTTTTTGGGTCTTAGAAAACGACACCACTCCTCACAGCAGAAATCCAAGAGTAATTCTGAATGCCTTACCTTCCCCCATTCCCACACAGCCAATTCATGACCAAGTCCTTTTTACTCAACCTGCAAAACCTATTCCTGGTGGGCCTTCTCTTGCCCCAATTCTATGTGCACTATCTCAGCCTACCACTCAAAATTCCATAATCCATTCTCTACCCAAAAGTAAAACCGATCCTTTTATAATATAATTTGGCTCATACCACCCACAGAGCAAAATGCTCGGAAGCTTCCTGGTGTATTCAGCGTACAATCTAAGCCCTTCACCATGGCTTATTAAGTCTTATAAGACATGACCCACTACCTACCTCCCCAGCTTAATCTTATCCATCCCTCCCTTCCACATTAAATTTCAGCCAGGGTCACCCAGTTTCTTGGCCACACCAAGCTTCAGGCTTTTGCATTTGTTGTCTGCTCTGCTGAGGGACTCAATCGCGTCCTCTACACACTTTTTACACAGCTCATTCTTGCTTATCTTGGAAGCTCAAATGTCTTCTCCTCAAAGAGGCCCTCTCTGACCACCCGAACTAAGCATGGCTTCCTCTCTGACCTTATCCATCTCTCACAAATTTTCTCCTTTAGTGACTTGTTGTTGTTGTTGTTAGCTGCCGTCGAGTTGGTTCCCACTCATAGCCACCCTATGCACAACAGAACGAAACACTGCCCAGTCCTGTGCCATCCTTACAATCGTTGTTATGCTTGAGCTCATTGTTGCAGCCACTGTGTCAATCCACCTTCTTGAGGGTCTTCCTCTTTTCCGCTGACCCTGTACTCTGCCAAGCATGATGTCCTTCTCCAGGGACTGATCCCTCCTGACAACATGTCCAAAGTATGTAAGACGCAGTCTCACCATCCTTGCCTCTAAGGAGCATTCTGGCCACACGTCTTCCAAGACAGATTTGTTCATTCTTTTGGCAGTCCACGATCTATTCAATATTCTTCACCAACACCACAATTCAAAAGCGTCAATTCTTCTTCAGTCTTCCTTATTCATCGTCCAGCTTTCACATGCATATGATGCGATTGAAAATACCATGGCTTGGGTCAGGCGCACCTTAGTCTTCAGGGTGACATCTTTGCTCTTCAACACTTTGAAGAGGTCCTTTGCAGCAGATTTACCCAATGCAATGCGTCTTTGGATTTCCTGACTGCTGCTTCCATGGCTGTTGATTATGGATCCAAGTAAAATGAAATCCTTGACAACTTCAATCTTTTCTCCATTTATCATGATGTTGCTCATTGGTCCAGCTGTGCGGATTTTTGTTTTCTTCATGTTGAGGTGCAATCCAAACTGAAGGCTGTGGTCTTTGATCTTCATTAGTAAGTGCTTCAAGTCCTCTTCACTTTCAGCAAGCAAGGTGGTGTCATCTGCATAATGCAGGTTGTTAATGAGTCTTCCTCCAATCCTGATGCCCCGTCCTTCTTCATATAGTCCAGCTTCTCGGATTATTTGCTCAGCATACAGATTGAATAGGTATGGTAAAAGAATACAACCCTGACGCACACCTTTCCTGACTTTAAACCAATCAGTATTCCCTTGTTCTGTCCGAACAATTGCCTAGATCTATGTAAAGGTTCCTCCTGAGCACAATTAAGTGTTCTGGAATTCCCATTCTTCACAATGTTATCCATGATTTGTTATGATCCACACTAATGCCTTTGCATAGTCAATGAAACACAGGTAAACATCCTTCTGGTATTCTCTGCTTTCAGCCAGGATCCATCTGACATCAGCAATGATATCCCTGGTTCCACATTCTCTTCAGAAACCAGCCTGAATTTCTGGCAGTTCCCTGTCGACATACTGCTGCAGCCGTTTTTGAATGATCTTCAGCAAAATTTTGCTTGCATGTGATATTAATGATATTGTTCTATAATTTCCACATTTGGTTGGATCACCTTTCTTGGGAATAGGCATAAATATTTATGCCTACTTAGTGACTTAGCATTATTTATAAATATGTGTTTATTTGTTTATATGTTATTTTTGCCTGATTCTCCCTGAAGACAGTAAGCTCCATGAGGACCAGCATTTCTTCTTTTCTGTTCACTATCATGCCCCTTGGAGACCCTGGTGGTGTAGAGGTTAAGAGTTTGGCTGCTAACCAAAGGTCTGCAGTTTGAATCCCCCAGCACTCCTTGGACACCGTATGGGGCAGTTCTACTCTGTCCTATAGCATTGCTATGAGTTGGAATCGACTTGACAGCAGTGGGTTTGTTTGTTTGTTTTTACCATGCCCCTAAGGAGCCCTGGTGATGCAATGGTTAAATGCTTGGCTGCTAATGGAAAGGTTGGCAGTTCAAACCCACCTAGAGGCTCTGTGGGAGAAAGACCTGGCGATCTGCTTCCGTAATGATTGCTCCTGTTGTTGTTGTTAGGTGCCCCGGAGTCAATTCTGACTCAGAGTAACCTCATGTAACAGAGTAGAACTGCCTGATGGGGTTTTTCTACAACCTAAGAAGCCCTATGGCGCAGTTCTACTCTGTCACATGGGTCACTACGAGTCAGAATTGACTCCAGGGCACCAAACAACATAACAACAACACTATGTTCCTAGCATCTAGCAGAGCATCTGACTTATAACAGATACTCAATAAATGTTTGGTGAATTAATGAATGAATTCGGTATGTTCTCTTCCCATTACCCAGAATGATTTAAAAATAATAATAAACTTTGTATTTTATATTTTAGAACAGTTTATGATTTACAGAAAGACTGTGAAGATAGAGCAGAGAGTTACTATATACCCTGGACCCAAAATCTCCTATTATTAACGTCTTATATTTGTGTGGTATATTTGTCACAATTAATGTGCATATATTGATTCACTATTATTAACTAAAGTCCACAGTTTATGCAGATGACCTTAGTTTTTACCTAATGTCCTTTTTTCTGTTCCAGGGTCCCATCCACGAGACCACATTACATTTAGTCTTCATGTCTCCTCAGGTTCCCCTTAGCTTTGACAGTTTCCCTGGCTTTCCTTGCTTCTTGATGACTTTGACAGTTTAGAGGAGGACTGGCCATGTATTTTTGAAGAATGCCCCTCAATTGAGATTTGTATGGTGTTTTTGTTCATGATTAGACCGGGGTTTTAGGCTTGGGGAGGATGACCACAGAGGAAAAGTGCAATTTTATTACCACCATAATTTATCACTGTTGATGATGACCTTGAACTCTTGGCTGAGGTAATGTTTGTCACATTTCCCCACTGTAGAATTATCTTTCTCTCACTTTCCATATAATTATCTTTATAAGGAAATGTCTATCTATACTCTACAGTAAAGGAGTGAAGAGTTACATCCCACTCATTTGAGGGCAGAGTGCATAAATTATTTGCAATAAGTTGTCCATCTGTAAAAAGCTGAATTGGCAAAAGTTGTGTGATAGATATATTTATAACAACAACAACAACAAGTAGCTGTTGGGGCTACTTACGTACAACCAAACACCTCATGAGATTCGGTTCTTTGGTTTGGAGGTTTAGGGTCATGGTTTCATGGGACATCTCAGTTAATTGGCCTAATAATGTATTTAGTGCTTCTGTTCTACATCCTAGTTCACTGAGTACTGCCTGGGTTCTTAAAAGCTTGCAAGCGGTCCTATGTGGCACAAAAATTGGTCTCCATCTGCCTGGAGCAACAGAGGAAGAAGGAGAAGCAGGAATAGGAGGAAGAGATGAAATATCTGGATAATAGCCTCCATGAACAACTACCTCCTTTGTCATGACACCAGAAGAACTGGACGGTGCTCGGCTACCATTACTGAATATTTTGATCAAAGATTCTATAAAAAATTCCTGATCAAAAGGGGGAAAATACAGAACAGAGTTTCAAATTCACATCAACTCCAGATGTTTTGGAGCCAAGGGGGCTGGATGAACCCCTGAAACTATTGCCCTGAGATAATCTTTAAACATTAAGCCAAAAATATCCCCTGAAGTCTTCCAAAAACCAAACCATAGTTTAGCTTAACTAATAAAAAACGTCTGCCTTGAGCATTATGCTCTTTTAAGAACTATCTATATGTGATCAGAGTGACAACAGCAACTCAAAAGATTAGATGGGAACCTTAGGGAGCAGTGAGTTTATGTTAACGCGGGAGGAACAACTCAGAACATGAGGGTGAGAATGATTGCACAACTCAAAGAATAATCAATGTCACTGAATTGTACACGTAGAAACTGTTGAATTCATGTAGGTTTTGCTGTATGTTTTCTCAATAACAACAACAAAATAAAATTCAAAAAATTATTTGGGATTCTTCTATACATGAATGTGTTCTCCCTCTGTCATTAATTTTTATCAGTAGGGATTTGTGACTATTTCTTTTATACTCTGGGTTATAACCCATTACTTCTTTATTTTGTCCCTCAAATTGTTCAAGATTTGGCCATTCGAGGATCTTTCAGTTGACTCCTGAGTTTCTTTGAAATATTCCATTATTGTATTGTAGCTGTTGTTGTTTTGAGCACTCGCTTACTTTCTGGAACAACAAGATGTTCGCTACCAGGTTCATCTTGTCAATTTCATGTCCCAGTCCTAGAACCAGTCATTTCTCCAAGGAGCCTTTGTTCCTTTTATCAGAAAATGGTATAAGATACCAAGATCTGGGTGTTAGGTGTCCTCACTGCTGTGGGTGTGCCGTTGCTTCTAAACTCTGTCAGTTGACAAAGCAAGGAGATACATGTGTATTCGCTCATCTCTAAATATTTCTATATGTAACCATCTGTGTCTACACTAAGCCAAGCATGGGTCCATACTGATGTACGAACAGCTCTAATCCATTATTACATGGATCAATTCAGCCCTTTCCTCTTGCTTATCTGTAACTCCCCTGTAGTAGTGAGAAACCTTTGCCCAGTATGTTTTGAGTTAACCTCGCTGGCATTGCATCCCCATTAGATGCGTGCCAAAGCATTTGCTATTTTATAAGGACTCTAGAGCCTTCTAACGGTGATTGGACTTGGTCCACCATGTTCATTTCACTGAAACACTTACCATAAAGGTACTGCCAAGAAACTTTAAGACCATGGGGTCTTAGTGCTTCCTCATTACCGACCATCAGGCTGGTTCGTACATCTGGTTGAGGCATTAAAAAAACTCAAGCCTCGCCCCAAGGTCCAGATGAAGGTTAAAAAATAGCTGTGAGGTAGCACCATGCCAAATAAAGAAGCTGGCAAGGATCTTATTAGCAAGAGCTGGTATTTCTTTTTAAAAAATGAAATCCAGAAACAACTAAAGGAGCAAGAAATGGAAGGCAAAACAAACCCAAAAAAATGCAGCCAAGAAAAGATGATGGAAAGCACAAAGAGGTTGAGAAAGGAACAAAACAAAACTAAATGAAGCTGCAGTTCTTGGGAAGGTTCTCAGAGACCAGATGGCAAAAGGAGTGATTTATCCCTTCGCATATTTCTGCAATACTGAATGTTCCAAAATAATATGCGGGTTTGGGATAAATAGAGAGGCAGTTTCCACCTCTCTTCCCTTCCCTTCTCCCTCTTTCTCCCTGTCTCTTTCTCTCTCTCCTTTTGGCTCCAGCCTTGGTGGAGGGGAAGCAGCCATATCACAAAAGTTCTGGTGTGCCTGCTTCCAACAGCCTCCAGATCCTAGGAGGAGTGTAGAAGACCAAGACAGCAGCAACGGCCTCCGGGTTTGCTGTTGTGCCTGCTGCCCCTAGGGAAGCCCTGAGCTCAGTGAGAACGTTTGGGCAGAGATGGCCAGCAAAAGGCTCAGGATGAAAACTATGCCTCAGTGTGTTTGCCTAGGATTGGCTGCAGGGTGATCTCCTAGCTGAGATGTGTCTGCAAGTGGATCTCAGCTGCTGTTCCGCTCTAAGGGGCAACATTGTGCAATGGTGTAGAGCCTGGGCTGCCTGTCTTCAATTCATGGTTTTGTCACTGTTGTGGACTGAATTGTGTCCCCCCTCCCCCGCACCCCAGTCCACAAAATGTATTGAAGTCTTAACCCCCAGTGCCTGTGAGTGTGACCTTGTTTAGAAATAGTTTTTTGATGATGTTTACATGAGGTCATACCGGAGGAGGGTGGGTCCTGATTCTACATGATTTATTGTTGTTGTTTGTTGTTGTTGTTAGTTGCCCTTGAGTTGATTCTGACTCATGGATACATCATGTGTACAGAGTAGAACTGCTCCACAGGGTTTTCAAGGCTGTGAGCTTCTGGAAGCAGATCACCAAGATTTATTTCTCAGGCACTTCCAGTTGGGTGTGAACCACCGAACTTTCAGTTACTAGTCCAGCATTTAACAATTTGCGTCACCCAGAGACACCTCCTATATGACTAGTGTTCTTATAAAAGAAGATAAGACACAGGCAGACGGAGGACGGGTGCCATGTGAAGCTGTAGCTGCAAGCAAAGAAATTTCAGAAGTTACCGAAAACTAGGAGAGAGGCATGATCCCTCTCAGAGCCACCAGAGAATCAACATGGTGACACCTGATCTCAGATTCCAGCCTCCAGAACTCTGAGACAGTGAGTTTCTGTTCTTATAAGCTACCCAGACTGTGGTATATGGCAGCCCTAGGGAACCAGTATGCTGTCAAAAAGTGGGTGTAATAGAGATGGTGGTCAAGAGCTTAGGCTCCAAGTCAGATAGATTTGGATTTGATTGCTGACTTTGCTCCTTGATCTGCATCTTCTTATGTATAAAATTGGTTTTAGAATATCTGCTGTATTAGCTTTTAAAAAAAATTATTCTTGAATAATGATTCTCTCATCACCAGGCTGAGCAGCTTAAATGCATGATCTCATTTATTCCTCACCACAACTTCTTGGGAGCGAGGATGACTGTCTTCCCATTTACGGAGATGGCAAGCTGGTGGTAGACATGGGTGTTATGCAGTCCCCAGGAACCCCTTCACAGCAGAAATGGCATCCCAGCTTCGAGGAGTGGGGGTAATCAGGCAACCAAGGGTGTCAGCTCCCTCAGGGTCAGCCTCAGCTGCAGAGAGCTCCCTTGTTCAAGGTCACATCCTTCCTAGGGCAGCCAGCACCCAATGAATGAGAGAGGTGGGGGATAAAGCTCCACCATTTCAACTCAATGCAGGACAACTCTGATGGAATATTCACTCTAGTGCTCCCCACTGGTTGGCTGGGGCTTTCCCAGGTCAGCATGATAGTCCAACTTCTCTGTATGTCCAATCCTGCTTCCTACTCCTTTCTTTCACAGGTGTGGGTTCCTGACAATAGTCTTGCACCCCAAAGGCCTTCTCAGTGTTTGCTTCCAAAACACCCAACTTGCAACAGCAGTTATGTAACTGGTTCAAGGATATGATTAGTAAATGATAGAGGTCTGGAGCATTAAAAAAAAAAAAACTCACAGGATTTAGTTCCTTGGTTTAGGGATTTATAGTCATGGTTTCATGGGACATCCCAGTTAATTGGCCGAATAATGCATTTAGTGCTTTGGTTCTACCTCCTAATCCACTGCATAGTACCTGGGATCTAAAAGCTTGCAAGTGGTCATCCAAGGCGCAACAGGTGGTTTCTATTTGCCTGGAGCAACAGAGGGACAGAGAGTCAGGAATAGGAGGAGGAAATGGAATGTGTGGCTAATTGCCTCCAGGAAGAACTGCCACCTTTTCCACGAGAATAGAAAAACTGGATGGTGCCCAGCTACCATTACTGAACATTTGGATCAAAGATTCTATTAAAAAATCCTGATCAAAAGGGGTAAAATGTGGAGCAGAATTTCAAGTTCTCATCGAGTCCAGACTTTCTGGAGCCATGGAGGGTGAATGAACCCCTGAAACTATTACCCTGAGATAATCTTTAAACCTTAAACCAAAAATATTCCCTGAAGTCTTCTTAAAACCAACAATAGTTTAGCTGAACTAGTAAAAAAATGTTTTCCTTGAGCATTATGCTCTTTTAAGAACTATCATCTATATGTGATCAAAGTGACAACAGCAACTTGATAGGTTAGACAGGAAACTTAGGGGGCAGAGAGTTGATGTTAATGGAGGGGGGAACAACTCAGAACATGAGGGTGAGAATGGTTGCACAACTTGAAGAGTGTAATCAATGTCACTGAATTGTACATGTAGAAACTATTGAATTGGTATGTGTTTTGCTTTGTATAGTCTCAACAACAACAACCAAATAAATAAAATTAAACAAACAAGCAAAAAAAAAAATACTTATGTGAAGTTCTCATCTCAATGCTAGATGCATCCTAAGTTTCCAACATTGTTAACTATTAACTTTTGATTACTTATTAAAACATTGTATAGAAATTATGGCAAATGTAGTAATGATGAAAATCTGAGTTTCTAGAAGGTCTTGGTCTTACCAGGTAACTCAGCTTCAGGTATTTACTTAGGTTCTTTTACTTATTTATTTTTAAAATAAGTGGGTGATGTCACAACTCATTTCTCATTGCAATAAGCCTTGGGTTCAATTATTGAGAGGAAGGCAGGGAGAGGGTAATATCGAGAAGGAGCTTTTCCAATATTTCCATAACAAACTCTAAAAACGGAGTAAGTATCCCAACTCTACCTGTGGTTACCAAACAGATCACCTTAGGGGACCACCTCTAGAATTGACTGGTTTGTGCAGGACTCTGGGGGTGAGGGAGGGAGAGCACTTCAATGAGAAAGAGGCTTTAAGCTTTTCTTGTCAATCACAAGAGAATGAAAGGATACCCTGAAAACATTTATGACAGCTAGCTCACTCCATGTCCCCAGGCAAATTATGTTTTGACTCAATAACTCAGAACAATTTGTACCTGTCTACCAATTTAACGTTGCCTTCACGCCCAAATTGAAGGACTTGTAGCAGAATAGCTATACTTAGCGCCTGGACCACTTCATTTGGCACCTATATACAGCTGACTATTATCATGAGTCTTCCTTCACTGTGCCTGTGAGTATGTCTTTATGACTTCTTTTCCAACTTGGTCATAAACTCCTTCAGGGCAAGGGCCATGCCTGATGTTTCATTTTACATCCTAAAGCATCAACCCAAATGGCATGTCCATAATTAGAGTGGGGTGGGAGCTGATAGATAAATATCCATGCCAATGAAATACTATTGTCATTGTCTAAGAACTCATTTGTTTGTTATGACATAATGCTTGCTTTGGAGTTTGTTACCCGAGCACCTGACCACTCACTCATGCCATAATATACTGAAATCAATAGGTTTAACATTGCCAAAAGGAGGCCTAGAGGTACAACGGTTAAGCACAAGGCTGCTAACTGAAAGATAGGCGGGTCAAACCTACCCAGCAACTCTGAGGGAGAAAGACCTGGCAATCTGTCCCTGTAGAGGTTACAGCCTTAAAAAACCCCGTGGAGCTGTTCTACTCTGTCACATGGGGTCACTATGAGTTGAAAACTGACTCGACCACACCTGTGATGGTTAAGGTCGTATGTCAACTTGGCTGGGCCATGATTCTCAGTGGTTTGGTAGTGATGTAATGATGTAGTTTGGCAGTTATGCAATGATGTAATTTGGCAGTTCTTTAAGGATGTAGTCATCCTCCATGATGTGATCTGATGTGATCAGCCAATCAGTTATAAGGGGAGTTTCCTTGGGGATGTAGCCTGCATCCAATATATGTACCAACATTCTGTCAAAGCTCACTTGGCTGCTCTGGATCCTACATTTGGCTCATCATCATCTGATCTCTGGTACTTGGGACTTAAGCCAGCAGCCTGCCAATCTTGGGACTCATCTACCTCCATAGCCTGTAAGCCAATGGTCTGCTGTCTTATCTGCTGATCTTGGCTTCATCAGCCCCTGCAGCTACATGAGTCAGGAGAAGCCTCCAGCCTGATGCCTAAACCATGGATTTGGGACTTTCCAGCCTCTACAACTGTGTGAGCCATTTCTTTGAGAATCTCTCTCTCTCTCCGAATATATATATACATATGCTTCACTGGTTTTAAGCTTCTCTAGCTAACCCCACCTAACATAGCACCCAACAACAACAATGTTGACAAAATGGCTTGAATTTTAATTCTAGGCCTCCCCTGAAAAGAAAAGCAACAACAGTCTTGACTCTTTGAGAAAGCTTTACTTTTTGCATTTTCACAGAAAATGTCTGTATATCATGATCATTTGGGGGAATTTTATCTTAAAGTGATTTTAAAAGAAGTAACAGAGGGAGGATGACAAAGGAGAGAAACGCTGGTAATGACGAAGGAGAAGAGAGTGGCAGGCTGTAGCGTCACCAGAGCCGAGGTCCACATTCTGCCAGGCATTCCGAAACAGAATGTTTTAAAGGTTGGCGGGTGACAAGTGCCCAAATGTGCATTTGAAATGGGTCTAAGATGCTGGTAGCAATGGTGATGACGACAGCATGCTAGTTGTGGTTGTCATTCACCTGCCTACTCCAATCCACAAACAGCAATGGAAGTATCAATTTACTGAGTACTTCCTATGTACCAAGATCTATGCTACACTCTCTACAATTCATGTCATTTAATTTTCACAACAGTCATCCCATGCTGCAGAATCTACATAGAATGTTGTGGTTATTGCCATTAGTTGCCCTCAAGTCAGCCCCCAACTCATGTTGACCCCATGCATAATGGCAGGGCATGCTGCCTGGTCCTGTGCCATCCCCATAATTGGTTACAGATTGGTCCATTGTGATTCATAGAATTTTCAATGGCTGATTTTTCAAATAAGATTGCCAGGCCTTTCTTTCTTATCTGTCTTAGTCTGGAAGTTCCACTGAAAACTGTTCAGCATCAGAGCAACACATGAGTCTGCACAGACAGATGAGTAATGGCTATGCATGAGGTGTATTGGCCGGGAATTGAACCCAGGTCTCCCCCATGGAAGGCAAGGATTCTACTGCTGAACCACCGCGGCCCCCATCACAAAGAGTGTGGACACATGCACTGTGCCTCTTTTACAGTGGAGAGAACCAGTGTCTGAAAGATTCCATGTCTCCCCCAAGGTCATATAAACTAGATAATGGCTGAACTTGAATCAGATATTGGGGGTATGTGATCCAAATTCTTCACCATTGCCTAATACTGGGAAAGTCAGTTTGAGGAGGAAGAAAACGGGGCAGAACAAAGATGTGGGATTTGAGAACTGCTTGGAGGATAGCAGGTGGGAGATGCTGAAAATAGCATCCTATAATGTGATTCAAACCAAAGAGGGGTGGGATCACCACATCTGCCTGGTAAGGAACAGATGGAGAAGTGGCATGTTGGACCCTCTGGGCCCCCAGAAAATATTAATTGATGATGATGACTTCAGAAAAGCAAACAAAAATGTGAGGAGACAAAAGAAAGAGTTATGTGCACATGGGAGAAGACAGAGGTGGTCAGGGGAGAGAGGCTGACGGAACTGATTTGGGTTATGGCCACCACAGAAGTGCTTCAGAGGAACTCTCTTACTAAAGCATCTCTAGTTTTTGGTAAAAAAAAGAAAAAAGAAAAAAAAAATCCATTCTGTTCTGTAAAGAAGTTGCACTTGAAAATTAATGAAGGTTTTCCCAATTCTTCATAAGTCTTTAGGGAAAAAGCACTGGAATAAATGTAGGAATGGATTACCACCATACTCTTTGTTTAGATCCTAGTGTTGTATTTGTTTAGCTAATGGTATTTACAGAATGGGAACTCCAGAACACTTAATTGTGCTCATGAGGAACCTTTACATAGATCAAGAGGCAGTTGTTTGGACAGAACAAGGGGATACTGATTGGTTTAAAGTCAGGAAAGGTGTGCGGCAGGGTTGTATTCTTTCACCACGCCTCTTCAATCTGTATGCTGAGCAAATAATATGAGAAGCTGAACTATATGAAGAAGAACGGGGCATCAGGATTGGAGGAAGATTCATTAACAACATGCATTATGCAGATGACACAACCTTGCTTGCTGAAAGTGAAGAGTCAGTATGGATTGCCCCTCAACATAAAGAAAACAAAAATCCTCACAACTGGATCAATGAGCAACATCATGATAAATGGAGAAAAGATTGAAGTTGTCAAGGATTTCATTTTACTTGGATCCACAATCAACAGCTATGGAAGCAGCAGTCAGGAAATCAAAAGACACATTGCACTGGGTAAATCTGCCGCAAAAGACTCTTTAAAGTGTTGAAGAGCAAAGATGTCACCTTGAAGACTAAGGTGCGCCTGACCCAAGCCATGGTATTTTCAATCGCATCATATGCATGTGAAAGCTGGACAATGAATAAGGAAGACCGAAGAAGAATTGACGCCTTTAAATTGTGGTGTTGGTGAAGAATATTGAATATCCCATGGACTGCCAAAAGAACGAACAAATCTGCCTTAGAAGTACAGCCAGAATGCTCCTTAGAGGCAAGGATGGCAAGGCCGCGTCTTACACACTTTAGACATGTTGTCAGGAGGGATCAGTCCCTGGAGGAGGACATCATGCTTGGCAGAGTACAGGGTCAGCGGAAAAGAGGAAGACTCTCAATGAGGTGGATTGACACAGTGGCTGTAACAATGAGCTCAAGCATAACGATTGTAAGGATGGCTCAGGACCGGGCAGTGTTTTGTTCTGTTGTGCATAGGGTCGCTATGAGTTGGAACTGACTCGATGGCACCTAACAACAACAACGACAATGGTATTTACACGAGTCAATGGTCCAACTGGAGTGTCAGGAAAAGCAAAATTTTAAGGGAGTTGGAAAATGTAAGTAGATGTCTGGCTTGTAGTTGTAGCTCCTAATTCATGAGTAACAAACTGCATATTTTATGATCCCCAAAGATCTAAAGTAACTCCAAATCCACAGACAGTGTGGGGTGGGACAAGAGATGATTGTAGTTAGTTCAAGTACTGAGGAATGTAATCAACGGGTTCGATGAATTAAGATGCAGTTGTTGAACACCTACCATGAACCAGTCAATGTATCAACTCTGGTTGGTTCCTTAATAGAAATAAAACTGACATATGGAATATGGTTCTATTCTATACTGATTAGAGCTGATTTTCTAGTATCTGGGGTGGGTTGGATGCCCCTGTAGATTGCTAACATTGGCCATATAGGGACATCTTCCAATACCAAGGTTAGGTCTTCTATTAACCACCAGTTATGGTTTGCCTACTACTTCTTTCCCTTCCTCATATTGACATCACCCTGCTTGTTTTCAGAGGGACCATCCCTAACTCCATTTTTTTTTTAGTTGGGGCTGTTCCTATGCCTTCAGCTCCAGAGGTAAACAATGACCATGTCTTGGTTTTTGAATATATTGCATTCACCCATCATAGAAATTGGATCGGGGATAAGCATTTGATCAAAACTGGTCCAGTGAAAATGAATCGTGGCACTACACAAAGGAAAACAGACTCAAGAAAAAGAGATACTCAATGCTCAGTACCACCTAGTTTCTGGACTCCTCCATTCCTGAAGTCAGTACCACCCGTGTACTTTTCTCATATGAACCAATATATTCCCTTTTATGCTTAAGCTGGGCATAATTCCCAGTCAGTGCACCTCATACACAGCCACTACTTGACTGTCAGCGGAGGCTTGGGTGTTGCTGTGATGTAGGAGAGGTTTCAGAAGAGCCTCCAGACTAAGAGAGACAAAGAAGAAAGGCCTGGTGGTCTACTTCCAAAATTAGCCATTGAAAACCCTAAGAATCAGAAGAGTTCAATCAGAAGAGATCATGGGAATGGTGCAGGACCAGGCAGCATTTTCTTCCTTTGTGTATGGGGTCACCAAGTGTAGGGGATTGATTCAGCAGCAGCTAATGACAACAACATGATTAAGCTAGTTTGAGTTTTTGTCACTTGTACCAAAATATTCCTGACCAATAAATGCCTAATAAAACTTTACCTGACAAGTCCAATGAACAACATCAAGTGTCCTAAATAAAGTGGGTGGAAAAGGCCCCAAGCCCTGCCAAAACGTAAACCTGGTACATCTCTTGCTAGTGGCCATTCAAGACACAATTGTTCTGTATTCACCTTGAACAGCAGAGGAAGGAGATCCAGGACTCAGAGAAGTAAATGGACTGCAGGTTTAATTGCCTCCATAAACTACTACCTCAATTGCCATGAAACCAGAAGAAATACATGGTGCCTGGCTACCATTACCGAACATTTTGATCAAGGACCCAACAGATGGATCCTGATCAAAAGGAGGAAAAGTGTGGAACAGAACTTCATATTCATATGAAAATCAGACTTACTTGATCCATTAAAAACTGGGGGAATCCCCACATCTAATGCCCAGAAATAATTTTTAAACCTTAAACCAAAACTATCCCATGAAGCCATTGGTAAACTAAACACCAGTTTAGCCCAATAAATAAAGAACGTTTGCCTCTAGCAGAGTGCTCTTATGAAGAATTATCTATATGGGTTTAAACTGACGACAGCTAATCCAAAGCAGAGACAAGAACTTTAAGGGGCAGAGGGCTTAAATTAACGGTGAGGAAACAATAAACAATATTGGTAGAAACAGTGAGAATGGTGACACGTGTGAAGTATATAACCAGTGCCATTGAATCGTTCATGTAGAAATTGTGAATGGATGTATGATTGGTTGTGCATATGGCCACCAAAACTAAGTAAAATATAATAAAATAAAACTTGGTGTGCTGCCATGGCTACGGCTATGGTGACCACTACCAAGGTAGCACCCTGAAGCTTCTAGTCAACCCTTGAGTATCTTGATGACATTCCTGCACACATACTTTTTCTCTGCTCCAAGGAAAGCAATGAAGAATCCTTCACTGGCCAAGCAATAGTCTGAAACAACTGAGCTTTCCTTTATGGAAGTTTTAAATGCAGTCGCTTTTGATTTAGCCCAGGATTATAATCGACTAAAGGCTACAGGCGCTTTAAGCTGCTGGCGTTTATTTTGGGAGTTTGGCAAGACAGCAATCTCCATTTCTTCAATGTGTGCTTTAGTAAGACAAAATACTATTTCTCAGTAGAGCAAACCCTTAACGAAAATCAATGTAAATGTTATTATTCTACTTCTCACCTCTTTTTCCCTATAAAACTAAACACTCTAAAACACAGGCACGGTGAACTCCATTTCCAAAGGTTTTTTAAGTTAAGCAATCCAAGGAAGTTACATGAAGAAAAAAAGAAACCACTTTGAGATATAAAAGTGAGGTAGAAATGAAACACAAGCATATTCATATCTGAACAAGACTGAACTGATAGCAGAAGGGAATATAGTACAATATTTGATGAAGAGAAGTAATTATTTATGAATGAGGAAGCTCGATGTTTTCCTAAATTACTCAAATTAAACCTCAAATAAATATTTGAAGTTCTCCATCTAATTCAGCTACAATGAAAAATTGAATCTCATTACCTTTGGATTTACATCGACTCTAATTTCAAAGGTTATATTTATTTCAGAAAGGATGAAAAAGCATTTTTTGCTAAGAGGAAAATGGATTGAAGTTTTAATATAAAACAATACTCGCTGCATGTTATGAAAGAAAGTGCCATTCTAAAACATTTTTTCCAAAGAAAATTTCTAAGAAAAAGCCATGGATATTTCACTTAGTGCACAGATAAAAATTTATAATGTGAAAGTCAATGGTTTAAATAAATAATCATTATGTGTATATATTGGAAACCCTGGTGACATAGTGGTTAAAAGCTACAGCTGCTAACCCCAAAGGTCGGCAGTTGGAATCCATCAGGCGCTCCTTGGAAACCATCATGGGGCAGTTCGACTCTGTCCTATATGGTTGCTATGAGTCGGAATTGACTCGATGACAATGGGTTTGTTTGGTTTTTTTTACAGATATTGTATACCTTTCTTTAAGCTGACCTGTTATATATACTACAGGATATTATTCATTTTACAAAATAACTCCTCACGCTACAAAAAATACTCAGAATAGGACTCCATTTAATACTGAGTTCCCCAGTGTATTGTACCTGAAATTTAATTCAATTTTTACAGTTTTCTAGATGCAACAACTGCCTCAAGCACGGTAAACTTCTTTGTCAGTTTCTATGTACATACAGTTAAAAACCAGATCAGTATGAGTAAGATTGAACACCTCTTGAAAAGCTTATTGTGATGTGGTTATCAAAAGAATAACTAGCTGACCACCATTTTAACCATACCCAATCTTCCTCCCATAAGCTCCATGGTTTCATCTTAAAACCACTAATACTTCAAACAAGGAAAAACAAACAAAATAAGACATTGCAATGAAGACACCAAAGACATGTTATCTATCACTGCAATGAGAAGTAGGGAAGATGATGGTGCCCAGCTACCATTACTGAACATTTTGATCAAGGGCCCAACAGACGGATCCTGGTCAAAAGGAAAAAAAATGTGAAACAGAACTTTAAATTCATAGGGAAACCAGATTTACTGAAACCATTGAGACTGGGGGAACTCCTGAATCTAATGCCTAGAAATAATCTTTAAACCTTAAACCTAGACTCTTATGAAGCCATCCTTAAACTAAATAACCCATTTAGCCCAATTAATAAAGAGGATTTGCCTTGAGTATTGCACTCTTATGAAGAATTATCTATATGAGTTAAGGAGCCCTAGAGTCGGAATCGACTTGGCTGCTAACCGAAAGGTCAGGAGTTCGAATCCACCAGCTGCTTTGCAGGATAAAAGACCTGGTGATCCGCTCCAGGAAAGATTTACAGCCTAAGAAAGCCTACGGGGCAGCTCTACTCTTCCTATAAAGTCAGTATGAGTGGAATTGACTCGACAGCACACAACAACAACGTATGAGTTTCAACAGACAATAGTTAAAGCACAGATAACTTGTTTATGTAGAAATTGGGATGGGTGTGTGTTGGGTTGTGTATTTTGCCACCAAAATAAGTAAAAAAAAAAAAAAAAGTAAAGAAGAGGTTGGCAATTATTGAACAGCATTCTAAAAGTGATAGTCATTCATTCATTCAACAAATATTTATTGAGCACCAACTATACGATTGACACTCTGTCGGTCTTTTACGGGATGTTCTCCATAAACAGAAAAAAAAAAAGGTTCCAAGGAAAAATATACAGGTAGTCACCGACTTACAACTACTCTAGTTATGATGAACCATACTTACGACAGCCTTTTTGTTTTTTACATCAATCATTAGTAACATGGCTACATACAACGTTGCAGCGCATAATTTGCTGATGTCATCATTCTCAGATATTCGCTTGCAGGTGTTCAATTTTTTAATTTACTGTTCAAAACACTGTCATATAGATTTAGTTTTCTACACTAAATAGGGCTTTCAGTTCCGTCAAAATTATGAACCTGAACACTGATCGCTTTGCTAAAGGTGACAGGCAGATTTGGGAAGCAGTGAGATGTTACTGCAAATATATGAAGGAAAAAAAAGGACCATACAGACAACTCTGACTGGTTTTCTGACTAGAAATGCCACCCCCATTCCCAGGGATAATCTAGATGATCCAGAACCTTCCACAAGTGGAGTTATTACCACAACTGACAAAATGCCAGCGATGTCCAACTCTTCCTCATTGTCAGAGTATTTATATTTTGTGTATTTTTTTATGTACACATGTATTAAAATATATCTGTAAATTTATATGTAATGTTTCCAACCCCCAAAGACAAATAAAGATCAGATTTATAAAGATATTGATTTAAAAAAAAGCAATAATAATGAAAACTAGAAAAAAAATGAGGTATTCAATTTATGTCAGAACCAACTTTTGATGGAGTCATCAGAACATTACCCCATCTTAAGTCAGGGACTACCTGTATTTAGAACGTATGTCATTCTATATCCTATTCTTGTAGATTCATAATTGGTAGAGTGAACTCTTAATGGCTCTGAGAAATCTTGCAGTAAGGAAACTTATTTAATCCAACTGTTTTCCAGTACATTTAATTACGCTACTCTATTTTTTTTAATAACACTGATATCCACTAGGAAGAGCGTTTTCTAAAATACCGATGATGTTAAAGTTGTATTATCCTATCCACTATCATCAAGAGCCTGCCTAATTTAATATTAAAGATGTTCATGAATCTTTTAGAATACTTATATGTCATTTCGGAAACCCCGGTTGTGTAGTATTAAGAGCTATGGCTGCTAAACAAAAGGTCGGCAGTTCAAATCCACCAGGTGCTCCTTGGAAACGCTATGAGGCCGTCCTACTCTGTCCTGCTATGAGTTGGAATCAACTCGATGGCAATGGGTTTTTGACTTTTTGGAATTATCTTTTTTTTCCCTCCACCAAACCCTTCTATCTGTAGTGACAGCTGTGGCTTTGATCTGTCCAGCATCTCTTTCCTCAATTTCTGATACCCCAAAACCAGATCCATTGCTATGGAGTCGATTTCAACTCATAGTTACCAAACAGGGCAGAGTATAACTACCTCATAGGGTTTCCAAGGCTGTAAGTCTTTACGGAAGCAGATTGCCCCATCTTTCTCCCACGGAGCAGCTGGTGGGTTTGAACCACCAACTTTTTGGCTAGCAGCTGAGCACTTAACCACTTTACCACCAGGGCTTCTTAACTTCTGATAACAAGTCCCCAGTTTTGCTCCCCAGGAGTTCCCTCTTTCTTATCCTGCCCTATGGTTCCCAGGGCTTCAGGGATGGGGATGTAGACCACATCTGTCCAATCAGTGTGTTCCATCACAGTGACTGACACATGGGAGAGCACATGGCTTAAATTATTCCAGTGAGAGATAACTCTGGAACTTTATTTTCATACTGTTGCTGGGAGGATATGGTGGAGCTCCAGAGGCCATGTTGCCATCATGTGGGGAAAGAACAACATCAGTACAGCCAAACCAGAGAAAAGTAAAGAGCCAAGAGATAGAGTGAGAGACTCTGAGTTACTGCATCTCTGTTAGTGAAGAGATTCGTGATGAACAAAGTGTCTGTCATGGGTTGAATTATGTTCCCCCAAAAATCTGTGTATCAATTGGGCTGGGCCATGATTCCCAGTATTGTGTGATTTTCCTATATGTTGTAAATCCCGCCTCTATGATGTTAATGAGGGAGGATGGGTGGCAGTTGTGTCAGTGAGGCAGGACTCAACCTACAGGGCTGGATTGTGTCTTAGGCAATCTTTTGAGATACAAAAGGTAGAAGCAAGCAGAGAGACAGGGGGACCTCATACCACCAAGAAAGCAGCACCAGGAGCAGAGTACGACCTTTGGACCTGGGTCCCTGTGCCTGAAGAGCTCCAGGGGAAGGTTGAAGACAAGGAATCTTCCTCCAGAACTGACAGAGAAAGCCTTCCCCTGGAGCTGATCCCCTGAAATTTGGACTTTTAGCCTGCTGTACAGTGAGGAAATAATTTTTTTGTAGTTGTTGTTAAAGCCATCCGCTTTTGTTATTTCTGTTACAGCAGCACTAGATAAACCAGACAGTGTTTAAGGGAACAAATTTAATGGGATACAACCAAAATATTTTGGAATTTCCTGAAGCCAGGTACTCTTTGATAGTATTTACCATTTGTATCCAGAAAAATTTTTCCCTGTGATAAGACAGGCCAATCCCTTCTTCTTTTCTCTAAGTGGGATTTAGATACAACAACCATAGCTATAATCTACAAAATCAATCTGTGCCAACTCCAAATGGTGGACAATCTCTTAAATTTTTTGTCAAAATAAATAGAACAGAAAACTGATTCATGCCCCAGCCTCTGTTCTAAATGACATTGGAAAATTACATAATGGATGGAGTATTGACAATATGATATAATAGTACCCAAAAAGGAATTATTTAAAGGGGGCAAAAAAACAAAAACGAACAAAACTAAACTAAGCTGATAGTAGAGGTATTGCAGATAGTAGAGGCATGTTAAAACAATAGCTCACATTCTTCTGGGAGTCAAATCATGGAAGGTCGTTTCAAATGTTCTAGCACCTGACTAGTGACATAAACTTGATGATATTACAATTGAATGTTTAACTTGTCATAAAATAATCATTAAAGCTTCCTTGGTTTTCCTGTCTATAAAACAGGAGAAATAATAGTGCCTACCTCTTTTCACCTTGTATCGGTGGGCAGTAAATGAGATAAACCACATAAAGAATCGCCGTCACACTAAAATATCATTAGATGGCGATTATGGTAGTGATTATGGGGTTGATGTTGATGATGGTGATGAGCTTGACGATGTTGATGATGGTGGTGGTGGAGATGGTTTTTAATGGATCGTAAGAGAGAGAAATCCCTTCTGACTTGGAGGGTAGGTGGCGTTTCAACTAGATGTCAGTTAGAAGGGAAGTACATTCTATGTGGAAGAGGCAGTAGGAGAAAAGATGTTTGGCTGTGAAACCACATGGTGGGAGAAATGGACAATGAGTATGTTTCCTGCGTGGCCAGAATGCAGGCGAACTGATGTCTTAAGGAGGAGATAACCTTGAAGAGGAAAACGAGAAATCAAACCATGCTGTTTGTCTCATTTGCAAGACCATAGGGTCACAAATTGAATGTAGGTAAACAGTCCAATATTTAGGAAGAAAACTTTAGCAATGATGAGTAATATGGACTGAAATTGGAGGAGCACCAGGCAGAGATATCATTTAGCAAATTATTCAAGAAGCTAGGCGGCATGGATTGAATTGTGTCCCCCCAAAATATCTGTCAATGTGGCTAGGTAATAATTCCCAGTATTGTGTGATTATCCACCATTTTGTAATTGATATAATTTTCCCATGTGTTGTAACCCCCACAGCTTTCAGTATGGATTACACCTCAACATAAAGGAAACAAAAACCCTCTCAACTGGACCAATGAGCAACATCATGATGAAAGGAGAAAAGATTGAGGTTGTCAAGGATTTCATTTTACTTGGATCCACAATCAGCACCCATGGAAGCAGCAGTCAAGAAATCAAAAGACGCATTGCATTGGGCAATTCGGCTACAAAAGACCCCTTTAGTTTTGAAAAGCAAAGATATCACCTTGAAGACTAAGGTGCACCTGACCCAAGCCACGGTGTTTTCAATCACCTCATATACATGTGAAAACTGGACAATGAATAAGGAAGACTGGAGAAGAACTGATGCCTTTGAATTGCAATGCTGGCGAAGAATATTGAATATACCGTGGACTGCCAAAAGAATGAACAAATCTGTCTTGGAAGAAGTGCAGCCAGGATGCTTCTTAGAGGCAAGGATGGCAAGACTTTGTCTCACATGCTTTGGACATGTTATCAGGAGGGATCAGTCACTGGGGAAGGGCATCATACTTGGTAGAGGGTCAGCAAAAAACAGAAGATCCTCAATGAGATGGACTGACACAGTGGCTGCAACAATGAACACAAGCATAGCAACAATTGTGAGGATGGCACAGGACTGGGCAGTGTTTCATTTTGTTATGCATAGGGTCCCTGTGAGTTGGAATTGACTCGAAGACACCTACCAACAACAACGTGTTGTAAATCCTAATCTCTGCCTGTGGTTAATGAGGCAATTTTAGATTATGTTGAAGAGGATTAGGGTGGGATATAACACCCTTACACAGGTCACATCCCTGATCCAATGTAAAGGGAGTTTTCCTGGGGTGTGGCCTTCATCACCTTTTATTTTACAAGAGATAAAAGGAAAGGGAAGTGAGCAGAGAGCTGGCAACTTCATACCACCAAGAAAGCAATGCCAAGAGCAGAGCTCCTCCTTTGGAGCTGGGGTTCCTGTGCAGAGAAGCTCCTAGGCCATGGGAAGATTGATGACAAGGACCTTCCTCCAGAGCCAACAGAGAGAGAAAGACTTCCCCTGGAGCTGGCATCCTGAATTAGGATTTCTACCCTACTAGACTGTGAGAGGAAAGCCTGGTTGTGTAGTGGTTAAGTGCTACAGCTGCCAGGTGCTCCTTGGAAACTCTACGGGGCAGTTCTACTCCATCCTATCGGGTTGCTATGAGTCAGAATTGACTCGACGGCAGTGGGTTTGGTTTTTGGTTTGGGTAGACTGTGAGAGAATAAATTTCTTTTTGTTAAAGCCATCCACTTGTGGCATTTCTATTATAGCAGCACTAGATGACCAAGACACTAGTAAAAAGAAAGAAGGGCTGAAACATTAGTGAGGTTAACCGAAAACAGCACCAGTTCTATTATGTTAGGGAGATGAAATCAGGCCACAGCTCAGAAAGCCACCAACCCACTGGATGACTCTAAAGGTAGATCATGGTATTTAGTAGCTTAAACTTAAATGACTTAAAACAACACAAATTTATTAGCTTATCATTATGTAGGTTAGAAGTCTTAACACAAGCCTCACTAGGTTAAAATCAAGGTGTCAACAGGGCTGTGTTCCTTTCTGGAAGCTCAGGGGAGAATCCAAATACTCGCCATTTCCAGCATCTAAAGGCCACTTTCCTTGCTTGGCTCCTGGTCCTCTTGCTTCATTGTCAAATCCAGAAAATTTGCAACTCTTTGGCCAATCTTCTGTTGTCACATCTCCCTTTGACTACAGCAGGGAAAGGTTCTCTGCTTATAAAGACTGCTTGATAAGCCAGGATAATCCTCCCCATCTCAGCTAAATCCTTACCATAGAATGCACCTTAGAAGCAAGGATAGCGAGACTAGTCTTACATATATTGGACATGTTATCAGGAGGGAACAGTCCCTGGAGAAGGACATCAGGCTTGGTAAAGTAGAGGGTCAGCATAAAAGAGGAAGACCTTCAACCAGACGGATTGACACAGTGGCTGCAACAGTGGGCTCAAGCATAACGATTGGGAGGATGGTGCCAGGAATGGGCAGTATTTCATTCTGTGGTACATAGGGTCACTATGAGTTAGAACTGACTTGACAGCACCTACCAACAACAGTCACATCTACAAAGTTGTTTTTGGCACGGAAAGTGACATACTCACAGGTTCCAGGGATTAGGACACTGACTTGTTTTGGGGAGAGGAGAGGCATTCTTCTGCCTTCCATAGTCATTTCACCTTTGTGCATTCAGGTAGTCTTGCACGGGGGAGGGCGGCACCCATGCTTATTTCCTTTGGCTGATAATAACGATGTTATGAAATGATATACGAAATTAATCAACCAAAAGCATGCGATGTCTGCTGCACAGCATTTATTCAGAACGTTTTCCATTTTCCAAACTTTGGTGATAGCCACAGACAAATAAAAACAGAATGGATGCCAAGGATACTAAGGAAGTAGAATTAATAAGTCTTGAAAATGACAAGTTTGGATTTGAGGACAAGAGACAGTGAAAAGAAAGAGGAGTACGAAGTGACAGCAGCATAACCATTCTTAAAAAGCCAACCACGTTTGTTATGGACTTAAAACATCTCCCCATACGGCTGTGCTGGGAACCACAGGGATGATTTTATAGGGACAGGGACCATCGCCTTCTGAAAGGAGTGACATCTAACTCCCACACAGCTAATAGCACTCTTTTTGATAAAACAACATGGTTGGGAGATTTCTTTCAAGGACTCTATAATTCCAGGTTCCTTGTCCCAGCATCTCTCAAGACATGGTGACATTGTCATGTTAGCAACCAGAAGGAACATGATGAAACATGACTAACAAAATGAATGGAAACTGCATAAGCTGGTGCTTGTTTCTACCCTACAAATATGAAAAATTTTTGTTTTATGATGATCCCCGACCAGCCTCATCACAGGTTGACAGGTTTAGCTGGAGGTGAAAATGGAAACCCAACCCTGCCAATTCCCTTGATTATGTTTCAGAGTTGGAGTGGGGAGGACTTCAGTAAGTGGATTTATGAGAGGGAAACCATAGCCTCCAGACACTCCATTTCTTGGCTCACGGTACTTCTGCAGTCAGGAAAAACAAACTCGAAATATCTTGGGGTTGAAACTATCTTCTTGGCTCAGTCCAGTTGCTGGACTATAATGGACTAAAAACAGAGGTCTATGATTCCTTATCAACCAATCAGTCCATCCCTGGCTAGTTCTGCTTAATCGTGAAGCCCACAGGCATTCTAGAATCTAATGATTATAGTTGTAGGATGACATATGTATCTTTTACTTTTATCTGTGTTTCACTTATACATCATTTTTTTAAAAAATAGATTAATTTTCTTTCCTTTCTCTAATGTTAAACTGTATTAGAGAATATTATTTTGTAATTTAAATAGTACCTCTAATGTTTTTGGGTTGTTTGTTTTGTTGTGTTGTGTTTTGCTTTGTTTTCAGGGGTGGTAATCTGCCATGTCAATTTATGTCAATGAACTAAAAAAAACCCGAGTTTATTCCGACTCATAATGGCCCTATAGGACAGAGTAGAACTGCCCCATAGGGTTTCCAAGGAGCGCCTGGTGGATTCAAACTGCCAACCTTTTGGTTAGCAGCTGAGCTCTTAACTACTGCACCACCAGGGCTCCTGTCAATGAACAGATCTGTGAATTATCTTCTAGTGAAAGGTAAATTGCGTGAGTAAATGTTATCACTCTATACGCACTTATAGGAATGCTTATCCTCACTAAATATCCACATCACAGAATTCCAATGAAACACAATAAAATATCTTCTTAGAGAGTAATGTTATTTAAAATAAACTGCTGATGAATTAGCCCATGTTTTAAGGGGTGGGTTAATATAATATTTATTGAAATCCTTATAAGCTAGAGGCTCAAACCTGAGAACAATTTCTAAACATTTTTATTTCAAGTCATGGATAATCCTCTACAGAAAAAAAAAAATTAACAAAAGAATACAGTAAGCTTTGTTTTCAAAAGATGACCCAAAGATCAATTTGGTTATCATCAATACCCAAAACTAATTTTCTATCAGCTTGCCCATATTCTCTGGGGACCAGGCAACTATTGCATGTCACAGATTCAGATTCTCAGTTGACAAACGTATACACATGTTTACAAGCCCAACACAAAGGGAACCATATTCAGAAACTAATCTCTTTGCAGGAGATGAAACTTCTTGCCCTCGCTCAGGAGGTCTGTGCAGTAACCCTCTCACTCTAGGAAGACGAAGATAGAAAACAGCTGGGATCTCTGTTTATTTCCATGCCATAGGAATTGCAGAAAAGAACCCAACGGAATATGAATGATGGACGTGTCACCGGAGCACTTCAAGGAAATTTTAATGACAACTGTCCCTAGTGAATCTGCCTACATTCAGAAAGACATCAACCACAGAAACCCTTTGATGTCATTTATAGTAGACATCACCATATAAGAAGGAGCCCTAGTGGTGCAATGTTCAGGCCTTTGGCTGCTATGCAAAAGGTCAGCAGTTCGAACCCACCCCGAAGCTCCACAGGAGAAAGACCCGGAGATCTGCTTCCATAAAGATTACAGCCAAGAAAACCTCATGGGGAAGTTGTACCCTGTCACATGGTGTCACTACGAGTCGCAATTGACTTCACAGCACCTAACAACAACAACAGGCAGAGGCACGTTACAGGAAAGATAGGTCCCTGATGTATCCATATATATCTCTCACACTAAGACGGTGACTAATATCAGCTGGCTTTAAATCCAGGACCTTGAAGGGTGCAGATTCCAATTCAGTCTCCATGGATGTTCCAAGTCACGGAAATGTTCTTCTTTTACAAGTGTGAATCTTTTAGGAACTAGAAAATTGTCATTCTTACGTGTTAGTAACGATTGAGATTTGTAAACTGACTTCAGCAGTGTTTCTCTATAATGTCATATATTATTGGTGTTTTTACACAATAAATATTTTAAAATCATATCCGCATGAGCAGGGACTATACACACACACACACCCACACCCACACAGGCACACAGGGAGAGTGTAAATCTGCTTTGTGAAATTATCAGAAGCACGTCTCGGGAGTTTTCCTATCGTTGTCCTAGGCACCAACGCCACCAGCGGGTAGCAGCAACCCAGAGAATGTTTAGAAAGAACAGGAAGCCTGCATTACCAACAACCCCCCAGGGTCTCTAGATGTGTGCACTGGGGGGCGGTGGGGAGGCTGGAGGAAAAGGAATGAGTTGCAGCTGGATACTAACGGGAAGCTTATACTTGCAGTTTAGTTTCCTCCGAATTTACAAAGAAAATGCCCACCTCTGTGTCTCAAAGTGGTGAAGGGGAGATAGCACTGCTCTTTGGGGTGAGCTCTATCAATTCCACAGCAGTCTCACCCCTTTTGAAGAATGCGTTCGCCCCTTTAGTAACTGGAAATGTTCCCAAGATGCACACAATTTCATGGATGGGAGAACACCAATTTCACAGAACTTAAACGGCACAACCATGTAGTGCTTAAATTATGCAAAAACAAGCTGTGTTCTGGGTACGAGGGGGGACTGGGCAAGCGGGCATGGCTGTCCTCGGGTGCACGCTCATCTACTTGCGGCCCTGCAGCCACAGATGCTTCCCAGAGCATCAGCACAGCAAGCGGGCAGGGGAGGAAGCCAGAGGAGGCTGATGCAATTCCGCAAAGTTTCCATTTGGAGACAGTCCTCCCCTCCTGGTTGCTGTGGAAGGCGCCTGACTGCTGCCTACTCTGGCTTGGTCCCCCTGAGGGATATCAACCAGGCTACTGAAGTGGCAGATCCGATCCGGAATGGCTGCCCTCCAGCCTGGTTGAATAGACGGGATGCGTTCCTTCACACATTACTTGTTTTGCAAAAGCCTATGAAGCACAGTGCTACTCTGACACACATGGGGTTGCCATGCCTTGGAATCTACAGCGACTGGCTTTCATTTTTGTTTCACTTATTAACAACAGAAGATAAAGGCAAGAGGTGATGTTGATCATGACATTGGCAAAAAATGGTTTAAAATAAGGGGGTTGAAAGAGAGAGACCTTCTATTTTTTGATTTGGGAATAGATTTTTTCCCAAATAGAATCACCCTTGTTGTTGTTGTTAGCTGTTGTCTAGTCAGCCCCTGACTTAAAGTGACCCTACTTGTTACACAGTAAAACTGCTCCGTAGGGTTTTCTTAACTGTAGTCTTTATGGAAGCAGATGGCCAGGCCTTCCTTCTGCAGAGCCCCTGGTGGTTCCAACCGCCAACCTTTAGGTTAGCAGCCATTCGCAAACCACTTGTGCCACCTAGGCTCCTTGGACTCAACCTCAATGGACAAAAATAGAGGAATGTTAAAAAAAAAAGACCACACAACTAGAACATACTCATATAACGAGCAATACAAGAAGCCACTAAAAATGATGTTTTCCATAAATATGTTTAAGAAGACAGGAAATGGTCTTGTGATGTAATGAAAAGAAGCACTGTATGAATACTGTTTTGTCAAAAGTATATGTGCGTAGGAAAAAAGACAAGGAAAAGCATCCGACTGTTCAACTGTTCAAGGAGTTGGCCCTGGCTGGCGAGGCTGGTTTAATCTTTATACTCGCCTATATTTCCTACATGTTTCGCAGTCAGCATATATAGCTCTTTTTTTTTTAATAACCAGCAAAAAATGTTTTTGGGTTTCATTATCTTAAAAGTTTATGATAAAAGAAAATAGAAGGTCTCTCTCTTTCGATCCCCTTATTTTAAGTAATTTTCTGCCAATGTAAAACAACATCACCTTCTGTCTTTATCTTCTTTTAATAAGTGAAAAAAAAAAAAAAAAACAGATGCCATAGAGTGGATTCCAACGCTCGGCAACCCCATGTGTACCAGAGCAGAACTGTGCTCCATAGGGTTTTCAACGGCCGGTTCTTCAGAAGTAGATTGCCAGGACTTTGTTCCAAGGTGCCACTGGGTGAACCTGAACCTCCAAGCTTTTGGTTAACAGCTGAGTGTGTTAATCCTTTGCACTACCCAGGGAACCCAGTTAATAAGTAGGGTAGGAATAAAAAAGTTGAATAGAATACAACAGGAGACATCTATTCATTTACAATCCCTTTCTGTACATGAAGGAGGCTTGGTAGTATAATAAAAGGAAATTACAAGAGATTGAAGTTTGAATGTCACCTGCACTTTTTAATAATCATATAACTTTAAACAAGTTACCCAGTGTTTCTGAGACTCTGTTTCCTTATCTGTACAATGGTACCACTACTAAGTGCCACATAGGCTAGTTTGAGGATTACCCTAAGAAACAGAAAATGTATAAAGTGGGTCTGGCACTTAGCGTGTGCTTAGAACTGACTAGTTCATTTTGCAGTAAGCTTTTCTCACTCAAAGAACAAAGGCAGCAACCGGGGGAGAAGAAATGCTTTAAGGACTTTTTTTTTTTCCCCCCTCCAGCCTCCCGAGTTTCAATTACAATGTTGACCAGCTAATGGTAATTCATTCCAGGGGACTTAGCCATCACGTACAAATTGAAGCCAATCTTTAATTGGCTCCTCTAGAGCTCCAGAGCAACTTTTAGAACACTGATGAAGAATCCCACCTTCCACCCCGACTGCTGTTCCTGAATCTCACTCCACAACGTTAGCTGGCTTCCTGTTCAAGGGCAGAGGGATTGCATCCCTAGGAATAATTGATAAGCTCTTTGCCTCCTTCCAGAACCCTGGTGGCACAGTAGTTAAGAGCTCAGCTGGTAACAAAAGGTCAGCAGTTGGAATCCACTAGGCACTCTTTGGAAACCCTACGGGGGCAGTTCTACTCTGTCCTATAGGGTCGCCATGAGTTTGAATCGACTCCACAGCAACAGGTTTGGTTTTTTTGGTTGCCTCCTTCCACTGCAGCAATTTCTAGGAGGCACAAGCTGATGATGTTTGTAAGACTTAAGTGCAGGGGGGGTGTGTGTGGCCAGCCATTGATGGCATTTTGATAGTCCTTCTCCTCTGATGGTGAAAGTGGGGCAAAGGATGAAAACGTCTGCCCTCAATGCTGGCTCAGGAAAATTACAAAATCAAGAACTATATATAAAAGCATACCTCACCTGTTTCTCTGATTAAAACAGAGGCTGCCGCCAGGTGTCTTTTTCTTTATCCTGCACTGCCATCTTCTGGTTACATTAGCCTATACACCAGCAGCCCACTTGTTCATTCATCTTACAAGACTAATAGCAAACATATGCACACACAGGTGTGTGTAAAATCGGATCCAAAAGCTAAACTATAAAAACACGCTAGTAGCCTCGAAAGCCATAAGGAAACCCAATGATTTCCTCTGTGCCGAAACATACAGTGCACACACAAAATACAAACAGAAGTTTAAAGTGCCCACAATGAGCTGGCCACAACTGTGTGCCATGCACCCCCTTCCCCGCCATTGTAACAAGGCTCCGTGACATGGTGGAATGAAGGTGACAGGTATCAACAGGCACCTGTTACATGCGAGGTGCTTTCATAGATGTTCCTACATTTAATTCTTACTATCATCTGATATAAGAGAAAGTGTTGTTATTGTTGTTAGGTGCCATCAAGTCAATTCTGACTCACAGCGACCCCACGTAAAAGAGAACAAAATGTTTGCCTGGGCCTGCGCCATCCTCAGAACTTTTGCTATGTTTGAGACCATTATTGAAGCCACTGTGTCAATTCACCTCGTTGAGGGTCTTCCTCTTTTTCACTCACCCTTACTTTACCAAGCATGATGTCCTTCTCCAGGGACTGGTCCCTCCTGATAAAACGTCCAAAGTTAGTGAGACAAAGTCTTGCCGTCCTTGCTTCTAAGGTATAGGATTTCCATTTTACTGAGTTATAAAAGCCATCGAGAGTAAACTTGCTGTTAACTGGTGGAAGGAGGACATGAATCCAGGTATGTGTGACAATCACATGCAAACTTTGATAGGTACTCTGTCCAACTTCTATGTCATCACCTCACATGCTCTGGGCCTCTTGGGCTGTGTCGTTCGGCTCACAGTGTGTGTATCTGTGTGTGTGTGTGCCTTTGTTTTGTTTTTTTTTGCTAAAGCATTTGAAAGTAACTTGTAGACATTTCATCCCCAAATACTTCTACACGTATCTTCTAACAATCTATTACTACAATTATCATCTAATACTAAGCCAATTTTTAAATGTCTCAGTGGACATTCAGAGTTTTTTTTTTTTTTTTTTTTATAATTTGGCATTGCATTTGATTCTTATATTCCTTTTTTTTTCTTTTAATTTAGAACTGTCTCCCTACCTTTTTGTTTGGTTGGTTGTTTTCATGACAATAACTTTTTGGTTTTTGTTTTATTTTTTTTATCTTTAGCTCTTGTTTTCTCCTCGCAGTTAGGTTTGGTTTAAACACTTCGATCAAGAATACTATGCCTAAGTGATGTTTTGTACTTCCTATTGTATCACAAGCCAGGGGCCCTGGTGGTACAACAGTTAAGTGCTCATTGGCTGCTAATCAAAAGGTTGGTGATTCAAACCCACCCAGCAATTCTGTGGGAGATAAGACCTGGCAGTCTGCTTCTGTAAAGATTACAGCCTAGGAAACTCTCTGGGGCAGTTCTACTCTGTCACATGGAGTCGCTATGCATCGGAATTGACTCAATGGCATACAACAACAACAAAAAGAATTGTATCAGTGGGAGAAATGAGATGATAGCTAGTTCTACCATTTGTGATACTAAGCGGGACCACTTGATTAGAAAAAAATGATGAAGTCTTTTCCAGTGTTTAAAATTGGGTGGGTGTCACATACAGTTCCAGACAGATGTTGGCCTCTTGACATCTGGAATGCTCTGGCCACTCTGAGCCCAGTTCCTGCTTGGCCATGGTCAGCTGGAATCGAGTGGACCTAGATGGATCACACACACCTGGTTCCCAGAGACCCCAATACCTCACGCGTCTCCCTGCTGGCCCCATGGACACCGAGCTTGTGAGTCCAGGTTAGATACCCAGACCACAGCATCGATATCCATCCTGGACAAACTCTAAAAAGCCAAGTACGTGCACACAAACCTACCTCTGCTGTCTTTTATCTCCTTTTTTCATCCAGTTTTAAGGACAAACAATAATTTGCTCGTGAACTCTTTTGCACAAAATAAAGTTGAAGTAGAGTCTTCAGTATCACGACCCCCATTCTTCTGCTGAAGACAGCTCCACATTCAACTGAAGAGCTGTCATCCCACAAGCCCTACAGTTTACACCAGAGCCTAGGCCTGAAGTGAGTTGGTTAGCCTACGTCATTTAGCACTCATAGGGTTTTTTTTTCCTTTCCTTCCTCTTCCCTTTCCCTCCCTTCCTTCTTTTGCCTGCCTTGCCTTTTCTCTATTCACCTTTATTTTTGTTTTGATTAATTTTGTTCAGCCACTTGAAAGCAAGTTGTACAAAATTCACCCTGAAATGATTTAGCATGAATTCACTTATAATAAAAACATTCAGCTACATCAGTGATTCTCAACCAACAGCAATTTTGTCACACACACCCCCGGAGGTAGGGGGGAGGGACGGGGATTTGACAATGTTCTCTGGAGACATTTTGGTTGTCATAATTGCGGAAGGGGTGCTCCTGGCATCCAGTGAGCAGAGACCAGGGATGCGGCTCGACATTCTACAATGCACAGGACAGGCCCCACAACAAAGAACGATCTGGCCCCAAATGCCAGTAGTGCTGAGGTAAGAAACCCTGCCCTACATACATACAAAGTCCCTATAAAAAAAAAAAAAATTATCACTATGAAATACATTAATTATAAATACATTAAAACAGAAAACCCATAATCAATATTAAATACATTTCTAACTTTTCTTTTTTCATAAAATCAAACACATTTTTACATTCTTCATACCCAAACCAACCCAACCCAATCCTAAAGTCCCCCCAAAAGGGGTCTTCAGCAACAAAAGCCGATAGCAATCATGGTATGAATGCAAGGATGCCTCTAGTGGCCAGTGTGTAAACCTACGCCTGAGCGCTCAATGACTCCTGAGGAGACTCTGCTAAGAGCTTCAAATAACTGAGAACACCTGCAGAAAGCGCTGACTCCATTGTTTTGTCGGTGATGATGTTGTTTAAATCACCCTAGGCCTTGTGGAGTCCTTGGAGAAGGACATCGCGGTTGGTAACGTAGGGGGGCAGTGAAAAAGAGGAAGACCCTCAGGGAGATGGATTGACACAGTGGCTGCAACAATGGGGTCAAGCATAACAATGACTGAAGATGGTGCAGGACTGTGCAGTGTTTCGTTCTGTTGTACATGGGTTCACTATAAGGCAGAACTGACAGCATGGGACCTAACAACAAAAGTACCAGTCCCTGTGTACAAAGGATGCAACTTTCAGGCAAAGAATACACTCAAGGTACAAACATTTCACTGTTTCTAAGAAAGATTAGGATTCACTCCTTGGGATAAAACAAACTGGATCTAGAAAACAGGTGAATAGCAAAGGGTTCTGAGTCAGGGGCAAGCCCCATCTTTCTGAGATAATCTCACACAAGTTGGGATAGGAAAGAAAGAAAAGCAGACATTAATATCAAAACTGGCCTTACGGAACATAGTTTGCTTTTTCCCAGGCCTAACCCTAACCCTAGCAAATTGTCCACGGAGGGACTCCGGAAGCGTGCAATGGAGTAAACCTCGGCATGGCTCACCTTGTCTTCAGATCTACCTGGCAGAGCTGACAGGGCAGCTATTGTGACCACTTTATAGGCACGAAAACTGAGTCACAAAGACAGAAGTTGTGCTTATGACACCAACATTTTCAGATGGAAAATGGACACCTAATCCATTAGACCAAGATTGTCTTTGTTGATAAACTGTCTTGATTGTGTGTGTGTGTGTGTGTGTAGGGGGAGTGGTATTGTGAATATGTGTATTGTTTTCTTTGTTTTTGCCTTTAACGAACAAGTTAAATTAACAACAATTTGTTATTTTAGCTATTTTCTCAAATGACAATAGCATAGGCATGAAAATACCTGAGTATGTTCCCTCTTCCGGGACAAGGCAAACAGTACTCATTGATCTCTGAACTCTTTCTGCTAAATTTGGGTAGAACCTCTGATTCTTTCTCAATAAAATTTACCAGGCAACATTACTCCTTGATAAAATGTTGCTACCTGCAATACTGACTACATGTTTAGTTGTCCCAAAGTCACAAGTCTAATAACTTTAATAAAGATAGGATAAAAAAAAAAAAAAAAAAGGACTTCTACTTACTAACAGGCCAGTACAGAAATACCAAGTTTTCTATAGACTGTATTAAAAGTTACTCAAGTCCAGTTACTATGAGGCTCCATTTGTGTTTATATTACAATCTTTGTACTCAAACCCATTGCCATCGGGTCAATTCTGACTCATAGTGACCCTACAGGACAGAGTAGAACTGCCCCATAGGGTTTCCAAGGAGCTGGCTGGTGGATTTGAACTGCTGACCTTTTGGTTAGCAGCTGACCTCTCAACCACTATGCCACCAGGGATCCTTGTACCACTATTGATTTAAATCTATGCTCACTGTGGTAGATGGTTTTGACCAAGAAGCTTGTAATACTGCAATATTTGTTGGATGAACGTATTGCAAATTTATGTGCCCATCTACCATCATTTCTGCCTTACAAATACAAAACACAGTGAGTGACATTTAAATCATAACCATGGCAGTCACTCTCGTCAAACCTTACCTCCACGGCCCGTTAGTGGCCAGCTTAACTTTGACCCTGGAAAAGAGGAATAAGGACAAAATCCAGATGTTGTTATTTTAGAATACACACCTCAGTCACACCACCCACTAAGAGGTCAACGAAAAAGCAAAGAGATTCAGGATACCAGGGCTAATAATTATCAGTCCACTGCTTATTGGAATTCCTGGGCGATGCAAATGGTTAAGCATTAGGCTGCTGGCAGGTAGGCTGGAGGTTGGAGTTCACTCAGAGGCACCTTGGAAGAAAGGCCTGGAGATCTACTTCTGAGAAATCAGCCATTGCAAATCCTGTGGAGCACAGTTCTAGTCTGACACGCATGGGGTCACCATGAATTGGAATCAACTCCATGGCAATTGGTCTTTCTGTTTGTTTGGCTTTAACCCCTTTTGGGGCTCTTAGTATATACATAGTCCCATGCTAGGCACTATCCTGTCTCTTATCGTTCTCAACCATGGCCATATGCAGTGGTTCTCTTATGAATCCATTCTACAGATGGAGTCCTGGAAACCGAGTTTCAGAGAGGTCAGTGAACTTCCTCAAGATTCACTGTTATGAAGCAGCAGAACTGGGTTGAACTCCATCGTGTTCGGGAGTTTAAGTTCTTAAGTACCTTTTCTTGCCTCTTGGGCAGATAAACAATAAAATACTGCTTTAATAAACTCCATGGGAACATGAAGTTGAGCTCAGAAAAACATGAAAGAAAAACAGCTAGAAACTGTGGTCTTAGGAAGAAGGTTCTAGTGTTTGTTTAGCCCCTCTTTCATAAATTAACACCTGAGAAGCAGAACTTGGAGGTGGGGGAGGCAGAAGGCGAATACACATAGCACCCCACCCTTCTCTTCCTCACCGCTCACTCTCGCATGGTGTTGGTCGGTTAATTTGGCCACGGTTAAGTCCATACTTTGTGTAAGGATTTTAGATTTTTCAGCAAAGGTGATGCTTAAAAAATGTTACTCCTCTTCCAATCCATTTGTAGTTAGTGTAAGATAATGGGGCCACCTCCTGGAGGAAAAGGGTACAACTGTAAATATTTGCCCTGTGGTAGCAATGGATTTCCGGCACTAGATTCACACAACTCTCCGTGGCCAAGGAAGCACCACCGTTTGTGGCAACTGGCAAGGGTAGGAAGTCATGCAGCAATGTCCACAGGGAGCACCGCCAGGATGAGACAAGGATTTCTAAAACTTGTGCTCATTCACATATTATCAGTGTCACCATTTTGCCCTAATGAAGGAGCAGTGGTGGTTTGGGGATAGAATTCTCACCTTCCACCCAGGTTCGATTCCCGGCCAATATACCTGTGTGCAGCCACCACCTGTCTGTTAGTGGAGGCTTGCATGTTGCTAGGATGCTAAGACAGATTAGAAAGAAAGGCCTGGTGATCTACTTCTGAAAACCAGCCGATGAAAGCCCTCTGAATCACAATGGTCCAGTCCACAACCTGTCATGTGTATGGCACAGGCCCAGGCACCCTTTGTTCCCTTGCAGATGGGGTCGCCATGAGCTGGGGGACTGACTCAATGGCCACTAACAACAATAACAGCAGCTTTTTTGCCTTTTTCACGAGTCACCTCTATAATTATTAACTTATTATTTTGCTTTTGGTTGACTCTTTATATTTCAGTAAAATTTAAAATACTTTATATCACTTCCAAAATTAAAAACTAGTACAATTTGCCACAAACACATCAAGACTATCAGACCAAAGTTTTTAACAAAAGAGTTGTTGGTTGTCCTAAAGTCTATTCTGGTTCATAGTGACCTCATGTGACAGAGTAGAACTGCCCCCATAGGGTTTTCTAAGCTGTCTTCTTTATGGCTGCAAATTGCCACATCTTTCTCCTGCAGAGCTGTTGGGTGGTTTGAAACGCCAAGCTTTTTGGTTAGCAGCTGAGGGTTTAACTGTTGTGCTGCCAAGACAACGTTCCTCAATTGTTAACTTCTGGTTGGATGTTTTCTTGATTGTTCAAAAAGAGGGAGCCCTGATAGTGCAGTAGTTAAGCATTCAGCTACTAACCAAAAGGTAAGTAGTTCATACCCACCAGTCCTCCTCGGAAACCCTATGGGGCAGTTCTACTCTGTCCTATAGTTTCGCTAGAAGTCAGAATTGACTTAACTGGCAACGGATTTTTCAAAAAGATTAGCAAGTGTTACAAAGGTGTTAGAGGCGTACCAGCAGCACACTGAGACGCTCTCTTTACCAAGTGAAATGGATTTGGAGGAGAAATTATGCCCTATATAATCCAGTGATGTTGAATGCCAAATACATGCACCACCCAAAATTATTTCATCCAAGAACGGTGGAGTTCATGCTACCCATGGAAAAAGTGCTATAAATCGCTGTTTTAACAAGCCACAGATGCTCTCCTGGGTGGGACTCCCAGAACAAGCTAATTAAGGAATTCAGGGTCAGTGAACTCACTAAGCTTAAAGTGGGCCGATGCTTGCACTTCTTTCAATCAATTGATCAGAGCCTCCATTCTGAGATCACTGGGCTTAAAAGATGCCCAGGATCAGTTCAGTTTACCTTCTACTATAGAAGTGGTGTTTCCCAAAAGCACATAATTAAGGAGAAATCTAGCATACAACCAATTCTCAAAATGTTTTTTTTTATTGAAATAATTTCTATTGGAAACTTTTGTTATTGAAAAATCTCTAAAGAAATCTCTCAAATCCTCAGTGTATGTTTTAAATGACAGGATTGGGTTATATGTGTGGCTTCTAACACAGTCGGCACATGTGACTACTGAACATTTTAAATGGGGCTAGTCCAAATGGAGATGTGTAGAAAATGTAAAGTGCACAATTGATTTTGAATACTCAGTATTGTGACCCCAATACCCCCCAGCATGTTTTCTCGTTTTTCAAAATGGGCAACTGAGAGCTTGACGTAACTAAGGCCATGATAAACCAATAAGTTATTCTTCCTCTGCCTGCCTCCTTCACATACCTCTGTTAATGACTTTGTTTTGACCAAATGTTAATGACTTTGTCCTTTGTTTTAAACTGATGCAAATAACCTTTTGTTATGTCCGGCCACCTACGGCTTACAACCCCCACAGGAAAATCAAAGCCCAACATATCCGATATGTATATCTTAAGTCTGATAGAGAGACTTTTGTCACTATCCTGTAACGCATAACAGTATCAAAAAACAAAAAGAAGTAAAATAGCTCATAAATAATTTTTGTATTGAACACATGTTGAAACGATAATTTTTGGAGATGTTGTTGGGTGCTGAAATGTCAATTTTCAACTCATAGCGACCCTATGTGACAGAGCAGAACGGCCCCGCTGGGTTTTCTTGGCTGTAGTATCTACAGAAGCAGATCCCACAGAGCTACTAGTTGGGTTCGAATCACCAACCTTTAGGTTAGCAGCCAAGCACTTACCTGTTGCACCACCAGGGCTCCTTTAGGGTTTATTAGGTTAAATGGACTATATTATTAAAATTACTTTCACCTGTTTCTTTTTTAACCTGTTGTTAACCTGGCTACTAGAAAATTTAGCATAACATGCGTGACTTTCATTCTATTTCAACTGGATAATGCTGGTTTCGATGTTCTCTGTGACCTCTTACTGATAAACCTATCTAATAATTTAAAAAAAAAAAAAAACCACTGCCGTCGAGTCGATTCTGACCCATAGCAACCCTATAGGACAGAGTAGAACTGCCCCATAATCTATCTAGTAGTACACAAAAATTCTTCTCTAAAATTGCCAACAGACTAGAAAAATAGGTCCTTTAATTTTATGTGGTAAAAGTCACTGGTAGATATAGGAAAAGCGTAACCACCTCTATTCAGTCTTCCTCTTTGTTAGTCACCTTTATAAGGATGTTAGAAGATAAATAGGTCAATGTCTTTAAAGCTGGAAAATAGGGAAAAAGATTTCACAGCTCATATTTTTTTATACCTATACGGATAAGGCAATCCAGCTTCAGAGCAGTCCAAACTTGTTCACTAATCAAAGATATACTTTTAATGAGCTTTTATCTTTCACTGAAAAAGTAAGGCTATAATGAACCGCTGGGTCGTTAGTCTGCTGCTGGGCTTAATTTTTCTTTAATTTCAGCTCACTGATGTTTTTCATATGGAGCTCTTAATTTAAAAACTCCCCTTTTGGGATCTTTTGATGTAGATAATCTTTAGAGACAATCGGACCGTTTTGAACTCATGGCCAGAAAATAAAAACTTGCAGTCTCCAAAAGACACATTACGTGTATCTATGTTTTTATATGTGTATCTATGTTTTTATATGCGTGTATTTACACAGGTGTGCCAGTCGAGTGTGACAACTTAATTGATATCGGGTGTGCTGACCTTGCCTAGTTTTGTAGCAGCTGGGAGTAGCTGAAATAGTCCTGGTCTCTGGGGTCAGGCAAACCTCAGTCACAATCACGATCCTGCCACCTACTCACTGTGTGACTTTGACCTTGGAGCGTTCACTTCATATTCTGGGATTCCATTTCAACACTCGAAAAAACGTGTCAGTCGCTATGAGTCGGAATCAACTCGATAGCAGTGGGTTTGGGTGTTTTTTTTGGTTTTATCTAGCTTTTTAGGGAGACCTAAAGATTAAATGAGATCATGGTTGTAAAGCTGTTAGTAAATGGTCTTGAACACAGACGGTATTCATTACATTAAACTAGTTAGGCTTTCTGAAGTCTTTTTCTCTTCTGGCTCTGTGCAGGAAAACAAGTTACCATCTGGAAAGAGCTCAGTCCTTTTCATCCCCAAGAGCATCAGCCCAGCTCAGGCCCCGTCATGCTGCTCTCTGGGTTGCAGTGAAAGCCTCCCTACAACTTGATTGTTACCGAGAGTTTACCTCCAGGCAGGACCCACCTGGGCTAGGTGCTGCAGCTATAGCACAGACGGTTGACACCTTCTGAGAATTTGTAAGGCCTTAGGAAGGTGTTTGTTGACCTCTCTGCCTCCTATGCAGCTTCCCGCAAACTTTACTGCTGATGTTAGGCCTTCCTCAGAAACTACCAGTAAATATAGTTCTCATCTCTCAGTCCACTGTTCTCAAGCCTGCCAGCTACCAATGTTAAACCTCCTAACTGGTTGTCATGAATTGAATTATGTCCCTCCAAAATGTGTATCAATTTGGCTGGGCCATGACTTCCAGTACTGTGTGGTTGTCCTCCATTTTGTGACTGTAATTTTAAGTTAAAGAGGATTTGGGTGGGATTGTAACACGCTTCCAAAACCAAAACCAAACCCAGTGCCGTCGAGTTGATTCCGACTCACGGCAACACCAAAGGACAGGGTAGAACTACCCCATAGAGTTTCCAAGGAGTGCCTGGCAGATACGAACCACTGACCCTTTGCTTAGCAGCCGCACTTAACCACTACACCACCAGAGTTTCCTGTAACACCCTTACCCAGGTCACATTCCTGATCCATTGTAAAGGGAATTTCCTTGGGGTGTGGCCTGCACCACATTTTATCTTTCAAGAAATAAAAAGGAAGGGGAAGCATACCACCAAGAAAGCAGCGCCGGGAGCAGATCGTGTCCTTTAAAGCTGAGGTTCCCGTGCTGAGATACTCCCAGACCAAGGGAAGACTGACACATCACAAGGACCTTCCTTCAGAGCCAACAGAGAGAGAAAGCCTTCCCCTGGAGCTGACGCCCTGAATTTGGACTTTTAGCCTACTTGACTATGAGAGAATAAACTTCTCTTTGTTCAAGCCATCCACTTGTGGTGTTTCTGTTATAGCAGCACTAGATGACTCAGACACCAGTCATTCATGGCCCTCTACAACCGGATTCCAGGTGAGTAGAGAAGGAACTGTGTGTCCATCTGTGTGCATGTCCGTGTGTGTTTTCCCCTATGTAGCATCTTTTTGCCTACTTCTGGTAACCGCTCCAGCTCCCTTACCCTCTCAGTTCTCATTCTGGAGACTGCTTGTCTCCCACCTCTCTTGGAGTCCATGTGGGGCTGACACGTCTACCAAGTTCCAGGGATGCGCGTGAACTCAGGTCTAGCCAATGACAGCATTCCACACCCATGGCAGCAGGAATTGCTTCAGCAATGGACACACGGAACGGATTAATAACTGTTGGATTACTTCACCAATGCCAAATAACATCAATGCCTCAAGTTGGGTTCACTAAGAAAATGTATGACCATTTAATTTTAAATCAATTTTTGATATTAATATCTGAGAGCTCTCATCTGTCTTAGCTACCTAGTGCTGCTGTAACAAAAAATACCACAAGCGAGTGGCTTTAAAGAGCAGAGGTTTATTGTTTCATAGTTTTTTTGGAGGCTAGAGGCCTGAATCAGGGCATCACCTCTAGGAGTGGGTCCTTCCTTGTTGGTAGCCCTCAGCCTTCCTTCGTGTTGTTCCTTAGCTTGCAAAGGGTTCTCTCCAAGGCTTCGAACCTGTTCGTTCCTGTCCAAACCCCTGCTGATAGTTTGCATTTCTAACAAGTTCCCAGGTGATGCTAATGATTTCACCCCAGATATACTGAATCAGAATCTACATTTTAACAAGACCCCCAGGTAATTCTTACATATAATAAATCTTGAGAACCACCACTCAACTCAGAATTAGCTCCTAACCAGCAGCATTAGTTTCACCTGGGAACTTGTTAGAAATGCAAATTCTCAGTAGGGGTTTGAACCAGAATGAACCAGTTCAAAGCCCTGGTTCCCCCACACGGTCTCCCCTCGTGTGTGTCTCTGTGTGTCTGTTTCCCCTTTTTATGAGACACTTCTCAGAAGGGAGTTAGGTTTAGGACCTCACTAATAAAGCAAAAGAAAAATTCTTATTTCCAAAGAAGATAACATTCACAGGTGCAGGGGTTAGAATTTCACCATATATTTTTGGGGGACACAATTCAATCCATAGCATCATCATATCTGCTTGGTAACATTAGTAGTTTTTAAAACAACTTTAAATGTGAGAAGCCACTAAAAATTTTAATCACATGCAGTCTTGTTGGCATGAACTCTTAAAAACTACCTAGATAAGCTCATAAACAAAGAGATTCAACATAAAGCAGATGATTGAATTATTTCTTTGATAATTTTATCAAAGTGGACTTCTGATACAAAAAACGTCGAGTCGGCACCGACCCTCGTGGTGACTTTATGCACTACGGAACGAGACGCCTGGTCCTGTACCGTCTCCATGATCACCGGCACACTGGAGTCTGTTACTGCGACTGTCGTGTCAACCCAGCTCACTGAGGATTTCCCTTGCTTTCACTGACCCTCTACTTCACCAATCACGAGATCTTTAGCTAGAGATTTGTCTTCCCTGATGACATGTCCAAATACAAGTGAGCTCAAGTCTTGCCAAGTCTTCTAAGGAGCATTCAGGTTGGATTTCTTCTAAGATTTGTCTGTTCTTCTGGCAGTCCACAGCATAAACATCCCCCTGTTCCAAACTCGAGGGCTTCCCGTGATCCTGTTTCACCAACAGCTGTATTTCCAGAGCATGAGCAGTTGTTTTACTTTCGTGACTGAGAATAGGCCTGGAGACTGCTGTTTGACAGATAAACTCCAACCCAAAGGACTGAATGGTAACAGTTGGCAGGGTTTGGTCTTGGGCTGCCACAGGCTTCCCCTCTTCATTATCTTCCCATCCCTCATTTGCCAAGTTGCTGCCCAAGTTGCTGCCAATTCCGACAGGTCTCATTTTCAGCAGACATGAAGCCATGTTTGTCTGGACGACTTTAACCTGCCTGATCAGCATCCAGGATCAATGGGTGCCCACCTGATTCAGTCACGTCTCTGAAAACAACCTCGTGAACTCTACTGCTTGTCAAGCACTCGAGGCCTTCTCTCTAGGGCTGTCTGTGCAGTGGGGGTGTGACCCAGTCCACATGCTTGGCTCCTTGCTAATACTCCATGGGGTATCTTTATTGTAGACCTAGCTGTCTCGCTGGGATGTCCTTTTCATCTGTGAAATTCTAATTCTCAACAGAAGCATCAATGGCTTATCATGATGTCTATTGCTCTGGCTTTCATTACCATTAATACTACTAACAACCAGGCATTGACTGCAATGTGCCAGCAAGTGTACTGGTAATTCAGATACATTATGCATAAGGTTCACAAGAACCTTCAGAGGCAGATGTTATCATTACCATCTCTTTACAGAAGAGGAGTCCAAGATGCAGAAAGGTTAAGGAATTTGCCCACATTCAGTCTTAAACCCAGTCCTACACAACTTTCATTTTCCAGTGACTTCCCCCAATTCTTCCATGATGACTTATTTTCTAATTCTTAAATAATTAGCTGTTGTTGTTAGGTGCTGTCAAGATGGCCCCAACTCATAGTGACCCTGTGTACAGCAGAACAAAACGCTGCCTAGTCCTGCACCATCCTCACAATCTTTGGAATGTTCGAGCCCATTGTTGTAGCCACTGTTTCAATCCATCTCATTGAGGGTCTCCTTCTTTTTCATTGACCATCTATTTTACCAAACATGATGGCCTTCTCCAGCAGTTGGTCTCTCCTGATGAGTCCAAAATAGTCAAGACAAAGCCTTGCCATCTTAAACCACTAAGTAACAAAACTACGTTTCAATGTGGAAAAAAAAACCATTTCTTTGCGTGTGCTATTTTATACATGATCATGATCAGAAAGGACCTGCTATCTTGTGAGAAGTGTTTTTATTCAGTATACTCAATGGATGTCTGGTGCATGCATACTGATCACTTTTAATGCTCGCATGATACTCTAGCATGTTCTATACTCAGCATAATAAGCCATTCTCCTGAGACTGGACGATAGTTTGCTGCTAATCTTTTGACACTGCAAGTAAAAGAGCAACGGTGGCTCTGTTCCGGTGGCCTTTGGTTTCCATTGAACTGGAATAATTCCTAGGGGTAAAAAGGTATACTTATCCGCATGGTGGTCCCAGGTACCGATACTCGGGTTTTTAAGTGAGTTCCTCCAATCAGAGCACAAGCAGGAAAAAATGAGTTAGCCAGTTTCAGTGCAACCTTGCCAGTATGGGAAGGGGGGATGTTATTATTTTATTCCAATGTGGCTAATTTAGCAGGTAGAAATTAGGACCTCTTGGTGGCTTTAATTTGCATGTTCATACAATTAGCCAGGAAAGCTGTTTACTTGTTTCCCGTTATGTTTTCCTCTGTGTGGATTTTCTGTTAAATCCTTAGGGACTGCTTTTACACTTGCCTGCATAACTATCCCAACAAAAAGGAACCCTGGTGGCTCAACAGTTAAGCGCTCGGCCACTGTCTGAAAGCTTGGTGGTTTGAACCACCCAGCAGCTCCACGTGAGAAAGACGTGGCTATCGGCTTCTGTAAAGATTATAGCCAAGAAAGCCCTATGGGGAAGTTCTACTCTGTCACATGAGGCCACCATGAGTTGAAATCAGCATGATAGCACCTAACAACAGTAATATCCCATCATAGTACAAAAGCAGCATTTGTCGAGTCACAGTTTATTGAATCGCATCAACAGAAAAACACAATCTGAATAAATAAAATTAAAAAAAAAATCCTTACAGCAAGTTAGGGGGCTATTTTGAGAGGTACAGAGAGGTGGGCTTAAATTTTTCAGTTACTCCTTTGACTTGATTCTCTATCCTCCATGGGGATCACCCACCAGCTGCCATGGACTCAGGCCGACCCCCTGTGTGTCAAAGTAGAACTGCATTCCATAAGGTGTGTAACAGCTGATGTTTTAGAAGTGATTGTCAGGCCTTTCTTCCGAGGCACCTCAGGGTGGACTCGAACCACCAAACTTTTGGTTAGCAACCGAGTGCATTAGCTGTTTCCATGGCCCAGGGACTACCGTGGGTACCAGTTATTTAATGGCTCAGGATACCGGGAAGAGCTGCCAATGCCAGTGGCTGGGCCGGATTCTGCTCATCTGTCTTAAGACGGCCTTTTCTTCCCTACTTATGCTCCTGTGCCCTAGACCAGAACTTCTGGAACTTAAGACCTTTTCTGTTTTAATGGTGTGTCCTCCAACCCCCCCCCAGAAAACCTTTTGGTTAAAATAATGATGATGAAAAGCCTCAGGCAGCTTTACAGATTGGAATAGCTCTTAGTTTAAAACCGCCACACCAAAGGGTAATGTCTTCTCTTTACTGAGGTGAAATTCACATGACATACAATTACCCATTTTAAAGTGCACAGTTCAGTGGTATTTGGTGCGTTCACAACGCTGTACAACCCACCACCTCTCTCCAGGTTCAAAACTTTGTGATCTCCCCAGGAAAATGCCCCACGCCCACTAAGTAATAGCACCCCCCCAGCATTCTCTTCTCTCCTCACCCCCTGGCAACCGCTAATCTCTTCTCCGTCTCTATGAGCTTGCCTACTCTGGGTCCTTCATATAAAAGGAATCGTACAACATGTGACCTTTGGTGTCTCGCTTTTTTCACTTAGCATAATTTTCTCAAGGTTCGTGTGCTAGTACTTCATTCCTTTCTTTTGGCTGAATAATATGGTATTATATGTATATATCTTCAATGACGTGATGCAAAAAAATTCTGACCTATGATAGGCAAAATAAGCCCGCTCAATATAAAAAGTGCATGGGCATGTATGTCTGTGCAAGGGTATTGTGAGTTTGTGCATGTGTGTGTTTGGTCTGTATGTGTGTATGCATATGTATGTGTGGGCATGTATATGTTTGCGTGTGTGTGTGTGTATACAAGTACATTGTGTGTGTATTTGGTCTGTATGTGTATGTATGTGTGTGTGCATGTGTGTCTGTGTGCATCTGTATATGTGTGTTTTTGTGTGAGTGCATTGTGTGTTCACATTTGTATATACGTGTGGTGTGTATGTGTGTACCTGTGTGCTATCTGTATGTGTGTGTCATTGTGTGTGTTTGGTGCGTATGCATACGTATGTATATGTGCGTGTGTGTTTGTGTTCACATATATGTGTGTGTTTATATGCATGTGTATTGTATACGTTTGTGTGTTTAGTGTATGTTTGGTGTGTGCCTGCATATATGTATGTATGTACATGTGTGTGTCTGCCACCCCACTCCTGGGACCTCAGACTCTGTTGCCATTGCATCAAGTTTCATCAAAAATTATTTTAGCACTCAAGCTGCTGAGATGGATGGCACAATCCCCGGGTTTTCTGACCTTGATCAACACTAAGAAAATTTCAGCTGAACTGTGCAAAAGTGCCGAGACAACATAAATCACATTTGGACAGGCCATGCTGTCTATCTTTCTATCTAAAGCGTGAAGCTGCCCAATCACATATCACTGCGATAAAACACACCAACTGAAGAGAAGGAGGAATTAATTAACGCTCACTCCACTCATCACAGGAAAAGCCACTGGCCGTTTTTTTTTTTCTTCATAAGGAGCGATGACAGACCATCCTGAAAACAAGCTCTACACTTAATTGTTTCCTAAATGCATTTTAATTCAGAGTTTGAAGAAACAAGTATCACTAAAAATTATACTAATTAGACTTGCTTCTTTTAAGTAAAATGAATGATGAACAAAAAGAACTGTTTAATTAATGGTATTAAAATTTAAGTGTGTCAGCCTCAATTAATACGTAATTGCACAGAGATGACAAATACAAGTGTAGATAAATCATACGTTTAAAATTAATGTATCGAAAGCTTATAACTGCTTAGGTGAGGCTAGAATCAGGTACTTTATCACCACAATATAATTAACAAATAAAGTTGGCTTCTCAAGGGGCTAGGAAGTGTGTGTAATGTAAGGTTCTCATGATATGTAGGCCTCAGCAGAGATTTCAGACAAAGACCAGGAAGAAAGGCCTGGCAATCTACTTTCAAAAATTAGCCAGTAAAAACCCTACAGATTGCAACGGAATACTGTCTGATATATTACTGGAGGATGAGCTCCCTAGGTTCAAAGGCACTACAAAGCAACCACAACAATGGACTGGAACATACAAGCTATCGTAGTGATGGAGCAAGATCAGGCAATGTTTCACTCTGTTGTGTATGGGTCACCATGAGTTGGAGAGGACTGGATGGCAACTAACAACAACAGCAGTTTGTTAGACTGTTTTTAAGCCATGCAGAATACATGAAAATACCAATGCTTTGATAGACTGCAAACTCACAACAGGAGAAAGAGCCTCTTCAAAAGTAAAGACCAGTCAGTGAATGTAAGGGAAGCACAGAGTATCTGTCTGCTCTTCATCTTTTGGGCTTAAACACAGAGCATTTGGGATTTGCTTCAGTTATCAACTTCCAGATCCTGCATAGGGAACAACCAATACCTGGCACATGTATGTAACCCCCCCTTGCTGAACATCACTAATTCATTACACACTCTTTCTAGTAGAGAGAACCCTGATGCCACAAACTCGGACTCCTTACCTACACAGCATTCCGTGTTGATCTATCCATCTGAGTTGACACTGGAGATTAAATCCGTACCCAATCACTGGTCTACACCTTGAGCTATATTTCCAAACCCTCTCCAGGCACCTTTGCCCAAGTTGACAGACACCTGCAGGGCACACAAAACCCTAGCCTGGTGATTGGGGACCTGGTATCTGGTCTTAGCTTTGCAATTTACTTATCTGTGTGACATTGATTAGATCATCTCTCTCTGGTTGCCTGTTCTCCATTCATAAAATGAGGTTGTGGTCCTACATGTACCTTGTCTTATCAACCAGGGACCAAACAAAACCCAGGCATGACTTAAGGAAGAATAGGAGAAAAGCAGGAGACCCTGGGTGGTGCAAACAGTTAACATACTCGGCTGCTAACTGAAAGGTTGGCAGTTCAAGCCCACCCAGAGGTACCTGGGAAGAAAGGCCTGGAGAACTACTTCCCAAAAATCAGCTGTTGAGTCAGAGTCGGCATGATGGCAACTTGTTTTCTTTATTTTTATTTTATTTTTAGAAGGAAGACAAATACAGGAGAGTGTGATAATGAGGCAGCCTGAATTTACTGAAGGCGTACCACGTGTCCGTGAAACTACCCCATCGAGTCCCACAGGGGCCCCAGGAATTATGTTCCCTTGTCTTCTCCATTTTGCACGAGGAACTTAGCATCCGTGAGGCCAAATAAGCAGGACGTGGCCAAGCTGAGTTCCAAAACCAGACCTCTGAGAACCCCAAACAAAGCACTTAGCCGCTCTGCCGGGCCTGTGCTGCTTTAGACTAGCTTCCCAAAACCTACTTCTTGGCCGATGGGAGGGCCTATCAGACAAACGGCCTGATCTATCTCAACAGCTTTTCACTGCACTCTCTGCGTTACATCTGTGCCCAGGGTACTGCTGAGTGGCCCAGCATCCCCTCATCACCTGTCACTCGGGTTTCCTACCCATCAGAGGCTAATTTAACTCGACATCACATCCATTCTAGAGGCTCCTCCAGTTTTTACGTTGCTTTCTCCCCGCCACCAGCCCACCACCCTCAAATTTCCCTAAAAGAAATGAAAGACATTAGTACCTACATTTCATTTTCAAAGTTTAGTAAAAGAGAAAGCATCAGTTAACTAGCCGATGGGACACAAAAGGCAGGCACAGAGACCCATCCTGTAGTCAGAAGCACTTGCTGCAAAAATAGCTCTCAGTCACGCTGGGCTGTGAAGCAGGAGCTGGAGCCATGAGTGTCCCGATGCTGGCCTTGTGAAGAGCAGCCCCACCGAGGACCGACACAATGCCTTTGCCTGAGTGATGAGGAGGAAATAAAATGCAGAAATGCATTGCAGGATACTATGTAGCATATCCTGGGCTGTTTCTGTTCCCTCGAGGGCACTGTTCCAATAATTCTCAGAAGCAGAGCTACCGCGGACCTGTGTGTCATATCCTGTGCGTGCTGAGCACACAAGGGACATTTGTTGGTTTTTGTTTCCCTGTGCAGCATCCTTGGAATGGGTAGTATAGCTTAGTGGTTACCAACAGTTTAGCTTAATTAGTAAAGAATTGGCTGTCTTGAGCATTGTGCTCTTTTAAAGAATGATCTATACAGGATCAATTGACAACAGCAACTCAAAAGACAAGAAGCTTAGGGGGCAGTGAGTGTGTGCTAACAGGGTAGGAACAACTTGGAAGAGGAGGGTGAGAACGCTCGCGCGGCTTGAAGAATATATGCTCGCACGGCTTGAAGAATATAATCACTGTTGCTGAATTGTACGTGTAGAAACTGTTGAATGTGTGTATGTTTTCCTGTGTATATTTTCAACAACAACAACAAATAAGTTATTAAAAAAGAAAAAAGAGTAAAACTCAGACTGCCTGGGTTTGAATCCCTTCTCCATACTTACTCCCTGGGTGATCTCAGGCATGCTAGACAAGTCCCCCTTCCCTCAGTTTCCTCATCTGTAAAGTGGGGTAAGTATCACATTTGTCTTTAAGGATCGTCATTGGGATTTGGTAACAGAATGCACATAACATGCTAAGAACAGTGTCTGGCATATAGTATGTGCTGAGTCCTGTCGCAATGATGATGATGATGATGATTCGTTTTCCCTTCTGGAAAAATCACTCAAGTTTTCCTCTGAGGAATCACTCATCTTGCTACATTTAGCCCGTTGAAGTCTTTCAGTTGGGGCTCATTCTACCGAAACAGGAAAGGATCTTCCCCTACAGCCTTTCGAGAGAGCATGGCCCAGCTGACTCCTGAAATCAGACTCCCAGCCTCTAGAACCATGAGACAATAAATGTCTATTCTTCTAAGCCACCCAATTTTCGGTAGTTTGCTACAACGGTTCTAGCAAGCTAATACAGATGGGAAAGCCCTCGTATCCTTTCTGCCCTCTTCTCAATCCACTCTGCCCACACACTTCAGAGAGCAACACTGCCCTCCATCCAGCTCCCGAGACAGACCGAGCCTTCAGCTCCAGATTTCCACACAGCTCTGCACTCTGCCCAGGGTGTTCCACCTGCTTCCTCCTTAAGACTTCATCTCAAATATCATTCTCCAGAAAAGTTTCCCTCAGTCTAAGATAATGCTCATTGCTCCAGCTTTGGGGAATCCTGGAGCTTCTTCCTTTTTCATGCAGACAAGTAATCAGCCTGAAACATAAGGGTTTGGGAAGGGAAAATAATTTCAATGCCCAGATGAGTTCTGTAAGTCTCACCAAGTGGTGCTCACTGGAGTCCTTGCCCTTGTTTGCCTGGAGTATCTCATTTCTGCCTTTAATGAGAAACTCATTCATGGATGTTTCCATTCCAGGCAGGGGCCCTCCAAGGAAGGAGTCAGCCTTCCCCTTTGTCTCCGTTCTGCAGCCCAGAGGACTCAGCCTCTCCCATCCCCATAGCAAGAGGTGGGAGAAAGGAACCCATCATGGTGAGGGCTTTGGGCTCATCCTCAACCTTACTGAGATTCATGTACTATCCATGTTGACCAGTTCCATGACTCCTCATGGCAGCAGGCTGTGCACAGATACGTAAGCTGAGCAGTCACTGCCCTGTTCCTAGAAGGGGCTGCCCATGACCCAGCCGTCTGAGTCACCAAGCCTTTATTCATCCTCTTGCTAACGCAAAGCTTCCTCTCCACCTCCCTACATGGCTTACTTGGCAATGAACTAAGACACCTTTCTAGGCACAAATTCATCAGTTGGAAAGGGCAATTTTCCTATGCTACAAACTTTTTTTTAATTCTCAGTTTTTATGTAAGACAACATATCATTAGAGCTAAGAGCCTAGCCTCTGCAGTAATACTTTCTGAGTCCAAATCCTACCTCATTATAGAACTTGAGTGATCTTGGATAAGTCCCTCAGCTCCTTGGGCTTCTGTTTTTTCACCTGTAAAATGGGATGACGGTACTTACCACACATCCCATCTGTCAGGGTGTCATACTGTGGTGGCTTATGTGTTGCGGTGATGCTGAAAGCTATGCCACCAGTATTTCAAATACTAGCAGGGTCACCCATGGTGGACAGCTTTCAGTGGAGCTTCCAGAATATACAGAATAGAGGAAAAGCCTGGCAATCTACTTCCAAAAACCAGCCAGCAGAAACCTTACGGATCACAACAGAGACTGTCTGATCTAGTGCTGGAAGATGAGCCCTCCAGGTTGGAAGGCTCTCAAAACACACCGTGGCTACAACAGTGGACTCGAGCATACCAATTTTTGTGAAGATGGTGAAGGACTGGACAACATTTCATTCTGTTATACATAGGCTCACCCCTAGGTTAGAAGGCACTCAAGGATGGACTCGAGCATACCAATGATTATGAAGATGGTACAGGACCATGCAGTGTTTCATTCTCTTGTGCATAGGATGGCCATGAGTCACAGCCAACCCAATGGCAATTAACAACAACCACAATGACAATAATGACAGCCACACATAACTGCTGTAAGTATTCAAAGGTATGGCAGTGCCCAGCCCAGTGCAAGAGTTGTAAAAAGTTAAGGCTTTTACAACTCTCCACATTGCCGGAACTCTCCACATTAACTGCTCCAGGATAGCCTCTAACTCCCAATGACTATCACATCTTCCATCAGACCCAATCTGAAAGTCACCATAACTTTGAAAACCACTCAAACTCCTTCCGTGCAATCTCATAGCAGGAGTGGAAGTGGGTAGCCGCAGCGAGCAGTGTGCTAAGTGAGAGGAGGAAGCCCTGTCAGCATTTACAGCCTTTGACAAATGGGCTCCCATCTCCTTCTGACAGATTTTCCCACCGGCTGATCCATCAGCCTTCCCTCTCATCACCTGGATCTCAGGCTTCATGAGAGTATTGAAATTCAGATGGATCTTACGCTACAAATAAAAATGAATTTAAATGCCTCCGCTCTCCACCAGAAACACGCGGACTGTAAATGTCAAATGTATGTGCGGCTTTGCAAGTCTCGTGGGCGCTCCAATGATGGGTGAGTCCTCATCACTTTTACTAAATCTGCATTAACTTTGTGGCTTTTGCTTGTGGAAGGAAGCAGCCTGGGCTCTTGCTTTCCATTTAAGGGTGAAAAACTCCACCAGCCCTTGATCTCTCTGAGATAGCCTCCAGGAGATTTTTGAGAAGTGGCCAGGAAGCCATATGTCTGTAGGTATACTCACCAGAAAAGCAAACTCGTTGCTGTCAAGTTGATTCCGACTTGTCACAGATTGAATTGTGTCCCCCCCAAAAAAACTTGTTAAAATCCTAACCCCTGTACCTCTGGCTGTAGTTCCATTTGGGAATGGCTTTTCTTTGTTATATTAATGAGGCAGTATTAGTGTAGGGCGTGTCTTAATACCTTTTGAGTTATAGAAAGAGCAGATTAAGCAAGGAAGCAGAGATGGGGAGACATAGATACCACACCACATGAAGATCACCCAGGAGCCAACGAACAGAAGCTGAAAAGAGACAAAAACCTTCCCCCAGAGCTGACATAGACAGAAAGCCTTCCCTAGAGCTGGCACCCTGAATTCGGACTTTTAGCCTCCCCAACAGTGAGAAAATTAATTTCTGTTTGTTAAAGCCATCCACTTGTGGTATTTCTGTCATTGCAGCACTAGACAACTAAGACATGACTCATGCCATTCCATGTGACAGAGTAGAACTGCTCTGTAGGGTTTTCTTGGTTGTAATCCTAATGGAAGCAGTTCACCAGGCCTTCCTTTCATGGCACCACTGGGTGGGTTCAAACTGGCAACATTTAGGTTAGCAGTCAAGTGCAAACAATGAGCATCACCCAGGGCGTTAGGCGCCCTCACGGGGCTCTGCTAACTGGTGGGCCTAGAAGCAAAAGAGGTACATAAAGCAAAACACATCCAATACACGCCATGGACTTCACCATAAACAAATGGCAGCCGCATGGAAAACAGACCTCCAGGATAAAGGAAATTAGAGAACAGGGAGGAAAAGAATCATTTCATTCCCAGACTAAGCCCAGATGGTGCGCAGACCTATGAGAGCATATTTATTACTCTTCATTAAGATGAGAACTCTCTTCACCTCTTGAAATTCACATATTATCCACCATCATTATACCTGGTATAGAGTTCAGCGGAAAACAACACCGTTCTTGGGAAATGGCCTCCGTGAGTGGACTAGAATGGGATGAGGCATGGGATTGGAGATAGGTAGGACAGTAGGGAGTCCTACTAGACTTTATAGAAAACTAAGGCTCTTGTGTTTTCTAAAATTCTTCTATCAAGAAGATACTCAATAACATGCATGTAAAGGTATAGATAAAAGTGCATAATTATATCCATTAAAAAAGCTGCCATCAAGTTGACTGTGATTCAGGGTGACCCCATGTGTGTCAGAGTAGAACTGTGCTCCACAGGGTTTTCAATGGCTGATTTTGGAGAAGTAGATTACCAAGCCTTTCTTCCGAGGCACCTCTGGAGGGACTCAAACCACCAAACTTTCAGTTAGCAGCAGTTAACTGTTTGTACCAACCCCCTACCCCCCCCCCAAAAAAAAAAACCGTTGCCGTTTAGTCAATTCTAACTCATACTGACTCTGTAGGACAGAGTAGAACTGCCCCGTAGATTTTCCAAGGAGTGGCTGGTGGATTTGAACTGCTGACCTTTTGGTCAGCAGCCAAACTCTTAACCACTATGCCACCAGGGTTTACAACTGTTTGTACCAGGGGATTCTCAAATATATCCAGGTTATGGTTGCTGTTGTTGGGTGCCCTCAAGTCAGTTCCAACTCGTGGTGAACTCATGTGACAGAGGAGAACCACCCACAGGGTTTCTAAGGCTATCATCTTTACCGGAGCCGATCAACAGGTCTTTCCCCATGGAGCCATTTGTTTGTTCAAATGTCATCCTTTTGGTTAGCAGCTAAGAGCTGCTAACCAGGGCTCCTTACGTTCGACATACATGAAGGAGAGGCATATAGGAAGGGAAGGAAGAAAGTGAAAGAAAAATGGAAAAAAAAAGAAAAAAGAACAATATTCTTATGAAGCTCTGTCACCCTAGGGAGGTTGTGTTAAGCTTTCTTAACTAAAGGAAACTGAACTTAAAAGAAGGCGCTGCTGGTCCCCCTCAGAGCACTCAGCAATCGTATAAACCCACACGGGCCAAGGGGCTGCCACTTCTGAGGTAGGCTGACTTATTATTTTGGCACCTCTGTCATCTCTCGTCACTTCAATTCCACTTTATCAAATTACTGATGTTGCCAGAGGCATTTGGATTCAATGGAGAGGGCCACATGCGCCCGTGCGCGTGCGGATACACACACACAACACAGAGAGAAAGAGAGAGAGGAATGCAGGGGTGACTGTCACCACTTGAGCGGTGAAATTTCATAATTATACATCAGGGAGACAGAAGCACCAGAGCACATTCTCAGAACTGGATTACGGTCGCTGCCACGCGCCTGCCCTCTCCCCACGTGGCCTCACGCCGTATCACTGTGCATACACGGGCCTCTCTGTGGTGATTAAGGTCTTTTATTTTGACTTTACCGTTCAGACACAGAGCCTGATATGCAGAGCTCACCCACATCCAACTACGTTAGGAGACCCAGAGGAGCTACAGCCCAAATGTAAGAATCACCACATTGCTGAGAATTCAAAAGAAGAATTTAGACAGGGAGACATGTTACCCTGTTTAACAGGGGGAATGAAAAGTCCTTAAAGTGTAACACAGAGAGAACTTGAAATAGACATTTCAATTGCCATATTTCTAGGAATCATCACCAATTAATTTCAGCCAAATGCTTTGTTAATTCATGCATCGGTCATGTGATGTCAAGTTTAGAAAACAACCAGAGAACTCTTCAGGAATGGAGTTTCATTTGAAGAATTCCCACCCAGCCCCACAAAGTATGACAAAGTGTAGAAATTCATGTAGCTAGATGTGGATGTAAATATGGATATGGATACATAGACATGGACACAAAGACACAGACATAGTACAGCTGCAGATATAGACACAGACATAAATACAGTATGGACATAAATACAGACATAGATATAGTATAAATGTAGACAGAGACATAGTACATAGATATAATACATAGCATACATATAGATATAACTATAAATATACTATAAATGTAAATACAGATATAGACAGAGTATAAACATAGACACAGCATAGACATAGACACAGTATAGACAGATGTAATATAGATATAGTACAGAGATATAGTATAGCTATAGATGTAGACAGATATATGTAGACAGATATATAGATACCCTATATCGTATAACTCATTGACGTTGAATCGATTCTGACTCATAGTGACCCTATAAGATAGAGCAGAACTGCCCCATAGGGTTTCCAAGGAGCAGCTGGTGTATAAAAAACTGCCGACCTTTAGGTTAGCAGCGTAGCTCTTAACCTCTGTGCCACCAGGGCTTCGGATATAGTACAGATATAGATAGAACTGTTGGCACAGTATAAATGTAGATATAGGTATAGACACAGTGTAGACATAGACATAGTGTGCTGTGGTTGTTGTTATTAGGTGCCGTTGAGCTGGTTCCGACTCATGGAGACCCTATGTACAGCAGAACAAAACACTGCCCAGTAGACATAATATAGACATAGATATATATATTGTGTAGATGTTATATAGATGTAGATAGATATACAGATACACTATAGATATAGCATAACTATAGATGTAGACATAGAGTATAGACAACCTCCCTTTCATGGGAACAGCTCAAGGCATGTAACTGTTCCCCACCAGTAACCATCACAGAGTGGCCACAGACATGGCAAGTCCCTATCATCATGATACGTGAACCAAAGGCCTTTGTGTTGATAGAACGGTGTCTGTATGGCCGCCTGTCATGGCCAGAACTCATCATGGCTGCCCATTGCCCTTGGTGGTGAAGCAATTGGTGTTATTTCAACAGCACCACTTTCCTGGCATCTTTCAAACAAGACTGGCAAATAAATTAAAAATAAAAAAATCACCAGACAAAAACCAGGCTTGTCAGTTCAATAAAAGAGTCAAAGGGAAGTGGAAATATCCTGGATTTTGGAAGCAGTGTCGGGAGCACGCTTTCTGAGCCCTGTGACGACAGCAGAATAGCTGGGGCGGAGCGGGGGAACAGATGGAAAGACTCTGGACGCGTGGTTAGGCTAAGTGCCACTTCCATTTGTTCACCTTGCAAAAAGCATGCAAGTATGTACACCAGCCTGCTAATACAGTGCTGTGAATGGAAACATAATGGAAGCACTATAGGGTTGCCGTGAGTCGGAATCAACTCGATGGCCATGGGTCGGCTAAAACTAGAGCAACACACAGCTCTAAGCTGGGATCACACTGCTGGCTGAGTTTAAGCTACCATGTCATTGTTCCTTTCAATATGAAGGGATTAACACTCCTTGAAAACAATGCATGGCAAATTCTTTTTATTTAAAAGAAAATCTTGTTTTGAGAAGTCCCCAACCACCTTATTAATCAGCGGACATGCCTGAGCCATCACAAAATCAGGGCTGAAAAACCTCTGTTTGAAATAATAACTGTATTTGACAATAACAGTGTAGGTGCAAAGAGAGACATCTTTCAAAATTGCAGAACGATGTCAAAAGGAGCCAGGAGATATATATACCCTCAATTCACTTATTTGACCCCTTTAGACCCAAAGCATTAAAGGTAGAATTTGATCTGCTCGGTTACGCTTTGCCATGGAAACTTCTGGAAATCTTGTCAATAAAGAAAAAGCGTGAAAATGTTAAACTGAAGAATATCATCTAGCAGTGGCCTTTCCTGAGGGGAGCCACACCAAGTATGACAAAGAAGATAAAGGAGGGCTGTCCCTAAACATGTAGGAAATGACCTTCCCTTCACCACCAAAAAAAATCTCAAATAGGAAGTCACGACTCATGTGCAGCACAGGATGGAAACTGCAGCTGCGGCGGGCTCTCTTTCAAGCCAAACTGTATAAAATATAGAGACCTTTCCTGGAAGGCCTGAAGCTACGTGCTCTGTAATATAGGACATGTCACAGGCATACATGCACACATCATCTATAACAGTACTCAACTAAAATGTGAAATGAAGGATAAGAGAATTGTTTCCCTTAGGATAAGGATACGACCAAAACAAAAATCAGCGCCGAGTGATCTTTTTTATACTTAATTCTATTATGCAGTCCTCATCGAAGCCATCAGAAATAACACACCTTGCAAGGAAAAAAAAAAATGACAAATCTTTTTAAGTAGGATTGTAAATGTCTAATATCAGTGCACGAATTGCCTCGGTACACCATCCAGCTAAAAAAAAAAAAAAACTAAGCACTCCTTAAACCCCTGGGTTTAAATCACAGAGGCCTTGTTTTGTTTAAATCCAAAAAGATGAAAACGATTGACTTACTTTTCTGTCCTCTATTTCCACACAGGTATTGCAGTCTGCTTTGATATCCTAAAAGGCAGAGAAGAGAGAGAGAAAGAACAGGAGTCAGACTTATGGTCGGAGAATCTTCGGCAGTGTGGTTGAAATGCCCTTTAAAATAATAAAGGGTTCACGATCCTAACAGTTGTTTCTCGAGCCATTACTCTTTATGGTGCTTTTTAGAGGTATATGCCTTATGTTTGCGTTAGAGACATATGGGTGTCATAAGTAAGCTTTACTGCATGCAGATGTGGGGTGGAGGCAAAAGCTATGGATCAGAGGCCACAGCAGAGAGATACTACAGCTCATAAAATAGTATGCCCCCCAGATAGCTTTCTTCAAATCAGCAGGAACTGCCCTCAGTCACTCAATGTCTCTCCTGTTCCATATTTAGGATTGCCTAATCTACCTCCTTTCTATATAAAACCATCGCAGTTTATTTTTTATCTTTCCTTCTGTCCTTTCATCCATCTATCCATTCATCCATCTATATATCCAGCAAAATAGACACCTACTCCATTTATCATCCATCTATCCACGTACTATCTATTTATGTATCTACCCATCCATCCATCTATCCAACCATCCACAAATGTAAGTTTATTTGGAAAAAACAGTCTTTGCAGATGTAATCCAGCTAAGATGAAGTTATACTGGATTAGGATGGACCCTAAATCCAGTGAGTTGTGACTTTATAAATAGGAGAGGGAAAGTTGGAGACACATGAAAAGAAGGCCGTAAGAAGATGGAGGCAAAGAATGGAATGACGTGTCTACAAGTCAAGTAATGCCAAGACTGCCTGCGACCACCAGAAACAAGGAGAAAGGCATGGAACAGATTCTCCCTCAGAGCCTCCAGTAGAAACCAACCCTGCCCACATCCTGAATTCAGACTTCCGGCATCCAGAACTACGAAAGAATACTTTCCTATTGCCTCACGCCACCCAGTTTGTGGTAGTTTGTTACAGCAGCCATAGGAGACTAATCCATTCTATGAACACAACACTTGGACATAGGGTCATAATTTGCATGGACATCCTTTTTCTTTTCTCATCTATATCCCTCATTTATTCTTGTAGGTGTTCACTGATGTATGACATTGAGTCAGCAAAACATCCCTACTTTTATGAAGACCTCCCCCTGAATGCATGTGTTAAGAAACAAAGAAAAATTTGAGATTAAGTCAATTTGGGAGAGATAAAAGTCATGCATTATTTTTAAACTTAAGAGATGCCATCTAAAAATAAGGTGAAAAACGCAGTTCCCTGTCTCTTTTATGCTGCCCTGTCTAAGGGAGGCCGCATTTCCTTTCTCTCCCAGAGTGGAAGGAAGTATGTTGAGTTTGTTAGGAAGAACCCATTTCTGATTCTGATTTACGCATGAAGAAGTGACAGGTGTTAATCAACTAATGAAATCAATAAACCAAACCAAAGGTAGGTTTTTCTTCTTAATCTGCTACTGAGGACCCATGCAAGCCACGGAGAAAGCCATCTGGAACAATCAGGGTTATTGCCATTTCCCTAAAATTATTCAATTTATACTTGTCAGGATTCATTTACAAAACCCATGCTGGATTTTTTATTTAGATGATATTGTTGGTTTGTCATCCACTGCAGATCCACACGGGAGTCGCCCCAGGGGACTGCATGTGCTCCTGAACAATGTTGGACTCAAATTGGAAAAATGTCACTTTTGCGGGAACAAATTATTGTTCAGAGCACTCTGTGCTGAGCCGGCTTCTCTGGATGGGCTACAGCCTGACCTTTTCAGAACCAAAGTAGTCAAGTAAGTACTTCAGCCCCACTTGATGACTTTGCACGGACAACTGCTCAACTACTTAAGTGTTAAGTATGAATTTGGAGCGGCGTACTCAAAGCCAAGCAATCAATTTCCCTACGGAAACCAGCCATTCATTCTCTATGTAGCTGGAAAACCCTGAGCGATGCCTCGATTGCTGGCAACGGATGGGATTCCACAGACTCTACAGAGTCATGCTGCTGGGGTCCATACTACTGGACTCTACCACACAAGTTGTGGTACCATGCACAAGTGGCCCAACTTCTCTTTGACTCAGTGTCCCCATCTGTAAAACGGGGATAATAACAACACCTGCCTCATTACTTATTTGTTGTTGTTGTTGTTATTAGTTGCTGTTGAGTCAATTCCAACTCATGGCAACCCCAAGTGTGTCAGAGCGCAACTGCTCCATTGGGTTTTCCAAGCCATGACCTTTCAGAAGCAGATTGCCAGGCCTCTTCAGGGGCATCTCTGGGTGGGTTTGAACCACCAACCACCTGGCTGGGAGTTGAGCGAGGGAGTGATTTTGTGCTATCAGGGGCCCCTCATGAATTATTAGGCATATCGAGTGCATATAAAAATATTAGCATATGATAACTCATGAAAAGTGTTAGCTATCATCGATGATCAGAGCCCCCGGATGGTGGAAATGGTTAACACATTGGCTGCTGACCAAAAGGGTGTTGGTCCAAGTCTACCCAGAGGTGCCTCAGAAGACAGTCTTGGTGACCTACTTCCAAAAAGTCCCGATTGAAAACCCCACAGAGCACAGTTCTGCTCTGACACAAATGGAATTGCCATGAGTCATAGTCAACTTGACGGCAAGTGTGTTTTTTTTTAATCATTGATGACATTCTCCCAAAGTTTTTGGGAGACCTGGCTCTGAGTAGAGGATTTAGAACTTAAAATGGCTCTAATTTTTAAAGTTTTCTCTTCCAAGGCCCCTGAGTTCTTCTGGCTTTTAGACATCAAAGCGCTTATGTGCCTGTTCTTTTCAGAAGCTGCTCTCTCTCCCGAGAGACTTTTCTTCTTCACTTTGCATGTTGGTTGTTTCTGGTGATTTTTGAAGGTCAGGGATATTTATGCCCATATTCAAGACGGCCATCATCCTTGCAGTGTACTAGCTTCATTCACTGTTCAGAAGCACCTGACAGGCAGGCAAAGGCCCCTGTGAACAGGTGGAGGGAAATGTCTGTCGACGGGAGTGGGGCCTGGAGACCTCCAAGGATTTACAAGTGAGGAACCCACCAAACCAAACCAAACCCATTGTCGTCCAGTCGATTCTGACTCATAGCGGCCCTCCAGGACATTTTCAGGGAGCAACTGGTGGATTTGAAAAGCTGACCTCTTGGTTAGCAGCCGACAAGAAAAAAAAAAATTTTTTTTTTCTTAATCCCCACACCACCAGGGTTACAATGAACTCACAGTGGGTTGAATCGATTCCAACTCATAGCAACCCCATGTGACAGAGTAGAACTGTTCCATAGGGTTTCCAAGGCGCTAATCTTTACAGGAGTAGGTCACCAGATCTTTCTCCCATGGTACCGCTGGGTGGGTTCGAACTTCCAACCTTTTGGTTAGCAGCCAAGCATTTAACTGTTGTGTCACCAGGCCTTCTTAGTAGCCCCAAGCAAAATATGTCCATGTTCTCACTCCGGAAACTGTGAATGTGAACTTATTTGGAAGAGAGTCTATGCAGATGTAATGAAGTTAAGTATTTTGAGATTTGGTCATTCTGGATTATTTATGTGGGCCCTAAATGCAGCAACAGATGTCCTTATAAGAGACAGAAGAGGAGAAGACAGTGAAGGCCAAGTAAAGAAAGGGGCAGAGATTGAAATGATGCAGCCATAGGCCAAGGAATGCCTGGGGCCATCAGAAACTAAAAAAAGGCAAAGAAAGGTCCTCCGCTACAGTCTTCATAGGGAGCGTGGCCCTGTCAACATCCTGGTTTCAGACTTCTGGCCTCTGGACCTGTGAAAGAATAAATTTCTGTTGTTTGAAGACACTAAGCTTATGTTGGAGCAGTGGTGGTTCAGTGGTAGAGGTCTCCCCTTCCATGAGGGAGACCTGGGTTTAATTCTTGGCCAATGTGTCTCATGCACGCCACCACCCATCTGTCAGTAGAGGTTTGTGTGTTGCTATGATGTGGAACAGGCATTAGCAGAACTTCCAGACAAGGACAGACTGGGAAGAAAATCAACCAATGAAAACCCTAGGAATCACAAAAGTCCAATCCATAGCTGATCATTTTACATGCAGTTGCCATGAGTGGAGGTCTACTCAATAACAGCCAACAACAACAAGCTTTGTGGTATTTTGTCACAGCCACTATAGGAAACTCATACAGAGCCTCCAGGAGCACCCTGTGCTGATCTCTCCTGCTTGGTGCTTGGCTGCTTGTCACTGAGAAAAGGAGGGAGTGGCCCAGAGACCACTTTCAACCTGAAGGGAGAAGAAAAATCTCTTTACAAGAGATCCCAGGGTGATTCTCACTGTTATGCTCATGGGCCCAGATGTTCTCAGAAGACAGCTCCTGGAAGCTTTACATTGATGAATTCAGCTATCAGTTCTGGAAGGGCAATGGAAAGAAAAGAGCAAGGTTCTTGTGTTTGACGTGAGAGTTAAGTAGGGGTCATACATCCTTGGTGTTCGACGTGAGAGTTAAGTAGGGGTCATACATCCTTGGTGTTTGACGTGAGAGTTAAGTAGGGGTCATACATCCTTGGTGAAGTGTTGGTCTCCTGGACTCAGATATGAGGCCCTAGGGCATGTTTCATGGGGAATATCTACAGCTTAAATCATCTCTGGGGATATAAGGAGACATAGCTGAAAGTTCCCCTCCAAGCCCAAACCAGGCTTACCATCAACTGCCTTTCACCATCAACTACCCTTCCACCATCAAAAGCCCTTCCACCATCAGCTACCCTTGAGCCATCAGCTGCCCTTGCGCCATCAACTGCCCTTCCACTGGGAGGAGAAAGCCAAGTGTTTTGCTCTTCCTTGTCAAACAGAAAAGAAATAGCATGGCAAAACAGTTTATAATATTAAGAAAAAGGGCATATCTACATCACACTTCAAAATGAACTGAAACGTGCCTTTGAAATTCAGAGTCAACATTATAAATGATTTTTTTTTCAAAAACAATCCTTCTGATCATTTGGCCACTTACCCTTTAGAAAATAATTATTTCTAATACAAAATGAGCCAACAAATACCAGTTTAGGTCCTTGGACTTTGAAAAGATGGGTGATCTATTGGACCCCAAGTTCTTAATTTTTCATTTTGATCTTAACAAAGACTCAGGCTTTGTAAACATTGCTAGGCCTTAAGAACCATTTGGCATAATATGCCAATATGCAGATGAGACAACTGAGTCAGAGAGTTTAGAGAACTGGCTTCTTGTTAATGGAATAAAAGGGATCAAAACCTATCTGCCATCTCTTTTCTGCTTTCCCTTGTACCATGCATTACCCTTGAATTTGATGATTTAAACAAACGTTCTGAAATTAACCAATTTTTTAAAAAGGATAATAGTTGTGCCCCAACTTTTTAAAAAAAACGAGCAACTATGTTGTCTTGTAAATATGTTGTTTTCTTGTTAGTTTCTGTTGCGTGGACTCCAACTCATGGGGACCCCAGGTAAAACAGATGGAAATGTTGCCAAATCCTGCAGCATCTTCACAGTCATTGGTGTACTCGAGTCTATTATTGTGGCCACTGTGTATTTTGAGTGCCTTCCAACCTAAAGGGCTCATCTTCCAGCACTATACCAGGCAATGTTCTATTGTGATCCATAGGGTTTTTGTCGGCTAATTTTCAGAAAAAAAGACTGTCAGGCCCTTCTTCCTAGTCTATCTTAGTCTGGAAGCTCCACTGAAAACTGTCCACAATGGGTGACCCTAATGATATTTGAAATACCAATGGCATAGCTTACAGCATCACAGTAACACACAAGCCGCAAAAGCAGGACAAACTGACAGATGGGTTTATTTTAACCAAAGTTGGTGCAAATTTGAATTCATGCATCCCTTTTAGCTGGATTATTCAGAAGCTGCATTCACTCAATTCAAAAGATTGAGATTCAAATAAGTAGGTCCCTTGAATACATTAAGAATATATAAAACGTTTGCACTGAAATATTCATTTTTTAACATGTCTCCATCCACAAATTCGCTCATGTCCTGCAATACCACATATGGCCAGCAGATGGGAGCAAATAACTTTGCAAAACACCAAAGTGCTCCCGCAACCTACAAGAAGATCCAAGGCATTGGTTCTGCAAACTTCTAGAAATATCACAATTTTTCTGCTGCCTCAGTATTTAAGTCTCTAATGACTATATGTTTTAATTAATAAGATTTAATTACTTACCAGGAATCTGATCATCTGAGGAGGCATTTTATTATTATGTGTTAAAGAATATTCTGAGTTTCAAGGCAAGGTATTCTGAAAACACAGAGGTTTAACTCTTAGATATGAAGAAGACCAAGAGTTTAAAAGCTAAGTTCCCTGAAATCATAAAAAAATGCATGTAAACTAGAATGGCAACACAGATTCACTCAACCATGAAAGTCACACTTACCTCAGTTGGCTAGGTAGGACTGCAGTGTTGCCAACTTTACAAAAGTTTTGGAGGAATTTTACATGCCCTTCAGTGTACCGTGGTGGCTTGTGTGTTGCTGTCCTGCTGGAAGCTATGCCACTGGGATTTCAAGTACCAGCAGGGTCACCCATGGTGGACAGGTTTTAGTGGAACTTCCTGATTAAGACAAACTAGAAAGAAAGGCCTGGGGATCTACTTCTGAAAACAAGCCAGTGAAAATCCTACCGCTCACCACAGAATATTGTCCAATAAAGTGCTGGAAGATGAGCCTCCTAGGTTGGAAGGCACTCAAAGCACACAGTGGCCACAACAGTGGACTCGAGCAGACCAACGATCATGAAGACGGTGTGGGACTGGGCAAGGTCTTGTTCGGTTGTACGTAGGGGTTGCCATAAGTCAGAGCCTCTTCAAGGGCAACTAACAACACCACCAAGGGAATAGTCACTGAGGGAGCATGGCAGGGAAGAGCTGTAAAGCCAGAAAGACCACGAGATGTCCACCAAACCAAACTTTCATGCAAATAAAGACAGCAGGGCATTTATTTTGGAAGCTTGGCCTCTTTCTCCAAGGACAGAACCCCTAACCCCATGAATTCTTTTGTTCTCTTCATCCTCCTTTTTTGCAGTTTGATTATCAGGGGACAAGAAGCTTCAGCATCTCAAAACCCAGCCAAGGTGACAAGAACAAGCTGGTGGGAGAAAGGCCTGGCTAGGCAGCGCTGCTGGCTCAGCACAAGTAAATTTGATACCAGCAAAGGCAGCCCCCTCTCAGGTAGAAGCAATATGTCACCAAGGTGAGCTCAAACCAAGGGTCTGTTTGCAAATAAGAGCTTTGCATTGGCATCACAGCAGGAGTTTAATGAGAGCACATTTAATTAACTGTAAAAGTAATTACCCATATTAGATGTAAATCACACTTGTTTTTACATGAGGTGAATAATTTTAGCGGGGCTTTTAAGAATAATGTTTCTTGAGGAGCTGTCAGCTGCAAACTCTCTCAACAAGTTGGTGTGCTTAAAAAGCAGGGCCCAGAGAAAAAACGCAGTCCCAGGAAGCCTCGGGGGTTGGGCTAAGCTGTGTCTCCTTTTGTTCACCTGAGACCCCAGCAGCTAACTGTGCCATCTCAGAGTGCCTATCAGAGCAGCACCCCAACAAGAGCAGCAAATCTTGCAATGTTTTTTCCTTCCATCCTTTAGCTTCTTGGGTGGCCCCCAGTGCTGTGTAAACGGGCTTTTGCCAATCATGAAATGACTCAGCCAAAAGAACAGGGACAACAGGGAGATGCAGGAAGACACCTGGTAGACGAGTGTTATGCACCTATGAAAGGAGTCTAGTGGAGCAACAGTCAAGTGCTTGGCTGCTAACTCAAAGGTTGCTGGTTTGAACCCACCAGCCTAAAGAGAGAAAAGACCTGGAAATCTGCTCCCGTAAAGATTACGGCCTAGAAAAACCCTATGGGGCAGTTCTGCTCTATGGCATGGAGTCCATATGAGTTGGAATATACTCTATGACACCCAACAACAGCAACATGCACTTCTGATGAGCCAAAGTGGATATTTTACAAAGAAGAAAAAAGATGAGAGACAGGAAGCAATCACAGGAGCAACAAAGCTGGGTCTGAGTGCTCCTGGGGGCTGTTCAAAGAGGCCCTGATTTGTCCCAAAATCTCCGGCAGGAGTTCTGATCAGGACTGATGTCTGAATCATCAGCACCAAGCCAACAAAACTGCAGTGCTCCCTTGGATTTATAAATAGCAGGAGGGCGCAAAGCACAGAGGCCAGGGCTGGGAGGACAGACGTGAAGGTGAAGCTAGATGCCTGGGGTAGGGAAACCTTATTAAGATGCCATCCTCTAAAAAAAGGACCCCGAAATTCCCCCCACTGACTTCCACAAGAGAGACAAGCGGGCCTTTGAGCCTCATATTTGATCTCAGGTGAAGTGTAAACAGCTAGGATTCAGTTTGCAAATACCTGGTGATTATTTGTACTTTGATAGGTAGCTTCATTAAAGGATTTGAGGATGCAATTATCAAATTGAAGTTTAGTGCACTCGAGCTGAGCAACTTAACTGAAGATCGGGAAAAAGTGGGACGAGGAAAGGTGAATGTATGTCCCTCAAGTCAGACAGCAACTTAGCAGTTAAGCTGATAACCATTTGCCACTCTCACTCAGGGGGACCCCATGTTTGTCAGCATAGGATTGTGCTCCCCAGGATTTTCAGTGACTACATTTTTGAAGGAGATCCCCAGGCCTTTCTTCTGAGGTACCTCTGGGTAGATTTGAACCTCAAACCTTTAGGTCAGCAGCCTAGCACATTACCTTCTGCATCATTCACTGATGCCAGTAGCTAATCATCAGTTCACTCTAAAAAAAAAATCGAGCCTCCATCTGAGTAGTATGGCTACCGTTGTACTTATTTTCATGTCTACAGCCTCCGTGGATTTTGTCGTTGTTGAAGTTGTTATTGACTCTTTATTTGCTTTCCTTTAACACAATCGAAAGAGGGGGCTAGAAGTGGAGACATACTGGTTTGATATGACCCCAGAGAATTTAACCTGGTTCAAGGTCAACAGAGAGAAGGGACAGAATTCATCTTGTATTTCCCCAAGAGCACTTGTTTACTCTTTTCTACAGGGCCACATTGGTGGTCAGCAGTCGAATTCTCACCCCTCAGCGGGAGACTTGGGCTTGATTCTTGGCCAGTGCGCCTGAGGTGCAGCCACCATTCATCCGTCATTGGAGGACTGTGTGTTGCTAGGACGCTGAGTAGGTTTTCTGAGGAGCTTTCAGGCTAACACAGACTAAGAAGAAAGGTCTGGCAATCTACGTTTGAAAATCAGCCAGTGAAATCCCTGCAGATCACAATGGTCCAATCCATATCTGGTCATGGGGATGGCACAGGGCCAAGCAGTGTTTTCTTCTATTGTGCATGGAGTCACCATGAATGGTAGCTAACAACCACAACAACATAGGGCCTCACGTGTTTTCCCAGTGTGTTCTGTGTCTGATACACCCTAAGTGTAGCCACTTCCTACACTGACTAGAAAAAAGGATTCGCATTAAAAAGAAAACAGAAATAAAGAATATATGGTGGGTCTTATTTAGCACACCAACTTCCTGAGGAAATATGGTGCAGTGAACATTTGGGGATACTACAATAATGAATGAACCTTAGTGATTGATATTTGAGAGAAAATGAAATGAGAAGTTGCATTTTAATTTACTTCCATGTATGCATCAGAATACACAAGGAAGAAGTCTCAGGATTGAGTCTACCTCGCTTCAAATCCTGACTCTGCATCTAGCTGGCTACGTTGCTTTAGGAAGCAACTGATCTGTGCCTCAGTTTCCATATTTCAGAAAATGAGGTTAACATCAGTCCTGATCATGTTCAGGCTGGTGTTAGGATTAGGTAAGAAGGATTAGGTGAGATAAAGCACATAATTGTGGTCACAGAGTTCGGGGTAAAAAAAGGGTGTTGTTATAATTGCAATTGCAGTAATAATTATTATTCTTTCTTTGAGATGGAAACCCTGGTGGCATAGTGGCTAAGTGCTACGGCTGCTAACCAAAGGGTCGGCAGTTCGAATCTACCAGGCACTCCTTGGAAACTCTATGGGGCAGTTCTACCCTGCCCTATAGGGTCGCTATGAGTCAGAATTGACTCGATGGCACTGGATTTTTTGTTTTTTGGTTTCTTTGAGATGTAAAATAGTTCTAAAAAGAGCCTTAATTTTCCCAGGTCATAGCTACTTCAGTCCATTAAATGGTATCCTAGTGGAGTTTGTAAAAGCACGAGCTGCCTGGGAGTTTACTTGATGGAACGTCTATCCCAACACCCACTAAACCACTCTTCTACAGATCCTAACACCACAAGGACTAAGCAAAACCATTTCACTGAATAGGTAATTTCCTCCTAGGAATCAGATATTCAAAAAGACACCCAAGAGTTAGAGCAGGACTTATGCCAATTAGAGAAGACGCACCAAAGTTGAAGGTCAACAGAGCCTGTGCAAATAATATGGGGGAAAAAATAAAGCATTCTTCCGCTCCCAGTTTAATATACACAACTCGGTCAGTCCCTAAGAAACGGCTCTAGGATTGACAGAGCTTTGTTGGGTGTTAGGTGGGGCCACAGCTCCCTTGGAAACTGACATTTGCACTGTTACTTGGCCTGAAGGCCTCTTGCCAACCACGGTTCCTTGTGAAGAAGTATTTTCTGTTCCTGTGACTTTGGCTTGGCATTCTGCTTTCTGTTAGAAGATGGATAATTAATAGCTCTTTACACGAGATTAAGTAACCAACTCTTTAAACCAGGAGTAGAAACTTTATCGTCTACAGTCCTAGGTAATCAACGTGGCCAAAATGGTCACCATCACCCCATCACCTGCTCAAAGTAATTTAGCATGGAGCCAGAATCAATGTAAATGTCTCTGTTTTATCTCAGCATACTGGAATGGGTGTTATGAATAATACAACAACAACAACTATAGAATATTTGCCACCGCAGGGATAACCGGTTGCCACTGTGTGGCCTCTGACTCATGGCGACCCGTTGTGTATCAGACTAGAACTGTGCTCCAAAGGGTTTTCAATGGCTGATTGTTCAGAAGTAGATAGCCAGGACTCTCTTCCAAGGCACCTCTGGGTGGACTTGAACAGCCAACCTTTTGGACAGCAACTGAACACATTGCCCATTTGCAATACCCAGCAACTCCATTAGAGGCATAGACATTATATAAGCTAGAGTCACCAAAAAAGAAAAAGAAATCAATCTGTGTGTATACACCCTTTCCATCAAAGAGCCTAGAGAGAAACCATCTCCTCAGTTCTGCTTCCAGTGGACTATTCCTCAGTTTAACAGCATGGGACTAAGTGTCCAATGCCAGATATAAATGTTTACTTTTTTATTACAATAAATGTGTACATCCAAATACTCGAACCCTGACCTTATGATTAACAAGGGTGAATAACACATCAAAAGACAAATAACTACTTAAGCTTTTTCATAAAAATGAAATAGAGAGGAAAAATGAATGGCAGGTACATGTTCTTTCTTCCACTCTGTGATTTATCAGCAGCCCGTTCTGCAAAATATTCATATCAATTCTTACATGAGCACAGGACAAAGTGTGAGATAGTTCAGGATAATTACGTTTCTCTGCTGTCTCCCCCCCTTTCCCAAATGTCATGCAAACCTGCCATTTGGTTTTTATAGGCAAGAAGAGAATTGAGAATACTTCGTTTAAAGTTTTGATTACGTTCCCTTTTGAACTGGCAGGCCTATAAAATGTATCAGACATAGACATTGCGTTGGGAGGGAGAAGCTAAAATCCAGACTACTCCTAACTACTGTATTTTATGCAAATCATGTGCACCTTCTACTTTTTTTGCTAACCACACCTTCCCCCTGTGAGGTATTTTTCATAAGCACCATTACGCCATTTTTTTTTTTTCACATGTTGCTGTACAAAAATTAGCATAGCACACTTAAGAAAATATCTCACGGGGGAAGGTAGAGGTTGGCAAACAAGCATAGAAGGTGCATGTTATTTGTATAAAAATATGCTACGTCTTAAAACATCACAATTATCAATATCACCCTGGCATGAGATAAGAAAGTAAATGCAACTACTCCAAACCATGAAGACTTATCTGTTCAAACACAAAAGCATCCTCACTTTCACTCATTCTGGGTAAAATCCCTCTAAAATATATTTCACTTACCTCTACTGTCTTAAACATGATAGTTGATTTCAATAGTATAACTCAGTGCAATAAAGACCCCCATGATGCTACTATCCTTAGAATGATTTGCCCTTCTGTTAAATAGCCCAGGTGGTTGGGCTCTTGAAGGTCTCTAGGCAGTCTTGAATGTTCTTCTAGCCCCTGACTTCACGGCCAGCTATTTTTACTGCTGTCATTTCATTTAACAACAAGGGCAAAGAGTTAACTAGCTCAGCTACTAGCCAAAAGATTGGAGGTTCAAGTCCACTCAGACATACCTCGGAAGAAAGGCCTGGTGTTCTACATCCAAGAAATCAGCCACCGAAAACCCTGTGTAGCACACTTCTACTCTGACTGACATGGGGTCGCCAGGAGTTGGAACAGACTTGGCGGTAACTGGTACTGGTAATGTTACTACATACAAAACTTCATGTAAATTTCTTGTGAGGCAGACATAACAAATTGTTCTAGTGAAGAGTAAACAGACTAAGAGAGGTTAGGTTTCTTGCCCAAGGTCACAGAGCTGACAAATTTTGGCTCTGGAATGTGAATGTGGTCTCTTCTGCTTGAAATCTGGAGATCTTAACAAGTGGGCTAATCTGCGTCTGTGTTGTAGAACTCACCACTGTTTTCTTAAAGTAGTAGCATGCTCTATAGAACAAATTATTTTTAATGAATGAGCAAATGAACACACACAGAAGAAAGCTTCACCATTTATTAGCTTGTCTAACCATTCTGAGCCATCAGAATAAATGCACACACACACACCCCTCACACAAGAGTTGTTAATACCCCTTGAGAAATGCATATAAAGGGTTTAACACAGAGGCTGGATTTTATGTCACTGATCATTGTTGTTTTCAGCCATCAAGTCAGCCCCAACTCACAGCAACCTCATGCACAATGGAATGAAACACAGCCCAGTCCTGTACCATCCCCATGATTGGTTTTGGATCGGACCATTGTGATCCGTAAGATTTTCATCGGCTGATTTTCAAAAGTAGCTCTTCCTGGTCCGTTTTAGTCTGGAAGCTCCCCTGAAACCTCTTCAGCATCATAGCAACGTGCAAGGCTCCACGGACAGGAGGGTGGTGGTGGCACATGGGGTGCACTGGCCAGGAATCGAACCTGGGTCTGCTGTATGGAAGCAAGAATTCTACCATTGACCCACCAGCGCTCCTGAAGTCACTAATACACATGGCCAATGACCATGGTCATCACCAGTTGGCCTGAAATCATGTAATTGCCTGGTTTCCTTTACCAGGCTAAAGAGTCTACAAATCAGGGACTCAAGAATATTTCCCACCTAACTATTAAAGAAGACTAGGTCTTGATCTGCAGCCATAGAGGCCATAGAGCAAGTGGTTCTGGACATTTGAACGTGCCCTCCTAATCCCCACCCCCACATGGACACAGGGATACTGACAACATGGAGCTTGTCAGCTGTGCGATGGCATAGCCATTACTCTTCCCCAGGTACCTGAGAAAGGACAACTGGATGAAACTGGCCACACTCCCACTCCAGGATGACGCATCACCTACTTATTTCTCAATCTCTCTCTCGCCTCTACCAGGACCCCAAACAACAGGAAGCTCTCAGCCTATTTTGAAGGCTTACGATTTCCATCAGCTTCCTGTGTGACAGCTCAAATGGTCCTGTCCTCTCGTATAAGGTTAACCAGTTTTAAGGGAAAAGATCAGCTCCAGTAATAGCGAATATAATGAAAAAGAAGTGCCACGGCTGATAAAGTCACCCTAAGTCCCTCTCTAAGGTCACAGGCCTTGCAGTGGCTTAGGCTTTATCAATGAGGTCCAGGTGGCTTGGCCTGGCAGGCACTTTAGCTAAAGGGAGGATTTGCCAGGCGTCACGCAGGCACAGCATCATCAAAACAACACCTCAAGCAAAAGTTCCATGCCAGGGCTACCTTCTCACCTGGGGAGGCTCCTTTCTGTCCCACTGAAACCATCAACAGTGGCAAAAGACACACATCCCAAGGGGCCTTTTGCTTCCTACGTGAAGACCGTCCACAAATCCATAGGCAAGGAAATACCACGCTACCATTCTAATAACCGTAAGAATATTATCCTGGCAAAAAAATTGATAAAGACAGACAGGTGACCACCATAAAAACCATGCTGCTTATAAAGTCCTTTTTTTTTTTTTTTTTAATTTTGCTTTAGGTGAAAGTTTACAGAACAAATTAGTTTCTTGTTAAACAATTAATACCCATACTGGTTTGTGACATTGGTTTCCAGCCCCGTGACATGTCAACGCTCTCCCCTTCTGGACCTTGGGTTCCCCATTTCCATTTGTCCAGCCTTCCTGTCCCCTCCTGCCTTCTTGCCCTTGCCCCTGGGCTGCTGTGCCCATTAAGTCTCCTCCAGAGTTCAGATCTTTTTTGTTCCCCCAAATATCTTTATAACAATTGGTCCTAGGTTTCCCAAATCTTGTATTGTAACTTGCTGGATCTTCACCCCTAGAGTCATACCTATCGCTTAGTATCCAGTAACTCTTGGGTAACTTAATGAATAGGGAGCCCTGGTGGTGCAATGGTTAAGTGTTTGGCTGCTAACCTTAAGGCTGATGGTTCAAACCCACCCCATGATTCCACGGGAGAAAAGACCTGGTGATTTGCTCGCATAAAGATTACAGCCTGCGAAACCCTATGGGGCAGACCTACTTCGTAATGTGGGGAGACGCTATGAGTCAGAATTGATTCAACGGCATCTAACAACAACTTAATGAATGGATCCGAGCCTGTGCTTTACCCGCCTTCTTATGCAGCTTGACCTTTCATTGGTGTCTCCCCCCCCTAAAAAATATGTTTCATAATAAAGAAGGTTTTACAAAATACTGTATTTCTGTTTCATCTTCTTGAAATGGCTCAGTTTTCCTTTTTCTGAAAGTTTCATTAAAGATGAATTTTCTTCTCTTACCACCTTTCTTATCTCTCTCTCTCACACACACATAGACCTTGTTAGGCTTATTCTGTTTGCCTCTTTAGTTTTATTTTTCTTTTTACCTACCTCTCAACCTCCAATTCTTTCTCAGATCCATGACTTCCAAGGCTCTATTTCAATTGCTCAAGTTTTGTCCTTCTAAATCTTCTGTATGCCTTTTTATGTTAGTTTCTTTCTCTTTCCTTTTACACATCCTCAAAACACACCTCACCTTCTTCTTTCATCCATCTCAAATGCCACTGCTTGTTTTCTCCCAGCTGAGTCTGACAACCAATTAGGTAAGTCCAAATATAACCTCCTTTCTATAATCAAATCCAAATATATTCAACAAGATCCATTTAAACACTTTTTTATAGAATTTCAATGTATACACATGTCATGGATTGAATTGTGTCCCCCCAAAATATGTGCAAATTGTCTATTCCATGATTCCCAGTATTGTGTGATTGTCCACCATTTTGTCATCTGATGAGATTTTCCTATGTATGTAAATCCTACGTTTACGGTATTAATGAGGCAGGATTAGAGGCAGTTATGTTACTGAGGCAGGACTCAATCTATAAGATTAGGTTGTATTTTAAGTGAATTTCTTTTGAGCTATAAAAGAAAAAAAGCAAGCAGAGAGACAGAGGGACCTCACACTACCAAGAAGGCAGCGCCAGGAGCAGAGCACGTCTTTGGACCTGAGGTTCCTGTGCTGAGAAGCTCCTAGTCCACGGGAAGATTGACGACAAGAACCTTCCCCCAAAACTGACAGAAAAAGAAAGCCTTCCCCTAGAGCCAGCACCCTGAATTTGGACTTCAAGCCTCCTAAACTGTGAGAGAATAAACTTCTCTTTGTTAAAGCCATCCACTTGTGGTATTTCTGTTACAGCAGCAGTAAATGACTAAGACAAAGCATAGAGAGCCAGACATTACAACTGCATGGCCAGATGTTCCAGGGGGACAAAATTGCTCTTGGATGATGACCACTGTCCTAGAAAAAAGTCAACTTTCTTTCTCAATCCCCATCATTAACAGGCCAAGGGTCATAGGTGATCTACCATTTGGATACCTTCTTATGACATATTCATCATAAATCCAAACCTACCCATTTTAGGAATATAAACTTGACTAAAACACATACAAAAGTAATAGAGGTGCTCTTGGGTGTGCATGTTAGAGTCAACTAGCTGTCAATCAGGTTTTTGATGATTAACAGCTATGAGATTTGATCAAATTAGTTCACCCAACTCAGTCTTAGCTCCCTTGCTGTAAAATGGGGATATTAACAATACCTACTTCATAGAGCTGTTATGACTGTTAAATAACATCATGTTAAGAAAGATTCCTAAAACAGTACCTGTATATAGTAATATTATCATCATCAAGAAGTATTATCATTACCATCGTCAACTTCATCATCATCGTCTTTCAAGTACACTGTTGCTGCTGTTAGCTGCCATTGAGCCAGCCCCCTACTGATAGAGACCATGTGCAGTCTGCCAGGCCCTGCATCATCCACATGATTGGTTGTGGATCTAACCACTGTGGTCCATAAGGATCTCATTGCCTGATTTTCAAATGTAGATCACCAGGCCTCACTTCCTAGTCTTTCTTAGTCTGGAAACTCCGCTGAACCCTGTTAAGCATCATAACAACACATAGCCTCCACTGACAGGTGGGTGGTGGCTGTGCATGGGGTTCATTGGCTGGACTGGAACACAGGTCTCCTCCATGGAGCCACCAAGACTATCTCTTTCAAGTATGTTGTTATTGCTGTTGGGTGCCTCAAGTGACAGAGTAGAACTGCCTCATCAGATTTTCTAGGCTGTAACCTTTAAAGGAACAGATTGCCAGGCCTTACTTCTAAGGAGCCTCTGGGTGGCTTTGAACCACCAACTTTTTGGCTAGCAGCCAAGTGCTTAACTTCTTCATTGTCAAAAATCATCTTCAAAAAATCAACAAAAACCAATCTGCTCCATGTCCATTAATAATCAACAATAACAGAAACAACAAAACCAATCTGCTTCAGAAGTTGCTGGATTAAGTAATTAATATCCTCTCCTCTCTTGTCTAAACACCTCATTTTCTCTCTCTGCGCAGCTCTCCCTTCCCTTCTTTGGGTGTAGGTAGAAGAGCAAAAAGAGGCAAGAAAAAGTGGCAGGAGGGGAAGAAAGGAGAAGCAGCCCCCATCCCTCTCTGTCAGGGTAGGGGAATCAAAACTGAATAATACGTTCAATGACTTACTGAATTAACTGGGTGAAGCTGCAACAGCTGGGTAATATAATGAGATGTCAAGCATAGATGCTTAGACCAAGGAGGGATTAGAAAACCCTCCTCCTGTCAGAAGAAACCATAGGACTTTTGAGGCAGATGACACTAAGGGGTTTAAATCTTTCCATTTTTGTCCTTCTGAAAGCAGTGGTCTTAAAAAAAAAAAAAAACAACTACTGAAATAAGGCCAAATGTAAAATTAGCATTTATGTACCAGGGGTCATTAACATGAGTTAGTCCAGACGCTTTATAACATTAAGCCAGCTCTAAAAGGAGCAGAATAGAAAATAAAAAAAATAAAAATAAAAGGTCTGGTTAAAAGGATCTTAAATACAGAGGCTGTTGCTAATAGGAAGGGTATCTCAGAAAGACTAATTAAACTGGAAATGAATGTGGTTCATAGGGAAAGGCTGCCTGCAAAATCCACCTAAATGTCAAACAGCTGACCACAGGACTCACCTGCTGTTAATTAAAACCTAGCTGTCGTTGTCCCTCGTGAAGGGGCCATATGCATCTATTTCAATACTCCCCCTAAGAATACTGCACCCAGACACCCACGCTTCCCACCCCCATTCATCTTGCCAATTAATGTTGATTTTTGTCTACTTGTTTCAGGGTCAAACGATGAAAGCATCACCTATTTTTTTTAAAACCAAGACAGCTGATCACAACTTAAGTATTTGTGACATTAATGAGTACCTAAAAAAATAAAACATAAATCAAGGCTGACTTTGAAAAATTGTGGTTCCTGGTACTCTTAGAGCAAAAAGTCGTTAAACATACACGATTAGATGAGCAACCCTGTGTTTCTTTCTATTCATCTTGGGCATTACATCAGCAGAGGCTTGCACATTTTATGTGCTCTTGTTCTTTCTGAAGACACGGCTAATAGGATCAGGTTATGGCTTGCCTAGGCCTGGGATCGCCAAATACAGGCATGATTGCATAACTGTTACAATTTTTGTCACATCTTTGCAACATTCTGCCTGTATTGTTATTCATCAAATATACATCTCTCTCTCTCACAGGCACACATGCACTTTTTAATTTTTCTGTATATTAATTAAATTTATGCATGTAATCATAGGTTTAATATGCATATTTTTAACGTACATACAAATCACACCTACAATATTAAGGAGAGTTATGTTCTATATCTTGATAGCAGTTCACATTACACAAGGGTATGGTAGCCGTCAAACCTCATCAAAGAGTTTATTAAAGATTTATGTATTTCAGTGTAAATCAACTTTACCTAACAAGTAATTTAAACAGAAGAAGATCTCGGACTAACAGTGAACTCTAAACGATGATCTACATTCTGAAGTGTTCAAGGATGATGTCTGTAACTCACCATGAAATGCATAAACACCAAACTAAGGCAGAGTGATAGATGGATAAATATGACAAAACAAACATGATCAAATGTTAACTGCAGGATCTTGGTGGTAGGTATATGTTTGTTTACAATTCTGGTTCAAACAATGACTCAGAGAGTGAGTGTTTCCTGTATTTTATAAAAATCACAACCAAATGTTTAAAAATATAACCATAAAAAAAAAAAAGATAAGATACTTATCCATGTGCCATTACAAACAAAACACTTCCCACCACGAACATAGTCCAGTCTTAGGAGAAGCCCAATAGTTTTCTAACAATGAACCCGTCGCAGGCATGCTGCCAGGTTTTGAACAGTGAAAAATGTTCTTTCCTACAACTGAGTGTACATGCTGAAGATTCTAACCTCCAGAGAGAATGGTGAGACAGGCAAAACATGCAGGCACTTAGAGGCAGAACACTAACCCAATGCACAGAAAGAAGGCCCATGTACTGACTTGGCCTCACGAGCAGAAAAGGGCGTCTGGTCTGGCCAGTGCACATTTCTGTTCAAATAAGGGGTTCGAACCAGTTCATTCTGGATGGGACCCTTGCTGAGAATTTGCATTTCTGCTCCCAGATATACTGGATCAGAATCTACATTTTAACAAGATTCCCCAGGGTGATTCTTATGTATAATAAATTTTGAGAACCAATGCTCTCCTAGAGGTCCACAGAACTAGTTCCTAACTAGCAGCATTAGCATGAACTGGGAACTTGTTAGAAATGCAAATTCTCAGCAGGGGTTGGAACTGGAAAGAACCAGTTTGAAGCCCTGATTCAAACAATGACTCACAGAGGGCTTCATGGATTCTCAGAGACACAGCCACATCGTAACAGCCGTTACTCCAATACTGCTGTTGACACATTTCATGATGCTGAGTAGACCTTGAACAGAAAAAGGCTGAGGATGACTGCTTTAGGGTAATTGTTTTAAGCTACTCAGTTTTGGATATATATATATATATATATATATATATATATATATATATATATATAGTCTAAATGTTTCACAAAAGTTCTTTTATAATGAAACACATTATCTTTTATTCAAATATTATCCCTGGCCTATAGGACATACCTGTATTTTCAGTTTGCCTCTAACTTCATCTTCCACTAAAATCCACACCCTTCCTTCACCCATACAGTATTGCTGACCTTTCTTGCTTTTGTACCTTTGTGTTGCAGTGTGTTAATTTGTCTGGAAATTTTCTTCTTTCATCATATGTCTCAAGAACATACGATTTATTCTTAACCACTGAGTCTACCTGTTGCAGTTGAGTTGAATCCAACTCATAGTGACCCTATAGGACAGAGCAGAATTGCCCCATAGGGTTTCCAAGGCTATAATCTTTACAGAAGCAGACTGCCATATCTTTCTGCCTTGGAGTGGCTGGTGGGTTCAAGCCACCAGCTTTTTGGTTAGCAGCCAAGCTGCTTAACTACTGTACTACCGGGGCTCCTTACATTGAGTCTAGGGGTCAGTAATTCTTATCTTCTTATCCATGACCTCCCTGGTCAACAAACTAGGGACTTATCTCAACCTTCCTCTGTGTTGAGTGCACTGGGGAGTAAGTTTCCAGTCTTCCCACCACTCTTGCCCATTCTATGTCATGGAATCTGGGGCGAGTTTTCTGATGCGTGAGCATCTTTCTCTCCCTCTCTTCCTCTCTCACCTGCTTATTACCTCCAAGCCATGCATGTTTTTTTCATTGAGCCCTGTTTCCTAAGCTCACCTAGGGCAGGTAAGCAATACCTAGGACAGAAAACACACCTAGTTCAGGGCCTGGGGCCCCACCCCACCTTTGAATTCCATCTTTCTGTGGATCTCATCCCCCTGTGGTAAGAGTCAGTGTCTTCCAAACTGTGGGCTCAAAGAATGACTAGTTTGCAAACTGGCTTTCTCCTCAGCCAGTTCCAAGGTCTCCATGAGATGGGTAGGTGGGTGTGGGTGACAGTAATACAGCCAATTTCAGCTTTGGGAGAAGCTCCAGGGCATCATGTTTAGGAGCATGGCCTCTGGAGCCAGACTGCCAGCATGAGAATTCTGCATGGCCTTGGGCAAAATATTCAAGCTTTCTGTGCCTCAGTTTCTTCATCTTTAAAATGGGGATAAAGGGGAGCATAACAATTTGTCTTTAGGTCATTACAACCATTAAAGGGGTTATTGTCTGTAAAGTCCTTTAAACTGTATCTAGCACAAATCACTACTACGTAAGTGCATGCTAAACATATGACTCATAGGAACCCTATAGGACAGAGCAGAACTACCCCATGGGGTTTCCAATGTGCAGCTGATGGATTCAAACTGCCCTCCTTTTGGTTAGCAGCTGTAGCACTTAACCACTGTGCCACCAGGACTCCAAACAAGCATAAAAGCACTATTTTCCAATGTAGTCTTTCAAGTAATGAACTGACTTCTACACATCAATCCCTGCTGGTTTTCTGTACCTATTTTTTACTTAATTAAGAATCCACGGGAAGGAGGAAGAATGATTTATCACCCCATGGAATCTCAGCACTAGCTCCAAAAACACCCCTGTTCCACTCCCAGGGACCCTCCTTCCTACTTTGAGGAGTGGTCTGAATCCCTTGGTCATGAGTCATATGCCCAACACTTAAAAGACACCCAGGTGTTTCCCCCTTTGCTATGAGACCAGAAGAACTGGATGGTGCCAGGCTACCATTATTGAACATTTTGATCAAAGACAATATAAAAGAATTCTGACCCAAAGGGGGAAAGAAGACAGAATAGAATTTCAAATTCTCATGGAATCTAGACTTTCTGGAGCCATGGAGGCTAGATGAACCCCTAAAGCTATTGCCCTGATACAATCTTTAAGCCTTGAACCTTAAACCAAAAATATCCCCTGAAGTCTTCTTAAAACCAAACAATAGTCTAGCTTAACTAGTAAAGAATGTCAGCCTTGAGCATTATGCTGTTTTATAATCTATCTATACGGAATCAAATTGACAAAGGCAACTCGAAAGATTAGATAGAGAACTTAGGGACAATGAGTGTATGTTAATGGGGGAGGAACAACTAGGAAAAGGAGCGTAAGAATAGTTGCACAACTGAAAGACTGTAATCAATGTCACTGAATTTTACGTGTAGAAACTGTTGAATTGATATATGTTCTACTGTGTATAGTCTCAACAACAACAATAAAAATAAATTATTTAAAAAACAAAAAGACACCCAGGTGATATTTGTTGAATAGGACACAAAATTCAGGGGACCTAAATGTTTAATCTGATTAAAAAAAAAAAAATTTTTTTTTTTTTTTTTTTATAGCATAATATTAGGAGCCCTGAATCTCTACTGAAATTTGGGGGAGGAAAAAAAATAAATAAATAAAGAATAAAAACACACAGTTTTAGACCTTGATGAAAGTTGGTACAAAACGAAGAGATGCACTTTGGTGTGACTTCCAAGGCAGGCAACACTATAATCAGCAACTCAATTATGTGAAGCTGTTTCTTTATTCCTGTAATTTGATTGCACACAAATCAATTTTGATTAGATTCAAAAATTACTGTACACGCACCTCAATGAGCTGTCAAGTATTATCTGATAACGTAAACTTTACAAGGGATCAGAGCTAATTTCTACCTAGAGCCAGTGTAAGAAGCCCCAACAACAATGGCAGACATCACTAAATGCTGCCAGTGTAGAAACGTAATTAAATTAGCTGATAATCATCATTCCCCTTCTATAGAGGCTCTAATTTAATGCACTTGCAAATGTAATGAGGCTTGCTGGATTGAAAAATATGGTGGAAATAACAGAAACAAGATTAAATTAATTGGAAGAGATACTGATAAGGCAGATTGCTCCACTTTTTGTGTGTTTTTTTTTTTTTTAACCACACAGTTCTGAAATCCATGATGAGGCTGGCTTCTACCACTGCAAGAGAGAACTTTGGAAGGGTAGTGTAGGCAGGGAAAAAAAGAGACACAGAATGTTTCCTTAAAGTCCTAACAACCTGAGTTAATTTGATGAGAAAAATCTGGAAAAGGAGTCTCAGGTTTTTTTAATCCCATTTTATTACTGGGGATTTGGCTACAGGAAAATTCTTGTCTACCTACACGCCATCTGCGTATCACTCATTTATTCATTCAAATTGTTGTTATTGTTGTTGGAAGTACTTACTACGTGTGAACCCTAGGGTGACAGTGGTGAAAAAAATAGCCACATTTCTCAGGCCTGCCTAGTTTAAGTTGACTCGGTTTCCTTCTCACATTTGCACTAAGCTCAACTGCAATTAAATAATTGATGGTGAAATCATTTTTGGAATTGTCTTCGCCTCCATCGCCCACCAAAATATAATTTCTAAGAAGACGATGGCTGGTCTCTGGCGTCTTGCATGCTGGTCGCCTTGTATGTGCTCATTATAAAAGAATGAATTAAAGAATTATCCTCAAGGGTTTGACATCAGGATAGGAGGAAGGGAGAAATCCAGGTTTCTTCTCCTGTCCTGCTTTTGCAATCACTCCTGAGTTTTGACCATGGAAAACCTACTTCTGCTCGCTTTCATGGCAAACAGAGCCACCATGTGATTACTTTTAGAATAAGAGATGGCTTTGCAAGAATCCTTCAGAGGGAAGACGTTCTAACTCCCAAGCGACAGAACACGGAACAAAGCGGGTGGAAGGTGACATGTTCTGTTCTGTGGAACGTGTCATGAGAGACACCGAGGGCTGTGGTCGAGTCATCATCGTCACTTGTCTCTGAGCCTTCTGACAGCAATAATAAAGGATAAAAAAAAATAATAAAGGATACTGCCCTGCAAATACCCTGATCACATCGGAACCAGAAAAATAGACAAAGATTTCAAGTAGGTAAGAGGCAGGCTTTTTATTTTATTTTTTCCCCTTTCAAGAGCTCTAAAGACAGATTACAAAAACATGGTTTTGTAAAGGAAGCAACGAGACATTTTACTGACCCAAAGCGTCTTTCTCTGGCTTGTCCAGTAAGTAAGGAAGCAAGGGTTTCGGTCATATGTACTACCTAGGCCCCTTCCTAAAATGCGCCTCTGAATTCCTTTTCGTATGGGGGCAGTGGTGGTTCAGTGGTAGAATTCTTGCCCTCATTGGAGGAGACTCAGGTTCGATTCCTGGCCAAGACACCTCATGAGCAGAAACCACCCATCTGTCGGGGGAGGACTGAATGCTGCTATGATGATGAACAGGTCTCAGAGGAGCATCCAGACTAAGATGGACTAAGAAGAAAGGCCTGGGAATTTACTTCCAAAATCAGCTAATGAAAACCATATGAATAGCAATGGTCCAATTTGTAATCAATCATGGGGATGGCACACGACTGAGCAACACTTTGTTCCCTTGTTCACGGGGACACCATGAGTCAGGGGCTGATCACAGCAGCTAAGAACGGCGTTTCTTTGCATACTTACATTCTTTTCTTTTTATGTATTTTTCTTTTTTTGGTATGTAACTGTGAAATGAGCCATAGAACAGAATTTCCACATAGCAACATACAGCAAGAAATGATTGTCAGTGGTTGTATAATGCAGACAAGCCCCCAAACACCTTCTTGGTCACTTGGGCTTCACTGTCCCTCCTAAGTATGGCCTCAGCTCTCTGACCTCATCCAGCAGCCCAGCAAACACCAGCTTCAAAAAACCATGTTGGTTCTATCTCCTTTAGAAAGGCCCCCTCCCTGCTATCTCGTATCTGTTAACTTGTTTCCATGCTTATGTTGACTTCTTCACAAAAATGGAAGCCACTGGAGGGCGGGCCTTTTACTAGTTCACCACCCTGTTCTTAGTTCCCATAATGCTGTCTGGGACATTGTTGTTGCTGCTGTTAGTTGCCCTTGAGTCGATTCCGACTCACGACAACCCCATGTGTGCAAAGTAGAACTGCCCCATAGGGTTTTCAAATCTGTGACCTTTCAAAAGCAGATCTCTGTCTTCTGAGGTGCCTCTGGGTGGATTTGAACCACCAATCTTTTGGCTAGTAGTCAAGTGCTTAACTATTTGTGCCACCTAGGGACTTTTCTGGGACATAGTGGGAGCCTAAGTAAACATGTGTTAACTGGTGTACTGGAAAAGCCATTGAATAACACATTTGGCCAAAGGTGTTTTGCTAAAGATGTGGCATGTTCAGTTAAACGGCTGGTTCTTACATTGTTTAAGAATATAAAAGAGTCTTAAAAAAAGGGGCCAGAAGAGAATTCAGTGTGCTAACCAGGATCTTCTGGGGGTGCACTGTGCTGCCCAGCTTGACAGAGTAACAGTGTGGACAAAAGCATCAAAGAACCAATTCCGCTTTTGCTGTGTTCCGTCAACCGTGCTACAAGCTTTAAGAGCATCTCTGCCATCAACTGTCCTCATTTTAATGAAAACACAAAAATCCAGTCACAATTCTGAAAACAGGAAATGCTAGGGAGAGGGAGTGGGATGAAAGCTCTTTCATTCATTCGTGTTTGTTACTTTATATTCATATATTTGTTTGTTCATGCCTTCTTTCAATAAACTACTTACGGGATACCTGCAATGTGCCGAGAATTCAATAAAAGATTCTAACATTCCATAGTCATTCCCACTCCACACAGACACCCACTCAAACCAAAAAACCACTCCACCTTTTCATGGCCAGAGAGCGGTCTGTGCGCCTTTGCCGACATGAGCCTTGCAACAACTATGCAGTGGCACCTTTACATGGAGACTTCTTCCAAGTTGACTTTCTCTCAGCTTCTCAATTATTTTTTCAAAATCAATGAATTCACTTGACACATTAAATCAGAGTGTGCCTTCTTCGTTGAGTGCTCCCCCAGATGCTTTGTTTGACCTGCATGCTCTTCAAACTGGTATGGTCTTTATCTGGAGTAGGCCCACGTCCTAGGAAGGAGCCATGGTGGTACAAAGGTTAAGTGCTTGGCTACTAATGGAAAGGCTGGCGGTTCAACACCCGCCCAGCAGTTCCATGTGAGAGAGACCTGGCAATCTGCTTCAAGAAAGATTACAGCCTAGAAAACCCTACCGGGCAGTTGTATGAGTTGGAATCAGCTCAATAGCACCCACCACCAACATTCTGTAGGACTGGCAAATATGAGTACTGAATCTTTCTAGCTGGCCACAGTGATTGGCACAGAGGTAGATCTATTACTTGAGGCCAGTCATTCAGAAGAGTAAACATCAGACCAGGACTTTTGAGGTGTGCTCTCTGTAATGATTAGTCTTATGTGCCAGCGTGGCTAGACTATAAAACGCACTGCTGTCGAGTCAATTTGACTCATAGCAACCCTATAGGACACAGCAGAATCGCCCCAAAGGGTTGTCATGGCTGTAATCTTTACGGAAGCAGACTGCCACATCTTGCTCCTGCACAGTGATTGGTGGTTTCAAACCACTGGCCTTTTGATTAGCAGCCAAGCACCTTAAGCACTGTACCACCGGGACTCCCTGGCTAGGCTATAGTAAGTACACAAATCTAGGTGTTGCTGTGAAGGTATTTTATAGATGTGATTAACATCTCCAACCAGTAAGTACTTATTTAAATAAAGGAATTACTCTCCATAATGTAGGTGGGCCTCATCCCATCGTTGAAGGCCTTGAGAGGGAAAAGAGCTGTCTTGGAGAAGAAATTCTGCCTCAAGACTGCAGCATCAACTTTTGTCTGAGTTTCCTGCAAGCCAGCCTGCCCTGCAACTTTCAGACTCAAAACTACAACATCTATTCCTTCTTCAATTAGCAATCTGCCCTACAGATTTCAGACCTGTCAGCCCCCACAATCACACGGTCCAAGTCCTTAAAAGAAAACAAACCAATCTCTCTCCATGTATAGATAAAGACAGAAACAGAGACAGACAGAGATAGAGATGGAGATAGAAGAGTCGTATTGGTTCTGTATCTCTGGAGAACCTTGACAAATACACTCTCCATATAATGGGGTCGGGGCCCTTGTGGCACGGTGGTTAGGCATTTGGCTGCTAACCAAAAGGTTGGCAGTTCAAGTCCATCATCCACTCCTTGGAAACCCTATGGGGCAGTTCTACTCTGTCAGATAGGGTCCTTATGAGTTGGAATTCGCTCAACACCAAAGGGTTTGGTTTGGTTTTATAATGGGGTTGATTTGTTTGGTGGAGTTTAACTCTGGAGTTTCTCCTTGAGAATAAAACCAACAAATATGAAGGTGTTTGTGAGAAATGGAGAAACGGAGTTCAGTAATAGCACCCAAGGTTTTCGTTGTTGCTACTGTTAGGTGACACGGAGTCAGAGCCAACTCATAGCGACCTTACGTATAGCAGAACAAATTGTTGTTTGGTCCTGAGCAATGTTCATGGTCTTTGCTGTTTGAGCCCACTCCAGCCCTCCCCTTAGATTATTGGGTTCATGAGCATCAATAAATCCCTAGTTTTTCCCTTGTTTCTGCTTAAACTCAGTATAGTTATAGTTCTTTCAGTTGCAACCCAAAGAGTCGTATCTAAGCAGAAAGGAGTATGTTTCATGAGAAAGCAAGACATTGGAAGAACCGCAATTGACGCAACAAGAGGGTCCATCAGCAAGCCCTCCCCCGCCTTTGATGCGATGCTTGGCGTAGGCAGCTACTGAAAGAGTCAAACCGGGCCCAGCGCTTTCCCTTGCATCAAGATACACCACCCAGGGCAATGAGGCTCCCGACTCATTATCATGGAACCTGAAATTATCAGAGTTGTGTTTGCAACAACAGCGCTCGCCAAGCTGCCTCACTGCTTAAGGCAGCAGAGGTGGGAGGCATCAGAAGCTGTTTGTTCCTTTCTGGCCAGAACATGCAATTGGTCTCTGCTAAGGGCCATGTGTGTTAAGTGTCTGGAAGTCATTTTAATTGGAATGCAGCCCTGACTCTTTGGAGGCTCTTTATTGCCACTGGCCTCCCTGATTCTCCGGTTGATGATTAAGCCTGTCTTTTCAGCTAGGGACTCTGTACTATAAATAACCCTCCTGCATTCTCCAGGTTGTGTGTTCTTGCCCTGTGACTCTGCTTTTGTGGTTGGCTGTGCTCATACCTCATCTAATGGGAGGATAACGACAGGAGTAAACACAGTGATCCAGGCAGGGGTGCTTCACCAAGAGGAGTGTGGTGTGGCAGTGCCCAGCACACAAAAGGACTGAAAGGACACGGTGTTTGTAGATAAAGCTGAGCGTTTACCTTGAGCAGGCAGCTTTATTATACGCTGGGAGGGCGTTTCTCCTTTCTGATGCTGACATACCACATTAAAGTGCGGGTGTGAAGGGCATGGATCCAAGAACCAAGTGCACAAGAATCTGAGTCCCAACTCCACCATGCACCAGACTTGTGTTATTAAACCTTTCCGCAGCTGGCTACATTTCCAAGCATCCCTTGCAGAGAAGTTTGTCCATGTGACTCGCTCTTCACAATGAAAGTGAGAGGAAAAGTGTATGTTGACTTCAAGCCGAGGTTTTTAACTAGCAGATGAGTTCTCTGTGCTTTTTAAATTCCCTTCTGCTGGATCAGGTCCCTGGGTGGCACGAACAGTTTTAGACTGGCAACTAACCAAAAGGTTGATGGTTCGAACCAACCCAGGGGCACCACAGAAGAAAGGCCTGGCAATCTGCTTCCATAAAGTTTACAACGAAGAAAACCTTATGGAGCTCAGTTCCACTCTAACACATTGGGTTGCCAGGAGTTGGAATTAGCTCGATGGCAGTGTGTTTGTTTTTCTTTATTTCTGTTGGATGCAAATGGGAATGATGGGAATGATGACAATGATAAGATCCTAAGGAAAGATGGAGCCACAAGATGGGTACAGCCTGGGTCCCTGCATCCCTGTGGGGAGAAGAGTCACATTCTGATCAAGAATGTTCAACTTAGACTATTAGATGACTGAAAAAAAAATTCTATTGCACTTCAATCATCGCCATTTTTAGGGAGAGGGCGTAAAGGTTATAGCATATAGTTACCTAACAAATTGAACCACCTGTCCATCAGTGTGTTGTTCTCTGGTGGCTTGTGTGCTATTGTGATGCTGAAAGCTATGCCACCGGTATTTCAAATACCAGCGGAGTCAGTCATGGAGGAAAGGTTTCAGTGGAGCTTCTAGACTAAGACAGCTAGGAGGAAGGACCTGGTGACCTACTTCCAAAAATTAGTCAATGAAAACCTTATGGATCACAACAGAACGTTGTCTGACTCACGTGGCTTTAGACACATCATCAACAGGGATCAATCTCTGGAGGTGGACATCATGTTTGGTGAAGTAGAGGGCCAGTGAGGGTAAGGGTGAGAGGAACTGGCACAACAGTCACAACAGTGGACTTGAACTTCCCAGCAATCATGAGGATGACACAGCACCTGGCATTTCTTTCTGTTGTACATAAGGTTGGCATGTGTCGGTGGGGCTCGAAGATAGCAATCTCTCTATTTCTCTATGTATCTGTCATCTCTCTCTCTCACTCTCTAACTAATCTACCTCTCTATCTATTTAACTAATAAATTAATGTGAATTTTTTAAAGGAAAGTAGAAGGTAAACTCAGACATGCTTTTATTGCTGGCTGTCAACCAGGTTAACTCAGACATGCTTTTATTGCTGGCAGGTGTTGAAAGAGTAGAAAAAGTACACATAAAATGATAAAAATGTTTCTTTAAAAAAAAAAGGAAAACTCTGACAGTTCCCAGGACAGACTTTCTAGTTTGAGAATGGAGCTCTGTAATCCACAAGCATGAGAGCTTGACTTTCCTAAAAGTGAAACTGGGCAGGCTCCTTGTCTCTACCTATGAATTCGAAATCAAGGCTCAGCAGGTCAACCTACAGAGGCAAAGGGTTCGTACCATTTGCTCACAAATAGTTCCTGCAACTAAGAGAGGTTATGGGAGTGGAGCCAGCCACTCATCGCAAGGAGACTAGAGAGAGAGGAAATGCGATCTGCTAGCCAGGCAGACAGGGCTTGTGAGAAGGGAAACGTGGCTGAGCCTCCATCCATCTGCTGTTAAAGGCAGTTGCTGATTTCTCACATGTGAGCCAGCAGATGAAATGCTAGAAATAGAGTCTCTTTAAGGAGGGGAAATACAGGCATTTGCATTGATACTCTCCTGGATGGGGAAGGTCGGCAGACAGTATAGGAACATTTTATATGAAACCAGTTTGTTATTTGAAGGAAATGATGACTTTGCCTGTGGTCATGCTTACTGGGAAGATGGACCTCAAATACGGGTGTGTTTCTGAAACCCTGGCCTTGATGAATGGAATTCTAGTTTAAGTTCAGTACGGAGCTTTCTGGATAAAGAAGTTGTTTTCCTTTATAGAAAAGAAAAAGCCGTCTGTGGAGGGGAAAAAAAAGGCACTGACAAAATATCTGTTTTGTAAACCGTATTTCAGATGATGAGCTTGCATTAAGCCAAGAGACAGCTGTCTTTGGGACACTCTCCACGTGAATCTTGTCTGCAGAAAGGGTCACAGAGCTTGTTGTACATCACAATGGTCCTTTGTTTTAAGATCCATGTCTCAGCATTACCCCAAAATAATTAGATTGACCAGCTGGGATCCAGGCACCTACATTTTTAAAGTGTCCCACAAAACCACTTGCTGCTGAGTCAGTTATAACTCATGGCAACCCAGGTGTGTCAGAGTAAAGCTGTGCTCCACAAGGTTTTCTACGGCTACCTTTTCAGAATTAGGTCACCAGGCCTTTCTTCTGAGGTGCCTCTGGGTGGACTATACTAAGCTTTCCGTTAGCGCCAAGCACAAAGTGTCCCACAAGTACTTGGTTTATCAGATCTGGTTAAGACCAACCAGAACTGGGACACCAGGCCTACTTTTAGTTTTAATAATAATGATCTACTTCCTAGTTAGATGGCCACTTTTTTCATGGAAAAATTTTAATGACATTAAATTCTTGACACTCAGCATGATATGTAAAGATAGTTGGAAGGCAGGAGTTGTATCCAATGTAACACTTAGAAGCAGGTAATCGAAATGTATCAGATATGAGAATTATTTCATTATATCTTATCTGAATGATACTGTCTATAGAAAACATCATATTACATGGGACATTCAAATATTTTTGATGGACATCGAAAATATCACATGCTTATTATAAAAGCCTCAAACAAGAAAGAATTTTATAATGCAAGAATGAAAATTACTCCAACTCCATTTCCCAAAGAAAATCTCTGCTTAGTGTTTTGTACACATTCTTCTATATTTTTGGTATGTCTGTGTCTGCTTCTCTTCCTACATGCTACACATACTGTTCTATAACTGGCTCATTCCACTTAATAAAATATGGACCTCTTCACCAGCTGGAATATAGATTTCTATTTCATTATTTTTAATTATCATCTGTTGTGTGTGCATCGACTTGATTCCAACTTGTAGAGACCCTAGAGGATAAGGCAGAAATGCTCAACAGGCTTTCTTAGACTGTAATCTTTACAGGAGCAGGTCGCCAGGCCTTTTCTCCCAGTTTGCTGCTGTGGGTTTGAACCACTGACCTCTTGGCTAGCAGCCGAGCATCAAATTAGACATTGTGCCACCAGGGCTCTTTAATGATCATTTAATATTTCATAAAACCAGCCAGTTGATGTTGAGTCAATGCCGACTCACGGAGACCCCATGTGTGTCAGGGTAGAACTGTGCTCCACAGAATTCCAATGACCGATGTTTTGGAAGTGTCCAGGCCTTTATTCCAAGGCTTCTGGGTAGACTCAAACTTCCAGCCTTTTAGTTAGCAGCCAAGCAAGTAAAACATTTACACCACCCGATATTCCCTAGTACTGCGTACATGTGGCTTATTTTATCTAGCGGCTACTACAATTGCTTTAAATAGCGGGCAATGCATACAAATCCATTGTTGTTACATAGAAATGGTATTACCTTCAATTGCTTATGTTTTGCGGGGTGGAAGATGGTGGGGAAGCCCACCGTTTAACCTAACAAACACTCTGCTGCATAGAGGTAATTTTCACCTCACTTGCTCCATGCATTTTTAAATGAGCTTTATGGGCATTACGAACCAGATCCCACTCTAGGCACTCAAACGCAATTGCTCCCCATCCTTCAGCAAGCTGCTCCTTGTTGCAAATTACTTTCCAAACTGAAAATCCTTTAGCAAAGATGACAGCTGAGCATATGACACTGAGGAGAAGCACTCGGTGGGGGAGCTGCTTGGAATCTGATGCTGATGGTTGCCTTGTGGGGGACCCACGCAGCAAGCATAATGCCTAGAGATCAAGGCACATGCACCGCGAGTGTAAAGTATTAATCAGGCCTGACAGTTCCCGTACCGCGGTACTTATCATGTGAATTCCAAAGCACACACAGATGCTGAGATCGGCACCTGCCTCCTCGCACGTCGGTGCTGAACTGCACGGGGGCTTTCTTTGTCAAATTGACTTTGGTAATCTCGAAGCCCAGTTTTAAGGTAACAGTCCTCTGGCACAAACAAATATTTTCAAATGTCCAGGTAATTCGTTGCCTGGTTGTTGTTAGCTGCTGTCACGGTGGTCCTGGACTCATGGCTAGCCCCACGCACACTGGAATGAAACAATGCCCACTCCTGTGCCATCTCTGTGATTGGACAGATCGGACCATTGTGATCCATGGAATTTTCAGTGGCTGGTTTTCCGAGTAGATTGCCAGGCCTTTCTTCCTAGCCTTTCTCAGTCTGGAAGCTCTGCTGAAACCTGCTCAGCATCAGAGGAACACATAAGCCGCACTGAAAGATGGGTGGTGGCTGAGCATGAAGTGCATTGGCCGGGAATCGAACCCAGGCCGCTGTGATATTCTCCCTATGAATCCATAATCTAAATTCTAAAATTATTCCAAAATAAAAAACAAAGAGCCTATTCTCATCAGTTATAATACTTAGATCTATAACCTATCATATATAAGAGAGGAGTGTTTCTCAGAGGTGGGTATATCAGGGAAATATAAGAAGCAGAAACTATTCGACGTCTTTTAAACAAAAAGGAATGTAACAACAAGGAACTGGGAAGAGCTGAGAAGCCAGAGGGGATGGCCAAGAGAATGAAAAAACAGACTACTACCTAACATGCCATTCCTTTAGAAACTGGAGGGCAATGGGAATAGATGGTATGTTCAGAGCTTAGAAAGCAAGGCAAATGCCAGGGGCTTAGCTGATGGTAGACACTGCCCAGGGGGGACAGACCTCAGAGGAGCGTTCTGCAAAAGAATCTGGAGTGCCTCAGGAAGCCAAAAGAGGAAAAATATATGCCCTGGCTTCCTCACTCTCCAGCGTCCCATTAGTGCCTCCCATTGGTTGAACACACCCAGAAGCCATAAGCAAGGCAGCCCAAGAGGCCCAAGAAGCATGGTCCTCTGAGACAGAAAGCAGAGCAGGGGGAAGGAGGAGGGTTTAAGACACTCTGGGATTTACCTGAAACAGTGGAATGTGGTTGCGAAAAACCATGCTCCTTGTAGCAGCTAGCTTCATTCAAAGAAATGTTAAAATGTATGAGTGCTGGAATTAAGCGTGGGCAAAGAGCTTCAACACAGGCCTCTAAGAGATGAAAGGTGGGCATCGCATTTGGATAGATGAGACTAAAAACCCCTCCCCCCCTTCGTTGGGCTCTGAGGTCTTCACACCAAAATCTTTTTTCTAAATAACATATGTTGTTGGAGTCAGTTTTTGACTCACAGCTACTCCATGTGACAGAGTAGAACTACCCCATACGGTTTTCTTAGCTATAATCTTTATGGGCGCAGATCACCAGGTCTTTCTCCCTTGAAGCCTCTGGGTGGTTTCAAATAGCTAATCTTCCAACCAGCAGCCCAGCATGTAACCATTGTGCCACCAGGGCTCCTTTGTTATAAATTTGGTATTAAGCATATCTGTGCTCCGGCTAAGGAGAATGTATCTCTTGTGCAAATTTAAAATGGTATGATGAATGGAACAGGTATATATCATAACTTAGTTTTAAAAGAACATTTTGGCAATAAATGCAGTATACATGTATGCATGCAGTATGTATACAATATATATATGTATATATTGTTTTTTCCTATTCCTCAAAGTTGATGTCCTAAAAACCATTTGTTTCTGGTGTTATTATTATCTTTTTTCTTGGGGAAGATGCTGAGTGATATGACTACTTGGAAATTTGATTTATTAGTGTTTCTTACATACATGAAATTCATCAAAAATAATTTAAAAAATATTATAACTTAGGAGCCCTGGTGCTCCGTGGGAGGAAGACCTGACAATCTGCTCAGGTTACAGCCTACAAAACCCTATGGGACAGTTCTACTCAATCATATAGGGTTGCTATCCGTCAAAACTGACTTGACAGCACCTAACAATAATATAATGTGATTTTTTTTAGTGTTCTGGATGCATTTCTTCCGTAATTCATCCAAAACAATAGTGCCTTAATTTATTCATTATTAGGTACTTTTGTGTCATACACTTAAGAACTAACTGCTTAAAATATATTTTTAGGTTAAATTATTTCTCAGATGTCACTTTGAGGGCTAAGGTGTGCCTGACCCAAGCCATGGTATTTTCAACCGCTAAATATGCGTGGGAAAGCTGAACTTGAATAACAAAGACTCAAGAAGAACTGACACATCTGAATTATGGTGTTGCCAGAAGACTGAACAAATCTGCCTTGGGAGAAGTACAGCCAGAATGCTACTTGGAAGAGAGGATGATGACATTTCGTCTCATGTACTTTGGACATGTTGTCAGGAGGGACCAGTCTGTGGAGAAGGACATCATGCTTGGTAGAGGGTCAGAGGAAAAAGAGGAAGACCCTCAATGAGATGGAATGATACAGTGGCTGCAACAATGGCCCCAAACATAGCAACCATTGTGAGGATGGCGCAGGACCGGGCAGCATTTCACCCTTTGCCATGAGACCCAAAGAACTAGATGATGCCTGGCTACCATTTCTGAACATTTAGAGAAACGATTAATTATATAGAAGAATCCCGATCCAAAGGGGGAAAAAGCTGAACAGAATTTCAGATTCTCGAGAAATCCAGACTTTCTGGAGCCATTGAGGCCGTATGACCGACCCTCTGAAATTATTACCCTGAGGAAATCTTTAAGCCTTGAACTAAAACTATCCCTGAAGTCAACTTTGAACCAAATAATAATTTAGCCTAATTAGGAAAGAATGTCTACATTAGCATTATACTCCTTTAAAGAAATTGACAACAGCAACTCAAAAGAATAGAGGAGAAGCTTAGGGGGGCAGTGAATTTGTGTTAATGGGGGTAAAGTCGTTTGGAAAAGGTCATCCAGAAAAGAGGCACAACTTGAATGTAACCACTGTCACTGAGTTGTACATGTAGAAACTGTTGAAGTGGTGTATGTTTTACTGTGTATATTTTCACAAAAAAGGAGAAGAAAAGATTGCCTCTGGTAGAACGGGCATTCCACCCTACTTGGTGAATCTTTAGGTGGGTAAATTACCTGTTGGCTGCCTGAATAATCACTCCAACTGAAGTCATAACCAATGTCGGCTGAAAAAGGAAATGTCTTTATTTTAAAATCATCTTCAACATCAGCATCTCTATCTGCAGAACCTGCTACACTATGTACCAGCCGCTGTGCTGAGAACTTTACCTGTATCTTCTCATTAAACCCAATAGCCACTCTATGAGGTAGTGTGGTAGGCAAAATAACCACCACCCCCCGCCCCCCCCGCCCCAAGATGTCCTCATCCTAATCTCGGTCTCTGTGACTATGTTGTATTCCATGACAAGGGTGCTAAGGTTGTAGAAAGAATTACAGTAGCTCATCAGCTGACGAGGAGCATTGGTGGCTAAGTGGTTACAGTCAGGGCTGGGCTGCTAAACCAAAAGGTCAGTGGTTTGAGTCCACCAGCTACTCCGTGGGGAGGAAGATGTGGCAGTCTGCTTCCATAAAGATTAGATCCTTTGAAACCCTGTGGTGCAGTTATTCTCTGTCCTATAGGGTCGCTATGAGTTGGAATCAACTCAATGGTGACTGGTTTGGGATTTTATAGGGTTGCTGTGAGTTGGAATCAACTCAGTGGCAACTGGTTTTGGATTATAATCAGATCGCTTTAAAATAGGGAAATTATCTTGGATTATCAGGGTGGACCCAATGTAATCACAATAACCCTTAAATGGGGAAAAGGGAGACAGAAAGGCCAGGACCAGAGAAAGGTCACAGTGAGAAAGATCCAGTCAGCCACCACTGGCTTTGAAGATGGTGGAAGGAGCCAGGAGCCCTGGAATGCTGGCTGCCACAGGAGCTGGAAAAGGCAAGAAAAATGCAGTCTCCCCTAAGAGCCTCTAGACGGAACGCAGCCCTGCCAACACCTTGATTGTATCCCATTGGGATGTGTTGTAGGCTTTGAACTCCAGACAATAAATCTGTGTTGTTTTAAGCCACAATGTTTGTAGTCATTCATTATCACAGCAGTAGGAAGCAAACACAAGCAGGGATTGTTATCTTCATTTTGCAGATAAGAAAACCAATGTGCACAAAACCACAAAGCAATGAGCAAGAAAACCGGGGTTTAAACCAAGCTTTCTAGTCCACAGGTTAGGCTTTCTTCCTTTTTGTCCCAGGACACTGTTTTGCTTTAAAATATCTATTTTAATTTATATAAATATGTATATATGTAATTAAATTGTTGGTAGGGGCCATCGAGTCGATTCTGACTTATAGCAATCACATTTGACAGATTAGAACTGCCCCATAGGGTCTTCCTGGCTGTGATCTTTACGAGAGCAGCTTGCCAGGTCTTTCTCCCATGGAATTGCTGGGTGGGTTGGAACTACCAACCTTTCAGCTAGCAGCCAAGCACTTAATCATTGTGCCACTAGGCCCGCTCTCTCTTTCTATCTGTGTATGTATGTATGTACGTACATATATACACACACATATATATGATGATGATGATTACTATTATTGGTTCTAGTACAAATCAATGTTGTCCTCAAAAGAATTTGAAAAAAAGTTATTTAAAACAAAAAGTAAACTCTTATTAAAACCAATAAAGCTTAAGATCTAAGAAAATGAGAAGTAATGTACGAATTACTATTCCTTGAATACTTATTGTATTGGGCCCTTTCTATACATTATCTCATCAAATTCTCTCAAAACCCTTCGTAGTGTAGATCACTTTGTGACTGAATAGAAGATGATGAGCCTTAGAGGGAACAAGCCACTTGCTAAAGCTCTCACAGTAAAGGCAGAGCAAAGGTCCGCGGTCAAACTTATCGCTCTATTATGCAAGCATGCTTCCGTTCTATTTCAACATGCAGCCAGCTCCAGGAGCAAGAGCCTTTGTGCATGGAGACAGACTAAAAGGCTAAATGAGAATGCAGGACATCTTACGTGTGTTCTTTCTCTTGCATGATGGCTCATTAAAAACACATGCAATATTACTGTTTTGTGCCTTTACTATACTGCATGGAACCCTGGCGGTGCAGTGGTTAAGAGCTTAGCTGATAACCAAAAGGTCGCCTGTTCAAATTCACCACCTGCTCCTTGGAAACCCTATGGGGCAGTTTTACCCTGTCCTATAGGGTCGCTATGAGTTGGAAGCAACTAGATGGCGAGGGGTTTGTTTTCTTTATACTGCATGGGGAAACCCCAATATGTTGAAATGACTATTTCTGCCTTATTTGTAAACACACATATACACATAGGCAGACACAGGCCCCAGAAAGAGAGAGAGATTGTTATAGTACCTCAGCATAAGACCCGGCCACCATCTGTGTTTGATAATATCTTAAATAAATAAAGCAGAAATACAAACGCTATCCGCTATCTACAGCAATAAAAAAAATTCCAGAAGGCCAACTATGAAGACTAACATTAGTTATGTTTGTAAGGTGAAACTGTGGATGGTATTTTCTCTACCTTTTTTCCTAATTGTACATATATCGATTTTATTATAAATACTTATATATTTTTTAAAAGTCATTCCCTCATTACTTTCACAGTTAAACCAATCTTAAGCACAGGTTAAAAACCAAAACCAAACCCACTGCTGTCGAGTCAATTCCGACTCATAGCCACCCTATAGGACAGAGTAGAACTGCCCCATAGAGTTTCTAAGGAGGGCCTGGAGGATTTGAACTGCTGACCTCTTCGTTAGCAGCTGTAGCACTTAACCAGTATGCCACCAGGGTTTCCATAAGCACAGGTTAGTAGATAAGAAATAATTACAGAACCTTAGAATTATATATAATATGAACGTGGTGGTACAAAAGTTAAGCACTCAGCTACTAACCAAAACATTGGAGGTTCAAACCACCCATTGGCTCCTTGGGAGAGAGACTAGGCAATCTGCTCCTGTAAAGATTAAAAAAAAAACAAAAACAAACCCAGTGTCGTCGAGTCGATTCTGACTCGTAGCGACCCTATAGGACAGAGTAGAACTGCCCCATAGAGTTTCCAAGGAGCACCTGGAGGATTTGAACCGCTGACCTTTTGGTTAGCAGCCATAGCACTTAACCACTATGCCACCAGGGTTTCCATTAGAGCCTAGAAAACCCAATGGGGCAGTTCTGCTCTGTCACATGGAGTCTCTATGAGTTAGAATCCACTGGATGGCACCTAACTACAAAAAAAATCTGATGTAGTAAATACCACAAAAACCAGAACCTGTGTCAGGCAGAAGAAAAACTCAAATATTTTCCACTAAAATGAGCAACAGAAGAGTGGTAAGACTGCACCCTGTCAAAGGCGGAAAACTCTCGAGACCTGGAAAAACAAGGCAGTCCCATCAAGCTTCAGCTCTCACAGGTTGCACTGTATGTGTGTATACGTGTGTGTGATAAAATGTTTAAACGTACACAAAATTAGAACAACGAATGCCCCTATATAGCCATTGCTCATGCTCAACAGTAATCGAACTTTTGCAGCATTTATTTTTCACTTGCCATTTACTTATTTATTTGCTAAAGTGTTTTAAGCAACTCTAGACTTCCTATCATATCATCTGCATATAATCAGTCTGTGCCACCGAAAATGATGCTGAATTGCTTATGTAATCATCCAGTGATAAAATTCTAAATAAGACTCATGGGGTCTTTAGAAACAAAAGCCGTTTTAGAGAGATCGTCTCTGGCCTTTCCACAGTGGCTTCCTGTCTGTATGGTTATTATTTTTTTTTTCCATAGGGCCTCCTGGTGTTACCACGTTGACTCCACAATCCTGGCACGCGAAGGTGATGGAAGGGTGCAAACAGCAGGGAGAGGAGGAAGAGCAGATGAGGGCCGGAACAGAAGCCTAACAGGGCTCACAGGTTCCAACAGAGACCGGTGTTTCAAGGACAAACCTGCAAAATTCACAAGATGACCAAAGGTAGCAGGTCAAAGCACCAAGTCTTGTTGGAGAGACCCAAAGGCTGGGAGATGAGAAGGAGATCAAAGCTGAGAAGCTACAAACAAACTTCACTGAACACGTTCCGGAGATGCGACAGATCACAAAGTTTGGGAGCAAAACTTTATGGAAGGGACGCGTTAAAGGAACATCTGTCTTGTGGCTATGAAATGTCCAAACAGCAGGACAAGAAACCAGAAACGCAGCCAATTTTCCGGATGTGAACCCTAAAATTAGGGCCATCTTGATATCCAGCAATCACAGCCCAGATGTCCTTACGGATGGGAAAGAGGGGGTAGATTAGGGACTTAGCTGTCATCAGCACTACGATTGAGCCCACTGATTGTTATCCTGGACTGCAGGTTAGCATCACCTGGGAGCTTAGCCAGCGAGATGCTGACCAGCTTCATCTGCAGCTGGGCTGAAACACTGGCATTTTTAAAAAGCCCTCCAGATGATTCCAGTATGTATGAATGGAGGAAACACTAGACTAACTGAAAAATCAAGAACATTCTATTAATAGTCCACATTCATGGCACAGATAGACTCTAGTTTGCAAAGCTGGTTGTAGCCCTCATACTGAGGTTTTTTTTTTTAATGGATTCATTAAAAATTGAGATGTTTCATACAAGACCCCAATTCCTGGGTTCCCTTGAAAAATCTGAAGCTATGGCAGTTTGGAGCTGCTTTCCCAAAAGATCCCTCTCTTCTCTTTAAACCATCACTTTCTGCCACCACCTTGGCCCTGGAATTTTGGAGACTGTCATTCTTGTCCCTAAGGAATGCTGCAATCCAGCCCTTTCCATGATTGCTTTTTGTATCATCTGACATCAGAATAATAATTCAGCTGAGACCAACGTGATGCTGATGGTTTTCCTTTTGCAACTCTATTTTTTATTTTTTTGCTACTAGGATAGAGACATGATCATGCCCAGTAAACACTTAGTGGAATTATTAGAAACGTGAGGCTCTTTTTTGTGTGTGCACCGATGAGAGAAAGGAGTAAGAAGAGCTTTGGACCAAGTCAGGGATTTCTAGTATCGCGTTCTGGTTTTATTGCTCGTTAGTTATAGGAATCTGGGCAGGACTCTTAACCACGCTAAGCTTTGGTGATTTTATTTGCGTGTTATGGGGGTGGACTTCAGTTGTCTCTTGTGCTCTGAAAATCTACAATTTCCTAAGTGCTAAATGATAGCTCTGGAAACCCAGAAGGGAGGAAGCAGTGAGTGGAACAGGAGAACGGCATTTCCAGCTCATCTTGAGTCCGGATGTGGATCACGGGTGAACATATGAGCTAGGCACGCATCAGTGAGTACCTGCCTGCCTTGGAGACCAGCCAGATGGAACTGGAACGAGAGGAGGCTTTCCCAGGAGTCCCCGCCTGGCCCCCAACATCATGCCAGTCCCAACCTGCGGGTGCCCTTTTTGCAACACCATCGCAGCATCTTGGGGGTCAGCAGTTTCAGTTTCAGCACACCCCAATCTGCTTCCCCTTCTAGCTGGAGGACTACCCCACCAATCATGAGATGTGGCTGCCTTCTTTTCTTGTTCTGGAGAGAGCATCCCAGATTCAGGCAAGTAGACACTTTGCTCTTGTCCTTAGAAGCTTCTTAGGGACTAAGTTGTGGAGAGAAAGGAGCAGTTCCATTCCTCTCCTTGTGTCTGCCCTGTTTCTATCCGCTTCAGTCCTGGACCCCTTGTCCCAAGGGAGAAGAGTTGTTTATCTGAATGGTCTGAGCTAATGACTGGATCCCAATTGTAAGCAGGAAAGCTCACTGTTGCTTAAAAGGCACTCACCTTTACCATTCATTAAAGGAGCCCTCATGGTTCAATGATTACATGCTTGGCTGCCAACCAAAAGATCGGTGGTTTGAACCCGCCAGCCGCTTCATGGGAGAAAAGACTCGGCCATCTTCTCTCATAAAGATTAAAGCCTTGGAAACCTGACAGGCAGTTCTGCTCTGTCCTATAGGGTCACTGTGAGTCAGAATCAACTTGAAGACACACAACAACAGTAACAAGGCTTTACCATTACTGAATGTTTTGATCAAGGACCCAGTAGATGAATTCTGACCAAAAGGAGAGAGAATGTGGAACAGAACTTCAAAGGCTCATGGAAACCAGACTTACTGGTACAGTTGAGACCAGGTGAATCCCTGAATCTATTGCCTAGAAACAATGTTTTAAACCTTGAACTGAAACTATCCCATGAAGTCATTTTTAAACTACACAACAGTGTAGCTCGGTTAATAAAGAACTGTACTCTTTTAAGGAATTATCTATATGAGATCAAACCAACCCAAATGCATAGGTAAGAACTTTAAGAAGCAGAGAGTCTAAGTTAACAGTGGTCAAAGAGAGTAGTGAGAAATAGTGATGATGGTGACACAATGTGAAGTGTGTAACCTTTGTCATTGAACCCCCCTTGTAAAACTGTTGAACAGGTGTATGTGTTGTTGTGTATATTTTCAACAAAAATTAAAAAGGCACCAGCCTGGGCTCCACCCCTTCTCTTTAATACCCTCTTCAATTCTGTGGTACAGAATCTGTGGGCTGAGTAAGGATCTATTTGCTTGGGTCAAATCATGTCTTTTTTTTTTTTTTTAATTATTGTAAAAGCATATATAATACAACATTTGCCAGTGTAACATTTTTCACACCCACAATTTAGTGATGTCAATTACTTTAATCATGTTGTGCAACCATCACCAATATCCATTAACTAATTTACCATGGACAAAAACAAACTCAATGCTGTGTCTTCTTTCTTTTCCTCAGCATATACACCTTGGAGGAGAAGTTAGGATGGATCCTATTCTGTAGATCTGGCCAGCTCTCTTCCTCCTCTGTGTCTACACCTACATGTACCTGGCCCCAAGGATCAGTTTGGGGATGGGAATAAAAAACAAAAAGAGTCCCTTATGGCCTTTGACCAAGCAGCATTCAGGTATGGGGTTCTTGCAAAGCTACTAATAAAGTGTTTCTAATATTCCTACCCCGGTATTGCTCCTTGTGTATATAATTCCCTTAGGATCTCTACAGGATGAGGGGCAAATAACAACAACAAAAAAATAGTTCCCCACTTTCTAGGGCCTTGGCTGTAACAGCAATGAAAATGCCCAAACCTTCACCATCCATAGACAGATAGACAGAGGTAGACAGGTAGCTAGCTAGATAGCTGTCTGCTGTTGAGTCAACTCTGACTCACGGTGACCTTAAGCACAACAGAACAAAATGTTGTCAAGTCCTGCATCGTTCTCACAATCACCAGCAGGTTGGAATCCATCCTTGTGGTTATTGTACCAAGTCATCTCACCGAGGGCATCCCTCGCCCTCTCTGGCCCTCTGCTTCACAAACATCATGTCATCCTCCAGTGATTGATCCCTCCTGCTGGTGCACCCAGAGCAAGCAGCTCAGACAATGTTCTGTGGTGATCCATAAGGTGTTCAGTGACTAATTTTCAGAAGTAGATTGTCAGGCCTTCTATACTAGTCTGTCTTAGGCTGGAAGCTCCACTGAAACCTGTCCGCTATGGGTGGTATTTACAACACCCGCACATGGTGGCATAGTTTTCAGTCTCACAGCAACTCACAAGGCAACAGAGTATGACAAATTGACAGATGGGTTTTGTATCCTCACCCTAATCTCAACTGAATAATAACCAACTGAGCAAGAAACTCTATCAAAAGCCCATAAGAGAGGGTAGCCCATAAGAAACTTAAATCCTAGAGCTATTTCTTTCCAATTGTAACTCAAAGTTGGAATCATACACCAGTTCACTTAGTCACTGAGCAAAAAAGACTCTTCCACTTCATGATCTTAAAAAAAAAGTCCTAAATTAGATATTTAATACCTTTCTTTTCTTCAATTTAAAGCAGAAAGGCTTCAGAATTGGACTAAAGAGGTTATTTAAATCCCTAAGCTCTTGCTACTCCGTAATTTCTGGTCTGACACAAAAGTTTTGAAACTTTTTTTTTTTTTCCTTTCATTGCTCTACCTTCAATGCCCTTTCTCCGGCAGCAACTGTAGCTCCATCTATAATCACATTTAAGAGGCTATATTTTCTCACATTTTTCTAATTCAGAGCATTACTTGAGGGACTTTGTTTAGTCCTAGTAGAGGCTTTTTCAAAGCTATAATTCCCCAGTTAATATCCCCAGGTATAATTCACAAGGGCAGCATTTGAATTCCTCTTAAGGGATTTTTTTCCCCCTTCTTTCTTTCTGATGTTGCCTGTGTCCTTGATCCATATAAAAGGGTATAATCTTGCTTGTTACTTATATTGTCTGTCTGTGAGGAGGAATGTTTCATAACGGAGTTGTTTCCTAAATGGTAAATCTATAAACTTGTAATTCTATCGGACGGAGCTATTTAGGTGGATTCAGATTTATCCCATTAGCTGTTTCGGCTCTGATTTCCCCAGAACCGATGACGACGGGTTTGTAAGTAATATTAACTGTCTTTTGTAGTAAATTACACCTTGTAATCACCACACTGCTCATTGCTGGCCACAGCAGTTATCAGCTGAAGCAAATAAAGGGTTTGGAGCCTCTGCTATCTGCTTCCTTTCAGAATGCCACAAGTTCTCTATAAACACGAGTGTGTGGAATGAGAGGTCAGCTTTTGAAAGCTATAATAAACTGTGATTGTCACAGAACACGTGACAGGCTGCTTTAGTGGGACAGCCTCCTGACAGACTCAGCTGGAGCAAGATGAGAGGGGAAAGGAGGTGATGGAGGACAGAGGGCCAGGTAGGGATGGAAGGAAAACAAAGCCTCCCAAATTATCTCTGGTGGATACCGTGTTCATTAGCACCATTTATTTTAGGGAAGCTTTACCTTTTTTTTTTTTTACCTTAGAGAGAACAACAACAACAACAAAGTATTCTGAGTCTGTGTCCCCATCAACTTGGGTGATATGTCCTAAAAGGGACATAAGGAAAATAAGACTGGAGACCCCATGAATGGTTCCCATTCTCCTTCCCTGACTTGTTCCAGTTATGCCCCAGCCATAACACTCACATTTCTCTGTGGAAGACAATGAGATAATAACATTCAACATACACTTCCTGCGTGCCAAGGACTACGTGTTGATTGCATTAGCTTATCCAGTGTTATTGATTGACACTGAATATTATGGATGGAGTTGTCCCCAACAATATGGGTTGAAATCCTAATCCCTGTATCTGTGGATGTGATCTTGTTTGGAAATAGCAGTTTTTTGTTTCTGTTATGTTAATGAGGTCATACCAGTATAAGGTGGATCCAAAACCTAATCACTTCTGAATTACAAACAGACCAAAATACACACAGAGACACCCAGGAGGGTGGAAGAAGAAGATAGAGGAAGGAGACAGATTCCTACAAGCCCAGGAATGCCAAGAATTGGTGGCAACTACTGGAAGCTGGAACATTCTGGTTGGACTTCTAAGACTTATTTGTTTATTCCTTAGAAGCAAGAACTGAGTAGCCTCTTCAGCTGCAGCTTGCCTCATCCAATTAACCATAAACCCCACTACTCCCTTTCGTCTATCCTACCCTAAAACTAAAAGTTGTCTGCCACTGATGGATAAGTAAATGATTTTATCTAGTCTGTTACCCAGGGTCACATCATATAACTGTGTTGGTTCTTCATTTTCCAGGCACTGAAATCTGTTTATTTGCTAAATGCTCCTCTCCCAAGTACTTTATCCTCTCACTAAAGATTTGCCTCTATCTGTTCTTGATAAGGTCGTCATTGCTTATGAATTGCTTCTCCACTTCAATATGATGAGGACACATTCCGAGGATACAGATCAACTCAAGTGTCCTCAAAGAGTCTTATGTTCCCGTGGTAGTTAATAAATATTCACTCCGAGCTGCATGATGTGGAGGAAGGAGGAAGTCTTATGATGAGTAGGAGTGGTTCCAAAGGCCAAATTAAAAACAAAGGAGTGAGGTGGGTGGAGGCTGCAATCCCATGAACTATCTTGCTTTCCACAGGCAAACGCTTAAACTTTTTTGCAGAATTCCTGTCATCCCTAGACTGCCTTCCCAATATTGCTGTATCTGTGGTCCTCATTTAAGACCTGACATCTGCTCCTACCCCTACCCTTTTATTTGCTATTCAATTACTCTTATTTACATATTCCATTGTTATCAAATGCCATGACCACGGTAAAATAAAAAAAAAAATCTTCCTTTTTTCAAACAATTCATGTTTTTATTCAAATAAAAAAACAATAAGAAACTCATATTCACTAATTGTCTAGAACAATTGAGTATTTATCCATATATAATATATATTATAATGTATACATACAGATGCATGGGCGTCCCTGGGTGGCAGTTAGGCACTTAACCACTAGCTGAAAGGTTGGAGGTTCAAACCCACCCAGAGTCACCTTGGAAGACAGTCCTGGTGATCTGCTTCCAAAAGGTCACAGCCTTGAAAACCCTGTGGAGCAGTTCTACTCTGTACACATGGGGTCACCATGAGTCAAAAATGACTCAGAGGAAAATAACAACTACAACAATATAGATACGTGTGTGTATACATATATGTATGTTACTAGGTGCTGTCCAGTTGGTTCTAATTCATAGTGACCTTATGCATAAACATATATCATATACATATACATATACATATACATATACATATACATATACATATACATATACATATACATATACATATACATATACATATACATATACATATACATATACATATACATATACCAGGAGCCCCAGTAGAATAACAGTTAAACATTCAGCTACCATCCAAAAGGTTGGTGGTTCAGACTCATGGAACAGCTCCTTGGGAGAAAGGCCTCACATTCTGGTTCTGTAAAGATTACAACCATGAAAACCCTATGGGCAGTTCTACTCTGTCACATGGCGTGGCTATGGGTAGGAACCGACTCCACGGCACCTGACAACAACAGATGTGATCTTGAATATCATAAACTGAAAACCAAGAGTGCTATCATAAAGAGATGGTAACTATAAAAATAAATACAACCCAAACAAAACAGTGTTAGCCAATTCTAGCTAGATCCGATTGCCAGCCTGAGTGGTGAGATTGAGTCCAAACTTACCCAAACTGAACATGTTATCTTAAGGTAATCAGAAGGCTTTTAACAAAAATCAAAGGCCGATAATACCCTTGCTGTGTGATTCCATGTTATTTCTTAGACTTTGTGATTTTATTAATACGCTTTATTTTTTAGGACAGCTTTAGCCTTATAGAAAAAGTCTGCAGACAGTACAGTGAACTCCCTCCCTTCCTCAACGATTTCCCTCTTATTAACAACATCTTGCATTCATGTTTCACATTTGTTACAATTGATGAATGAATTGTAATACAAATACCAATAGCGATACCTTATCTTTTTTTTTACTTTATTGTGCTTTAAGTGAAAGTTTACAAATCAAGCAGTCTCTCACACAAAAACTTACAAACACCTTGCTGTGTACTCCTAGCTGCTCTCCCCCTAATGGGACAGCACACTCCTCCTCTCCACCCTGTATTCCCTGTGTCCATCCAACCAGCTCCTGTCCCCCTCTCCCTTCTCATCTCCCCTCCGGACAGGGGCTGCCCACATAGTCTCATGTGTCTACTTGAGCCAAGAAGCTCACTCCTCACCGGTATCATTTTCTGCTTTACAGACCAGTCCAATCCCTGTCTGAAGAGTTGGCTTCGGGAACGGTTAACAGAGGCTCCAGTGATACTGGACATTAGGGCTTACTTTGTGTTGTATATCTTTACAGGTTTTGACAAATGCATAACGCCATGTGTTCAGCATGAGAGTATTGTGCAGATGCCAAGCTATTTTGATCCTTCCTTTTAGCACCTAAACTCTTCTCACAGCCCGTGGTGAACGCACAGCTCGTGCTGAGCACCATATTTTAGGGAGCACACGAGGATCTGGTGAAGCAGGAGGAAGTGTACATGGGAGAAGATAACCTGTATTTTCCATCCACAACCCCACACTCATGAAACCTGTGAGGAGTACAGCTAGTCAGCAACTACTGGGTGAGGAGGAAAATTGGGTTCACAACACTAACTTCCAGGGTAAATTTGCTGGCTAGATAATAAGGCCACAAACTAAACACATCCAGCTGTGGAGTTCTGAGTGGGTGTGAATGTGAACACACACACAAAGCCTTGCACAGGGGACTACGAACTTCATAGACAGACAGACATGGGCTTAATGTGGATTCCATCACTTAGTGACTGAGCCTCAGTTTCCTCATGTGTAAAATGGGAATAATAATACTTGCCAGAGAGGATGACTGCACAGTTATAATTAATATGGATGCAACATCTGGCTAGCTAATTGTCCTAGGAGGAACCAATGAAGTAGGAGCTATTATTCTTTCAATATTCCTATATTGACATAGGAAACTCTGGTGGTGTAGTGGTTAAGAACTATAGCTGCTAACAAAAGGTCAGCAGTTCAAATCCACCAGGCATTCCTTGGAAGCCCTACGGGGCAATTCTACTCTGTCCTATAGAGTCACTGTGAGTCAGAATCGACTCAGCAGCAATGGGTTTTTGGTATATTGGCACATTGCAAAGAGAAGTTAAAAAAGGAATGGAAAGAAAGGAAGTGGGAAAAATGCATGAGAAACATGTAGGCTGTAATCTTTATAGGAGCAGATCGCCAGGTCTTTCTTCTACAGAGCTGCTAAGTGGGTTTGAACCACCAACCGGTTAGCAGCTGAGCGCTTAACAGTTGTACCACCAGGGCTCATTATGAAAAATGTAGACTTCCTAAATCTTCCTATTGTGGGATCTTAGACAGGTGGCTAAAGTCTGAATCATCAATATCTTGTACATGAAGCAGTATATAACACACTCTTACCCCACCCCTGCCAAGATTAAACACTAGGATATTTATGAAGTTACTGAGCACATAGTAGGGGCCCAGCATGTTGGCTAATTAATTCTCTATTTACTGCTGAACAAGTTACAAATGTAAAAAGCCAGTTTCACATAGCAAATGCATTTTTCTGATCTAATTTTCCAAATCCCTTCAAAAGGATTTCTAGGTGTGCAAGGTCTGCTAATCTCACTTGAAATAGTGAGCTCGGTCAGTGCATTTAAAAGGCATCTCCTTCTTTATGTAGAATCGAAAACCCTGCCTCCTGGGCAATTTCAAATTAAATAAAATAGCATAAATTAAAGATAGAAGCTAAGCAGCAGAATGAGTAGATGTTACCAAAGACCGGTAGATAAAGACTTGAGTGCCTTCTGCCCCAGCAGCTAAAACTGAAGGAGATACAGTGATGCTTCCATCATCTGAAAAAAGCAACTGAGCCCAACCCACAGCATGTACGGACTGCCTTCCCTGTCCCAACACCAGGAACTGAGGCTCGGACTATTCCTGCTCTCTTTATAGAAGGGGCTCTGCGTAGTATGAGGGGCCCCAGTGGTACAACAGTTAAGCACTTAGCTGCTAACCAAAAAGTTGGCAATTTGAGCCCACCCAGCAGCTCCGCAGAAGAAAGACCTGGTGATCTGCTTCCATAAAGATTAAAATAATCGCTTTGCAGTTGAGTCAATTTTGACTCACAGTAACCCTACAGGACAGAATAGAACTGCCCCACAGAGTTTCCAAGGAGCGCCTGGTGGATTCAAACTGCCGACCCTTTGGTTAGTAGCCGTAGCAATTAACCACTATACCGCCAGGGTTTGCCCATAAAGATTACAGTGTAGAAAACCCTACAGGGTAGTTCTACACTGTCACATGGGGTTTCTATGAGTTGGAACTGACTCAATGGCACCCAACAACAACTATATAATGTATTAAAAACCTAGTTCCTTCAACTATTAAGGTATTTATGGTGTAATGGAGGACCTAGTCCTAGAGAAAGAAATTAGAGTATAATCAGGACACTATTTCACATTCATTTTCATCCAAAGACACATGTAGGATCCAATGTTGACCATCAACCACTCATCTGTCATTTGTTGTACTGTCCTGGCTTTTGTGTTGCTGTGATGCTGGAAGCTATGCATCTGGTATTTCAAATACCAGCAGGGTCACCCATGGTGGAGAGGTTACAGTGGTGCTTCCAGACTAAGATAGATTAGGAAGAAAGGCCTAGTGACCTACTTCCTAAAATTAACCAATGAAAGCCCTTTGGATGACAATAGAATATTGTCTGATATAGTGCTAGAAGATGAGCCCTCTAGATGGTAAGGCACTCAAAATACACAGAGGCCTCAACAATGGACTTGAGCATACCAATGACTGTGAAGGTGACACAAGACTGGGTAACATTTTGTACTATTATACAGTGGGTCGTCATGACTCAGAGGGGACTCAAAAGCAACTAACGACACCAACAATGGTGGCTGTATCTATGCTTGTTACACACCTACACTTGTAAAGGTCAATGAGATGTTGAAATGTGCATTGCTCCCTGTACTGGTGGCCAAGGACAACCTCTCAGTACCATACCTCACCTGTGGTGGTAGACAGAAAGGTCCCCGAATCCATGGCACCTGTGAACATTATGTTACATGGCAAAAGGGCCTGTGCAGATGTAATGAAGGTGATGGACTCTAAATCAGGGAGATTATAATTGTACTGTATCTAAACTAGAGTTCTGTGGCACAGCAGTTAAGAGCTATGGCAAGCTATGGCTGCTAACCAAAAGGTGGGCAGTTGGAATCCACCAGCTCCTCCCTGGAAACCCTACTGAGTGGTTCTACTCTGTCCTGTAGGGTCGCGACGAATCGGAATCAAAGCAATGGCAATGGGTTTGGGCTTTGGTTTTATGTGTGAACTAATTCCATGAAACCTTAAAAGCAGAGAATTTTCTCTGGCTGTAGGCAGGAGAGAAGAGGAAAAAGGGGGAAGTAAGAGAGATTCAAAATATGAGGAAAAATCGACCTGCCATACTGGCTTGGAAGGTGAAGGAGAACAGGAGCCAGGGATGCAGGTCCTCTCTAGATGCTCGGAATGACCCCTAGCCAATAGCCAGCAAGGAAGCAGGGACCTCAGTTCTACAACCACATGCTATTGGATTTTGCCAACAACCTGAATGAGTCTAGAAGAGAATTCTCCCCCAGGGCCTCCAGGGAATATTCTAGGCCAGCTGATACCGACACAGAACTTCTCACCTACAGAACTATGAATAATAAATACGTATTATTTTAAGCTACTAAATTTGTATTAACCTTCTATGATAACAAAAGCAAATGAATACAACCATATTTCCAACACAGGCCCACAGATCAGAAATATTGTATGAGGCCGCTATTATAAAAACTCATGAAAATGTTTACACACAGAAAGAAACAATCTTTGATGGTTACGAGGAAGGGGAGGGATAGGAATGGAAAAACACTAACTAGACAATAGATAAGTGGCAACTTTGGTGACTGGTAAGACAGTACACAATAATGGGGAAGCCAGCACAACTTGTATAAGGTAAGATCGTGGAAGTTCCATAGACACATCCAAATTCCGAGGGACAGAATTACTGGGCTGAGGGCTGTGGGGACCATGATCTCAGGGAACATCTACCTCAGTTGGCATAACATAGTTTATAAAGGAAATGTTCTATGTCCTACTTGTTGAGTAGTGTCTGGGGTCTTAAAAGCTTGTGAGCGGCCATCTAAGGTACTCCACTGGTCTTACTCTGTCTGGAGCAAGGGAGAATGAAGAAAACCAAAGACACAAGAGAAAGACTGGTCCAAAGGACTAATGGACCACAACTATCACAGTCTCCACCAGACTGAGTCCAGCACAACTAAATGGTGCCAGGCTACCACCACTGACTGCCCTGAAAAAAAAAAAAAAATTCAATCTTGCTATACGTTTGAATTTTTTCATGTTGAAAAAATTTTAAGAAGCTCTGATGCCTCATGTGAAGCAAGTTCAGTGAGGAGGCTTTCTCCAAGTAGATACATTAAAATTACAAATTTTCATTTCTTTTTAGCACTATATATAATTAGGATGTACAGTTTTCAGTGTGTGTTATGGATTGAATTATGACCACCCCCCATAATATGTGTTGTAAATCCCAACCTTTATGCCTGGGGTTATAATCTCATTTGTGAATGGCTTGTCTTTGTTATGTAAATGAGGCAGGGTTAATATAGAGTGTGTCTTAAGTCAAATCTCTCTAGAGATATAAGAGATTAAACAAGCAAGTGAGAGAAGCAGAGATGGGGTAAGATAGATGCCAGGCCACAGGGAGATTTCCAAGGAACCAGAAAACAGAAGCTGAAGAAACAAGGACCTTCTTCCAGAGTGAGAGAGAAAAAGAAGCCTTCCCCTAGAGCTGTGTTTTAGGCTGGGTTCTCCAACACATATAAATATATATAAAGGGAAATTTATACCCTGAGAGAGATCAAAATAGAGGGTCCCAGACAGAGCTGGAAAAAAACATAGAACAAAATTCTAACTCATACATACACACAAAAAAACAGACTACTGGTCTAACAGGGACTGGAGAAACGCCAAGAATATGGCCCCCGCCCTTTTAACTCAGAACTGAAGGCACTCCTGAGATTCACCTTTCAGCCAAAAATTAGACAGGCCCATAAAACAAACTGACACTAAATGGGCACACCAGCCCAGGGGCAAGGACGAGAAGGCAGGAGGGGACAGGAAAGCTGGTAATGAGCAACCCAAGGTCAGGAAGGGGAGGGTGTTGACATGTCATGGGTGTGGCAACCAATGTCACAAGAGAATATACGTATTAATTGTTTAAAGAGAAACTAATTTACTCTGTAAACTTTCATCTAAAGTACAATAAAAATAAATAAAAAGGATTGCGGCCTAGAAAATCCTATGGGGCTGTTCCATTCTGTCACATGTAGTCGCTATGAGTTAAAATCGACTCAACAATTGCTAAAACAACCTAGCAACAGTGACAGTAAAAACACTGAAAAGGTGTTTTTCTAATTCTATTGTTAAATTTACGTTTAAAAAAAAAAAAAAAAAGAGCCGGATATTGGCTGTATCCCTCCAACAGAACCATGGCACCCAGATAGAAAATCATGACCACAAAAGAAACGCATTTTGATGGTAAAAATGACAGAACTCTACCTGACTCTATGCCATGTGCCCGGATGAAATACACCACTAATGAACCACGGTTACAACTCATTCTTCTTCTAATAGTGCTTAAAAAGTAAGGAAGTAGTTCTGTCTTGGTTGAGGATCTTAAAAAAAGAAAAAGAAGAGGGACAACTGAAATAATGACAACCGAGAGGAGAATGAAAGCATTGAATGCAAGTTATCATTTCTTTCATCATTCAATACTCAAAGAAGCACGGAAAACTTTTATGTTCACGTGGCATATTTAAGTTCTCCTTGTTTAGAATTTCAAGAGCTACTACTTTTCCTTTGATTTGGTTCGATTATCTTTCACGATGCTCAGAAATTGTACTTTTCTTCCCCTTTCAGACTAAGAAAGTATTTAGCCAAATGGCTTCAGCCATTGGATTTGCCTGTGGGTGTCATTCATTTTTGTTGTTTCTTCTTGCCCCCCGGAGTTTTTCAGTAGTGCTTCCTTTCAATCAAAGCTAATTTTCTTTGTGTGTAGGTGGTGTAGAATGCCGTGCTTTTTACACAGTAGCAGGCCTGCATTTGATGTACCTGGTTCAGAGACAATTGTCCTTTATCGTTTCCGAGTAAATTCAATGAAAGCCCCATGCGATTAGTTTGCAACTCATTCAGTGGAGAGTTCTACAGGATTATTTCACAAAACAGTTCCCAGCTTAAGAAGCTAAATTGGCTTTATTGTGCCTGGCTGGAGGCCTCTTCATCTCTGAATTCGGAGGATATTTGCATGCAGGTCAGGATCCTTCTAGAAAATGGGGGGGGGGGTGTCTGCAGGTATAGGTTCCCTCAACTTTCTCGTACCTATTCCCAAAGGGTACTGGGATGGCTGCGTTAGCATTATTGAGAACTTTTTGTTTCCTACTGCAGGAGCAAGCACGCCATATTGGTGGGTGCATTTAATATGGCAAAAATCTCACAACTCCTGAAAATGGCCAGTGGCCCAGCAGAACATGCACGGTATATTTAGGTTAGCGTGGTGGTTAAGATTACAGACTCAGGAGTCAGGCGACAGGACTGCAAATTCTGGCTCCACTGCTTAATAGATTTCTTCGCCCTGGAGTTTACACAACCTCTCTGAACTTAATTATAATAGTTAGAAAACCCTGATGGCATAGTGGTTAAGAGTTACAGCTGCTAACCAAAAGGTCAGCAGTTTGAATCCACCAGGCACTCCTTGGAAACTCTATGGGGCAGTTCTACTCTGTCCTATAGGGTCACTATGAGTAGAAATCAACTCGACAGCAATGGGTTTCTTAAGATGGTTAAGTAGAGGGTAAGCGAAAAAGAGAAAGACCCTCGATGAGATAGATTGACACAGTGGCTGCAACAATGGACTCAAACATAGCAACGATTATGAGGATGGCACAGGACCAGGCAGTGTTTTGTTCTGTTGTGCATAGGGTCACTATGAGTTGGAATCAAATTGATGGCACCCAACAACAACAAGATGCAGATGATTATAATTTTGTGCCAGACAGGATAGGCTAGAATATGCTCCAGTAATAACCCACCCCCGGGTCAGTATCTTAGAATAACAGAGGTATAATTTTCATCAACTACCGGTTTTTACCGGTCCATCAAAGGAGCCCTGGTGGTTCAAATGTTTAAGCACTCAGCTGCTAAATGAAAGGTTGGCAGTTTGATCCCACCCAGCGACTCAGCAAGAGAAAGACCTGGTGTTCTGTTTCCATAAAGATTACAGCCAAGAAAACCCTATGGAGCAGTTCTACCCTGTCACGTGGAGTTGCTGTGAGTCAAAATCAACACAATGGCACCCAATAACAAGACAGATACATCAGGGGTTATATACTATGTGTCTCAGATACCTGGTGCTGCCATAACACAAATACCTCAAGTGAATGGTTTAAAGAACAGAAGTTTACTTTCTCACGTGTCTGGAAGCTAATTACAAGATTAGTTTATACCGGGAAAATCTATCAGTCACCACCTTAACGAAGTAATCCCCTTCAGTATACCAATAACGGAACGAACTGGCATGGTTTGCGTCCAGTAAGATCCAATGGGGCATAGTCAATATCACTTGAGTAGCACTCTTGCCAAATGATGAAGCTGAATCTACTAATGGAAAGAGAACTTAATAAATCCTGATTTTGAAACTTTCTACAAAAATATAAAAGATTTTACAAAAGCAATCAAGGGTGAGGGCTTTTCTAGATCAAAGGTGACATAAGAAATACGACAACCAAATGCAATGCATGCTCTTGACACTGTATCCTGGGTTAAAATAATAATAATTACATTGTCATTATGTAGGAGAATACACTTGCTTTTACGAGATGCACGCCAAAGTCTTTGGCGGGTGAGGCATTTCGGGTGCCTGCAAATTTCAAACAGTGAAATATACCTAGGAGAGAGGGGGAGTTGAAAGAAAGCATAAATATAACAAAATCTTAACAATTGGACAATCTAGGTGAAAGGTATGAGTCCTCTTGAACTTTTCTTTCAATTTTTCTATAGGCGTGCATTAAAAAAAGAAGCTTGGAAAGACTTGTTATTTCCTCTAAAATCATTCTTATATATGTTTTACTTTAAAAAACCTTCTATTGTTTATCTTTGTTCATCATGCCTGCCAGCTTCTTCTAGTATTGTTGTTGTATGCTGTCGAGTCTATTATGACTCATGTTGTTGTTGTCGTTAGGTGCCATTGAGTCGGTTTCGACTCATAGCAGCAACGCCATGCACAATGGAAAGAAACACTGCCCAGTCCTGTGCCATTCTCACAATCGTTGCCATGCTTGAGCCCATTGTTGCAACAACTGTATCAGTCCATCTCATTGAAGGTCTTCCTCTCTTTCATTGATGCTCTACTTTACCAAGCATGATGTCCTTGTCCAGGGACTGACCCCTCCTGATATTGTTGTTGTTGTTAGGTGCCATTGAGTCAGTTCCGACTCATAGCAACCCTATGCACAACAGAACAAAACACTGCCCAGTCCTGAGCCATTCTTACAATCGTTGTTATGCTTGAGCTCACTGTCGCAGCCACTGCGTGAGGCTTGAGGGTCTTACTCTTTTCCGCCGACCCTATACTCTGTCAAACATGATGTCCTTCTCCAAGGGCTAATCCCTCCTGACAAAATGTCCAAAGTATGTAAGACGCAGTCTCGCCATCCTTGCTTCTAAGGACCATTCTGGCTGCACTTCTTCCAAGACAGATTTGTTCATTCTTTTGGCAGTCCATGGTATATTCCATATCCTTCACCAACACCACAATTCAAAGGCGTCAATTCTTCTTCGGCCCTCCTTATTCATTGTCCAGCTTTCACATGCATATGATGTGATTGAAAATACCATGGGTTGGGTCAGGCGCACCTTAGTCTTCAAGGTGACATCATTGCTCTCCAACACTTTGAAGAGGTCCTTTGCAGCAGATTTACCTAATGCAATGCATCTTTTGATTTCTTGACTGCTGCTTCCATGGCTGTTGATTGTGGATCCAAGTAAAATGAAATCCTTGACAACTTCAGTCTTTTCTCCATTTATCATGATGTTGCTCATTGGTCCAGTTGTGAGGATTTTTGTTTTCTTTATGTTGAGGTGCAATCCATACTGAAGGCTGTGGTCATTGATCTTCCTCAGTAAGTGCTTCAAGTCCTCTTCACTTTCAGCAAGCAAGGTTGTGTCATCTGCATAATGCAAGTTGTTAATGAGTCTTCCTCCAAACCTGATGCCCCGTTCTTCTTCATATAGTCCAGCTTCTTGTATTATTTGTTCAGCATACAGATTGAATAGGTATGGTGAAAGAATACAACCCTGACGCACACCTCTCCTGACTTTAAACCAATCAGTATCCCCTTGTTCTGTCCCCAAAACTGCCTCTTGATCTATGTAAAGATTCCTCAGGAGCACAATTAAGTGTTTTGGAATTCCCATTCTTCGCAATGTTATCCATAATTTGTTATGATCCACACAGTCAAATGCCTTTGCATAGTCAATAAAACACAGGTAAACATCCTTCTAGTATTCTCTGATTTCAGCCAGGATCCATATGACATCAGCAATGATATCCCTGGTTCCACAGCCTCTTCTGAAACCGGCCTGAATTTCTGGCAGTTTCCTGTCGATATACTGCTGCAGCCATTTTTGAATGATCTTTAGCAAAATTTTGCTTGTGTGTGATATGAATGATATTGTTCTATAATTTCCACATTCGGTTGGATCACCTTTCTTGGGAATACGCATAAATATGGATCTCTTCCAGTCAGTTGGCCAGGAAGCTGTCTTCCATATTTCTTGGCATAGACGAATGAGCTCACTAATGCCTAGGATATCGATGCTTATGCATTCCATTTCATTTTTTACAATTTCTAATTTTTCTAGATTCATACTTCGTACATTCCAGGTTCCTATTATTAATGGATGTTTGCAGCTGTTTCTTCTCATTTTGAGTCATGCCACATCAGCAGATGAAGGTCCCGAAAGCTTTACTCCATCCACGTCATTAAAATCGACTCTACTTTGAGGAGGCACCTCTTCCCCAGTCATCTTTTGAGTGTCTCCCAACCTGGAAGGCTCATCTTCCAGCAGTATATCAGAAAATGTTCTGGTGCTATTCATAAGGTTTTCACTGGCTAATGTTTTTCAGAAGTAGACTGCTGGGTCTGTGTTAGTCTGGAAGCTCAGCTGAAACCTGTCCTCCATGGGTGACCTGCTGGTATCTGAATACCGGTGGCATACCTTCCAGCATCGCAGCAACACGCAAGACCCCACACTACCACAAACTGACAGACGCATGGAGGCAAGATACTGTATCAATCCATCTCGTTGAAAGTCTTCCTCTCTTTCATTGATGCTCTACTTTACCAAGCATGATGTCCTTCTACAGGGAGGGACCCCTCCCGATAACATGTCCAAATTCTCTGAGACATAGTCTCACCATCCTTGTTTCTAAGGAGCATTCCGGTTGTACTTCTTCCAAGAGAGATTTGTTCCTTCTTTTGGCCGGCCAGGTGCACCTTAGTCCTCAAGGTGACATCTTTGATTTAAATAGGTCTTTCGCAGCAGATTTGCCCAGTGCAATGAATCTTTGGATTTCTTGACTGCTGCTTCCATGGGTGTTGATTATGGATCCAAGTAAAATGAAATCTTTGACTACTTCAATCTTTTCTCCATTTATCATGATGTGGCTTATTGGTCCAGTTGTGAGGATTTTTGTTTTCTTTATATTGAGGTGTAATCCATACTGAAGGCTGTGGTCTTTGATTTTCCTCAGTAAGTGCTTCAAGGTCGTGTCATCTGCATAACGCAAGTTGTAAATGAGTCTTCCTCCAATCCTGATGCCCCGTTCTTCTTCATATAGCCCAGCTCCTCAGATTATTTGTTCAGCATACAGATTGAATAGGTACGGTGAAAGAATACAACCCTGATGCACACCTTTCCTGACTTTAAATCGCACAGTATCCCCTCGTTGTGTTTCAACAACTGCCTCTTGATCCGTGTAGATTCTCATGAGCACAATTAAGTGTTCTGGAATTCCCATTCTCCGCAATGTTATTCATAATTTGTTATAATCCGCACAGTCGAATGCCTCAGCATAGACAACACAGGTGAACATCTTTCTGGTATTCTCTGCTTTCAGCCAGGTTTCATCTGACATCAGCACTGATATCCCTGGTTCCACGTCCTCTTCCGAATCTGGCCTGAATTTCTGGCAGTTCCCCGTCAACATACTGCTGCAGCTGCTCTAGAAGGATCTCCAGCAGAATTTGCTTGCTTGTGATATTAACGATGTTATTCAATAATTGGCACATTTGGTTGAATCACCTGTCTGGGGAATCAGCATAAACAGGGATCTCTTCCAGTCGGTTGGCCAGGTAGCTGTCTTCCAAATGTCTTGGTATAGACGAGTGAGCACTTCCGGTGCTGCATCTGTTTGTTGAAACATCTCAATTAGTATTCTGTCAATTCCTGGAGCCTCGTTTTTCACCAATGTCTTCAGCGCAGTTGGACTTCCTCCTTCAGTACCATCGGTTCCTGATCATGTTATGTGCTGAAATGGTTAAACGTTGACCAGTCCTTTTTGGTATAACGACTATGTGATTCTTCCATCTTCTTTTGATGCTTCCTGCATCGCTTAGTATTTTTCCTGTAGAATCCTTCAGTATTGCAGCTTGAGGCTTGAATTTTTTTCTTCACTTCTTTCAGCTTGAGAAATGCTGAGCATGTTCTTCCCTTTTGGTTTTCTATCTCCAGGTCTTTGCACATGTCATCATAATACTTTACTTTGTCTTCTTGAGCTGCCCTTTGAAATCTTCTGTTCAGCTCTTTTACTTCATCATTTTTTCCTTTTGCTTTAGCTATTCAACGTGCAAAAGCAAGTTTCACAGTCTCTTCTGACATCCATTTAGGTATTTTCTTTCTCTCCTGTCTTTTTAATGTCCTCTTGCTTTCTTCATGTATGATGTCCTTGATGTCATTCCACAACTTGTCTGGTCTTTGGTCATTACTATTCAAGGCATCAAATCTATTCTTGTGTTGGTCTCTAAATTCAGGTAGGATATACTCAAGGTTGTACTTTGCCTCTGATGGCCTTGTTATAATTTTCTTCATTTTCAACTTGAACTTGCATATAAATAATTGATGGTCTGATCCACAGTCAGCCCCTGGTCTTGTTCTAACTGATGACATTGAGCTTTTCCATCACCCCTTTCCACAGATGTGGTTGATCTGATTCCTGTGTATCCTATCTGGAGAGGTCCATGTGTATAGTTGCTGTTTATGTTGGTGAAAAAGGTATTTGCAATGAAGAAGTCATTGTTCTTGCAAAATTCAAGCATGCGATGTCCAGCGTGGTTTCTGTCACCAAGGCCATATTTTCCAACTACTGATCCTTCTTCTTTCCAACTTTCACATTCCAATCATCAGTAATTATCAATGCATCCTGACTGCATGTTCAATCATTTCAGACTGCTGAAGTTGGTGAAGATCTTCAATCTCTTCATCTTTGGCTTTGGGATTGGTTTTTAAATTTGAATAATAGTCGTATTAACTGGTCTTCCTTGTAGGCATATGGATATTATCCTATCACTGACAGGATAGATCTTGAAATGTTCTTTTTCACGATGAATGCAATGCCATTCCTCTTCAAGTTGTCATTCTTGGCAGAGTAGACCACGTGACTGTTCAAATCAAAACACCAGTCCATTTCAGCTCACTAATGCCTAGGATATCCATCTTTATGTGTTCCATTTCATCTTTGATGATTTCTAATTATCCTAGATTCATACTTCGTACATTCCAGATTCCAATTATTAATGGACGTTTGCAGCTGTTTCATCTTATTTTGAGTTGTGCCACATCAGCAAATAAAGGACCCGAAAGCTTGACTACATCCACATCATTAAGCCTGACTCCACTTTGAGGAGGCAGCTCTTCCCCAGTCATATTTGAAGTGTCTTCCAACCTGAGGGGCTCATCTTCCACCACTGTATCAGACAACGTTCCCCTGCTATTCATAAGGTTTTCAGCGGCTAACTCTTTTCAGAAGTAGACTGCCGGGTCCTTCTTCCTGGTATGTCTTAGCCTAGAAGCTCAGCTGAAACCTGCCCTCCAGAGGTGACCCTGCTCGTATTTGAATACCAGTGGCATAGCTTCCAGCATCACAGCAACACGCAAGCCAACACAGTACAACAAACTGACAGATGAGAGGGGGAGTAAGGAGAGATTTACATGAAGGAAATGGCCCACGCGGTTGTAGAGGTTGGAAAGTCCCAAGTCCATGGGTCAGGCCGGAAGCCTCATGGGGTCTCTTTATGGCTCATAGTGACTTTATAGGACAGATTAGAAGAGCCCCATAGAGTTTTCTTGGCTGTAATCTTTACAGGAGCAGATCACCAGGTCTTTTTTCCTGTAGAGCTGTTGGGTAAGTTCAAACTGTCCACCTTTCCATTAGCAGCTGACCACTTAACCATTATGCCGCAGGGCTCCTTCTTCCATGATTAAGACTCCTCGAGAAAGCCCTCTTCCCTTCCTTTCTCCCACAGTGAGTTCTTATGGTTTTGGTGGGGCTCATCCAAAACCCTGATTCTTGGGATGGTGAGTGACTCAGGTCTGGCCAGGATACATCTTGAGCCACTGGAAATAAGCAAAGAGATTTGCTACCAGACTCCTGAGAAGACAGGAGGTAAGGCTTGCCCATCCCAGCAGCCCTGTTACTAATTCTAGGGAACAGCCCAAGAATACCAAGGACACAGAGAAATGTGTAATTGTGGGAGGGCATATTCCTGGCAACAATATTTGAGCATCTTGATTAAGCTTTGCCCCAAGCCAGCTATACATACGAACATCTCAATCACACAAGCCAATACTTCTTTTTTCTTAAGCCAGTTCTTGTTGGGTGTCTATTACTTGTCAACCTAAAGAGCTCTGATTAATAGAAAGAATAAAAGAAAGTCAAAATTTGTGTGATACACAAAATTTGTGACACATTGGAGATTACTACTGGGTTAACTTGTGTTGCTAGCTGAAATCATTTTGTGGTTATTTCAGGAATTAACACTTCTTCCTTCATCTCTGCATAGTAAGAACCCTGAGATTGCAAGGTGATCCATTAAAGGAAATCGTTGGCTCTTGCATTTACTTCTCTGAGCAAATTGGGATTTTCCTGATACTGTGTATGTTGAACACACATATGGCTGCTTACAGCTGCCACCCATACGCTCTGATTAAAAAGTCTGAATTAACAAGAAACCCATTCTTCTTGACAATGGATTTATAAGCAAATGTTACAAATTTCAAGGGAAACATAAATAGGTACTACTAAGTGCACCTAACACTTGCTTTACGTACTGCAGTACAAAAGTTCATTTGTTAAGAAAAAAGAATTCCACTGTTTTAATAGTGAAAACCTGTTGCTTAATGCTCTCTCTGTTGTTGTTGCTTGCCGAGTCAATTCCTACTCAGAGTGACCCTATAGGACCTATAGGACATAGTAGAACTGCCCCCTGGGGTTTTCTTGGCTGTAAATTTAGCGGAAATTTAGCCGGGCCATTTCTTCCACTAAGCTGCTGGTTAGGCTCGAACCGACAATCTTTTAGTTAGCAGCTGAGTGCTTAACCATTGCGCCACTAAGGCTCTCTTAAAGCTCTCAATAGATACATTAACTGGGAGAGAAAGAATTGCACACAATTTCCACTACATGATCTGCTTGTAATACTCACAAATAGCTGTTTTATAGAATTTCCCTAAAATACCCAATTTTCCTGCACAGCCTTTGACCCAAATTGTCCAAGCATCAGGGAATTAAAACACAGACACAGACACAGACACACACAGACACAGACACACACACACACACAGACACACACACACACACAGACACACACACAGACACACACACACACACAGACACACACACACACACACACCCCTAAATTAGTTTTGTAATGAGGCCACAGAGGCTGTTTCCACTTTTGCTCCCTTTGAACTGCACCAAACAGACACATGATCACAGGGGTAAATATTTCTCATTCTGAGCATCTACCATTGCTTACTGCATTATTCTCCAACAGAAAAGGTTTGTTTGTGTCTTTGATCTAACTCTCTGTCAACCACAGCATCATCAAAGAAGTAGAAGAGCCCCAAACAGACCATCACAGGGAATTAAAGAGATCTCAAAGTCATGGAGGCAAGAGCCTTCCAAACATGTCAAGATGAAAAATGGGACTAGCAGCATTTCTTTTGAGTGTTAGGTGGGGGATCCATGGTTCTATTCAAAAGAGGCAGGGAATACAAGTCAACCTTCGAATTAAAATGGAAAGGAAGTCAACATCAATGCCAAGCAAGGAAGAGAGGGTGCCAACATTTTCAAGTGTGTGAAGGTAGCTCCTCACACATTAGACATGTATAATTAAAATGCCTAAGGAGCCCTGGTGGTGCAAAGATTAAGTTCTCGGCTGCTAACCAAAAATTCAGTGGTTTGAACCCACCCAGCAGGTCCTCAGGAGAAAGACCTGGCTGCCTACTTCCATAAAGATTACAGCCTAAATGTGCATATAGATGTTTATGCGTGCTGCATATATTTTCAAGTATGAAATAAAGCACATAGAGGGCACATTTATGGATACTTCCTAGACACAGTCAACCACCTCATGGGGTTGGTCTACTGGGTTTGAGGACTTAGGACCATAGTCTTGTGGGGCAACTCAGTCAACTGCATACTATAGTCCATAAAGACAGTGTTCTACATCCTAGTTTGGTATGTAGCATGTGGGGTCTTAAAAGCTTGTGAGCAGCCATCTAAGATACAACTATTGGTCTCATCCAGAGTTAAAGAGAAAGAAGAAAACCAAAGGCTCAAAGAAGAAACTAGTCTATAGAATCAATACTCTATGCAAACAACATCACCTACCTTGAGACCAGAAGAACTAGATGGTGCCTGGCTACCAACTGTTCAGACCAGGGACTCAATAGACAGTCCCAGATAGAATAGGAGAAAAATGTAAAACAAAACTAAAACTCCTTAAAAAAAAAAAAAAAGCCAGACTTACTGGACTGGTAGAGACTAGATGAATCCCTGAGACTACTGCCCTGAGATACTCTCTAAACTTGGAACTGAAACTACTCCTAGAAATCACCTTTCAGCCAAATGACAGATAGGCCCCCAAAATAAATAATAACAACCATGAGTCCTGTGCTTCTCAAAACAATCATCTAGGTGAAGCCAAATGGTTAACATCTACCCTAGACCAAAGATTAGAAGGCTAGGGGGGATAGGGAAGCTAAAATTGATGGAAACAGAACAACCAAAATGGAAATAACAAGAATGCTGATACATTGTGAAGAATGTAACCAACATCACTGAACAACACATATAGAAATTGTTAAATGAGATTCTAATTTCTTGTGTAAACTTTCATCAAAAACACAATTTAAAAAAAAGATTACAGCCTAGAAAACCTTATGGAGCTGTTCTACTCTGTCACATGGGGTCGCCATAAGTAGAAATTGACTCAACGGCACCTAACAAGAGTTACAATAATTAAAATGCCTAACAACACCACTACAGAGATACTTCTTATTTCACGCACACACATAGGGATAAAAATGTCCTCATCTCTAAGACGGGGCAGATAGTAACTATCTACTGAGAGGTGCTTTGGGGAAAAAAAAAAAAACAACAACAGAGGACAATAGGATTCCTGTTATTGCCATCAAATAATTTTCCCTTCTCAAGATAATGGATGAGATGAAGATTCTGACTATTGTGTGCAATCAAGGAATACGAAGAGGCCTGAGTCCCTCAATGTCTGTGAGAAGAAGTGACACCTATCAAGCCCTCATCCTATTTCTCTCTGCTTGGGGATCCTAGTCACTTGGTCTTTTGGTTGAGGTTCAGTACTTGATTGCCTTAATCTTCAGAAAGACAAAAGGATGGCCCATTAGTGGTTCGGTGGTAGAATTCTCACCTTCCATGCAGGAGATTCAGCTTGACTTTCTGGTCAGTGAATCCCATGTATAGCCATGCACAGCTACCACTCGTCTGTCAGTGAAGACTGTGCTGCTAAACAGCTTTCAGCGACTTTCCAGACTAAGAAGACCTAGGAGAAAAGTGCTGGTGTCCCACTTCCAAAAATCAGCCAGTGAAAAGTCTATGGAGAATGACAGTTTGATCGTCAACCCATCATGCAGATGGTGTTTCATTCCTTCGTACTTGGCATCACCACGAGTCAAGGGATGACTGGGCATAAGCTAACAACAACAGCAAAGACAAAGGGAAGTGATTGTTGGTTTTCAACACAGATCCAAAATCTCTGCCTCAAGAAGGAAGAAAGTGATCAAATATCCTCATCTTTTGATAAAACTACAGCCCAGTCTGGGGAATCAGCTGCAGGTTGCAGGCAAAACCATTCTGGCTTCATCTAGTCTCTCAGTGATGTGTGCCAGGCCGGCCTCAGTGTTGGGGGGTGACGATCCCCACCTTCAGCCAAGGATGCAAAGACTGACAGTGATTGACAGATGTTTGGTGGTGGTGCATTTTAAAAGGAAAAACAAAATAAAACAACATAAGTAGCCTGCCTGGTGTTCTTGCCTCCCTACCTCACTGAGTTTAAAGTAATGAATGCGTGCTATCATCACACTCAGAATGCCACCTTTTCTGGGCCCTAAAACTCTCTTTTGCAAGACGGTTGTCATGGTTTACTGAGAAAATCGATGTGATTAGGCTGGGCAGCATGCCTGCCACCCAGTAGGAACACAAAGTCTATACGGGGACTCTGCCATTAGTTATGTTTCCTTCGGAATGGTCTTGCAGGGTTTATGACTTGTTTATGTACTGATTTAGAAGCATCTTAGGCTCAGGAGTGCCAAGGCTTTAAAACAGTATTATTATTAATTTTTTACTTATATTTTCCAGCTTTCTCATCTACCAAACAAGGCCCTCAATGATACGACTGCCTTTCTTTGCAAACAAGTGCAGCCAAACTGATTAGCCTCTAACATTTTCCAATCCTATTATTTGTAGATCCCACTACTTTTCAATGAGTAAATAAAACAAGCTGGGAATGAAACATTTATTTTGGCATCACACCAACCTAATTAAACTGCGGTTTCATTAGGCTGCAGCAAGGCTGCTGAAAAATAATGTAATTGACCTATTAAAAGTTACTACTTTGGTTCAGTTTTCTGAGCTAGGAGAAATTACACTGTGATTTAAAATGCCGATTTACCTTGACAAAATCACCCAGAGAGAAAAGAACCAAGAGTTACAGATAATGGAGAGAATCCAATTAGATAGGAGACAGGTAACAAGATGCTCTCTCTAACCACAATTACTTGGAGGAAAGTGATAAAATGTAAAATGGAAGCTAACAAAGCTCTAGTTATTTCCTCCATTGGATCAATGTGTCCATACATGGGGGCTAATATGAGAGGTTCCCCCAAAACATGGCAATAAGGTTTAAGGAGCAGATGTTTGCTTTCTACACTGGTATTCCATATGCTTAGTCAGTTTCTTTGCTGCATTCACTCTTGTCCCAGTCTCAAACCAAGAGCATGGTTCAGATGAAGGCCACTCCATCATCTGAGGTTGGAGGACTGTTTCAGGTTGGCCCACTGGAGCACAGCATTCCCCTGGTCGTAGTAATTGATTCATCCCAGGACCAACCAGAGCTACTCCTGTGACTTTGGCTAGAATGACCAGGAGAGAAGATTTCCACAGTCCCTGGTTTTTTGAGTGGAGAATGCCTGGTGCTAAAGGTAGACATCTGCCATCTTGTGGAGAGAACCTGCCTGGGAATGGAGTTAATCCCAAAGGGATCAGCAGGCGGGAATAGTGAAAGAGAAAACAGAAAGAGAGAGAAGGGGATGAGGAAGAGGAAAGGAGAAGATGAGGAATAAAAAGGGGAGCGGAGAGGAGAACTTGAGGAAAAGGAAAAGCAAATGGAAGAGGAAAAAATGAAAATGAAACAAAGAGAGAAGAGAGAGGAGACAGAAAGAAAGACTAAATCCTGATGCCATTATTTGAACCCCTGGATCTAGCTCTACGTTTAGAATTTCCACACAAAATCAATCCACTTATTAGCTTAGTAAGTTTGTGATGTTTTGTGTCATTGCAACGAAAAGCAAGCCAATGAATATGCTGTTTGTCTTCAGTTTAAAACTCAACCCAGAATGGATCTAAGTAGGAATATTTTAAAAAGAGATAGAATAGCCCCAAACCCTTAAAATTTCATTTGCTTTTAGGGTTTGGAGCGATTCTATAAGAATAAGGAAAAGCAACAGCAACCATTTTAAAAGTGCAAAAGAAAGGGTGAATCACAACCATGAAAACAAAGTTGGCAAACTCAACATAAAATTGTATCAGGAAAGGTTTCCTCCATGCCCTCATTCTACCGGCAACTAGAGTGTGCCAACTATGTGGCTGACTCTGTGGTAGCTGTGGGCTTAGAGATTTGAAGATGACACACACAACTCCCAAAATCACAGAGTCTGTAATCCACACCTAGGATTTCTAACCCTGGCTGAGGTTCGGATAAACCTGGGAAACTTTTAATAATGCATATTCTCATTGCCTATGTCTAGGGTAGGACTAGGGTAGCACAATATTTTTACAAATATTTTCTCCATGATTCCAAGGATGAGCTAGATTTAGAACCACTGTCCCAGGCCATTTTTGTATTAGTGGATGAATATTCCTCAAGCTTCCTTCACCAGAGACCCTACTTAAGAACACTCAAGTCACCTTCATTCATTTATGCACTTGTCCATTCATTCATGCATTCGATATATTTAATTTCTTCAGTGCATACCAAGCCTTTAGCTATGCACAGAAGATGTAGTAGAAAGCAACACACACATGTTCTGTAATGATATGAAGCTTATAGATGGCTGGCAGAACTGTTGTTCTTGTTAGATGCAGTCGAGTTGGCTCCAACTCATGGTGACCTTAGGTACAACAGAATGAAACATTGCCCAGTCTGACATCATCCTCACAACAATAGGTATGTTTGAACCCATTGTTGCAGCCACTGTATTAATCCTTCTCATTGAGGGTCTTCCTCTTTTTCACTGACCCTCTACTTTGCCAAGCATGATGTCCTTCTCCAGGGATTGGTCCCTCCTGATAACGTGTCCAAAGTAAGCAAGATGAAGCCTTGTTATCCTCATTTCTAAGTAGCATGCTAACTGTACTACTTCCAAGACAGATTTGTTCATTCTTTGGGCAATCCATGGTAGAGGCAGAACTAACTATTAATAAAATCATCACATGCATAAATATATAATTACAGGTGCTCTGTAGGCACATTTGACAGGATATCTCATGTAGCATGGGATCGGGTGAGTCTGAGAAGGCCTCTCAGAAGAGGTGACATTTATGTAGGATTTTAAAGAATGAGACATGGCCAGACATTTGTATGGGGGAGGTGATTGGGCAGCAGGACAGAAAAGTGTCCTAGGCAGAAGGACAGAGACGAAGTGCCCTAACTTGATGTGTTTGGGAAAATCAGAAGATCGTCTAGTTAGCACAGAGTGACAAGGAGTGGATTGACGTGAGACCAGGTTGGAGAACAGCAGCCAGATCCTACAGGGCCTTGGAGGAAAGCAGACTTGGCCATATTCCAAGTGCAATGAGGGGACAGTAGAAATGGTCACCGGTAACCAGTTGCTGTCAAGTCGATTACGAATCATAGTGACCCCAAGTGTGTCAGAGCAGAACTGTGACCCACGGGACTTTCAATGGCTGATTTTTTCAGAAGTAGATCTCTAGGACTTTCTTCCAAGAAGCCTCTGGGTGGACTTGAACTTCCAACATGTTCAGCAGCAGCTGAACAGGTTAACTGTTGGCCACCTAGGGACCCCAGAAATGATCGCACTACTATCAAAAGAGAAACTTTCATTGGTGATGGTAGTTGACAGACTGATTTGTGGGTCCCTGTGTGTGTGCTGCCTCTTTAGGGACATCCTGAAAACTAGAGGTGTCTGGAGGGATGATTATTTCTGACGATTAGGCAAATGGGGCTAAACATATCATTCTTTAATCATTAAAAGAGATTTTATGATTCCTAATTGGGGGTGGGGGGTCCAGAAGCAATAAACAAATCAAAGATGCTTTACCCACCCGACTATATAGATAGTGGCAGGTCTTTGGGTTCCAGAGCCTCCAGAAATATTTAAACATTGGGGGAAAAATATACTGGCTCTAACTATTTCAAACAGCAAAATGAAAATTAATAACTGCTTAATTATATTTCTCCAAAATGTAACATTATGTCAGCATCATTGTTACATTTAGTATTCATAAATGTTCCATTACATTGGAAGACAAACAGTACATTATTTTTCTCTTTAACAAGAATTTCCAAGTTTATGCAATCATTGCCGAGAAATCCCAGCCAATCATTAATTAAATGAGTTGTTCAGGGTTAATTCACTTCGACAGCGAGGTTATAAAAACTCTTACAAACTTTTACAGCAATAAAACTGTGCTTTTATTAAGTTTGGGTGCCTTTTAACATACCTTATATCAGGTTTTCTCAAATTCAGCACTGTTGATATTTTGGGTCCATTAACTCTTTGTCAAGGAGCCCTGGCGATGCAGTGGTTAAGTGCTGGGCTACTAACCCCAAGGTCAATGGTTCAAACCCACCAGCCACTCCGCAGGAGACAGGTGTGTAGCAGTCTGCTCCAGTAAAGATTGCAGCCTTGGAAATCCTATGGGGCAGCTCTACCCTGTCCTATAAAGTCGCTATGAGTTGGAATCAACTCAACGGCAAAGGGGAATTGTTTTGTGTGGGAGGCTGTCCTGTGCATTGTAGGATGTTGAGCAACATTCCTGGCCTATACCTACTAGATGCGAATAACAACCACTCAGCTGTGACAACCAAAAATGTTTCCAGACATTGCCACACGTCCCCTGCAGGACACAATTGCCTTGGTTGAGAAAAAAAAAAAAAAAACACGGGCTTATATGAATGCTTGGGGCAAAAGAAAACCTTAAAACATCTCTGATTGTGTTCAACATATAATCGTCAATTTCTTCCTGGAGGGACGTAACACCAAAGCTAAGAATCTAGGACACATATTCAACTTTCACAAAGTTTGAGAGTCTCTAATAAAACTAACCTTTGGCTCCAGGCGACCTCCAAAAACACAGCTGAGAGTCCCCCATTAATGAGCCACGCAGGACAGAAGAGGGGGCCCACCAGCAGCTGCGGAATCAATAGGTCAACTCTTTCCATGGAGGCCACATAGCATTTTCATGGAGAAGCAGCATGACCAAAGTGGAGAGATCAATGTCTGCCTTTTGTGAGGGAAGCGGCCTATCCCTAGCCAGTATTTGGTTGTTGTTTGTTTCCCCTCAGCTGAATCATCAGGGCTCAGAGCCGAGCTCTGAGGAGAAAGGGCAAGGCTTCTTCCCCAGAAAGACCATCGACATGACTGAGGGAAGGATCTCTGAGCAAAAGCACCACGAAAAACAGCCCAGTTAGACCCTAATACCTGACCACCTTCTCTACCACAACAACGGACCCGAATATACCAAGGATCATGAAGATGGTGCAGGACCAAGCAATGTTTCCTTCTCTTTATATATACGGTGGCCAAGGGGGACTCAGTGGCAACAGCTCTATGGAAGACCAAGGCAAGGGCGTTGGGTTTGCACTTAACGGTGGTGACAAGGAAAAAAAAGAGATAGCTATCACTCTGGGGAGGAGGCACACCCAAAAGCACAACTGGACTTTGCAGCCAATCTAAGGGGCAGCTTCCCTGGTTCTGGAAACCCCCAACCAAGAAGCCCTTATTAGGCACTGACATGGCACACAGGCAATGCATTAGGCTCTGACTGATCAGGTAAACCTGCCTTGCTGTTGCACTGGGCGGGGAGGAGTCAACAGGCATACCTCGGAAGGCAGGGGAGGGAGGAGGGCAAAAAGAAAATGAAGTTGGAGAAGCATTTGGGGCATCCTTCTAAAATCAGGTTACCTTTGACATCTGTCATGAAAAGCAAAATATTATATTCTTTTTGAAACTTCAGAGGCTTGTCTTACACATGATTACTTTTGAGAGGGGAAAGCAAAAGGCCCAAATGAGATGCCCGGGGGGCTGTGGCTATCCTCACTGTTTGTAAATTCCTTTTGTACAAATTCAATTCCATTCAGGTATCAGTTCAGATTTAGCATGCTTTGAAGGGCATGGGTTCAGGGGAACGTAAAATGTGGGTTTGAATCTCAGCTCAGAGCTTGATCAGCTGTGTGAGTCTGAGAAACTTACTCTCTCTAAGCCTCACTTGTTCTTATCTCTAAAATGGGGACGAGTACTAACACCCTCCTGCAGATGTGTGTTGGGGATTGCTTTATATAGCCCATAAATGTGCCTAACAAAGGGTGGATTCTCAGAAATGTTTATTATTATTCACATTTCTTGCTTTGTAGTATTAAGCAAACCATTTATTGGTTTATTTTTGTCCTTATTTGTATGTTTATGAGCAGGACAGAAAGGGATTTTGTCTTAGGGAGCTTTAAGTCTCGAGTGCTATCCATTATTGGGGACTTGCATATCAGCGTGGCTTAATGATCAACTATGCACTGGTCACGTAAAGAGAAGCATTTCTCTCTAGATCATTATCAGGTCTGTATTATGACTCACACTTCCCAGGAACAGGTACCAACAAACTGAGGCAAATCCAATATGTGATAGAAAAAGTCAAGCAACCTAATTTTTTGCCAGGTAGACATGTCCGTCACGCTCTTTGTGGACTATGAGCTCCAAAGGGACTAAGGGACAGAGTTGGGACTGAAGCATTAACACATACAAGCAAAGCCACAGTGGAAGAAACAGCAACACAGTTTCTATAGCCTCTTTTTTTTGAGCAAAGGTTGTTTTAGCCAACATACATTTAAAAATTAAATTAAAAATACATTTAAAAGATTTAAATGGAATAAATATATTTGTACTGCCTTTTTATCTTGAAGGGTCCCTGGGTGGCGCAAATGATTAAGTGCTAGACTACTAACAGAAAGGATGGCAATTTGAAGCCCCCCAGAGGGATCTTGGAAGACAGCCATAATGGCCTGCTTCTGAAAGGTCACGGCTTTGAAAACCCTGTAGAGCACATTTCTACTCTGCACACACGGGGTCGCCATGAGTTGGAATAGATTGAACAGCAAGTCACAACGACATTGTCTATTCTGATCTTATTAAAAGCTGAGAGATATGACCTGAAACACATGAAAAATTCTCCTCTCTCTCTCCATCTTCCAAACCCATCCACCACATTTTGTGATGTTCAGGAAAGAACAGAAATGTTGAATAAAATGCCAAACATGGCTTCACTTTACTGTGGATTTTTATTTATTTCTCCTAAATACCCTTAGAAGCAGGTCCATGTTCCATCAGCTACCCAGCCAAGGACAGAGAGAACACTTTCCACCCATAAGGCAATGAACCAAGAAATATTCTCTCCCTTCCTACCTAGGGATTCCAAGGACATTAATTTGGTATTTCCTCACTCAGCTTTTTACACTATGTATAATCCATTTCAAAGACCCCTGGTGGCTCAGTGGTTAAGAGTTTGGCTGCTAACCAAAACATCGACGGTTCGAACCCAGCAGCCACTCCATGAAAGAAAGATGTGGCAGTCTGCTTCCATAAAGATTACAGTTTTTACAGCCTTGGAAACCCTGTGGGGCAGTTCTACCCTGTGCCATAGGGTCACTATTAGTCAGAACTGACAATACAGCAATGGATTTGGGGTTTTTGATGGTCCATTTCAAGCCAGGGTTTTTGTATCCCTGAGAGAAGTTGTCTTGTCCCTGGGTAGAGCAGATTGTTAAGTGCTCGAGTGCTAACTGAAAGGTTGGAGGTTTGAACCCACCGAGAGGCACCTTGGAAAAAAGGCTTGGCAATCTCCTCTTGAAAGGTCACAGCCTTGAAAACCCTATGGAGCAGTTCTACTCTGCACACACGGGGTTGCCATGAGTTGTCGACTTAACTGCAACTAACAACAAGTGATTTTCAAAGGCCCTTTATATCATGACAGAATGATTGCATTGTTTTACTAATCTTTTTTTTTTTTAACATTAAACCATTTACCTCTGAACAAACTCCAATTCATGGCGACCCCAAAAAACCAGCCACTGAAAACCCTATGAAGCACAGTTCTGCTCTGACACACATGGGGTCGCCACGAGTCGGCATCAACTCAAGAGGAGCTGGCTCAGGGATAGACAGACGAGTTGTCACACTCTTGTTTAATATTTTCAGAAAAGAACTTCTCAGTAGGAAATTTTGGTTGCTGTTTAACACTTCTCTGCAAACATTGTGGGAACTTCCTTTTCTCTAGCAGGAATCCCCAAAGTTGCAGTAAAAATGTATTGCCTTTTTCCTTTAGTAGAGACAATATCCTTCCACAGAGGTTGAGCTCAGTAAGCACCTCTCTTACCCCATCAACAAAACCAGGAACAACACCCCTGTTAGCTGTTACTTCCTCCCAGGTTCAGCTCTAACAAGGTTCAGAAGGGTAAGTAAAGTTTCTCTGCGTGTTCCTGTAGAGACCTACGTAGGTATCAAAACTAGAGAGAGAACTAGGTCATTTCAGTGTCCTCAGTTTCTTAAAACCTTTATGAGAACGTACAGTCGAGAGTGCCCTGAAATTTGAAGAAAACATAAATACACAAGAACCAAGTAACATGTATATGCTTAACCAAGCAGATAATTGCTTTCAGACACTAGGAGGTAATTATCTTTATCACAGTTATGATATGACATAAAAAAAAAAAAATGACTCACAGACATAAAATTAGGCTGTGTCTTTCTAAAGGCAGACTTTAAAGAATGTGTCAAAACCCAATTTGACCACCTCACAGGAAGACATGGACCCCAATGCATGTCTCATAGTAACCACTGACCTGGCCTTTGGAGTCCCTGTTTTCAATTTGATCCCATATAGGTAATTCTTTAAAAGAGCACGATGCTCAACCTGGCTGCTGTTCTTTTTATTTAATTTTAATTTTTATTGTTGTTGAAAGTATACCCAGCAAAACATACAGCAGTTCAACAATTTCTTCATGTACAATTCAGTGACATTGATTACATTCTTCAAGTGGTGCAACCATTCTCACCCTCCTTTTCCAAACTGTTCCTCCCCCATTAACATGAACTCACTGGCCCCTAAGCTTTCTATCTGATCTTTCAGGTTGCAGTTGTCAATTTGATCCCATACAGACAGTTCTTTAAAAAAGGACAATGCTCAAGGCAGAAAACCTTGCCAATCCCAGGTCCCCTCCTTTCTGCAGAAGGATGCCTTCATCACACACCACAGCATTCACTCTTCGTGTCTGAGACTCTCAGCAGTGACGCTGTTACTGGTGAGAAAATGTTAAAAAAAGCAGAAGGTGCCTGCCATATTCACCTGGGCACACCTGGGCTGAGTTAGTGTCAAAGGAATGGGCAGCAGAAGTGAGCAATGCACATTATTTCAGTTAGCCTTCACTTCAGCCTTATATTAGAGATGTTTATGACAACCTCATTTTACAGCTGAGGAAACTGAGGCTTAGAGAAGTTGAGTAACTTGTCCACAACCCCACGGATATGTAGTGGCAGGGTCAAAATCTAAACTCAAGCCTTTCTGAGTACATAGGCCAGCCATTAGCCTTCTCAAGCTTCAATCTGCCTGCTGAAGAGTTGAGATCCTCAAGAAGGAAAGGAGATCCTTAGACATGAGACAGGGCTTGGCTGGTTGACAGATAATATGGCCATCTTGACACCAGCAGAATGTACCTTATAGAAGTAATCTGAGTCCCCAGACAAGCTCACCTGAACAAGTGAGAGCACATACTGGAGGTGGAAGAAATGTGCCTTGTGTGTATTTACCAGACTGTCCCCAGGGATGCACCTACTGTGTCCATGCTGTAGAAAAAAAGGGCTGCAGGACTGTCTCTTTGACACCAGTGGGTGTCACCGCATCCCCACGGTGCTCAGAGGGAGCCGGCAGCACACAGCAGCCTGTGACAGGCTGCACTCCCAGGTCACGCCACAGCCAGCTCTGTGTCCAGTGTCTTCTCCACTGAGTGTTCCTTTCTGGGGGGCGTGTCACCCATGCACCTGCCACAGAGCAGGCCATTGGCTTGCAGCATGAATAATCTTATCTGGGGTTTCTCTACCTCTCCCTAAAACGCTGTTTCAGTTTGGAGGTTGCACTACACATATCATCAAAATAAGATGGGCTGGAAAGTGCAGGAATACCCAAGATCTGGATTCATATTTAACCAGCTGAATTGTGAAGTCTCTCAAAAGCCCGGTATGCTCCCTGAGAACAAGCTGAGTGGGTAGCCTGGCCCAGTGATTTCCCTCGGCTCTGTTACTTAAGAGACCAACAGAAGCAAAGTGCAATCTTTAAAGAAACTCCTAAGAGTGCAGTGAAACACAGCCTGGAGCAGCAGAGAGCCTGCCCCTATCACCGAGTTTCCAAGGAGCTGTTCTGGCATCTCCCAGTAGCGCTCAGAGAGGGATGTGTGTGACAGTCTCCATTCAAACGGCACTGTCTCCACCCATGCGCCAGTGACTATAAAGTCTAAGATAATGGGTCTTTCTCTCCAGTGTCAGAGCCTTGGGGGGAGTCAGGGTAAAGTGGAACACAGTGCTATCTGTTCAGGAGTCCCTGGGTGGTGCAAACCGTAAAGTGGACCCCATGTGTGACAGACTAGAACTGTCCCAGAGGGATTCCTAGGCTATAATCTTTAAGAAAGCAGATAGCCAGGTCTTTTTCCCTACTAACTGAAAGGTTAATGGTTCAAACTTACCCAGAGGTGTCTTGGAAGAAAGGCCTGGTGATCTGCTTCCAAAAAATCAGCCATTGAAAACTCTGTGGAGCACAGTTTTCCTCTGATACACACGGGGTCACCACAAGTCAGCAATGACTTGATGGCAACCGGTTTGTTTTTCTTTTTTTGGTTACTATCTGTTTCTGCAGAAAGGCTGAGTGTTGATCTGTGCTCTTAACAGAGCGATCACAACTAGACTGGAGTAGAAGATCCCCGGAGAAGGTATTTATTGTGTTCACTGCTGAACTTCCAACTCACAAAACACTGCTGGGAACACAGTGGGCACTTAATAAATGTTTACTGAATGACCATTTATGGACTCAAAAGGAGGAAGTTGTGAAAATGCAGCCACCTATCTGAGAAAGGGCCAGCAATCTTGCCTGGCTATGGTTGATGCTAAATAATGTTGTAATGGATTAAATGTGTTAAAAGACACACACACACACACACACAGACAATGGCCATAGGTCAGTGTCAGGAAGATTGCTGTTGTCAGTTGCCATCGAATTGATTCCAACTCGTGGCAACCCCATGTGTGCGCAGAGTAGAACTGCTCCATAGGGTTTTCAAGGCTGTGACCTTTAGATGCAGATCCCCAGGACTTTCTTCCCCAATGCCCCTGGGCGGGTTCACACCACCAACCTTTAGGCTAGTATTCAAGGCTTAACTGTGCCACCCAGGGATCCTCTGGAAGGCTAAGAGCCCGATACAAGTCAGCCATTCTTGTTATTTTCATGTGTACGGTTTTGATCCTGTAAGTAGATTTTTAAATTTTTACCCTTTAACATTTTTCAAATAGCACATACTCACTATAGAAAATGTGCAACATTCATATTTAGATCATAGACAACTTGGGGGTGTCGTGGGCTTATTCTGTATCCCTTCAAGAGCCTGGCACAGATTAATCCCTTACAAATACACATTACGGAATCAAATATAGCCACAAACTGGTTACATAAATAATGTTACATTCCCTTGTCAGATTAGATGCCAGAGAGTGATTTTTGACTCATACGGACCCCATGTGTAACACAGTAGAACTGTCCCAGAGGGTTTCCTAGGTTAATCTTTAAGGAAGCAGATAGCCAGGTCTTTTTTCCTAGGAGCGGCTGGGTGGGTTCGGAATGCAGACCTTTTGGTTAGCAGCCAAGCACTTAACCATGTGTCACCAGGACTTCTTTACAGAATGAGGTAGACCTTCATATAATGACAAAGAACAAGGTCAGGACACATTGCTAAGTGTGTATTTGCTGAAGAATATACTTAGTGTTAGTTCATTTGTATTATTCAAACCTGTATACTTTTACATACAATGAATAGCTATATAAAATGTGGAAGAGCACCAACAGATTGTTAAAAGGGCAAGGGATCACGATTATTAGTATACAGAATATTAACAACAACACTAATAACAATCAAAATAAAAGTGTTTAATCAAACATTATAAGAGTTATGAAAACAGAAGAGGAAACCATCCTCAATCAGCCCACCCACGATAATGACTCATGTTTTTTCCGTCTCCTGTCTTAGGAGTTCATTCGAGGACTATTACTGAATGTCTGTAATGAGCCTGGCACTCTAAAGGTGCATTTCTCTTTCATCTGCATAATAAATATTTCCTGAACAGATCCCTTTACCCTTCCCAATCTATTTCATGAGCATACCTCTAGGGGGCTCAGGAGAACCCCAAGATAAGCCACAATAAGTGGATTACCGGTGAGGATTTTGAGAGAACTGGCAAGCGATAGGTCCCCAATTTTCTCTATCTAAATCTTTCTTCTCGATCAAATTGACAACAGTAACTAGAAAGGTTAGATAGGAAGCTTAGGGGGCAGTGAGTTCATGTTAATGGGGGAGGAACAATTCGGATAAGGAGGGTGAGAATGGTTGCACAGCTTGAAGAAGGGAATCGAGGTCATTGAGTCGTACATGGAGAAATCATTGAATGGGTGTATGTTCTTCTGTGTGTATTTTCAACAATAAAAATAAATAAAATACATTTTTTAAAAAATCCGTTCTCCCTCACCCACCAGCCCAATACACAGACCTTTTTGCCTCTTATTTCATCAAAGTAGAAAGACTCAAGTCAAGAAAGAAAATGCCTTTGAAACACAGGCAATCAAACAGTCACTGGGAGCAATGGGACAGCCATAGATGACAGTCCTCTAATATTGATTCCCAATAGGAACGGACTCCTGGGGGTAGAAGGCTGTATTCTCCCAGGAACGTGGCAGTGGTTCCTTCCTCTCTGCCTGGATCTCCAGTCGCACCTTGCTTCTCTGGTCCAGCAAGCAGCAGCTCATATTATTACCAGGAAGAGGCTCTGACAATTTCCAAAGAGGCCTTGCGGGAATAGACCCCTTTTGTTTGTAGTTATCAAAACAAATTACGCGTTACATCCCTGAGATGATGTTGACTCCAAGATGTCCTCCCAGAGGAGCCACAGACTTGCAAATTCAAAATTCAGTCTTTCAGAGTATAAAGGCCAGTCAAATGTGCACAATGATCTGAATAGCCCTGCTCCTTAAAGATTCCAGGAGGAGTATATATTTAGAATACAATAATGCTATTTTGAAAACGGGGTGCTCAGTGCCCCTAGTTAATGAGCTACAACAGCCATTCAATCAAGGAAAAGGCCCCGGAGGCTTGGCATATAGTTCTTCCAAACCTCTCTCCTGTCTCCCCACCCCATTCTTAACCAAGACCACTATCAAGGATGGTATTTCAAAGTTAATTGAGTCTTTAAAAGTAAAATAGCTATAATAACTGAGGGAAAAAGTATTAGCTATTGCTACACTTAAATGCCACATGGCACATCAATTTTGCCATCTGCTGTAACTTTTTCTGAGTAGGAAGTTGGCAGATATTGCATAACCATCTACATATGACTGGTAATTTTTAGCCAAGTCTAAATAAAAAGGTGCTTTGTCTTCATGTGGTACTTTAAAAGCTAGTGGTATAAGATAAACAATAAAACATGCCCTCGGTGCTTATTAAACATACTTATATAAATTATATAAGGTGTGTGTGTTGTGTCGTTGTTAGTTGTTGTGGAACTGTGTCAGGCTGGTGGTGACCTTATGTGTAACAAAATAAAACATTGCCTGGTCCTGCACCAAATTCATGATCACTGGTATGCCTGGGTCCATTGCCGTGACAGTTCTGTCAATCCATCTCATTCAGAGTTTCCCTTGCCCTCACTAGCTCTCCACTTCACCAAACATGATGTCCTTCTCCAGTGATTGGTCCCTCCTCCTGATGACACATCCAAAGTAAGCAAGCCGAAGTCTCAGATATATCCTGTGATCAATACGGTTTTCATTGGCTGATTTTTAGAAATAGATTGTGAAGCCTTTCTTCCTAGTCTGTCTCAGTCTGTAAGCTCCACTGACACCTGTCCACCACGGGTGACCCTGCTGGTATTAGAAATACCAGTTGCATGGCTTCCAGTATCATAGCAACACACAAGCCATCACAACAGTATGGCAAATCAATAGAAGGGTGGTGGATGTGTGTGTGTGTGTGTGTGTGTTTTATGTATATATGTATGTATGTATATGGAGTCCTGGTGGTACAGTGGTTAAGCACTCAGTTTGAACCCACTAGCTGCTCCAAGGGAGAAAGGTGTGGCAGTAAGCTTTTATAAAGATTACAGCCTTGGAAACCCGGTGGGGCAGTTCTACTCTGTCCTACAGGGTCGTTATGAGTCACAATTAATTCTATGGCAAGGGGTTGGGTTTTGGTTTGAACATATATATTCAATAGTGAACTCTTTATATCTTTTGAACCTCTTTAGAGTGCAAACTGAGTCAATAACACTATATGTTTCTATCTTTTGTATAGAAAATACTCCATTTTATTTGTTTTGATGTGTTCTGGGAGAAACCTGGAGTACAGTCCTTTACTTATGCAGGGTACACTGAAAGCAATCAAAACACTCAATTTTGGAAAGAAAATCTATTTTATAGTGAGGGAGTGTAATATGCGGTGGGAATAATTTATACAAACTGAAAAAAAAAAAAAAAGAAAGCCATGGTCAATGAAAACGTGTCCTTGTCGAACACTTGGAGCTTGTTAATATATAACGGAATTAGTGCAGTCGGATTTCATTGGGGCCCATTGCTCCTCCACCCATTATTCAAGCAACACTGTGAGTCATGACAGAGTATTTCAAGCGCATGACAACAAAATGCTATCGATACTGAAGGTCGTCCTTTAAATCAGAAGAGGACGTGAGGGGTTCCTAATGACTTCTTCTCAAACAAATTACTGCCAGGCTGAACCAGAATGAATTTTATCATTGAAGACAAGTGAATTGTACAGTACTTATGGCAAACACATTAGAGGATTAGAGTTGATTGAAGGAGACTGGATTTGAAAAGATATAAATAGGGAAGACAGGAGAAATCTGCTCAAAGTGAACTCATCAAAATGGCTCTGGGATTCAGCTACTGGCCAGCCATTTTTGGAAGGTTTCCTCAGGTTTTCTCTAGAGAGTGAAGTGAGAATCCTTAGATTCTAGTGACGGTCAAGATGTCACTGTATGGTGGTGCTGTAGCTATAGGACGTGTGCCCATAGGAAACACATATCATGGACAGGGTACTTGGCAGAGTCCACGAAACCGACAGAAATTAGATTTCTTTACGTGGCTGAAAAAGGCCATCATGCTTGGTAAGGTTAAAAAAAAAAAAAAAAAGAGGGAAACCTCAATGAGATGTATTGACACCATAGCCAAACAATGGACTCAAGCATACCAACGAATAAGAAGATGGCACAGGACCAGACAATGTCTCACTCTGTTCTACATAAGGTTGCCAAGAGCCTGAACTGACTTGACAGAAACCACACCAAAACAAAAAAAAAACCAAACCCGTTGCCCTTGAGTTGAGTCCGACTCATAGAGATCCTCTAGGTCAGAGTAGAACTGCCCCACAGAGCTTCCAAGCAGTGCCTGGCAGACTTGAACTGCCGACCTTTTGGTTAGCAGCCATAGCACATAACAACCAGGCCGCCAGGGTTTCCACTGACAGCAACAAACTACAACAAAAACAATAAAATGTGGCAACTATTTGACCCAACTGCAATTTACCAAAAAATGTATCAATTAACTTTACCTCAGAGGTCTCTCTAGGACTCCTTTTTTTTTTTTTTTTTTAATAATTTTTACTGTGTTTTAAGTGAAAGTTTACAAATCAAGTCAGTCTCTCACGTATAAACTTATCTATACCTTACTACATACTCCCACTTTCTCTCCCCCTAATGAGTCAGCCTGCTCCCTCCTTCCAGTCTCTCCTTTCATGACCATTTTGCCGGTTTCAAACCCACTCTACCCTCCCATCTCCCCTCTAGACAGGAGATGTCAATATAGTCTCAAGTGTCCACCTGATGCAAGTACCTCACTCCTCATCAGCACCTCTCTCTAACCCATTGTCCAGTCCAATTCATGTCTGCTGAGTTGGCTTCGGAAATGGTTCCTGTCCTGGGCCAAGAGGGTTTGGGGACCATGACCACCGGGATTCTTCTAGTCTTAGTCAGACCATTAAGTCTGGTCTTTTAATGAGAATTTGGGGTCTGCATCCCATTGTTCTCCTGCTCCCTCAGGGGTTCTCTGTTGTGCTCCCTGACAGGGCAGTCATTGGTTGTGGCCGGGCACCATTTAGTTCCGGTCTCAGGATGATGTAGTCTCTAGTTCATGTGGCCTTTTCTGTCTCTTGGGCTCATAATTACCTTGTGAGCTTGGTGTTCTTCATTCTCCTTTGATCCAGGTGGGTTGAGACCAATGGATGCATCTTAGATGGCTGCTTGTTAGCGTTTAAGACCCCAGACGCCACACTTCAAAGTGGGATGCAGAATGTTTTCTTAATAGAATTAATTTTGCCAATTGACTTAGATGTCCCCTGAAGCCATAAGTCCCCAAACCCCCGCCCTTGTTCTGCTAACCTTCAAAGTATTCAGTTTACTCAGGGAACTTCTTTGCTTTTGGTCCAGTCCAGTTGTGCTGACCTCCCCTGTATTGAGTGTTGTCCTTCCCTTCACCTAAAGTAGTTCTTATCTACTATCTAATCAGTATATAACCCTTTCCCACTCTTCCTCCCTCCCCCCTCTCGTAACCACAAAAGAATGTGTTCTTCTCAGTTTAAACTATTTCTCAAGATCTTATACAGTATTTGTTCTCTAGGACTCTTCTATCCACCCAAGGATAGCTATAGAAAGTTCAAATCACTTCTGTACTGATTACCTATGTTGGTGGTGGTGCTGTTGAGGCAATTCTGACTCATACCAACCCTATGTGACACAGTAGAACTGCCCCATAGGGTTTCCTAGGGTGTAATCTTTATGGGAACAAATCTCCAGGTCTTTTCTTCTAGGGATCTACTGGGTTAGCAGCCAAGCACATAACTGTTGTACCATCAAGGCTTCCTTGATAAGCTATGACAAACAGCAACAACAACAACAGCAAACCCATTGCCGTCAGGTTGATTCAGACTCATAGTGACCCTATAGGACAGAGCAGAACTGCCCCATAGGGTTTCTCAGGTGTTACTGGGGGACTTGAACTAAGGACCTTTTGGTTAGTAGCAAAAGGCTTTCCCACTGTGCCACCAGGGCTGCCACTGATTAGCTATAGGATAATCCACTTGAAAAAATACAGCACCCCTCGAGTGCTTTCTATGTGGTAAGTGCTCTTTCACGTATTTCACACAAACTAACTGATTGAGTTCTCACAACAGCTATATGAGGCAGGTACTATTAAACCCATTGCCATCGAGTCAATTCCGACTCATAGCAACCCGATAGGGGAGAGCAGAACTGCCCCATAGAGTTTCCAAGGAGCAGCTTGTGGATTCAAACTGCCAACCTTTTGTTCAGCATCTGTAGCTCTTAACCACTGCACCAACGGGGCTCCAGATACTGTTGTTGTTAAGTGCCGTCAAGTCAGTTCTGACTCATAGCCACTGTATAGGACAGCGTAGAACTGCCCTATCCAGTTTCTTAGGAGTGGCTGGTGGATTTGAACTGCTGACCTTTTGGTTAGCAGCTGAGCTCTTAACCACTATACCACCAGGACTCCTCCAGATACTATTAGTATCCCCATTTTATAGATGAGACCACTGAGGCCAGAGAAGCTAGAAATATATCCCAAAGGTCACATCCATACCAAGAGGCGGAGACAATATGCAAAGTCGGCTGTTGGCACCAGTGTCTGTGCTCTTAATTAACTATATTATCCACACTTGCAATTAAAGTTACCACCCAATCAGCCCCTGGAATGAAAAAAAACTTGGGAAATGACTACTGGTATCCTAGAGTTAGGGGTGTCTAGCTGGTGCAGATGGTTAACATGCTCCACTGCTAGCCTGAAGGCTGGACGTTCGAGTCCCTGGAAAGAAAGGTCTCGTGATCTACTTCTGAAAAATCAGCCACTGAAAACCCTAAGGAGCACAGTTCTACTCTGACAGACATGGAGTCACCATGAATTGGAACAGATACAATGGCAAATGGTTACTGGTTTATATTGGAGTTACATGTTCAATCCATGGCTTTTTTCTGAGAATCTGAACAAGATATGTGGTAACCAGCCTACAAGACGGTCCCCAATGATCTCGTTTCCTGGTATCCAAACCCTTATGCAGCCTCTTCCCACAATGCATAAAGGTTGGTCCGTTTGACCAAAAAAATCCAATATAAGTGATGGAATGTCACTTCCAACGTTAGGTTAGATAAGGCTGTGGCTTCAGTCACAATCTCTCTATCTCTCCCTCTGTACGTGTGTCTTTCTCCCTGTCTCTCAGATTACTCCTTTTGGAAAAAGCCAGCTGCCATGTCTCCAGGACACTCAGGCACCCCTGTGGAGAGGCCCATGTGGAGAGGAACTGGGGCCTGCCAACATCCACATGAACAAGCTCAGAAGGAGAACCTCCAGCTGTCATTTTACTGCAGTCCAGCCTTGAGACAGAGCCACCCAGCTCAGCCACTCCCCCATCCCTGACCCTCAGCACCCGTGTGCAATAGTAAATGTTTTAGTTTCTGGATGCTCAGTTTTGGGGCCATTTGTTACACAGCATTGGGTAACTAATACAAGACACCGTTTGAAAGAAAAGCTGAGCTGTCAAAGACCTTAAACCTTCAGAAACATTTTCTTGGTAAATACCGTAATGCTGGAGTCATTGTTTCATACATGGCAGCCACTCAGTGGTCAAGGATGACCTGATACAAAAGTCCATTCCTGATAGAGAGAGATATCACAGTATGTAAATACTCATTTGGTTTGATTAAAAGGAGGAGAAAAGTGGAATAGAACTTCAAGTTCATACAAACCACACTTCCTGGATCCATTAAGACTACGATAATGCCTGAATCCATTGCCCAGAAACAATCTTTAAATCCTGAACCAAAACTAATCCATGAAACTATAATTAAATTACAGTTTAGCTCAATTAGTAAAGAATGTTTGCCATGAGCATTGTGCTCTTTTAAAAACGCATCTATAGGAATTCAAATTGACAAGTTCATCTAAATCACAGATGAGAACTTTAAGGGGTAGAGAGTCTAAGTGAATGGCAACAATATGGATAGAGATGGAAATAGTGACACGATGTGAAGCATGTAACCAATGCCATTGAATTGTACGTGTAGAAATTGTGAATGGATGAATGACTGGTTGCATATATTGCCACCAAAAAAAATTTTTTTTAATAAAGCAGATAAATACCTGTTCATTCATCAAATAATTTTGAACACCTGCTAGATGCTAGGAACTGCTCTAGTATTTAGATATGGCATTGAATTAAAGAAAGAAGGCTGCCTCCCTCATAAACTTGTATTCCAGTAAGTTGTGGTGCAAACGGTTAAAAGTGCTTGACTACTAACTAAGAGGTTGGTGGTTCAACCCTACTGAGAAGTGCCTTGGAAGTAAAGCCTGGTGATTGCTTTCGAAAGGTCACAGTTTTAAAAATTCTATGGAACACAGTTGTACTCTGCACACGTGTGGTCACCAAGAGTCGGAGTCAACTTCAAGGCAACTAATAACAACAAGAGAGACAGAAAAAAAAAAAGAGCAAGACAAGAAAAAGGATGAGACAGTGATCAAAACCAAGCCAAACCCGTTGCCGTCGAGTCGATTCTGACTCATAGCAACCCTATAGGACAGAGTAGAACTGTCCCATAGGGCTTCCAAGGAGTGGCTGGTGGATTTGAACTGCCAACTTTTGGGTTGAGCTCTTAACCACTGCACAACCAGGGCTCCAAAACAGTGGTAAGTGTTGTGAAATCAACACAGAACAAGGAGATAAGAGGTGACCACATCCCTCTGCGTGGAACGACCAAGAAAGGGCTCTCCAAGCTGGGAATATTTGAGAAGAAGCCCTAAGTATGGAATGGGCCAGCCAAGAAGGTATCTGAGGACAGAAAGACCAAGCAAGCCTGGGCTACCCCGTACTTGTATAATCTTTGGCACAGCACCTAACACTCAAGGCTTGGTTTCCATATCTGTATGTTTGAGACAATAATAATTTGCCTCACAAATGGGGGGTGGGTAATAATGAGAATGGAGTAAGATCCTATATATAAAAGAATTTTGTACATTGGAAAGTTACCATTCATTTAAACCACATATCTGCTTTTGGTATGACCTTTGAAACTACTCAGACTGGGGCAATATTATCCCCACACCAAAGGCGATAAGAAATTTTGGACAGCATGCTGATTTAATAGAGTATCCATCTCATAGGAAACTAACTCAGTTATGGAACAGTCCGACCATTAATTTCAATGATTTGACTGTGTAATATAATGTTTCAGTCCGAGAACACAATTTAAACTGGGACAGGTAGTCATTACTTAATGTAGAGTCTGCAAATTCATCTCCGACGTGTCAATTTTTTGTAGTCTATGTTCAAAGGCTTGCCAAAAAAGATATAGGAAAAATATTTCAAAGTCCATGAAATCTAGCATCTCGATATCAATAGTGCTTCGACTGCTTCTGTAGATAAAAACGGTGATAGAAAATTTTATTAAAACAGTAAGCAAAGGGTAAGCACGCTTGTCAAATACAGATCCCCGTTTCACATATAGATGAGGGTGTGGAGAACAGTAAGGATAACAACTAGGGTGGAATACTGATTTCCCCTGGATGACTACTTATCAGCAATACTTCCTAAAAACAATAAGAAGAAACAAAATTACAAAGATATATATTTTGGCAAGGTTGTATCTCAACAAATATTCAAGAAATAAGTAGACCATCATTTATTTGAAACTGAAAATTCATTGCACATTAATTGAGAAACCCGTTGTTGCTTGAGGGATCCAACATCTCAATCAAGGAAGAAGTGGCAAGGTAAATTGAGAAAGAAAACAAAAATCAGATGTATTCAGGTATGTCCAACCACAAAAATACTAAAAGTCACACAAATGAGGATGAAAGGACTATGACTGCACGTGTTGAAACTATTGCTTCTGGTAAAATCATATTTGGATCAAAATGTACTTAGGCATAGCTATTTCTAGGATCTACCACCTGTCTGTCAGTTTGTCGTACTGTGGTGGCTTACATTTTGATGCTGCAGGCTTTACCGCTGGTATTTCAAATACCAGCAGGGTCATGCATAGCAGACAGGCTTCAGTGAAGCTTCCAGGCTAAGACAGACTAGGAAGAAAGGCTTGGCAACCTACTTTTGAAAATTAGCCAATGAAACCCGAATGGATTACAACAGAATTTCGTCCGATACAGTGCTGGACGATAAGCACCCTAGATTGGAAGGCACTATACAACACCTGCAAAAATGGACTCAAACACACCAAACATGAAGATGGCACAGGACCAGGCAACATTTCACTGTGTTATACATAAGGTTGTCATGAGTTGGAGTTTACTCAAAGGCAACTAACAACATTTCCATGACGCTATGTGAACCTGGCCCAGGACCTTTTCTCATTGCAGTAGCCCTTAGCCGCTGTTCATCATGAACTTCTGCTTCTCTTCCAAGGTAAAAGGGGAGATTGTGCTTCCTGGCCTGCTTCAATTTCGGTGTGACCAAATGTCATGTTTTAGCTAATGAAATGTGAACAGAGGTGATGCTTGTCACCTTGGGGTAGAAGCTGCAAGAACCAGTGTACAATCGGCTTTGTTCTTTTCCCTGTCCTGGTAATTGTAGAAGCAGGGAAGTGGAGCCCGTGACCCTGAATGAGGGACAAATAGAGCAGAGCTTCCAGGCAGCCCACAATGAACACAGAGAAAGCAAGAGAAGCAAACACGTTCTCTTAAACCACAGAGCATGGGAGTTGTTTGTTACTACAGCATAACCTGGCTTATCCTGATCGATACCTTCATTTAGCTACTAATCCTCCTAGCCCCATTTTTTTCTAGGGTAGAGCTTACAGCAAGCATTAAAGAGGAAGTCATCTGATATTCTGCCTGCTCTAGCTGTATGTATTATATTGTGGTTAGCTGACATTGAGTCGGACCCCAACTCAAGGTGACTCCATGCGTAATGAAATGAAATGCTGCCTAGTCCTGCTTCATCCCCATGATCAGTTATGGATTGGACTGTTGTGATCCACAGGGTTTTCATTGCCTGGTTTACAATAGATCCACAGGCTTTTCTTCCTAGTACATCTTAGTGCAGAAGCTCTGCCGAAATCTGTTCAGCATCGTAACAACACACAAGCCTCTACAGAGAGATAGGTGGTGGCTGCACCTGAGGGGCACTGGCTGAGAATTGAACCTGGGTGACCCACACGAAGGGCGAGAATTCTACCACAGAACCACCACTGCCACCATCACTTCACAATCCCCAGCAGTCCTAGTGGCACAATGGTTAAGTGCTGGGCTGTGAAAGAGAAAGACCTACTTCCATAAAGATTACAGCCAAGAAAACCTTACGGGGCAGTTCCACTCTGTCAGATGGGGCCGCTATGAGGTGGAATTAACTCAATGGTACCCAAGAACAACAATAATTCAAATAGTCTCTTCATATAAGTATAGGAATCTAGCCACGTTGAAATATACAATCATGTCATTTCTTTAACCTCATTTAGTTTTGTGTTTAATTTCCAAAAGACAGTTATTTGCATATATTGTGATTGATATTAACCTTTCAAGTAAGTTACCCCTGAAAACTATAATGATGTGACTTCTACATAGTATGTGGAGTAGTTAGACTGGTTGTAGAAAGACACAAGACACTTAAATGTATCTAATTCCTACCTGCTTTTATTGTTGTTTGAGGGCATCTCCCTATTTTATTACCTTGGGAAGCAAGGGAGAATAGAGGCTAGGAACACTGGGCTCTAGGGTCAACTACATAATTTGACCCTCAGCTCCATCACCTACTAGCTATCTGACCTAGGGGGAATTCTCTATTTTAAGCCTCAGTTTTTCTCATCTGACAAACAGGGGTAATAAAAAAGGTTGACATACAGAGTGTCTTAGTCAGCTAGTGCTGCTATAACAGAAATACCACAAGTGGGTGGCTTTGACCAACAAATTTATTTTTTCACATTTTAGGATGCTTGAAGTCTGAATTCAGGGCGCTGGCTCTAGGGGAAGGATTTCTTTCTCTGTTGGCTCTGGAGGGAGGTCTTTGTCTCTTTCCTGTTTCTGTTCCTTGGCTCCTTGGTGATCTTCATGGGGCATGGTATCTGTCTTCTTCCATCTCTGCTTGTTTGCTTAATCTGCTTGTATATCTCAAAAGAGATTGATTGAAGACACATCCTGTAGGGTCCCTATGAGTCGGAATCCATGGGATGGTAGTGGGTTTGGTTTTCCACACTAAAACTGCCTTATTAACATAACAGTGGAATCCTAACCACAGGTATTTAAAAAACCAGTTGCCATGTGGATTCTGACTCATAGCGACCCTATAGGACAGAGTAGAGCTGCCCCATAAGGTTTCCAAGGAGTGCCTGGTGGATTCGAACTGCCAACCATTTGGTTAGCAGCTGTAGTGCTTAACCACTGCACCGTCAGTGCTCCAAATCACAGGTACAGGCGTTAGGATTTACAGCACATTTTTTTGTTGGGGGGGGCCACAATTCAATCTATAACACATGGTTTGCTATGACTGCTCCGTGAAATAATGATGGAAAGTGCAAAGAATGGTACCTGACACATAGTAAGTTCTCACCAAATATTCTTAATTAATAATGTCTACAGACAATGGCTGGATTAGCATGACATGTTTCTAAATTCCATGCATGTAGCATAGTATATCAAAACTCTTTCTGGGAAGTCACATAGCATCAGGTACTGTACATAATTTATTCAGAGGGACAGGATACAGTCATGAAGAGGCTGCACTGAAGAGAATACAACAACCCTTTTAGTGTCAACTTTGTGCTAGGTACCTGTCTTATTTATTGCTGCTGTAACAGAAATACCGCAAGTGGGTGGTATTAACAGATATTTATTTCCTCACAGTTTAGGAGGCTAGAAGTCTGAATTCAGGGTACCAGCTCTAGGGGAAAGCTTTCTGTCTCTGTGGACTCCGGAGGAAGGTCCTTGTCTCTTCTAAGCTTCTCCTCCTGGGTGTTCTTCATGTGGCTTGGTATCTCTCTTCCCCCATCTCTGCTTCCTAGTTTGCTTGTTTAATCTCATTTATATCTCAAAAGAGATTGATTCAAGATAGATTCTACACTAATCCTGCCCTATTAACATAACAAAGGCAACCCATTCCCAAATGAGATTAGGACCACAGGCATAGAGGTTAGGATTTACAACACACAGTGTTGGGGGACACAATTCAACATAGTGTTGGGGGACACAGTACCATTAAATGAGTAGCCACAGCCATGTCCTCCTGCAGCCTCTAGTCTAATTGTGAAAGTGACATTAATCAAGTGATGCTAACTGTGGCGAGTCTTGCAGAAGGTGTTATCACAAAGGAACATACCCAAGAGAGGGTCACAGGAGCTCGCCAACAAAATCCGCTGTCACAGCTGAGAAAGAATCAAGGCCTGCAATAGGTTACTCAGACTCAACATGCAGCAGCTTTCTCCATTAGGAAGAAAAAAGAGCAACTTGTGCAGAATATGAACCTCCAAGGAGTTCTAAAGGGCATTTCATAAATCGCCGTTGCACATGGTCCCAAGTAAGGAGTCCCAAACTCGTGGTTGCATTCACGCTTGTCAACTGAAGGTATTTATTAGAGCATACAGGCTGTTTGGAAACTTGCACTGCCACTTATAATCTATTAATGCAACATCCAATTACACGCTTGGTGTCTTCATTTACTTCCAAACCAAATACTTAGAGGCCTGGGCTCCATTAACCTTGCTACTCCTACTACCTGCTGTAGCCCAGATGGTCAGGCACAGCTGAACTCTTTGTGTTATTACAGATAATAGCCCACAACATTCATTAAATATTCAATATATGCCCAGAGGAGGGCTGAATGATTTACAGGCACTGTATCCTTCTCAAGAATCTTATGAAATGAGTGCTAACATCACACCCATTTTACAGATAGGGTAATTGAGTCTAAAAGTGGTTAACTCATTAGTTCAAGTTCAAAGAGCTAATGCCCAGGTCCTGTGGTTCCAGAGCCACAAGCATTTGATTACGATGTTACATATCCGTTAACTACCTTTAACTGTGTGTCCAGTTCTTTACACTGCAGCCAACAGCTGGCTGCATATCAGTTAAGAAGGAAATTGATCAATATCCCACTGAAATTGCAAGAAGCCCTGTGGGCGCAAAGGTTAAGCGCTCAGCTGCTAACCGAAAGGTTGATGGTTTGAGCCTACCCGGTGGCTCCATGTGAGAAAGATCTGGCAGTCTGCACCCGAAAATATTACAGCCAAGAAAACCCTATGGGGCAGTACTACTCTGTCACATGGGGTTGCTGGGAGTTGGAATTGACTTGACAATACAGCAACAACCACAGAAAGTGAGATGCTTTCTCCACAACCATCTCTACAAAAATCATCCCTGTCTACTTCACCAAAGAGGACATTCAAGCGGCCAACAGACACAGGAGGAAACACTCACAATCACTCGCCTTAGGGAAATGCAAATCAAAACCACGATGAGATACCACCTCACCCCGGCATTACTGGCACGAATCAAAAAAACAAGAAATAACAAACGTTGGAAAGGCTGCGGGGAGATGGAAACTCTTATGAACTGCTGGTGGGAATGCAAAGTGATACAACCATTTTGGAAAACGATACAGCGCTTCCTTAGAAAGCTAAAAATAGAAATACCATATGATCCAGCAATCCCACTCCTAGGAATATATCCTAGAGAAATGAGTCGTCACATGAATAGACATGTTCACTGCAGCATTGTTCACAATAGCAAATCGATGGAAACAACCTAGATGCCCATCAACAGATGAACGGATAAACAAATTGTGGTACATACACACAAAGGAGTAAAATGCAACAATAAGAACAGCGATGAATCTGTGAAGCATCTCACAACATGGATGAATCTGGAGGGCATTATGCTGAGTGAAATCAGTCAATCACAAAAGGAGAAATATTGTATGAGACCACTACTGTAAAAGCTCATGAAAAGGTTTACACACAAAAAGAAACAATCTTTGATGGTTACGACGGAGGGGAGGGATGGGGATGGAAAAACACTAAATAGGCAATAGATGAAGTGGTAACTTTGGTGAAGGGTAAGACAGCACACAATACTGGGGAAGCCAGCACAACTTGAATAAAAATTTAAAAAAAAATCATCCCTGTCTAACATACCTACACGGCCAGTGGACATAAGAGTTGCTTTTGCCTGATTAACCTAGACTAGAGTTGGTACAGTGGTTGAGCACTTGGCTGCTAAACCTAAAGGTCGGTGGTTCGAACCCACCAGCCACTCTGTGAGAGAAGATGTGGCAGTCTGCTTCCATAAAGATTTGTAGCCTTGGATACCCTATGTGGCAGTTCTGCTCTGTCCTACAGGGTCACTATGAGTCAGAATCGTCTTGATGGCAGTGGGCTGAGAGTTGTGGATACACATTAATCAATGTGCTACAAACCCAGTCACAGACTTATTCACCAGAATCTCACTTCTGGATTCCTCTGAGGTCATGAGTTTAGCAACTGGAAAACCAGTCCTTGTCCATGTTTGGAAGTCTGCACACTAATCACTTACAGAGTCATGTTAACAATGATTTAAGATATTTTAAAATTAATTCCAGAGTTATTAGCATTCGAACTCCTAGGACCATATAATTGAAAGGAAGAGAGAAAAAGAGACAGAGAGACAGAGAGACAGAGAGACAGAGAGAAAGAGTAGGCGAGGGAGAGAAGAGAAAAACAGACAGGGAAAGGAAGGATAATAGGAACAGATCCTAAAACTGGATTAGATTTTCCTTCTAAAAACGGTTTGTGCTACATGACAACCTCTCTTCCTTCTAAAAATTGCACATCTTCTTTTACACCATGTTTGTATTCAAAACAACATTAAAACCACATCCGTAAGTCAGCCTGATGTGAAGACCGGGAAGGCTTCTTTGGAACTGTTACAGCCTATTGGGTAAATACATACTTGGTACACATTCTAATTTTGAAAAACATGTTCTTTACCTACTAGACTGTAACTGTTTTGCTGGGTGGGTGCTGACTACCAGGTAAATGTGCATTTTGGAGTGCATGCATACTAAATCTGAAAACATGGATCATTTAACCAGCCGATTGTAACATGCTGGTCTGCCACGGACAGCCCCTGATCCCAGAAATCATTACCCTGGAGGACGGACCACAGCATTCGTTCCAGTCATCTTGGTATCCTGGAGGCAAGTCTTCATTTTAAGGAGGAAAGCCTTCCAAACTAGGACCTGATTTCTTTTTGTCAAAAATGTCAAAGTTTACTAAACCAAAAGCAAAGAAGTTTCCTGAATAAACTGAACACTTTGAAGGCGAGCGTAGCAGGGGCAGGGGTTTGGGGACCATGGTTTCAGGGGATATCTAAGTCAATTGGCATAATAAAATCTATTAAGAAAACACTCTGCATCCCACTTTGGAGACTGGCGTCTGGGGTCTTAAACACTAGCAAGCGGCCATCTAAGATGCATCAATTGGTCTCAACCCACCTGGGGTCAAAGGAGAATGAAGAACACCAAGGACACAAGGTAATTCCGAGCCCAAGAGACAGAAAGGGCCACAAAAACCAGAGACTACATCAGCCTGAGACCAGAGGAGCTAGATGGTGCCCAGCTACAACCGATGACTGCTCTGACAGGGAACACAACAGAGAATCCCTGAGGGAGCAGGAGAGCAGTGGGGTACAGACCTCAAATTCTCATAAAAAGACCAGACTTAATGGTCTGAGACTAGAAGGACCCCGGTGGTCATGGCCCCCAGACCTTCTGTTGGCCCAGGACAGGAACCGTTCCCGAAGCCAACTTTTCAGACATGGATTGGACTGGACAATGGGATGGAGAGGGATGCTGGTCAGGATTGAGCTTCTTGGATCAGGTGCACGCTTGAGACTATGTTGGCATCTCCTCCCTGGAGGGGAGATGAGAGGGTAGAGGGGGTTAGAAGCTGGTGGAATGGACACGAAAACAGAGAGTGGAGGCAGGGAGCAGGCTGTTCCATTAGGGGGAGAGCAACTGGGAGTATGTAGCAAGGTATATGCAAGTTTTTGTATGAGTGACTGACTTGATTTGTAAACTTTCACTTAAAGCACAATAAAAAATTTTTTTTTAATGTCAAATTTTATAGGTTGCAAACTAAAAAGGACTGATGAAGAACAGTTGCCTACAGCAACGGTTAGGTGGGTCATTCAACATAAGTCTTTGGAGTGGGGGCTGAATTAATTCCTGAATGGATGGATAACACAGAGCCTGAGCTTGGAATTTGCATGTTGCCCTCTACAGTACATGCCTCTCAGAGGTGAACGCCAACTAGCATCATGTTGCAGTGTCCTCTATTCATCGTTTTGTTCATTTGTTTTCATATTAAATGTTTGTTGAACAATGATGTGCCAAGCACTGTGCTCAACACTAGGGGTTCAGTGAAAAGCAACACAAGATGCTTCCCCAGCCCTCCTGGAGCCCATAGTTGTATGGAAGAGACAGACATCAATCAAATGACCACATATGTAACCGTATGACTACACACTGTATTAAGTGCCCCAAAAATCTACTAGGGGGCGACAGTGGTTCAATGGTAGAATTCTAGTCTTCCATGTGGGAGACCCAGGTTCAATTCCTGGCCAGTGCAGCTCATGCACAGCCACCCCCGTCTGTGAGTGGAGGCTTGCGTGTTGCTATGATGCTGAACAGGTTTCAGTGGAGCTTCCTGATGAAGACAGACCAGGAAGAATGGCCTGCCAGTCTACTTCCAAAAAATCAGCCAGTGAAAACCCTACGCGTTACAACAGTCCCATCAGCATTGGACCATGGGGATGGGGCAGGACCAGGCAGCATTTCATTCCATCGTGCATGGGGTGGCCAGGAGTTGAGAACAGAAGGCGATGGCAGCTAACAACGAAACCTCCTCTCGACACAGAAACCTGAACTATCCATTTCAAATACAGTTCGAGTATCTGTTTTACTCAAGTAAAAGACAAAGTCCCTCCAACTGTCTCCAAGTCCTGCTCTACACATTGCTCATTCCCTACTATTTTCTGCTCCAGTCCTGCTGTCCCCTGGATTTTTCTGGAACATAGTGATACACTCCAGACTTAGGTCTTTTGCTTTGACTGTTTCCTCTGCATGGATGTCCTTTCCCCAAATATCCACATGGCTCTCTCCTTCCTCTCCTAGTCTTTGCTGAAATGTCACCTTCACCATAGGTGAGCCCAGCTGGCCCTCCAGTTTAACATGGCAACCTGCTCTTCCACACCTGGTCTGCTGCTGCTCCTTCTCCTTCTTACTTTTCCCCCGTCTCACTGGCCAGCCTCTAACCTGGTTTCTTAGTTATAATGTGCACTTTCCATGATCTTTCTTTCCCACTAGAATGCAAGCTCCATGAGGGCTTCAGCACTTTTTCACTGATGTGTCCCTTGAATCATGGAGTGTGCCTGGCACACAGTAAGCACTTGACTTTTTTTTTTTTTTTCTTCTTATAATTAAGGACAGAAGGAAAATACAAGTTGCTATGAGAAGACAAATATAGTAGATTCTCATGTATTCTGGAGGGTTGAGGTAGGGAGGATGTGGATTCAGGGACAACTTGCCCAGAGCAAGTGGCATTTTTGAGCTAAAGATATAAAGAAGAAATAAAAGGTAATTTGGCAAAGGAAGAGGTCCCGGTGGTGCAGTGGTTAAGAGCACAGCTGCTGACCAAAAGGCCAGCAGTTCAAATTCACCAGTGTCTCTTTGGAAACCCCACGGGGCAGTTCTACTCTGTCCTATAGGGTTGCTATGAGTCGGAATCAACTCAAAGGCAACGGATTTGGGTTTTTGTTTTTTTTTTTTTTGGTTTTGGCAAAAGAGCGTGATGGGGCAGGAACAGCATTCCAAGGAGAGGTAATGGAACGTGGGAAATGCCTCCATCAGGAGGAACTTGACGAGACTGAGGAGATGAAAGACAGTCAGTGCGGCTGTACTGCACAAGCTAGTAGGCTTGAGTCCCTGGGTGGTACAAATGGTTAAGTGCTCCGCTACTAACCAAAGGGTTGATGGTTTGAATCCAGCCAGAGATGCCTCAGAAGGAAGGCCCGGTAATCTACTTCCAAAAGATCACAGACATTGATAACCCTACGGAGCCCAGTTCTACTCTGAAACACACAGGGTTGCCATGAATTGACATCTACTCCACAGCAAGTTGGTTTTTAGTAGACTTGAAGCTTTGGCATACAGGGGGAAATCACGTTCCTTAATCGAAACATGTTTTTAATCTATGAGAGTGAGAAATAATATATTCTCCCTGTTTGCTTTGGCGTTTATTTTCTGTAATTAGCCATTTTGGTTTCAAAGGCCCAATTTATCTTGACACTGACATGAGAGCTGCCATGCCCCAAGGACAAAAGCCCACGTCCATTAATAGGACACCCTTTTGAAGGTCATGATACAGTTTTAAATGAGGCAGCTGATTTCCAATGTCCTTCCTACACTGCAGGTGACCAAGCTATAGAATTCCAGGAGCCTCCCATTTCCTGGACCGAAAATGCACATTTTCTTAGAAAACACATAGTTCAGGACAAACTCTCCTCCTCTTCCTAAAATAAGAAGATGGCACAGCGATTACCTCAGCGGCAGCAGCAGCAGCGGCTGACTTAAGGCTCCCTAAGTTCTTTCTTATTCTCCATTTTCAAAACGCTTTCAGTGGTTGAGTTCTGACAATGGGAGGTGGGGGCGAGCGCGGGAAGTCATTTCACCCATCACTAACTCAACACACCTGCACGTTCTTCTCTAGCTCTGTCGCACTCACCCCAGACCTCGGAGTGGAAGATATTTTTTGAAAGACTTGTAAAGCACTTGTTTGGAGTACATAATAACTTTATATTAATTTAAGTGACTAATATTTATAGAGTCTAAAAAAAAAAGAGACTCAATTCATAAAAAATATATATCTCAATTTTCCTAGAAAACATTTCTTGGTGACAGCCATGTATCCCATGAGCAAAAATATGGTTGTTGCTGGAAGGAATTTAATTAAGATGAGTTGGGCCTGCCATGAGCAGTCTTCGGCTCAGGGAACATTAGGCGGTACTTACAACACCAAAGTGAAGAATATACAATATTAAAATGCCCGATAAATTAGCCTACAAATCTACTTAGCTCTAGATTTGTCCTGCATTGCCAAATAAAACATTGCCTTGAAATGAAACGGCCGGGATTTTTCAAACCAAATCAATTTGTACTGAGTAAAAGAAGTGCTTATGCAACTCCTGGGCTGCACTTTGTGATGGTGAGACACTTGCCAGTAGAGAAATCGCCCCTTCTTCATTTCATCAGAGAGAGAATGGAAATTAATCAACAATACTTCACCACACTTTCAATGGGACTCCAGCAACACCCCCCCAACACAGAAACACTTCATTTCTTTCAACGTTTCTGAACAACAGTCACCAACTTTTAATAATTCCATCTATTACCCGAGACTGGGAGAAAGGATTTTGAATCACAAGGCTGATGACAATGTAATAAATGAAAGGAATCGCGGCTGTTGTTTTGAAATCTCACTGCCCCCACTCCGGTTCCCATCTCTATTTCTTGATATAATACAATTTGAGTATAATTATTAGCAATTATTATCAACACATTCATAAGCTTTTCCCCCACTGTGAAAGCAAGCTTCGGCTTTATTATATCCTATTTTTAATCTTAATTCACGGGTGTCACACATCACCCACAAAAAAAGGGCATGGTGATTCCAAAATGTCTGTTTTGATAGATGGCTCTTTCCCACTTCTTTTATATTATAAATATTTAATACATGCTTCAACAATGGATGACAAAACCTCAGCTCTGGAATCAGCCAGTTGAGCGAAATCTCTCCAACTCCTCCTCCAAAGACAGTCTTGCCATGGTGGAAAAGAAGGATCAAATAACTACACCTGCACTGAGATAAGCCACTTCGGATCCAAGTCATAAGAAATTTCACATTAATTTATCGTATGCCACTCTTCCTTTTGAATGCAAATGTCCAGGGAAGGCCATGGCAATATATTTTAATTGTCGGCATTGTGCAATTATAACAAAACAATTCAGCAACGACACAATGTCACCGTTTAAATACAGGCCATCTTATCACTCGCTATATATTAATCGGAAATGGGATCTGGAAAATGACAAGAACATCTCATAATGGAATGCCCAGTGAATGGCTGGCTTGCCTTTCATTGTCCGTGGGCCTTAGCATGCTGTGGGCTTCCTGGGAACAAAAGAGACCTCGGAGGCGACATGTTTTCATTTTATCACATTTGTTTAAGATGACCAAGGACAGGGCCCAATATTTATTCATCCCGTTCAGCATTGGCCGTCATCAGAATAAAAGGCAGGCCAGCACAGTTTGAACAACATCTGGTAATTCCAAAGAGATAGTGTCACTTGAAGAACAAATGAACCTTTAGTTAATAAAATCTCCCCTTGACTGACAACGGTGGCTTTTTGTACACATGCCGGGTCCATGATAAGTAGATACAGCACTCTAATAAAAGGCGTCACATTCCTGCAAGGGAATTCAATGCTGCCCCTGTTTAAATAAAGACCGTGTTTATTACTGGTCTTTTATGAACCATGATAAATTAAATATCCCGAGTTCTGGAAGGATAAAAGATTTAAATTATAATTCTCAAGGTCATGGGAAGTTTCACTATTCTGAAAATGTTCTTGTGCCTCAAAATAAGAATAATATTTCCAGGACAGAAGAAGTGGCTAGTTTCCAGGAAGAGCCTCTTTCTTCCCAGTAACACCTAAATTAATAGAGCTGATCCTTCTACATTCTGAATATCTGTGACTCCAATACTTAATGAGAGTCTACTAAGCACCAGTCAGAGCACTAAGAACAGCTGACACTGAGTTGGCTCTGACTCATGGCAAATCCTTATGTATCAGAACTGTGCTCCATAGGACTTTCAATGGCTATGACCTTTTAGAAGTAGATCACCAGGCCTTTCTTCCAAAGTGCCCCTGGGTGGATTCGAACTGCCAACCTTTCAGTTAGTAGCTGTGTGTTTAACCATTTGTGCCACCCAGTGAGTTCACAGAAAATAGTTCCAGAAAAAAATAGAATTGGTACTTGTATTGATAAATTAGCAGAATGGAAGAAGATCCTGGCTAACTATTCATGGAACTACAAGCCCACAAGTGCCTATGCAAGTACAAACACACACACACACACAGACACACACACACAGACACAGACACACAGACACACAGACACACACGAGGTGTGGTGACATCCTCTAATACATAAAGAACTATACCTCTGCCTGTTGTTGAGTTTAGTCAAAGGTCATATTTCATTAAGCTTTGCCATTACCCTAACACCAAGTCGTGTTTATTGGTTTCATAACTATTGATCCTGCTCAAGAGAGATATTTGAGTTAAAGGAAACTAATTTAAGAGCAGCTTTTTCAATACTTGGCTCTTAGCTGATAAGGAATGAAGAGAATATTCCTTGGTCTATTTGAGGTTTTAAAAGAGTATTTATGACAGAAATGATTGGAATAATTATAATCAATTACAATCCTGAGAAGGTAAAATCTCCGTGGTGTCCTTCGCTCTCTTGATACTGTCATGAAGAGACAATAAGTCCGTGTGAACTCTTGGAAACTATAAAGAGCCATGTGGACAAAGAGATGGTTGTTTAGAACAGTTACTGCTGCAACAAAGAGGCTTGCACAGAAGAAGGGCAGTGGTGAAGTTTAGAGACATTTGGAGTTGGTCCATTCTTCCAGACCCTGAGGATACTCACATGAATAAAACCTGGTCCCTGATCTCAGGAAGCTCACACTTAATTGTTGGGAACAATTTAGGTACAAAATTGTATAAAGATACATAGAACAGATTCATTAGCAGGTAAATCCAGTGATGCTGGTGATTCATCAGATCCGCTACAGAATTTGACGCCATCCCCATTTTCTATCTGTGAACTCCTCTCTACCTTTAGCTCTTGTGCAGCCATCTGTATTAGTTTTCCAGGACTTGCAGCTACAGTGTCACACAGCAGTCTTCACCCTCTTTGTGTCTTTTCTCCTCTTTAATAACAAGGACACCACTCAGACGGATTAGGACCCACCCTACTCCAGTATGGCTTCACGGGAACTGTTTACGTCTTCCATCACCCTAGTTCCAAACAAGGTCATGCTCACAGCTACCAGGCGTTAGGACTTCATCATATCTTTTATTTAAAAATATTTTATTTACTTTTTGTGGCAAAATACATAACCAAATATACACCCATTCACAATTTCTACATGAACATTTAAATAACATTGGTTACATACTTCACATTGTGTCACCATTCTCACTGTCTCTAGCATTATTGTTTCATCACCATTAATTCAGGCTCTCAGCCCTTTAAAGGGAAACGCTGGTGGCATAGTGGTTAAGAGCTACGGCTGCTAACCAAAAGGTCAGCAGTTTGAATTCACCAGATGCTCCTTGGAAACTCTATGGGGCAGTTCTACTCTGTTCCACAAGGTCACTATGAGTCAGAATTGACTCAACAGCAGTGGGTTTGGTTTGGTTTTTGTTTGTGCTTTAGGTTAACTGTTGACAGTTTACATTCATATAAATAATTCTTCATAAGAGCGTTATGCTCAAGACAAATATTATTCATTAGTTGGGCTAAACTGCCCTGGTGGCACTGTGGTTAAGAGCTTGGCTGCTACCCAAAAGGTCAGCAGTTGGAATCCACCAGCTGCTCCTTGGAAACCTTATGGGGCAGTTCTATTCTGTCCTATAGAGTCGCTGTGAGTCAGAATTGACTCGACAGCAACGGGTTTGGTTCTTTTGGTGGTTTAATTATGGCCTTGTGGGATACTTTTGGTTCAAAGTTTAAAGATTATTTCCAGACATTAGATTCAAGGGTTCTTCAAGTCTCAATGGATCTGGTAAGTCTGGTTTCCACGTGAGTTTGAAGTTCTTTTCCATGCTTTTCCTTCTTTTGATCAGGATCCATCAATTGGGTCCTTGATCAAAACGTTCGATAATGGACGCAGGGAATTATCCATTTCTTCTGGTCTCACGGTAATGGAGGTAGTAGTTTATGGAGGCAACTGAACCTACAGTCCATTTCCTTCTCTGATTCCTGGGTCTCCTTCTTCCTCTGCTGTTCTATGCAAACAGAGACCAATTGCTGTATCTTGGTCATCATAACTTTTTGAGGGACAATTCAATCCATAACAGCATCCTCACCTGGTTCACTTGGCACCTCTCCAACCACTTTTTGGTGCCCTTATCTTTCTCTTCTCTCAGTCATTCGTTAAAGTAGGCCTTCCTTAACATGCATTTCTCTTTCTTCCTTTTTACTTTTCTTTCCCTGGGAAAATCATCTACTCCCTCCCTTCAACTATCGCCCCAATGATGACAGTGAGAATCATTTGTGAGTACCACACAGATGAGAAAGACGTGTGAAGGATGAGCCGGCATTCGAGCTGAGGCTTAAAGGATGCACTGGATTTTGGATGGCAGGTTTGAGGTGTATGACATCAACTTCTACCAAGTATCTCTCTTTCCATTCTTGCTGATTCAATTAGCTAACTTATCTCAAAGGGATCAAAAATTCTCTTTCCTATCCATATTTGATATATGTTCACAAGAGAGTCCTATCATCTCCACACATTATTCCCAGCAATTGCTGCCTAGGCCTGCACTTCACAATCCTTATTTCAACTATAAAAGCTGCTGTCAGCTCTAAAGCTGTGGCCGCACAGAAACTATTGATTTATGGCGATGACCCTTCTTGCCTGTTTACATCTCAAATCCATAGAGTAAGAAGAGCCCCAGAAATATTTATTCAGACAGATAAAACCATCTCTATTTAACAGAGCTGACTTCCATGACCAGTGGGCACATCTCCCTACCTAGGGACATTTCCACGGGATTACACACGGAGGCTCAGGCTTGACTAGAAGTTGCCGCCACTGCATTGTCAACACAAATAATAGAAGCCATCCCTTGAGAACTAGGAGCTAACTGATGGTTTCTTTTTCTTTAAATAAACAAATAATTCCTTATTATAAATTGCAGAAAGAGTCCAACAGAAATACCAGAAATGTATGTGATCCAACATGTTGGATAATCAAATATTTTGCTATATGCAGAATATATGATATTCTTAGGTATATTCTGTATGGTTGGATACCGTTGAATTGATTCTGACTTATAGTGACCCTATGTGACACAGTAGAATTGCCACGTAGGAGTTTCTTGGCTGTAATCTTTAGGGAAACAGATGGCCAGTTCATTCTCCTGCAGAGCCACTGGGTGAGTTTGAACTGCCAACCTTTCAGTTAGTAGCTGAACACTGATCCATTGCACTACCAGGGTTCATTATATCATATTATATATGTATATGTATATGGTTTCCTAGGCTGCAATCTTTACTGGAGCAGATCACCAGGTCTTTCTCCTATAGATCTGCTGGGTGGGTTTGAACTGCCAGCCTTTTGGTTAGCAGTCTAACACTTAACCATTGCACCACCAGGGCTCTTTATACAAATAATGACTCCTTTAAACTCTATGTTGTTGTTAGGTGCCATCGAGTTGATTTAGACTAATAGTGACTCCATGTGACCGAGCAGAACTGCTCCATAGGGTTTCCTAGGCTGTAATCTTTATGGGAGCAGATCACCAAGTCTTTCTCCCGTAGAGCTGCTGGATACGTTTGTACAGCCAAACTTTTGGTTAGGAACCAAGCACTTAACCATTGTGCAACAAGGGCTCCTTTAATCTATATGAAGGCTGCGGGGCGGGGGTGGGGGGAGTTGATGTTAAGTAGATTCTGACTCATGGCAAACCCACGTGTTGCAGATTGGAACTGCGCTCCATAGCGTAATTATGGCTGTGACCTTTAGGAAGCAGATCACCCATGACAGCTCTATGAGGTAGCTATTAATCCCCATTTTATAGATAAGAAAACTGAGTCATACAGTTATTAAATGACTAGACTGAAATCCCACAGGAAATAAGAGGCAGTCCCAGACTAGACATTAGGTAGCTGAGCTCCAAGCATTTACTCATTACATAGCTCCAGCACATAGTAGATGCTCCATAAATATTTGATGAATGAATGAAAAGTTGCTGACACGAGAAAGACTCTTGTTTTGTGTTGATCTCAGAGAGGCGAACCTGCCCTCATGTAGCCTGGAGCTCAGAGCAACTTTCATGTCAAATTGGACCAAACCAAACCAAACCCATTGCTGTGGAGTTGGTTGATTCCAGCCCACAGCAAGCCAGGTGAGGCAAATTTACTTGGGCCTCCAACAGAAACAAAACCTTTCCCTACTCCTCTCAGGTCAGTAGACTTTCTCACTGCAGTCTCCCCCCAAATTATGACCTAATGCCCATACTCACGTTCCCATGAGTAAACAAAGCCAGACCCAATTGATAAATGAGTTACTCAAATACTCTTCCGTCTTCACTCTTCTCTGGGAATAGTTCACCAGAATTAAATACCTATTCTGTGCCAGGCACTGTATGTAATGAAAAAAAGAATCACAAAACAGCACTTTGTTCCCAAAGAGAGGCACGGATTCTGAGAAACTAAAATTCAAGGTTGAACATTTGAGAATTATAAAAATAACAGAAACTTCAATGAGAACACAAAGAAAGAGGAAACTGTGGCTCATGCTGGAGTAAAAGAGTCCATGAAGGAACAGACAATTTGAAGTACACCTCCAAGAACAGATAGAGAAGGCATGGGGGAGGCAGAGGAACTCCAGGCAGATGACCAGAAAGAGCCTAGGTTGGAGACAACAGTGAACAGGGGTATTGTTGTCGTGGTTAGTTGCCATCCAGTCAGCTTTGACTCATTGTGACCTTATCGACAACAAACCTAAACATTGCCTGGTCCTGCTCCATCTTCACGATCCTTGGTATGTTTGAGTCCACTGTTAAAGCCACTGGGTCAATCCATCTCACTGAGGGTTTCCTTCCGTTTCCCTGACCCTCTACTCTACCAAACATGATGTCCTTTTCCAGCAACTGGCCTTTCCTGATGACGTGTTCAAAGTAAGCAAGTCCAGTAGGGAATGGGCTAGATTTAACAGGTGGATGTGGAAATTTCAGCCTCTATTAGGCTAGAAAGATTCAGGAAACTATCAGAAAATCCTACTCTAAGACAGCAGCAGAGCCAACCAAGGACAGTGACTGTGACCTGACCTGCAGGGCAAATTTCGCTGGTTGGAACTCAGCTAACCGCTAGCAGCTGACTGCTAGGTATTGTTTGTTCAACATACCTTCCTTTGACGAACCACCCTTTTCCCACTCTACAGTTATCTATCTTGTTTAGGTGGAGCTGCTGTACCCGCTACCTTACTCCATGGGTAGCCAGACTCAAGATCAGCCAATCAGAAGGCTCCAGCATTACACCCCAGAATTTGCTCAGGAGTGAGCACGTGACTCAAACTGGCCAATCAGTGCCTTCTCTGGAACTTTCTGAGGTAGCTCAAAGAGGATGCTAGCTTCTCAGAAAACACAAAAAGAGGCCTTCTGAAAGAAGCCTGCTGAAGCCTGATACCAAGAAGGCAAGCAGATCCAAGAAAGAATTTTGGTCCATGTGACATCACTGGAGTCCCTTGATGGTGTAAATGGTTGACACATACTGCTGCTAAATGAAAGCTTGGATATTTGAGTCTACCCAAAGGCACCTTGGAATAAAGGCCTGGAGATCTACTTCTGAAAAATCAGTCATCGAAATCCCTAGGGAGCACAGTTCAGTTCTGACACACATTGAGTGGTCACAAGCCAGCAGCTGGTTTTCTGTGACGTCATCAAACCCTTAGACCAGCCATTCCTCAAGCATCCCCTTTGTAATTCCAGTAACTTGACCCAATCTTTCTTTTTTCTTAAGCTTATTTGAATTGAGTTTATTTTGTATTTTCCTTTTCACTTGGAACTAAAGGAATCCTGTTGCAATCCATCAATACCTAAGGATCTTTGTAATGTAATGATTCTAATTCTGCATTGCCTTCAACTCCCCTTCTCATAACAAATCCAGCAAGCTTTAAGAGGTACCACCCATTCCCCCAATTTGTCTGGTAATAGGACCCCCTTTGGAGTCCTCATCTCATTCCCTTTAAGCATCACCTCTTTTCTACACTGCCAGGATGATGCAAGTAATCTCAGACACTATAGCTTGTTTGACGGTGGCTGCCACCCAGCAAAACACAGCCCCTGCCCCAAAAAGTCACAACACTGAAGGGGCTTATAAATAAAGTATCCCAATACCCAGAGACTAACAATATTCAAGGCATGTCGGTAAAGTGACACATTTAACTAGATTAAATTTAAGCCAGTCTTCAATATGTAAAATAGGTATATATCCTTTACAGAATGTTAATTCAAGGTCCTGGCAGCTTCTACACCAATGAATAGTCTGATTGGCCTTATCAATAAGATAATGATAATAAGGCCGGCAATAAAACATCTAGGAATCTACATGTAGTGCTCTAGCTCTTTCTCCATTTCCCAGCTAAGGGGGTACCACCGCCTGGCTTACAGGAACAGTCTGGGGTTTCATCAGCATCCTGACTGTGAGAAACCCTGTGAATTAAATGGCATTCCTTTCCAGAGTTCGAAGAAGTCACAATTTAAGGCCAAGGTACAGATGCAAATATGAGAGATGCTATCCTGAGGAAAAATATCAAACATGACCGGGAAGGACCCCTGCTTCCTGCCTAAAAGAAATGCGTCCCAGAGTAGGTTTTCTCTGATCCCTGCTTTAGAAAGAGCAGCCGTCTTATTTGAGACCTGGAGAAGCTGTCACCTTTATTATATTTCTGGAAACCTGCAAATGATGAATGTGTCTCCACCTCCCCCCTCCTCCAGGAGGGAAAAAAAAAAAAAAGAAAATGTGTTATGCTGCCTGACTTCCAGGAAGATTTCATGAGTATTTCAAAAAATAAAAAAAGGAAAAACAATCGCTATTTATCTATTGTTATCAACAATTAAATACACTTTATCTAATTGCTATAGAAGATGGCACCGTTCAACAATCGTCTCTGACAAACTGATCATTATTGGTAATTTATGACCAGTTTCTTAGTTAATTGTCCTCTGGAAGGGGAGCAAAAACCATTTGTAGAGAAAAATAAGTAGTCATTAACAACAGTGGAATGTGTTGGGAATGTGATTATAAATCACCAACCAGGGCTAGTAATGATTCCTGGGAAGAGAGGAGAATGGAGGCAAGGCAGGCACTATTTCCAACTTTAGGGAACTATTCTGAGAGAAGAGCCCTTCATAATGAACTTTTCCGCACCAATTAAAAATGAAGAATGGCTCGTCTCCCCTTTAAAAAGTATCGCACATTTTATCCTAAATGTGGTAGAGTAGTGTCCGGGGAAGACACGGGGAGGAACATAGTTCTGCTTTTGCACGCAGAGCTAGCTAGAAAGCGCACACTCAGGCATTTGAAAGCTCTGCTCCCAGTAGCTAGGCTCACTTTGCATAGAGACAAAGAGCCCTCCATCTCACTTTCAGAGAGCGGTGGTGGCTCAGTGGTAAAAACCTTGCCTCCATGTAGGAGACGTGTGTTCAAGTCCCAGTCAACGCACCTCAAGCCCAGTCACCACTTGTTCGTCAGTGGAGGCTTACGTGTTACTATGATATCCAACAACTTTCAGTGGCTCTTTCAGACTAAGACTAGGAAGAAAGGCCTGGTGACCTACTTCTGAAAATCAGCCAACGAAAACCCTATGGATCACTAAGGTTTGATCCTGCTGTACATGGGGTCACCATGAGTTGGGGGCTAACCAATGGCAGCCAACAACAACCACCTCACATTTAGCTCATTGGATTGATCTGATCGAGGTTTGATTTAAGGGTTTGAAAACTGTTTGGTTCATTAACCGAGCATGGACTTACAAATCATGATCTGTATTTGGACTTGGGCTTTCACATTTTAAGCTGTGGAACCTTGAATATGTCATGAAGTCTGTGGCCCCCTTTGCATGGATTAGATAAAAAGAGAGGATTTGGAATGTACATAGTGATATACATGGCCGGTGATGTGATTTCGATGAGAATTCTTATTCCCTTCCTTTTGCTTATTCTCTAGAAATCTGCAAACATATATTCACGAAAGATGACCGTACCTAGAAAAACAACAGTTATTGAGTGTAGACTATCAGAGAGAGAGAGCGTGTGTGTGCCTGGAATGCATAGAACTCTAGCAGAAAGAGCCCAGGCTTGGCATCAGAAACCTGAGTGGCAGACTTAGTTTTTCCACTGCCAAGCTTTTACCACAGTGAGCGTTAGACTCCTCACCTATAAACTGAGAGAGTCCAACATAGGCTTTCCTTAGAAAGATGCTGTGAGCCTCGACTGGGATAATACACATCAAAAGCCCTTTGTAGTCTGGAGGATCCTTTCATCCCGCAAGCACTGAGATGGGTTCTCGGGATACAATGGTGAACAACTTAACAAGTAACTATTCCAATAATTCTAAACCAGAATGAGTATAATCCAGACAAAGATGAGAACGCAAAGAGATCACTGAGGGTATCTGCCATTGGAGCGGTTGAAGAATGCCTCTGGAAGCATCTAAGCTACAAGTTGACACAAGAATGGACATCACCAGGTAACAGTAGCAAGAAGGGACTTCTGGCAAAGGGGCGAACATACGCTTCTAAGGCTGGAAAGAGTGCAGTGGCCGGTATGGCTGGAGTGTGAGGAATGAGGGAGAAAGTGGAGAGAGAGAAGTTTGCAGAGAAAGCCAGAGCGACCAGATGATGCCAGGACTGCAGGCCAAGTTACCCGTTTTAATTTTGGGTGGGTGGGGGTTTAATTCAAGGCCAGGAGGGTGGAAGGGATGTGGTAATTTCAATATTAAAAGGATCACTCTGGCTATTACATAAAGATTGGAATCAGGGGGCAATGAAAGACAGAGACCAGTTAGGAGGTTACTGCTGCAGTCCAGATGCTGGTGGCTTGGACAAAAGTGGCAATGATGGAGCTAGGAAAAAGCGGACAGTTTTTAAGATATCATTTGGAGGAAAGCCATTATTATTACTTTTATCTTCTAATTTAATTCAACGCAGTCCTATTGGAATGCCTTCTGCCACTTCCCTGACAGATGGTCAGCCTGTAAAAAAAAAGTGAATTAGTTTAAACTGAATGACCTATGCTCAATCACCCTTCCCTGTATCCCTTATTAAAAAAAAATAATAAATTTAAACTAATAACCATAAAAGCAGACACGTGCAAACAACACTACTGGGGCAAAGGCAACTGATTCCAAGTGAGATCATGCCCAGTAATAATAACATCGATACTGGGCACCATTCACTGCTAAATTCTATGCACCCAACATTGTTCAACACATTATATGCCTCAGCTCATTCATTATCATCTCCATTTTACAGGTTTGGAGAAGTGAAGAGATGTGTCCAAAGGCAAACAATCTATATGGGGTTAATATGCAAAAAGTGAAATTAAAAGTATGATCCTCAAATACATGAGATTGGTTATGGCAACCATACTTGTTATATTGTTAGGTGCCTTCCAGTCACTTGCAATTCAAAGCCAACTTATGTACAACGGAACGAAACACTGTCTGGTCCTGCGCCATCCTCACAATCATTGCTTTGTTTGAGCTCACTGTTGAAAGCACCGTGTCACTCCACCTCCTGGAGGGTCTTCCTCTTTTTCACTGACCCCCTACTTTACCAAGCATGATGTCCTTCTCCAAGGACACAACTCTCCTGATAACATGTCCAAAGTATGTGAGATGAAGTCTTGCCATCTTCCCTCGCTTCTAAGGAGCATTCTGGCTGTACTTCTTCCAAGACAGACTTGTTCATTCTTTTGGCAGTCCATGTTATATTCAATATTCTTCACCAACACCATAATTTAAAGGCATCAATTCTTCTTTGGTCTTTCTTATTTATTGTTCAGCTTTCACATGTATGTGAGGTGACTAAAAAATACCATTGCTTGGGTCGGGTGCACCTTAGTCCTCAAAGTGACATCTTTGCTTTTTAGCAGTTTAAAGAGGTCTTGTGCAGCAGATGTGCCCAGTACAATATGGTATTTGATTTTCTGATTGCAGCTTCCATGGGCATTCATTGTGGATCCAAGTAAAATGAAATCCTTGACAACTTCAACATTTTCTCCATTTATCATGATGATTTTTATTGGTCCAGTTGCGAGGATTTTTATTTTCTTTATGTTGAGGTGTAATTCATACTGAAGGTTGTGGTCTTCGATCTACATCAGTAAGTGCTTCAAGTCCTCTTCACTTTCAGCAAGGAAGGTTGTGACATCTGCATAATGCAGATTGTAAATGAGTCCTTCTTCAAACTGATGCCGTATTCTTCTTCATATAATCCAGTTTCTTGGATTATTTGTTCAGCATATAGATTAAATATGTATGGTGAATGGACACAACTTTGATGCACGCCTTTCCTGATTTTAAACCATGCAGTATTCCCTTCTTCTGTTCAAACGACTGCTTCTTGGTCTACATACAGGTTCCACATAAGAACAATTAAGCGCTCTGGAATGCCCATTCTTCCCAGTGTTATCCATAATTTGTTATGATCCACACAGTAGAATGCCTCTGCATAGTCAATAAAACACATGTAAACATCTTTCTGGTATTCTTTGCTTTCAGCCAAGACCCGTCTGATGTCATCAATGATATTCCTCATTCCATGTCCTCTTCTGGATCCAGCTTGAGCTTCTGGGAGTTCCCTGTCAATGTGCTGCTCAAACCACTTTTGAATGATCTTCAGCAAAATTTTATCTGCTGTGATATTAATGATATTGTTCAATAATTTCTACATTCTGTTCTGTTGGATCACCTTTCTTTGGAATGGGCACAAATATGGATCTCTTCCAGTACTGTCAGTGATAGGATAATATCCACGTGCCTATAAGGAAGACCAGTTAATATGACTATTATTCCAATTCATGTACCAACCACTAATGTCAAAGATGAAGAAATTGAAGGTTTGTAACAATTTCTTTAGTCTGAAATTGGTCAAACATGCAATCAAGATACATTAATAATTATGGGTGATTAGAACGTAAAAGATGGAAACCAAATGAAAAACCCACTGCTGTCGAGTCGATTCCGACTCATAGCGACCCTACTGGACAGAGTAGAACTGCCCCATAGAGCTTCCAAGGAGCGCCTGGAGGATTTGAACTGCTGACCACTTGGTTAGCAGCCATAGCACTTAACCACTACACCACCAGGGTTTCCAAAGATGGAAACAAGAGGGATACATAGTTGGTAAATATGGCCTTGTTGCTAGGAATGATGCCGGGGCTCACGTAATAGTATTTTGCAAGAGCAACAACTTATTCACTGAAAATATCTGTTTTCAACAACATAGATGGTGACTATACACTTGGACCTCACCAGATAGAATATACAGGATTCAAATAGGCTACATCTGTGGAAAGAGATGATGGAAAAACTCAACATCGTCAGTCAGAACAAGCCCAAAGGCTGACGGTGGAACAGACAGTCAATTGTTCATATGCGAGTTCAAGTTGAAGCTGAATAAAGTTAAAACAAGTCCACGAGAGCCAAAATACAACCTTGAGCATACCCCACCTGAATTCAGAGACAACTCAAGAATAGATTTGACATTGAACACTAATGACCAAAGACTGGATGAGTTGTGGAATGACATCAAGGACATCATACATGAAGAAAGCAAAAGGTCATTAAAAAGAAAAGAAAGAAAGAAAAGACAAAAATGGATGGCAGAAAAGACTCTGAAACTTGCTCTTGAACATCGAGTAGCTAAAGCGAAAGGAAGAAATGAAGTAAAATAGCTGAACAGAAGATTTCAAAGGACAGTTTGAGAAGGCAAATTAAAGTATTACAATGAAATGTTCAAAGACCTGGGGCTAGAAAACTGAAAGGGAGGCACCTGCTTGGCATTTCTCAAGCTGAAAGACAGGAAGAAAAAATTCAAGCCTTGAGCTGTAATACTGAAGGATTCTAGGGGGAAAATATTAGACGACACAGAAAGCATCAAAAGAAGATGAAAGGAATACACAGAGTCACTGTACCAAAAAGAATTGGTTGATGTTCAACCATTTCAGGAGGTTGCATATGATCGAGAACTGATAGTATTAAAGGAAGACATCCAAGCTGCTCTGAAGGTATTGGCAAAACACAAGGCTCCAGAAATTGACGGAGTATCAATTGAGATGTTTGAACAAATGGATGCAATGCTGGAAGTGCTCACTGAAAGACAGCTACCTGAAAGAGCCCCATGAAGAATCACAGAGGTAATTTTAAAAGCATTTGAATCAACAAGATTTGAAGGTAAGAAAAAAAAAAAACCAAACTATTTCTAGAGGCTAAATGAACCCCTGAAACTGTTTCCCTGAGATAATCTTTAGAGCTTAAACAAAAAATATTTCCTGAGTCTTCTTAAAACCAAACAATAGATTAGCTTAACTAGTAAAGAATGTCTGCCTTGAGTGAGCATTGTGCTCTTTTAAGCTCTATCTATACGGGATCAAGTGAGAGAAAGATGTGGCAGTCTGCTTCTGTAAACATTGCAGCCTTGGAAACTCTATGGGGCAGTTCTATTCTATCTTATAGGGTTACTATGAGTTGGAATTGACTGGATGGCATTGTTTTTGTTTTTAATGGGATCAACTTGACAACAGTAACTCAAAAGATTGGAGAAGAAGCTTAGGGGGCAGTGAGTTTATGTTGATGGAAGGGGACCATCTCAGAAAACGATGAGAATGGTTGCACAACTTGAAGAATGTAATCAATATCACTGAACTGCACATGTAGAAATTGTGGAATTGGTGTATGTTATCCTGTGTATAATCTCAATAATAACAGCAAAAATAAATTACTCAAAAAAAATCTATTATAATGAGATCTGAATTGAACCCACACATAAAAATCCCTGTGAATGGGAAACTGCAGTACTTTCACAAACATCAAGTTACTTAAATGTCACAGTAAAAGGGAGAAATAATTTAGACTCACATATTTTCCAGGTGTTTCTCAGATTGGAAGTGGGAAAAAAGCTTCTTTCTACCTTTAGCATCACTTCTGCTACTGTCTACACATTCTTGATTCGAACCCATTCAGCATTCTTGGGATAATGTCTTGTTGCCACAAATGGGGTGGCCTAGAAATGCCTCCTTTCTTTGAAAGTCTGAGCTTCATAAAATGGATGTCATTTTTAATAGGACTTTGCCCTCTGAATGAACACCTTGAGTGTTAGTGGGTACTTATGCGACAAATACTTTACTGGTGCTGAGGATAGAGATGAACAAGACATTTCCACCTCTCGATAAGGTCACAGTTCAAGATGGCACAAGATGGGAATGCTCATTGAAACATCTCATATATGTGTTTATATCTGGCAAAGGTAAGAAACCACAGACACAATACTTTTCATGATCTCTCCCTTCACATCTTTATAGGCTTTAAAAGAAAGCGGCCTGCATTTTTGTTCCACAAATGCCCAGATGACCTTTATACCTTGTCCTTCCTATGCCTTTATTTTTTCATACAAGGTATCCTTCATTGATTCTTCTTCCTCCTCCAGGGCATATCCTGCTGTGCCACTTCAGCAAATTAGTCTTACAGTATTTAGAAAATGACTCTTTCTAACTTTCCATGAGATGCTTAATTGTCAACTTCAAGGAAAGTTTTCCATGTAATCCTGTAGGTTTTCCCCAAGGTACCTTCCCCCTCTAACCAGGCAAAAAACATCCATGCATAAGGGCAAGTAAATGGAAAACAAGGGGAAACATGAGAGCAAAGGTCTTCTTTGAGGCACAGTGAGGTACAAAAAGTATAAAGCCTGAGGTGTTGGGAGGGAAGGTCTCAGAGAAGGAAGAAACTGGCTCCCAAGCTGAGCAAAAAGTCATGGTTAAGAAAAAATATTTCTTCAGACAGAACTTGCTTATGCCCACACACGAGGGTGAATATAGTCCAAGGGGTTTCTGAACTTCCATCTTTTGAAGTCACAGGCAGTAAAGTACCTTAAAGATGGACAGCTGTTCGAATGCCCAGGGGTTCTTAATTCATAAAAAAAAGCATTCATAAGCTACTGGCTATTTGGAGGAGACAACATCATAAGAATTTTAAACATTAAGTCAAGAGAATCTTCCCCTCCTAAACTAAGGGAAAGGGTTGACAGTTCAAATCTACCAGCTGCTCCTTGGAAACGCCATGGGGCAGTTCTACTCAGTTCTATAGGGTCACTATGGGTCAGAATTGACTCCAAGGCAATGGGTTAATGGGTAAAGCATTCTGACATGCTCAGTCTAAGGAATGGTGTATTTAAAACAAAAAAACCCACTGCCATCTATTCAATTCCGACTCAGTGACCCTATGGAACAGAGTAGAACTGCCCCGTAGGGATTCCAAGGAACAGCTGGTGGATTTGAACTACCGACCTTTTGGTTAGCAGCCATAGCTCTTAACCACTACACCACCAGGACTCCAAAGGATGGAGTATAAGTATACCATATTTTGAGTGCTAAGCTCATCAACCACTAAACCCTAGGCTCATTTCAATTTTAAATGAACACAATTATTGATCAAAATTGGCTTGGATGTAATCATTGGCAAAGGCAGGGCAAGCCCAGGAAAGGAGTGCAAATGAAGAGAAATGATAAACGGCAGAGTGTCAAGGAGCAGAGAGGCGTCATACTGTGATGACAAACATCCTTTCAAACTGTGACTCAACATTGTGTGGCCTCCATTAATGTATCAAGACAAAGTCAATGGTAGGTTAATGAAGCTCACAGACAGGCTGAGAAAGGAAGATAGTGGCACCCAAGAAGGCAAAACTGGTGTCTAAGCCTGTGGTCCCATGCAGGGAAGCTAATAATGCCAATACCCAACAAGACATCTTCGTTCAGCTCTGCAGTCACTGGGCTTAGAGGAAAGTAAGCAGCAGGGTGAGCCTCTGGAGCATACCTGTGTGTTCTGTTCTGTGTGTACAGCCCTGTGTGTTCTGTTATGTTAGAAAGAGGAAAGAAACAGATAATTGTCTGCCCTCTGGTCAGTTATGGCTAGGAGCTCTCAAGGGTATTATAAAAGCAGAGGTAAATCAATAATGTGAGAGCTAGATGCAGGGATTGGTGCAAACTTCTCTCTTGATTCATCTGTTCAGACACTCAAGCTGAGAAATCAAAGCTTATTTGCAAGTCTCTTTTGCTCGTGTCTCATGCTAAATTTAAGGCAAGTTCTCATTTTTATGTCTACTATATCCCCTGCATCTGTCTATGTCTCTACCTCACTATGACAACCATCTAAGCCCGGCTACCATTATCTCTCCCCTGACCTACAACAGTAGCCTACTAACCGGTCTTCTTAATTTCCATTTTGTTGTCGTTATTGTTAGCTGTCACTGATTTGGCCCTTGACTCATGGCGACTCCATGTTCTATGATCCATAGGGCTTTCATCAGCTGATTTTTGGAAGTAAAAAGCCAGGCTTTTCTTTCTAGTATGTCTTAGTCTGGAAGCTCCTTTGACATCTTTTTAGCATCATAGCAACATGCCAGCCTCCACTGACAGACAGGTGGTGGTTGCACATTGGGTACATTGGCCGGAAATTAAACCTGGGTCTCCCTCAGGGAGGGTGACAATTCTACAATGAACCACCACTGCAAAAAAATCACTCCCTACAAATGATTTAGATGTGCCGTGTCCCCTCTCCTGCAAATGATTCTGATGTTCTGGAAATGCTATTCTTATTTAAATCCCATGAGTAAAATAAGCCATAGGGATGCATTACCAAACTTTACAGTGGCAGATCAACATTACTAATCTCCTCCATTATCACTTTTCCTTTAATGTTTCAGAACTCTCTTTTCACTTAGGAGTAATCTCAACTTGTTGGTCCTAAGGCACCGTCCATAAAAATCTGAACATATCATAGAGCTCCAAGGGACCTTACAAGCCATACTATCTGAAGACACACTGCTATTTGCTGCTAACTATAATTAGATGTATTTTTTTTTTATCCCTAGTCAAGAACAGAAGGAAAAAGAAAACTCCTGCCCCCCCATTCTTCTTTCGTGACAGAGCTAATTTAAGATGCAGTACATCATCAAAGCCACATTACTCTGATGATATACAATTTATGAAGGATGTCCTCCTCCACATTACACATTAACTTGAAGTCAACAGGGGAGACAATAGGGGACAAAAGTTAGAATGTGCAAAACATTTGCAGTCAATTGGATGTACTCAACTGCGTACTGGTACAGGCATAAACTACAAAGTGATATCTATTTTCTTCCCTTCTACCAGGTTAGCTGGACATAGTGGAAGACTGAAAAGAAACATGAATATACTACAGGTTTATCTTCAGCCCAAGGAAGTAAGGGCTTTTATAATCCTAGTTTGTGTGTGTGTGTGTGTGCACTTAAACAACAGGTAGGTAGTGGTCTTGTAACCATCTGAGTATCTAAGTTTACTCAGATTTGGTTCATAAGTTCTCTGTATCTCCTCTGCTATTTCCTAGAGGACCATCGCAATAACATTAAAGCATCAATCACAACTGATAGGTTTTGTGGATGTGTAGAGGTAAAGAGATATGAAGTCTCTGAGTAGAAATGGAAGAAAGCATCTTAGTGGGTAAGAGCTTGAGGTAGGTGTCAACTCTAGAGGAAGGTGACAAGAGAAGGGAAGAAGCAGAAAAAAATATGGATTTGAAGCATCCATATTGCCATCACCCAGGGAAAAGAGAAGAAAGAGGCAGAATTGGAACTGGGGTCACATGCACAGAACAAGAAGTAAGTAATCGAATACATGTTATGCTGGTTCACTTGACGGCACTAGGTTTTTTTTAGGTATGCTGGTTGCCACAACACCAGGGGAACATAGAAGAATCTCTCTGTAAGGACACTTCTTTCAGAACCTAGCACAAATTGCTGTGGCTTGAAGCCGGAGTGATGCATATACCCTCAGGATCCAGGTCCTTAAAGGAAGACTTGAAGTAACTGATTGATTGATTGATTGACTGGGACATTCACTCAGTGATTATTAATTGGGTTGTATTTTTTATTAATATTGAGTTATCAGGGCTCTTTATACAATCTGGATAGAAATCTTGTATATAGGATATATAGAAATATATACACAAAATTTTTGTTAAATGTATATAATACACAGCATATATGTAACAAATATGTGTAACAAAAGATTTGTATGTAAAATACATATATATATATATATGTCATTGTTGGTTGCAGTCAAGTTGGTCCCTGACTTATGAGGACCCCATGCACAATGGGATCAAATCACTGTGATCCACAGGATTTTCATTTGCTGTTTTTCAGAAGTAGATCACCAGGCCTTTCTTCCTAGTCTTTCTTAATCTGGAAGCTCCTCTGAAACCTGATCAGTATCATACCAAGAGGCAAACCTCCACTGACAGATGGGCGGTAGCTGCACACGAGGTGCACTGACCGGGAATCGAACCCAGCTCTTCATCATAGAAGATGGAATTCAACCACTGAACCACCAATTTCTCATATTCCCAGGTAGCAAGGTTTATTTTCTATAATCACAATGTTCCTGAGCAACGTAAAAGAGACTTTTCTTCATCCAGGTAGGGAGTGAGAAAGAAGTGACAGGTGGTGTTGTTGACACCCATGGCCAGGAGGCCAAGTAGGGTCTTTCTTCCACATGGGCAGTCTGAGATCTTTGCTTTAAGAATATGTAATGACAATGTGCACAGCCTAGGAGCAGAGAGAGGCAGCACAAGAGAAAAAAGAGGGGAGGGTAATTGAACTAGAAAAAAAAGAAAATCTAAGCTCACACAAATAGGAACTGAGCCCAAAGGAGTAAGGGCAATCCAGAAGACAGGTCCATGGCAGAAGCATGCGCCGTCTAAAACGTGCAACTACAGACGGAAAATTGGAGAAGAAAAGAGGAGTTGACCAGGAAATAGAGCAAAATGCACTGAAGGGATGATCATGTTAAAGAGGGTGGAAGGGCAAGGAGGAGGGATGCTTAGGAGGTGAACAGAAGGGCACAGCCCTAATAGGGACAGGGGCTAATACCAGGCTAATGCTGAAGACAATGGTAGGTCCTCCAGACATTCAAGCAAAGGAAAGAAATCAATGCTCTTTGACACTACTCTGAAACTCACCAAGTAGGAGGATAGTGACCAGCCGTCGGATGCAGAGGAGTTGACTATCATTTCTGGTCTGACCAGAAATTGTGTCTCATTTCTTAGAGCAGGTTTTTTAGGGGAGTTACAACTCACTCATTTTGTGTAATCTTTGTGGGGCAAGAGATTGGGTACCTTGCCTTCCCATGTCAAAGATGCAGCATTGTCTGAAGGCACCTTCAGCCAGATCCTTCTTCTCTGTGGTAGGGTGGATTCCAGGTGGCATGTGCAATGGCATATGCTCTCCTGGGATCAGAAGCTGCGGCAGAATGACCCATAAACTGAAGATATGCTTGGGGTCCATTTGTTCCCACTGAGGAAACTTCACAATTGCTTTGTGCCTGCTGCGCTGCCAATATTTCTCTTCCTATTTAGCTTCCTTTCAATTCTGTAAGCTCCCCAATAACTGTTAATAAATCACTAAGAGTTTATAATAAATAAAAAAAAATAGTAGTTAATAAATATCATTTTTGCTTATGGGGGGGATTGGTTTCTGTTGCTTGCAACCAAAGAGCCCTAATTTGCCCACAAAGTTAAGCTTGTCCCTATAATTAACTACAATGTTTAATTTCACTCCTTTGTAAATTGGGTTGATATTCATACATGAAGAATAATTACTTTGCTTTCATGTAATCTCTTTTAATGTTATAAATCCCCATTAGGAAGCCTTGTCCGGGTCCACATAAAACTATTTCTACCTACTAGAAAGGCAAGACAAGGGCTATTATACCATGCATACTCAGAGAAGAAGTCACCACACATAGAAATAGGATATTAGGTACACTTTCACTGAAAAATTACAGAACTTTTTTGATTAGTAAATACAGATATTTTTTCCAAAGACCAATGTGTGTTCTATAAAAAGTAAAAAAAAAAAAAAAAAAAAATCTTTTTCCCGTATTCACAAGAGTGTATTCCATATGTAACTGTAATTAGGACAAGCACAGGTCTCAGAAAAAATCTAGCAATCATAATAGCCTGAGAACCCTGGTATCTGTTCCTGAACTCACCCAAGAAGCCATGTGTCCATGCTCTAAGAATCACTTACAAATACTAGGGGTCCCTGCAGGAAAGGGAGGCTGAAATTTATTTCCCCAGTTGAATGTCTGCTGATGAAGCAAACTTGATGGATATCTGAGAGACATAACTGAGCACGAGGGCAAAATAGAACTGGGGAATACGGCAGGGTAGGAGAGGGGGAAAAAGTTGGAGAGCCTTTAATCCCATCATTTGGCATGGTAAAATGAGTGACGTTATTGCCATTCGCATAGTTCCAGAAGAAGCAGCTCAGTGCGAATCAGCTGTTTGGTGCATTCCAAGAGGGTCTTCTGCTAGGTATGGGGATCACGGCCCGTGGGGTATACTGTTGGAACAGACACCAGGAAGAGAGTTGACCGGGGTTTACTTAGCTGGGGTTAGATTTTTGATATGAAATAACAGGAGTAAGGATGTTCCCGCATGTCTACATGAGGGATCTATGATACTTGCACATCATGAGAAAGTCAGCATTGGGGCAGCTGGCACACAGAAACCAAGAGCAGCAATGATCACCAGAAAGTGAACTACAGATGCACCACTGGGTTTGAGAGCCATGACTCTTTGCCTCTCCTTCCTTCCTAATCCAAAATCTCCCCAGAGCTAGAAGTCCAGGGAGGAAAAATGAACGTTGAAAAAGTATATAACATCCTCCCTCTCCACTCCATGACAAAAAAGAGCTCAGGCCCAGGAGCTACGGGTCTGACTGATAAGGAGACAGAAGAAACTTTCAACGATTTATGAGATAGATGCTTTAAAAAAGAAAATGACTGACACATAAATAGCAGCTTAAAACTATGCTAACCCTGGTGGCATAGTGGTTAAGTGCCACAGCTGCTAGCCAAAAGGCCAGCAGTTCAAATCCACCAGGCACTCCTTGGAAACCCTATGGGGCAGTTCTACTCTGTCCTATAGGGTCACTATGAGTTGGGATCGACTTGACGGCAAAGGGTTTAGAATAACCAAAAGCGACCAAAAAGTTGCAAACTCTGCTCAAGACCTTTTGAAGAGACGGGGGGAAATATGCAACCAGCACAGTTAGGGGCAGTGAATGGAAAAAATAAAACCATCTCATGTTTCCATTCCACTGAGCTGAGACTGCTCAAGAAATTGGTTAACACAAAAAAAAAAAAAACCAAACCCACTGCCGTCGAGTTGATTCCGACTCATAGCAACCCTATAGGACAGAGTAGAACTGCCCCATAGAGTTTCCAAGGAGCGCCTGGCAGATTTGAACTGCTGACCTCTTGGTTAGCAGTGTAGCTCTTAACTACTATGCCACCAGGGTTTCCAAGAAACTGGTTACAGAGCTCAATAAAAATGTTAAATAAAGAAATCTCAATAAGACACGCAATTGAGATTCCAAAGATTTAATACAAATTGGGTGTTCTTTCAGAAAGTTAAACATACACTTTGCTACACGCTGTGGGGCCCGTGCAGTCATTCAGCAATAATTCATCAGCAGTTATAGTTTTAATACACATGTATCCCACTATATGCAATTGCTAGGCTTAAGTGAAAATAGTTGAGTCAATGTTGCATTTAGGATGCATTATTTTTAATGCAGTTGTAAAGCTTACTTGGAATGTGTTTTATTTGGATAATAAGTTGCAATGCAAATAGCTACTCTTTAGTGGCATCTTTACTGTAAATGCCATATAGATTGTGGCCACGTGGAGTCACACCTGCACAATGTTTCAGACTCTATAAAAAGATGGAAGCTACAATTTAGGGGTGGTGTAGCAAGTGTTTACCCACTAGTCAGATATTGAGCAAAATGTTTCTTCTGAGCACCTGCTGAGATGAGTTAATTGTTCTTCAGGTGGAGAAAAAGAAAGCTACTTGATAATGTTACATGATAATTTTCACCTGTTGCTTCACTGCATCTTTATAACAGTGGTTCTCAGCTGGGGCAATTCTTCCCCTCCCCCAGGAGACATGTGGCAATATCTGGAGACATTTTGAATTGGTACAATCCAGGAGAAGGGTGTGCTACTGTCATCTAATGGGCTAAGCACTTTACAGTGGCAAGACAGCTCCCCTTCACAAAGAATTATCTGGCCCCAAATGCTAATGGTGCCAAGGTTGAGACACTATGCCCTAAAATATGCCTCCGGTAAAAACCAGCTACCACCAAGTTGATTCTGACTCACAGTGACCCCATACATATCAGGTAGAACTGTGCGCCCTAGCGTTTTCAATGGCTGATTTTTCAAAAGTGGTATCACCAGGCCTTTCTTCCAAAACACCTCTGCCTGGACTTGAACTTCCAACCTTTAGTTAGCAACTGAGTGTGTTAACCATTTGCACATTACATGGAATCCACAATATGCCTAGCACTGGTGAAACCAAGATCAATAAGCTCCTCCCCTGTGGGGGTTCAAAGGCAAGACATCATTTTGAAGTCATATCTACCCTGTTAAACTGACACAGAACTGAGTTGGCTATTTCTACCAGTTCCAAGCAGGGGATATGTGGGCCAGGACACCTCCTTCCCATTCTCAGCTGTTCACCTTTTTTTTTTTTTTTTTTCCTGTTGCTTTGGAGATGATACTGTAGGAAGCAGGTAAATAAAGAGGAGGAAGACAAGGTCATATTTTATTGGCTCTGCCAGGGCTATGCACCACTGGTGGTTTTATCCAAACATTTATAATACGTTGGAGACTGTTCAAACAGTTAGGCAGCTGGTGAATTTTCTAATGAGTGAGGCATCCCAAGTAGAAAGGTGTAGTCATCTCTGATGGTGGAAGGATGTGCAGTACATGTTGTAGGTATTGTAGGTATTTTCACAGATTTTACTACCAAATAAGAGGCGCTGAGGGTGCAGTGGTTAAGCTCTGCAGGAGGAAGACCTGGCATTCTGCTTACAGCTTAGGAAACCTTATGAGGCAGCTCTACTCTGTCCTATAGGTTCCGCATGAGTTGGAATCAACTCAACGGCATACAAGTACCAAATATTTATTGAGCACCTACTATATCCAGGGCAAAGTGGGAGGGATAAAGGTGCTGAAGAGACAAGGGAAGCGAAAACAGGCCACTAAACAACTGTAATGTGAATCAGGGTCTAGGTAAAAAGAAGGGGAAGGTTCGATTTCAGTCAGTCAAATCACGACAGGTTTTCTGGAGGTGGCAGGACTCGCATCTTTGAGGGTGAAAGGATTTAAGGTCTTGTGGAAGGACATTCAAGGAAAGAAAATAGTGTGGGTCAATGCAGAGGATGAGTGAAGCATGGACCATGAAAATGAGATGACAGCTCAGTTATGGAATGAGAAAGGGAGTAACCAAGGGAGACAAAGCTGGATCAAGTGCCAGGTCATAAATGACAGGGATGGACACTCTTGTGCATTGTAAATGTCTGCATAGGACGCATGGATGTAAATGAGCATCCACCCCCCTTCCAGAAGCTTCCCCTGGTTCCACTCTGAGAAAGAGAACCCCAGGTATTATGGGCTGAATTCTGTCCCCCAATAACCCCATACCTGCGGTTATAATCCTATTGGGAAATGGGTTTTCTTTGTTAGGTTAAGGAGGCAGTATTAGAGTAGGATGTGTCTTGAGTCAATCTCTTTTGAGATACAAAAGGGGCAGATTAGGGAGGGAATTGAGGAAGTAGAGATGGGAGTAGATGCCACAGCACATGAAGATCACTGAGGAATTGAGCCATCACCCAGAAGCTGAGAAGAGACAAGGACTTTCCTCCAGAGCCAACAGAGAAAGAAAGTGTTCCCCGAGAGCCAGTGCCCTGAATTCAGACTTTTAGCCTCCTAAACTGTGAGAAAATAAATTTCCTCTGTTTGTTAAAGCCATCCACTTGTGGTATTTCTGTTATAGCAGCACTAGATAACTAAGACTCCTGGCTAAGTACTAACACCTGGGGACTCTGATTCAGGAGGAGTCTCCATAGATTTAAACACCCTCGAGGCCAGTTCTCAAGATATGAGTCTTTCCACCTCATTCCAGGTGTACATCATTATAACATAAGCGGGTCCTACATAATACAACAAAATGTATTTCAAGTAGTAGAGAACTGGCACAAATGTGACAACCCATAATCCATCCAAGTTACACATTCAACTTGAACATGTATCCATGTATAGAAATGTAATATAACCAAGACATTAATTAGGGAAAGAAGTACACAAAAGCATGTGTAGGGTTATCACTTTTTGGCAAAAAAAAAAAAAAAAAAAAGGAAACGGTATATGTATATGCGTGTCTTAATCTATACCCACACATCTTTGGAAAAACACAAGAAACTAGTAAATAGTAGCTGTTTCTGGGGAGGACACCAGTGGCAGCCAGAGATCATAGGTAGGAAGGAGACTTATTTTTCCCTATATACTCATACTTTTTTAATTTTAAAAATATTTCTAACATATGTGATAATAAATAAATTGATTTAAAAGGAGGCAAAAAAGTACAAAAAGACAAAATAATGATAATAAATCATAACAACGAAAGAATAAAGAATCGTTACGGTGAGGTGGTTGTTTCCCTGAACTTAGTCTCAGGTGGACATTGCATTAATTAACATTGCAGAATCCCTCATGCACGTAAGCCCTGGTGATGCAGCTAACCAACGGGTCTGCAGTTTGAATCCACCAGTAGATCCCTGAAAACTCTATGGGGCAGTTTTACTCTGTCCTATAAGGTTGCTGTGAGTCAGAATTGACTCAACGACAATGGGTTTGGTTTTTTTGGTTTAATGAATTCCAACCCCATGCCAAACCATTTAAAGACTTCTCTTAGCCAAATAACTTTTATCAACTTATTGCCAGTGATATTCCCCATTCATTCCTTCATTAATTCCTTCATCTATTCATCAGCATTTACTAAGTGCCTACCACTGGTAGATATTCTTCATGTCTAGGGACGAGACACACAAACAGGGACATTCATTTCATGGTGCTTACATTTCATTAGGGAGAAATAGGCAATGAATAATTAAATAAATAGTACCATTTTAAAGGGAAACAAAAACTCTAACGGTAAGTGACATCTACGAAGACATTTCTTAGGATGAACAAGGAAACGTTCTTCTAAGCCCGAAGGAGCTGGTTCTTTGGGGAGGGAGGAGAGTAACATTCCAGGAAATCTTTAGGCTAAAACAAAGGCCCTGAATCACAAAGGAGCTTGGTGGGTTCAAAGGAGAGGAAGCCAGTGGAAGTAGAGATGGAATGGAAGATGATGAGTAAGAAGGGGCTAGATCCTTCAAAGCCTGCGGGTCAAGGCAGAAGCTTGGACTTCATTCTAAGAACAAAGAGAAGGCAAAGGAAAGTGATAAGCAGGGGAAGACACAATCTAATCTTTTCAAAAGAGTCCTTCTCATGGTTCACCTTTTCTTTGGCATTTTAGAGGCAGTCTGGTTATTCAATCATGGTTAAATATTAACCTGCTTATTAATATCAACCTTGTTAGTTACTCCCAACCCAAGTTATGGTTCCTGAAGAGACAGCATTTTTCTCTATAAGACACCCCCACCATCTCACTTCAGCTCCGATAATAGAAACAACTTCATCCAGAATGGCTCTCCCTATGCCAAGCTGAGGGATATTTTGAAGTCTTTTAACTGTCTTATTTCATTGACTGAAGTTGACATCTTCATAAATATCTTTCTTTTTAACTCCTCCAAATACTAAGGAATTACGCATCTCTTGATGAATGGCCCACTTGGATCAAAATTAATCCAAGACGGGAAGGGGATAAGCCATCAGTATTTTAACAAATATCATCTCTGGAATTATGGCAACCCCCATCACTTCTGGATTAATAACACTTTGTTTTATGATCTCTTCATTGGGGGCAGGGCAGAGTTTTATCTGCTTGGGAAACATACAAAACACTCAGCCTCATTTTTCACACATACACATCATAGGTCCCCAGAGCACCGTTAAAATGTGCTGCAAAATCTTTGGAAATTGATTCAAAGAAAACAGATGCCAGTTTATCTAGATGCAAGGACATCGCTACTGTGCCAAATCCCCTAAAACTTTCATTAGAAAACAAATATTTGGCTCTGTAGGAGCTGCTCAATAACCTTGGGGACAAAAAGTGAGAGCTGGACTTCTGACGCCTGGTTTAGAAGTCTGGGACCCCTGCAAATGGAACACCCCTTCCCAGGAACTCTAGTTCAACAAGACCCAAACACAGAACGACGATGGGTCAGTGCCACAGATTTCAATTCTTAATCCTAGCCCTATTGTTGTCATGTGTGCTGTTGAGTCGATTCTGACTCAGATCGATCCTATATGACAGAGCAGAACTGCCCCATAGGATTTCCTAGGTCCTCTTCTTCATGGAAGCTGACCACCAGGTCTTTCACGGAGCCGCTGAGTGGGTTCGAATTGCTGACCTTTCGGTTAGCAGTGGGCACTTAACCATTGCACCACCTGGACATTTTCAGACAACCTGAGGATTCATCAGTATGTATCTTGAAGGACCATTAATTTTATAGGAGATAAATATGGATTTTGTAGGTAGAATACCTGAGTTCAAGTCCCAGAAAATGAGATGCATTTTTGTTGTGGCTGTTGCCAAACAAGGCAATAATCAGCCACAAACTCCCAGGCTAGCCCACAAAAGCTATTTGAAACACAATATGACCTTATCACGAGTGCTGGTGTTTTGGAAAAAAAGTAAAAAGTAGAGGTTTCATTAGAATTAGATGTGGATGAAAAATGCAATTAATGGCAGAATGTCTGAAAGGCAGTTTCGGGCTTTAGAAGTTGGCCTGCCCATTCTTTAGAAATGTTTTCTTTGACCAACAAGTAACAACACAGCCCTAAAAGCTTCTCTGTCATGGTTTCTGTTGGCTATAATTTAACCAATATACCACATTATACCCCTTTATAACCATATTTACATCCCCTTTAACTTACAATGAGAGGAAATACTATATCGAACACCTACACACACACACACACACACTCATTGCTGTTGAGTTGATTCCGACTCATGGCGAGCCTATGGGACAGAGGAGAACTGCCCCATAGAGTTTCCAAGGAGCAGCTGGCAAATTCAAACGTCTGACCTTTTGGTAAGCAGTCAAGTTCTTAACTACTGCAGCACCAGGGCTCCACTGAACATCTAGTATACCTATATTTTCCACTTATTAATTTTTGCTTCAAAATTGTACCCCTGGAAGAGTAGTTCCTGGATCAAAAGGTCTGACCATTACAAAAAGGTTTTGATAAAAATCGACAAATTACCCTTTAGAAAATTCACGTCGATTTTCTCATCTCGGGTGGCTTTTGGGATCCATAAGGTTCTCACAGATCACAAAGTAAAAGGAAAGATGTCACTTTGATAATTAAGGTGCATCTGACCCAAGCTGAACGTTTTTTCAGTTGCCTCATAGGCATGTGAAAGCTGCACAATGGAAAAGGAAGACAGAAAAAAGAGTTGATGCATTCTAATTGTGGTGTTGGTGATGAATAGTGAATATACTGAGGGCTGCAGAAAAACAAACAAATCCATCTTAGAAGAAACACAATCAGAATGTTCCTTAGAAGAGAGGATAAGACTTCGACTTGCTTACTTTGGACACTTCATTAGGAAAGACCAATCGCTAGAAAAGGACATCTACCGGAAAACCCTCTGTGAGATGGATTGACACAATAGCCTCACAATGTACTCAAATATACCAGTGATCATGAATATGGCACAGAACCAGGCAATGCTTCATTCTGTCATACATAGGGTCACCACGAGTCATAGCAGACTCAAAAAAAAAAAAAAAGGCAACAACAACACTGGCTTTTGGGATCACCTTTTCCCTACACTCTAACACTAGATACCCACAGTAATTTTATTGGGCTTTTTTTCCCCCCTGAGCAATTATCTGCCTCCTTTCTGTTAATAACAGCATTTTACTCTTCTTTTAGGGATACTAGCTCCCTCTGACTTGCTAGAATCAGGTTGGTGGGATTGTTAATCAGGTAGCTTGCTCTCTCCAAAACCAGGGGCAGGCACTTGACCCAAGACCGGCCACTCAAGGCTGAAAACTGATGGAGTTCATTCATTCCACTTGTGGTGTTAGGACAGAACTCTGTAGGGCTCCTGCTTGAGACCTTCTGGAACTGCCTTGGTTCTTGCCTTTTCCAAGTCTGGTTATCCACACTTTCACTCAATCCATCCGGGCACACGTATCTTTCTTACAAATGGTTTTTGCTTAAGCAACCCAGGGCCAGTTTCTCTTGCTTATAACCAAAATAGTCCTACGGTTACAGTGGTTAGGCTGAATAATTTCTTTTAGAATGTTTGCAAAATGTACCTAAACTCTGTGTTAAATGAGATCCTGACATAACGAAAACAACCAGATTTTTAAATTACAGCTTTACACTGTACCACACATTTCTTAACACACAATCTCATTACTACCCTCTGGGGAATGTGGGCAGGTTTAGGCACCTCACAAGGACTGGGTGGTTCAAAACATTACTCATTACCTACACTCACAATTTGTTGTTGCTGTTGGCTGTCATCGAGTCAGCCTCTAACTCACAGCGACCCCAAGCACAGCAGAACGGAACACTGCCCTGTCCTGCACCGTCCCCACGATTTGTTGCAGATCAGGCTGTTGTGCCCCACAGTGTTTTCGTTGGCTGATTTTTGGAAGTAGATCACCAAGCCTTTCTTCCTCGTCCATCTTAGTGTGGAAACTCCTTTGAAACCTGTTCAGCATTAGCTCACGTAAGCGTCCACTGACAGACAAGTGGTGCCTATGCTTGAGGTAGACTGGTCAGGATTTGAACCTGAGTCTCCTTTATGGAAGATGAGAATTTTACCACTGAACCACCAATGTCCTCCAAGTCTACAAATTAACAACCTACAAAACAGTAATATGAACCAGCTTGGACCAACAACACTTTAAAATCTTAAGATATCCTCACTTTAAGAAGCAGGACCCACCCCAACTCCGCAAGTTTTCAATTTAAAGAAGACAGGCTATTTACATACCCAAAGCTGCAAAGGATAGCCACCAAGAGGTCTTAAGTACACTGAAAAGGAAGCAAATCACTGAATGTAGCTGTTCTCTAGTCACAGACTGATGACCTTAACAAATGAAAAGCAGAAATGCCAGGTGGCTTTGCAACAGTGATGTTTTGTTCCTCTTGCATGAAGGAAGCAAGATTGGAGGTTTACTGTCATTCCTACTAATCAGAGGCAGGTTTTCAGTCTCTGCGGCAGGTTAGCCAACACCAGAGGTTGAAATCCATAGCTGTAGCATACGGTACGTGCCTGACCTGGAGCAACTTCTGCAATCTTATAAGTCTCGATCCTCTCACTTGTTAAATGACAATAACAAAGCGTGTAGAGAAATGAGAAAATGTATACTGAGTTGGTAATACAGTCAGGCACAGATTTTGTAGAATTTTCATCAGAAGGGAACGTTTTCTGAATTTCTAAGGGGTAGGGACCACTGCACTTGGGTGGTACAAACTGTTAGCACACTTGGCTGCTAACAGAAAGGTGGGTGGTTCAAGTCTACTCAGAGGGTGTCTTGGAAGAAAGTCTTGGCAAACTACTTCTGAAATATTAGCCATTGAAAATCCTATGGAGCAGAGTCCTGCTCTGACACACGTGGGGTCGTCATGAGTCAGAATTGACTCAACGGCAACTGGTTGGTTAGGGGGCATTGTAGGGATAGCTGGGCTACACTCCAACGTACAGAGCTTCCTTGCCCCAAAAGTTAGCGGTGGTTATAATGACAACGCAATGTAATACTCCCACCAGTTCACACTTCTTTGACCCTTTCCAGAGCACAAAGAAAAAAAAAGAGCTCCCACATATTTCGTCATTTGATCTTCACTCAACCCTGCAGGGATGTTTGGATGGTTTGGCAAATCAAGTCTTCCACTTTACACTTGCATATGGCGCATGGCAGCTTCTCATGGGGAAGGGAAAAAGTCATTAGACTAAAGCATTCATCTTCTCATAGGGCTAGGGATCCCACCGAGAATATATTTCCTCCATTTTCTGGCCCCTCTAAGTGGTAAGCGTGGGACAAAATGTGTGTGTGTGTGTGTGTGTGTGTGTGATTGAAAGAACTCTTACCAAATGCAACTCCTGCTTCTGCTAGCTTTGGGGAAGAACGGTGCATAACTTTTGATATTTCATAAGCTGTATACATATAATCTGAAGAACAGCAAATGAGCGACCCACAAGGCAAGCTCTAGGTCAACCTCAAGGAGGGCCAAGGGCTGTATGTAATGATGCCTTTTTGTCCTATGACTTCACTCTGACTCATGGCAACCTCATGTGTGTCAGAGTAGAGCTGTGCTCCATATTGTTTTCAGTGGCTGGTTTTTCAAACGATAGACCTCTAGGACTTTCTTCCGAAGTGTCTCTGAGTGGACTCGAACCTCCAACCTTTTGGTTAGCAGCTGAGGGCATTAACTATTTGTAAGATTAAATAACTTCCTAAATTCCATCTCTCAGATGAATGGTCCAGGATGTCTTAACACATTTGAGAGGGAGCAATATAGTAGACAAAGCATGATTCTGGATTTGGACCAGGTCTACATGGACTTTGGAAAGTTATAGAATATCACTGAGCCTCAGTGTTCTCCTCTGTACAATGGACAGACGGGGCAAGCCACCCAGCCCATTACTTGTTCTCCTTCCCTTTCTTGTATTCCCAGTGACCTCCAAGTTGACTGTAAGCCTTGACTTTGAACAAGGGAATCTGTCATCATTCCTCTGTCCCAAATATATACCATATTTTTATGCAAATAACGCACATCTTTTGCATTTGTTAGCCAGCTGCACCCTCCCATTACCATCCCAATCCTCTTCTACACGTTGCTGTAAAAAAAAATGAGCGTGGCGTGCTTACGAAAATACCTCATGGGGGAGGGTGCAGCTGGTAAGCAAATGCAAAAGGTGTGTGTTATTTTCGTAAAATAAGGTAATCCCGCGGTGATTTTTTTTTCCTTCTTAAATCAGATTAAGGCCTTACTTAACTACCATTTTCTTCTTTAACTGTGCATGGTGTTTGGACCAGACAACTTTCAATTTAATCAACAACACTTATCGAGCATCAGCTACACTGTAGACTATCAACCTCATCCACTTAGACTTCCTACCAGACAAATTCCTATTTCCTTACACTGCAGGCACAGCAACATTTGGGGGAGAAAAGAGACTATAAGAAAACCTAAAACTTGATTTGGATCATCAAACACAAGTAAGATCTTAGCAAAGTCAGTGAGGCATCAAGAACAGCATTTCATCTGAGTGGGTATCATTTCCCCTAAACACAAAATGGTCATCATCACCATCATCATCAATATTAGGGTCTAGGACCTTATAGGAAATATATTTCCCATACAAGCCATGGTCATGTACTTTTAAGAATTGGAAAATAAACCATTAACCAATGAAGAAAACTAAAATGCTACTACTTTAAAAAGTCCTACACAAGAATAGAATTCAAATTCTCATAGAATCCAGACGTTCTGGAGCTATGGACACTGGCTGAACCCCCAAAACTATTTCCCTGAGATGATCTTTAAACCTTAAACAAAAATATCCCCTGATGTCTCCTTAAAAGCAAACAATAGTTTAGCTTGACTAATAGAGAATGTCTGCCTTCAGCATTGTGCCCTTTTAAGAACTATCTGTAAGGATCAAACTGCCAACAGCAACTCAAAAGATTACATAGGAAACAGTGACAGGGAGCAGCGAGTTTATGTTAACAAAGGAGGACATTATGGAAAGAGAGGGTGTGGATAGTTGTACAACTTGAAGTATTTAATCAATGTCACTGAACTGTACTTATAGAAATTGTTGAATGGATGTATGCTCTGCTACGTATATTCTCTACAACAATAATTTTTTTAAAAAGCCAAAATGAATTATATATATATACATATATAGGTATACACGAAAGTCCTTCATGTGAAGGCATGTGGGAGGGCATGTGAAGATGGGAGAGGGGAATTTTAAAGTTGAGTCCATTATGGGAACAGTGCTAGCTGAGATAGGCTTTGTAATCAAGAATGAGGAACAAGATGGTAGCCCTTTTAGCAAGACAGACCTGTATTTGGGGTTTTAAGGGTCATGAGTACTAAATGCCCAGGGAAAGCACACTTGGGAACACAAAGCTTTTTCTAAATTCTTCTTGAATATAAATCCCTAAATTGTCTCCTACTTCAATGTTGTTTTTTTTTCAGTGTTGTAGGTGGCAGAGTAAATGCTGCAAAAAAGAAGCCAGTGGGGAGATGGGAGATGTAAGTATCAGAAACGAGAACTCTCCATTTCTCTGTCTGGCTTTGTGGAAGGAGAAAAGGAGGCTTCAGGGAATAATTAACTGTCACATGTAAGATTAATTGATGACCCACCAGTTATGCCCTAAACACAGATGTATTGGGATCAGGACACAACCTTGACTACTAAAGGTGAAGGGAGAACAGTTATTTCTGGATTGGAGCAAACTGAATATGCAAAATTGTGGGTGATGTCAAAATGCAGCCCTGGAGCTGCAGGAGCCCATACATCATCACGCCCTTCCATAGAGTAGCCTGTCAGAAACTAGCCAAGGACTTAAATTAGGTACCAGCGCGTGCTGGGAAGTTTCTTGGTAACAACTGGTCCACAACAAGCCCATTGTCGTATTCCTCAGACTTGGACACAGCTCTGCCACATGCTTCCATTTCTCTATTTGGATAAAGAGACTAAAAGGAAAATTAATAATTTAGGTATACATACAAAAAAAAAAAAAAGAAAGAAACCCATTGCCCTGGAGTCGATTCCAACTCATAGCAACCCAATAGAACAGAGTAGAACTGCCCCCTAGGGTTTCCAAGGAAGGCCTGGTGGATTCGAACTGCCAGCCCCTGGGTTCACAGTTGAACTCTTCAACCACTATGCCTATATATATAAATATGAATATATAATCTTATTTTCTTTATTCTCATGAAAGAATAAAAAACCAGATCCAGACTGCTACTCTACTTCTGAGCCCAGAGTATGTTTTGTGGGGGAAATATTTCTGCATATCAAGATTACATAAAGATTATGGCTCTTTCCCAAACACGCTGTTGTTGTCAGTTGCAATCGAGTCAGTTCTGACTTACGCTGACGCTACATATACCAGAACAAAGTGTTGCCTGGTCCTGTGTCATCTCCATGATCTTTAATAAGTTTGAGTCCTTTGTTGTGCTATTGTGTCAAATCATCTCATAGAGGATTTCCTGCCTTTTCGCTGGCCCTCTACTTTACCAACCACGATGTCCTTTTCTAGCGATTGATCTATCCTGATGACGTGTAAGTCATGGTAAGCAAAATGAAATCTTGCCATCCTCACTTTTAAGGACCACTGTGTTTGTATTGCTTCTTATTCCAATTCATTCATTCTTCCCAAACATAACATGCCCCCAAATAATTCACATTTGCCCATCCTCCATGGCTGAGGGTTTTACTGCTGCTGCAAAGTTCTCCACTAGCAATGGGGGAATTTTTGGTGCATCTGAGACACAGCACAGGCTGGAACATGACATCCAGGGTTGATTATTTCTGGGTTCACCTAATTACAGCAATGCCCATTCTGGAAGATCGATGACTACAGACTTAGAGATCAACAACGTCTATACCTTAGGGTGTTAATTCCCTATGAAAAGAAAACTCTCTGGCCCTGAAGTCAAACCCACCTATCCAAAGCATACTGGGTATGTGTATTGGGTCTTCGTTGCCTCTATGTTCCCCATTTCTACCCTTCCCAGCAGCCCCTGTTTTCTACTCAGGGATCCCTTTGAGTCTGCCCACCCTCAAGTGCCAGGATTGGATCATGTGAACTAGGCTTAGTCAGTGAGACCATTCCATCATCTTGCCCTCAATGGTTGGTTCTGTTGTAGCCATGGAATCAAAGATGGTGAACCACAGTCTTGGAACTTTTATCTAAGTTATCTAAATACAGGGGATTTTGAATGTTTTTTTCTTTCATGAGAATGAAGAAAATAAGATTTTTCATTTTACTCCCAAATGGTGCTACAAATGATTGGTGGTGAGTTATTGAAATTCTTAAAATAAACAGATTATTCTCCAGTGCCTTTTTCAGTGAAAAAGTGCCCTTTTCAATTCCATTAAAGTGTTGGGTTTTATTTATGAACTAGCCACTGTGCAAAGTGCTAGGGATATAAAAATGAATAATCTTCATACTGCAGGAGCTCTCACTCTAAAACTAAGGACACTTTTAAACATATAAATGTAAAATCATAATAACAGCACAGCAACATCCACCTTTTGTTCAACACTAAGTGTTTTACAATCACCATTTCATTATCCACACAACTGTGTAAGACAGGTCAGAAGCTTACATCTATGTCATAGATGAGGACTGAGGCTTAGACCTGAGTCTTGTTGTAGCTTATCTAAATCATACATTTACTATCAGGTGGAGCTAAAATGTAAAACCACGAAGCCTAAATACATCACCTAGGTGTTTCTGTAGAGGTACATGAAAAGAATACTAATGTCATAGATTTGTTCTATCAGGATGAATCAAGGAATATTTTGCAAAGCTGATATTTGAGCTAGGTATTAAATGATAGGGATATATTTGCTAAGGTGGAGATATGGAGAAATGGGGACCTTCAGGTGGACAGAGGGAGGCATTCCAGATAAATGAAACTATTTCAGTGTAGTTGAGGCATAAAAAGCAGGTTGAAGTGGGAACCGCAAAGAGTTTAGGAAATGGACTTAGAGAAGCAGGCATGTAATGGATATAATGTAGAATCAGCTCAGTAGGCAGGAGGAACAGTTTCTCCATTGGGCAAAAATATATATCCTTTCTTAGCAGAGGTTCACAAAGGGCTGGTCTCAAGTACACTGGGGAGCAATGTACTCGGTCATTTGGGTAAGAGTGGAAGGAGGTATACAACCTGTCATTCTAAGTCCTAGACTCTAAGTCAAGAAGGCCCAGGACCAAAATGGGAGCAGTCTACATCTCAGCCCCATAAGCTTGGTTTTGGTGTTGTATGTACTCAACTGGGAACTTCAGAAGGTTGCTTGAGGAAGAGAGTGGCACCAGTGCTGTGCCTGAGGAAGGTAAACCTGGAGGCTGAGTGAAGGATGGATGGGTCAGGGGAGAAAGGGTAACATTAATGAAATCCTCTATGCCTCAGCATCCTTGTCTATACAGTGGGGATAATTAAATGACCAATCTCATACAATCCTGGTGAGGATTACAGAGATAATGAATATACATTTTTGGGCATGGTGCCTAGCAATGTTGTTGCTGTTGCCCAGTTGACAGTTGCTGTTAGGTACTGTCAAATTGTTTTTCAACTCATAGTGACCCCATGTGACTAGTAGAACTGCCCCATAGGGTTTTCTAGGCTGTCATCTTTATGAGAGCAGATGACCAGGTCTTTCTTCCATGGAGCTGCTGAATGGGTTCGAACCACCAACCTTTCTATTAGCAGCCAAGTGCTTAACCATTGCACCACCAGGGCTCCTAATAAACCACTAATATATGTTCCTTCCCTTCCTTCCTCCCTTTTTCTCTCTCTTTCCTTTCCTTCCCTCTCCCCCCCCCCTTTTTCCTTCCTCCCTAAAATTACCGAAGCCTGTGCTAGGCTCGGAAACCCTGGTGGCATAATGGTTAAGACCTACAGCTGCTAACCAAAAGGTAGGGAGTTCAAATCCACCAGGCACTCCTTGGAAACTCTATGAGGCAGTTGTACTCTGTCTTATAGGGTCGCTATGAGTCAGTACTCGATGGCAGTAGGTGGTAGTGGTGGTGTGTGCTAGGCTTATCTTCCACTTGCTACTAAACAACAACTATTTTTACTATACCTTCTCCTCTTCTTATTCTTGTTTTTGTTGTTGTTGTTCTTCTTCCTCTTCCTATTGTAATTCTTATTCTACTATTATTATGAAGAATTGCAAGCCTAGAGAGGAGTGAGCCTTGAGTAACGTCTCAGTGAAAGATAGTCTTCACTGTCAGATTAAAGCAGATTAGACCCAGATCCAGAGTCGGTGAGGCCCAGTAGATGCCCCCCTCCCTAATCGGAGTGAATACTGAAAAGAACACTGAAAATGCACCTGTGTCTACCCTTTAAGCTGCTAAAGCACATTTACAATATCACTGGGCCACAAATAAAAGGTTCCGAGTAGATGGCCACTTGTAAATGGAAAGTTATTTAGTTGAGGTAAATGTGATCTAAATGGGGAACCAACCTGCTGCTTGGAAGAATGTGGGGTGAATCTAGAGGGTAAAAGAAAAGGTGATTGACTGTCCTTCTGCCTTCTGAAAGAGGGAAGCTATTTAACCTGCACTCTGTACTCTACTCCAGAGACTCTCGGGAGGTCAAGTTCAGATGAAGATGGCAGTGGAGGTGGAGAAAGGGTGCTGGTGTTAGCTTCATGAATGGCATCTTAGACACATTTCTGAGAAAACAGCATTCCCAAAGCATAGACGGGGAGGGTCTGGTGAAGTGAATGCCTCAAAATCAGGCAGAGCACAGGCTGGAACATGATACTCAGGGCTGATTATTTCTGGGCTCATCAGGGTAATTACAGAGAGGCCCATTCTGGAAGATCAGAAGTGACTATGGACTTAGATATCAACAACGTCAATGCCTTAGGGTGTTAGTTCCCTATGAGAAGAAAACTCTCTGTCCCTGCAGTCAGAGCTACCTGTCCAAGCTGAACACAGGTAATTTCCAAAGCACGATGAGTATATGTATTGAGTATCCTCCACCTCTATGTTCCCCATTTCTACCTTTCCCAGCAGCCTCTGTTTTCTACTCATGGATCCCTTTGATCCTGACTCCCCTTCAAGTGCCAGGGTTGGACCACGTGAACTAGACTAAGCCAATGAGACCATTCCATCCTCTTGTCCTCAATGATTTGTTCTTCTGTAGCCACAGAAACAAAGATGGTGGAACCACAGTCTCTGGACCTTTATCCAGAGTGATGGACAAATGTGACCTCTCTTCCCCTGAAGTCTGATGTGTAGCTATGACACCACTATGGATGCTATCTGAGCACAAGGCTAGTAGTCAAAGGAGTTGAATCTGAGAGAATCAGAACGCTTCCACCCACCCAGCCTATGACTTACTGAGCATTTGCCACATGGCAACCACCATGTTAAGTGTTCCACTCTTACTAACTCATTTAATCTTACCTAAAACCCAACATGCCAGGTTCTATTACTCTTGTTAGTTTACAAATGAGGTGACTGAGGTCTAAAGAGGTTGGTAATGTGCCCAAGATTTCACAGTAGAATTTGAAGACAAGCTGGAGCTGGCTGACTCAGAATGTTTACTGCTGTGCCATATTGCTATGTGGATTTTCAGAGTGGGAAGGGGACATGGATAAGGGAGAAGAACTCATAATGTAATCGTTCAGCTTCTCTCCTGCGTACCCAAACCACCTGGAAGATGACTCTAAATGGCAAAATATGCAAGTATGGACAAGACACATAACAGACTCTACGGCAGCTGGCAACAACAGCATCAATAATGTTTGCATTGAAGAAACACACAGATGAGCGCCCTTACTCTCTTATCCCTAGCCAGAGTCCCTCACACTAAGGTCAGCCAACGCAATGAGGGCCCTCGTCGTTCTGGGCTACCCAAAAAGAGACGGGAGATTTTGCAAATGTCACTCATCTCCTTAGGCGAGCTTTAGAAAGGGGTGGCATCCATGTCGCAGGATTAGTCATGAGCATACAACAGGGACAGTGTGCTGAAACTGCACCACTCATCTAATCTGCAACAACAGCCAGGCTATGTCTGAACGACTCCCGTTAATAGGCTTCCTTGGCTGGATTCTGGGTACTTTCCATGCTAGCTCTCCACTCACGCCCAGGGACTAGATGCAATGCCTTCCCTACCCTACCCAAGGTTTCAACTTCGAGAATCTATGAGTGATTTTTTTTTTTTTAATGATAATGTATTGTTTGAGGCATTGGTTGTTCAGTGGTTGAATTCTCGCCTCCCACATGGAAGACCTGGGGGCCAATGCATTTCATGCGCAGCCACCACCTATCTGTCAGTGGAAGTTTGTGTTCTGCCGTGATGTTGAAGAAGTTTCATTGGAGATTCCAGATTAAGACAGATGAGAAAGAAATGCATAGCAATCTATGTCTGAAAATCAGCCAATGAAAACCCTATGGAACACAACAGTCAGTTCGGTAACCAATCATGGGCATGCACAGGTCTAGGCAGCATTTGGTTCTGTTGCACACAGGCCCACCACGAGTTGGGGGCCAACTCTAGGGCAGCTAACAACAACAATAGTGTTTTCATTGAAGAAATACAGAGATGAGCACTCCTATCCTCTTATCCTAATAAGGAAAAGTCTTGGGAGAAGACTCGGTCATTATGAAATAGTCAACTAACCTCGTGGGCTTTATGATGTGGACTTTTCTACAAATAGCTCTGAAGCTTCTCTGGCTTCCTCTAGAATCAAGATATTTTCAATAGAAGAAAGCTCTGACTTCAAGTCCAGACACTTATATAAAGAGAAAAAGTCACTGGTGGAATTTGAATCATCTCTGGAGACTGTCTTATCAAAAAATTCGTAACTGCCACAATGTCCTACGTTCTGTATCACTAATGCATTACTCTTGCAAATTACTAACACTAGTGCCTTTAATAAAGCAAAAGGTTTCTTTCTTCACCAGGGAGTTAGTAAATATTAAAATTCTCTCTTTGGCATCCATTCTAAGCAGGGCAACTATCTATGAGGACTATTCACAATGGATTCAATCTGACAATAATTATTCTTAGCAAGGCCAGTTGGTAGTTTCCATGGGCTCCTTCCCTCTGCAGGCATGAAAACTAATTTTCATTCCAAGAGTGCATGCTTTAAAATTCCCCCATGTCAGTTCAGTACCTAGGAAGACAGCAGGAAATTTTTCAGGTCTTCATTTTGCATATGATGTTCTTCATCTACCAAGCAGGATATATTTCATCTTCATGACAAACCCTCAGAAAGTGCATGGCAAACTTTAGGAAACTTGCCTGTGCCAAGCCAAGGTGGGCCAGCCACACTAGCTCATGCCTCTCTGCTTTCTGTAAATCACTGACGGCTGGGCATCAACAAATCCAAATATCACACCGTTCTATCCTACTCTCCAACCTTCTCTTCATGGATCTCCAATGACATTTTCCACCAATCCATCCTAACTCCGGTCAGTTCTTTGATGGAAAAGCCACTCTGATCCACTCTATCTTGGCAATTCTGGTTGCCTTCAATCTAAACCACTTACCATCTGGTCGATTTTGACTCATGGTGACAGTAGAACTGTGTTCCGTAAGGTTTTCAATGGCTGTTTTTTGGAAGTAGATTGGCAGCCCTTCCTTCCAAGGTGCCTCTGGGTGGGCTTGAACCTCCAACCTTTTGGTTAGCAGCTGATCATTAATCATTTAAACCACCCAGGGACAGGGGCAGGGACTCCCTTAAACCAGTTGCCGTTAAGTCAGTTCTGAGGCATGCCTACCCCTATGTGTGTCAGAGTAGAATTGTGGTCCATAGAGTTTGAAATTTCTGATTTTTTTGGAAGGAGATCTCCAGTTCTTTCTTCTGAGGTGTCTTTGGGTGGACCTGAACCTCCAACCCTTTAGTTAGCAGTTGAGCATGATGACAGTTTACATGACCCAGGTACTTTAATCTAAACAGTGCTTTTAAAATCGTTCCTCTGTCTTCAGCATTAAGCAGCTTGTTACAGCACTCAATGTAACAGCAGGAGAGGAAAGAAGCACATGCCATAGCTCAGATCACTCCCCAACTTCTATGCCTGAAACTGTAATCAGTCAACCACTGTTGAGAATTAAAGAGGCTATGTCTTGGTGTCTTCTCTCTCTCTTTTTTTTTGCATACACAAAGCTTCTCAAGAGTGCAGCACTACTTAACAAATGATTGAAACCTTCAGCAGCCCCGCCAGGGACTAGGGATGAACTGGTTTTCTTTTTTAACAGGCTGGGACAATTGAGTAGATCTTTCTCAGCGCTCAGGTTTGGAGTTTCTCCAACTTTTAAACTTTTTGCCCAGTGGAGTATCCAACTGTGTTTATGGGAGGGGATGAGACTATCAAAATTCATTTGTTACTGAGTCTCCAGAGGAATATGCAAGTTTTGATCCTACTGACTTCCCAACTGCATGGACTTCAATAGAATCTCCTTTCTTCCTTTCTTTTCTCTTTGCTAGTTTGATATCTAACATTTTTAAAAATTTATTTTTTGTTGTTGTTGAGAATACCCACAGCAGAACATGCACCAACTCAACAATTTCTACCTGTACAATTCAATGACATTGATTATATTCTTCAAGGTGTGCAACCTTTCTCACCCTCCTTTTCTGAATTACAACTCCCTCGTCAACATAAACTCATTTCCTCCTAAGCTTCCCATCTAACCTTTCAAGTTGCTGTTGTCAATTTGATTCCCATATAGATAGTTCCTAAGACAGCATAATGCTCCAGGCAGTCATTCTTTACTAGTTAAGCTAAACTATTGTTTGGTTTAAAGAAGACATCAAGAGATACATTTGGTTTAAGGTTTAAAGATTATCTCCAGGAAACAGTTCAAGGGGTTCATACAACCTCAGTGGATCTGGAAAATCTGGATTCCATAAGAATTTGAATTTGTTCTGCATTTCCCTTCTTTAGATCAAGATTCTTCTATATCATCTTTGATCAAAACGTTCACCAAGGGTATCCATTTCTTAGGGAGTTAGTGAACAAATGAATGATAATATCGTGTTGTCATCTGTGCATGCTGTCCATCACTTGGTCCCTCTGTGACCAAAAACACACATTTCTTAATGGGACTGAGCCAAGTCAGAGACTCAGTGTTACCAAGAGCTAGAATAGAAGCAAACTGGGGGGTGGTTGCCATGGCCCTGTACATGGCTGTCTGAGGTGAGCCAACTTCACATCTACCTTTGGGTCAGTGTTCCATCATTCATGGAACATCACCCTCATTATCAAAGTTAAAATTACTTTACAATTCCTCAAATCTGGCTTCTCCTGAATTTTAAATCTGCTAACCAGCCCTGAAAAAAGCATTTACCAGGGCCCACAATTTCATTAGAAGATCCCATCTGAAAGAAGGTTGTGGGATAATTAAACAAAAACAAAATAGAACAAAACCGTTACCACTTCTTTGAAATAAAAGCAGTACTTTCTCAAGGTCGGTGGTTAGTTTTTAAATTTCATCCAAAAGATGGTGTCATTTTGAAGGGTGATCTTGAGTGTCACTAAAATAAAATCTTCTAAAACAGAATTCTGTACTAATTTGCGAAGCCTTGGTGGCAGAGTGGTTACATGCCTGGCTGCTAACAGAAAGGATGATGGTTCAAACCCAGCAGTGGCTCCACTGGAGAAAAGACCTGGTGATCTGCTCCCATAAGGATGACAACCTTGGAAGCCCTATGGAACAGTTCCACTCTGTGACACGTGGTTGCTATACGTTGGAATCCACCTGCTGGCACACAACAACACATTCATTTAGTATTTGGAAACCAGATCTGAGCTCTGAGGCACATAGAATTGGTTGGTTGGTTGTTGTCACTGCTGAGTCAACTCTGACTCATGGCAACCCCGTGTCTGCAGAGCAGAACTGCTACCTCGGGTTTTCAAGGCTGTGACCATGCAGAAACAGACCGCCCAGCCTCTTTTCTGAGGCCCCTCTGAATGGCTTCAAATCACCAACCTTTTGGCTACTAATTGAGCACTTCAGCATTTGTACCATCCAGGGACTACAGAATTAGTAGGATTGGTAATAAAAATAATAATAATAATAACCATTCTTTATAGTAGTAATAATATTAGTTGCAATAGTAGGAGTGGCAGTGTGAGTAGTAGGGGCTTAAATCATAAATGTCTTCTTCAAATTTAATCTGCAACCTAAATGAAGGCAAATAACTATTCCTATGAATCTAGGAGAAGAGTACTGGCACAAAGGGACTACAACGAGCTTGGCGTGTTGCAACATGATAAGCTAGAAAGAGGGAACAGATAGAGCAAAGTGAAAAAGAAACATAGTGATAGGAAATGAGGCCTTCGAGGTAGGCAGAGACTAGATCTTACAGGACTTTATAAACTACGCTCATTTTTCCCCCCAAGCATAATGGGACCTCATCGGAGAGTTTTAAGAGTGAAGTTAACTGAATTGATTTATTTTCTAAATAACGTTGACTATAATGTGGATGGAAACCCTGGTGGTGTGGTGGTTAAGTGCTACAGCTGCTAACCAAGAGGTCAGCAGTTTGAACCCACCAGGCGCTCCTTGGAAACTCAATGGGGCAGTTCTACTCTGTCCTATAGGGTCGCTATGAGTCAGAATCCACCCAATGGCAGTGGGATTTTTGGGGGGTTATAATGTGGATAATGGATTGGAGGGGGCCAAAGTGGATCCTGAGGAGTCCAGTTGGGAGGCTGCTATAATAGCAGAGGTATGTAATGATGGTGGCTAGGGCTGGGTTTGTGGTAGCGGAAACACTGGGAAAGGACTAGACTTAGGGCATACTTTGCAGAGGTATGGCCTGAATGACATGCCAATGTTTGGTTGGGGTGAGGTAAAGGGAAGGAAGCACTCAAAGGTAAAACATGAACCAAGGAACCCAGTACTTAGCACAAAGTAATCCCTCAATAAAGATTGTTGTTGTTAGGTGCCATCAAGTTGGTTCCAACTCATAGCGATCCTATGTACAACAGAAGGGGAACACTGCCTGGTCCTGCATCAACCTCATGATCATTGCTATGCTTGAGCCCACTGTTGCACCACTTTTCAACTCATCTTTTTGAGGGTCTTTTTTGCTGACCCTCTACTTTACCAAGCATGATGTCCTCCAGGGACTGATCCCTCCTGATAGCGTGTTCAAAATATGTGAGATGAAGTCTCGTCATCCTTACTTCTAAGGAGTATTCTGGCTGTACTTCTTTCAAGACAGATTTGTTCTTTCTTTTGGCAGTCCATGGTATATTCAATATTCTTCACCAATATCATAATTCGAAGGTGTCAATTCTTCTTCAGTCTTCTTTATTCATTGCCCAGCTTTTGCACGCATATGAGGCGATTGAAAACACCATGCTTTGGGTCAGGCGCACCTCAGTCCTTAAAGTGACATCTTTGCTTTTTAACACTTAAAAGAGGTCTTTTGCAGCAGACTTGCCCAATGCAATGTGTCATTTGATTTCTTGACTGCTGCTTCCATGGCTGTTGACTGTGGATCCAAGTAATAAGAAATTCTTAACAGTTTCAACCTTTTCTCAGTTTATCATGATGTTGCTTATTGTCTCATAAGAGGATTTTTGTTTTATGTTGAGGTGTAATCCATATTGAATAAGTGCTTTAAGTCCTCCTCATTTTCAGCAAGCAAGGTTGTGTCATTGGCATATCACAGGTTGTTAATGAGTCTTCCTCCAATCCTGATGCCATATTCTTCTTCATATAGTTCAGCTTCTCGGATTATTCCCTCCGCACACAGATTGAATAAGTATGGTGAAAAGATACAACCCTGAAGCACAACTTTCTTGACCTTAAACCACGCAGTATCCTCTTGTTCTGTTCAAACAACTGCCTCTTGATCTACATACAGCTAATCAGTAAAGATTAGCTGCCAATATTATTACTGTGCCAATCCTAATCATCATTTATTATTATCTAGACTGGCAAATGCAACATTAGAGCTGAGTCTAACTGGACTATAGAGCCACAGATGGCACAAGCTCTGTAAACAGTATCCCTGGCACTGACATATCCTTGTTAACCCATCCTTGTTAACATGCTTGGCCTACTCTCTTCTCTTCACCTTCTTTTCCATTACCTCTGACAATGGAACCCTCCCTTTGTGTTCCTCCAACCATGCCATGTTCATACTGGTGCTACATTTGCCCAAGCTGTTTCTGTGCCCTTCGATGCCTTCTGTGCAGCCATTTAGGTTTGACCCTTCCCGCCCCCTGTCCTCCTCTGTTGGCTGGTTTAATACCACTCCCTGCTCCTCATTCTCTGACCTCCCCTCATGGCCTTCCCTAGTCCCGGGAGAGTTATCTGGTCTCTCCCACCTCAGCATATTTGCATGTGTGGTCCTCATGGTCGGGGAGACTCTTCCCACGCCATCCCTGTCCTGAGTTACCACCGTATCATCCTGTCTATTCTCAGCTCAAATGCCCTTTCTTAGAAAAGCGTGCCCTTGACCTTTTTAGGTTTAAGTTGGATTCTTTGTTACATGCTTTTCTAGAGCACATACCTATCCTTCAGGGCACTTACTTCAGATTGCAGGATTATAGCATTATTATTGTGATTTTAGGACTGTTAATATTTGACTTTTTAAATCTAACTTCCTCCCCTAAACTCACTCAACTGTGAGCTCCCATGGAGCAGGTACTCTGTTAATTTTTGCAGAGTATTACAACATCATTGTAACACACTGCCAGGCACTTAGTAGGACCCCACTATATTCAGAATAAATGATTAAGTGAAGGACCATATATAGTACTGTTATGGATTAAACTGTGTGCCCCCCAAATATGTATTGGAGTCAAAACCCCATATCTACGGATATGTATTCCCCTTGCACAATGCAATCTGCTCTAATATAATCAGTTAGTTGAGGTCAGACCAATGTAGGGCGAATCCAGTCCCTAATCAGCTCTGCTTTATATAAAGAGTAGTACAAACACAGAGATGCCATGCACATACTGAGGAAAGAAAGATGCTATGTTGAGAAGCTCTGGTGGTATAAGGATTTAAGTGCTCAGCTGCTAACCAAAAAATTCACTGTTTGAACCCACCCAGTAATTCTCTGAGAGAAAGACCTGGTGATCTGCTTCTGTAAAAATTGCAGCCAAGGAAACCCCATGAAGCAGTTCTACTCTGTCACAAGGGGTCGCTATGAGTTGGAATCAGCTTGATGGTACCCAACAACAACAATAACAACAAACTTCTGTTGAATTTCTAGGCCATACCACAGAGTTTTTTTTCTTTGAGTATTTCACTTAAATCTATTTTATCTGACCATTTAAAAGGGTAGAATCCTTGAGGACAGCACCAACATCTTCTTTATTTTGCATCATCACTCTTTCTTCTGCTTCTCCTTCCAAACATACACCAATGGACCGCAGTTTCTAGTGCTGTCTCTAATGTACTAGAGAATACCTAATATATTTTTCTATCCCATTTTTATCTGTGATTTAAAAATTCACGGTATTCCTAGATGTCATGAAGATATTCTGTTTCCAAATACTATTTTATATTTGTTAAATAAAAGGTTCTTCCAAGAAGCCATTTTTACTAATCATGAATTCGTGTATTTTTAGATTCTTTTTTATAAACAAAGCTCAATTGAGTTACGAATGTCAGAGTGAGAATGAGTGTCTACGAGCTTTACATTTCTGCTATTGACTGTGACGTACTGAAAGTGACAACTATATAAAGTGATTGACAATCAACGGCTTAAAAGAATACTTCAAATCCATCCACTGAGCAAGAAACTGCATAACTAGGACAAAATCCCCAAGTCTGGTGAAGAGGGAAACAATTTGAGCGGACCTTTTTTTTTAAATAGAAGTGCATATTGTGACACTCTTTATCCTGGTTTTTGTAGAATAAGTCTTGCAAGTATAAAGCTAAATGCCAACACACGGGGCGTTCAGAAAACAAACATGGCCGTCAGAAAGCTCATGCTTGTGACCTCTCACAGTTATCCACTGCTGTGGATTGAATTGTGTCTTCCCAAAACATGAGTTATAATTCCAATCCCTTTTTTTTTTTTTTTATACCTATGGATGTAATCCCACTTGGGAGTAGGGTTTTCTTTGTTATATTAATAAGGCCATATCAGTGCAAGATGTGTCTTAAGCCTAATCACTTTTGAGATATAAAAAGACGCATAACAGAATTTCAAAGTCTCATGGATTCCAGACTTTCTGGAGCCATGGAGGCTGAATGAACCCCTGAAACTATTACCCTGAGATAATCTTTAAAACTTAAACTAAAAATATCCCCTGGATTCTTCTTAAAACCAAACAATAGTTTAGTTGAACTATAAAGAATGTCTGCCTTGAGCATCACACTCTTTCAAGATCTATCTTGAAAGATATGGGATCAAACTGATAACAGCAACTCAAAAGTTCAGGCAGGAAATTTAGGGGCAGTGAGTTTATGTCAATGGGGGAGGAACAACTCAGAAAAGGAGGGTGAGAGTGGTCGCACAACTTGAAGAATGTAATCAATGACACTGAATTGTACGTGTAGAAACTGTTGAATTGGTGTGTATGTTTTGCTGGGTTTATTCTCAACAACAACAACAAAATAAATACAATTTTAAAAACAGCAGATTAGGCCCAGAGAAAAAACAAGCACAAACTGGAGAAGACAGCTGTCGTGTGAAGGTCACCCACACACAAAATAATGCCGAGGCTACAGAAACTTAGACATGGACGGAGTGAGACCCTCCCCATTTTGCTGATGCTCTGAATTCTAGCCTCCTAAATGGTGGAAAAACAAATTTCTGTTCTTTGGCCACCTACTTGTGATACTTCTGTTACACCAGCACTAGGAAACTAAGACACCCATCTATTTACCCATCTAAGGTGTTAAATAAGACATATTTGAAACATAGATGGCCATATCTCAACCTTAGTTCTACTAGGCTGCTACTGTGAGCCCTGCACTTTTAATTGAGGGTCATATGGTTTCTGTTTCAGAAGGTACCACACAGCATTTCTCGCTCTCTCACCAGTCCCTATAATCTGTGTATCTGGACACTGACAGGAGCATAAACCAGTGCCAGCAGAATCAGAAAAGCAAACACATTAGTTTCCCAAATGATCTCTGAAATGAACTGGCTGAGGTTTAAGGACAGGGGAATGTGAAGTTCAAGCTGGATGCATCAGTGCCCTTGATCCAACGCAAATAGAGTCCCAACAGGAGGGCTGTGAGTATGTGCAGAAGCAGACATACTTGTGGGCTTCCTTGGTGCTGGCTCTATCACTCAGGCATGCACAGCTCCCTGGAGAGAGGTGGCCCTTATTAGGGGATGTTCTGTGTCACTGGGCATCTGACTACTTGGCCTCTGGGCTGCCTTTCCATTGAAGGAAGATAAAAACCAAAATTACTGGCACCAGTGTTTAAACACTGAAAGATAAGGAGGACACTTAAATATAAGCAAATAGAAGGCTGCTCTTAAAAAGGGAGTGACTTCAGTCTTAGATTCAACTTTCAAGGATAATTTTAGGAGGAATATCCAACTTAAGGAAAGTCCTCTTCATAGGGTACCCAAAACAAAAACCAAACCCGTTGCCATCGAGTCAGTTATAGGGAATTAGTCCCTTAATTGTGTGATTAGCTTCCAAGGGGGCTGGGTGGATTGTAAACAACGGCCACAGATTTATCCCATCTTCATATACATACATCTTTTCCAGGTGAGTTTTCCGTTTTCCCTATCACTATCACTCCACCCTTCACTCTTGGATCGGCCACAGGACCTGCTTTGGCCAATTAAACACATTCCCATTGCCGTCAAGTAGATTCTGACTCAGCGACCCTTTAGGACAGAGTAGAACTGCCCCATAGGGTTTCCAAGGCTTTCATCTTTATGGAAGCAGACTGCCACATCTTTCTCCCTTGGAGCAGCTGTTGGGTTCAAAGTGCTGACCTTTGGTTAGCAGCCAATTGCTTAACCAGTATACCAACAGTGCTCCTATTTTGGCCAAATTAGATATTAGCAAATGTGATGCAAGCAGAGACTAGAAAGCACTTGTGAGTCGGGAGTTGTCCTCTTCCTGCACTTGGAACTCTGAGGCCCAAGTTAGCCTGTTGAACAATTTGATATCACCTGCTTAAGAGGCCTCATGGAGGAAAACAGACATCCCAACCAATCATCAGCCATATAAATAAATCAATTCCAGACCATTATTCAGCTTCAGTGGCATGAGTAAGACCAAGAGGAACCAGCAGAAGAACTTCCTTGCTGAGCCCAGCCCATAGTGTCGAACCAAAGAAATGTGAGATAATAAATGATTTTTGTTTTAATGCACTAAATGTTGGAATTATTTGTTACACGGCAAAGGCTAATTATTACAAAGGCATGCATGTTATGAAGCCATGGACCTCTGCAATCCTTGATCACATTTAGTAGAGTGAGATAAAGAAGAGATGAAGAAAGACTGATGGTAGATAGGAGTCCCCAGCTGGTGCAAATGGTTAATGCACTCTACTGCTAACCACAAGATAGGAGATTTGAGAATACCCAGAGGCACATGGGAAGAAAGGCCTGGCTATCTATTTCCAAAAAATCAGCCATTGAAAGCCCTGTGGAGCACAATTTTCCTCTGATACACGTGGGGCTGCCATGAATCGGAGTAGACTCAACAGCAACTGGTTGTTTTTGGTTGTTGTTAGACAACAACAGAGATCTGAGGAGAGAGGACTATGAATTTGTAATATTACTTTCATGAGAAAAAGTAATGCATTCCTAAAAATTAGTGTGTACAAAACAACATACTATGAAATGTTAGTCTCCTCCTACCCCGAAGTCCCAACAGCTCTCCCCAAACAATGACTGTTAACAGTTCTTTACATGTCTTTCCACTATATCCATGCATCCATAAGTACAAATCTCCATTCACAAATACGTTCATACTTTCTACTCTGCTCTGTGCCTTCCTTTCATTACACTTATCTGTAGCTAGCTACATCTACATTCACATCTAAGCTGACCTGGTATTTATCGCCTTTCTGTGGTATCATCACATTTAATCTACCTCTAAATGGCCTTAAGTGGCTTCTTATTATAATTGTATACAAGTTGTAACGTGGGTTTGCTATATAATAGACACAACCCCAGGTAGTATTTGGATTCAATCCATAACCAGGAAGGACTGAATAAAAAACCCGAAGGAAGGGCCCTGGTTCATTTCCAACAGTGGTGGTCCAACAGGTGTATTTGTCACACCAGAGGAGATGCACTGTATGCAGGATCAGGGAGTGGATGTAACAACTAGAAGAGGCGAGAGAGTTAAAAATGGGTGTGTATGCAGACTTGTCCAGACAATCTATCCATCCACCATTATCTCCCCTTCTCAACCACTCTCATAATAAAAATTCAGTTGCCATTGGGTCAATTGTAACTCATGGTAACTCCATGTGTGTCAGAGTAGAACTGTGCTTTATAGGGTTTCGATGGCTGGCTTTCAGGAAGTAGATCACCAGGCTTTTCTTCTGAGGTGCCTCTGGGTAGACTGGAACCTCTGACATTTCACTTAGCAGTCAAGTTAGCTAACTGTGTATAACACCCAGGGACTCTCATAACAGCTAATGTTTAGGAAGCATCTCCAATGTGTTAGGTACTGTGCTAAGTTCTTAGTTGCACAGTCTCACGTAGGCCATAACATAGTCTATTGAGATGGTTTCATTATCATACCCACTTAACAGATGAGCAAATGGAGACTTACAGAGATTAAATGACTTATCCAAGGCTCTTGGTGGTAGAGTTAGGACTTGAGCCCCTAGCTGCTTTGGGGAGCCCCTTTTTAGGCTTTCTCTTGGGAATTTCAAAGAGCTGAACTTTTAGGCTGTGAAAGAGACATGGCAGGTGGAACAGGGAGTCTGATGTTGACTTCCTCTGGGGTTGCAATACTTACAGCTGATATGAGGCCCCTGTATATTTGCATAGCTTCACATGGGTTGGAAAAATCTAAAAGCACCACACAATCTTACTACATCCTCCCACTGCCTAAGGACAATAACTGAAGAACAAATTAAGGTGGTTTTTAAGCTCAAAAAAAAACATAAATCAATTGTCATGAAATAGATTCCAACTCATGGCGACGCCAAGTGTTTCTGAGTAGAATTGTGATCCATTGGGTTTTCATGGCTGTGACCTCTGGGAAGTAGATCACAAGGCCTTTCTTTTGAGGTACCCCAGGGTGATTTGAACTGCCAGCATTTTGGTTAGTAGCCGAGTGCTTAACTAGGGACTCCAGTTAGGTAGTATTCCATTGAGGAAGGGATACACAGTCTCAGGATCCTAGGAAACCAGGATTCCATCTTTATGAGTCCCCAAGCAAGCCTTCAAAGTCAGGGACCCACCTTTGTTCAGCTGAAATGTAAGCTTATGAGAATAAGAATCTCGTCTATCTTGTTCACTATATCTCCCCAGCACCTACAAGGCTCTCTGTTAAATATTTATTGAATTAATGAATGAATGAATCCAGAACAGAAAATAAGTCCTAATGGAGGTTTGAAAATCAAAAATTACTCCCAGAGTGCCAAAAAGCCTCACGAAAGAATCACCTGTTTTCGTAGCTTAGGAGAGAATATGAAATAGAAGTATCTGGTACGACATCCAACAAATGCCTGTGAAATAAATGAATGTTCTAGAATGAGATAAGAGACTTTGATAAAAGTGACTCCTATCTATAAGAATGGAGTCCTGCTGCATGCCACAACATGGGTGAACCTGGCGGACATTATGCTGAGAGAAATAAGGCAGACACAAGAGGACAAATACTGTATGATGTCACTTATATGAAATAAGCAAATATAGAGAAACCACAAGTAATTAGTGGTTATCACAGGTGGGGGGTGGGGAATGAAGGTTTTTGCTTAGAATTCATTGCATGTATGTTAACGGTGGTGGGATAACATGGAAAAAGATATCGAAGAATGTACTCACTGTCACTGAAGCATACATGTAGAAATTGATAGGATGGTGTATGTTTTGTTGCGTGTATGTCTCTGATATACTTTTTAAAAGAACTGTTAACTGACAAGACAAATAGACACATCAGATCGACCTATAAACTGTGTCAAGCAGAAGGGCTTAGGGTCAGACTAAAGGTCAGAGAGTAAGGGCCACGACCCACCCCTTCTAGAAGGGAGTCCTGAGAGCTGAACTGCTTCCCACTAGCTAGAGCAGCTCTGGAGGCAGAGGCACTATCTGAAAGAGTTTCTGTCAGAAGACATGGGCGTAGTTGGAACTGCTTCCCCAGCTCTACTCCTCTACAAAACATAGAGGAAACCCCCAAGGATGAGATAAAAGTTAACAATCTTGAAGAACCCCCGAGACTACGGCCCCCATTGTGAAAATCCATACACCCTGCTAATTCAGAACTGAAGCCACTCCCGAGGTCCACCTTTCAGCCAAAGATCAGACAGGCCTATAAAACAAACAATAATACATGTGAGGAATGTGCTTCTTAGTTCAATCAAGTATTCGAGACCAAATGGGCAACACCTGCCCAAAAGCAAAGATAAGAAGGCAGGAAGAGACAGGAAACTGGGCAAATGGACATGGGGAACCCAGGTGGAATGAGGGAGAGTGCTGACACATTGCGGGGATTGCAACCAACATCATAAAATAATTTGTGTATAAATTTTTGAATGAGAAACTAATTTGCACTATAAATTTTCACCCAAAACACAATGAAATTTAAAAGTCAGTGATCATAGTGGAGGAAGCCAATTTTGAAATACTGTGATTTATCTGCTTGGCACATATTTAAGTTCAGTTTTTTTGTTTAGTTATTTGGTGCCATCAAGTCAATTCCGACTTACAGTGACCCTACAGGACAGAGTAGAACTGCCCCATAGGGCTTCCTAGGCTGTGAACTTTGTGGGAGCAGATCGCCAGGTCTTTCTCCTGTGGAGTGGCAAGGTGGGTTCAAACCACCAACCTTTTGGTTAGCAGCCAAGTACTTAACCGTTACGACACCAGAGCTCCTGAATTACCTCTTGCTTCAGTTCTTTTTCATAGCTGGATGACAATCTTCTCGAGGGAAGGAACCCTACTGTGGTCTCGAGTACACGGAACATCCATGATAGGTACTTGATCTGGTTTCTAATGAGTGTGATTGTGAAGATGTTCTCACCCACGGCGAAGTACTGGGATATTGGAAATGGAATTTGGACTCATTGTTCTACTGGTGACTTGACAATATTATATAAATGTTATTGAATACCATCTAGGAAGGGGTGTGTGTGCCAGTGGATGGGTGTGTGCACAAGTGTGCACACATGTCCATGTCTGTGTGCTGGAGAATAAGATGTGTATACACAGATGGATGGTATGTTGAAAGCATATGCCAATCTTCCTGGGCATTTTGCCAATTAGTAAAAGGATGGAAGAACCTGTCTTTGCAGTTGCCACATGATGATGAGGTATTTCTGAAGAGTTGGCATGACTCAACAGGTTCTAGAAAATAGGGCAGAACTTAAACTTTTCAAGAACAGCTCCCTCACCTTTTTTAAAACAAGAGAAACCACACCATCCACAAACAGCTCAGAAAAGACGAAATGAACCATCATGCTAATTCTGTGGTGAGGGTTTTCTACAACGGGCATCCAGAGGAATACTGAAACCTCCCCCAGCAGCAGCAGGTGCATGCCCCAGAAAGCTCTTCTCAAAACAGAGCCCGTCCAGTGTACTTACCCCTCACAGCATCCCTTTGCCTGTCTCCGTTTTAATCTAACCAGGTGACAACTTCATTCAGCTGTTAGCAACAAGAGAGGAATCGATTCCCTGCGAATGTCCTAATGACTGGAGCCTGGGACACAAACCATAAAGGGAGGCTTTCTGATTCCAAGTGAAATTATAGTTTGCCCTACGAGATTGCACAATAAATCAGGGGGAAAACCAGCCAACATAGGACTCCAGGGTCACCAAAGTGATGTTGACACATTACAATAATGAGAACGTGAAATACCTCATGCCCTATTGATTTTTAAGCTGAATCATTCCCACTGCAGAAGATTACAAGACTGTCTTGGAATCATGGCTCACATGGGAGATGCTGAAGAAAAATACACCCAATCCAATCAAAATGAAAAGCTTTACTTGTACGTATCACAAATCTAATATCATCGTCCCTAGGTTGTGTGATAGGAACTTAACCTACAACGGGGAAAACACACACACACATTTCTTTCTTTTAATTAAATTTTACATACCTTTTTACACAAGGCTCTTTGCTGTGCCTATATAGGAAAAAGGACCCCAAAGAAACCAGGCGCAATAGCTCAATTAGCGAACAAAGGGCAATTTCTTTATGCTTTTCTAATTCCAGGGTAGCTTTCAAGTTCCTTGTATCACCATATTATTTTGAAGAATGGGAAAAATCATGTCCTAACACCCAAAGTACTTCCTAGTCAATAGGAAAAGATGCTTTCCACAGCACCCAACAGCCATAGTAAGCAAGGAATGCCTTGCTGATCTTTCCTTTTTTCCTTCGGAAAAGTGCTCCGGGGAGCTGAATAAGCACAGTCGTGGCAGGCCAACCAGTGACATAAGTTAATTACTACCCTGTCACACAATCAGAGAATGGTAATAATTTATTTTCGCTCCTGCATTAACCATAAATCACTTTTTGCCAATGGGAAGAAGTTCCTACAGAAACTCTGCCTGCCTCAGAGCCTCCGTAGGGCTGTGTCTGTACCTTACTGGGGGATACGGTATAATCCATATCACTGCCATTTCCATGCACATGTCCCTGATCATTATCTGGAAAAAAATTACTCACATATTTTGGCTTTAGCAGAGACAGAACTCACAGGTAGAAATTACATTGTCTTTCCTCAAAAGAACTCTAAAAACATGACCCAATTCTGACCCAATTTCACCACTCGTCTGGCAGTTGGTTGTATTTTGGTGGCTTGTATGTTGCTGTGATGCTGGAAGTTATGTCACCGCTATTTCAGATACTAGCACAGTCGTCCATGGTGAACAGGTTCCAGTGGAGCATCCAGACTAAGAGAGAAGAGGAAGAAAGGCCTGGCACTCTACATCTAAAAACTAGCAAAGAAAACTCTATGGATCACAGAATATTGTCCAAGAATTCAACCAGCTTACTTTGGACACCTCCTCAGGAAGGAATGATCACTGGAGAAGGACATTTTCTTTGGCAAAGTGGAAGGCCAGTGAAGTCGTGGGAAACCCTCAATGAGATGGAATGACACAATGACTATAACAACGGACTCCAACATGCCAGAGATCATGAAGATGGCACAGGACCCTGTAATGTTTTGTTGCATTATACATGGGGCTGCCATAAATCAGGCAGACTTAACAGCAACTAACAACGTAGATATAGCTATTACTTAGATTCGCCCGGATTTAATATGTTATAAATATCCTGGCACAATCCAATACGATTATACATTCTTTGAAAACACTTATTGAGGTCCTAATGGGTCAGATATTGTCCTAGGAAGTTAGTAGATATTGATCACCTGTTCTCTGAGGTCCCTGAAGTGGCACAAAAGGTTTTCAATAGGCTCCTAGCTGAAAGGTTGCTGGTTCAAAACCACTCAGCAGCATCTTAGAAAAAAGGCCTGACAATCTGCTTCCCAAAATATTGTTGTCAGGTGCCCTCTAGTCAATTCAGGCTTATAGCAATCTTATGTACCACAGAATGAAACACTGCCCAGTCCTGTACCATCTTTACAATCTTTGCTTTGCTTGAGCCCATTGTTGCAGCCACTGTGCCAATCCATCGCCTTGAGGGTCTTCCTCTTTTTTGCTGACCCAAACATGATGTCCTTCTCCAGGAACTGGTCCCTCCTGATAACATGTCCAAAGTATGTGAGATGAAATCTCACCAGACTTGCTTCTAAGGAGGATTCTGGCTGTTCTTCCAATTCAGATTTGTTCGTTTGGCAGTCTGTGGTATATTCAGTATTCTTCTCCAACAGCATAATTCAATTGCATCAATTCTTCTTCTGTCTTCTTTATTCATTGTCCAGCTTTCACATGCATATGAGGTGATTGGAAACACCATGGCTTGAGTCAGAACTTCAGTTCTCTCAAAGCGACATCTTTTTAACACTTTAAAAAGATCTTTTGCAGCAGATTTATCCAATGCACTATGTCACGTGATTTCTTGACTGCTGCTTCCATGGGTGTTGATTGTGGATCCAAGTAAAATGAAATCCTTGACAACCTCAATCTTTTCTTTGTTTATCATGATGTTGCTTACTGGTCCAGTTGTACGGATTTTTGTTTTCTTTATGTTGAGGTGTAACCCATACTGAAGCTGTAGTCCTTGATCTTCGTCAATATGTGTGTCAAGTCCTCTTCACTTTCAGCTAGCAAGGTCGTGCCATCTGCATAACGCAGGTTGTCAATAAGTCTTCCTCCAACCCTGATTCCACATTCTTCTTCATATAGTCTAGCTTCTCAGATTATTTGGTCAGCATACAGACTGAATAAGTATGGTGAAAGGATACACCCCTGACACACACCTTTCCTGGTTTTAAACCACACATTATTCCCTTGTTCTATTCAAATGACTGCCTCTTGTTCTACGTACAGTTTCCTCATGAGCACAATTAAGTGTTCTGGAATTCTCATTCTTTGCAATGTTATTCATAAATTGTTATGATCCACACAGTCGAATGCTTTGTACACTCAGTAAAACACAGGTAAACATCTTTCTGGTATTCTCTGCTTTCAGGCAGGATCCATCTGACATCAGCAATGATATCCCTCATTCCTCTTCCTCTTCTGAATCCGGCTTGGACTTCTGGCAGTTTCCCGTTGAGGTACTGCTGCAACTGTTTTTGAATTATCTTCAGCAAAATTTTACTTGTGTGTGATATTCACGATATTGTTTGATAATTTCTGCATTGTGTTGGATCATCTTTTTTTTGGAATGGGCACATATATGGATCTCTTCCTGTCATTTGGCCAGGTAGCCGTCTTCCAAATTTCTTGGCATAGGCAAGTGAGCACCTCCAGCACTGTATCAGTTTGTTGAAACATCTCAATTGCTATTCCGTCAATTCACAGAGTCTTACTTTTTGCCATTCCTTTCAGTACAGCTTGGGGTTCTTTCTTTAATACCACTGGTTCTTGATCATATGCAGCCTCCTGAAATGGCTGAATGTGGACAAATTCTTTTTGGTACAATGGCTGTGTATTCTTTCCATCTCCTTTTGATGCTTGCTGTGTCATTAAATATTTTGTCCATTAAACCAAAAAACTCATTGCCGATGAGTTGACTCTGACTCATAGTGACCGTATAGGACACAGTAGAACTGCCTGTAGGGTTTCCAAGGAGGAGCTGGTGGATTTGAACTGTCGATCTTTTTGTTAGCAGCCATAGATAGCTCTTAACCACTATGCTACCAGGCCTCCTTGGTATCATCCCACAACCCATCTGGTCTTTGGTCATTAGTGTTCAGTGCATCAAATCTATTCTTGAGATGGTGTCTAAGTTCAGGTGGGATATCCTCAAGGTCATACTTCAGCTCTTGTGAGCTTGGTTTAATTTTCTTCAGTTTCAACTTGAACTTGCATATGAGCAATTGATGTTCTGTTCTGCAGTTGGCTTGGCCATGGCGTTGTTCTGACTGATGATACTGAGCTTCTCCATTGTCTTTTTCCACAGATGTAGTCTATTTGATTCCCGTGTATTCCATCTGGTGAGGTCCACATGCATAGTCACTGTTGATGCTGTTGAAAACGCTTTTTCCAACGAATAGGTCGTTGGTCTTGCAAAATTCTACCGTGCAATTTCCATCATTGTTTCTATCACCAAGGCCATATTTTCCAACTACTGATCCTTCTTCTTTGTTGCCAACTTTTGCATTTTGGTCACCAGTAATGATCAATGTATCTTGATTGTGTGTTTGATCAATTTCAGACTGCAGACTTTGGTAAAAATCTTCAATTTCTTCATTGTTGGTATTAATGGTTGGTACATAAACCTGAATAATAGTCGTAGTAACTGGTTTTCCTTGTAAGCATATGGGCTTTATCCTATCATTGACAGCACTGTACTTCAGAATAGGTGTTGAAATATTCTTTTCGACAATGAATGTGATACCATTCATCTTCAATTTTCATTCCTGGAAGAGTAGACCATGTGATTGTCCAATTCAAAATGGCCAATGCCAGTTCATTTCAGCTCACTAATGCCTAGGATATCAACCTTCAAGTGTTCCATTTCATTTTTCCTAGATTCATACCTCATACATTCCACATTGTGATTATTAATGGATGTTTGCAGCTGTTTCTTCTCATTTTGAGTCGTGCCACATCAGCAAATGAAGGTCCCGAAAGCTTGACTCCATTCCACGTCCACTCTACTTTGAGGAGGCAGCTCTTCCCCAGTCGTATTTGAGTGCCTTCCAACCTGAGAGGCTCATCTCCCAGCACTATATCAGACAATGTTCCACTGCTATCCATAAAGTTTTCAGTGCCCGATTTTCTTAGAAGTAGATCACCAGGTGCTTCTTCCTACTCTGCCTCAGTCTGGAAGCTCCACTGAAACCTGTCCACCACGGATGACCCTGCTGGTATTTGAAATACCTGCATAGCTTCACAGCAACATGCAAGCTACCACAGAATGACAAACCAACAGACTAGTGGTGGCCCTAGAGATTATAACCAAGAAAACCCTATGGAGCAATTCTACTCTGAGACACATGGGATCGCCATGAGTTGAAATTGACTTGATGGCAACGGGTTAGTTTGTTTGTTTTGGTTTCTGTTTTCATGAAGTTAAGGGTGTATCACCACAACTTAACTGTTAAGACTGTTAAGCTGCCAGCAATATCTGTGGGTCTAAAAGGGCCTAATTACAGAATAAATCCTCAAGTCCTTCAGAAGAGTCCTAAGACACGGATGACAGATGTTTAGAAGATAACTGGTCTTTCTCTCTCTTAGATACCGTGCTTGTTTTCCTTCTCTTAACTTGATCCAGTGATGCCTTGCTCTTTTTACAAATATGTACCTCTACTTAGAAATTGGCCCCAGATCCTACTGTTTAATTTTATCAGCCTCAGAGTTTGTTGCTGTGGTTAGCTGTCATCGAATTGGTCCCAGACTCATGGCAACCCCACGCACAATGGAACAAAATGCTGCTCTGTCATGCACCATTCCCATGATCGACTGTGGATCATACTGTTGTAATTCGTAAGGTTTTCATTGGTTTTTTTTCGAAAGTAGATTGCCAGGCCTTTTTTCCTTGTCTTCCTTGGCCTGAGGCACCACTGAAACCTGTTCATCATAATAGCAACACGAAGCCTCCACTGACAGAGGAGTTGTGCATAAGATGCGTTGGCTAGGAATTGAACCCAGGTCTCCCACATGGAAGGTGAGAATTTGACCACTGAACCATCAACCACTGCCCTCTGACTCAGAATAGCTATCTGGAATTGTTCTCTTCTGACATGACTCCAGTAGAGTCTTGGGTCTGTACCTATGTGGTCAATGCTTTTATGAATAGGATTAAACATAAGTGACCTTTCCTGGCCCCACTGAGGCTGGAGGACTCCCCGAGACAACTGCCCTGAGATACTCTTTAAACCTTGAAGTCACCATTTAACTAAGGAGTAGGTTCACTCCAAAAGTAAAGAATGTCACCTTTGAATACTGTGCTTAAAAATTATCTATATGAGACCAAATGGACAACAGTTACTCTAAAGCATCAGTTAGAAGTTTAGGGGCAGTGAGACTAAGTTAATGGGACTAAGACAGTTAGAAAGGAAATAATGAAAATGTTGGCACAACGTGAAGAATGTAACCAACGTAACTGAACATTCTGTGTAGAAATTACCGAATGGGAGTGTGTCTTGCTTTGTATATTTTTACCAAAAATATGATAAAATATTAAAAACAAAAATAAATGGCCAATTTTAGGAATTTTAACTCACTTGCTAAAACCTGTTGCTGTCGAGTTAGTTCCAACTCATAGCGACCATATAGGACAGAGTAGAACTGCCCCCCACAGAGCGTCCAAGGAGCGCCTGGTAGATTCGAACTGCGGAACTTCTGGTTAGCAGCTGTAGCCACCAGGGTTTCTACACAATTGCTAGTAGACTATAAAAAAGAATACAACCAGACCCACTGCTGTCAAGTCAATTCCAACTCACAAAAAAAAAAAAAAAAAAAAAACTCATAGTGACCCTATAATACAGAGAGTTCAAAATTTGCTCTAAAAGAGGGCTCAGGGTAACCCCACAAGATCTTGTTGAGTTGTGACACTTTAAAGAGCTATTATTCTATCTTCGTACCAACTTCCTTCTAAAAGCTTCCCTCTGGGGTTAGAGAACTCGCTGTTTATTTACAGAGGGAAAAAGTAGTTGTGAATTGAAGAGCATTCAGAAGAAGTTTCTGGAAAAAGCCCAAGCTCAACACCCTGTTTCAACAATCTGCCTGTCTTTGACACGCACGGCCCAGCTAATGTCACCACGAGAAGACCTGGTGGGTGGGTCTGAAAGGCATTTAAGCAACGCCTCTTCTTTTTCCAGGCTCAGGTATAAGGTACGTGGTTAGGAGTGCCGGCTGTGGGTTGAGACTGCCAGTTGTCAAACCGCAGGTCCACTCGGTGTCTGCAGTGAGATTCTAGATCAAGGAATTTACCTTCTCTAGAACTGCGCCCTCATCTGTAAATCGCAGACAATGACTGCCCCTGCCAGGTAAAGCTGCTGTGAGGCGTGGACGAGACCACGCACGTACAGCACCTTGCACAGCACTTTCACATCTGTACCCAGTGCATTTGAACTGTTAGATTTCCCCCAACAGCATTAGTGCCTTAGCTTGGAGGCACTTGCTTTGATTTTCTGAGCCCAGTACAGGGAGTCGCAGTATCATTTAGCTCTAGGTTCAGTTGTCGTTGCTGTTGTGTGTCATGGAGTCGATTCCGACTCAGAGCGACCCTATAGGACAGAGTAGAACTGCCTCATAGGGTTCCCCAGCCTGTAATCTTTAGGAGAGCAGATCACCAGGACTTTTCTCCTGTGGAGCTGCTGGGTGGGTTTGACTCACCAAACTTTGATTTAGCAGTCGAGCGTTTAGCCATCGTGCCACAGATGAGTGTACCTAAACTGATACGTGCAAGTGGGCAGCAAATTGATTTCAGCCCAATTGTTTCTTTTCCTCTATTACCAAGACTCAAAAAAAAAAAAAAAAAAAAAGCCATTGAGTTGATTCTGACTCATGTTGATCCCATGTGTTTCAGAGTAGAACTGCACTCCACAGGGTTTTCAATGGCTGTGACCTTTTAGAAGTAGATCACCAGACCTTTGAAGAAAGGTGCCTCTTGGTGGATTTGAACCGCCAAACTTTCAATTAGTAGCTTAGTGCTTACTTCTATGACTTCTCAGGGATTTTACAAGACTACTATATGACTATCAAAAGAGAGGCACAGAGAATGGTTCTAGCTATGTAGAAACACAATCTACCAACACCAGCAACACAAATGCCTGGCATATAGCAGGTTTCCAATCTATTAGTTCAAATGAATACCAAAAAAAAAAAAATCAAAGTAAGCATATGAGGAACAACAGATGGAATTAAAAAGTCCCAAATATTAGTAAAACCACTATTTCCTTTTGAAGAGGTCTCTTCTCTGCCTCCACTTATACTGACGATCTAGTCCAAACATACTGAACAGAATCAGAAGGAAATGTGTCATTTATAAATACCAAGGCTAGAGACCATGCCTCCCAAATTCCCCTGGCCGTTTTCAGCAAGGCAACCCAGAGTGGCACATCTCTTTCTTGTTAACATTTCATAGAGTCTTTCCATAAACATACGCTCATTCTTGTCTTCAACATTTTGCCCTGTCACTGCAACAGATGGCTTTACACTGGAGCATATGAAAATATTAAATACTTTATAAGCCTAGTAGAAATATGAAATGCCTTTGGAGGAGTGAAGAGCTCAAAAACTGATGCAAACCAGCTGCACAAGGGTCCCTTAGAAAGAGGCACTTTTATGATGAGCTGGTGAGTAGAAGTTGGTCACCATGAATCCCACATCTTCACTGAGCCTAGGACAAAGGGTAAGGGGTATGGCTTGCCATAGATAGCTAGATTTCTCCCAGTTCAGCAAGTAGTGACTGGGGTCTTAAAAGCTTGTAAACAGCCACCCAAAATATAAGAGTTGGTCTCTATTTGCCTGGAGCAGTAGACAAAAAAGTAGAAGAGCAGCCTGGAATAGGAGAAATAAATGGTCTGAAGGTCCTACTGCCTCCATGAACTACTATCTCCTTTGCCATGAAACAAGAAGAAATGGATGGTGCCTCGCTACCATTACTGAACATTTTGATCAAGGACCCAATAGATGGATCCTCATCAAAAGGAGTAAAATGTGGATCAGAACATCGAATTCCTGTGGAAACCAACTGACTGGATCCATTGAGACTGGGGGAACCTCTGAATCTATTGTCCTGAAATAATTTTTAATCCTTGAACTGAAACTATCCCATGAAGTCATTTGTAAACAAAACAATAGTTTAGCTCAATTAATAAAGAACATTGGCATTGAACTTTTCACTCTTTTAAATTATCTACATGAGATCAAATTAACAACAGTAACTCTAAAGCACAGATGAGAACTTTGAGGGGCAGAGAGAGTAAAAGTTAATGGTGGTGAAACAATATGGGTGGAGATAATGAGAATGGTGACACAATATGAAGAGTGTAACCCAAGTCGAATGGGTGTATGTTTTCTTGTATGTATTTGCACCAATAAAATAAATTTAAAATTAATTTTAAAAAGATAGGTAGATTTAAGCCATGCAGAAAGTCAGAACATTCTGCCGTTGAGAGCTGTTAAAGATGACAGTGTATAATCAAGGGAGGTGAGATCTGCTTTTTGGAGATCTAAAACCTGGAAGAAGTCTCCATCTGTCTGGGATGGCCAAATAAAGCAAGCTTAAAGACAGGGCAATGAAATAAGGGACAGTGAGGTTACCTAGCTCTTTGTTCTACACGTACAATTCCACTGATTATTTTTTTCAGGGACACATTGGTAATTGTATTTATTCAACTAGTGAATGTTGCCACCTCGGCCAACCCGTACGGTATGACTAAAAGATCTGTGATAGTGGTTAAGGCAAGCAGTTCTCCAGCCAGACTGCTGACCGCTGAATGCCAGTGATTGTATATCTTGGACAGGTTACTTAACCTCTATCTGATTATTTACATGGGCTGCTAACTGAAAGGTTGGTGGTTCGAACCTATCCAATGGCTCCACAGGAAAAAGACTAGGAGATCTGCTTCTTTATAGACTATAGCCAAGAAAACCCCGTAGGGCACTTCTACTCTGTCCCATGAGGTCGCTGTGAGTCAGAATTGGCTTGACAGCACTTAACAACAACAACAAATGGGGATAGTAGTACATACCTCATAGGACTGCTGTGAGAACAGAATGAGTTGGCACATTCAACATGATTAGAACACGGACTGTGAGTACATAGTCTGTTTGTATACATACAGGCTAGAATACAGAACACGGTGCATGCTACGTACTTGCTGGCTTTTCTCTACATTTAGTACTATGTTTGTTTGGAAATGAATTCCTGGGTGGTACAAACGATTAGGCGCCCAGCTACTAACTGAAAGGTCAGCAGTTCGAATCCACCCAGAGGGAAGAAAGGCCTGGTGGTCTACTTCCAAAATAGCACAGCCAGTTAAAATCCTGTGGAGCACAACTATTGGTCCCTTCCCATCCGGAGCAAAGGAGAGTGAAGAAAACCAAAGACACAGGGAGCAATTAGTCCGAAAGGCTAATGGACCATATGACCCTGAGATCAGAAGAACTAGATGGTGCCCAGCTACTACTACCAACTGCTCTAACTGGGATTACAACAGAGGTTTCCAGGCAGATGGGGAGAAAAACTGTAGAACAAAAAATCAAACTCACAAAAAAAGACCAGACTTACTGGTCTGACAGAGGCTGAAGGAAGTCCCAAGACTGTGGCCCTTTCTGAACTGGAATTGAAGTCATTCCTGGAGACCACCTTTCAGCCAAACCATAGACAGGCCCATAAAATAAACAATAACACCCAAAAGGAACGTGCTCCTTACAGCAATCAATTATAGCAGATCAAAAGGGCAACATTTGCCCGAAAGTAAAGATTAGAAGGCAGAAAGAGGTAGAAAATCAGGACGCAAGGAAATGGGGACCCTAGGACGGAAATGTGGAGAGTGCTGACTCTTTGTGGGGAATGAAACCAATGTTACAAAATGCTATGTACAACCATCAAATGGGAAACTAATTTGCCCTGTAAACTGTCACCTAAGGCGTAATAAAAATAATAATAAAAGGAAAACCTATAGAACACAGCTCTACTCTGATACACATGGTGTCACCATGAGTCAGAATCAACTCAAATACAACTTTTTTTTTTAAACGTGGACATAAACATAAAGTATGGGTACAATTTTTTATCTTTTTCTTGGTTTATGCGCAACTGACACGGCCTTTCAACAGATGCAACGTATTAATCTTTTCCATAATGTACATGAACCAAAAATTGCGTGGCTCGTTCCTGGCGATTTACCCCAGAGAAATGAAAATGTATGCTCACACAAAAACCTATACACGAATGTTCATGGCAGCTTTATTTGTAAGAACCCAAAACTGGAAACAGTCTGGATGGTCTTCGGCAGGTGAATGGTGAAACAATTGTGGTACGTACCTACCAAGGAATATTACTCAGCCAACATAAAGGAACATATTATTGGTATGTACGGTATAGGTGAATCTCCAGGGAATTACAGTGAGTGAAAAAAATAAGCCATCCCATAAGGCCAAATAATGTTTGATTCCAATTATATAACAGTTATGAAATGACAAAATTGTAGAAATGGAGGACAAACGAATGGGTATCAGGGGATAAGGAATGAGGCTACAAGGAGCCCTGGTAGTGCAGTGGTTAAACACGCAGCTGCAACCCAAAAGGTTGGCAATTGGAACCCACCGAGCGGCCCCATAAGAGAAAGTCCTGGCAATCTGCTTCTGTAAAGATTACAGCCAAGAAAACCCTATAGGGTAGTTCTACTCTGTCACATGGGCCCACTATGCGTCATAACCAACTTGACGGCACCCAACAACAAGGATGGAGAATCTGTGGGAATCTGAGTAAAATCAGTGGATTGTATCAATGTCCACAGTCTGGCTGTGATACTATAGTACTTCCACCCCTCACTTATCGACTATCTCGTTATCTGACATTTCACATTTATGATAATAGTAAAAAATCTACTATCCGTCCATTTTATGCATTAGCGACATTACCTCTGGTGATAATAAATGCTGAGGTGTGAGGCCAGAGTGATGGTTAAGGTTATGTGTCAACTTGGCTGGCCCGTGATTCTCGGTGGTTTGGCAGTTATGTAATGATGTAATTCAGAGTATGTAATGATATAGTCATCCTTCATTTTGCATAATACCGATTTTCACCTAACTACCTGGTCATGGGAAACTAACCATGTCTGTAAGCAAGGAATGGGTGCATAGTTTTCAAAATGTTATCACCAGGGGACACTGGGCAAAGTATACAAGATATTTTTTCTTAAAACTGCATGTGAATCTACGATGATCTCAATAAAAATTTCAATTAAAAAAATAGCCAAAGCCTAAATGAACGGGGAGAACGAGTGTTTTCAGTATATGTAGATACTAACTAAGGTTCCTGGGTGGTAAAGAAGCTTCAGTACTCAAGTACTAGCTGAAAGGTTGGCGGTTCAAATCCACCCAGAGATGCCTCAAAGGAAAGGCCTGTCGATCTGCTTCCGAAAGGTCACAGCCTTGAAAACCCTGTGGAGCAGTTCAACTCTGTACACGTGGGCTTGTCAGGAGTTGGAATCAGCTCGATAGCAATTGACAACAATAATTAACTGAAAGGCTGGAAGTTCGAACCTAGCCAGCGGCATCATGGAAAAAAGGCCTGACGGTCTGTTTCTGTAAAGATTACAGCCAAGAAAACCTTACAGTTTTACTCTGTAACACATGAGGTCACCATGAATCGAAACTGACTTGATGGCAATGGGTTCACTTGATGTTTTGGTAGATATCAACCAACCTCCTCCCATTATTATCTGGTACCGTGAAACCTGTGAGAGCTGGAACTTGACAGGACTGCACTGTTCTCCTGTGTGTCCTAAGTTTTCCACCTCTGACAGGGTGCAGTCTTACCACTTTTCTACCACTCTCTATTGGTGGAAAATATTCGTGTTTTCCTTCTCTGACAGGTTTCCACCTTACACAGGTTCTGGCTTTTGCAGGTTTTACTGTATTAAGAAAACACTGCACATCCTGACTCACCTTGAATCTGCTGCTGATGCGTCACAAAACTTTCTGATAAATAATAATACGATGTGTTTCTATTTAATGATGCATAACTTATACTGATGAGTTCTCACTGTTGGCACATTGAAAGGAATTGAGATGGAGAGCACAGGTTCCTGAGCAAACTGAATGGCGCCTGCCTTTCTTTGAAGTGTTTTATTATTCTGAGCTGGGCCGGCTGAACCTCCCAGGGTATGAAGTTCAGTTTGAGATAAAAATATTTTATCTGCCCTTACGGTAAATTGAAAGGCTATATAAAAGGTTTTGTTATTGCAGTGTTTTCATAAATATATAGTAAACCTCTTTCACAGTGGGAAAAGCAGCACAGAATACAATTTTCATACACAACCATTCATGTGGCTTGCACAGGAAGATGAAATGACCCAGGGATGAATAAAAAAATAATAGTATACAACTTTTAGCAGCCCACCACCCCTGACAGACACGCACAGCTGGGAGGCTAAGGATCACAATTTTGCAGTACTTCCAATGAATGACAAGTGAGGGCAGCACTGGGGGAACATGGTTTTTCTCTGTGGCCAAACCATTACAGTTAACACGCAGCTTTACCATCTGTGGAAATTGCTAACATGCAACTACCCCATTTCAGGGACTATACTGGCCCAAACCTTAGCCAAAATATAATTTGGCATTGAACAATTTTTAGATTTTTTTTTTTTTTACTCTTTTTAAGTCTTTGTAAGCACATCTTTTAAAAGCAATTTGGGTTGCCTATGCTATGGGGTCACTATGAGTTGGAATTGACTTGACAGCACTGGGTTTGGTTTTTGGTTTTGGTATGCCTAACATACCACCACCCATCTGTCACTTTGTCACAGTGTGAAGGTTTGCATATTGCTGTGATGCTGGAAGCTATGCCACTGGTATTTCGAATACCAGCGGGGTCACCCAGGGTGAAGAGGTTTCAGTAGAGCTTCCAGACTAAGACAGACTAGGAAGAAAGACCTGGAGATCTGCTTCTGAAAATTATCCAATGAAAACCTGTGGAGCACAGCAGAACATCGTTCGACTTGTTTGCTTTGGCGGCTTCATTAGGAAGGATCAATGGCTGGAAGAGGGTATCGTGTTTGGTGAAGTAGAGGGCCAGCGAGGGCAAGGGGGACCCTCAGTGAGATGGAACTGACACAACAGCCACAACGGTGGACTCCAACATGCCAGCAATGGAGAGGATAGCTCAGGGCCACACGATGCTTTGTTCTGTTGTCAGAGCTGACTCAATGGCAGCTATCTGTCCGTCCATCCATTCATCCACTCACCCACCCACCTGCCTGAAGTCTGGGTGCTTGCTTACTTACAATTTATCTTAGGCATTTTTTTCAAGTTGATGCAGGCTCGTCCTCCAACGTTGCCCGGCTCTCGACCCTTTATCGGTAGACATTCGGTTTGCTCCCGTTTTTCTTCCTACTGTGTACTATGCTGCAGTAAACCAATTTGTATCTTCACAAACTTGACCAATTACATAAATCCTGGAGTTGGAGATGTTGGGTTGAAGGGCACACACTTTTTTTTTTTTTTTAAATTTCCAAATCGTCCTCTAGAGAAAGATGTACCATTTCACACCCTCTCCGACAGTGTATAAGACGCCTGTTTCATCAAACATATTGATGTTTTCCAACATGATAGAAGAAACTTTCATATACACAGATGACTTTAATCTAATATGTACATATATATACATATATATCAATGGACAAATAAGTTATGCAATAAATACAACCAGAATGCTCCTTAGAAACGAGGACTGCAAGACTTCGGCTTTCTTACTTTGGATAAATCATCAAGAAAGACCAGTCTCTAGAAAAGGACATCATGTTCGGTAGAGGGTCAGCAAAAACAAAGGGAAACCCTCAATGAGATGGACTGATACAACAGCTGCAACGATGGGCTCAAACACACCAATGTTCATGAAGACGATGCAGGACGGGGCAGCATTTTACTCTGTTTTATGTAAGGTTACCACGAGGAGGTGCCGACTTGATGATGACCAAAAGGACAGCGATGTATGTATGTATGTACGTATATGTACATATATTTCATAGACTTGCTGACTGTTTACACTTATTTTTGTGTAAATTATATTCATGCTCTTTGCCAATTTTCCTTCTGTGTCAACAGTCAGTTTGTCCATCCGTTCAACCGCGCATCCATGCATCCATTTACCCACTCATCCACCCAGCCACCCAGCCACCCAGCCACCCAGCCACCCAGCCACCCAGCCACCCATCCGCCTACCCAGCCACCCATCCATCCATCCACCCACCCACCTGTCCATCCATCCATCCATCCATCCACCCACCCACCCATCCATCCACCCATCCACCCACCCACCCGTCCATCCACCCATCCACCCGTCCATCCACCCACCCACCCACCCACCCGTCCATCCACCCATCCATCCATCCACCCACCCACCCGTCCATCCACCCATCCATCCATCCACCCACCCACCCGTCCATCCACCCATCCATCCATCCACCCACCCACCCGTCCATCCATCCATCCACCCATCCACCCATCCACCCGTCCACCCATCCATCCATCCACCCACCCACCTGTCCACCCATCCATCCACCCATCCACCCATCCATCCATCCACCCATCCACCCATCCATCCATCCACCCACCCACCTGTCCACCCATCCATCCACCCATCCACCCATCCATCCATCCACCCATCCATCCACCCACCCATCCACCCATCCACCCATCCACCCATCCATCCACCCATCCATCCATCTATCCATCCATCCCAACATATATTCTGCCAAGGTTATAAGAAGGTTAATCCTAACAAGAGTTCCATGGGGACGCCTGTTGGCTGAACTAATTTACTGATCTATATCAAATTTTCTCTATTCGCCAATGTGAGAATAATGACTCCAATGGTTTGAAGTCAGAATGAGGGAGTCAGGAAATGGGTTTTGAAGTCAAAAATTTCAGATTTGATTGCCAACCCTTCTACTCACATACTTTTCATCACTCTGGAAACAATAAAAGCACCAGCCTCATTGGGCTGCTGGTAGTATCCAATTCAATAGTGTATATCCAGAAGTTAGTACAATGGCTGAGTCATTGCAAACACTCAATAAACTGTCTCAGTAATAATGATTATAAGGTGTAATTTTGTTTGCTGTGTGATTAACTAGCGCACTGCAACAAAATCTGAATTCTTTCTCTATCAGCAATAGAATTTGAAGCCTAAACTACTAATAACATGGCAAATTTTGCAAAAGGGACTCAGCATAAATCCATTTTCCTCATTAGATACATTGTTTTTAACAACAAAGTTTATCACTGATGGTCTTTATTTCTAAAAGCAGATTCACGTTAAGATTAACATTTCCATTAATGTGGAAATATGTTAGAAACCACCGACTATGGAATTAAAATGGCTTTCAAAAATCAGATTTCCCTTTTTTTTTTTCAGTGAGTTAAGATATATTTTTTTTACTGAGTACAGACCTTACTGGGTAGCCTTATGTATGTGTATTTATTCCCATTTATCTTACGACTAAACAACAAATTCTGGTTGAATTTTAAACCATTTCCTGAACCAACACTTAGATGGACAAGGTAGTCCACAAAAGCCAATTCAATGAACTGTATTAAAAAGGGAAATTGAACGATAATGGACCCAACCACAGTCTTTTGACAGTTCTGAAATGGGATTCTCTCTTTGCTTTCTTTGCTCCAATGTGAATTCACTGGGCTTGAAATTTGCAGAAAGAATGGTAATGGTTTCTGCTTCCAGCTCAGTTCCTGGTCTGCTCCCGGGGGGGGGGGGAGGGTGGCTCAAGAGTCCCTTTTTATTGCTTTGGCATTGCTTAAGGGTCAGACCCAAGCTGCTCAAGAGGGGTAGCTCTTGCCTTCTCAGGTGAAAAAACTTGTGTCGTGCTCCAGGTAAAATGCAATTCCATTCTTGTGGTTAGTTGTAGTTGTGATTAAGTATCTTCAATTTTTGGTGGTGGAGGGGGGAAGGAGCCCTGGTGGTGCAATGGTTAAGTGCTGGCTGCTAACCAAAAGGTTGGTGTTTCCAAACCAGCCAGTGGCCTCATGGGAGAAAGACCTGGAGATCTGCTTCCATAAAGATCACAGCCTAGGAAACCCTATGGGGCAGTCCTACTCTGTCACATGGGTTACTATGAGTCGAAATCAATAAGTCAGCAGACACCGTAAGCAGCGACACTTAGCAATGTCCAAGTTTGCGTTGGAAGGCTGCAGAGACAGCGGTTATGCTACCAATATCAGTCCGATCAGTGCTTTCCGCTGCCATCAGCTCCTCTTCCTCCAGTATTTTGTATTCAATATGTGAGTTGTTTCCTTTTACAGTTAAAACCCATACATACCCTTGATGAGGAATTTTTTAAGAAAATACAAATGCTTCCATTCATTTATTCATTGATTCAACTGATACTTATGGAGCTTCCCTATTCCTACACTGGTCTTCTGAACACTCCATGTTGAGGCGGTTCATTGTACACTTTCAAGGTCTTTTTTCTTCTAAAGCTGAATAAAGTGTCACAATTGGCACTTTTATTTAAAAATCTACTCAAATGGATTCTCTCTTCATTACATTTTCTATACACATACATGCTGGAAACTCAACAGAGAATGAGATAGGCATAGCCATCACCATGTCTTAATGAAGGAAGATAAATAGGTTGGCACGAGCAAGATCAAGTTGAGAATCAACGTATCCTCATCCACCATAACTCACCTGCCGTGGAGCATAATGGGCTTCTAGAAATTTTTAGGAAGGACAGAAAACTAAAGAGTTAAGCTTTTGGAAGAACCCTTAGCAGATTCAGTTGAGTAATTTCTGTATTTCCAACCCGACAACTAAGTAGAGAATGAAACAGAGATTCCTCATCATGTAAAATATGCCCTGAACCCTGTTGTCTTCCTCTGGTGCCTTTTGCTGTTGGAGGTGGTTGTAGCAGGGAAAATTCACAAGTCCTCTGACCTTGGCAAAGTACATACCCAAGAGTGTTTAAACAGTAGGAAATAAATGTGTGGACATCATCATTCATGCTCTTTCAAAAACTGCAAAGTTAATTTTCTTAAACAATCACACCAAAATGAAATTGAAAATGTCTTTTGTTTCAAAACTGAACAAACCATTAAGCTCAGGCACTTTACAAACTCAAACTGTTAAACAGCATAGCTAAATAGTTAGGAGCACAGGCTATGGAAGCAGATGCCTTGGGTTCAAATCCCAGCTTGGCCACTTGGAAGCTGTGTGACTTTGGGTAAGTTACTTAACTTCCCTGGGCTTCAGTTCTTTCATTTGTAAAACCCTCCTAGGGTAGTCTCAAGCATTAAATGTGTTAATGTTTTAAAGCACTTGTGATAGTGTTTGCTACATAAGAAAAAAAGACTACGTGATTTTAAACACAAACAAGCAGACAAACCTATGTGTCAAAAATTTAAAGATAAGGAAAAAATAAAGCCATTTGAGTACTGAGGGGGAAGGAGGGCCAGCTGGTAAACTTCTTTGAACGGCTGTTTCATAATCCTCTGAGTGAAGTTACACTGCTCTTCTAGGGACGTCACTGCTGTAGGAAGAAATTTCATTTCCCAGCACTTTGTCAGAGGTAACACTGAGTAAATCAGGGACAAATAGGCACTTAAATCACAACTATCTGTGTCATATTTATAAAGAAAGGCATTCAAAGAAAGCAGCTGTAACAATTTTAAAGTCAGATTGTGAGAAAATGTAGGCCCTCTGATTTTGCTTCATGATCCTATTCACAGCATCCAATCCAGATTTTAAAAGTTTAATGACAGAAATTCACTCTCTTAAAAAATCAGACATGTATATACTAGTCATAGCATCACTGATATTGCCTAGGCAAGATTTCTCAATATTGGCACTATTGGTATCTTGGGCCAGATGATTCTTTATTGAGTGGGGGCCAGGGACGGGGATTGGTTCCCGAGCACTGTAGGATGTTCAGTAGCATCACTGATCTCTACCAGCTAGATGCCAGTAACACCGCCCCCCCAGGTTGTGACAACCAAAAATGGCACCAGATATTGCCAAATGTCCCCTGTGGGGGGTATCAAATAGCCCCCAGTTGAAACTCAATGGCCTAGGGCATCTTCTGAGTATCTATGTATCTTACTAAAGTCAGATTAGTACAGTTCAGTGATATCTTTGTATGAAAAATCTGGGTTCTAATCCCTTAGCCCAATTATAAAATGGCTTGAAGACAGCTTTGCAGATGCAGAATTATCACGAAGAGAAAACACAAGCTGGCAGAGGATCTCTTAATAACACAGTCCTTGAGGGGTCCTCTTTCCAAAGCAAAATCAGGCATAAGGAGCACGTTTTCTTGCTTGGTTGTTGTTGTTTTTTTTGAGTTTGATTCCAAGTGTGCAGACCTACTAAGGGATCCTGAGGGACAGGCTTCTTGATTGTATATGTATGTGTGTGATCAAGGTATGTTCAATGCAGGTGAAACCATTCAACCAATCACCAAAAACTGCAGGTAACTTAGGTGGGGCAAGTGTTCAACACTAATTACTACGTAAGTAAAAAGGGCCATTGAGAAGAAAGTCCACTTTGGCTAATTAGATAAACATCCATCCCCAATTCCAGACTTCACTTTTATACAAGTAGAGAAAAAGTAATAAATATGACCACCACTGCATAAGGGGAAAAAAAAAGAAAAACACTCATTTTTGGAAGCTGGGTATACTATTTCTGCTATAATTATATTATTTCTCGAAAAGTCCTCCATAGATTTTCTGACATTGGAACTAGCTGAAAGATTACTCACGATTGATTGATTTTAGGGAACTAACCCACCGACCTCCTTCCTTTTCCTTTAAACCCAGCAGAAATATACCTGTGAGGTCTTATGAATACAAAATTGTATTAAGAACATCCAAGTGATGCTATTTACATTTGCTACATCAAAGTATTCAGACATCATAAGTAAATGTGAAATGGGAGAATTTTCCTACCATATAGGTTATACAAGCACCTAACCAGAAAGAACACTTTGAAATTTTTATGGAGCAGGAAAAATTGGAAGCATATTAATCTAGGCAGTGAAATGAGGCTTTTTGTCCTTTTTAATTGCTTGAATTCATAACCTAGTTTTGCTGGATCAAAAACGAGTTGCTATAGCTGACATAAGCTATTTCAGCCTTTTGGGCAACAACAACAAAAAAACCTACAAGTTTCATATAAACTTTATTTATGTTAATAAAAAAAAAAAAAACAAAAACCCTGGAAACTGTTTGGGATATTATAGTTATTAAATAATTTAGTATACAATGGTTTCCAAAGGCAAGCACTGTGTGTTAAACATTGGCTTTTAAAGATGTATCTATTTCTTTTTGTGCAGTTCCGGAAGGCGGTGGAGGAGGGGATCAGTAGGAATACTAAATCTTTAGGACTAGTTGTCTTGTTACATATGATTTCATTCAAACAAATTAAATTGCATAAATACACAATTACGCATGTCCTTATTGCTCTTCTTTTCTCTTGCTCATAATACACTCTAATGCTGAAGTCTGAGTGAAGATGAAGGGGGGAAAAAGCAGCAGGACAAAGGTGTACACCCATAAATTCATGGAAAAATGGCACTCTTCAGTTCTCAGATCTTAACGAAATCAAGTCTAAGGTGCAGAAAACTCTTAGAGTCCATGCTTTTTCTCCCTGTTTATTTTTACGTTTGTCTAAAAAGCAACAGAAGCTGGAGATTAAGCTCTCACCGAGAGGACTTTTATCTTAATTCTGTTAATATTGCTTTCAAAGAACATACTCCTCTCTCCTCCTCTGCGATAACTTTCAGACGAATGCGTGTGAAGTTTTTTTATAAAGCTAAAAATTTAATCATAAATAAAAGTTTTATTATTAATAATAAAGTGTTGTTAATATTTCATAGATTCCTTTCCTATTTTATGGCAATGAATATACCAGTTTACATGTTCTCCTTCTTGGGTACTGCAACTTTGTTCAAAATCTAATATAAGAAACTATAAATGTACATATAAAACAAGACCAAAATTATCTTCATTGGATACCGTAATGTTTATTTAGCTCCATATCAACCCTTCTAACCACAGTTCCTCTATAATCAAATCAAAAGCAGTAAGGAATATGTACTCTGACTGCCACATAGTATTCTTAATATATGATAATATTGTCTCAAAATCTCACAACTATAATTTAGAGGAAGGCAATTACTACAAAAAGCCCTTTACCTGAGATCCATTTCAACTTCTGTGTTACAGTTGAGGAGAGGGGGGAAAAAATTGGAAAATTATTAGCTAGTCATTTTTAAAAGCAAAGAGATATACAATCAAATAGAAAAAGAAACTATTTTTGTGATACTTAACAAGCCAGCCTATAAGTCAATTCTGATGGTTACTTCTACCAAGTCTAAGTCTAAGTAAACATAATTCAAATAAATCCATATTCTAAAATTAAGACAGGTAAAGGGAAAATAGAAGTTTGAGAACCAAGGTTACAACAGAAAAACGTAAAAATATGTCACCTCAATAAAATCATAAAAAGCAAAGAGCACTTTTGTAAAAATCCATTAATTGGTTATAGTAATGAAAACATCCAGCTCTTTTCAGTAGTAAAGGCATTTTTTCCAAGAGTCTATGTTTGGTTAAAACAAAATGACATGAAAAGTTTGAATATTCACTTTTTCCTAAGACTAGTGAACAGTGGGATTGCCTGATACGACATAATTCTTCTAGTGAGCAGAGACTTCCAAAAATAGAAAAAAAAAAAATCAGGCTCTGATTATCCTTCAGGGTGCAAACCATTTGCTAAAATAAAATGTAGCAGAAGATATCTGAAAATCTTTCTGTGTTCCAAGTTTTAAAAGGACAGGGGGAAAGAAATACAGATGGATTAAAAAAAAAGAGAGAGAGAAGAATAACAGAGGAAGAGAAAGAGGGTGGAAGGGAGAAAGGGAAGGAAAAAGAAAACAAAAAGAAGAGAAAGAGGGAGAAAAGGGAGAGGAGGAAAGGGAGAGAGAAGGAAAGATAGGGAAAGGGGTGGTAGAAACATCCCCCTTCCCCAATGCTCCCACCAATTCTTCAGAGAAGCAATCTTCTCTTCATAATCTTTGAGTATCCTAATATAGACGAGGCATCAGCATATGTGGGCAGATGAGAGCTGGAAAACCCTGCATCTTATAGGAAAGTCCTAAATGCTACCCTTACTCTCTATGAACAAGAGTATTAAACTTGGTTGGTGAATGGCTATAGTTTACTTACTTGAAAAGCCACCCTCTTCCAACTTAATCTTAGCCAACCACAAAGGTAAGTTCCACCCTTCCAAAAACATATTTTCACTCATGCCCTTTGGATTTCTGAATATACATTTTGATCAGCAATAGGGAACACAGCCGAGAAATACGATAATTTTAAACCAAATAATTGACTACCCAGCTATTCAGATGAAGAGAGGATTGATTATACAATAATTTTTGGTTGCTTCCATTATTTTTTTTCCATTATAAACGACATTCTTTTCTGCGAGACCAAAATTAAAACCACCACACAATGCGTAACTTATGAGATATCTGAAGATGCTCAGAAATTTTACTGAGATGATAACGACAACAAAACTTTTGGATTCACAGATCCTTTCAGCCTTAAGTGAGAAGCGGGAAAGCACAGCTCATTTGTCAAAAGAATGAAGTAAAACCATCCATTTCATTGCAACCTGAAAATAATGGCTAGAGAGGCTGAGATTGAATCTCCTAGGTGGTCCTTCTGGGCTGATAACTATGGCGTTCGATATTTTGTACATTTTTTAAAGGCTTGACAGTGAGTCCCATCTCTTTAGAAGGCGAAGCACATTTCCCTGTTTTGATCTCCCAGGAAGGGCGACCTTTGAATCCTTATTCCATTTAATAAAATGGTACAGATGGTATTTTACGAGTCAAAATCTATTCAATATTACCAATTTAATCCCTCTTCCATGGGTACCAGGATAAACAGAGGAGAGAAGGAGTACACCCGCACAACTAGCTCAGAGATATGTTTACAGCAACACACAATACATATTCACATACTAGGATACATATGCCACGGGAACGTGAGCCTGCCAACTTTCCACATGCACGTGCCATCTGGCCAGTCACGTCCCAAACCCCTCATTTAAAGAACTGCACATTTCTTGCAAAACCATCTCTAGCCTATTGGGACTTTTACATGCCTCCGTATAAACGCTTATTCATCTCTGGGAATAAAGTTAAACGGAGCCAATGAGCATTGGCATTGAAGTTCCCCACTAACTTCCAGTCGGTAAAGAAAACCGATTCGTCTCCGGGCACCCCGACCCCTCTAAACGCCTCTCGCCCCCTCCAGGCACACAGCGCCCCTCCGAGCGCCCGGGGCGAGCCCCCAGCACAGCCTGCAAGAGCCCCGGGGCTGAGTTTACATACCGAGCACCGTTCACAAGCTGCAAAAGCATCCGTGTGCTTCCATCGCGGCTTTGGTTTTCCCGGATTCCATCCACCGCCAAGTCCCTATTCTACTCAGCAGCCTGGAGGCGCACTCGCCGCCGCCCTCTCCGCGTTCACGTTGGACAGCGGCTGGCGGAGGATCCTCTGTCACAGGCAGCCAAAAATGTCAATTTGCACACTCCTCCCCCCTGTCGCCCGCCCCCTGTCCCCGTCCCTCTTCACCCCCCTCCCGCGAAGGCAGTGGGCTCAGGCAGGCTCTGCAGAGGCTGCTCTCTCTCTCTCCCTCTTTCTGTCTCTCCTTCCCTGACAGTGTTTTAAAGCCTTCTTCTCTCGCCTTACCTGAAGGGCATCTCCCACGACTGCAATTAGCTGCCAAGATTTCATTGTCGGCTGCAAAGGGCCTCCTGTTTCCTCACCGGGAGAGCACCGGAGAAGTCCGAGCAAACAGCAAACGGCACCCACGTGCTAGCAATGTAAATGACTCCAGTCATCTGTCGTGCGCGCTCAGCCTGGCAGCCTGACACCACCGCCAGCAGGTGCAGAACTCGCCCAGAGCGAGGGAGCGAGCGAGCAGCCTGAGCGCAGGAGGCAATCAACACCTAGCGGCACACAAAAGGAGGCCGCCCAGGGGCAGGGGACGCTGCAGCGCCCAGCCCAGCTTCCCCGCGCGCCTTGGCCTCCGCGCCAAAACGCTCGCCAAATTGGATGCCCAATGTTTTGCAAAGTCTTGCAGCCTGGGGAAGGCGGTGGATGCTGAAGCTGCGTGGGTCCCGCCCCCACGCTTCCTGGGGAGCAGTTGCAAAGCACGGTGCTGGCTGGCGGCAGCGTCTCTCCCTCTCTCCCTCCCTCTCCTACATGTGTCCCTTCCCTTGTTCTTTCAAGCATTAAATATGTACCAAATGACGGAATAGGGCACCTTGCACAGTCCTCTGAGCCCACACTTGACAACCGATTTTAACTCCGGAGCAATGAAATGTCTAAAGACGGGAAGTGAGCGCTTCCAATTACACGACTCCTGCATTATTCAAGATGTCCATGGGACAGTATTTAAGACTTGCAATATGCTACTTTATACATAAATACTAAACCAACCTTTCCACCCAGCAACACTGGTGCTGAGCTTTCTCCAGTGTCTCTACCAAGAAGCAGTTTTACTTTATTTGATAATAAAAGCATTTGATCTTCTTATATTTTATGTACTAAAATGAGAATGTCCTGGAGTTTGAGCTGGCTTTCAGAAGGAAAACATCTAGAGTGTCCAGATGAACTGTAGAGATGGCCTTTTAAAATATATTTCCATTGAATAATAGTGGCATCAAAGGAAAATTCCAATTTTCCCCCCAAAATGTCCTCATAGATCTATTTTTATTAATAGGAATAAACTGCACAAGTTCCTAGGCACTCCCCGGCTAAACGCTGCTTTCAGGACTCACCAAACCACTGAATAGCTGGCGAAATGAGGTTTTTTAGATGAAGAAGACTTTGTTTTTTTCTTTCTTTTCTTCGTATTCAGAACTGCAAACTACTACTCACTAGGATGGCCTTGCTGCTTCAAGCACTTCTTTGTTGAAAGGGAGGGATTTAAATGGAGAAGGAAAAAAAAACATGCATGTACAAATATATGTATACATTTATCCCTCCACTCTTCGATTAATAGAGAAATATTCATTGGCTTCCTATGTCATCTTCCTGGACACTGTACTTTAGTTAAAGGCCTTGCGCTCAACTGATTAGGATTTTATATATTGGTAAGCAAATTTTAAAATGCTAATAAATCTTTCAGATATTTATTTTCACATTTATTACAGCGCCACATCTCGAGGCAATATATTCAGGGCTTTTTAGAACATGGCAACTTCTTATATAACCATCGTCCGTCTTTGTCATACCAGCCGTAAAATGAGGAAGTTTTTCTTCCTGCTTTGTGCATCAAGAGTGTCTTTAACAGGGGTAGTTTCTGACTTACAACATGTGTGAGTTACAATGAACCACACCTGATGGCGGTCTGCCTGGTTTTTTGGACATCTTATTGTTAATACTATGTACTATATACAATGTTGCAGTGTGTAATTTGCTGATGTTATCATTTTTAGATATTCACTCGCAGATATTCAAACATCGGATTTATAAAGATACTGATAATAAAAGGCAATAATAATGGGGGAAAAAAGAGGCATTCGACTTACTTCAGTACTTCAGAACCGACTTACACCGGAGTTGTTGGAAGAGAGCCTCATCATCGTAATTCAGGGACTAACATAGTGCTTTATTTTCTCCTTGTGGAGTTGAGAAAAGTCTATATGTGTCTTCTCTGTCTCCCATGCTTAGGGGAGAGGGGTGGCATTTAAAGGATGCTTAGACAACATTAAAACAAAACAAAACAAAAAAACCCATTGCTGTCCAGTCGATTCTGACTCATAGTCGCCCTATAGGACAGAATAGAACTGCCCCACAGCGTTTTCAAGGAGCCGCTGGTGGATTCTAACTGCAGATCTTTTGGTTAGCAGCCAAACTCTTAACCACTGCACCACCAGGGCTATTTCACAGGGATGGACATTTCCTGGTTACTTTAAAAGTTAACTTTTAACGTTAAGCAAATATTATCCTCTGGATATATATATATTTTTAATGGTATCCAACAAAAATAGGATATTTCAGGTTTTTGCTTAACCAGTTTTTGCTTCATATAACCACACATATATGAAGCATTATATTATCACAGCCAAAACGGGCTTTCTCAATGGAATAATTTGATCAAAAACACCCATTCACCAAAGCAAGGTTATCTGATGTTGAGGATGGTGGGGGTGGGAGGTGGAGAGACAACGGGCCCTAATTACAGCCCCATTGTCCCCGTGTTCTTGATACCTATGGCCATTTAATCACAGAGTGTGACAACCTTGGCAGATGTTGCCAAACCTGGTTATTGATATAAATTGCTATTCTCCTGTGTAAGTGGCAGAGCAAAGAGTTAAAACAGTGCCTACACTCATCCCAAAGGGAAAAAAGGTCCTGACTAGCATCTGGGGCAATAGAGAGGCTGGCACAGAGATAAGGCTGATACTTGCTCCCAGGCCATTAGGGCAACAGCAGTGGATGAAATCACACAAACCAAGAAAGGAGAGAGGCATCTCCACAGTGCCAAGGGAGTGTCAACTGGCGTAGTTTCTTTGGAATCTGATTTGCCAGTATCGGTTAAAATGGAAAACCTGCACTCTCTATAAGCAAGTAATTCTACTTCCAATGTCTAGCCTGAACAAACATATGCTCAAGACATGTCCTCAGACGTTAATTGCATCACTGCTTATAACAGAAAAAAAGGCAAACACATAAAAATACATATAGTGTATCATATGATGGAATACTACATAGCACTGAAAAGGAATTGACTAAAGCAATATGTGACTACATCTACAGCTACCTTCATGTGGATACGGATACACAGAGATAGGGGTATCTATACACACTGCATTGTTGTCATTGGTGCTGAGTGCCTGTGAGTTGATTCTGACTTATGGTGGCCCCATGTGACAGAGAACAGCTGCCCCATAGAGTTTTCTAGGCTGTCACCTTTACAGAAGCAGATCATCAGGTCTTTCTCCTGCGGAGCTGCTGGGTAGTCTCAAAACATCAAACTTTCCATCAGCAGCTGAGTGCTTAACTGCTGCACCACCAGGGTTTCTTATACAGTACAAATGCAAATATACATACATTTATTTCTCTGCAAAAACAAATTGCTGAAATAAACATGCCAGTTTTAAATCATTTATATGCCAGGATAAAATTTATGAAAGAAAGTGTACACCTAAAATAACACCATAGATATTCTGTAGATATATAAATCTTTGTGAATACATAGAAGACTGTATAAAACAAGGGCTGGTCAACCATAGCTCTAGAGCCGTAACAGCCCACAAGCTAAGAATGGCATTTATATTTTTAAATGGTTGAAAAAAACCCTAAAGAGGAATAATATTTTGTGACATGTGAATATTATATGAAATTTAAATGTCAGTGTCCATGAGTGAAATTTTACCAGAGCACAACCAGTCCCATTCATTTACTTACATGACAACGGCAGAGGTTAGGGGCTGTGACAGACAACACATGCCCCCCAAAGCCTCAAATACTGACTCTCTGGTCCTTAAAGAAAAAGTTTGCAGACCCCTGCCTGGTCTAGAAGAATGTACCCCAAATCTATATAGAGGTGACCTCTACGGGAAGGAGGAGTAGCTGGTTCTGAGGATAGAGAAACAAATAGCTCGATTTTTCTCCTTTCTAAAGAACATGTATATATTGGTTTTATACTTTTTTTTTTAAAGGTGATATATATAAATATATATATATATACACACACACATATACGTGTGTGTGTGTGTGTGTTGTTAGGTGCCATCGAGTTGATTTAAGCTTTCAGTGACCCCATGTGACAGTGCAGAATTGCCCCATAGGGTTTCCTAGGCTGTAATTTCTACAGGAGCAGATCACCAGGTCTTCTCTCCCACAGAACCACTGGGCAGGTTCGAACTGCCAACCTTTTGGTTAGCAGCTGAGTGCTTAACCATTGTGCCACCAGGGCTCCTATATATAAGTATATGTAAGTATATATAAGTATGTACATCTCTATGTATATATGCATATACACATATATACACAGATACATAAGTGTGTACGCATATATACAGAGAGATATACATACTTATATACACTTACATACATTTATACATAGGAGCCCACCTTTTGGTTAGCAGCTGTGGCACTTAACCACTACGCCACCAGGGTTGCCATACACACATATGCATATATGTAATTTGTCTTACATGTGTGCAAATACATAAAACATATGTAACTTGTGTTAAGTATAAAGTGTACATAATATATATATTATATTAAAAGGTATTTGTATATGTATGTATATACAAACATATACACACACAAATCTGGAAGAAATCACCCAAAATGAGTAATTCTTGGTGGTAAAAATATGAGTAGCTGTTTTCAGCTGTGGTTAGTGTTGTTTAATAGTCTTTATTTTTAAAGAGCAGTCTTTGGTTTTCAGAAAAATTGTGGAGAAAGTATAGAATTCCTACATATCCCTTCTTCCACACACACACTTTTTCTCCTGTTCTTGTGGTACATTATAACTGATGAAGCAATACTTATATATTGTTGTTAACTAAACTCCATAGTTCACATCAGGGTTCACCGTGTTGTACAGCTACATACGAAGGCCTAATGCCATGTGTCCACCGTCACAGTATCTTGCACTGTGCTTTCCCTGCCCTAAAACGCCCTGTGCTCCACCTAACCCTCCCTCTCCCACTCCCCCCAGGAACCCTGGCAATCACTGATCTGTTTACTGCCTCCACAGTGTTGCCATTTCCAGAAAGTCCTTTACTTGTAATCCTACAGATTGGCTTTTCCAGACTGGCCTCTTTCACTTAGCAGTGTGCATTCAAGTTTCTTACAGGTCTTTTTGTGGCTACATAGCTCATTTCTTTTTTATTGCTGAATAATATTCCATTATCTGGAAGGGCTGTTGCTTTCTCCTTTGTTATTTCCTGCATTTCTTAATTTTCCAAGCAGATGTAAATATAAGGAAATGGCGACACCACCAGGCATGTCAACGGTGATGAGGGCTCATGTGCCAATATCATTTTTCTGACCCAGGAACTGCCTTTTTTTTTTTTGAATGTTGGCTGATAAGACCGTCAAAACACATCAAGGTTTAGCCTATATGCACCTAACATTTCTGGAAAACTCCAGCATCTAACTGCTTCTTCATAGAAAAAAAAAAAAAAGGAATGCTAAGCCTCAATGCACTAAAGATTTTTATAAAAACTAATCTGATCCTTGAAGTAAAATTTGCTACACATTATCCTTTCTTCTAGAAGCTATGGTAATGGCCTACTGAGATACGCCTCACAATACTGTATTACAGCATCTTTACCAGTTTAAAACTATTTCCACTTAGAATAGTACAAATCAGGCTCCATCTGGAAAAAAAAGGTTACATAGCAACCCACATTGGTGCCCTGCAGGATTAGAACAGGAGGACCCAACGATTTCCTTCATTCTATCATCTCATAATCTGGCAGCATCAACAAAAGCGAGCTTACTGAAGTGTACTTAGACGGGAAAGCATACAGTTTATGGTGAACTTGCGGTTATGTTCCTAAATGGATCTCATTAGCTATACATTAAAAAAAAAAAAAAAAATTTTTTTTTTTTTTTTTGGTTGCTGGTAAATTACCTTATTTCCTAACAGACAAATGCATGAATCACCTGGGCATACGTTAGATGTGTGCACTACCTTACGACCTGTAACTAGATCCAGGTGAACAGCCTTCCTAGATGAAGCTTGGCCGACTTTCTTCAAGAAAATAAAACAAATTATTGCAATTAAACCTGCAGTCTCTCCTGCCCAGAACTCACATGCACACTTAACCTGTTCTTTGCGATGATGTGGGTCAAGCACACCATCTAGAGAAGTGTTTTCCTGATAATACTGCTTTCTACGATTTTCTAATCCTAAGACCCATATACGTTTAATTTGCAAAGTTTAGAACAGTTGGAAAAGCACAGGAAAAAAGTTATTCACTATTTTACTGCTCAAAGATAACCACCTTTAACATTTTGTGAATCTGTCTTCCACTTCAGCTATTTTTCATAAGCACACAATTGACACTTGGACTAGGCAAACTGCCTTACAATCCTTTTGCAAGGAGTCCTGGTGGAGCAATGGTTAAGAACTTGGCTGCTAACCAAAAGGTTGGTGATTTGAGCCCACCAGTGCCTCCGAGGGAGAAAACGTCTGGTGATCTGCTAGCATTAAGATTAAAAAAATCTTGCCAAACCTATTGCGGCAGAGTCGATTCCAACTCACAGTGACCCTACAGGACAGAGTACTTACTGCCCCACAGGGTTTCCAAGGAGCAGCCGGTAGATTCAAACTGCTAACCTTTTGGTTAGCAGCCAATCTTAACCACTGTGCCAACAGGGCTCCACATAAAGATTACAGCCTAGAAAATCCTATGGGGCAGTTCTACTCTGTCATAAAGGGTCTCTATGAGTTGGAAGGAAACTCTGGTGACGTAGTGGTTAAGAGCTACAGCTGCTAACAAAAACGGTGGCAGTTCAAATCCACTGGGCACTCCTTGGAACTCTGTGGGGTAGTTCTACTCTGTCCTATAGGGTTGTTATGAGTCGGAATCTACTCGACAGCAATGCTTTTTTTTTTTTTTTAATGAGTCATAATTGACTCCATGGCAAACAGTGAAACGACACCTCCTTGCACTTGGGGATATATCATGAACATTTTCTGACATAACAAAAAGAAAAATTAGAACATCAATTTTGGTATTCCACTGAAAAAAAAGAAAAAATTTCTTTTTTTTTTTCACTGAAGTGATGTACAATTTCTTTTTATTGTATGTTTAAATAACGCCAAAGTGAACATCCTGTCCATAAGGTCATGACCTTGTCTCTGTTAATCCCCTTAGGCAAAATACCTAGAAGTAAAACTGCAGAGTCAAAAAGTGGGCATCATTTTTAAGTTTTGAGATACTAGCACCAGATTTCAGGAATGTTGTACTGAACCCTATTCCCAGTAGCTGTATTAAAGTGAACCACTTATCCAGTGAACAGCTTTGGGCCTACTATTTCCTCTCAGTACCCATCTCCTTGGCGGGGTTCCCTCTCAGGCCACGTGTTCCACTCTGCCACCACACCATTTCATCCTAAATTAGCATAGAAAAGCTCAAATACAGAAAACAATGGTGGTAATGGGGAGCAATTTAAATCTAAGCTTATTTAACCTAAGTGGCTAGTGGCTGCCCATTTTGTCTTAATTGCCTTTTAAACTAAAATCAATGTTAAATTACCTGAACAACAGTTTCTGCACAATTGCAAACTGAAAATTCTTTAAGTGCCTCCCCAAAAGCCTTTGGCTCTGGTTTGGTCAATTGACATGAAAAAAGGCTCTTTCTTCTTCACTGTGCTCTAGATTTGGACTATGAGATCTGATTAATGGGTGGATGCTCCCCAAAAACAGTCTCCATGTCTGCTCTGGAAGGAAGATCTCCTTGACATGCTGATAAGGTGAAAGTATTCAAAATGGAAACTGATTGGATAATAGAGCTATTATGACCTCAAATTTTTTCCTTTCTTCCTCCCTCCCTCTTTCCCTCTCTCCCTCCCTCCCTCACTCCTTTCTTTCTTCCTCTTTTCCCTTCCTTCAGAAATTATGTATTTTCAGTACTAAGTTAGGTAAACAAGATACTCAAAACCCTGTCTCTCATGAAGTTCATGTTCTCCTGGAGAAAACAGACAACACACAAGCTAACGACGGATTTTAATTAATGCTATGTGGGTTTGTTTATGTGGGATATCCATCTCTTGTGTGCCAGTGTATTGCACTGTGGTGGCCTGCATGTTGCTGTGATACTGGAAGCTATGCTACCACTATTTCAAAGACTAGCAAGGTCACCCATGGTGGACAGGTTTCAGCGAGCTTCCAGACTAATATGGACTAGGAAGAAAGGCCTGGAAACCTACTTCTGCAAATTAGCCAATGAAAATTCTATGGATCACGGCAGAATATTGTCTAATATAGTGCTGGAGATAAGCCCCCTAGGTTGGAAGGCACTCAAAATACACAGTTGCCCCAACGATGGATGCGAGCGTACTAATAATCTTGAAGATGGCACAGGACCAGGCAACTTTTCCTCCTGTGATATATGCGGTTGCGATGAGTCAGAGCTAACTCAATGGCAACTGGAACAACAACATGTGGGAGATAAACCTTGTGATGAGGGAGAATGTGAAAGCGGATGGGTACCTTCGATAATATTCTGGGGTTGTTCCGTTGTATTATTGCATGGATTATCTTCCGGCTTCTGGCTCACTCAAATATTTATTGAGCACATATCATCTGGTTTACACTGTTAAGCTACAAAAATTAGGCAGACACAAACCCTGCCAACACAGGGTCTCAGTGAATGATGCGTTTTTACTAATAGCTCAAACACAGCGTATAAAAATAGGAAGGGCCAGAAGTAAGATTTAGGTTAAGAGCTGTAAGAGCTAGGAGGCAGGAGGGAAACTTTGCCCCTAGATATTTCAGGTCGTCCTAGAACCCAGAGGCAAAAGACTAAAGGAGACAGGGAGAGGGACCTATGTTATCACTGGTATTTCTATATATTGCATCAGCATTTTACTGTTGCTAAATGCTGTGAAGTCAATTTTTTGACTCATAGTGACCCCATGTGACAGAGTAAAACTACCCCATAGGGTTTTCTTGGCTGTAATCTTTACAGGAGCAGGTCTTCCTCCCTCAGAACTGCTGGGTGGGTTCAAATCGCCAACCATTCGGTTAGCATCCCAGAGCTTAAGCGCTGCACCACCAGCACGGATACTGTAAAGATGTGACAGATTTGTTTGAAGAAATTCCTAAAAGGTCATACTATTGTCTTTTGAAAATCTCCTAAATAGGAAATTGGACAAACAACTCAGAGAACAAAAAATGAAAGAAAAAAAAAAAAGATCTCTCTCCGGCCAAATGACTTTATCCCACAAACAGAACAATGGAAACAGCAGGACTGCTAACTCTAACATCCTGATTCGGTCTGAGCTGAGCACAGACCTGGAGTAGAAATATCACAGAGCTTATGGGCATCCTTCGCTGGAGGGTTTGGGAGATGGGGAAGGTGCTAATGCTGGAGGTGCGTGTAATAGGGCTCTGCCACACCCCTGGAGGGGGCATCTCCTCCACGCCTATCCTAGAGATGCCCATCATGTCCCCCTACCCCTGCAGGATTTCTTCGAGAAACAGCTCCTCTCATGCCCCACTTAAAACAGTCCACTGGACAGGGACCAGGGTCAGACACATACCTAGCTGGTCAGGTCAAAGGAAGGGTCAGCTTCAAGTATAGGACTTGGCGGCCATCCAAGGCACAATTGGTCTCTATTGACCTGAAGAAGAGTCAGGAACAAGAGGAAGAAAAAGAATGTGTGGTTGATGCCTCCACAAACAACTGCCTCCTTGGCCATGAGACCAGAAGCACTGGATGGCACCTGGCTACCATTACTGAACATTTTGATCAAAGATTCCAAAGATGAGTCCTGATCAAAAAGGCGAAATATGCAGAACAGAATTTAAATTCTCATGGAATCCAAACTTTCTGGAACTGTGGAGGCTGTATAAGCCCCAGAAACTATTTCCCTGTGGTAATCTTTAATCCTGAAACCATAAACCAAAAACATCCCCCCAAGTCTTCTTTAAACCAAGTAACAGCCTAGCTTAACTAGTAAAGAATGTCTGCCATGAGCATTGTGTTCTTTTTGTTAACAGCCAATGTGAAAGGATGCTTAGGGGGCAGTGAGTCTATGTTGATGGAGGAGGAACAAATCAGAAAAGGACGGTGAGAACGGCAGCACAATTCAAAGAATGTAATCGATGTCACTGTGTTATATATGTAGAAATTGTTTAATTGGTATATGTTTTGCTGTGTATATTTTCAACAATCAAAAAAAAAAAAAAAGAGAGAGTTGAACTTGGGAGACCAGGTAGATTTCATGGTAGAGTCTGATGACTGGTCCAGAGCATCAGTCTACATGGAAAAGCTAAGAGAGCTGGCCTCTAGAAAGAACCAGGAGACCAGAGGGGAGTCAGAGAGAAAGGCAGAACCAAGAGTCTGTATGGTCCCTAAGAAAGACCGAGATGGGGAAAGCAGCTGCTTTGGCCACTGAAATCTGCCCTCCTTAGTTCCCTATTTCTTCCTTTCCCCTAGGTGCCTCTGAAGCAAACTGACTTCCAGTGAAGCCTCAACCACCATCTCCATCCCTGCTAGAACCTCTAGATACAATCAGGACTTAACAGGACATGGCTAGCCTGCAAAGAAGTCCTCAGATCCCTTGGCTATGCAGAGAAACAAAGTATCTCAATGCTGAGATGAATAAACCACTTCCCTTTGTCTCATGTTCTTTCAGGAAGCGTAGCCAGTGGGCCCCCTGTCAGAAATGCCTCTTAAACAGTGAATCCAAATACTCTGAGGCTACAGGATTGCTGATGGTTTCTTTTTGTTTCTCTGTTTTTCCAGTTGTAAACATAAGGATGTCTTCCTGCCTAAGAAAGTCCCTAAAAACATAATGAATTGATTTATCCTTTTAACATCACTTATGTGAATGCCCACTATATTCCAGAACTCTTGGTAGGTCCAGGATGACAAAGTTGAATATGTCTATTAACAAGTAATGCCCTGAGATAATCTTTAAACCTGAAACCTTAAAACAAAACCTGAAGTCTTCTTTAAACCAAACAATATTTTAGCTCAGTTAGTAAAGAACATCTGTCCTGAGCATTACGCTCTTTTAAAGAACTATCTGTATGGGATCAAAACGACAACAGTAACTCAAAAGGTTGGAGAGCTTATAGGGAAGTGGGCTTATACTAACGGCAGAGGAACAATTCAAAGAAGGAGGGTGACAACGGTTGCACAACTCGAAGAATGTAATCAACGTCACTGAATTGTCCCTGTAGTGTTCAGTTGGTATATGTTCCGCTGTGTCTATTTTCAAAAACAACCAAAACTAAAATAAATCATTAAAGAAGAAAACAAGTTTTACAATACAAACTAGTTTTTATAATTATCACAGTAGGTGCTATGGCAGAGTAAATCCTGTATATGGCAGGGAGAGGCAGCTTCTTGCTCTGCCTAAAGACAGAAGGTAGATTTCAAAGAATTCACAAAGATGGTGATGTTGAGGTGGGTCTGAACTGATATACAAGAGTTAGCTCAACATTGTCAAGGTGGAAAGGTATTCTAATCAGAGGAAACAACTTGTGCAAATGCACAGAGGTGTCACTGGTCAAGCTATTTGGCAGGGTGGGTATCTGAAGACCAGGCAGAAAAAGCCTCATCTGTCAAGATAAGGAGTATGAACTTCATTAATATTGGCAATAAAGGGGCAAAGGAAGGCACTCTGGAAGGAAAGAGGAACAATCAGTGTTAGGAAGGCCACTCCAGTCAGAGAATGGGGAATGGACCACTGGAAAGAATGAGACCCATTAGGAGACTCTTCTGATATCGTTCTGGACAAAAGATGATGAGGGTTTGCATAAACTAATACATGGCAGTGAGTATATAAAAGAAAGGAAGAATTTGATAAATATTTTATAAATATCTTATAAATAAAATTAATAGGACTTACTGAATGACCACAAGATATGTATGGGTGGGAATGGTTAACAACAATAACAACAACAACAACAACAAAACAGATGAAAGAGTCCAAAAAGTGAAGACAACTCCTGTATCTGTGCTAATAGTTGTTGAACAAATGGTGGCACCAATGACCAAGTTTAGCAGTATTACATAAAGATTTGGGAAAGGTAAGAGGCTCATTTTGGCCATGTTGGGCTGGGTATGGACACGGGTCATCCAGACAGAGCTATCTAAGAGGCAATTGGAGATATATATATATAAAATCAGTTGCCTTTGACTCCAAGGCGACCCCATGTGTGTCAGAGTAGAACTGTGCTCCAAAGGGTTTTCAATGGCTAATTTTCTGTAGATTGCCAGACCTTTCTTCTGAACACCTCTGCTGGACTCAAACCTGTAATCTTTCCGTTAGCAGGGACTCTAACTGGATATATATATAGGTCTTATATATGGGTGGAGAAAAGCTGGTGGCATAGTGATTAAGAACTACAGCTGCTAGCCAAAAGATTGGCAGTTTGAATCCACCAGGTGCTCCTTGGAAACTCTATGTGGCAGTTCTACTCTGTCCAATAGGGTAGCTATGAATCAGAATGGACTCGACAGCAGTGGGTTTAGTTTGGTTTTGGTTTATATATGGGCACAGTACACAGGTGAGAGGCTGGAAACAACCTGGAATTCATGAACACGGAGAGCTGAAGTTAAAGGCCTAGGCTGGGTGATCTTAGAAGTGTAGATAGATTCTGATAATTGACGCTATTCATGTCCAGGGCAAAACAGTAGGATACTGTTGTTAATAAAGTCCTAAAATATATTTAAATACGTGTACCAAAGACATGACTGGGGTCAGGTCTATGCTTTCATATATTGATACATAGCCAACATTTAATATTCATGACTAGTTGACAACTACTAAAATGAATGGAGGTGGTTAAATTCAAGCAGCAAGAACCTGTTACTGTAACCACCTGAATACTCTTTGCCTTTTTAGTATACTCACCCTCTACCTAGCCAGTGAGTACAATAATAGGGCTTGTTCTCTAGAACGAATAACCAGCACTACCTAGGTGCACGAATTTCAGCTGTAGACAATACCTAATCAGGTTTTATACAGAGAAATTTTACATGAATGATGATAGAATAAAAAGACATTCTTTAAACAAACATCTGTTTGCAGGCACAAAACAAATGCTTACTAAGTGATAACTACGAGATTTACTATCTGCCAAACTCAAGTAGGACACAGACCCTCTTGGGGCCATTTTGTTGTCTAGAATTTTTGGCATTGTTGTTTTTGTTAGCTGCTATCGAGTCAGCCCCCAACTCATTGTGACCCCGCTGCACAACAAAACAAAACAACACCCAGTCCTGTGCCATCTCCATGATTGGCTGTGGACCGGACATTTTCAATTCACTGGCTGATTTTTGAAAGTAGATCACCAGGCCTTTTTTTCTAGTATCTTGGTCTGGACGCTCCACTGAAACCTGTTCAGCATCATAGCAACATGCAAGCCTCCACTGACAGATTGGTGGTGGGTGCGCATGAGGTGCCTTCGCTAGGAATCGAACCCGGGTCTCCCACATGAGAGGCAAGAATTCTACCCCTCAGTCACCAATACCTCAGTTGGTATTATAAGGCCTTTATCACCAGTGAGATGGCAGTCCTTCACCTGCCAGTAGATCAGTCCACATGGGATACAATATAGGAGTGTGAGGTTCCTACCTGCTACCCTACAGGTCTTGGTAGGAATTGTGGGACTCCTAACTTCTACTCTGGTGTTTTTGAGCCGGGTTAATGAGAAGCCCTGGTGTTGCAGTGGTTAAGAGCTCAGCTGCTAACCAGAGGGTCAGCAGTTCTAATCCACCAGCCACTCCTTGAAAACCTTATGGGGCAGCTCTGCTCTGTTCTATAGGGTCACTATGAGTTGGAGTTAACTCGACAGCAATGGGTTATGGCTTAAAGCAAGGAGCCCTAGTGGCACAATGGTTAAGAGCTCAGTTGCTAACCGAAAGGTCAACAGTTGGCGTTTCGAACCCACCAGCAACACTGCAGGAGAAAAGACTTGGCGATCTGCTCCCAGAAAGATTACAGCCTAGAAAGCCCTAGGGGGCAGTTCTACTGTCACCCTGAGTCGCTATGAGTCAGCCTAGACTTGACGGCATGCAACAACAACAACAACAACACGGGTTAAGGCAGCGTTTGAGATGAAGGGATGATTGCCACTTTCTTTTGGCAGGAAGCTCAAAGCTCCAAAGCTGAGGAGTGACATTGGAATCTTACTGGACTTACATGAGTTCAGCTGACACATGGGTAGGTAAGGAAACAGGAGAAGGGAAAGCAACGTGAACACTGCCAGTGACTCCGCAGACAGCCCAGGCCGTGCACATATGCCGATGAGTGAGCCTGAAGTAGGAGGCAGAAATCCGCTTTTTCCTCCTTGGTGCTTAGCGGTCAGATACCTACCCCTCAGAGCAAGAACATCTCACATGACCCTGCCTTGCTCTGGTTTTTAAAGCCACATAGTTTCTGCATAGCATGGCCCCCAAAAAAGCAAACCGACACCCCGTCTGGTATAAAACCAAGGAAGGAAACCTCTTTCTGAGCTGGAGAGAAACTTAGCTTTGTTGGTCTTTTAAAGAGATGATATGCCAAGTTTCAGGAGTCGGGTGGCACAAGCAGTTTGCAATCATCTGTTAATGTTGGCGTTCCAAAGCCACCCAGTGGCTCCGCAGAAGAAAGGCTTCGTCCACTGCTTCAGTAAAGATTGCAGCAAGAAAACGCTATGGAGGACTTCTACTCTTTAACACATGGGGTGGCCATGAGTCAGGGACTGACAGCTCATAATAATGGGTCAAGCTTCGATTTAAGAATTTCCTAAGGGGTTTTCCATAGGAATATTTGACTGTACCCCTTGGTTATGACTTCAGATTTCACCCACGTGTGATAAGCAACAATTTTATTCCAGCTATCAGGACTTGTTGCTCTTGCTATAAAACCCATAAGGGCTCACTTTATTTTCCTTTCTACTCTTCTATGCTTTACTCCAGCGCTTTCTGTTCTCTTTTGTTGCCCCTTTACTTTCTTTTCTACCAGGATCTCTTCAATACCCTCTTGGCAAAACTCTGGCACTGGCCCTCACACAGCTGATACCCACATTCAGGTTTCTATACTCTCTGTAGTACTCACTGCTCACGTGGTCGGGAGGATCTTCTCAAGGGTAAAGAAAATGCCTGAGACCACTATCAGTTTGCATACGGGAGAGGAGAAGAAGATGGAAGAAGCACAAAAATTTTAAATTTGTGTTAAGTGAATTAATATATGAATACACACAGATCAGTTTTGTCTTTGCAAACAAAAAAAAAGCAATTTAAGGGCATGATAAAGGTCAGAATTTTTACTATAGAATAATATCCCTTTAGATGCTTTAGTAAACTTAGGGTACCATACCAGTTATACTCGGAGTGGCAATGACACGTTGCTCAGGATCTCTAGGCTTAATCCCACATTAAACATCTCATCACAGATGGTGACGTCCTAAAGTATAACTGCATTTTTTACAGGATTGTTTCAGGGGTTGTAAAACTATTATTAATTTGTGCACAAAAGGCAGTGTGATCCAGTGACAGTAAAAAAAAAAAAAAGTTTAAAATTGCAGGATGAAGGTAATCGTGCAATTCTGCCAGTGTATCTCAGTGACTTACTCTGAGACCTTTGGTGATAAAGTCAAAAACCAAAACTGTAGGTCCTTCATAAGCAAGAGGCTTAGACCAAACAGCCCTCCAACATCCCTAACTATCCTTCCCCACACCATAGTGTTGTAGGTTTCAGATACCCACGAAACCCATTGTTGAGTCATTTCCCACTCTTAGCAACAGAGTAGAACTGCCTCATAGGGTTTCCGAGGAGCAGCTGGTACATTCGAGCTGTCAGCCTTTTGGTTAGCAACAGTAGCTCTTAACCACTGTGCCACCAGGGCTCCAACGATAACAACAACACTACTAAAATAAGTAGTATATTAATATATGATACGTTCTTGGCATTGCTACAACACTTTACACATATTAATTCATTAACCCATATGAATTAAATGCATAAAGTTTATTACATTACTAAACATAATTCATAAAAATAGTTAATGTGAATGATTAAATAAACTGCGGTTAATTAGGTTAAAGTCAAAGGATATGATGTGAGTGGGAACCCTGATTCCTAAACAGGGACTGTTCAGGTTTCTGTGCCTCTCTCCCTAGAAATCAATCTGTGGAGATTGCAGTTTTTCTGCACTTCTTTCATACTCCCATTGGTAGATTCTAAGCATCAATGTCCATGTTGAACAAGGGCCTAGCAAGTTCAAAATATCTCAGAAAGATAATCAAAAGGATGAAACGTGAACTTGGGTCTCCTTGGGGGCCTGTAACTCATGCTCTGTATCTCTTGGTTTCCCTTCCCCAGGAGCTTCCTCTCACAGTTCTTTTCATGGATTGGCAAAAGGACAGAAGAGAACGAGTATGTCTGCATAGCTTATGCCCGGCAGCCATTGGCTTGAATTTAGACACATTAAGTCTGAATTCTGGCTCTGGGTGGTTCCAGGAAGTTTGGCAAGTTATTTAAATCCTCCTGAACATCCATTTCCTCACCTCTAAAGTGGGTTTAATACCAACTAATTCAGATGGTTCCTGAGAGGATTACGAACTTAAATGACACGTGTTAAAGTACCTAGCACAGTTACTTGAATAGAGTAGGAATTTTAAAATGTGGGAAAAATAAACCAGTGATGTTAAGATGCACTCAAGAAGACTGTAATCACTAATGGCTTAGAATTTTTAAAAATTATTTTTTGGTCATGCACAGGATTATCTAAAAAATATTAAAGGGCACACTCACACACACGCAATGTTAAAACCTTGGCTTTGTAACAACTCGAACAAAACATCAATTTAAATCAGGGGTCAACGAACTTTTTCTGTGAAGGGCCAGGGAGTCGGTGTTTTGGACTAGGCCATAGGACCTCCATCACAAGCACTCCACCCTGCACTTCTAGCACAAAAGCACCCACAGACAACAAGGCAACTACTGAGCATGGCTCTGTTCCTGGGTGGTGCAAATGGTTAATGTGCTGACTGCTAACCATAAGGTTAGAAGTTCAAGTCCACCCAGAGGTGCCTCAGAAGACAGGTCTGGAGATCTACTTCCAAAAAATCAGTTACTGAAAATCCTATGGAGGACAGTATTACTCTGACACACTTGGGGTCGCAGTGAGTTGACGGGGACTTGAAGGCAACTGGTGGTAGTGGTAGGAGTAGCGACAGAAGCAGTAGTGGTGTGTCAATAGCACTTCATTTAAGGACATATAGATTTCAGTAAGTGAGGATGTCCTGGTCTGAATGTGCATTAAAAGTGCAGGAGAACAGACCGCCATTTTACTTTCTATGTAGGTTTTACAAATTGAGTCCTCACAACCGAAGTGCTGGGTCTAACTTATCAACTCTACCGGGACAGAGATGAAAATGAAAGATAGCTAGAAGGAGTGGAATCAAATCCACCCTATGTTCTTGACTCTTGGGAGCTTGGGCCATATCTACAGTGACAAAATCCTGAACATTGCCTTTGTGTGCAGAAGGCACAAGGACAGCCCCCTCTGTCCCTCTATCAAACAAAGCAAACAAACCAGAAAGGTTCATTTCACCACTCTCTTCACTCAATAACCCACTCTTCTCCACTCTGCAAATATACAAAACCTTAGACAACCGCTATGTCTGGGTCAAAACCTATTGATATGAGGATCCGGGGATGAGGATTAAAGGTAGTCACAGAGGTAATCCCATAAAGCGATACTTGGACACGTGTCTAGTGCTTTAGGGCTTACAGGGAATTTCACCTTCACTCTGTATTTATTCTTCATGACAGTCAGGCCAGATACCAGACACAGTTGTTATGATGTTCATTTTACTAAACAAGACACCAACTCCCCAGAGCTGGTAACTGACTTGCCCTAGGGTTGTTGTTATTCAGTTCTGTCCAGTCGGTTCCTACTCATGGAGACCTTACATATAACAGAAGGAAACATTGCCCAGTCCTGTGCCATCCTCACAGTCATTTCTAGGTTTGAGCCCATTGTTACAGCCACTGTGTCAATCCATCTCGCGCAGGGTCTTCCTCTTCTGCACTGTCCGCTACTTGACCAACCATGATATCCTTCTCCAGGGACTGGTCCCTCCTGATAACATGTGAAAGTCCTGGAAGCTTCACTCCATCCAGGTCAGGAAGTTTGATTCTACTTTGGAGAGGCAACTGTTCCTCATATTTTGAGTGCCTTCCAACCTGAGGGGCTCGTCTTCTGGCACTGTGTCAGATAGGGTTCTACTACTACCCATAAGGTTTTAACTGACTTTTTTTCTTTTTTTTGGAAGTAGATCACCAGGTCCTTCTTCCTAGCCTGTCTTAGTCTGGAAGCTCTACTGAAACCTGTCCACCATGGGTGACCCTGCTGGTATTTGAAATACCAGTGGCATAGCTTCCAGCATCACAGCAAAGTGTAAGCCACCACGGTACAACAAACTAACAGACAGGTGGTGGGCCCTAGGGTGACACGGCTAATAAATGATGGCTTGAGAACTGGCCCAGGGTCTTTCTCCTAGAAGCTTAGCTCTCCTTCTGCCGTATACCATTCCCTGTTTTTAATGCACTACTCTCCAGTGAACTTGGCTTAAATAAACACTGCAGGAAGGAGAAAAGGTGAAATACACTCAGCAAAGTGATTAATGCCCTTGCTGAGCAATTAAATGTTTTAAATATGATCTCTAATCCATAGGGAAGGTGTCATCAAAGCACAAGAGAGGTGACCTGACCACTCTAGGGTGACCCTTTGCAAAACACCAATCATGGCAGTGATTTTAGGGTCAAATCTTCATAAAGGAGCTGTCTTCTTTGCATCAAGAAAAAAGAGGAAAAAAAAAGGCAATTGGATGTTAATTACTTGAAATCTCAGGCAAACGCATGGCCGAACAATAATTCTGTGATCAGCCCACTGCTAAAATACATTACACTGGGCTGTGACTGATGCTGTGAACAACGCTACAGCACACTTCTTCACGTGCATATCTTGTTGCCTTGGTGCTGCTCTAGCTATGTAGAGTTAATTCAGAAAAGAGGCATTCCTGGGTAAAACTACGTATTTTTGTTATTGTTTGACAGTTGTTGTCATAGGTACCATCCAGCTGATTTTTTACTCATAGAAACCCCATGTAACAGAGGAGAACTGCCCCATAGAGGTTTTTGGTGGCGGGGGGGTGCTGTAATATTTACAGAAGGGGCTCACCAGGTCTTTCTCCTGGGTAGGTTTGAACCACCAGCCTTATGGTAAGCAGCTGAGCACTTAACCACTGAGCCACCAGGGCTCCTTATTTTTCGATAAACATCAACAAATGGCTCTTTGAAGATTATACCAATTTTACACTTCCACCATTGGTACACTGGCACCTGAGGGTTTTTGTTACCCCACGGTCTTGACAAAACTGGCTACCAGCAATCTTATTAATCTTGGCCAATCCAAGGTGTGTAAATGGTATCTCATAGTTATTTTCAATTGCGTTTCTCTGGACACCAGCATTTAGATGTGTCAATTAAAGTTGGCCCCCACTTGGTTAAGGGGTAGCCTTCACGACCCTTCACCACAATGAATGAGGTCTAATCAAAGGCTGGTGACAGAGATGGCAGAGCATGTAACAACTGATGCACTTAAAGGCTGTAGTGAATTTTCAGAAATAATGTGGAAATTTGAGTCATAATGAGTTCCGTGTAGTGAACACCTCTAGTTTTGGCTTACCAAGGGGCCATTCGTCCCCTTCTTTTGATGAAAAAAAAAAAAACCTTCCGCCAATCCCATGAGTATCAGAGTAGGACTGTACTCCACAGGGATTTCAATGGCTGATTTTTCAGAAGCAGATCACCGAGACTCTTTTCTGAGGCACCTCTGGGTAGACCCCAACCCCCAACCTTTTGGTTAGCAGCTAAGTGTGCCAACCATTTGCACTACCCAGGGACTCCCCAAACAGGGACTCCTTATTTATCAAATGGTATTGGGTCAACTGAATATCTTTTTTAAGAAATATGACACATTTTAGATTTCCTATTTAATTTTAAAAATATAAATTCCATGCGGATTTAAAAATTTAAAGATAAAGCATAAGACTATAAATCATTATGAGACAATATCATAGGCTATTTTTATGAATGTTGGACTGGGAAAAGTTAGCTTCTTAAGTCACTGAAAAAAGTGATCACCCCAAAATTAAACTTTGACATGGCAAAAGATTGTGTAGATAGTCAAAAGACAAATGATACCCTGTATTTATAATACATACAACTGACTAAGGTGAACACTTTTAACATAACAAGAATTTCCACAAATTAATATGAAAAAGGTAACCAATTTAAAATGGAGAAAGACCAGACATGAGTAATTCATACAAAAGAAATCATGCATCACTAGTAACCAGCGAAATGAAAATTAGAGCAACAAGATACCATGTGCTATATTTACACTAGATAATTTTTAAGAGATTGCTAGCACCCACTGTTGGCCAGATAGTTTACAGTGTTTGGGGGATTATAAGCCACTTTACTGTTTTGGGGTCAGAATTTGGTAACATTTGTTGGTACTAAATACTTGCAAAATTTTCACTAATAATTTCACTTTGGGGAATATCATCCAACAGAGAGAGAAAACACCAGAATGAGAGATGTATATGCAAAATCTTTATTGCAACAACGCTTATTTTAGCAAAAGAGAAGACAAATGAATTCAAGATAGAAATAACCTGAAGGCTATCAACGGCAGAATGGTTGAACGAGTTACAATGCGGCCAAATTACGGAATGTTGTTGCCTACCATTGAGTCAATTCTGACTCATAGCAACTCCATGTGACAGAGTAGAACTGCTTCATAGGGTTTTCTTGGCTGTAATCCTTACAAAAGCAGATACCCAGGTCTTTCTCCTGTGGAGCCAGGTAGCAACAGAGTGCTGATCCATTTGCACCACCTAGGGCTCCTTACGATGGAATTCCATGCAGCTGTTAAGAAGAATCAGGCAGGGATGTGGGAGGGGTGAACAGGTGTAGCACAGAGAATTTTAAGGGCAGTGAAATCACTCTACATGATATTATAATGGTGGATATATGACATAGGACTGCACAACACAAAAAGGGAACACTTATGTAAACTAAGGACTTCAGTTCACAATAATGTATCTGTAGTGGTTCACCGACTGGAACAAATGCACCAAAGAAATGCAAAGTGCTAGTAACAGGAGAAACTGTGTGTAGACAGGGGTATATGGCAACTCTCTGTACTTTCTGTTCAATTTTTTTGTAGACCTAAAACTGCTCTACAACCCAGTACATTACATTAATTAAAATAAATAAACGCATTTTTTAAAAAAAAGAATAAGGTCGATTTTTAAATATTGGCATGGCAGAATAATAACCCTGCCATGTGAAAAAAATCAAGTTACCCATAAATGCAGGGTATGAGCCCACGTTTAGAAACCAGTGAAAGAGAGAAAATGGACATGCACAGCTAGTGGGCAGATGGGAGTGGGGGGGGGGTGGCGGTGAGACTGGAGAACTGAGGGGGTAGTAGAAGTGGGCAATTATTAATTTTATTTTAGATAGTTCTCTGTTGTGTTCATGGTTCCAAAAGCCACGGATCGCTGTTTAAATCCAAATGGCCAAAATAAAGATTTTATAAAGGATAAAACTGTTTCTGGAACTTTCCATTTAAAGTATTTCTAAAATGGAAACAGAAGGTAGTCAGCCCTACGACCTTTTTGCCCAATTTTCATTCATTCTCTGCCTCTAGGAAAAATGCATCACGTGGAACATTAAACGTACAAGTCTCTGGCATGAATCCAGTCGACGCTGGCCCCACAGAAAGCTAATATAGGCTGCTTAACAAAGCATAATTAAACACACCGAGCGACGAAAACATCCATATAATTACCACAAAGCTGATCTAATTGCATATATCCTCTTATTGGGCGATATTATTTGTCGCTACATAAGCAAAAAGAGCTTAAACAGAACAGTCCCCCCAAGCTCTTTGGTTCATCCAAAATTATCCGGTTAATCTGCAGATTGCCACTGGGGGGAAAATAATCTTCTGTTAAAGATCTCTGTCAAAACAGAATCATGTTCTTAAATTCCTATGGGAAAAGAGACACAGCCATTTATAACTCTGAACAACAACAAACCGAAGTACCACATGGCAATAAACCGTCTCGGGTTTACCCATCAAGATAGGGGTATGGGTAGGTGATTTGTTGAAGTATTGTTCATTTTGTAATCAATCATCAGTCAGTTGATAAACAACCAACCCCCCACACAGAAGCAGCCTATAGGATCATTGATGGGAACTTGGTGAAACAAATTATGGCACATCTGGATTATAGAATACTATGCAGCGATTGACAAGAATGAGCAAAATATAAAGCACTACACAACATATAGTTTAGATTCACCACCAGTCTGTTAGTGGCTTGCATGTTGTTATGATGCTGGACCCTATGCCATTGATATTTCAAATGCCAGCAGGATCACCTATGGTGGACAGGTTTCAGCCGAGCTTCCAGACTAAGACAGACTAGGAAGAAAGGCCCAGTTATCTACTGAAAATCAGCTTATTAAAATACTATAGATCACAACAGAATATTGTCTGATACAATGCTGAAAGATGAGCTCCCTAGGTTGGAAGGGACTAAAAATATGCAGTAGCCACAACAATGGACTTGAGCATTCCAGCCATCATGAAGATGGTGCGGGACAAGGTAACGTTTCATTCTGTTGTTCATGGGGTAGCTATGAATAAAAGCCAACTTCACAGCAACGAACAATGACAATAGGTTAGATATACGGATGCATTGTCAATCTTTAAAGCGATAAGAAACACAAGATAAAGAGAATTCACTGTAAAGGAAAATCTATAGGGCAAGACTTATAGGTCAGTAGTTTGTCAGTTACATAGTAATTTTTATTCCTTAGGTATCTTCACTTACTGTGGTTTATGTAATTTGGAATCTTGCTAAAATCCTTGATGTACCTGAATTAATATTTTAGGAATGGAGGGAGAATCAGAATGTTGACTTCAGCAGGCCTTCAATTAAAAGTTCTTTAAAATAAGGATGACATTGTAAGCTGAACGAGTATCTGGAAAAAGAAAATGTGCTGATTTTGGAAGAAAAATTGTACCTCCAATTTCACAAAGCACTGAATTTCTAGTGAAAGTCTTAGTAGAGCCTAAGGAGGAGTGCTTATCATTTCTAGGGAAGGGTACTATGAGCACTATGACAACCCTCTAATCATTGCAGTTAACTGAGGAGACTGAACTTAACATTCACCCCCCCTGGAATTCTGGGGGACACAACCAGAAGCAGGTCTCACAAGGGCAAAACTCATTTGACATTACATGTTTTATCCTAGAAAATCACACCGATTTTACATTAAACTCCATAACATATCTGTGATTGCTTCAACATGAAATAATGTTTACAACCACTTAATTTCTTACTCCCAGGTCCAAAGGGTACACCAAGAGATGGACTTAGTTTTCCTTGTGGTTTGAATAGCCTTAGCACATTTTGCCACAAGCCCAGGGGCAGCTTGACAAGCTCATGATATTGGCCAGCAGTTATTTTCTTATTTGGAAATACCAGTGGTCAATGCGTAATTCTAGATTTCCTGAGGTGCATACAATGATGAAGAGATGAGAATAACTGACATATTTAGCATCTCATACATTCTTAGAAGCAAGGATGGCAAGACTTTGGCTCATCTAAGTTGAATGCATTATCAGAAAAGACCAGTTGATAGAAAAAGACATCGTGGTTGGCAAAGTAGAGCGTCCATGAAAATGAAGAAAAGCCTTAAGGAGACAGATTAACACAACAGCCACAATGGACTCAAACGTACCAACAATCATGAAAATGGCTCCTGACTGGGCAAAGTTTCATTCTGTTATACTTAAGGTCATCGTGAGTCAGAGCCAATTGGAGGACAGGTAAAAACATCCCTGGTATCATGTTGTTATAGAATGAATTGTGTCCCCCAAAGATGTGTGTTGTAAATCCTAACCCTTATACTTGTGGTTATAATTTCATTTAGGAATGGGTTTTCTTTGTTATGTTAATGAGGCATTATTAACATAGGGTGTGTTTTAAGTCAATCTCTTTTGAGATATAAAAGAGCAGATGAAGCAAGCAAGTGCAGTTGGGGGAAGAGAGATGCCCTACCACATGAGATCTCCAATTAACACTCTGGCCATTGCAGCAGATCAAGAAACAGAGGCTGAAAAGAGACAAAGACCCTTCACCAGAGCCGACAGAGAGAGAAAGGCTCGCACTAGAGCCGCTGTCCTGAATTGGGACTTCTAGCCTTCTAAATTTTGAGAAAATAAATTTCTGTTCATTAAAGCCACCCACTTGTGTGTGGTACTTCTGTTATATATAAAAAAAATCTGTTATAGCAACACTTAATAGCTAAGATGTATGTTAATCCCTTTTTATGCATTTTCTCCCTTCATTCTGCTAATAAATCAATGAGTCTGGCACTATTGCCATCCCCATTTCACAGATGGAGAAACTGAGGGCTGGAGATATTAACTAACTTTCTGAAGACAACATCCACAGTGAATAATGGAGCCATGCTGTGAACCTATGAACACAGGTGGCCCTGCAATTCCCAGGCCCATAACCTCCATCCATTCTCTTTCTGGTATTACTGAGTGATGCCATCCAGGTTAAAAACTGCGTGCTATCAATGAACCCCCATGGCTCAGAACAATATGGAGCTGTCTTGTACAGGGTTGGGCCACGTACACTGTTACTACTACAAATCCCATTGCACAAAGCTTTTTGTTCCTTTGTTATTCAAACTTCTCCAACCCAACAGTGGAGGTCACCAGTTTCTTTACTTCGATTTAAAAACACACCACTCAGAAATCATGTCTGTCGAGGCTTTCGATTTTCTCAATCTGTATGACACAAAAGATTGTGTGTGCACATATGTATGCACATACCTATTCCCAGGCACTCTACCCCAAGAGAGGCACACAGGGCACAGTGGTTAAAGCACTCAGCCAGGAAACAAAACGTCAGCGGTTTGAATCCACCAGCTACTCCACGGGAGAAAGATGTGGCAGTCTGTTTCTGTAAAGATTACAGCCTTGGAAACCCTATGGAGCAGCTCTACTCAGCCCTATAGCGTTGCCATGAGTCGGAATCAACTGCATGGCAAAGTGTTTCGTTTCACCCCTAAGAGGGCATCTTGGGTTTAATCCCACGTTATCCCAGAGGCACCCATAAACTGAATTACAGGGGAGAATCTCATACCCACTTTTTTTTTTTTTTTGAGGCTGAATGTACATCTCCATTGGTAACACCTATGTGCACACAATTGGCTAATTACACTCTGGCCATTGCAGCAGATCAAGCGATGAAGGACAGCAAATCGCTGGGGTCCACATTATCATTCATGCTAGCAGATCTCAGCGCCTACTCCTGGGCCTCCAGTGAGACCATCATTTCCAGGATTTCAACTATGCACATAAAACAGGCCCTTAATGGGAAGGCCTTAGAATACCCCTGGCAATTTAACGAGTCCTGGGGCTCTGCAGGAACTGTGTCGGGAGTTGGAGCACAGATGATTAAAGTTACAGTCACGACGTCTGGAAAAGCTGTCTGCAGTTCACAGCCTCACAGTCGGTGCGTCATTGAAGGCCTGTTTCTCTCCTTATCAAACCACGGCTATTGCAGGGGTACTTTCATAAGTTCAAGGTTACTTGTCTTCTCTGGTAGTGAGCTCTTAGGTAATCCAATGGTGTGGCTTCCACGAGCATTGCACCCTGAGATACTGTGACCCAGGCTGCACCAACTCTTCTCGATGGGTTGTCTTCTCTTTGTTCCCATGGCACCCCAATTTCCTGCTGTTTTTTAGACACCTCTGGCTAGTGGTGCTCAGGCTTCTTTATGGGTTCCTTTTTCTCTGGGACAACCACCCATCTATCAGTTTGTCATACTGTGGTATTTTCCTTGTTGCCATCTTGCTGGCCTACCTACCCACCTACTGACCGACCGACTGGGCCTACCTATCTCCTCTGGGAAACCTATCAATGCTGGGATCCAGTGAGGGCTTAGGACCTCTTTCCTTCTCACTCTTCAAACTCTGTCTAGATAATGTCATCATTTCTCATGGTTTAAATACCATCTATCCTCCAAGGCTGCCAAATATTTCAGCAATTTCACCTCAATTCTGAGCATCAATTTTACACTCTCAACAGCTTACTTAGCATCTACCTTCACCTAAAGGTCTTAAAAACATCTCAAACACCATACCTATAATTTAATTTGTCACCTTCTCCTTTAGACCCAATATTTGCTCCTCTTCCTATTTCTACCATCTCATCAAATGGCATCTGCATCCACCCAGTTGTTCAACCACAAAACCTGAGAGTCCCTGTTGCTTCCTCTCACACCTTCATTTACAATCAATCTACGAGCTTCATTGATTCTCCCACCTCATATCTCATAGACCCATTCAGTTCTCTTCATTCCCATAGCCATTAGGTTCATCCAAAGACTCCATCATTTCTCACCTGCAATAGCCTCCTAACTGATGTCCCTCTCCTGCCTCCCTCCACCCCAATCCATTCTCCACACTGCAGGGAGAGTTATCTTTCTAAATGGAAAATTTGATCCACTTCAATGGTTCCCAATTGTCCTTAAAGTAAAAGCTAAACTCCTTAATGTGCCTTAACAGAGCCCTGAGTTACCTGGTCCTTACTTATCTCCAGGATCATTGACTGGCTTTTTCCCATCATCATAGATAAACTCAACTACACACACATACACACACACGCATACACGCTTTGACCAACTTTCTGTTCTACAAATACAGTTCCCTTTTACGTTTGCTCGCACCATTTCCTATACCACCTGGGAGGACAGGGTCTTAATCATTTTTATATCTTCCTCCCCACACCTCTATCTATCAAAAGCCCAGCCACTGGGCAGGTGCTAAATAAATGATCATTGAAAGAAAATATCAAGATAGCAAGACATATAGCTCACTTTCTTTCTTTCTCTTCTCTCTTTCTCCTTTTTTCCTACCCTTCCTTCCTCCCTTCTTTCTTTTTGCATTTTATAAAAAATCTCAGATATAAGCTCTGTATTCAATTCCAGTGGCAAGCCTTAGCCTATAATTCTTAATAAATTTGAATAGATAAAATCTTAAGATTTTTTGGTAGAATTATCTTCCCTTCCACTCTCTCCTTTCCTGTCATACACCCTTCACCCCTTCATTTCTAGGCTTATATAGTTTCTTCTGTTTTAATAATCTCATGGTTTATTGAATCTGTGCCTTTATTATAAGCCATCTCAAATCCTTTTGGGGGCTACAGAAGGATTAAAGGCAACCACAAAATTAAAACAAATGTGGCCATTGACCAGCTTCAGGTTCCTACACACGTCTGTGCTTTCTGAAATACTGAAGACCATTAACACTTGATTAAAAAGTCATCATATATTTATAGCAATATGAGTTACCTGTCTATATGATAAGCCCTGGGACAGGAGTGCCTTTCAGTAATATTGATCTGGGGGAATGAAAGGAGCACATCATTGTTTATGGTAATAGTTTACAATAGCTTCACAGTGATTAATAATTGCATTCAGAGAACTCCTGCCCTCCAAGAGATGGGTCCTGTTTACATTCAGGCCTGTCACTCACAGGAGTGAAGAGACTTGCTGAAGGTCAGAGTGGAGCAAAAAGGAGACATCTTCTCTGTGTAGCCCTCCCCATCACCACCCAGCAGGAATGACACCCTCCTCCCATGAGTTCCCATTACATTTTGTCCTGCTTCTATCACAGCATTGCTGTTGGATTTTTTTTTTTTTTTATGTGTCTGAAGCCCAGTAGATGGAGGATTCCTGGTGGGTAAGGATTTTGTCTTCTTCTTCTAAAATAAAGCCTAAAAATTAAAACAAACAAACAGACAAACCCATTTGTCATTGCTGTTGAATTGGTTCCAACTCATAGTGAACCCAAAGGACAGAAAAGAACTGTCCCATAGGATTTCTAAGGCTGTAATCTTTATGGAAGTAGATCATGAGGTATTTCTCCTTCAGGGCAGCTGGTGGGTTCAAAGGCCAAACGTTTGGTTAGCAGCCAAGCACTTGACCACCATGCCACCATGGCCCCTTAAAATAAAGCCAAGCTTGTTGCAGTTCTGACTCATAATGACCATATAGGACAGAGTAGAACTGCCTCATAGTGTTTCCAAAATAAAGTCTGGACAAGTATAAAAGGGAGGGGGACAGAGGAGGAGAGAGTGGGAAAAGGGGACAAAGGGTTAAGTTGGGGGACAGAAGGAGAAAAGAGGGAAGAGTGCGAGAAGGGAGGGGGACAGGAGATGTCGATGCCACTCTGTTCAAGTTTAACTCATTCTTGAGCCACACAGGGAGTTCCAGATGGTTAAAGCATTCAGCTGCTAATCAAAAGGTTGGAGGTTCAAATCCACCCAGTGGTGCCTCAAAAGAAAGACCTAGCGATCTACTTCTGAAAACTCGGCCATCGAAAACCCTATGGAGCCAAGTTCTACTCTGACACACATGGAGCCTCCATGAGTCTGGGCTGACTAGAGGGCAACTAGTTGGAATCACACACAAACGTGCTTTCCCAAATTCACAATATTAATGTCTCCAAGGCAGAATGAGGTGACAGTTAGGTAAAATTATGATTTTAAGAAGTACGTCACTGATATTATTACATAACACTGATATTTACTGGTTCAATTATCTTTTATCCCTTTTTCTACTAGACCAGCATTGTCCACAAGAACTTTGTGCAATGATGTGCTCTCGACTGTTTTGTTCAATGTCTGAGGAACTAGATGTTTAATTTTATTTAATTTTAAGGGCTACATGGGGCTTGTGGATGCCATATTGGACCGCACAGGTAGAGACAATAAGCTCCAGAAAGGCTGAGACTTTGTCCATTCTGTAGCCTACTTCTAGTAGGTGTATATAATAAATACCTGTGGGAGAAGAGAACGGAACAAGAAGTGAAGGAAAGACAATCTAACCGACTAGGATGTTTCCCCAAAAAAGCGATATCAAATATTACAACCCAAGCTATAATAATCATGGATGATAGTTAAAGAACTAACATTTGATGAGCCTCTTCTATGTGTAAAGCCCTATGCTAAGAGTTTTACACCCATTATCTCATACCTACCTAGTAACCCTGTTGGGTGAGCATCATTATTTTCCTTATTTGATAGATGTGGCAACTGAGGCACAGAGAAGGTCATCATTCACCCAAGATTACAGGGTTGGTGAGATAGGGCACCAGGATCCACATCCACGCAATCTAACTGTAGAACTTGAAATTTTATTCATTTATTTTCCTTAATAATTTTATTACATTTTTTGGTTCGTGTTGAAAATATACACAATGGAATATACACCAATTCGACAATTGATTCATGTACAATTTAGTGATATTGATTACATTCTTCAAGTAATGCAATCATTCTCACCTCCTTTTCTGAATTGTTTCTGTCCCATTAACATAAACTCCCCCCACTTGTCTGTCAGTTTGTCATATTGTGGTGGCTTCAGTGTTGCTGTTATGCCAGAAGGTATGCCACCAGTATTTCAAATACAGGCAGGGTTACCCATGGGCAGGTTTCAGCAGAGCTTCCAGACTAAGACAGACTAGGAAGAAAAAAAAAAAAAGGAAGAAAGACCTGGCAATCTACTCCTAAAAAGACTGGCCGGTGAAAACTTTATGGATAGCAGTGGAACATTGTCTGACATAGTGCCAGAAGATGAGCCCCTCAGGTTGGAAGGCACTCAAAATACAACTGGGGAAGAGCTGCCTCCTCAAAGTAGAGTTGACCTTAATGATATGAATGGAGTCAGGTTTCGGGAATTTCATCTGCTGATATGGCACAACTCAAAGTGAGAAGAAACAGCTACAAACATCCATTAACAATAGGAATGCAGACTGTACAAAGTATGAATTTAGGAAAATTGGATGTCATCAAAAATGAAATGGAATGCATAAACATCAATATCCTAGGCATTAGTGAGCTGAAATGGACTGGTATTGGCCATTTTGAATTAGACAGCCATATGATCTACTATGCCAGGAATGACAAATTGAAGAGGAATGACGTCACATTCATCGTCAAAAAGACTATTTCAAGATCTATCCTGAAGTACAACGCAGTCAGTAATAGGATAATGTCCATATGCTTACAAGGAAAACCAGTTAATACAACATTATTCAAGTTTATGCACCAACCACTAATGCCAGTGATGAAGAAATTGAAGACTTTTACCAACTTCTGAAGTTTGAAATTGATCAAATATGCAATGATAATCACTGGTGATTGGAATGTGAAAGTTTGAAACAAAGAAGGATCAGTAGTTGGAAAATATGGCCTTGGTGACAGACATGGTGCTGGGGATTGCATGAGAGAATTTGGCATGACCAATAACTCACTCATAGCAAATATCTTTTTTTTCAACAACATAAGCAGTGACTATACGCATGAACCTTGCTGGATGGAATATACAGGAATCAAATCAACCACGTCCGTGGAAAGAGACAAAGAAGAAGCTCAATATCATCAGTCAGAACAATGCTCCAATTATGTACACCAGTAGCCGACTGCAGAACAGACCATCGATCATGTCCAAGTTCAAGTTGAAGCTAAAGAAAATTAAAACAAGTCCATGAGAGCCGAAGTTTGACCTTTTGACCTTGGGTATATCCAATAAGAATTTAGAGACTATTTCAAGAATAGATTTGAGGCACTGAACACTAATGATCAAAGACCAGACAAGTTGTGGGAAGACATGAAGGACATTATACCCAAAGAAAGCAAAAGGTCATTAAAAAGACAGAAAAGATGAAAACGAATGTCAGAAGGGACTCTGCAACTTGCTCTTGAACATAGAGTAGCTAAAGTGAATGGAAGAAATGATAAAGTAAAAGAGTTGAATGGAAGATTTCAAAGGGCAGCTCAAGAAGACAATGCATTATAATGAAATGTGCAAAGACCAGGAGTTAGAAAATCAAAAGGGAAGAACACACTTGGCATTTCTCAAGTTGAATGAACGGAAGAAAAAATTCAAGCCTCGAGTTGCAATATTGAAGGATTCTATGGGCAAAATGCAGCCCTGGTGGCCCAGTGGTTAAGAGCTCAGGCTGTCAACCAAAAGGTCAGCAGTTCAAATCCACCAGCCACTCATTGGAAACCCTATGGGGCAGTTCTACTCTTTCCTTTAGGGCCACTATGAGTCGGAATCAACTTGATGGCAATAGGTTTGGTTTGGTTTTATTGTCAAAATATTGAACAATCCAGGAACCATCAAAAGAAGATGGAAGGAATACACAGAGTTACTGTACCAAAAAGAACTGGTTGACTTTCAACCATCTCAAGAGGTAGCATATGACCAAGAGCCAACAGTACTGAAGGCAGAAGTTCAAGCTGCATTGAAAGGAATTGCAAAAATAAGGCTCCAGGAATTGACAGAACACCAACTGAGATGTTTCAACAAATGGATGCAGTGTTGGTGATGCTCACCCGTCTGTGCCAAGAAATTGAGAGGTCACCTACCTGACCAACTGACAGGAAGAGATTCAGAGATTCATATTTTTGCCCATTCCAAAGAAAGGTGACCCAACAAAATATGGAAATTATTGAACAATATCATTAATATCACAAGGAAAATTTTGCCAAAGATCATTCAAAAGCAGCTGCAGCAGTACCTTGACAGGGAACTGCCAGAAGGTCAAGCTGGATTCAGAACAGGATGTGGAATAAGGGCTATCATTGCTCATGTCACATGGATCTTCGCTGAAAGCACAGAATATCAGAAAGATGTTTACCTGTGTTTTATTGACTATGCAAAGGTATTCTACTGTGTGGATCATAACAAATTATGGATAATGTTGTCAATAACGGGATTGCCAGAAGACTTAATTGTGTTCATAAGGAAACTGTACATAGACCAAGAGGCATTCATTTGAACAGAGCAAGTGGATATCTCTTGGTTTAAAATCAGGGAAGGTGTGGGTCAGGGCTTTATCCTTTCACCGTACTTATTCAATCTGTATGCTGAGCAATAATCTGAGAAGCTGGACTATATAAAGAAGAATGTGGCATCAGGATTGGAGGAAGACTCCTTAACAACTTGTGATATGCAGATAACACAATCTTGCTTGCTGAAAGCAAAGATAACTGGAAGCACTTACTGATGAAGGTCAAAGACTACAGCTTTAGTATAGACCACACGTCAACGTAAAGAAAAGAAAAATTCTCACAACTGGACCAAAAAGCAATGTAATGATAAACAGAGAAAAAGTAGAAGTTGTCAACAATTTCATTTTATTTTTATCCACAATCAATGCCCATGGAAGAAGCAGTCAAGAAATCAAATAACATTTTGCATTGGGCAAATCTTCTGCAAAAGACCTCTTTAAAGTGTTAAAAAGCAAAGATGTCAGTTTGAGGACTAAGTTGTGCCTGAACCAAGCCATGGTATTTTTAATTGCCTCATATGCATGCAAAAGCTGGACAATGAATAAAGAAGACAGAAGAAAAATTGATACATTAGAATTATGGTATTGGTGAAGAATACTGAATATACTATGTACTGCCAGGTGAATGAACAAATCTGTCCTGGAAGAAGTACAGCCTGAATTCTCCTTGGAAGCTAAGATGGTCAGACTTCATTTCATGTACTTCAGACATGTTATCAGGAGGGACTAGTCCCTGAAGGACATCATACTTAGTAAAGTAGAGGGTCATCAAAAAAGAGGAAGACCTTCAATGAGATGGACTGACTCAGTGGCTGCAACAATGGGCTCAAATATAACAATGAATGTAAGATGGTGCAGGACTGGACAGTGTTTCGTTCTGTTGCACATAGTGTCTCTATGAGTCAGAACTGACTCAACGGCACCTAACAACTATAACAACAACAAATATAAACTCACTGTCCCCAGGCTTCCTATCTAACTTTAGGAGTTGCTATTCTCAATTTGATCCCATATAGAGAGTTCAGAGCCTGAACCTTTAACCAGTTGTGACTGAGGTTTGTGTGAGCATCACTTGATAGTCTATAGTTCCCAGGTGGATCCTTCCCAAAGGGCCTTCTCTGGCCTCCAAGAGTTGCCAACTACAATATACAGCCATGGAGGTATGAAGAATGGTGGGGAGAACCATGAAGAACTGCCATGATGCCAAAGGGCCATGATCACAGTGTACATATACTGTCTGTGGCACTGTAGACTAAGAAATTCACCAAGGGACACCTACCCCAGGTATGGTCAGGGAAGGGTTCCAAGGCAGGTGATACCAGACAGCTGAGTCTCGAAAGATGAGCTGGAAGCCCCACGGGGGGTCAGGTCCTGCCCAGAAGGCTGAGAGACAGAAGAGTTAAGAGATTGGATTTTGGCTTGGGTGAGCTACTCTGTCTCTGTTCCTCCTTATTCCCATGGGTAAACTGTCGCTAACATGAGCACCTAAATCTTGGGGTTGAAAGTCAAAAATTCATGTAAAGCATGCAACACAATGAGGCACAACCTTGCCAGTGCTCCATAAATGTTAGTTACCATGATTATCAGTGTTGATACCCACAGCGGTTGAGTCGATTCCGACTCATAGTGGCCCCATAGCACAGAGTGGAACTGCTCCAGAGAGTTTCCAAGGAGCGCCTGTTGGATTCAAACTGCCAGGCTTTTGGTTAGCAGCAGTAGCTCTTAACCACTACACTTCCAGGGTTTCCATCAATGTTGATATCCCCATTACTTTTCATTGTTATTATTTCTCACCCATGGGATGCTTTGTGTGAGACACACTTTTTAGCCACTTCAGAACATACTAGCTTGCTTCAAAAAAACAAAAATAGGTAGAATTTTAGTAAAACGTGCAAACTTCTACCTTGGTGGAAGCAGTACTGTGTTGAATTCAGAGAGATGAGCTTGAGATAAGAAGGTGAGGTTGGGAATGGGGGTATTCAAGATAGTCAATGGGGTATAAATGTGGGAAGGTGTATAACTCCTGGTGACATTATGTATAACACAATGAAACATTGCCCAGTCCTATGCCATCTTCATGATCTTTGCTATGCTTGACTCCATTGTGGCGGTTATGGTGTCAATCCATCTCATTAAGGATTTCCCTTGTTTTCCCTGACCTTCTATTTTACAATCATGATGTCCTTTCCTAGGGATTGGCCTATCCTGATGATGTGTCCAAAGCAAGCATTTTGAAGTCTCGCCATCCTCACTTTTAAGGAGCAATCCGGTTGTATTTCTTCTAATGCTGATTCGTTCATTCTTCTGATAGTCTGCAGTATACTCAATATTCTTCATAGACACCACAGTTTGAATGCCTCGATTCTTCTCCTACCTTCCTTCTTCGTTGCCCAGCTTTTGCCTGCATGTGAGGCAGTGGGAGAAGGGAAAACATCCCGTCCTTTTACAACAGTCCCCACCAGTCCCTATCATCATAAACTGAGCCCATTTCTCTCAACAACACTATCTGCTTGGATATTTGAGCTGCAGCCCTTGTCATTTGGGTGATATAAAGAATAAGGCAAGATCAATACTTCCAGGGTTGTATTTATTTCTAGATCCGTTTATTACTCATTCCCATGTCTCCTCTGGTCCAGAAAGTACTGAATTGGCTATATTGCCCAACACACTACAGCATATAAAACAGGATTTACTAATCTTGTTAACAGGTGATAAAAGTGAAGAAATGAAAATGGGCGTAGAGAATACACTGACGCCAGGGACTAAGTTAATAATGACACAAGAATCACAAAGCCCTCTGTTAGCAGTGAGGAGGTCAGATGTTTATCCTGGTGTTCCCACAAATCAACATGGAGGGAAATCTTATAATTTATATAATTCTGAGTGTGTGTCACAAAAATAAGTCAATGGTTCGAAATTAGCACAATTATTCATCAAGGTAGAAGCAAAAGGAAGATGTGCTGTGTAACAAGCATGACCAAAAAAAAAAAAAAAAACCCATTGCCATTGAGTCGTTTCCAATTCATAACGACCCTATAGGACAGAGCAGAACTGCCCCGTAGGGTTGCCAAGGAATGGCTGTGGATTTAAACTGCTGGCCTTTTGGTTAGTAGCCAAGCTCTTAACCACTGTGCCAGCTGCTAATTATTGAGCACTGACTCCGCACCTGAGAGTATACAGACATTAAATACTTGTTTTTGGTTCAGTGGTAGAATTCTCACCTTCCATGTGGGAGACCTAGATTTAATTCCCAACCAATGCGCCTCATGCACAGCCGCCACTCATCCATCGGTGGAGGCTTGTGTGTTGCTATGATGCTGAACAGGTTTCATCAGAGGTTCTAGGCTAAGACAGACTAGGAAGAAAGGCCTGGCTATCTATATCCAAAAATCAGCCAATGAAAACTCTATGGACCACAAATGTCCAATCTACAATCGATCATAGGGATGGTGCAAGTCCGGGCAACATTTCGTTCTGTTGCATGTGGGGCTGCCATGAGTCTGGTGTCAACTCAAGAGCAGCTAACAACAACAACAACAGCAACAAGAGCCTCAAAACTCCTTGATGCAGCTATTATTTTTTCCCCCTTATTACAGAGGAGAAAAGTGTTTACAGAAGTTAAGAAGGATGCTTTAGGTAAGAAGTGTAGCTGGGATTGGACTCCAGAAGTCTAACACCACACAAAAGTCTGCATTTTAGCCACTACGCCCGAGGACCACAAATGTAATGCCCTGGCCACATTCCTGCAATGGCGAAAAGGGCATTTTTATTTCTACCCTAATTCTTGGAAATGGACTGTCTGTATTACCCCAAAATGCAATTTACTAAAGGCAATTCTGGGAGGAAATGGATGCAATCCAATACACACGCAGTTCTCTGCTGGTCTGGCATATCCCAGTGTTAAGTTTTACAGTATCTGGAGGAATGGGTGGAAAACACATTCCTTTTCACAAATATTTCCTGAAATATTGCCACAATCTTCCCTAAACATACCCACCTTCTTACTGCTACAGGGGCCAGTGAGGCCAGGCCACCTTCCTTAGCAAGACCCCGACATGATACTAGATTATGTTGCTAATTAAATATAGGCCACCAGATACCCTGTATTTCTTTGACGCTTGAATTTAAAGAATGTCCCAGCGCTCTTAACAATACCCTGAAACCGTACATTAGAAACTCAACCTGGTGTTAAAGCTAGACACCAAAAGACAGAATGACGTTGCCTCTTAACACAAGCCTTTCCACATAGCAGTGTACATCATAGCGGTCTGTGTGCAGTAAAATGGAGGATAAAGCCTTGGATTCAGCTAACTGAAAGCCAGCAGCTGTTTATAGGAAAATAAAACCACTCAGCTCTCAGCCACCAGCGGCAGAAAACAAATATTTATGCAGTCTCTGGCACCTAATCAGATGCCCACCTTCCAAAAAATTCCTCAACCCAGAAAGTTTAACCCTTAAACCAGACCGTTATGGATTGAATTGTGTCCCCCGACAAAATGTGTGTCAACTTGGCCAGACCACGATTCCTAGTATTGTGTGATTGATGACAAGGACCTTCTCCCAGAGACAGCAGAGAGAAAGATTTCCCCTAGAACTAGCACCCTGAATTTGGACTTCTAGCCTCCTAAACTGTGAGAGAATAAATTTCTGTTTGTTAAAGCCATCCACTTGTGGTATTTCTGTTACAGCAGCACTAGAAAACCAAGACACAGACCACTGTGATTCCTTTAAAATAATTGTGAAATTTCAGTCCCATGAGTGCCTGGACTGCCCAGTAGAAGGCACCAGGGGTAGACATGAGGAATGAGCAAGGCTTCTTCCTGAATGAATTAATGAAGGGACGATTTAATTCTGAGACTTTAATGTAGAACCGTCTAGTGATGTTATTGCCTTGTGTGTGCTGCACTTTATCTGCTCCGAATGTTTTTGTTTCTACGACACTAGTGAAGAGTCGTAAGGATGTTTTACGTTTCCGTTTCCAGCTCTGGACTATGTGCGGCGTACTTACAGTGACAGAAAGGTAAAACTTGGTCTCTTTCTATCCTAACCAAGTTCCCTACCTTCTTTTTCAATGTGGTGGTGATATAAACCCATCCATACATCTGCTGAAATTACCTTATGAAAACATATGTCTTTTTCTTCTCTTCTCATTGAATCTTCATCAAATGTAAAATGACTGCAAATGGCTGCTTTCTCTCAAATCAGAACGTAATATGTTACATAGAACCAACACAAAAAATGGAGGCTACAAACATACTTCACACTTAGTCAGCAGCTGCCTTCAAATTGACTTCTACCCCATGTGTGTCAGAATAGAACTGTGCTCCACAGGGTTTTCACTGGCTGATTTTTCAGAAGTAGATTGCCAGGCCTTTCTTCTTAGGCAACTTTAGGTAGACTCGAACTTCCAACCTTTCAGTTACCAGCCAAATACATTAACTCTGTTGTACTGCCCAGGGACTCTACTTTGCACTTGTTGTTGTTGGGTGCCATCAAATCGATTCCAACTCATGGCAACCCCACGTGACAGAGTAAAACTGCCCCATAGGGTTTTCTTGGCTGTAATCTTTACACGCGCAAATCTCTAGGTCTTTCTCCTGGGATGCGTCTAGGTGGGTTCGAACCAATGACCTTTCAGTTCACAGCTGAGGGCTTAACCATTGCATCACCAGGGCTAGGTACCATTTAATAGGATAAGACAGTTGAAGGCACAAAAATACCACAAAATTAATCCAACGTAAGCCCATGGAATTAAAGATTTTTTTCAACCAGTTAACTTAAATGAAAGTCCTATCCATATACAGCATTACTTCTCAGTCAGGGTGATTGCTCTCCCAGGTGACATATAACAATGTCTAGAAATGCTTTTTGGTTGTCACAAGTGGAGGGAGGATGCTACTAGGAGGTAAAGGTCAGGGAGGCTGCTAAACGTCCCCAAATGCACAGGGAATACCCCCCACCTCCCCACTCCAACAAAGAATCATCTGGGCCAAAATGTCAATATTGCCGAGGTTGAGAAATCCTGGCCTGCAGATAGAACTTGTAAAACAACATGAATCATTCAGGGAAAATATATTGAATAAGGAAATTATCTTTGCAAACAGAACAGTCGTCCAACTACTGTGCTTAAAGCCATCATTAATGAGAGAGTGAGAAAGAGACAGGAGAGGGACAGCCAGAGAGAGAGACACACACACACGAAGGGAGGGGGCACTCGCTTTTGCCAGAAATATCTTGTTATTGTAATATAGATAACCAGTTAACTGATGGGAGGCGGCAAGATGTATAAGGACATTCTTTTGAACTAGACCTAATACTTGGGTTCGCTCCGTGATTGGATGGCTGCTGCCTCTATTCCTTAAATTAAAAAAGAACTGACGCTCTCTTCTTTACTGTCGTCTTTCAAAATGATGAATAAAAGGTTTAATTTACTGAGCGCTAAAAATAAAAGCCTTCCCATAACTCTTAAGAGTCATTTGGTGCAGCATAAAATATGAATTATAAATCTGGATTAGGAAGTCTCGTCTTGTAATACTTGGTATTGCCAAACTTTTTGTGTAAATAAAGAGGTGATTTGTCTATGCCTGTAAAGATACACAATGCACACACATATTCACGTATCTACACACAGAACAAGCACGTGATCTAAAAACAGGCTCTTTATACTGAGATGCAACCTCAGCCAGGGACCCTGGCAACTGCAGCCTACATGAGAACAGGCTGTCAGTGTATTCACCGCCTATGGAATTTTTATAACATATAATTCATATAACTTCCGTTTCTGCGTAGTCCAATTAACTTCAAACAGGTATATAATTGTTAGTCTAGAGGGATCTTTTAGGTCATTATTACCGAATTATCCACTAGATAGCAAGATGACATTTCCAAAGCCATTTCTCTTAGAGCCACAGGTTCCAAGCTAGGTCTCGCTGGCAGACTCTATAACTCTGCTGTACAAGACACCTGTTAGACAATCTGTCACATGAACACAGATAGAAAATGTACATAATGCAATACTTGGAGGGAAAAAAAGTCCAGCAGACCATGAACTTTTAATGAATGGATTTTAACAGTTTGCAATCTGGTGTGTGGTTTCAGAGTTTTCCTGCTGAAGAGGAATGTGACTCACGTTTTATGTCTTCCTAGACTTGATTTAATTAAAATGACAAAGAGGGAAAATAACATTCTTCACTCCTGCAAAAAAGAAAACCATAGAAGGGAAAACAAACCCTGCTATTAGTACGCTAGGCAGGACTGTTTGCGTCCCAGTCTGGCAATGGTTTGGGGGACTGGGGCACTGGTAGCCCTCATTTGAAGTCCCTGTTGGTATGGGCATGTTACTAAGTAGCGCAGGTACTGTAATTGTAATGCCATTTTGATGCCTATTCCTTTGATTTTCTTTTGGTTCTCACTATGCTCCAGGCTTTAAACAAACATGATTACTTCTATCTATATTGTTGTTGTTGTTAGGTACCATCAAGTCAATTCAGACTCATAGCGACCCCATGTGACAGAGAACTGCCCCACAGGGTTTTCTAGGCTGCAATCTTTATGGGGGCAGATTACCAGATCTTTCCCCCTCGGAGCACTTAACTGTTTGTACCACCAAGGCTCCTTCTGTCTATATATTTTTTTTAAGAGTAGATGTTCTTATTCCCATTTACAGATAAGGAAACTGAGTCTCAGCAACCTTAAGTAACTGGCTGGAATTGCAAGCCAGCTCTGTCCTCTAGCTGGCATTCCTACCACTTTCCCCAAAGTTGGACACGGGGAAGGTGTTAACACATATTTGTAAGATAAATAAAGCGTCCCAAAGTCTTCGTCCCTTTTGTCACTAAACTGCTTCTTGCATAAGAATTAAAAAAAAAAAAAAAAGTTTGAAGTCCATTATTTTCTGAAAACAATGTAACAATTTTACCCACATTGTCTACTTTGAGAATCTCTACTTTTTGACAGTTAGTCCAGATACCACAAATATTCTTTAAAGCATCTACTATGTGTAAGATAGGGGCCCTGCTGGCACAAACACTGAAGTGCTCAGCTGCTAACCCAAAGGTTGGCAGTTCTAACCACCAGCAGCTCCATGGGAGCAAGACCTGGTGATCTGCTTCTGTAAAGATTACAGCCTAGAAAATCCTATGGGGCAGTTGGACCCTATTACATGGGGTCACTATGAGTCACGATCAAATTGATGGCACCCAGCAACAACATGTGTAAGATACTATGCTGGGTTTCCAGAGCACTGAATCAAATGAAGCCAAGCCTTGCCTTCATAAATCTCAGCGACTTGGAGGTAAAATATATAAGTAACATAGGCTCTGACCATAACCCTTCATTCACCTCACTTTACACACTCTCTGGGTAGTACTATGATAATAGATTAAACCACACCTACATTGTTGATTTCAACTCTATAACTTCAGATTAGCCAGTTGCTCTCAAGTCAGCTCCAACTCATGGCAACCCACAGGTGTCAGGGGAAAACTCTGCTCCACAGAGTTTTCAGGGGCTGGTTTGCCAGAAGCAGATCGCCAGGACTTTCTTCCAAGAAATCCCTGGGTGAACTTGAATTCCAACCTCTAGGTTAGCAGCTGAGTGTGTTAAACATTCACAACACCCAGGAACAGCTTCAGCCTAGAGAATGCTTTTCCCTGGTCTTCAGATGCAAAAACTCAACTGCCGACTTTGAATTTCCACGTGATAGTCCACAAGCATCCGAAAAAAATCCCAGAGCCTCTCCCATGAAACTCATCATTTCTGCCTACTCCTTTCTTTTATCCTCACTGTCTCTACTGATACACCCTCATCTATGCTGTCACCTCAAGCTGGAAATCCTGAAGTCATTCTGAATCACTCCCCTCTTCCCTCAGACTCTCGGTCAGCAAATATCGGCCACTGGACTTCCTGAATGTCTCCTACACTTGTCTCTGATCTTGTTTCCACCAATTCATTAGGATCTCTTCCTTTCTTGCCTGGAATACTTACAACAGTTTCCCGACTCCCCTATCAGCTTCAGTCTCCCTCAAAGCCATTCTCCACTCAACCTCCAGAGGAACCCACAGAAAATGACAATCTGGCTGTGATGGCTAACTTTAGGTGTCATCTTGGCTAGGCTGTGGTTTGGCCGACACTGGACTGGGTGCTCTTCCATAATGTAATGTAATGTAAAGTAATCACCTTCCATGATGTGATCTGATATAATCAGCCCACGAGTTGAAAGAGGAGTGTCCTTGGGGGTGTGGCCTGCACTGTTCTTGTCACCTGACCTCTGGATCTTGGGACACAAGCCTGCAGAAGTCTGCAGCCTGCTGTCTGACCTGCAGATTTCGGATTTGCCCGCCCCCACAATCCTGGGAGCGAGTAGAGATTTCCAGCCTGCTGCCTGACCCACAGATTTGGGACTGGCCAGTCCCTACTAGTGTGTGAGCCATGTCCTTGAAGTAAATCTATATTTATACATACATTTCATGGTTTTGCTTCTCTAGAGAACACAAACTAAGACACTTGCCATTACATGTCCTTGCTTAAAGACTTCATGTGACTCCACGTACTTTCACTGGGCCAAGCCCAAACTCTTTGGAAAGCCATCCCAACACCCCCATTTCCAAGATTCTGCTTGCTCTGAAGCTCAGCCTTGCATCCTACTCTCCCTGCCTCTCTCTCTACCTTCCCTCTGCATCTTTGCCCCTGCCTGCTTGCCTCTTTGATATTTTACTCTAATTGTCCCTTCTGCCTGGAGGCCTGTAATGTCCCAGGCACTGTGCTGAGTACCAGGGAGAGCATGTTGAATAAAACAGACAGCATCCTTGTCCTTGTGGGGTTACAACTTGTCCAGGGGGAACTGACAAACCAAGTGAAGAAACACACACGTGAGATTAAGTGACAAAATAGCCATAACAATGGACTACAAGATACCAACGATCGTGAAGATGGCACAGGACTGGGCAACGTTTCATTCTGATGCACATAATGTCACCACGAGTCAGAGTCGATTCTACAGCAACCAACAACGACACATTATAGCAGAAATTTAAAAGGGTGCAGTTGATGAGAAAAACGGCTTCCTTATTTCACAGGATAGTTTGTGGCCCTCTCTGATATTTAGGACCACTGCATTACACGTTATCTATTTACGTGTATGTCCCCATCACCTCACTGTGACCCTCCTCAGTGCCAACATCATTTAGATCACTACTTTTGATTACGGCTTGGAACATACACGGGCACTCAACCAATGTTGATTGAATGAATAAATGGATGAATGGATGGATGGATGGATGGACGGACAGACAGATGAGTGGATGGGTGGGTGGGTGAATAGATGAGTGGATAGATGAACAAATTAAAAAAGAATTAGCAAGCGAAGGGACATTTTCCCTATCTTTTCAGTTTTATAAATTACTGATTAAAATTGTGTCTTTGGAAACAAGTGCATCTTCTAGGCTCTTGTTTACCAGTTTGTGAGAACATCCTTTACCTGTGGGCTTTCTCAAGCATTGTTAAGGCTCCTGCTCACATCCTTGAGAGATTTTCAAAAAGGTCCTTGTGCACAAGAGAGTTGCCAGGAATAAATGCTTCACAAGGAAAAAGCAGAACAATGCAAAACCTCCTCAACAACGTGTGCTTGCCCGGGGTGGGTGATGGGAGATCAGCAGAGGAAGAAATGTTTTTATGGGAAGAAGGAACACTTTATTTTGTTTTTGCTTTGATTGTGGTAGTAGGATAAAGAGGGAGAAGATGGAAAAAAAAAAGTTTCCTTCAAGTCGACTACAATTCATGGTGACCCCATGTATGTCAGAGCAGAACTGTACTCCACAGGGTTTTCAATGGCCGATTTTTCAAAAATAGATCACCAGGCCTTTCTTCCTAGGGGCCTCTGGGACTCAGACCCCCTACCTTTTTGTTAGCAGCCAGTCCCCTTAATATTTTGCACTACCTTGGGAAAACATGAGGAGTAAGGAAAACAAGAGATCTTCACACTTTCAAGTTGCCCAGGCTTTGACATAAAGTGAATATCTGTTTCCTTGATAGGATAGAAGAGCTGCAATTTTTTGCTTCACCCAGGTCTAACTAAAGACCAAGAGACAACTTGTTAAGTTTCATTGAGTTGATTCCCACTCATAAAGACCCCATGTGACAGAGCAGAACTGCCCCATCAAGTGTTAGGCTGTAATCTTTCCCGGACCAGATCACTGTCTTTCTCCCACAGAGCCACCAGCGGATTCAAACTGTCGACCTTATGGTTAACCATTGCACCATCAGATATAACTACTCAGGGATAACTAGGGACTAGAAGACTTCTTTGGTGCTTCGGAACTGGTTGCCAAAATACCCCTTTCTAATGATGCTTTAAAACACTATTTACAAAGTCTGCCCCCCAGACCATCAGCAGCAGAATTGCCGAGGTCTTGTTTCAAATACAAATTCTTGAACCTACTTCCAAATCAGAATCTCTGAAGTGGGAGGGGGCAGCTCAGGAATGTGCATTGTTATCACACTCTGAAGTCTGAGAAACACTCTGAAAAGATGAATTTGTGGTCCCTATTTTTTTTTTTTATGAAGCTAGCTGGGACCAATGAAGATGAGGCCGTTTTTGAAAGCACGTCATGGAAATGAAGCTTGAATTGTTGGGAATTATGAAGAGGAAAAGTAGAGACGCTGATATCCCCAGCCCTTCGGTGACCTCTGTGCCTCTGCAGAGAAGATACACTTACAGATTTCGTTTTGCAAGAGGAAGGATGGCTGAGTGTTTATTTGAACGCTTCCTCCTTCAAGCACCGAAGGGCCACAGTGGAATTCTTCTGAGGAGCTACCTCGAAGCCAAGTTCCGTCCCCAGTTCTTCTCACTAGATGGTGTGGGGCTGGGCAGCATCCAAACATTGAGGGGATTGCAGCCAGTGTCACAAAACAATATGTGTATAAATTTTTGAATGAGATATTAACTTGAGCTGTAAACTTTCACCTAAAGCACAAATTAAAAAAAAAAAAAATCTATCACTTAGCAGCTTATGAGAGAAACTTGATGAATGAGACTTAAGGGCCCAAAAAGCTTGGAAACTCAGCCTGGCATCAAATGAGTTACTGGGCAGTTTTGAAGAAGTTACTCTGGCAGATACGCAAACTTGCCTGCCCATAGTATCTTTCTAGGAGTTTACCCTCCTTAGGAAGGAGCCCTGGTGGCATAGCATTAAGTGCTCGGCTGCTAACCCACCAGCCACTCCACAGGAGAAAAGACCTGGCAATCTGCTTCTGTAAAGATTACAGCCTTGGAAACTCCACATGGCAGTTCTATTCTGCTTTATAGTGTCGCTATGAGTTGGAATCCAATCAACATGACGGCAATGGGATTTTAATGATTTTTTTCCCTCCTTAGGAGGAGCCCTGGTAGTGCAATGGTTAAGCGCTTGGCTGATAACCAGAAGCTTGGCAATTCAAACCCATCCAGCCCCTATACTGGAGAAAAGACCTGGAGATTGTTCCTGTAAAGATTACAGCCTAGGAAACCCTATGGGGCAGTTCTACTCTGTCACGTGGGCTCACTATGAGTCAGAAATCGCCTTGATGACACCCAACAACAACAACTTCCTTTGGGAGTCACCCTATTGGTAATAGATGATTCAACTACAGTAGATTGGTTTATGGGTATGCAGCTGAGTCAGCTAGGCCAGTGTCTTCCTGCTCTGGGCACGCTAGACTTGAGATAGGAGGGAGAGATAACTCCATCTTGTTCCAGGGGTTAAAACTCTGAAATGTAAAACTTGGGACATTTTCCTATTATATAAAGATAGCTCATCAGAAATAAGGGAAAATGCAGCTGACAAGCAGATAATTGCTGAGAGAGAGGCCAGTAAAGGACTGCAGGGGATGAACAGTTCCCTAGGACTTGGAGTTCTATTTGTACGCAGCTCCACTTATAACTCTTTCTTTCCTTTCCTTCTTCAAAACCCAAGCCCACTTAGAACCAGTGGCATTCGATCTTATGAACCCTACCCCACCATGTGGCTGCCATTCACTTGTTGTTGTTAGCTGCAGTCGTTAGCTTCCACATGCAACCTCATGCACAAAGAAGGAAACGCTGCTTGGTTCTGAACCATTCCCATGATCGGCTGCAGATCAGACCGTTGTGATCCATAGGGTTTTCATTGGCTGGTGTTCAAAAGCAGATTGCCAGGCTTTTCTTCCTAGTCCATCTTAGTTTGGAAGCTCTGCTGAAACCTGTCCAGCATCATAGCAACACACGAGCCTCCACTGACAGATGGGTGGTGGCTATGCATGAGGTTCATTGGCCAGAAGTAAACCCAAGTCTTCAGCATGAAAGGTGAGAATTCTTCCCCTGAATCACCACCATCATCTACTTAGACTCCACTCATCCCTCCTTACTCGTTGATGACATCAGCACCTGGTTCACTGCTTCCTTCTCCATCATCACTCTGGTCTCATGCTTTGTTGAAATTGCCAACATCCTGGCCTCCCACATCTTCCTCACTGTCAGTTCCAATGATTATTGCTTCCACCACAACCACATGCTACGTGGACCCACATATACCTTATCACCAACTCTGAACCTTAAGCATCTCATTCTCCAGTCATCACCTTCTATCCTCCCAGCTTATCCACTGTGCTCCACGGCAATCGCCCAATCCCACTGATAGCTCCAGTCCACTGACCCTTCACCACCCACCTCATAGTCTCCTTTCTGAATTAAACCCGTTGCCATCGAGTCAAATGCGACTCACAGCAACCCTGTAGGACAGAGCAGAACTGCCTCACAGGGTTTCCAAGGGTATAATCTTTACGGAAGAAGACTGCCACATCTTTCTCCTGCGAGCAGCTGGTGGGTTTTGAACCCAACCTTTCAGTTAGCGGCCAAGTGCTTTAACCACTGTACCACCAGTGTTCCATCTCCTAATTACTCAGACTAAATGTCACGGTCCAGAAGGTAAACCATTCCCTGGCAGATACACTCCACTCTTACCCGTCTCAAATTCTCCTGGACAAACCCCAAACTTGTGTAAGCTCAACTATCTAATAGATACGAGCTGCCCACTCTCTCTACTCTCCCCATGCCCCAGGCCTCCTGTCTCCACTCCTCTCTTCTCAGTTCTCCTATCCCCTCTGTGGATTAGCGCTGACTACTTAGGAGCATACATAGGGTGGATTACCCAATAGGCAAGGTTAGCATAGTGCTTACCAGATCATCTGTGGTGAACAATTTCACGTGGGTTTCACTATGTCCTCATCAAAGATGTGATAAAACCCATGTGAAACTGTTCACTACAGATTAGTAATTGCTTACTGGGTCTTTGGCCACTGTCAGGGATTGTAATTTGAAAAGAGGCTTTCAATCTGTAGGAAAGTGCTATCGGGTTGGGAGAGAGACAAATGAGAGGGGGAGCATGGGAAGGTACCCCAAATAACATGCCTACACAGCTATGAGATGTTATGGCCTTGAGCTACCAGTAGGTTGCTTAGCAACTGGAAGTCATTTTGAGCCACACTCAGGAGAATAGTGGTTTGGGTAAATCAACGGAATCAGGGAGAGTATATTGCCTTGAGCTCTGGCCCACACCTTCCCTTTCCCCGCACTGCTAGTTATAGCCTTTCCTTGCACCTCTCTCAATCCACTGCATGGCAAAACCACTTCATTAATTCAATCCAACTCTTCCTTACTCCCCTGTCTTAGTTCTGCAGTGTAGCCGTAACAGAAATACCTCAAGTGGGTGGCCTTAAAGTACAGAAATTTATTTTCCCACAGTTTTGTAGACGTCCATATCATGGATGCCTTCCTTGAGCCTCTCTCCTAGTTTCTAGTGTTTGCTGGTGATCCTTGGTGTTCTCTGGAGTTCCGTGGCATCGAGTTACATACACCCTATGCTTGTGTATTCTGTTCTTCTCCTATCTCAGAAGTAATCAGGATTGGAGTTCTGGGATGGCAAAAATGGCCGTGCACTTGGCTACTCACTGAAAGGCTGTAAGTCCAAACTCACCCTGAGACACCTCAGAAGGAAGACCTGGTGATCTACTTCCGCAAAATCAGCCTTCGAAAATCCTATGGATCACCGTCCTATTCTGATGCACATAGGGTCACCTCAAGGCAACTGGCTTGGTTTGGTTTTCTAATTAGGTTTAGGACACACCCTATTGGGATATAACCAGGCCTTTCCTTGAGGTGCTTGTGGGTGGACTCGAACCTCCAAACTTTCAGTTCACATCTAAGCGTGTTAACCACTTGCACCACCCGGGACTCTAGAAAACGCTATTCCCGAACAAGGTCACATCCACGGAATCAATACAGATTTTGGGGAGACTCGATTCAATCAATAACATCTGTCTTTCGATCTTGCTACTAAAGAGGAATCTCAGAGAGGCGAGCAGACAGGGAGGAAAGGCAAGTCACAGAGGGGGACGGGGCAGCAGGGAGGCAGCAGGTGGTCTCATTACTCTAGAAGCTGGTCACTTGTACAGGAGTCTCATCAATGCCAGAGCAGAGGTGCAGCCCAAGGTAAGAGCCACAGTGATTTCTGCCAGGATCACAGCATGATAATCATGCCTTTCAGGCTCTCAGGGAAGAAGAGGTTGGCTGTCCTGACAATCCGCATTAACGTGGGTGGATGGTGTTTGATTACCCCTTCATGATGGTGGTTTCCATTTGCATCTTTCATCAGAGGCCCGACAGCGGCATCTCAACTGAAGGGTGTGCCATCTGCCCTGACCGTCCTGTAGCCCCATCCTCGCTGCCACTGCACAGCTGAACTCCCTGAGAACACAGCCTTCAGATGCCAGGAGGCAGGGGCGGGCTCACTGGGACCAAGCTGCCCTTGAGTGCAGGGGTTTCTACAACGGATCTGCCCTATAAAAATGCCTGGATTAATTTTCACGTGCGGTCAGTTTCCATGACACCTCTCAAAGCCACAGACACTCAGGCTGCACTGAGGGTGCTGAACGTGAAGCCACCAACAGGTAAAATGCAAAAGAAAAATGCCCCTCATCGGTAGTCACTCAGGGGCCCCATCATCAGCTCCAAAATTCAGCAGGTATTTATGGGTACCCAGCAAAGTGCCACGCACCGTGCTAAGAACTGCAGGTGCAGTGGGGGCATGAAAGAAATATGTATGAGGCCTAGAGTCCTTGACAGTATAGTCCTGGTCACAGTCTCCACGGCACTGCTTGCACCCAAGATTAAAAGCTTACATGGTGACCAACAAATCCTTACTGAATGCCTAAACATCCATTTTTTATTCCAGTTTCCTCATCTGCCAGTCTCAACTCAGAAGATTTAAAGAAGGTATAGTGAGAGGGAAGATGGTGAGTCATTTGATACATTTGGTTTATGTCCTGATGTACTTAAAGGGAGCCCTTGTGTGCAATGGTTAGGAGCTTGGCTGCTAACTGAAAGGTCGATGGTTTGAATATATCAGTGGTTCCAAGGGAGAAAAGACCGGGGGATCTGCTCCTCATAAAGGTTATAGCCTAGGAAACCCTGTGGTGAAGTTCTACTCTGTCACATGGGGTCATTATGAGTCAAAATTGACGTGATGACACACAACAACAACTACATTATATATTTAGGAGCCCTAGTGGTACAGCCATTAAGGGCTCAGCTGCAAACCATAGGGTTGGTGGTTCGAATCCACTCAGCAGCCCCATGGAAGAAAGACTTAGTGATTTGCCTCTCCACAAAGGTTACAGCCTAGAAAACCCTATGGGGCAGTTCTATTCTGTAACACATGGGCTCACCATGAGTCAGAATCAACTCGATGGCACCCAACAGAAACAACAATTATATATTCAGTCAGTATTAAATTGGGGGTTTTATTTGATTCCTTTCCAACTTGAGTTTTTCAAAGCTATTGATGTACAATTCACAAACGCCATGGTCTTTGATGAGATATCAATATAAACACAAATTCTCTTAGTCGAGGTGTTGGCTGGGGTGAATATCACAGGGATCAGACTAAAACAACATTCCCTGATACAGGAGTCAGGATCAGAGGCTGGCAGGCTCCTCCCCCATCAGAGGGCCCCACTGATAGGCCATCTATGTTCAGTGGTAGAATTCTCACCTTCCACGTGGGAGACCCAGGTTCGAGTCCCAGCCAAAGCACTTCATGGGCACCACTACCCATCTGTCAGTGGCAGCTTGAGTTTTGCTATGATGCTGAACAGGTTTCAGCAGAGCTTACAGACTAAGATGGACTAGGAAGAAAGGCCCGGTGATCTACTTCTGAAAAATCAGCCAATGAAAACCCTTCAGGGCACAATGGTTTGACCTGCAACCCATTATGGGGATGGCACAGGCCCGGGCAGCGTTTTGTTCCATTGCACATGGGGTCGCCATAAACTGGGGCTGACTCACTCAAATTAAGAACAACCACAGAAATGCCTGGCATTTGACTACAAGAGAAGGACTACTCCTGGCAAACACAATGCACAGGGCTCAAGCACTATCCATGGGTTGTGAAATATTTCTAATTCACACATTAGAATTGGAGGACACTGACCAAGCAAAACTCACGACCAAACAAAAAATAAATAAAAGACCAACTTGGACTTCAAGGCTGCAAACATGACAGCAATGTGTTCTCTGTACTTGGTTTGTGCACAGACACACTTAACAAATAAAATTCACTTAGCTTAAATTAATAAAATTAAATAAAGTCAGTGCAGGTCTGTAGGGAACTGCGGGCTTATGGGAGGAAAGACGCTGTGGAGGGCTCCTGTTTGAAGCCTGAAAACAGCCTGTCCGTCTTTCACTGATCGGGCTTGGGTGATGTATCTCCTCCCAAAATAGAGTCTGTGCAAAAGATGAGAGGAAACGATCGTCTATTAATTTGGTTTTTAAGTCCAGATGAAGAACCTTGAAAATAGCCAAGGAGCCAAAAATACTGTGTAACTCCACATTCATAGAGACTGTTTCTTCTCTCTATATATAGCAATTCAGAAATAGACGTTTCTGATCTGGGCTTGCAGGACTGAAGTTTGATTATGTCCATGGACTGGAGAGAAAATGTATAATAAATCCCCAAAGTTGTCAGTTTGCTTGAATGCCCCTACCTCTATAAACTTCTGACACAGTGTGATCCTCCCCATAACCCTAAAAATCTGTTTAATAGGCTTATGCTGTTTTGGGTCGATTTTCATCCATCCTACAAATATGCATTGAGCTACTACTATGTCTCAAGTATTGTGCTTGGCTCATCGGGATATGAGTTATCAAGCTTCCCTGCATGCACCTTACAGTCTAATATGGGTATTAATAAGAAAAATAATCAATCGGTTAATTGATTACAATTAAAGTAAGAGCTAAGATGGAACTGGGTGCAGGGGTGAGTTTTTTTTTTCCCCAGAAAAAATAACGTTTAGACTTGAACCCATATATTAAGTGGAACTTGTGGTTGTTGTTATTAGCTGTGATTGAGTCAGCCCCCAAATCGTGGCGACCCCACGCACAATGAACCTACAAACTGCCCCATCCTGCACAATCCCTGTGACTGATTGAGGCTTGGGCCATTGTGATCCACGGGGTTTTCACTGGCTGGATTTTGGAAATATATTGCCACTCTTTTCTTCCTAGTCTGGCTTAGTCTGGAAGCTCTACTGAAACCTGTTCAGCATTATAGCAACACATAAGCTTCCACTGACAGACGGGATGGGGGTGGGGTGGCTGCCTATAAGGTGCATTGGCTGGGAATCGAACTCACATCTCCAGCATGGAAGGTGAGAATTCTACCACTGAATTCTACCAGTGTCCCCACGTGGAACTAAGAAAGGTTAAAAAAAAAAAAAAAAAAAAAGTAAGAAACCAGCAAAATAGTTTAAAACAGAATAACTGCAATTCTATATCATGTATGAACAGAATTAAATATCTATTTTCTGAGAAAAGGTCCCAGTGAAGGGCAGTAGATAGGTATTTAGGTGTTTATGGCTATTGGTGGAATAAAATAACAGAGAGAAGGCTAAAAAAAAAGGAAAGTAATTTCACTAGCGATTTGAGATAATGCATTACCATTCCAACAGCCACATTTAATTAGGGTTGCTCTTACATTCCTATGCTAATACCATTCTTAAAACACGTATAACATTTACTTAACTTTACTGACCTGCACTTATCTTCCTCACCAGAAGGAAAACGCTCATTCCATTTTTAAAGCATCTGCTGTATTTTCACACTCTCCTCCTTGTGTCAGAAGAGGTTTCCCTCCAATGCACTGAAAACGGAGTTTACTAGGAAAGAGAGAAGGTAGGACGCAGTAATTTCTAATTTGCTTTCGGCTTTGCCCCTCAAGAAGATGATCTCAAAACAGCAAAGAGGAGAACAACAGTCATTAAATAAAAAAATGAAATCCAGGGTGGAAATATAGTAGGAAGAGAGGTCATACCCTGAGTCATAAACAAATCGTAAATTCAGGCAACGCTGGAGTCAGATGAATAGTAGCACATTTAAGATAAGTCTATGTCCTAGTTAGGAGTCCCTGGGTGGTGCAAATGGTTAACATCCTGGGCTGGCAACCAAAAGGTTGGAGGTACGAGCCCACCCAGAGGCACCTCAGAAGGGAGTCCTGGTCATCTACTTCTGAAAAGTCAAACACTGAAAACCCCATAGAGCACAGTTCTACTCTGTCACACACTGGGTCGCCATGAGTCACAGTCAGCTGGACAGCAACTAGGTACCTCCTGTTTGATTACTAAGAACAAGTTGCCATTAGCCCCCAGTTAGATTAAAATTAATAATCAAAGCCCAGTTCAATCAAGTCCCATGTACCATAATATCTTGCAGATATTATGATTGCAGGTTGAGATGTAGTGGTTTAAAAGCAATCGCAAGCAATAGAAGAGAGAACAAAACACTTAAAAATTGGTAAATGTCTCAATATCTATAAAGTGGGGAGTGGGTAGATACCTCTCACGACAAAGTAGTAAGCATGATGTCACTTGTCTGTTCTACACAGATCAGTAGAAGATGGCCTGAAACCACTCTGAATGAGAAAAGGTGATCCTTAGGAGCCAGCATGGGTTCACTAGGAAAAAGTGATTCCCTTCTGTTTCTTTAAGGTCTTAGACTGACAGAGTGAGGATTGCTGTGTTGTTGTTGTGTAATATCAAGTAGATTTCAACTCATAGACTTATATCGACCCCACACGACAGAGTAGAACTGCCCTATAGGGTCTCTTAAGCTGCAATCTTTACGGGAACAAATTGCCAAGCTTCTTCTGCACAGCCTCTAAAAAACTAGGTGGGTTTAAATTACCGACTTTTTGGTTGACAGACAAGTGCTTAACTGCTGCACCACCAGGGCTCCTTGAGAAGTGCTATGTTGTTGTTGTTGGTGGTGCTGCCAAGCTGATTCCAACTCATAACAGCCATAAAAGACAGGGTAAAACTGCCCCATAGGGTGTTCTAGGCTATAATCTTTACAGTAGTAGATCACCAGGCCATTCTCTGGCAGAGCCACTGGGTGGGTTTGAACCATCAACCTTTCAGTCAACAGCCAAGCACTTAACAGTTTGCGCCACCAGGGCTCTTTAGGAGTGCTCTAGACTGAGTCTATTGTGCTGTTAGGGCACCTGTAAACAGATGAGGATTATGTGCTGTGCACTTAGACTCACAGCTGACCCATCCATTTGCCCTGAGAATGCTCATACATGGAGTCACTGTGTGTATATGTATACGTCTTCCAACATGTTTCCCAAGCTCCCTGGACACAGGACTTATATTTGTAGTTCATCTCTTCCCCTAGGTTGCCTTGTACACACTACGAAAAATCCAAACCAACTGCCATTGAGTTGATTCCGACTCATGGTGACCCCATGTGTGCCAGAGTAGGACTGTGCTCCATAGGGTTTTCAACAGGTGGTTTGTTGGAAGTAGATTGCCAGGCCTTTCTTCTGAGGTGTCTCCAGGTGGACTCCAACTTCCAACCTTTGGATTACCAGTCGGATGTGTTAACAGTTTTTACCACCCAGGCGGTCCTTGTACGTAGTCAAAAAAAAAAGGCAAATAGAGAATCACCAGTCACCAACTGTTGGAAGATAAGAATGAACTGTAACAATGTGTGTGGACATTCTGTACAAAGTGTAAAACACTCCTACACAGGCAGTGGGCTATTAGAGAGCCAAGTCAGAGCCTCTGCCTGGTTGGACATCTTTATCAACAATGGAAAGGCATGAGAATTGCGTTTATCAAATTTACAGATGGCTCAGACCCAGAGTTAGCTTGCAAGCAGAGCCACAGAATCGTGATTCAAAATTACACTTCTAGACTGTAAGAATAGGCTGAGATCTATTATTGTGGTTGCTTCCTATGTACCAGGCACTATGCAACATGCATTACATGTATCAGCTGATTAAGTTAAATGTGTTAAGGTAAAGTTTCCATGGGAGGGCTTTCAGCTGAAGGCTAAGAGAGAGTAACGCACCTAAAACAAAATTCTGGGGTGGGTCTATTTGCAGGAAGGAGCCTTGACAGGCATAGGAAGTAGAGAGGTAGACAAGAACTCAAACCAGTAAGAAAGTCTTGGCTGCTGTAGAATAACACAGGTAGAATAAGGGTTCTGCCGGAGATGTCCACATTCTCACCCAAAACCTGTGAATCTGTCACTTTACATGGCAAAAGGGGCTTAGCAGATGTGATCAAAGTTCCTGGAGATGGAGATATTACTCTGGATTATGGGGGTGGGTCAGAGAGAGAAAAAGGCAACAGCAGAGGCTGCAGTGAAGCACTCTGAAGATGGGTCTACAAGCCAAGGAGTAGAGGCTGGAAAAGGAAAGGAAGCGAATGGATTCTCCCCTGAAGCCTCCAGAAAGAACACAGCCCTGCTAACACTTGCTTTTAGCCCTGTAAGACTTATTTTGGATTCTGACCTCCAAAACTGTAAGACAATAAATTCATTTTGTTTTGATATACTAAACCAAAATGAAACTCATTGCCACCGAGCTGACACTGACTCACAGCAACCCCCCGTGACAGAGTAGAATTGCCCCATTGGGTTTCTAAGGTTGTGATCTTTACAGAAGTGGACTGCCACATCTTTCTCCTCCAGAGCAGCAGGTTTGAACCACCAACCTTTCGGTTAGCAGCCAAGCACTTTGACCACTGTGCCACAAGGGCTCCTTTTTTGATCCACTAGTTAGTGATAATTTGTTACAGCAGTAGTAAGAAACTAAGACAGGAGTGAAGGGAACTTCTGAAAACAGCCAGGTCTCTTTCACTCATAGACTAGTCTCCTGGCTCCACGGCCTGACCGAAAACAAAACAAACGAAAACCATAGCCATGGAGTCAGTTCTGACTCATGACAACCCCACGTGTGTCACAGTAGAACTATGTTCCATAGGGTTTTCATGGCTATGACCTTTTGGAAACAAATTGCCAGGCCTTTCTTCCAAGGTGCCTCTGGGTGGGTCTGAACCACCAACCTTTTTGTTAGTAGTCGAACACTTAATTTTTTACCTCACCCAGGGATCCACATCTAATTCTCACAAGAATAGTGTCTGGGGGTGGGGACTTGATAGGGGTTGGAAGTAATAACTAAAATAGCGATTTTTTTTTTAAAGACCAATCAGATGCCCATCTAACACAGTGTAATATTAAAGACAAAAAAGAAGCAAAGCTTCCCAACTTCTCATTAAAGAATAATATAGACCTCCTCTTTATTCTCGAAACAAAGGCAAGAGGCGTTGCGTTACATAGATGAGATGATGTCACACTTCTGCCCAGATTAATTGCCCAAATCCTTAAAATGACCAGTGAGGTCTCATATCATTCCTCAACCCCATTACTCTGACTACTGCTGACTACTTTCCTCCCTTTAATTCCTACATCTAAACATACCAGCATCCCAGATACCTGCCTGCAGATTTCTCTGACACCTGTCTGCTCACAGGATTCTTATTAACGTATGTGGTTTGCTCTTGAGACTTCCCACATCGTGCTCCCTAGGACATAAATGCTGACCTGTCATTAAATGCCACCATAATACTCATCTCCCTTTCTCTTCCCAGGCTTAGATTTCTTTCTGTATTTCTTTTCTTAGTTAATCCAGCACCAGCCTGGCTCACTCACACTAGAACCAGGTATTATTCCTGACTCTTCGCACTACATTCATATTAACAGGACCATTCATTCTCCCTTCTAACTTTATTCATATCCATCTGCTTCTCTCCAAAACCATTAAGGCTAGCTTAGTTCAAACACCTGTATTTTCCTACCTGGACTATTGCAATAGCCTCCTAACTGGTTTCCCTGCCATTTAACTTACATCTATCCAGTGTATCTTCCACATTGTAGCCAGAGGGACCTTCCTAACATGCAAATTGAACCTTGTTTGTTGGTATCTATTCACCTGGAACAACGGACAAAGAAGAAGACGCAGGAATCGGAGAGGGAACTGGACTGTAGATCTAACTGCCTCTGTGAACGACTCTCTCCTGAGCCATGAGACCAGAAGAACTAGATGGTGCCCAGCTACCATCACTGAACATTTTCATGAAGGAATCAGTAGATGAATCCTGATAAAAAAGAGAAAAATGTGGAACAGAATTTTAAATTTTTACAGAATCCAGGCTTGCTGGACCTGTTGTGACTGGAGGAACCCCTGAATCTATCTTTCTGAGAAAAACTTCAAACCATGAACCGAAATTATCTCCTGAAGTCATCTTTAAACTAACAACTGTTTAGCTAAATTAGTAGAGAATGCTGTACATGAGCAATGCACTCTTTTGAAGAATTATCTATATGAGATTAATAGTAAGTCTAAAGCATGGATGATAAGTGTAGGGGGCAGTAAGTTTAAGTCAATGATGGTGAAACAATATGGGTAGAGTTAGCGAGAACGGCAATACAACGTAAAAAATGTAACCGACGTTAAGCATCGGGCTGCTAACCAAAATGTTGGCAGTTCGAATCCACCAGCCACTCCTTGGAAACCCTATGGGGCAGTTCTACTCTGTACTTATAGGGTTGCTGTGAGTTGGAATTGACTCAATGGCAATGTTTCGTTTTGTTTTTGTTTTTTAATGATAATGTTATTGAACTGTACATGTAGAAATTGATCAATGGGTGTATGACCTGTTGTGTATATTCTTACCAAAATTCAAATAATTAAAAAAAAAAAAAACTGAACTATGTCTGAAAACTCTTAATGATTTTTTATCCCTTATCAGGTGAAGTCCAAACTTCCCAGCACAGCGCGTGGTTATTGTCATTGTCTCTCTACCTGCCTGTCTTGTTTCCTCATACACTTTGCCTCACTCTTCTATGGTCCCTGGAACATGTAGCTCCCAAGCCCGGCATGCCCTTTCCAGCCTCTATTCCTTTGCACATGCCATTTCCTCTGGCTGCCTTGTCTTTTTTCTCCTTCTCTCTTCCACATGCTACTCCACTTGGGTTTGTGTGGAGAGCTTCCTTTTCTTTCTCCAAAGCTCTTCTCAAGCATCACCTCTTCCATAAAGCATCCCCAAGCTCTCATCCTCAGACAGCATTAAGCTCTCTTCTCTTTGTGGGAATTCTGACTTTTGGCATTTGTACATCATAGCAGGTTGTAATCATCTCTCTCTCTCTCTCCTAACAGAATATGAGCTCCCAGAGAGTTGAGACTGAGTCTCACTCTTGCTTGTACTTCCCGGTACCCAGAACAATGCTGAGGAAAATAATGAGCATGCAGTAGGCATAGAAATAACGCTTACTGAACAAATAAATGGAAAAAATACGTAAACGTATTAAGGAAGACAGAAGAAAAATTCATGCATTCAAACTGTGGTGTTGGCTAAGATTATTGAATATATGTGGACTACCAGAAGAACCAAGCAACCGGTCTTAGAAGAAATACAAACAAAATGTTTCATAGAAGCGAGGATGGCAAGATTTTGGATCACTTACTTTGAACGTGACACCAGGAAAGACCAATCACTCGAAAATAATATATCACGTTTGGTAAAGTAGAAGATCAGTGAAAACGAAGAAAACCTCGTTGGGATGAATTGACACAATAACCCCAACAATGAACTCAAATGCACCCACGATCATGAGGGTGGTGCAGGACTGGGCAAGGTTTCATCCTGTTACACATAAGGTCGCTGTGAGTCGGAGCTGATTCAACAGCAACTAGCAACAGCAACGTGCATGCGAATTAAAGTGTGAAGAAAAGTCTGTACTGCTCTTGAGAAAATACCAAGGACTCTAGAAGGAATTTATAAAGAAGCAGGTATTGAATAAATATGAGGACGGGCCACCCAATAGATACCATTACTACCCATTGGAAGGGGCTAACCCCAAGTGGCCACCATGGAGCCCCACATCAGTAGAAACAGAGCATGGACTCTTGGGTGGTGTGGAAGGCTGCCCCAAAGGTTCTGTGGCTCCCTCCTGACCTTCTCTTCCACCAAGACTCTCCCCAGGACACATCTGAAACATTTGGAACTTGCCTGATGATAATTAAAATCCAGTACAAATCACAAAAGAGGCAGCTACAACATTTCATAACTCATAACTGAGTAAGCTATTTAATCCCATCACATAAACATGCCTGTGAAAACATTTAGGGGAAGACTTGCTCCTCTCTTCCCGGGTGAACCAGTCAGAGCAGGTACACCCCACAGACAAGTCTTCATGCAGTACGTTCCAAAACCAAATCACTCTTCAAATACGCTGTCATTTAATAGTAGTATTCACTACCTCCTCCACAGTGTTTTGATAAAGCTAATAAATGTGTGGTAAGATAAGCAGTTGTTTTTCAAATTTTCATGGAATCCAGGCTTCTCAAGCCATTGAGGCTGGATGAACCCCCAAAACTGCTGCCCTGAGATAATCTGTAAACCTTAAACCAAAAATATCCCCTGAAATCTTCTTCAAACCATAGTTTAGCTTAACTAGTAAAGAATGTCTGTCTTGAGCATTGTGCTCTTTTAAAGAACTATGTATATGGGATCAAATTGACAACAGCAGCTCAAAAGGTTAATAGGAAACCTAGGGGACAGTGACCAGGGGGAGCCCTGGTGGCGTAGTGGTTAAGAGCTCAGCTGCTAACCAAAAGGTTGGCAGTTCATAACCACCAGCTGCTCCTTGGAAACTCCATGGGGCAATTCTACCTGGAACCAACTCGACTTGACAGCACCTAACAACGACAGGGGACAGTAACTTTAATGATGGAGGAACAATTCAGAAAAGATGTGTGAGAACGGTTGCACAACTTGAAGAATATAATCAATGTCACTAAGTTGTACATGTAGAAATTGTTGAATTGGTGGGTGTTCTCCTGTGTATATTTTTCAACAACAAAAAATAAAGTATATGATTAAAAAAAAAAAAAAGCAACTGTAGCCCAATTTGTGGGTTGAAGTAATTCAGACTCTGCATTACTATTCTGACTTAAAAACAGAACATGCCTGTATCATACAGAATAAAATTTATTTTATCAAGGAGCTATATATACAAAGGAAATCCTGGTCGCATAGTGGTTAAGAGCTACAGTTGTAACCAAAAAGTCAGCAGTTCAAATTCACCAGGTGCTCCTTGGAAACCGTACGGGGCAGTTCTACTCTGTCCTATAGGGTCGCTATGAGTTGGAATCCACTCGATGGCAATGGGTTTGGTTTTGGTTTATATATACGTGAATACATTTTATTTAAGAAGCTTGATGAATATACTTCTCATTGTTGATTTCAGGACATGAGATTCCAGGTAATAATAACAGTGATGATGATGATGATGATAGCAAATTTATTGAAGTATGTATTGAGCACTTTGCATGTATTAACTCCTAAAATCTTCATAACAACAGATAAGAAAATTGAGGCACAGAGAGAGTAGGTAACTTGCTTAATAATAGAACATGCTGATAGTATACAAGGAGCCCCTGAATAATGCAAATGGTTAATAACGCTCTGCCGCTAACTGAAAGGTTGGAGGTTCCAGTCCACCCAGAAGGACCTAAGAAGAAAGGCCTGGTGATCTGCTTCTAAAAATCGTCCCTCGAAAACCCTGTGGAGTGGATTTCTACTCTGAGACACATGGGGTCTTAATGAGTCAGAAATGACTAGACAACAACTTGGTTTTAGAGTATTCAGAAAAGGAATTATTATATCAGGGATCTGTGTATGCATACACACATTCTTTTCATGTTGCTTGGAAAATATTATTCTTCTTGAAGATTTCTGGATATGAGCATCCAGGTAATAGTAGTAGTATTAGTAATACTAACAAAAAACAAAAACACATTTATTGAATGCTAATTATGTGTCAAGCATATTTCTAAAAAATTTATGTATGTAAAACTCTTGAAATCCATAGAGCCCTATAAAGTACCAATATCAATCCCATTTTACAGATCAGAATACTGAGGCAAAGAGATCATAAGTAATTTGCTCAAGCCACACAGAGGTATGAGCTCAGGCCATCTGAGTCTGTGCCTTTAATCATTATATTGTTGTTGTTGTTAGGTGCCGTCAAATTGATTTTCGACTCATAGAGACCCCGTGTGATGCAGAAGAAGTGCCCCATAAGGTTTTCTTGGCTGTAATCTTTACAAGAGCAGATTGCCGGGTCTTTCTTCTGCAGAGCTGCTGGGTGGGCTGAAACTGCCAACCCTTCAGTTAGCAGCTGAGCTCCTAACCGTCGTGCCACCAGGGCTCTTTAATCATTACATTACGCTGGTAAGAAAAGTGTTGGGAAAAATAATTTACTTTCCTCTGCAGCTCCACAAGCTTCTAAACATTTTTATTCGTTGCATTAAGGCATTAAGGAGAATTGGAGACCGTTTGATGCAAATAAATGAGCTCCGTGTCTCTGTGTGAGTCTTTCTTTCCTACACCAGTGGGCTGACTGTGAGCCCATCAACATCCCCACCACTACTTTAATGGCGTGAAACATTCCAAATGAGGACGGGCTCCGTGTTCAGAGCTACGACTCCCCAGCAAGGCTGAACATATTTCAACTATGTGCGAAACATTTCCTATAGACTGGAGTCCTGAGTTCTCAGTGACAAGGAGAATAATGTAAATGTAAGAAGAGAATGATAATGAAGAAATACTCTGGTTGGGTTTTATCACCTGGGATCCTCAGGAAGCCGGCCAGGAACGCTGAAGTACACTCCATCAGCAGAGAGCGCATCCATCAATGCAGTCAGACATTCGCTTTATAAGATTTAATATGGAAATACTATACTTAAAAAGATTTATATAAAAGTCTCTTTCCCCTATTGTTATCGGGTTTCCGTGTCATTCTACAGCATATCAACTCTTCCCGAACTTGCAATATCAGCAGGGCTAATCTATAATAACTAGAGTATCTGGAGTTCACCCCGTCTGCACTGGAATCATAGAAACTCAATTTTGAAGTGAGAAAAAATGGGAAAGCCAAAACAATGATGGAGAGCTGGTGTCAGGGTGTCAACAGAAGGACTGCGATGGTCGGATGATCGCAAGGAGGCACCCAAAGGCTTAGGAAGTGGAGAACCACTGATACAGCCTGTTATCAGCAGACCCAGGGGAGGCACGGCAGGGGTCTTCACAGGGACAGGGACCGGAGAGCTTGGTCACTTCTCTTTATTTATCCTCTCCGAGAAGATCAGACATGTGGGATTTTAGCACAGCTCTTCCAAATTGATTCCTGGTCTCAATGGGTGTGTGAGTTCCTCTGTCTCTGCCTGTCTCTAAGGGTGTGTGTGTGTGTGTGTGTGTGTGTGTGTGTGGGAGTGGTGTGTGTGTATGTGAGTGGTGTGTGTGTAGGGGGGGAGTGGTGCGTGTATGTGAGTGGTGTGTGTATGTGTGTGCATGAGAGCAGTGTGCACGTGTATGTGAGTGGTGTGTGTGTGTGAGTGATGTGTGAGTGGTGTGTGTGTGTGTGTATGTGAGTGGTGTGTTTATGTGTGTGAGTGTATGCGTGTGTGTGTATGTGTATGTGTGTGAGTGGTGTGTGTGTGTGTGTGTGTGTGTGTGTGTTGGGGTGGTGGGCTTCTCTCCTTTGAACCACCCTGGCTTTCTCTGACTCCTAGCCACATCCTCCTCTCTTTCTTCTTCCTCCTGCCTGTCCTTCTCCTTCTTCTTCTCTCTCCCTTTCTCTCATGCCCACCTTCCTTCTTCTCTTCCTCCCCTTCTCCTCTATCCTCCCCTTTCTCCTTTCCTTCCTCCTTCCCTCCTGCCCATCAGCCACCTCTCTCTCTCACATTTCTCTATCTCCTTGATCTCTTTGAGTGTCTGTCTGTCTGCCTTCCTGAGTGTGTCTTTATCATAAACACACACACACACACAGAAAGAAAGGGAGAGGAAGTGAGAGAGAAGACACACAGCTAGGAGTAAAACAAACTAAAAATGCAAACAAGTTGTTAAGATCCAGCAACGTTAAACCAAAACCAAACCCAGTGCCGTCGAGTCGATTCCGACTCATAGCGACCCTATAGGACGGAGTAGAACTGCCCACATAGAGTTTCCAAGGAGCGCCTGGTGGATTCGAACTGCTGACCCTTTGGTTAGCAGCCATAGCTCTTAACCACTACACCACCAGCATTTCCAGCAACATTAAGTGTACCTTTAAAGACAAATTGGAATTGGACCTATAGGTGCTAGGGAGATTAAACAAGACCAAGCAAACCCATCCAACAAAAATGGCTACAAACATGCATCGAACTGGGTTAAAACAAACAGGACCTTCTTAACAAAACAAGAGAAAATATTCCCATGCAGTAGATAAAATGCGTTCTTCTTCCGTAGAGGCGTGAAGTTGCATAACAAGGTTTTCCTGATAGCTCCAGGCACCTGCCAACACACCTGTCCCTTGGACACACCCACACCGTCTAGGCCTACCAGACTGGACTCAGGAGGGGCCCTGGAAAGAACATACATGTAAAACCCCAGCCAGATCTCCAAGTAATTGCACCATGAAGGAGAGGATGCTAATTTGATCAACAGTATTTAAATGAGAAGATGATGATTCTAGAGGATTCCTCTTCCAGCTTAGCCACTGACACTTAATGAGAGCTGAATGCCACCCCATTCAAGGCCTTTCAATGGGTAAACTCCCTGACCCCACCCAAAGCTCCCTATGCATTTGGTAATGCGTTTTTATCTAATTTGCTACCCCCCCGAAAAAAGACCATAAACAGAAATCTGTTGGCACAGTTATCTGCTCAGATTTCAGATTTATGTCTTACAAAGTAATATTTTGTTTAGTAATAATGTCATCTCACTCTCATCATGCAAGTCATGTACTCATTGTGGGAAGTGGAGAAGAATTTAGTAACATAAGGGGAATGCATCGGGGCCATCCATGACCTCAATACCAAGCAATGTGACTTAATACAACAGGGCATTTCTTTTCTGTATTCTATTTTGTTTATTGACTTAGAGGCAGATAAACATAGATACTCTTCTTAAAACAAAAATTGGATCATATTGTAAAAAGTACCATGTAACTTTTTTTTTCCTCCATTTAATAGTATCTCATGAACATCTCTCCATCTCATTAAACATTGTCCTAAGGCATTATCATAGTTCCTACAAGGTTATTTCATCCTAGGAAGAGTAGTGTAATGTGTCTTCTTGTTTGTTGTTGTGTGTCTTCGAGCCGATTAGGACTCATAGTGACCCTATATAACGGAATAGAACTACCCCATAGGGTTTCCTAGGCTGTAATCTTTACGGGAGCAGATCACCGGGTCTTTCTCCTGAAGAGGTGCTGGTGGGTTTGAACCCTCAACCTTTCAGTTGGCAACCCAGTGTTTAACCATCGCACCACCAGGGTCCTGTAATTTGTCTTACCTGCACCCTATTGTTGAACATTTAGGTTGCTTTTTTTTTTTTTTTAAGTCATCCGAAACAATGCCGCAATGAACATCCTTGAAGATAAATTTTTATGCAAAGACACTCCCTCCCCCAAGTACAAAAAAAAAAACTCATTGCCAACGACACCGTCAATACCTTTTGCTTTTCCCTAAGGAAAAAAAAAAAAGTACTCCTACCAGGTGCTGTGGTTGTTGCTGCTGTTAGGTGCCGTTGAGTCAATTCCAACTCATAGCAACCCCACATGACAGAGTAGAACTGCCCCATAGGGTTTCCCAGGCTGTAATATTTACGGGAACAGATCACCAGGACCTTTCTTCTGCAGAGCTACTGGGTGGCTATGAACTGCCAACCTTTGGTTTAGCAGCTGATCAATTAACCAGTGTGCCACCAGGGCTCCTTTACCACTGTAAAGGAGATCTTAACTCTTACCATGATGTCTACCCCCCTTAGAGAGATCCCCTTCCCCAAATACAAGCTAGTTTTCCAGTCTTTAAGGCTTGTGTTCTAGACTCTCTTTGTGTTGACTAGATGTTGTTAGCTGCCACCCAGTTGACTCTGACTCATGGTGACCCCATGCACAACAGAATAAAACTTTGCCCACTCCTGCACCATCTTCACGATTGTTGGTATGCTCAAGTCCATTGTTGCCCGTGTCTTTTGAGTGCCTTCCAACCTAGAGGCTCATTTCCCAGCACTATACTGAATCATATTCTGTTGTGATCCATAGGGTTTTTATTTGTTAATTTTAGGAAGTAGATTGCCAAGCCTTTCTTTCTAGTCTGTCAGTCTTGAAGCTCTGCTGAAACCTGTCCACCCTGGGTGACTCTGCTGGTATTTGAAATGTTGGTGGCATAGCTTCCAGCATCACAGCAACACCCAAACCACCACAGTACAACAGACTGACAGATTGGTGGCTCCTCATGTTACTAACAACATAAATGTGGATTCTCTCTCTTGGCTCCTGACCCTCTTTCCTCATTTCTCTCTGGACCTTTGGCTTTCCTATACCCACAGTGCTGTCTTAGCTGATTTCCATTCCATCCCAGGGGTTCCTGGACATACCAGCCCCCTCCAGTCTGACTCCCTATATCACCCCCTGTCTTTTCACTATGGTCTTTACTTTCTCCCCTGTGGCAGAGGGCACATCTCTTATTGTGATAATGGCAAGATGGATTATCAGACTCCTGGAAAGTTTCCCTTGTACCCTTCAGAAGAAAGAATGCTGGTCAGATATATACAGCAAATATTTGTGCTATCATCAGAGAAAATGGAGGATGGGGTGGGGAGACAGAGGGAGAGTTAGTGGCAACACCCTGGGAGAGGAAAACAGAGATGCAGGGAGAAATCCAGGTCCTAAACAGCAGGGACATGGAGTGAGGCATCAGTCTATTGGATGGGATTTGTGATGGCAGGCTTGCTATTGTTAGTTGCCATCTTGTCAGCTCCGACTCATGGCAACCCCATGTGTGCAGAGTAGAACTGCTCTATTGGGTTTTCAGGGCTGTTACCTTTCAGAAGGAGATCACCAGGCCTTTCTTCCAAGGCACCTCCGTGTAGATTCAACCGCCAACCTTTTGGCTAGTAGTGGAGCACTTAACAGTTTGCGCCACCCAGGGACTTCTGTGATGGTAGAAGAGGTCAGTTAATATAAGACAGGGAGTCCAACTTGGTTGTGTTAGGACTGGTGTGCAAATAAGTTTACTCCAATCAATTTTTTATTATCTAAAGCACTCATGTTTTTCTCTGAGTCGGTGGCATTCAGGGTTACACGGGGAGGCAGGCGGTAATAGAATGCAGTATTATTTCCATATTATGCAAAACATATTTGAGCCACCTCCATGTTCATGGCCATAATGAATGTGTCAACGTTTGCTGAAAATCTTGTTAAAAAGAACATTTCCTTCCTTCTAAGAAAGCATTCCCCTGACAACAAAGCTATGATTCAAAATTCATAACCTCCTTAAAAGTAGAACTTCCTTGAAAAAAAATCCCACGGTCCTCAGATGTGTCAACATGGCTGCATTCATGGAATACATTTTTCTCATTCAACACCATTAGCCAGGTTTTCTTTTTTCCAATCAACAGTCCACAAAGGGCTCGAGGCTCCTTTTTTTCCAAAGAGAGGCTCTCCAGACCAAAGAACAGAGATTGGGGCTGCCCTATGTCCCTCCCAAAAGAAGGGTATTAAATCTGAACTGACACTGCGGAGTAGCCTGGGATTCCTAAAATTGGATTGACCTGTCTATGGGCTTCACACGTTTATCCCAGTGTTCAGTGATCTTAAAGCTTGCTGTCACCCAGCCTTCGCTTGATAGACTTGGAAATTGGAGCATAAATTATGTTTTCTATCTCTTCGCAATTAGCCATTAAGGAAGAGCAGAAGACAACCACATTGTAACAAAGGGTCTTTGGAAAAAGACACCTTCAGTCCTCTAGCTTTCAGGCTCAAAGTAAGTGCCCTTGAACGTAGGTCTTGCCTTTTAAAGTGACAACACAATTTACTCCTTGCACCATCTCAGCTTCATCTCCAGCATCAAGCACTTGAAGAGTGCCCAATAAGTCTTCTTCATTCCCCCAGTACTGGGCTCTTCAATCATCTCTCTCTGAGAATCATTTCTCTGCATTAATATTTGTTCAAAGGCAGTCAATAGTGTGAGTGAATAGTGGGGAAATAATTAGCAGCACAAGGTGGGAACTTTTCTATAAGCAAACTCGAATCCACTAAAAATGAGTACTATGACGAGCTGAGGCTGTTGGTGGCATTATTTTAATGAGGACTATCCTTCAAGTTGTGAGCTAATTTTCCAATCTCACTCTTTCATCCTGAGTGTTTTTTGTTCCCCTTTAATGCTGAAAATTTTTCCAGCTTAACATCTCATCAAAAGACTGCATTTCCTTTGTTCAGCCTTGATTTGGAGACATTAATTCTTTCATTTACCTACTCTTATTGCAAAAATAATACATGCTCATTACAGAAAATGTTGAAAGTGTAAAAAAGTATCAAGAAACGGGGGAAAAAATTCCCATGTAATCTAACCACCAGAGTTCCTGGGTGGTGCAAATGGTTAAGTGTTCGACTACTAGCCCAAAGGCTGGCACTTCAGACCCACCCAGAGGGGCTTCAGAAGAACATCCTGGTGGTCTGCTTCCTAAAAGTCACAGCCTCGAAAAGCCTGTAGAGTAGTTCTTGTCTGACACATTGGATAGCCATGAATCCACATTGACTTGGCGGCAACTAACAACAGCAATTGAACCACCCAGAGGCAACTGCCATTACAAACTTTGGTATATTTCCAGTCTGGGCTACTATGTGTTTTTATCACATGTGCGGGATTACTGTATTTATAGTACTTCGTTGAAGATACACTTTGGTTAGACTGCTGAAGAGAAGGGGAGAGGCTCCTTCTTTTCATCAAGGGCAGAGTTAAACCTGGCATACGAGTCAGTGGAAAGGACAGAGAAAGGTCTCCGTGCTTAAAGTGAAATGAAGATTAAAATCATCATTACCTGGAAATCAAGGAAATTAAGTGATGATCACGAACAACCTGAAACAGCTCGGTGAGATCCATGAAGATTTTGAACAGCTCAGTGGTATCTAACGTATACCTGACAGCCCTGAATGGGAAAGGAGGACCTGCATTTTTCTTTGACTGTCTACGCATTAAACAAGCAAACTTTTTGCAGATTGATGGTCCAAGCAAGCTAGACTGACCTCCACTTCAATTAACTCAGTTTGACATCATGCCCACAGCCTGCACGGCTTGTCCTCATAATCAGAGGTAAGAAGAGTTTGCAAGGCTCAACAAGGCAGACATCGCTGAGCGTGTGTGTGCTGTGTGCAAAATCAAGTACATAGCTGGGAACTGTCATCTCGCCTATGAAGGATGAGAGTGATGGGATTCCTGTAGCTACCCCAGATGTACAGGTGTGCTCTCTGCTACCAAGGACGCATGGGAGCATCAATCTGAACGTTTTCTGAAATGAAATTGGCACGGGGCCCACCCTGGCTTCATGTTCTCCTGGGGTTCCCTGGCTCAGAAACCTGGCACCAGAAATGCGGTAGAAATGTATCTGAACTAACATTTGCTGCTTTCCTTCGTTTCTTCCTTAGCTCTTCTCTTGTCCCTCCGGCCCTTCAATATTTACCGAATGGCCCCTATGTAAAGGCACAGATGGGTAATGGACGGAAATACAAGGAGGAGGTGATGATTTTGGCTCACAGCGATCCCACGTGACAGCAGAACTACCCCCATAGGGTTTCCTAGGCTGTAATCTTTGCAAAAGCAGATTGCCAGGTCTTTCTCCCTTGGAGCCACTGGGTGAGTTCAAACCGCCAAACTTGCAGTTAGCAGCCAAGCACTTAACTGTTTCTCCAGTGGCAAATGGCAAAGGCACTTATCGGAAATCCATCATTATTTCCTTAATTGTGGCAATACCTACAAGTTGGGAAACTCATTTGGTTTTTATATCAGTTATTAACAGCACTGCTACCTGTTCATTTTGTAAGTGGGCTCTGTGGTTATTCCGTCATGACAATATCATTGGGCAGGAGGTGCTGCCGTGGCAACAAGGCACGGAGGAGCAATGAGGCTTTCAAAGGCAGCGGGAACTCAGGGGTCTAGAGAGCACGGTTCCCTCTTCATTTCGCCTTTAAAAGCACCTGCTACATCAAGTTCAAGACAACTCTCTCACAAGAAACCTTTGTTAATCCCTATCTCATCTACTTCTGGGAGTCCCCGGTTGGTAAAAAAGGTTAATCCACTGGGCTGCTAACCAAAAGTTTGGAGGCTCGAGTCCACCCAGAGGTGCCTCAGAAGAAGAGCCTGGCAATCAACTCCTGAAAAATCAGTCACTGAAAAACCCAGTGGAGTATAGTTCTACTCTGACACATGTGGGGTCGCCGTGAGTTGGAACCGACTTGATGGCAACTTAAAAAAAAAAATCTATTTCTGAATTTTCTCCTTTTCTCCTCATTTTTAGTATACTTTCAGGAAAAAAAAAAAAAAGGAGAGAAGCAAAAAAGGAAGGAAAGAAGGAATAAACCAAGAGGAAGGTAGGAAAGAAACTAAGAGTGAAAAAAGAAAAAAAGCACGATTCTCCATCACCTTGGGTACTTCCCCATGGAGCAGGGACTGGTTTCAAGCCCAGTCTAAGGATGGATATTCTGATAGCCAGAAGCTTGAGCTCTGAAACTGGTGGGTGATCTAACCAGCTCAATAAGGTCAAACGCTTGCCAGGGCTGTATGTCTCTGTGGAGAAGGCTGAGGAAAGACGCCCACCTGACGGAAAATAACAGAAGAGCTGCTGTTCCCTTGCATACGTGAGAAACCCAGACAATTTGGTTCTGAGGACGTGGCTGCACATTGTTCTGAAGAGACACGGTTTTGTTGTCTCGTTTTGAGATGATAAATATTCATGCCAGTGAATTACCGCCCGCTAATGGCCCGATATTCAGCGCACCTGTTGGGGCTCATCTCTAAAATAGCAGCGACACTTTAGGATGACAACGCTGGCAGGTGTTAACAATGGGATCTGGTACAAGCACGAGGAGACAACAAATTTCCAAGTTCCTGATTAAACCACCATCCCCAACGTGAGCCCATCTTACCTGGTACTCATCTTGAAAAACGTTTCTCATTTCTCAGAGACTTCAGAGCCCCCATATGAACTACCAAACAGTTATTTTCGTGTTTCTTCACTCACGTCACTCACAAATACTCTGTGATTCTTAAGAGTTTCAGCTCTGGAAGTGGGCCCTCTGGTTTCAGGCCCTGGCTCTACCACACCTGAATGAGCTCAGCAACGCACATAAGCCACCTGGGTCTTCTTTTGTGCTTTTATACAATGGGGGCAAGAATAGTATCAGGAGGTAGCATTGTTTCATTGGTAGAATTCTCGCCTTCCACGTGGGAGACCCGGGTTTGATTTGTGGCCAAAGAACCTCACACACAGCCACCAGCCACTTGTCAGTGGAGGCTTGCACGTTGCTACGATGTCGAACAGGCTTCCCAGAGCTTTCAGAAAGGCCTGGCAATCTACTTCAGAAAAAACCACTGAGCTTTTCTTCTGAAGCGTTTCTGGGTGGGCTCGAGCCTCCAACAGGCCTCCAATCTTTCAGTTAGCAGTTGAGCTCTAACCATTTACATCACTCAGGAACTTCAGGAGCTGGAGATGTAGACCCAACATGCTTACATATCTGATTCCTGCAGTTCCTGATTTATTGGGGGAAGGGCTGACATTTGTTTATTCTCTTTGGACAATTTCCATGGTGTTATCACAAATGGGCCTTTGATATTAGGAAACAGCCGTTTGGAATGATAGCCAACTGAGAAACTGTTTCCCCAACCACTCTTTCTTAAGATAAATTTCATGGGTAATTAATAAGAGAATTTTTCATATGCCTATTGGCATTTCTAAACCAATATCTGGACCAAGAATGTCCCATGTTCTTTTTGCTTGCCACTGTCTACTGTACGTAGCATTTTTTCCTCCTACAGGGAAGCCAAAGTCAATTCCTGAGTCACAACAAATTCGTAATAACATGGTTCACTGTAATCTTACTCGATGATTTTAAGGTTGAAGTAACTGAGACAATGATGATTTTTCCTTCAAAGTGACTGAATTTTCAAAGGCACCTGGGAAGAAAGGCTTGGCTGTCTACTTGCAAAAAATCAGCCATTGAAAACCCTATGGAGTGCAGTTCTCTGGGGACACACAGCGGCTGCTGTGAGTCAGAGTCAGTGCTATGACACTGGCCTTGGTTTGCCTCAGTGAATAAGATCACTAGATGGATCAGAGGCATCTAAGTCACTGCTTCTCATACCCATTCCAACCAAACCAAATCCATCGCTGTGGAGTCGATTCCAACTCGTAGTGACCCTAGAGGACAGAGTAGAATTGCCCCGTAGGGTTTCCAAGGAGCAACTGGTGAATTTGAACTGGTGACCTTTTGGTTACCAGGGCTCCCCATCAATCAGGCAGAACTAGAGAACATCTATTAAAAAGATAAATGAGCAAAAGAATTTCAAATTCTCATGGAATCCAGACTTTCTGGAACCACTGAGGCTGGATGAACCTCTGAAACTCTTGCCCTGAGATAATCTTTAAACTTGAAACCTTAAACCGAAACTATCCCCTGAAGTTTTCTTTAAACCAAACTACAGTTTTGCCTAATTAGTAAAGAATGCCTGCCTTAAACAACGTGCTCTTTTAACAACTACCTATATGGGATCAACCCGGCAATGGAAGCCCAGTAGAGAACTTAGGGGGCAGTGAGTGTATGTTAATGGGGGAAGGAGGCTGAGAACGCTGCACAACTTGGAGAATGTAATCAGTGTCACTGAACTGTACATGGAGAAATGGTTGAATTGGTGTATGTTCTGCTGTGTATATTCTCAACAAGAAAAAAAATTTTTTTTTTTTTTAAAGAAGGCAAACATGGAAACATGCAAAGACTAGGAGGTTGACCAGAGAGAACCCATGAGCGCACTTCTTTATCACAAAAATTTTACGAAAGCTTTCCATGCTGCTTCCAGTACACATGTCCTGTTCTTTCTTGGGGACTTACTCTCTCCCCATTAAGACTGCAGTTTCTAACTTTTGTAGGATATGGAAATCCCCCAGTATTTGACCATTGCGACATGGCTACTGTTTGATTGTCTTATTAAGAAAAGATTTCAATCACCCCATCTGAAAACTGGTCAATGTTCAAGACTTACTTCTTAGAACCAATCGCTTATTTTATGTAAAGAACTCCCAATCAGAAAAGCAAAGGGCACACAGCAGACTTAACAAGGGTGCCAGAGTGGGGGGCCGTTTTCACTCTCTCATTTCGTACTCAGAGATAGCATCCCTATCAATTATTTCTCTGTTTAGAAATTTAATTAATGGCTCTGGTAATAACTGCGTCATTTCTATGGCCTTAGAAAAAGCACTCTGCATGTAGATAACAGGACATTTTAATATGTACGAAGTTCAAAGTTTTCTCTAAATAGAGTAATTCAGAAATTGCCACCAGACCTAAAATTACATTAGAAGATGGATAAATAAGTAATAACACTGGCGTGTGTTCACTGGAAACATACAAAACCAGAGTAACCAGCGTGTACATCGCCACTTTGATCAAGTCACTCGTGCAAGGTGGTTACTTCTTCAGAGTCACCTCCAGACATGTTCTGTTGCCTAAAAGAAGAACATAGTTTTCCTGGACTTCAGAGTTGGTACCATTGTTCATAACAGCTTTTAAACATAACCAAGTTGGCATATACTGCTCGGGAGCTATCATCACCTGCTGCCTCGCCTTGTCCTAGCAGCATCCCTGATTTGTTGCTGGAGCAGGCAGTATTATTCACAGGCACCAGTAGAGAAAGTTGGCTAAGATAGAAGTTGTGGATTCTGACTCCCTTTGTTTAAATCCTCACCTCCCCATTTACTATTGGCGTGAAATCACTTTACCTTTCTGTAAGTATGCAAAGCAGTAAAATGAAACCAGTAAAGCAAAACAAAACAAACCAGTAAAACAAAACAAAACAAAAAAACTGTTGCTCTCAAATGGATTCTGACTCAAAGCGATAACATGTGTCAGAGTAGAACTGCGTTCCATAGGGTTTTCGATGGCTGGTTTTGCGGAGGTAAATAGTCAGGCCTTTCTTCTGAGGTGCCTCTGGGTGGACTTGAACCTCCAACTTTTTGATTAGCAACTGAGTACATTAACTGTTTGCACCCCCCAGGGACTCCATGCATGTCTCTAGGAGGTGTGAATCCCCTGGTACTTCCAGCCGGCTACATGGGTAGCAAAGCCAACCTTGATGAGACAAAGCCATTGGACAAAGAAACACAGGTCAGCGGGTGGAAGTCAGGTTGGGGTGCAATGAAGGGGTGTCTTAGTTTCCTACGGCTGCCATAACAAAATACCACAAGTGGGGGGCTTTAAAGGACAGTAATTTATTGTTTCACAGTTCTGGTGGCTGGAGTCCAAATCAAGGCACTGGCCAGATGATTCCATCCTAGGGCTTCAAGAAAGGAACAGCACGCCTCTCTCCTAATTGCTGGTGGCTACTGATTATTTCCTTTTTACTGATTATTCTTGGAGTTCCTTTGCTTGTAGACGGCTATGGTGTTTTCCCTATGTTTGTGACCCTCTCCCTGTGTTTCCTGCCCCTTTTATAAAACACCACTCAGAAGGGATTAGGATGAAGACCCACCCTACTCCAATATAGAAACCCTGGTGGTGCAATGGTTAAGCACTCAGATGCTAACCAAAAGGTCGGCAGTTCAAACCCACCAAGCAGCTCCTCAAGAAAAAGACCTGGCAATCTGTTCTCAAAAAGATTACAGCCTAGAAAACCCTATGGGGCATTATGTTCTTTGAAGATCTGCCCATATGGGATCATATTAACAACAGTAACTCAAAATATTTGATACGAACCTTGGGGGCAATGAGTTTATGTTAATGGGGGAGGAACAATTTGGAAAAGGAGGGTGAGAATGGTTGCACAACTCGGAGAATATAATCAATGTCACTGAATTGTAGGTGCAGAAATTGTAAAATTGGCGTATGTTTTGCTGTGTATATTCTCAGCAACAACAAAATAAATAAAATTAAAAAAAAAACTCTACAGGGCAGTTCTACTCTGTCATTTGGAGTATGACAGCAATAACTAACGACTATTACTGTGGTATGAGTTAACCGATAACACCTTCAAAGAAAAACCGTATGTCCAAAGAAGTCACAGTCACCGGTAATGGAGTTAGGACCTCAACATATCTTGGGGGGCACAACTAACTCCACAACAAATGGTGAGAATAAGGGGATATGGCAGGGCACCAGAAGCACCTCCTATGCTGTCACCATGGGAATTATGATGGTGATAACATACCACACTACACCCTGGGGTTATCGCAGGTATTACTGTCCCCACAAGGAGCCCTGGTGGCATAGTGGTTAAGTGCTCAGCTGCTAACTGAAAGGTGGGCCGTTGGAACCTACTAGCAGCTCCAGGGGAGAAATATGTGGCAGCTTGCTTCGGTAAAGATTACAGCCTTGGAAACTCTGTGGGGCATTCTACTCTGACCTACAGGGTTGCTATGAGTTGAAACTGACTCAATGCCAATGGTGTTTTTTTTTTTTTTTTTTCCTTTTTAAGGCTCCACAATAATCCCAGGATGTAGTGTGGGTGTGTTATCGCTACCAAATAATACAAGTTAAGCCCTGAGTCAGCCCATAAATGCCCTGTAAAATAGCCCTTTTTATCCCCAATTACAAGATGATAAGCCTGAAGCTCGCAGAGATCAAGTGGCTTATACAGAATATGGCGGACCACTCCAGCTGAATCTCCTTCCTCTCCAACAGCCTGTCTCTTCCACCTACAGTCATTTCCACAGGTTCCCATAGCACTTCCTAACAAAATGCACTACAAGTCAATACAAGTTCCTTTTGAACAGATGCGTATGATCTAACTTGCCAACCCCTGAGGTAGCAGCATCCGCGTGCTTGCACGTGTACTGGTCTTAATGCTAGTCCTTGCATAAGGGGCTCAAATAGACAAAACCTTGGGTGGAAATTTCATCAGGACATCCCAAGGGGAAGGCTTGCTTTGGGTTATTTATTTTCTTGTACCTGAAAAAGCACATTTGTTTGCTCCAACAGGTACACACACACACACACACGCACACACACACATACACAGAGCCTTGCAATGCCTGAAACTCCACGCTAAAAGAAAAAAAGAAAGGTGTCATCTGCATGCTGCTGAAACGAACCCTAGCAAGGTGGGACAGTCCTACAACAGAGGCCTTTCCCACCAGTGGAGCCTGTATTCTTGCCCCCATCTCAGAGGATGAATCCGAATGCAAAGGCAGGTAAAACAGGCAGCCTCCGGCTGTGGCTGGTTTTAGATGCTTCACAGGTGCACATGCCTTGTTTTTCCGAACAGGATTAAATCCTGAGATTTTAAACCCAAACTCTCCAAGAGCACAGCCACGGGACTCTCAAGGACAAAATGATTATCTGAGATCTCCAGAAACTGAGAGGCACAGGAAAACAGACAAGGGAAGAGAAGGGCCACTTGTGGGTTTTCCTTCTCCCTCGCCTTCCAAAGAATGTAAATTTCTTTTTGGTGTAAGATGGAGGTGTGTAGCTGGATGAATTTTAGCTGAGATCTTTTCCTTCCTTCTCTAAAACAATTGCCTGGGAACCGTGTTATTTTGTTCATTCAGATTCTTTCCATTCTTACAGTCTCACAGGATATTTTAAGTTAGGTGCCTTAGTTTAATAATTTAAAAAAACACACTTTTTACTGAGGTGTAACATATATGCTGAAAAGTAAACAGCTGAACTCACAGTTGTAGTTAGCACTAATACGCATCTTAACTTTTAAACAGGCGATCAATTTCATGTTTTCCAGTTTCAAAGTGTCTGCTAAGGTTATATTTGTTACAAAACATTAATACTTAAAGTAATCCATGAGGAAATGCCTTTGAATGTATTCATTTATACAAACCACAAACATTTATGGAGTGTCAAATATGTGCCAAGGATAAGTATGCATTAGTGATTAAAACAGAACTGGTCCTTACCTTCAGGGACGTTACAGATAGAGTGGGAGAAATGATAGCAAAAGGAAACAATAACAGAACTGCACATAATGATTAATTGTGACAATAGCTACAAAGAAACAAAGAATGGGATTATACAGAATAGCAGCAGGAGGGGAGGCATGTAGGAGGAATAAGTGGAATTGCAAGCACAAAGCTCTGTCTTTTTCACCTGAGTTCGCCTGCCTTTTGGCATCACCTATGAATTCAGTCTCCTCAACACCACACCCTTTTGGATGGCGTAGTGAGTTCAAGGCTAATCAAGGAGAAAGATATGATCATGAGACAGCAGTGTTGCACAATGAGCAATTTATTGGGGCTGATGCATTGACAGCTAGCATGCACGGGGCAGTCCTCTGTAGGGAAGGGCCCTTCAGAGACAAGCAACACAGAGAACCACCAGAAAGGGAAGAAGGCATGGAAACTCCCAGCGGAAAAGAGGAAAAGGGAAGGGGACATGCGTGAGTCCAGGTGATAACTTTCTGCAGCAAGTTGGGGAGACTCTGGGTCAGAGAACTCCAAATGGCAGCAGTAGCTCGGAGTCTTTATGATTACAGGATTTTATATTAGCCCTGGCAGTACACTGGTTAAGGACTACAGCTGCTAACCAAAAGGCTGGCAGTTCAAATCCACCATCTGCTCCTTAGAAACCTTATGGGGTATTTCTACTCTGCCCTACAGAGTCGTTTTGAGCCAGAATGGACTAGACTGCAGTGGGTTTGGTTTTTCAGGTTTAGGGCTAGCATAAAGAGCCCTGATGGGTGCAGTAGTCAAGCCCTCAGCTGCTAACCCACCAGTCACTTCATGGGAGAAATATGTGGCAGTCTGATCCCATAAAGATTAAACCAAAGAAAAACAAACCTGTAGCCATCAGGTTGATCCCAATTCATATCGACCCTGTAGTGACCCTATAGGACAGAGTAGAACTGCTCTGAAGAGTTTCCAAGGCTGTAATCTTTACAGAAGCCAAATGACACAGCTTTCTCCCATGGAGTAGCTGTTGGATTCATATTGCCAACCTTTCAGTTAGCAGTCAAGCGCTTAACCACTGCACCAACAGTGTTCCTTTCTGTAAAGATTACAGCCTTGGAAACCTTAATGGGGCAGTTCTACTCTGTCACATGGTGCAGCTATGAGTCAGAATTGATTCGATGGCACGCAACAATAACTACAGTCTGGCTGCTAGATAGAGAAACGGCTTAGAGGTGGAGAACCTGGGAATGCCGTGAGGAAGCTGTCGCACCCACCTGTAGGGGGGAAACAAACAGGAGGGCGAGAAAGAAGGGTGGCCTAAACCTGGGCAGGGAGGTACGGACGGGGCAGTGGACACTTTGGGAGTTATTAGGAGGCAGGATGGCGATAGAGATGGAAGAGAGAGGGAAAAGCATGACTGAGAGTTTTGTGACTGGAGTCGAGGCTGCCACTAGGGAGCCCTTTGAAAAGTAAAGGAAAGCTAAAACTGCTGTCCTCTGGAAAAATGCTCCAATGTTCATAGCAGCACTTTCCACAATAGCCAAAAGGGGGAAACAACCCAAGTGTCCATCATCAGAAGAATGGATAAACAGAATGTGGTCCATCCATACAATGGAACACCTAAAAAAACCCAAAAGTTGATTCGACCCTATAGGACAGAGTAGAACTGCCCCTTAGGGTTCCTAAGGCTGTCAATCTGTATGGAAGCAGCCTGCCACATCTTTCTCCCACGGAGCAGCTGGTGGGTTCAAACTGCCAATCTTTAGGTTAGTAGTGGAGCACTTAAGCCACTGTGCCACCAGGGCCCCTTTCTGTAAAGATTTCAGCCATGGAAACCTTATGGGGCAGTTCTACACTGTCCTGTAGGGTCGCTATAAGTTGGAATCGACTCAATGGCAACAGGCTTTTGGTTTAGAGCTAGCATATGCTGGGCAGAGTTTTGCAGATATGTAAAGCAGGAATGCTCTAAGTGGCTAAAATTCTGCTTATTGGGCTATTATTTAAGACAATTGGATATATACAAATTTGAGTTTGGCACTGAGAGGCTTTCTTAAGCTAAAAGGGCTTAGCTTACTATGGAGAAGTAAATAGCCCAGGGCCAATACAGAGGCCACCTTTTGCTCATTTAGGTAACATAAGAACTTGCTAAAGCCCTAATAAAAAGGTGTGCTTGTAAGTGTGTGTTTGGGGGGAAGGGGAACCTGGCCATGGGGAACATTGCCTCTGTACAAGTCAGACTCTCATGAGCTCGTTAAAACTGTGTCCATACCCTTACGAAAGCTCTGAGAAGTGGGCATGCCTGCCTCCCATAACCTGATGGGAGGGAAAAGGGCCTGGTCAGGTAAAAGGCAGGCCCAGAGCACCTCTGATCAAAGGGTCAGAACTTATCTTCATGAAAGGATCAGTCTATTGAAACATACTAACAATTAAATCCACTTGATGGCACCTGATAACAACAACAATTAAACAACAAAAAAATGAAATCAGTTGCTGTCAAGTCAGTTCCGACTTCCGGCGACCCCATGTGTGCGGAGTAGGACTGCTCCATAGGGTTTTCCAGGCTGTGACCTTGTGGAAGCAGATGACCAAGGCTTTCTTCTGAGGCACCCCTGGGTTGCTTCAAACGCTTAAATGTTTGTACCACCCAGGGACTCCTACAGACAATTAGGCCCAGGAATTAAACAAAATAGTCAGTTAGATACAGCCCAACAGGTAGCTGCACTTGCTCCCCTCATTCCTTAAGACAGACCTCTGTGAAAAGCACCCCCCCCCACCTTACTTTTCCTCAAACTCCAGCAACAGCGCCTTCTAGAATGAAGTGCTTTTGTTTTAGGAGCCTCTTCACAAAAGCTGGTGTCCACACACACAGGCCACAGACACTGCGTGAGGATTAGTTACTTGGTGTTTTATTTCTTTTGTGTTCCCTGGTGGCCTCTGCTGGGATGAGATTCTTATTTTGACGCTGCACTGTTTGTTCATGGCACTTTACCACAATTGCAATTCATTCAAGATATTTTTTGTTGAAGGCAGGTCCCTCCTGAGAGCCATAGGTCAATAACTGTGATGGCTGCTTTACAACTCTGTCTCCATTTTATAAGATGGAATGTAATGTGCTCTCAAAAAAAGTGTGTGTGTGTGTAGGTATACTGGTTGCTGTCAAACTGACTTCAACTCACAATGACCCCATGTGTGTAAGAACTTTGTTCCTTAAGGTTTTCAGTCACTGATTTCTTTCAAAGTAGATCACCAGGCCTTTCTTCCGAGATGCCTCTGGGTGGACTGAAACTGCCAAACTTTCAGTTAGCAGCAAAGTGTGTTAACTATTTGCACCATTCAGGGACTCTGCAGGTATAAGTATAGACATACCCACTGCTGGTGAGTGGATTCTGACCCTGTAGTGACCCCCAAGGACAGAGGAGAACTGCCCCATAGGGTTTCCAAGGTTGTAAATCTTTACAGAAGCAGGCTGCCACATCTTTTTCCCAAAGGTATAGATACGTATAATGATAAAGTTATAGAGAGATAGACATTTAAATATAGACCAATGTATAGATATTGATAGAGATACAGACGAAGGGAAAGGTATAGATACAAAGATATTGATATGTAAAGATATAAATATAGATACAGGACATAGATATAGGAATAGATGAGGATGGCAAGACTTTGTCTCATGTAATTTGGACATGTTGTCAGCAGGGACCAGTCCCTGGAGAAGGACATCATGCTTTGTAAAGTAGAGGGTCAGTGAAAGAGAGGAAGATCCCCAATGAGATGGATTGACACAACGGCTGCAACAATGGGCTCAAACATAGAAATGATTGTGAGGAATGCACAGGTCTGGGCAGTGTTTCCTTCTGTTGTACACAGAGTCACTATGAGTTGGAACCAACTCAACAGCACCTAACAACAACAACATATATGGAGAGACAGATATGTATAGATATAGATAAATATATATTATATATAGTTACAGATAGAGTCATGGAGATAGAGATATAGACAAAGACACAGAGAGACATTAAGATATAGACTGATGTATAGATCTAGCCATAGACAAAGTATAGATATAAAAATATAGATAAATACAGATATACTGATAAAGATTTGTTGTTGTGTGCTGTCTGGTTGATTCTGACTCATAGTAGCCCTGTGTGACACAGCAGAACACCCCATATAGGGTTTTCTAGACTGTAATCTTTATGGTAGCAGATTGCCAGGTTTTTCTCCCCCAGAGTCACTGGTGAGTTTGAACCACTGGTCTCTCAGTTAGCAGCTGAGCATTTTAACCAATGTGCCACCATATAGACATAGTAATATAAATATATACGTAGAAATAGACAGAAGTACAGACATAGATAAAGATATATATATATATATAGTATAGACATGGAGATAGAGATATAGACACAGACACCCAGAAAGAGATGTAGGTATATAGGTATAGATATCTGCTGAGCAAATGGATGAATCCTGACCACTATGCTCACACACTGATCTTAATTATTCCCAGTCACTCATATCTTATCATAACATTTATGGAACACTCGTCATTTCCCACAATTCTCTCAAAGAGTTTCCCTCATTTGAACTTCAGCGACCCTGCCAGGGGAGCCAGCCAGCAGGCAGAACACTTGCCATTTCAAAGACGAGAAGCAGAGGTTCTGTTCTGCCTTCAGTCACACTGCCCCATGTGGATCAGCCATTATATAAACACATGACTACTAATTTCAAGTCATGGTTCTATTCTCTTTTTCTAACTTCAATTGATCCGAGTGCCTCCTGACCTTGCAGACTCCACCTGGCCTCTCAAACACACTTCACAATAACGTATGCTCAGAATTATTTCCGTCCTGGAGTCGTCAATCCACAGCATCATTTTCAGACCCATCCACAGCTCGCTCAGCCTCCAGAATAAGAACAGTGTGAGCTCTTCAAAATTCTATTACCACGAAGGTGCCAAGTATCAATAATGTGCCTTAGAAGAAAATAAATACTCAATTTCCAAAAATAGTTCAGCAAATGGAGAAAAGAAAAGGAGCTGCCTCCCAAATGACCACATAACCCTAAGGGTATTATGCATTTCCCTCCCGCAGGGAAATATTAGACTTTCTCCCATTTTTAATAGCAAATACTCCACAGCACTAATGACCTCTGTACTTGTCTAAATTTTACGTTCTTTTAACAGAGTGTGGCACTGCATACGTAGCTTCTGATATGGCTAAAGTCTTCTGTGGAGGTTGAAGATGCTACGGGTTTGATTGTATTTGGGAGCAACTGCAGTGAAAGGCCGTGGATCCCCAGGTGACAGGAAGCTGCATTAAAATTAATGGGTGTTGTCTTGGTCAAGAGAATCCTCGGACTTCAGAGAAATCCTGAAAGGACTGAGCATCTCAATACACTAAAAAGCATGGGAGTGGGCAGTGCCATCTTGCAAAATGCATGGCCTTCCATGGCACTACATTTTACAAGGTGGTGCCATCTTGCAAAAAGTTGAGAGATGTATGCACTGCTGAGCCCTGCTTGCCCCACCACTCCAGGTAGATTACATCAGCTATAAATGAGAGGACCATGTTTGTACAGATATGTCCTGCATCCCTCGTTCCTCTGGGTTTTCCCGTCCCTACACTTAGCGTGTATGCATCCAAGGTATGAGTATCCCCGGGCATAGGTAGAGCATCACCCTTGCGCTCTTTCAATTTTAGCCTGCAAAGTAGTTTGAACCATTACATTTTGTAATAAGAGCACCTGGCATCCCTGATATTTTATATGAGTTTTATTAATCATTATTAAATAAGTAACTCCCTGTTTAGGGTTGCTGTAAGTTGGAATTGACTTGATAGGAAACGGATTTGGTTTTTGGTATCTCTTGGTTCCTAGTATTAGTTATTATTACTGTTTACTCATATTGGTTTTTTCCTTCCCTTTCTGGTGCAGAAGACAAGAGCTCCAGTACCCCTGTGTTGTATTCTTGTCGTTGCTAGCTGCCATGAAGTTGGCCTCTGACTCATAGTGACCCAGTGCTGTGCCATCCCAATTAATCGGTTGCAGGTTGGACCATTGTGATCCACAGGGCTTTCATTGGCTGGTTTTCTGAAGTAGATCACCAGGGGCTTCTTTCTGCTTCATCTTAGCCTGGAAGTTCGTCTGAAACCGGTTCAGCATCATAGCAACACACAAGCCTCCACTGAGAGGCGGGTGGTGGCTCTGCATGAGGTACATTGGTTAGGAATCAAACCCAGGTCTCCTGTGTGGAATTCGAGAATCCTACCCCTGAACCACCACTGCACTCGTACCTCCCTGTATGAGGTGGTGCCATATGAGTAGTTCAAACCAATGAGTTTCATGTACAAAGCAGGACATTTAGAAGCTGGTTCATGATTCTCCATGATTTCTTCCCTAGTCATGGTGACCATTATAATCCAGAGATGCAGCTGCAAGATGGTGGAATCTCCACAGCCTGAATCCCTGAGAGACTATCTGCAGCAGAGGCAACCCACCCTGGTCATATAAAAGCTTTGTCACATGAAGTTACTGAGATCTGGGAGTCAATTTGTTACTGCAGGATAGCCTAATGTATCATGACTAATTTACTCTTAAAAGCCAATTCTCCAGAGGATTCATGTCCCATCCTCAAAAAAACGAAAAACCACTCTCAGTATGGTGAAAACCCAGCCAAATGCTTTTGCATGAGCAGGAAACAGACAAATCAGAAGAGTCTTAAAATTGTTTATAGGAAAGATTAAATATCGCTGTGTTACAGAGCAGATTGCAAGATTTGCATCAAGTTTTATAATAAAGCATGAACGATATCAGACTCGCAGCAAGCCTCTTGATCACTGTGTTATGCAGCCATAAATATTTAGCAGCTCATTTATGTCTGGCTTTAGGACTCTTTCTACAGAATTATCTTGAGATGGAGAAGGTGACTACAGGGAGTCCCCGGGTTATGAACGTCCGACTTACGGACAGGTTGTACTTACCCTTTAAATTTCCCCCACTTCAAAATGATTGAACCAACCCCTGTTCACAACAAATTCTTCACCCCAATCACCTTCACTTGCTGCATGTGCAGCTTTTAAATCACCGAAAAGCCTTCAAGCCTTTTCTTGCACTAAACCCATAAAACCCATTGCTGTCCAATTGATTCGGACTCATAGGGCCCTACAGAATGGAGTAGGGCTGCCCCATAGGGTTTCCAAGGCTGTAAATCTTCACAGAAGCGGATTACTACACCTTTCTCCTGCAGAGCTGCTGGTGGGTTTGAACTGCTGACCTTTCAGTTAGCAGCCTAGCACTTTAACCACTATGCCACCAGGGCTCCGTCTTGCACTAACCAAACCAAAAAACCAAACCCGCTGTCACGAAGTTGATTCTGACTCATAGCAACCCCATAGAGTTTCCAAGACTATAAATCTCTATGAAAGCAGACTTCCATATCTTTCTCCTGAAGAGCTGCTGGTGGTTTTGAACTGCCTAGCTTTTGGTTAGCAGTTCAGTGCCTTAAACGCTACAGCTACCAGGGCTCCTTCTTGCACTAAAACCCAAAAAATCAAACCCATTGCCGTCAAGTTGATTCCAACTCATAGCGACCCTATAGGGCAGAGTAGAACTGCCCCATAGAGTTTCCAAGGAGTGCCTGGTGGATTCCGACTGCTGACCTTTTGGTTAGCAGCTGTAGCTCTTAACCACTAGGCCACCAGGGTTTCCTCTTGCACTGAAGTAAGGCTAAATAAAAACCATATGCAACTCTTTCTACTTAGCTACAAATTCCATTTAAAGACACAGTTAGGAACTGATCTTGTTCATAAGCTGGGAACTGCCTTACTTGGAGGCCCTTTTAACCATTTGTAAGGGTAGCCAGGAAACCCTGGTAGCATAGTAGTTAAGTGCTACGGCTGCTAACCAAAAGGTCAGCAGTTCAAATCCGCCAGGTGCTGCTTGGAAACTCTATGGAGCAGTTCTACCCTGTCCTATAGGGTCACTATGAGTCGGAATCGACTCGACGGCAGTGGGTTTGGTTTTGGTTTAAGGACAGCCAAGCTTCCTCCTTCCACAATAGGGATCACCTGGGATCTAGGTGTTCCAGGAGCTCTGCTCTGACAGCTACCCTACCCCAAATGCTTCAAGTTGCTGTCAGATTTGGCTGGGATTTGCTCTTCTTTGTGGCAATGTGAGGTTTTTAGTGGGTAGAGGAAATCTTGTTCAGGATAGAAATATTAAACAAGGATAAGATGACCAATCAACCCAGTTTGCCTGGTAATCCGGTTCTGTTGTCAAAAGCCCACCGTCCCTGAAAACCTTTCAGTCCCAAGCAAATTGAGATGGTTGGTCACCATAGAAAAGGTAAGGAAGAAAGTCAATGACTCACAGCCCCTCTGGCATGAAATGTTACGGAGGGAAAATGTACCTGCAGGCTCCATCCACAGGCCTTCTTTTGGAGCCAAGTTATTTTAGGAGAAAATATTCGTAACTGAATACATCCATCCCTTCATCCCCATCGCCATTCCTTCAACATTCTCTCGGGTTCACTGGAGGCTACAACAGTTAGAAATCCACTGGGCTCATCAGAAATGTCTCTGCTGGAATTGGAGGGAGATTAGCAAAAGCAGCACACTCCTTATTAATAGAGGTGGCTAAGTTCACTTTGGTCCTTTAGTATCTGAACAAGATGTTTGGTTTTGACAGTTTTGGGTAAACCCAGGCAGTTCTTAGTAAATGTAATTGGGCTTATGAATCACCTGGGGGCCTTGTTAGAATGCAGATTCTGAGGCAGTGGGGCTGACTTGGGACCTGTGATCATATATTAATATTTCTAACACTCTCCAAGGTGATGCCAGTGCTGCTAGTCCAGGAAATGTATTGAAATAACTATGTTCTCAGTCGTTTTCATGATCCCAGTGCTCAGGTTTTTAATGCCCCTGTCTCTGTGTTCACCTGAGCTTCTAACACACAGACATGCAGACAGACAGATAGATAACTAAATAAACAGACAATATAAAGAAAGCAAGGGCTGAACATTTTAAAACGCCATGTACTAATACACAAAACCCATCTCTACTGAAGCCTCGATTAGCCTTTTTTATATTTCAGCTCACTGCTTCAGTCACAGTTACACCTGAGTTATACTTATATTCCGCCTACAGGCCTGTAGGTTCTAGAATTGATATGTAAGCAGAACTAGTTACAATCTGAGCAGAGAGACAGAAGCTCCCAAAAAGGAGCAATAATATTAGATATTAAAAATATGTATACATATGTAAATAATTTTTAATAAAATGTATTCTCCCATTCTAAATGCCTGGGATCTACCCATAATAACGTGTGTGTGTATGTGTGTTTGTGTGTATATATGCAGATGGTACAGGGAGGAGGTAGAGGACAACAACCAATGTAAATGTATAAGGTCAAGGGCAAACCAAAACAACTATGAAGTCAGCAGTACTTTGCTTTCGTTTATGTACCCCTTGGAGAAAACGGCTGTATTTATTGCCTCAACCACCCTGCAGTAGGTATGGGCCGAATCCTAGTGGAAGAGCATTAAAGACAATGAAATAAAAGAAAAAAGAGAACACATCTGTTTGTTTCTGCCTTGTTTGGAAAAGAACTAACCTACATATTCATGTTCATTTCATTTTCTCTACCTCTATGGAGCCAAAGAATGCGATTTCGGTTTTCAGCCTGGGGCCCCTCGGTAAGGGAAGCTCCCTAACTTTGTTCTGTGCCAGTGACCAGCAGGTGGGGATGAGTGTCAGAATGCTGTCTAAATGTCCAGTTTAACTCTTGACAGACTGCATGAGCTCAAGAAGTAGTTGTGGAATGAAGGAATGAATGAATGAGTAAATGAATGCATAGCCTTCCTCCAGGCGAGGACTCAGAATCAAATATTTTTTTCTGTAGCCTTCTCACTCGCTGTCTTGCCCTTCTTTCCTCCCTGCCCCACCGTTAGGCAGAGACTTAGAGGTTGGAGCTAGAGCACACATCTACAGAGTTAGCTGGTGTAGCCCAGCCATAAGGATTTGCTTTCTCATCAGGAAAACATCACGGACTGCCAGAAGAATGAACAAGTCTGTCTTGGAGGAAGTACAGCCAGAAAGCTCCTTAAAAGCGAGGACGGTGAGACTTGGTTTCGTGTACTTTGGACATGTTATCAAGAGGGACCAGTCCCTACAGAAGGATGTTATGCTTTGTAGGGTCATCGAAAAAGAGGAAGACCCTCAACGAGATGGACTGACACAGTGGCTACAACAGTGAGCTCAAACATAGCAATGATTGTGAGGATGGCACAGGCCAGGGCAGCGTTTTGTTCTGTTGTACATAGGGTCGCTATGAGTTGGAACTGACAAATTCACCAGATAAATACAAAATGCATCGTATAAGCCTAACAGGTGTTGAAAGAATGATCATCTCCTCTTTGAAAAAGCTAAAATACATTGTTTAATGTTTTCCATTTCAAAATTATTTCTGTAAATTAAAAAAGAAACCATTGAATTTAAAATCGGGATAACGTATTTTCAAACAGGCCACTGTCCTAGAGAAATTTATTTAAAAATCATGCCATTAGTTCCTTGCCTCTCCCTGTCTGAGAACAAGGAAACCACTCTGGAAGCAGCAGCATACATCAGCTGCCGTGGAGTTGATTCTGACTCATAGCAACCCCATAGGGCAGGGCAGAACTGCCCCCAAGGGTTCCCAAGGCTGTATGTAGTCTTTACGAAAGCAGGCTGCCACGTCTTTCTCCCTTACAGCGGCTGGTGGGCTCAAACCGTCGGCCTTTTGGTTAGCAGCCGAGCGCTTAACCACTGTGCCACTAGGACTCTTCAGAAACAGCAACAGTGATTTCTATTTTTAAAATAATTTGAAATAGATGATAAGAAAATGAAGGCCACAAAATGGCCGAATGATAATCAGTACCCAATATGGTTAGAAGTTCCCTTCCACTAATTACCAAAAGACTTATAAATCCAAATAAAAGATCACCCCATGGCCCTCAATTTAGCACAGATTTAAAAATGTTAATAGTCCAATATTAGTGAAGGCACTGTCAAAGCTCTGAAGGTGTTAGTTATGACTAGAAATCAGTAATAATGCTTATAAGAAATTTCCTCCTCACTCTTATTTATTAGTTTATTTATATCAATGTAGATTCATGAATTCTTATTTTATTGAACGGGTTATAATCTGTTGTTCTCATTTTTACTTTAACTCATATTGTCCCAGATTTGGCCACTGGGAAGCCCTTGTAGCTGGTGTCTATGTCCTTTTAATATGTCCTAATCATTCTTTGGGAAACCCTGGTAGTGTAGTGGTTAAGAACTATGGCTGCTAACAAAAAGGCTGGCGGTTCAAAGCCACCGGGTCCTCCTTGGAAACTCTATGGGGCAGTTCTACTCTGACCTATATGGTCACTATGAGTCGGAATCAACTCGATAGCAACAGGTTTGGTTTTGGTTTTGGTAATCATTCTTTGAGCACTTCCTTATCTTCTGGCACACACATACATACACATGAAAAAATGTCCCAGGTTCATCTGGTACTTTTCCTACCCTAAGTCTGCAATCAATCCTTTTCCAATGAGGCCTAGTTCCTTTTTGTGGTGAATCATATTTAGAAACCAACATCTGGTAACTAGGTATCTTCATTGCATTTGGGGTGGAGTTACTTCTAGGACCTATAAATAAATATATCTATTCATCTGAATTGTTGTTTTTGTTGTTAGGCGCTCTTGAGTTGGTTCCAACTCATAGTGATCCTACATACAACAACAGAATGAAACACTGTCCAGACCTGTGCCATCCTCACAATCCTTGGTATGTTCGAGCCCATTGTTGCAGCTACTGTGTCAATCCATCTCATTGAGGTTCTTCCTCTTTTTTCACTGACCCTCTACTTTACCAAGCATGGTGTCCTTCTCCAGAGACTGACCCCTCCTGATAACGTGTCCGAAGTATCTGAGACATAGTCTCACTATCCTTGCTTCTAAGGAGCACTCTGGCTGTACTTTTTCCAAGACAGATTTGTTCGTTCTTTTGGCAGTCCACAGTACATTCAATGTTCTTCTCCGACACCATAATTCAAAGGCATCAATTCTTCTTTGGTCTTCCTTATTCATTATCCAGCTTTCACATGCATATGAGGCAATTGAAAATACCACGGCTTGGGTCAGGTGCTCTTTAGTCCCCAAGGTGACATCTTTGCTTGTTTAACACTTTAAAGAGGTCTTTTGCATCAGATTCACCCAATGTTTTCCTGACTGCTGCTTCCATGCTGTTGATTGTGAATCCAAGTATAATGAAATCCTTGACAACTTCAATCTTTTCTCCATTTATCATGATGCTGCTTATTGGCCCAGTCGTGAAGGTTTTTGTTTTCCTCATGTTGAGGTGTAATCCATAGCGAAGGCTGTGGTCTTTGAGCTTCATCAGTTAGTGCCTCAAGTCCTCTTCACTTTCAGCAAGCAAGGTTGAGTCATCTGAATACAGCAGGTTGTTAATGACTCTTCCTCCATCCTGATGCCACGTTCTTCTTTCTGTAGTCCAGCTTCTTGGATTATTTGCTCAGCATACAGGTAGAATAGGTATGGTGAAAGGGTACAACCTTGACGCACACCATTCCTGGTTTTAAACAATGCAGTATCCCCTTGTTCTGTTCAAACAACTGCCTCTTGGTCTAAATACAGGTTTTGCATGAGCACAACTAAGTGTTCTGGGATTTCTATGCATCTAATTAACACCCATAAATTCATCCCGATATTGCAGATTTCCGTCGAGCACCACAGGGCGCTGTACGTGACTGGCTTTGGGTCGTACTCATTTTTGCTTTCTACTATTTCTGCTTATGTTGAGCATAATTTGCTTATTTTTTTCTAGCTCTTTAAAGTAAAACCTTTGAATATTGATTTTAAATCATGTTTTAACACTTAAAGCAATACATTTATAGTTATACATTTCCCTTCAGTCCTGCTTTAGCAACATCCATAAATTTTGTTTTCTTTAATTATCATTCAATTGAAAATATTCTAATATTCCCTGTGAAAACTTCTTTCATACAAGAATTATTTAGAAGTGTGTTATTTAATTCCCAAAACTTTGGGACTTTTCAATATTACGATTAGTAGTAGTGCTAGTGCTATAATTGACTGCTGATTTAATTCCACTGCAGTCAGAGAATATACTCTAATATTTAAAAATTTGAAATGTATTAAATCTTGCTTCATGTGCAAGATATGGTCATTCTTGGGGAAATATTCCCATGTGCATTTGAGAAACATTTGTTTCTGACTTATTGGGTACAGTAGTCTAGAAATGTCAGTAGGTCAAGTAACAAATCCTCTATATCCTTACCGACTTTTGTTTTGTCTAAGTTTTCTACAAATTTCTAAAAAAGAGGTGTTTTCATTATAAAGGTAGAGTAGATTTTCTATTATTCCCTTTAGTTCTACCAGTTTTGCTTCTTCTGCATTTGAAGTTCTGCTTTTAGTCATTCCCATGTGTGACTGTTATAGCCTTCTGACGATTTTATATTTTTCATTATGAAATTCCCCCTTTATTTCTGATAATACTCCTTACCTTTGAGAATTTTTTTTTTTTTTTTTAATTAACATAGCCACTCTGGCCTTTTCTGTGCTTGCTGTGTGTGGTATATATACATTGTTTCTCTCCTTTGATTCAATCTATTTGTGTTTTAATATTTTGTATGTATGTTTTACTCCCAAAAAATGTTAGCACTCTTTTGCAAAATTATTTGGTATTATACATGAGGAGTGTTAAACTGTCTATTTCCCCTGACATAATCGTCCACCTCTATGAATCCACATATCACGTAATAACCTTGTATATAGTTGTATATGTTTTCTGCACAAATATATTCATTATGGAGTTACTTATAAAACTGAAAAATTGTAAGCAACCTAAATGTCTTAAGAATAGGGAAAAGGCCAAGATAATCACGCAATAACCACAAGATGTAACGGTATGCAGCCATGTGGTAATAAGATTATAACTACGTTATAAGAATGCACAGATAAAAGAGTAAGAAGAAATACAACATAATTTTACACTACCCATCTGTCTGTCTGTCCTACTGGGATGGCTTATGTGTTGCTATGATGCTGGAAGCTATGCCACCAGTATTTCAAATACCAGTAGGGTCACCCATAGTGGAGAGATTTTAGCAGAACTTCCAAACTAAGACAGTCTAGGAAGAAAGGCTTGGTGACCTACTTCTGAAAATTAACCAATGAAAGCCCTATGGATCACAGCAGAAAACTATCCTATATAGTGCTGGCAGATGAGCCCCCTAGGTTGGAAGGCACCACACAATGGCCCCAACAATGGACTCCAACACGCCAATGACTGTGAAGACAGCACAGGACTGGGCAACATTCTGTCAGTACGTGGGGTTGCCATACGTTGGAGCTGACACAACAGCAACTAACAACAAAAAAATAAAACGACATAACGTAACTTTGATAGGGTTTCCTTTGAATTATGAAGTTGGCAGTGAATTTTGAAGTTCTACTTTGTTAACATGTCTCACCATTTCTACAATAAAGTTGCATTAGTTTAATAGTCAGAAAATTTTAACTTCTTGGACAAATAATGCCCAGTCTTTATTCCAGTTCTTCTGTAATCCTTCAGAAATAACCCATTTCCATATGTCACCTGGATATCACCCCATCCTTAGTACAGGTTTCTGTGACAGTGGAATGATCAAAGTGTTTGAGTCAGAACCCCTAGGTCGGAATATTGTCTGTACCACTGAAGTGACCAAATGGCCAATGACTGATCATTTAATTTCCCTGTTTCTCATTTTCTCTTTCTGTACAGCAAGGGTAATAATGACATTTATCTGAGCAAAGACCAAACGTAGCAAGAGAGAAAGTGGTTTTAAGTAGCAACCCACTCCTCGGTGCTGCTTATCTTGCCATGATGAACAGTTCAGGGATTCTTGAACTGATAGTGTGTCATCCTAACCTGATCTTTTCACCCAGGACATATGGGCCATTAAGCCTCTTTGGGGGATCTTGGTTGAGCCATTTGGTTTATGGGCATTTGGCTAATGACCCAATCACAGCGGACTGACAGAGTATTTTTTAAGGTTGTTAATCTGAAAAGTTACCACAGAACGCACATATTGTTCAATTAGTCTTGCTCTTTTCTATTGCATAATTTCTTATCCATCCGGAATCACAAAAAAACAATTCTCTCACCGCAATTTTCAGGGTGAATTTAGGGTTCTTTGCAAGGAGCGATATTTTCTTCCCCCACTCCCACCAGCGGCCAAGCGTCCATAATTCAGTTCAGTAAATTCTCTTGTATTCATACGCATTGATTATTCCTTTAAAAACAAAACAATTTTCACTCAAAGCCTTTCATCTGTTGGTCTCAGCACTTCAGAAACTAATTAATCTCCACAATATGCCTGGATCAGCACTCTCCCTTTTGTTTTCAGAGGAGCGAACAAACACGATGAAATTAAGCAGATCGCTCAAGGTCAAACAACGAGTCAACATCAGAAACTGATTTGAACTCAGAATCCCTTGTTTCCAAGCCCCAGGATGGACACCAGGACTCCGAAGGTGGGTGCCGGTTGGGAGCACTTGAGATGCAAAGTCACACTTGTCTACATCTCAGCATGCTGTGCATACCAGGAATAGGGAGCAGCAATTTAGTACAGTCTTGTAAACCGCTTCCAAAACTTAGTATTCTTCCAAGGTTTGGCTGGAAATACAAAAGGCTACTTCTCCTGTTTCTTTTCTTCCTACTTCACACAGGGCGATCACAGTTTTCCCATTATGCTTGCTTCCTCACATGGTTATTAAAGGGAACTCCCTTTCACTCTCAACAGAGTTCCTGTGAAACTGATACATTAAAGAGCGGTTCAATGGTTGAACTCTCACCTTCCGTGTAGGAGACCCGGCTCCTATTCCCAGCCAATTTGCTTCATATGCAGTTGTCATGATACAGAACAGGTTTCAGCAGAGCTTCCAGGCTAAGAGGAACTAGGAGAAAAGGCCTGGTTGTGTACTTCTGAAAATCAGTCAACAAAAACCCCATGAATTACAACGGTCCGATCCACAACCAATCATGGGGTTGGCACAGGATCGGGCATTGTGCATGGGGCCACCAGCTGTTGAGTACCAACTCAACAACATCTAACAACTTACCCGTAAAATATCTGTATTGCTAGTGAAATATGGTGAATTAGGTAAAATACCCATGCGCTCATTGCCTTTGCCAAACCCAAACTCAAGGAAAGAAGCCAGTATGGTGTGGCCAAACTCATCAAGCAGAGACTTTATGGGATAAAAATAAAGAAGAAGATGGAAAGAAGTGAATGGAGGGGTGTTAGTAGAAGCGGAGAACTCTGAGAAGAAAAGATCCCCAAGACTGAAAGGGAACTGAGAAGGGAGTGAGATTTTGGCGGCTTTTGTGGGGCAAGCAGAACCCACTTCTCAAGGGTTTGCCCACATGGAGATGAGGGTGCAAGCACTAACAAAGAACTCTGGCTCCAGGCATGGCACAGAATTAGCAAAGCTGACCTTTTCCAAATGGACTGGGCAGATATGAATAATGAACATGCCAGAAATGCCCACAATTTCCCAGACTAGAGGTCCTTCTCCATATTCCAAGACTTCATTAGCCCGGCTGCTGAATGTCTGCACGGCACATGGGAAAGTGAACATGTCCATACCTTCTCTCTTCCCAGAATCATAGTTTGTTTCCATTTCTCAAAATCCTGATGACTGCATAATCAGAGTTATTAAATTTGATTTAGAAAAATGAGCTGATACCGTATTTCATATGTCTATATGCTGTTGTCGTTGTTAGTTGTCCGCAATTTGATTCCAGTTCCTGGTGATCCCATGTGTGTCAAAGTAGAGGTTGCTTCATAGAGTTTTCAAGGCTGTGACCTTTTGGAAGCAGGTCACCAGGCCTTTCTTCCAAGGTGCCTCTGGGCAAATTCAAACTGTCAACCTTTCAGCTAGCAGTCAAGCGCTTAATCATTTGTACCACCCAGGAACGGCTCTGTATTTACATACGGCAGGATAAAATCCATACCAACTCCACTAGTCAAAAAGCAAACTGCATTTGACTGCAAAATAAACCCATAGTTAAAACCTCCCAAAGAGAAATTTGAAAGAAAAGTATAGGTGAGGCAGGGTGTTCAATTTATTCCACTGTCCCTGCTTGGTTGTGTCCCTGGTCTGTTGCCCGATACCCTTCAAAGTCAAAAGACAGGAGTTGCACATCTGATTTAGTGAGCATCTTCAAACAGGCAATTAGGAAAGACTTCAGTCCATTCTTCTTCCATACCAGTAGAGGGTTGCTCAAACGGTTTAAATACACCTGTGACGTGTAACTGTAATTGTGCATATATTTACCAAACTGTAAACGATTAATTTATTATCCAATTTTCTTGTCAATTTGAGGGATGCTTTTTAATCCCTGCAGAGGAAGGAGGGAATTTAGCATACCACCCAGTTCTCAAGCTCCCCACCTAGAGTGCCCCCAAGTATTTATGGGACACTGTCTACTCTGAGTCCCCATCTGCATTCCATTAGGGTGGTCTATTAGTCCTGGGAGGAAGATTCAACAGCACTGGCAGCAAAGGAGATATTACCATATGCCATCAAGACCATATATTTTAACCTTTCGGAGAGCTTGGAATATGGAGGCATTTATCTTTAAATACTTTTTCCTTCATACAATTGGAAGCAGTAATTGTTCCAGAAGTTCAAACGAATGATCTGGGATTTGTTACTTCTTGGTTTATTAGTAAAACCATATCACTATTATTACATTATAGGATTTGATGTATTTTAAGTACTTTATGCCACTGGCATTTCAAATACCAATAGGGTCACTTATGGTGGAGAGATTTCAATGAAGCTTTCAGGTTAAGAGAGACAAGGAAGACAATAAGGCAATGCAGACCAGATGGGTCACAACAGAATACTGTTTTATATAGTGCTAGGAGATGAGTTCCCTCGTTGGAAGTCACTCAAAATACTCAGAGGTCACAAGAATGGGCTCAAGCATACCAATGATCATGAAGATAGTGCAGGACTGGGCAACTTTTATTCTGTTGTACATGGGGTCACCATGAGTTGGAGCTGACTACACAACAAATAACATGGTCCAAAAAACAATTTTCTAGAAATACTGTGTATCTATGCTTCTTTGACATTCAGTAAAGACAAAATAAGACTCCTTTTTTAAGTTAAAATACTTGTAAAACATCTTAAACACTCAGGGCTAACCAGTAAAATGCTGTTCTGGACAACCCAATTTTGAAAACAGTGTTTTTCAAGACAACAATTTGGAAGATGCTTGCCTAGCTGATCACTCACCCTGGGGCATAGGACAGACAGAGTCACTGTGGGCATCATGCTCCTTGACAACGGTATGAAATATTGAAGAAGGATTACCTCCGGCAGCTTCCTCTTTTTACAGACCAGGAACAGAGCTCCTTGTCCACTTGGAAAAATCCTACTTATTCTCCAAAAGCTTTTACAGCCTCCAAGCAACCTTCCTGACTCCTCCTGAAAGAATCGTTCGTGCTTTCCTTGATGCTGCCCCCAACTCTTTGTGTATGCATTTATGAGAACCCATCCTGATGAGCACAATACATATGTTTGTTTTTCCTCTCTTCAGTGGGAGCTCTCCGAGAACGGGAGCCATGTCTTATTTGTTATTCAAAAGCCTCAGAATTCACCTTCATCATCTCCTTGCCTCTCTGCCAACTTTATGGACCTGCCCACCGGACTTTGCTTCCATAGCTATCACACTCCATCAGGACAACAAGGCCCCTCTCTGGGAGAATGCAACAGCCTCTGACCTTTTTCTTCTTTTTCCCTTCCACTTTTGCCCTCCTACAATCCATGCCTAGACAGCAGACAGAGCAACCTTTTAAGATACAAATCCAACCATGGTATTCCCCTCCTGAAATCTTCCAAACCAAACCAAACCTGCTGCCATTGAATCAATTCTGACTCATAGTGACCCTATAGGACAGAGCAGAACTGCCCCACAGTGTTTCCAAGGAGTGCCTGGTGGATTCAAACTGCTGACCTAAAATCTTCCAGCAGCTTTAAATGGAGCCTTGAATAAAACCCAAGGTTCTTACAGGCTGATGAGTCTAGCTTGGGTGGTTTTCAACGAGGGGAGATTTTGCCATGTCTGGAGGGGCATTTGGCCATGTCTGGAAACATTTTTGAGGTCACAGCTGGGGGAGGGAGTGCACTGGCATATAATGGGTAGAAGCCAGGGATGCTGCTAAACATCCTACAATGTGAAGGACAGCACCACAAAAGAGAATGGCCCAGCCTCTTATGTCACAGCACTGAGATGGAAAAACCCCAGGCCCTACACATGATCTGTCTCCCACCCACCTCTCCACCTTCATCTCGTGCTGCTCGCCCCTTTGTCCAATAAACTCCAACCACACTGGCTATTTCTCGGTTCCTGTACCATGTCAACCTTGTTCCCACCTTAGAGGCTTTGCACTAGCTGTTCCTTCTTCTTGGAATGCTTTTCTCTGATATTTATATGGCTCCCTCCTTCTTGGGGGCAGTGGTATTGAGTGGTAGGATTCTTGCCTTCCACTCGAGAGATCCAGGTTCGATTCCCGGCCAATGAACCTCATGCATAGTCACCACCCATGTATCAGTGGAGGCTTGCATGTTGCTATGATGCTAAGGGTTTCCAGACAAAGATAGACTAGGAAAAAAGGCCTGCCAATCTACTTCTGAATATCAACCAATGAAAACCCTATGGATCACAACAATCTGACCTGCAACTGATTATGGTGATGGTGCAGGACTGGGCAGCATTTCATTCTCTTCTGCATGGGGTTTCCGTGAGTCAGGGTCCACTGCAGCTAACAACAATAGCAACTTTGTAAAAGCCATCTTTTACCGACCCCAAACGTAAGCATCCACCTACCCATTCCTTTCATTGTCACATCAACTGATTTTCACTTTTTGCATAGACTTCCTAACCATCTGGAAATCCTGGTGGCATAGTGGTTAAGAGCTATGGCTGCTAACCAAAGGGCCGGCAGTTCGAATCCACCAGGCGCTCCTTGGAAACTACGAGGCAGCTCTACTCTGTCCTATAGGGTTGCTATGAGTTGGAATCAACTCGACGGCACTGGGTTTGGTTTGGTTTTGGCCCTAACCATCTGATATGCTTCTTATATGCTTATTTGTTCATTTCAGTCCCTCCACTAAATTATAAGTGTCTTGAGTGCAGAAACATTCTCTGTTTCTTCCCAGAAACTAACACGGTACCTGGCATATTTGAGTCATTCAACGCATTAAAACAATAATAATAGATGTATTGATAAACGATTTGTTCAAAATAACGTATTATGCACCTGGGCTGTCCCCCAGATCAGTACAATTATCATAATTTCACTCAAGTTCAGGATTTTGGGGTAGATTTTGACCGTTTACCTCTAAGCCAGCAAACAATTAGAATGGCCTCTCTAAAAGCAAAAGGGAGAGATACGGGCTTGTGGGTATGTAAATACATCAAATGTATGTGCATAAATAGAAACGCTAACATATGCAAGCACAGAGTGCCAGCGATTATGGAAAACCTTCTAATTAATGGATTAGTGTCCACTTAGAGAACACCACGGTAGACAGTGGTCTCAGCTGGGGTTTCCCCCACACATCTGTCATTCCACGGCCACAAGAAGATGGAGCTCCCGACCTAAAGCAATTTAGCCCAAACACACTTTGGCTGGCCTTCCAAAAGGGTGACAAGTCATCCACTGTCAGAAGTTTCCCCAGCTCTGTTGCATTCCTGCCAGAGATGATGAGACGGTGACTCAGGTGGCAGGACATGTAAGCAGCCTGAAGAGGTGCAATCCCAGGATCCCAAAGCTGGGGAAGGTAGCATCCATTTTTATCACAAGCCTTCCTAGTCCACAGCCTGATTTCTCCAGGGTGCAGCCTCATGTCTTAGAGTCCCTGAGCCTTCTGGCCCATGCTCACACGTCTGGCAGCTCGGACCTGAGCTGAATTTTTGAGCAGGGCAGCTGTCATTTATTAGCGCCGAGAAAAACTCATCTCATGTTTACGTTTGTCATTCAGTTTCAGATGCTTGTTAATACACCATCCTCGCAGCCTTGCTTAGACAAGAGGAATCCAAGATCAAAACACTGAAGGTTCTTAGAAGAGTAATTGGACTAAGTGGGCCTTCATTTTAGAGTTATGGGAATCGAGCCACAGAGGGGAAAGAAGTGGAGAAATCTAATATTTCAAAAGCCAGGTGTCTGCTTTCATGATGATATACTTGATGATCCCATTTCCTTGAGCACTATCAAGGAAAAAAACTGTGATGTGGTTTAATGATTGAGAAGTCTTTTAAACAACAAGCAAAGGAATCTGGTGACAATACAGTGATACGCACCTGGTCACGACAACACAGGTACAGCCTCTGCAGAGGTGTGGGTGCACCTGTCCCCTTCTTCCCCACCCTCACCCTTTCCCTTTCCTCTTCCACTGCCCACGGAAACACAGAGGAACAGGCTCTGAGGATACAGAAAGGCAATCACCCGTCGGAGTCATACAGTGTGCACTTTCTAAGACTCCCCCGACCTCTGTAATCTGAAAGTGTTACTGAGCACCCCGTAACTTCTTCTGGTTGTGTTACCAGAAGAAGATTCTTGCCTCTCGCTGGTCAAGAATGAGCAGGTTAGGCACGTACTTTTCCACAGGAGCAAAGCTTTATTGAAGGGGCTTGCAAGCAGAGACGAGGAGGGCCTAGAGCAACGCTTCCCCTCGTCTCACAGGACAAAAGACAGACCTGGGTTTTTAAAAGTTCTTGGGTGGGAAAAGATTCATGATTATTTATAGGCACAGCCGGGGATATGTTATGTTAACTAAGGAGCTGAGCAGCAGTTTTCTAAACCGGCTCCTGTCCTAGAGGCCTCTGGGATTCGTAGCAGGACTTATTATGGGGTTTCGCGCCTGCACAGTCTCTCCCCCCCTGGGTTCAATTCCCTGGCTGCTGCTGCAGCCCCTCACTGCCCCTGGTGGAGGTCATACAGCAGTCACAGGTGGATGTTCTGCACATGTCCCTGGGGCTGGTTTTCTCCAGCTCCTTCTGAAACACAACTTTAAAGAAGTTTGCAGGCTATTTTCTGATACTCTGCCCCATTGTTCTGGGGGATGGCTTTGTTTCTGCACCCTGACCCATTTCTTGTTACATTGTTTGCAGATTTGGGGGGCCCTCTGCTCCCTGTCTTAGTTGCAAAACTAAGGTGGCGTAAGAGAAAGAAAGATTCTAGTTTGTTGTGTAGTGCCTGGGGTCTTAAAAGCTTATGAGTGGCCATTCAAGGTACAACAGTTGGTCATTATCCGCCCGGAGCAACAGAGGAAGAAGGAGAGTCAGGAATCAGAGGAGGAAGTGGAATGTGTGGCTAAACGCCTCCATGAACAACTGCCCCCTTTGCCATGAGACCAGAAGAATTAGATGGTGCCTGGCTACCAGTATTGATCATTTTGATCAAAGATTCTATAGCATAATCCCAATCAAGGGTGGGGGAGGGAAGGGGGGTTGTTAAACAGAATTTAAGTTCTCATAGAATCCAGACTCTCTGGAGCCATTAAGTCTGGAAGACCCCTACCCAAAGCTATTGCCCAGAGGAAATCTTTAAACCATAAAACCTTAAACTGAATCCCCTGGAGTCATCTTTAAACCAAAACAATAGTTTTGTTTTGTTTTGTTTTTAAAACCAAACAATAGTTTAGCTTAATTAGGAAAGAATGCATGCCTTGAGTGTTGAGATCTTTTAAAGAACTATCTATTTGGGATTAAATTGACAACAGCAACTCAGTAGTTTAGAGAAGATGCTTACAGGGCACTGAATTTATGTTAATATTGGTGAGATAATTTGGAAAACGATATCAAGGAAGGTGGCACAACTTGAATGTCACTGAATTGTGCATGTAGAAATCTTGATTCGGTGATGTTTTGCTGTGCGTATTTTCATTAAAAAGGACAAAAAAAAAAAAAAAAAGAACACTTACTGGCTCAGATAGCTGAATACTTCAAGGAGTAGAGAAGTTTAGGCCTGGCTGGAGTCAGAGACTTTTTAAAGATGTCATGGGACCCTGATTCTCCTCTGTCTCTTAGTTCTGCTGTTCCATATACTCTCCATAAATGTGGATTTCATTCTTAGGATCCTCATAGTGCCAAGATGACTGCCAGCAGATTTAGACCTACATCCTCCCAAGTCCAAGTATATCAAAATATCCCACAGACTTCATGTCATTGGTTATAATAGGGAGACATGCTCAACTTTCAACCAATCACTGTAGCTGGGGTATACACTTCTTTGATTGGCCAATTGTAAATCACATGTTCCCTCCCTGTAGATTGAGTTACACATAGGTCTACCAGAGCTCACAAAGACTGACATTAGGGAGGGAGCAATCCCTGGAGGAAAACTGGTTGCTCTTATAGGAAGAAAGGGAGATGGATTCTGGGCTGCAGAAATGATAGTTGCTCATGACACATCCTAACAACCAGCATAACTCCAAGTGTAGTAAAATAAAAAATGCAATAATCAGGCAGCCTAAACAGCTGAATAATGCCTGATATTTTCTTTGTTTCACATAACCTTGAGTTGGTGGCTGTTTTATGAGCATGTAAGCAGATTTATCATCTCAAATATCTTGGCTTTAGTTTTTAGACCTCTCTCTTTAAAATTCATTCCTAACTAAGACCCCTTAGATCTAGAACAGATCCTCCTGTGCAAGCAAGACTTCCATGTACTAATCCAAAGTGTATAAACAGAAGTCAAGTTGCACGATGACAGCAATTTCCCAATGAGGAAAAGAGGCCACATGGTGCACTGAGGGGGTTCCAAAATGGCACAAGGAAGATGTGCATCTTAGCTTTCCTGCCCCCACTGAAAATCAGAGATAAGGTTCATTACAGGAGGTAAACAATGTGACAAAGTCTGTAACTGATGGCCAATGGTTGAACTTACAAGACCCCTTTCATGTCAAGACCAAGTGCTAATCCTTCAGGACCACTGACCCTAAAAGACATAAACGTTGGGTGGCCACCAATGAGGTTTGACTTTACCAAACCTCCAACCACTTCCATTTGCACTTCAAATAAAGGCCAATTCCTCTTCAAAACTAAGTCCTTGTCCTGGGGTTGGTAACAAATGTTACAAAACAATATGTGCATGAATTGTTTAATGAGAAGTTAGTTTATTCTGTAAACCTTCATCTAAAATACAATTAAAGAAAAAAATCTAAGTCCTGCATTACCTGGCCCCTATATGACAGCAATAGCTTTGGTTTTGGGTATGCTATTTGAGCCTCATCTTTGGACAGTCTACTATCACCCTAACACCCTCTTCAATAACACAAATTTTTTAATCTGCAGTTCCACAAATAAGCCACAAACTTGCCCGTTCTCTGTCCCTCTCCCCATCATCAGCCTTCCTCTGACCCCAATCTAGCCCCTCTGTCTCCTTATGAATAGCTCTTTAGTTCTTCATTCAAATATCACGTCCTCAGAAAAGTTTTTACGTGGTTCTCTAACTAAACTATCCCCTTCCCTCAAGTGTTTATTCAACAAGCATTCAGCGAGTACCTACTATGTGTCTGAAGGTCCCTGAGTGGCATAAATGGTTTGTGCTTGACTGCTAATCTAAATGTTGGCACTTCAAACCCATTCAGCAGTGCTGTGGAAGAAAAGGCATGGCAATTTCCTTCTGTAAAGATTACAGCCAAGAAAACCTTAGGGGGAAGTTTGTGTGTGTGTATGTGTATGCTTTAGTTGAAGCTTTACAGAGCAAATTAGTTTCTCATTAAACAATTAATACACATATTGCTTTGTAACATTGGTTGCCAACCCCGCAACATGTCAACACTCTCTCCTTCTCGACCTTGGGTTCCCCATTTCCCTTTGTCCAGATTTCCTGTCCTCTACTGCCTTTTTGTCCTTCCCCCTGGGCTGGTGTGCCCATTTACTCTCATATATGTTTGTTTATTGGGCCTGTCTAGTCTTTGGCTGAAGGGTAAACCTCAGGAGTGACTTCAATACTGAGTTAAAATGGTGTCTGGGGGCCATACTCTTGGGGTCTCTCTAGTTTCTGTCAGACCAGTTAAGTCTGGTCTTGTGAGTTTGAATTTTGTTCTACATTTTTCTCCAGCTCTGTCCGAGACCCTCTATTGTCATCCCTATCAGAGCAGTTGGTGGTGGTAGCCGGGTATCATCTAGTTGTATTAGGCTCAGTCTGGTGGAGGCTGTGGTAGTTGTGGTCTATTAGTCCTTTGGACTAATCTGTCTCAGGGGAAAGTTTTTGACAAAACTTAGGGTTTTGCCATGAGTTGAAGCTGATTCAACAGCAACAGGTTTGGTTTTGTTTGGTTTTATTATGTGTCACATAGTTTTAGAAACTAGAGATAGTGGAAGAGTTTATTTCTCCTTTTCTAAGGCCTTAGTTTCCTTCACACACGTTTTGTAACTTGTGATTGCGTTAATTTCATCTCCACTTATGCATTGCTTTAGCTTTTCTATCCTTCCTAGAGCATAAGCTCTGTAAGCACAGGAATTATGTTTGATGTGTCCTCATCTTTGGCACTAAGTAGATGTTCGGTGATTTTTAGTTGAATGAATGGAAGACATGAACTCACTCATGCCAATATACAGTAAGAAGTGGGTAAGACCTGACAGTAAGAAATAATCTCAGTGCTTAAAGAAAGAGTGTAGAAATTACCTCTATGGTTTTTGGTTTTCCCAGCCAAAATATTCTGTCCAAATTAATCTGCAACATTTGACCTATGATTATATAATCATGATAACAGGTCAGCTAAGTGACATTTAGAAACGTGTTCCTGGATGGAATTCCCATGGATATTTGTGGGAGGCCATCGTGTACAAGATCTCATGGACATTCTCTCCCCAGAATTAATATTTCAGCCACCTGGTCACTAGAGCATTAATTTTACAATCAGGGTATCATTTCTTTAGCTTGATGATAACTAGTTGAGAACTTGTGATGTTCTAGCCCCTGTACAAAGTACTTGCATGCATTACCTCACAGAGTTTTCACAATGGTGTAATGAGGTAGGTTTATTATTATCAACCCCATTTAAAGATGGGGTAACTGAGGCAAAAAGAGGTTAAATAACGTAATGATCACACATAGTCAAGTAGCAGAGGCAAGTTTGAGCCCACGTTGACTCATGTTCTCAACCACTACGAAATATCGCCTATTCTAATCTCCATTATGTAGACCTGGAGAACCAAGCCCAATCAGTTTTACTGCCTTGGCTGAGCCCATGCCATTAGCACCTTCCCATGGTAATACCCTTGATGAAGCTTAGCATTATCAATCCATTAAACGCTTTGGACTGAAAACGAGTTTAAGACCCTTTGGAAGAACTGGAGTTTATAATGGAAGAGGGAGAGAACCTGTAGATGGCAAACAAGGAGGGATGATTCCCAAAGCCAGTGAGACAAACTCAGGTATGGCCATAAATTATACCTAAATGGCACAGTCTCAGGGTCTGCGTTTATTAACAGAAGCTGGTGCCAAGCCTAGTTCTGAAGGTAGGGTGCTCTGCAGTTAGAAAGCAAGCATCTTGGGACTGGGATCGAACAAGAGCCACCTGGTGACATGTAGGAGCTATAGCCTACATCAGATCATGAAAAATATCAAACCTCGCTGCCGTAGCCTTGAATTAAAACACCACCTCCAAGAACTACGATATGGAGGTGCTTATAAACTTATTCATACATTTACAAAGATTATGATGCAGAGTCCTGGAAGATTAGATTCTTCATTTGTGCCTTCAAAGACATAACTCTGTGATTGTATAGCTAGATGAATATTAAATCCTTCGTGTCCTGTGATTCTACAGTAAGGCACAGAAGTAATTGCGTAAGCTATGTTTCTTCAACATATTCTCTTGAGAAACCTGTACAGCTTATGGTAGATATAAAGGATACATGTTTTAGCTTTCTGGGAGGGAAATACATACACGGAGAAAAATGGAAGACAGAATTCAAGCGGGAATGACATAGCTCGGTGCCACCCTGGTGAAACCTAGCTGAATTGGAATGCGTAAGGTGGCGGGGGGTTGGGGACTATGCAATTCTGCTGCAATATTTGTATATTATTTTTATCTTCCTCCACAAATAAGATGATGATTGGATTCAAATCACATTTCAAACAGGATTCATTGCTGAAATGTCAAAAATGAGGTAGCACTCAACTCTTGCAAAACCTTGAAATCTGTTCCATAAAAGGCAATTTCAGCATAAAGCATGGTTAACCTTGAATAGTTAGATTAATGATCCAGCATCTTTCAACTGAGCGCCGATGAATAAACAAAACTTTACAAGCAAATTTAGCAACATCTTAGAAGAAGAGAAGCAAAAGCAATCAAGAAGAATAAATGGCAGTGACAGAGACACATCTCAGGGTGGAGAGGGATGGCAGCAGCGAGAGGACTGCAGAGAAGGAGAAATTGTTCTTCCCCTCAAGGCTCCCACGCAGTAGAGGACCCATTCTGCTTAAACAAAAAAATAAAAGAAAACCAGGTTTTCCCTCCCCATAGTAATTGTTTGTGCTTTGACACCAGGTGTGAACCCTTTGGCTGTAACCACTTAACCCATTGTGCCTGCCATGAAGTTTTTCTAGAAAGGACATGGGACCTTCAGTGAGTTCTTCCTGTCCTAATCATATAAAGGAAACAAGATGGAAAAGAAGTCCGTCTCATGGCACAGACAGCCTTGTGACAGAAAGAAAAGACACATGGTGTGTTTCTGTGTCCCTGAGACCACATGGCAACTGGCAAAGGGAGTCTGACAAAGAGGAAAGGAAAATGACACCAAGTTTAAGAGATCCGGCTTCGGCTTAACTACAGCTGTGACATCACTAAGGTTTCAGGTCTACTTCATCTGTGCCACCATAAAACCCTTGCTTTAAAAACAATAAAGCTAGACCTTGGAATATAAACCAGAACTGTGGGAAGTGAAACTCATATTGCATGCTTCTTTTGGAGAAAGCATAAAAACCAGCCCAGCAGGAGTCAGCAAGTTCCTGGGCAGCCTTAACATACTTCTTGGGCACCAGATGTCCAAGCCTCCTGTTTACTCTTGGGAATTTGCTGCCTCTGCAGCTGAGCCCCAACCTGGCCATTGCTCAAACTCTATCTTCTGAGGAGGTTAGGCCTTTCTAGATTCATTGCGCCCCTTCTCCTGCTTCAGGTAACACCTTACGCTTATAAGTGGGTTTAAGAGTGGAAGGAGTTTTCACATCCTTTAACGAAGCTAGACTTCTGCCCATTACACAGTTGAGATAGTTGAGACCAATAGCACTGGAGTGATGGGATCAAGGTCACACCATTCATAAGGAGGAGGGCCAAGATTTTCCAAAACTAAAACTTTGATTAATTTTACTATTCCTCGATGCTGCTCCTTTGCCATTCTGCGGGAGAAAGAAGCTGCAAAGCTACCTATGCGCCTTACTCCCTTTCCTCCACAATATCAAACAGGTGTGTACTATGTTGCAGACACTGTGCTGTGCTGTAGAACAAGAGTCAGAAAACTATGGCCCACAGTCAGCTAGCTGGTCTACTGTCGGTTTTAGTATGACCCACAAGTTAAGAATGATCATTGCATTTTTTAATTGGTTGGAATAAAAACCGAAAAAAGAATATTTTCTGACACATGAAACTGATATGAAATTAAAATTTCAGGGTCCCTAAGTAAAGCTTTATGGGAACATAGCCACACCCATTTGTTTATATCTTGTCCACTGCTGTTTTCATGCTACAACATCAGAGTTGAATATTTGCAACAGAGGCTATATAGCCCACAAAGCTTAAACTATTTACTATCTGACCCTTTATAGAGAAAGTTTGCAGACCCCACTCTAGGACATAGCAATAGACAAGGCAGCCACAGGCTCTTCCCTAGTAGACTTTGCAGCGCAGCGGGGTGCCAATAACCTGTGTCTTGCAAGCAGCCACAGCAGGAGCTAACCAAGGTTGGGCCTCGTGTTGTGATGGAGTCTACTTGCTGGGATCATAGGAACATGATGCAGGCCTATCCCAGCAGTACAGATGTGGCAGCTCTGAGGATACCAGTGCCCACTGCTTGACCAAGGAAACAGACTGCATAGCCCCAAGGGAATGGCTAAAGCAAACCGATCAATCCCAACAGTGAATGCTATTGTTGCTGTTGTTGTGTGCTATGCAGTTGGGGCAAGAATTAGGCTCCATGATGCAAGCAATTGTTCGATATCCAATAGGTGGAGCCCAGATGCTGAGCTAGAGCTCACTACTATTCCCACAAACCTGTATCATCTGTATCATTGGCATTTAGTTCCCTTGTGCATGGAGTCACCTGCCCTTCTGTATCTCCATCTCTATGGATCAAGCTGTCCATTTCTCTGTGTCTAGACCCAAGCTGGAAGCCCTGGTGGCGTAGTGGTTAAGTGCTACAGCTGCTAACGAAAAGATCGAGAGTTTGAATCCACCAGGCACTCCTTGGAAACTCTATGGGGCAGTCCTACTCTATCCTATAGGGTCACTATGAGTAGGAAGTGACTCGACTGCAATGGGTTAACGGGTTAGACCCAAACTACTAAATTCTAATAAAGAAAATCACATACTATACAGACCAGCATCAATGTAAGTTTCCAACAGGAGCCAAAAGGGTCTACAGCCTTCCCTGAGGTTAGTGTAGCTTCCGCCATGTTTGTCATCCCTTTCCCAAGGAGAATGGACTAATTATTTGACTATTTTATTCACTCCTTGATTCCCAGGACTTGAAGAACAGAAGACACTCAGTATATGTTTTCTGAGTGAACCAATTCCTTCTCCCAGATTCCATAATGGTTATTTAAAGCCTTGTCTACTTTCCTCAAATCTTCAACCTCCCCCACCTCTCAGCTGTCTCCTACTTCAGAAGACAGAATGAATGCCAACAGGCAGGAACTCCCTCCAAATCCCTGCCATAACACCTAGGAGCTTACTTATACCCAAACTTTTGTTTTCCTTCTATTACAGTGGAGATCAAAGCTTTTGAGGGAACCTTGATCCATCAAATAGAAATGGCCTCTCCTGAACTTCTTACCATAGACCCTGCTGGGCCCTTGCCAGTATTCAGATATACTCAGCTATCTCCCACCCCATAAGCCCTCTCTTGAGCTCATGCCCACATGTTTACTCTTCTAGAATCACTCCTCTCTTTCATAACAAAGCTTAGTAAAACTGTGCCTACTTTCTTCTCACCTTTCATCCACTCCTCAAATCTACCACCATCTGCAGTCTGCCCACCCTCATCACTGCAGTATCATCAATACTTTTATGGTAGTTAAATTCAACACAAGGAATTTATTTCAGGGCATTTCCCAGTCCTTATGTGACTTCATATCTTTAATCACTTGGCATGGTTGATGCTTCTCTTCCTGGAAATGATCTTTCTTTGGCATCCACTATACCACACTCTCCTGGTTTTCTCCCAGCCCTCCACCCACTACCAGTCTTTCAGTGGGCTCTTCCTCTGCCCTCCTGTAAACTGTGAATTTCCCCAGCCTTCCATCCTGGGTAGGATGATCACTTAATTTACTGTTCAAACAGAGACACAGTAAGGGGGGGGGTGCTAACAGTAATTATGCAGAACAACAGACATAAGGCAGGAATGTTCCAGTCCAATGGGATACAGGGCCACCCTAATTCTTGGTCCCCTTATCTTCTCATTCTGCCATTCTCCAGGAAAGTGCCTTCCATTCCCATGGTTTCAAGCACCATCAACCATCTGATGAACCCTCAATCAGAGTCCTATGTCCAAATCTCAGCTGGGTTTCCTACAGGACCCAAAAGCTCAACATTTCCAAACAAACGCAGTATCTTTCTTCTCAAACCTATTCTTTATTCTCAGTAAAAGTCACCACCATCCACTCAAATACTAAATTAGAAACCTGGGAATCATCTTCTCTCTTTCTTAGTCCCAATGCACAATCACCAGTTCTTCCCAGCTATTTCCGTAAAAGTTCCTGTTGTTGTAAGCTGTCAAGTCAATTCTGACTCATCGTGACCCTATAGGACAGAGTAGAACTGCCTCATAGGGTTTTCTAGGCTATAATCTTTACAGGAGCAGATTGCCAGGTCTTTTCTCCCATGGAGTGGCTAGACCTTTGAACTAACAAACTTTCAGTTAGTGGCTAAGCACTTAACCATTGTGCCACCAGGACTCCTTTTAAAAGCTCTTAAAAAAAATTTCAGTTGAGTTGATTCTGGCTCACAGTGACCCTATAGGACAGAGTAGAACTGCCTCATAGGGCTTCCAAGACCAGCTGGTGGATTTGAACTGCCGACCTTTTTTGGTCAGCAGCCGAACTCTTAACCACTGCACCACCAGGGCTTGGCTCTTTAAAAAAAAAAAAAAAAAAAGCTATTGCCCTCAAGTCGTTTCCTACTCCTAGTGACCCTACAGGACAGAGCAGAACTGCCCCATAGGGTTTCCAAGGAGAGGCTGGTGGATTTGAACTGCAGACCTTTCAGTCAGCTCTTAAACCACTGCACCAGCAGGGCCTCAAGATCTTAGATATACCTAATTATTTCCCTCTCCATTGCTACTGTCCTTTTCTGGGGCTCATCATCTCTTAACAAATTAATGCTGCAGATTCCAGTCCCTTACTTCCATTCCTGACTACCACCCTCCCCACCCGCAAATACATTTTACATACTCTAGGAAGAGCAATCCTCCTAAAGAGTGACTGAAGTGATTATATAAATAAGATCACTACAGATTGGATAACTGCAATGAAGGGAATAAAGAGGGTGCTTAGCACGTGACCATGATCATGATGTGGGCTCGTATACTTTAAACACAGAGAGCAAAAATAGCCTCTCTGGGAAGGAAGTACTGATGCTTGTCTCTGAAGGATGAGGAGCCAGCCCATCAAGGAGCTTAGGGAAAAACATTCCAGGACTAGGGAACCGCCATTGCAAAGGCGCTGAGGCAATGAATAGCTTGGTTAGCAATAGGAGAATATGGTTATACCCACACACCAGAAGAGGGCCCAACTGGAAGATAGCTACGTATAGTCTAATGTCCTTGTCCTGACAAGCTGGGCCACCAAGGCCAAAGTGATGGGTTATAATTCTAACCTTTCTCAACAACCTTGATTGGAGCCACTTTAAACATGCTAACATGCAGATGCAGAAAGACGCCCAGGGGGTTGTATGAAAGGTCACTGCACCAGAGTTGCCGGGGCTGGGTAGAACTCTACTCAACAGGCCCAGATGCGTGGAGCCCCAGCCTCTACCAGAGGTGAAAGGGTGAGGGCAGAGGGGGAAGTTCTGGCAGCTGTGCCTGAGCTTGTGGCAGATGGAGCTCAAAGACTGCAGGGAGCTGAGAGGATGACAAACATCTGCTGCTGGCAGCCATCGTCCCAAACAATAGAAGCTCGGGTGGCTCAGCCTCCAGCCTGATCTTGATAAATGAGCCATCCTCTTAGGCTTGAGGCAGGGTGGAGCCCCTCCCTCTAAACACTCACAGTCTACCAGGGATAAAAGAGAGACCAGAGGATGCAGGAGAAGAGCACCTGATTGCCTTCTTCAGTTTTCAAAGGACAGCTGAGCACCAGGATGGGTTGCAATACACAGGACTGCCTGGAAGCGGGAAAGATGTCTATAAGGCACCCCTCCGAGCCAGGTAGGGGTTTTCCTCCTCAACTGGAAGCAGGGGCCTGAGGCTTTCCTGCACTGGGATGCTTCATACTATTACAAGGGGCCTACACTCCATTACTGCCCCTATATAAAATTACATTCCTGATTAAAATTTTAGTGCCAAACATTTTATATGATTACAGACAGAAAGTCAAAATCTGCATTTAAATAGACATATTAAAAACACTCTGCAGAGGGGAGAAGGAGTGCAAAGCAATCTTGAGTAGCCTTTGAAGACGAAGTGAAGCACTTCTAAGAGGATTTTTCGATTTCTGTCAACACAGGCCTCGACCCTTCCCAAACTCCAGGGAAGTGTGTGTTGCACTAGATTTTACTCAGGTGTGACTATCCCATTCTCCTTCGCTAAGACTTTCCAGAGGCCACGTACTATCATTCATGCATGCATTCATTCATTCATCACATATTTGTCTAACCACTAAGTTGCCATCGAATCAACTCTAATCACCAGGCCTTTCTTCTGAGGTGCCTTTAGGTGGACATGAACCTCCAACTTTTCATTTAGCGGCGAAGCATGTTAACTGTACCAACCAGGGACTCCAAACTTAAACAACAAGGTCACTAATCTCATGGAGCTTAGAATCTAGTAGGCGAGAGAAATAATTCAAAGAAATCAATGTAAAATTGCCATTGGGATAAGTGCTATCATGAAGAAAAGAGAACTTATATGGGAGCGGTCTGTTTGGTCAGAGAAGTCGACAAACGGATCCCTATAGAAGTAGAAGAAGAGCTCAAATAGAAAGAGAGAGTCGAATTAAATAAAGGAGGAGGTGGGAGTCCCTGGATGTCACAAATGGTTTAGCGCTCAACTACTAACTGAAAGGCAGGTGGTTCAAACACATCCAGAGGCACCTCGAAAGAAAGACCTGGCAATCTGCTTCTGAAAGGTCACAACCTTGAAAACCCTACGTAGCACAGTTTTACTCTGCACACATGGGGTCACCATGAGTTGGAATCAACTCAATGACGGTTGGTTGGTTGGTTGGTTGGTTGGTTGGTTGGTTGGTTGGTTGGTTGGTTGGTTGGTTGGTTGGTTGGTTGGTTGGTTGGTTCGTTGGTTGGTTGGTTGGTTCGTTGGTTCGTTGGTTCGTTGGTTCAGAGTTCAGAGAGGCAGGGTAGCAAGAAGAATAATCTAACCTCAAAGGTCTCAGCACAGCCACATCAGCTGATCTCTAATACAAAAACTAAACAAAGCAAGACAAATCTGTTGTCGTCAAGTCGATTCCAACTCATAGTGACCCTACAGGACAGAGGAGAACTGCGCCATAGGGTTTGCAAGGAGGGGCTGGTGGATTCAAACTGCCAGCTTTTTGGTTAGCAGCTTAGCTCTTAGCCATTATGGCACCAGGGCTCCAATCCCTAATCCAGAGCAAGGTATCTGTATGATAATCTCCTACTGGACCCTGGCCAGTAAGGGGTCATGTTCTCAGTGTTTTATTTGGGGAATGGACAGGAGAACATGTAGAGGAAGTCTGTTCATTCTGCATATGCTTTGTGCTGAGATTCTGGAAACCTCTGGGTATTAGTTCCGCCTTTGCCACAAACCAGAGCTGAGTGACCTTGGGTTAATCAACGGTCCTCTGTGACTTGAGCCTCGGGGTTCCCATCTGGACAAGGAGGAGGCTGGCTGGCCAGTTTCCAAGGGGCTGTCCAGCAATGGTGCGATTCTACATGTCACAGGAGTCTGGGCAGAAAACAGGAAGTGGTCTTTCCTACTAGAGCATTTTCAAATGAGCCAAAAGAGAAACTGCAAAGGCTTTGGCATCTTCTCCATGCCTAGAAAAGATAATCTGTCCAAAGATGTCAGAGAAATACAATCCATTCCCTTCCTTTGGCTATATTGTGGGAAAAAAATACCCTCAAGGTGCACCCAAAGCTCAACGTGTTTATTACTTTATTTCACAGACCTGTTAAAGGGGAAACTGACACCGGGAAGGTGAATTTTCGCACAGTGGTAAAATGAAGCCAGTAAAAGACTGCAGAGATGGACATGTACAACGGCCCAAGAAGGCCACCTGTGAAGTTCATAGAAAATAGCCTACTTCCTTTGAAGTTTTAGCAACTGAACCTCAATATGTTACACTACAAAACATCTCCTTTCCTGAAGGAATGATTTCTGATACTCCATGTATTAACACACCCACTGGCCTGGAAATGTGTAAAGTTGTTGTTGGTAACTGCTGTCGAATTGGCCCCCAACTCATGGTGACCCCAGGCACCAGGGAATGAAATACTGCTTGGTCTTCCACTATCCCTGCGATCGGTCGTAGATCAAACTGTTGCGGTCGCAGGGTTTTCATTGGCTCATTTTTGTAAGTAAATCACCTGGCCTTTCTTCCCAGTCCGTCTTAGTCTGGAAGCTCTGCCGAAACCTGTTCGGCATCACAGCAACACACAAGCCTCCACAGACAGGTGGTGGCTGTGCTTGAGGTGCACTGCCCAGGAATTGAACCTAGGTCTCCCACATGGAAGGCCAAAATTCTACCACTGAACCACCACTGTCCTCTGTTTTAAAGTTGGGCCTGGCAAACTCTCAAGTAGGGATGTAAAAAAGAAGCAAATGAGAGCCCAATACAGCAATAGCTCAAAGTCTTTGTTCTGCAAGTTGTTTTCACACTTCCTCCAGCAAATGGATTTTTAAATCTGCCAGTTGCTAACAGGAATCCCTCCTCTTCAGCCTGATAAGATAAATCTTGACAGCCTAAGAAATCTTTATTCACTCAGAGGTTATTTGTTCCCATCTCATGCTCACAGATTAAGAATAAAAATTGATTTGACTTCAAAGGAAGGTATTTTATAATTCAGACTGCCTTCACCCCACCCTACCTATGTACGATTACTCAATACTAACCCATGTGCAATAACAATGATTTGTTTCTTCTATCTGAGTGGGAAGATGTTGCTTGGTTGCTCTGCACAAGAATATCTGGCCAGGATATAAACTACCTGGGAAAAATATCTTTTCAGTTGGGGCAATTTCTCTACTTGTTCTTATACATATTACTATACACATTAAAAGGAATCTTGTCTTTTCTCCTAAGGTTCAATTTTGAAAATTTTCTCCAAAGATATCAGAGACTACAGTATCTCCAGTAAAGAAAAAAATAAATAAGTCCTAAAATACTGAGTATCTTCCTTTCCCGAAATGAGAGTGAAAAGTATTTGCAACTCAGTTCATTAGCGTGAAAAAGTCAAAGAGATGGAAAAAACAGGCATTTCAGAGCATCGACCACTGGCAACGCATGGCTTCTGTCAATTCTTAAAGAGAATTCCTTTCAGGCAAGTCAATTGCCTGATCATGAGATGGTCACAAATCCTATGGCGTTAGACATTGTTTCCAAAGCAACATTTTGCTCCTTGAGTACATGTCGTCGTTGTTGTTAGATGCTGTCGAGTCAGTTCCGACCCATAGCAACCCTATGTACAACAGGACGAAACACTGCTTGGTCCTGCACCATCCTCACAATCATTGTTATGCTTCAGCCTACTGCTGCAGCCACTGTGTCAATCCATCTGGTTGGGGGTCTTCTTCTTTTTCTCTGACCTTCTACTTTACCAAGTCCTTCTCCAGGGACTGGTCCCTCCTGATAACATGTCCAAAGTATGTGAGACAAAGTCTTACCATCCTTGCTTCTAAGGAGTATTCTGTCTGTACTTCGAAGACAGATTTGTTTGTTCTTCTGGCAGTCCGTGGTATATTCAATATTCTTCTCCAACACCATAATTCAAAGGCATCAATTCTTCTGTCTTCCTTATTCATTGTCCAGCTTTTGGATGCACACGAGGCAACTGAAAACACCGTGGCTTGAGTACACAAGCCAGTGAATAATTACAAGACTAAACAATGCCCATCCATTCTTGAAAGACTAGTCAAATAAACTGTAGATTGCTACTTAAGTTATCTCACTGCAAATGTCTATCCAGGTGGAATGAATCAAGCCTATACTTAGTGTTGAAAAAACTGGTAAAGCAGCTTCAGTTCTTGAAAAACCACTAGGGAAGTTTTTTCTTTTTTTGAGTTGGGGGCATTATCTGACTAATTAATAAATTGAATATTAAGTAGTTCCTACGTGCCAAGCACTGTCGTGGATATGAGGTGGATATGAAGATTTCAAAGGTGAATAAGTCAGTCAGGGCCCTAAGAGTCATACTGAGGCAATAAACAGATATTAAATGAAACCCACTATCTACAAGACCAAAGGGAATTAAAGTCATGCCTTAAATAGTATCTGGTCTCTATGAGCACAGAAGAAAAAAGAAAGACATATATTTAAAAATAAGATATGTAGAACTTCTCCCATCCAACAGTCCTTCCACCCAGCAGTCCTCCCACCCAACAGTACTCTCCACCAACCATCCTTCTAGCCAATCATCCTTCCACCCAATCGTGTTCCCACCTAAACATCCTCCCACCCAAATACCGTTCCATCCAACCATCCTTTCATCCAACCTTCCCTCCATCCAACCATGCTCTCACCCAACCATCCTCACACTTAACAATCCTCCCACCCATATGCCCTTCCATCCAACCGCCCTTTCATCCAACTGTCCTCCCACCCAACTGCCTTCACACCCTAAATTTCTCCCACACAACCATTGTCTTTCCACCCAATCATTTTCCCCCCAGCTATCCTTCTACATAACCATCCTTCCATCCAACCATCCTATCAAATTTTATGGAGCATTTATTCTGGACCAGGCATTGTCCAAAGCAATTGGAATGCAAAAGTGACCAAACAAACAAATCTCTCTCCTCAAGGACACCAAAGCTTTAAGACTGATAAAAGACACCTAGTGATAATAAATGGTATCAGACAGGCTAAATAAATAAATAACCTAGACACTAGGAGGTTGTGGATAAAGAGGCACTCTCATATATTGCAGAAACTCTGGTGGTGTGTAGTTAAGGTTACGGCTGCTACCCAAAAGGTCAGCAGTTCGAATCCACCAGGTGCTCCTTGGAAACTCTATGGGGCAGTTCTACTCTGTCCTATAGGGTCGCTATGAGTTGGAATTGCCTCGATGGCAATGGGTTGGGTGGGTCTCATATATTGCTGGTGGAATTCAATCATTCTTGAAAGGAACCTGGAAATAGCAAAAGCAACAATATTCACATTTACCTTTTGATCCAGCAATCCCAATTGTAGGAATTTATTTTAAGATTCCCCTTCAACAAGATGCAAAAAAAAAAAAAAAAATGCACAAAGTGATTCATTGCAAAGTATTGGTAGCAACCTAAATGTGCCTCCCTATCACATTGGTTCAATGAATTATGGTTCTTCAAACAATAGAGTATTATGCAGCTGTAAAAATGAATGAGGGAAATCTCTACGAACTGATATGGACTGATTTCCAGGATTTAACTCCATGATAAAAATGAAAAGGCATTGGAGAGCTCTGATTCTGATCCAGCTAAAAGGAATGCTTAGTCCTACAAGGAAACGCTGTCATATCTGCCCTGAGTGAGCCTTTCACGCAGGTTTTGGATGGAATCTTTCAGGGCAGTGTGCTGGTAGTATCTCTGCAAACTTAAGAGGACAAACTGAGTGGGTGGTTTTCTCCCTGCTCACTACTACATGTGCACAAACCAAAAAACCAAACCCACTGCCGTGCACAGTAAAGAAAAAAAAAAAAAAGGACATAAGAATATTTACAGTATATTACCATTTGTGTAAGAGACATGGAAATAGGAAAACATGCATAGGTACTGTTTTAGAGGAAAAAAAAGAAGAAGGTGGGAAGGATAAACCAGAAAGTAACAAAAATCACTGCACTTATCTATTGTCTATTAAGTGTTAATAGATAAGTGGTAACTCTGGTAAAGGGTAAGACAGTACACAACACTGGGGAAGCCAGCACAGCCTGTACAAGGCAAGGTCATGAAAGCTCCATAGACAGATCCAAATTCCCTGAGCGTCTGAATTGTTGGGCTGAGGGCTAGTGGGGACCATGGTCTCAGGGAACATCTAGCTCAATTGGCATCATATAGTTTATAAACAATATGTTCTACATTCTACTTTAATGAGTAGCATCTGGGGTCTTAAAAGCATGTGAGTGGCCATCTAGGATACCCCACTGATCTCACCCCTTCGGGAGCGAAGAAGAATGAAGAAAACTAAAGATACAAGGGAAAGCTTGGTTCAAAGGACTAATGGACCACAAGTACCACAGCCTCCACCAGACTGAGTCCAGCAAAACCAGATAGTACCTGGCTCCCACCAGTGGCTGCTCTGACAGAGATCACAATAAAGGGTCCTGGACAGAGCTGGAGAAAATGTAGAACAAAATTCTAACTCAAAAAGAAAAACTTGCTGACCTGACAGAGACTGGAGAAACCCTGAGAGTATGGCTCCCAGATACAGTTTCAGCTCAGTAATGAGGGCACTCCTGAGGTTCACACTTTAGCCAAAGATTGAAGAGGCCCATGGAACAAAACAAGACTAAAGAGGCGCACCAGCCCTGGGGCTGGGACTGGAAGGCAGGAGGGAACAGGAAAGCTGGTAACGGGGAACCCAGGGTTGAGAAGGGAGAGTGATGACATGTCGTGGGGTTGTTAATCAGTGTCACAGAACAATGTGCACTAGCTGATGAGAAACTAGTTTGTTCTGTAAACCTTCATCTAAAATACAAAAAAAAAAAAAATCATTGCGTAGAGTAGGTGGGTGGGAGTGTGGCAGAGCACTGGGGACAGATGAGTGACACTTCTGTGAATGTGCTTTTTGAATAGCTTTGGCTTTTAGAACAATGATAAATGCTTATCATGTACACAAACCAAAAGCCCATTGCCGTGGAGTCGATTCCAACTCATAGCGACTGTACAGGTCATGGTAGAACTGCCCCAAAGGGTTTCCAAGCAGCAGCTGGTGGATTCGAACTGCCGACTTTTTGGTTAGCAGCTGAGCCCTTAACCACTGTGTCGCCAGTGCTGCATATACAGAAAGCAAAATTAAATAAAATAACAAAGATGGAGGGGACAAAAAACCCTAAAATGGAAGATAAACAGAAACAAATGAACCTAACTGTATCACAAATGAACAACACTGAAGGAGATAAAACCAATACACAAAATTTCACAACACAACATACTGACTGCCTACATTCATACTGAAGATAAAAGAACTGTAAGCAAACAACGCACTTTAGTTGGTAGTTTTATTTTTCACAGAGTACAGGTTAACATACATAAGAAGCACTGATGGTGAGACAGTTAAGCACTCAGCTGCTAACTGAAAGGCTGGCAGTTCGAACCCACCCAGTGGCTCCACGGGAGAAAGAACTGGCAGTCTACTTCTGGTAGATACACACAATGGAATACTATGCAACAATAAAGAACAACGATGAATCTGCAAAATATCTCACTACATGGATGAATCTGTAGGGCATTATGCTCAGTGAAATACGTCATTCACAAAAGGACAAATACTGTATGAGATGACTATTATAAAAACTCATGAAAAGGTTTCCACACAGAAAGAAACAATCTTTGATGGTTACTAGGAAGGGGAGGTGTAGGGAGGGAAAACCACTAACTAGACAATAGATAAGTGGTAACTTTGGTGAAGGGTAAGGCACTACACAATACTGGGGAAGTCAGCACAACTTGACCAAGGCAAAGTAATGGAAGCTTCATAAAAAAATAGATACATCCAAATTCCCTGAGGGATGGAATTACCAGGCTGAGGGATGAGGACCATGGTCTTGGGGGACATCCAGCTCAATCTTCATGACTTAGTTCATAAAGAAAATGTTCTACATCCTACTTTGGTGAGTAGTGTCTGGGGTCTTAAAAGCTTGTGAGTGGCCATCTAATATGTCCCACCCTGTCTGGAACAAGGGGGAATGAAGAAAACCAAAGACACAAGGGAAAGTTTAGTCCAAAGGACTAATGGACCACAAGTACCACAGGCTCCACCAGACTAAGTCCAACACAACTAGATGGTGCCCAGCTACCACTGTTGACTGCTCTGACAGGGATCACAATAGAGGGTCCCTGATAGAGCTGGAAAAAAATGTAGAACAACAAAAAAAGACCAGATTTACTGGCCTGACAGAGACTGGAGAAACCCTGAGAGTATGGCCCCCGACACCCTTTTAACTCAGTACTGAAGTCACTCCTGAGGTTCACCCTTCAGCCAAAGATTAGACAGGCCCATAAAACAAAACAAGACTAAATGGACACACCAGCCCAGGGGCAAGGACTAGGAGGCAGGAGTGGAAGGGAAAGCTGGTAACGGGGAACCCAAAGAAAGGATAAAAAAGATTACAGCCTAGAAAACTCTATGGGGCAGTTCTATTCTGTCACATGGGGTTGCTGTAAGTCAAATCCCAACTCAATAACACCCAACAAACAAAATGGGTTAACACTTCCGAAACTACTTTCTGTCTATTCTAGTATTGAGCAAATAAGCTAAAAAAGAAAAGACAGGAAGGTGGAAGGAAGGAAGGGGGGGAGGGAGGGAGGGAAGGAAGGGAAGAAGGGAAGAAAGGAAGAAAGGAAGAGAGAGAGAGAGAAAGAAAGAAAGAGAGAGAGAGAAAGAGAGGAAAGAAAGAGAGAAAGAGAGAAAGGAAGGAAGGAAGGGAGGGAGGGAGGGAGGGAGGGAGGGAGGGAGGGAGGGAGAGAGAGAAAGAGAGAGAGAAAGAGAGAGAGAAAGGAAGGAAGGAAGGAAGGAAGGAAGGAAGGAGGGAGGGAGGGAGGGAGGGAGGGAGGGAGGGAGGGAGGGAGGGAGGGAGGGAGAGAGAGAGAGAGAGAGAGAGAGAGAGAGAGAGAGAGAGAGAGAGAGAGAGAGAGAGAGAGAGAGAAAGAAAGAAAGAAAGAAAGAAAGAAAGAAAGAAAGAAAGAAAGAAAGAAAGAAAGAAAGAAAGAAAGAAAGAAAGAAAGAAAGAAAGAAAGAAAGAAAGAAAGAAAGAAAGAAAGAAAGAAAGAAAGAAAGAAAGAAAGAAAGAAAGAAAGAAAGAAAGAAAGAAAGAAAGAAAGAAAGAAAGAAAGAAAGAAAGAAAGGGGGAGCCAAGTTTCTCAGTGTTAGAGAAGGGAGCTGCAAATATGGAAAGGGGAAAGGACAGAATAAACCCTTTGGTGGTAGGGTAGAATTTGAAGTATCATACAAACCCATAGCTTTTAGGAGATAGATATAGATGTAAATGTATATACGTGTGCACACACATACACATATGTGTATATATTGCCTAAATCTGACCACACTGTCCTTTTGGAGAGTTTGGCTGCTAACTGAAAGGTTGGCAGTTTGAACTCACCAAGTGGCTCTGCAGGAGAAAGACCTCGTGGTCTGTTCCTGGAAAGATTACAGTCAAGAAAACCCTATAGGGCAGTTCTACTCTGTCGCATGGGGTCTCTATGAGTTCCATTTGACTCAGTGGGACCCAGCAACAATAATACTCTTAAATACACTGGAGAAACCCTGAAAGTATGGCCCCCAGACACCCTTTCAGCTCAGTAACGAAGTCACTTCGACCAAAGATTGGACAGGCCCATAGAACAAAACCAGCCCAGCACACGATCCCAGGGGCAAGGACGAGAAGGCAGGAGGGGACAGGAAAGCTGGTAGTAGGGAACCCAAAGTTGAAAAGGGAGAATGTTGACATGTCGTGGGGTTGTTAACCGATGTCATAGAACAATGTGTGTACTAACTGTTTAATGAGAAACTAGTTTGTCCTGTAAACCTTCATCTAAAGTACAATACAAAAAAGAAAAGAAAAATACTCTTAGACAATGTCAAGCTCATAAAAGACAAAACAAGATGGTGTGACTGTTCCGGATGAAAGGAAGAGAGAAGAAGGAACATGGTAGTAAGAAGACACAGAGTTTTCCTATAAGCCCTCAAACTTATCAAAGGATTCATTCTTTGCCAACATCTTTAGGACTCAAGAGAGTAACTCATGCGAAATAGAACTTGTGCATGAGTTAACCATTCTTCCCCAAAAGCACAGAGTTAATTAATAGCTACTCTTGATTAGTAGGGGTCCTGGTGGTGCAGTGGCTAAAGCGATTGACTGCTAACCAAAAGGTCAGTGGTTCAAAACCACCAGCAGCTCTGCAGGAGAAAGATGTGGCAGTCTGCTTCTGTGGAGATTAACAGCCTTAGAAGCCCTATTGGGTCACTACGAGTCAGGACAAGTGGGTTTGGTTTGGGGTCTGTTGAGTAGAGATGAAGTGCCTGAGGCTAAGGTTCTCAGAATGACCCTTCCTTTTTTTTCCAGAGCCCTTTTCACTTTTTTCAAATAATCCTTTCATCCTTTCCAGTATTTTATCCAACAAGTTCCATAGAGTAAACTTGAGAAATAACTGATGAATTCCTTAAAATTGAGTCAATTTTGGAGTGAGTATATCAATTTTTATTTGTAAAAAATTAATAGGAATAAGAAACTAGTTTGTTCTGTAAACCTTCATCTAAAGTACAATAAAAAAAATTAACAGGAAATATTTAAGACATATAAGCTGTACAAAGTATAATAGAACACCTGTTTCTCACCACCTGGTTTAACAAGATATAACCCTTTTGTTACCCAGCTATTTTATGTTTGCAATTTTTTGGTGATGTCATGTTTTTTTCCATTAATGGAATGCATGCTGAATCATTGAGAATTTGTAACTTTTTGTTATGTATGATGGATTTAAAAAAAATATTATGTAGGACCACATGTGTCCCAGTGGACTCCTTCTCAGAATCTCCTTCACTTTCCAGCATCTGTTGGCACCACAGAGCAGGAAGTGCATCATGAACTCACACTTACACTGCTTTGAGCCATAAAATATCTTACTCACTTGAATATCAATGAAACCCAGAAACCTCACCTTCCCAACAACACACATGAAATAGGAAATACACTTTCAGCCTTATTCTGCTGATTGGAAGGTCAAAAGGCCGTGAAAAATGCAAATGGCATTTATTGGCATCATTGAACTGGAAGTATATCACGAACACAGGCTTACAATGTTTTGACTATGAAAATAACTCATTTACTTGAATATTTCCAAATGCCAGTAACCATACCTTCCCAATAACACAAAGGAAATAGTAAATATCTTGCTGTACAGAAGCCAAAGACATGAAAGCTTCACAAAAGCATTCCTCCAGGATGCATCCGCTCACTTCTATAGAGTCTCAACACTCAAATGCGTCGACCAACTTCCTTGTCTTTGTGTGTATGTGTGTACTTTAGGTGAAAGTTTACAAAGCAAATTAGTTTCTCACGAAACAATTAATACATAAATTGTTTCATGACACTGGTTGTCAACCCCTCGATGTGTCAACACTCCCCCCTTCTTGACCTTGGGTTCCCCATTTCCATCCATCAAATACGCAAGTCTCCGCCCCAACGCCAGCGTGTACTAAAGTGGTTTAACACCTGTTAATAAACCTTCAGAGGCAGAAAAAGTACTTGGTCGTTAGAGGTACCCGTGAACACAAAAGGATTTTCCCACCACCTGGTTTCATAAAAAAAAATCTAAACAATAGAGTACAGGCCCAACAGAAAACTCAGAGTACTCTTTTCAGTTATATCTATCTCATACCCTACAACAAGATATGCAGATATAAGATAGCAATAAAGAGGCAGAGATGTATAGATAGCCTTTAAGAAATATATTCTGCATTATTTTACATGTTTTTAATTTTCAATCAATGGTAACATGCTCTTTTGCCACTTGTTGGTTTTTCAACATTAAAAATTTGAGTCATTTTCTACTTCGTTTTTCACTGCTGTATAGTATTCCACCTGAATATGACTTTACCACAGGTTATTTTTATCTTCTTATTTTGCTGACAGTTTAGGTTTATAATTTTTTTTAAAAAAAACAAACCATGTTACTAAAAATATTACAAAGGAGGACAAGGGCTTTTCCTGTCTTATCCATTGATGTAGTTTTTATTAATAACCTTGGTCTGGCACATATGACTAACTAATAAATTTATAGTTGTTGAATAAATAATGAATTAACCTATTGCATACAACAACCCCAAAATGGTAAAACAGATAAACATGTTCTTTTCCAGGAATTTAAAAGCTAAAGAATAGAGACATGAATGGAAACTTAGGTGAGAAAATATTAGGGTGGAAGAGATAAAGAAAGTACAATGAAGACTTCAGAGGATATTTTTGGCTTAAGGTTTAAATATTACCTCAGGGCAATAGTTTTGGGGTACATCCAGACTCTACGGCTTCAGAAATTCTGGATTCCATAAGAATCTGAAATTCTGTTCCACATTTCCCCCTTTTGATCAGGATTCTTCTGTAGACCCTTTGATCAACATGTTCAGTAATAGTAGCCAGGTACGTTCCAATTATTCTGGTATCCTGGCAAAGGAGGCAGTTTTTCCTGGAGGCTATTACTTTAGCTTAATTAGTAAAGAATGTCTGCCTTGAGCATTGTACTCTTTTAAAGAACTATGTGTACAGGATCAAATTGGCAACAGCAACTCAAAAAGTTAGAGAAGAAACTTAGGGAGCGCTGAGTTCATGTTAATGCTGGAGGAACAGTTTGGAAAACGAGGGTAGGAATGGTGGCACAATCTGAAGAATGTAATCAGTGTCACGGAATTATACATGTAGAAATTGTTAAATTGGTATATGTTTTGCTGTGCATATTCTCAAACACCAAAAAATTAAATAAATTATTTTTTCTAAAAAAGAAGGTACAATGAATCTAAAGGAGATGTAGACACAGAAATATATACCCAGACAGCTGAGAAGGCACAAATGAAGAATTAGCTTCTTAAAAGTAATCACAGGACAGAATAGCCCAATCTATGCTGCAGCATTTTGGGGTATGTGGCAGTGATTGAATATGCCGGGATAGAACCTCTGGTCTCTGATTTTGCCTGTACAACATGCAGATCCACCTGGCTTCTCACAGGCTGGGCACCCAACGGTGGCTCCAGCACCATTCTGATCCATTCATTCAGCAGATCCAGTCAGCATGAGGCTTTTTCAATATTTATCATTCTGGATATACAACACAAGCCTAGGAAGTGTAATCACCTTGAAGATTAAACCTTGGAGCCAAGGAATGCATGTGAATGTTAAGTTTACTAGGAGAAAAAGAGAAAGGGTACAAAATGAATGGAAATGACCCCAAAACAGCTGCATGAGGTAGAGAGGGCCAGGACAAGTGAAGGAGAGATGCCAGTTATGTCTCAAAAAAAGAATAGCACAAAATAAGTCTGACTCTGTGCTATTTTTGCCTGCCACAATGACCCTGGATTTTCCTATGCCATTCCGCAGGTAAAAAGTTAAGTTGGAGCAATAGGGCTTATGCTTCAAAGCAGGCGTTGAAGTGCTAGGCTGCCAACAGAAAGGTCACTGGTTCGAACCCACCGGCCCTGTGGGAGAGAGATGTGGCAGTATGCTTCAGTAAAGATTACAGCTTTGGAAACCCTATGGTGAAGTTCTACTCTGTTCTACAGGGTCGCTGTAGGGTCACTATGAGTTGTAATCAACTGGACCGCACACAACAACAGTAGCTAGGGGAGTCGCTGAGTAACGCAAATAGGCGCTCAATTGTTAACTATAAGCTTGGCAGTTCTAACCTTCCCAGAGGCACCTGAGGAGACGGGCCTGACAATCTGCTTCTGAAAGGTCACAGCCTTAAAAACCCTATAGATCAGTTCTACTCTGTGCACGTGGGGTCACCATGAGTTGGAACCGACTGGAGGGCAAATAACAATAACAACAAAAAAGTAGCAAGGGGAAGATAAATATGGTTTTGTGGTTGCAATACAGTCTGACTCTTAAAATGCCTTTGCTTTCTGTTCTTGGCATCATATCCTTTTTTTTTATTACTGCAATCATCCTACCTGTTCAAAAGGTAGAACAGATAGCACACAAACACTGGTTTCCATCATATGAGAGCAAAACACCCTAGGTCCCTCTCTCTTACCCTTTCTACTACTTAATTTCAAATGCATACGAAAATCCAAGAATAGCTAAACCAACAGTGACATAAGGACCTGCTGATAATTCAACACAACACAAGTCTGGGTTACAGCTGCCAACATTAGGGTCCACACTTCATTCATTCTTCCCTGGGTTTATCACCTGGATTGAGATAACTTCAGCTTCCACTGCCAAAGCTCAGCCAGGAGCCACCAGCTGCCAATGTAGAATGTAGAAGACGACAGTGAAGCACTGATGGGCAGCATGCAAAAGACGAGAGCTGCTTCACAAAGCGCTACATCTATCATCATGTATATTTTTGTGGAAGGCCTGTACAGGGCGACTACTGTTGACGGTGTTCACACAGTAAGGAAGGTGCTAAGTGGCATGCACTGATGAGATGCAAAGGCCACTCTATATCCCTGTGGGACAGAATAGTGCCTGAGCATGGACTGTGGGGTCAAAAGAAACCCATCTCCAATATTGTCTCTACTTCATGATAGTTCTGCAACCTTGGAGAAGTCACTTCAAGTTCCTGTGACTCAGCTGTCTCATCTGCAAAGTGAGGATACAAGTACCACCTATTCCTTTTGTATGCTGTGAAGATTAAATGGCACTCTCTGCTTAAGCAGAATCCGGCACGTGGTAAGCTGTTATTACTAGAGCTCCACCATAAGCATTGATGGTCTTTGCCATACCCACCTTCCTGAAGGGTAATACAGAGAAGATACAGGTTACTTGGCATTGTATCCTAGATAAGAAGTCCATCATTGCATCTTTAAGTTCCAACTAAACGTGGGGTTGCTCAGATTTGTCTCATATCTCATCATGGGGAAAGGATGCGTAACGTAACATTTGTATTATTTGCGCAATGTCGTGGAATTTTTATTAAACCATTCATAATTATAAGTCATCAAAATACAATGTAGAGTATATACAATAAAATCCCTTTAGAGTTTAATGCCCAAAACCAATGATGAGTTTAGAACATCAGTCAAAATGGGGAGAGAAGGCAAGAAGAATTCTGGAAGATACACACACACACACACAAACACATAGAATGGCCACCACTGGCAGCCAGAAACTAGAAGATAGTTGGGTAAGGAGCCAATGGAGTTAGGATGTGACTCCCATTTTTTTTTTTAAGTATTCTGGAAAATAATAATAATAGTCACAGTGATAAGAAGAAGAAGAAAGTGAAGAAGATCATCATTACCACCACAACCATGACCTACAGAAGAGAGTGAGAACAAGGAAGGCAATTAGTAGCAATGGAATTAGTATCTCCAGTCCTCTTTATCAACGTGTCTACTACATTCCAGGCTTTATACATTTTACATTCTAGGTGTTTTTATGTACGTGGGTTTTAATTTCCTCAACAATCTAGCCAGTTATAAAGTAGTCTTCCATTTTATAGATATAGAAACTGAGATTACCTATCTTCTCCAAGGTCAGTCAAGCTGGAAAAAAAAAAAAAAAAAGGTGGTTACAGAATTTAAACCTGCTTTGGGTGAATCAAAAACCTGTGCTCTTTCCACTGCACAATGCTGTCTCAAAATAAGCCTGGAAGGATTTGGTCATGAGTTAGTATCATTCTCTGACCTTATTACAAGAGAATATAGCACATGCCACCATCCCCATGCCCCGTTTCCCACAGAAAGACATCTGAAGAGCATACGATGTACCCACTTAAGAAATGTAAATGTGTGTGCATATGGGTACCCACCCACCCACCCACCCACCCACCCATCCATCATCCGTCCATCCATCCATCCATCCTATCTATCCATTTATCTGTCTATTTTAAGAACAGAGGGTCCTAAAACCAGACAGACTTATAGCTCCTATTCTGATATTACTCCCAGACTGTTAAGAAGAGAGCTCTTTTTTTTTTTGAGAAAGGTGAATCCCATTTTAGGTTCATCAATTTTGATGATCGTGCCTTTGCCAAGATTTCTCCCTGAGAGTCACTACAATTTGGGAGAAATCCTTCCTCACTCACAAGGTAACACACCATATTTGTATTTCTTGTCACAGTTGTGGACAGGAGGGGGGCAACTCTGAACTGAGTGATATCTATAGAGGGACTGCACTGCGCTCTACACCAGCCAACACAAGGATTCCTACACTCAGCCATTCCCGTTGTACCTGCTCTCTCCCTAAGTCAATGCACAAGGCAGAGAGAAACAAAAGGTCTACCTTTTCAGCCCACAGTGAATTTCTCAGATCTCCTTTGATATCCGTGGGGTTGAGTGAATTCAGGGTGAAGAACTACACCTGAGAATGTACCCCTAACAATTGTTAAACCAAACACATCACAATGGAAACTGGGCATTTCATGTCATCTGTTTAAACTAAATAACAGGACGCATTTTTTTTTTTTTTTTTTTTTACCATTATTGTCATTGTTAGCTTCTGTCACGGAGTCAGCACCTGACTTATGGTGGCCCCATACACAATATAACAAAATGCTGCCTGGTCCTATGCCATCCCCATGATCTATTGTAGATTAGACTGTTGTGATCCACAGAATTTTCACTGCCTGATTTTCAGAAGTAGATGGCCAGGCCTTTCTTCCTGGCCCATCTTAGTCTGGAAGCTCTGCTGAAACCTGTTCAGCATCTTAGCAACACACGAGCCTCCACTGACAGGTGAGTGGTGGCTGCACATGAGGTGCCCTGGCTGAGAATTGAACTTGGGTCTTCCTCATGGAAGGTGAGAACTCTACCACTGAACCACAGCCTCCATGTGACCATGTAAGAGGGGGTGTGCATACTTGCCCATATATACTTGCACACATATGCACTAGGGGAAAAACATGATATACCCAGGGACCAGATGAGGTCTGCTTAAAAAAAGAAGCTTCCTTGGAATTATATCCCTCTTGGAATTTGGGTGTTATAAATAGCAGTGCTGAGGTTTCACCAAGTGTCTTAATTTTGAAAAGAAGGAAGAGAGAGAGTAGAATTCAGGGAGAAAGGGAGGGAACAAAGCAGAAAAAGAGGGAGGGAAGGAAGATTTGGTGGGAGGGAAAAAGGAAAGCCAAAAAGAATATAAGAAAACTTTTCACCTCAGCAAGTCAAATAACCAGCTTTAAACAGGTAAAGGGCTTTATACTGTTTAAGTTTGGGCAAAACACTTTTGAATTCTGCCAGCATCTCAGCAGCGCATAATTTGAAAAAGGCCCTATTTTTCTTGGCTTACAGAGGACGGTTGGACTTCTCACTACGGCAGGGAACAGACGCTGTGGCATAAGGATCCAAGAAGGGGTAGGCAAAACCTTTCTTTCTTTTCCAATGGCTTCCTGCCATTGCTCAAATGCAAAATAAGGGAGGCTACCCCATTGACAGCACAGACAGGGCCTCTTGGAGAAATAAGTTTATTTGAGCTATGTTCTTATTTCTTCTTATGTTTCATATGAGCTTTTTATTGTATGATATAAGATAGTCACACTTAAATTCAGACACTTTACCTGTGTAGACCTAGTTTCATTTAATAAAACATCTCTTTCATTTCCTAGGCCAAAAATATCACAGAATCAGACAGACTTCATTAAAAAGTAACAAAGGGGTCTGATTTTACATGGACATAATTATTATTTCTGTCACTGCATGCCAGTGAACAGAGCAATTGATTTTTTACGTGATTTTTTTTTCTCCTTTTAGCCTTTTAGCTAAGCCCCAAAATGTTTTTCTATTTAATCTTCAGAGACTTTAAAAATAGTATTTAGTCTCTGAACTTTTTTTTTTCTCTCTCTCTCCTTTGAAAATGTAACACTAATTCTTGCCAGAATCAACCTCACCTCTATTTAAAATAGCAGTAATGTAAAACTCAGGCAATTCCAAAAGGACAAGATTATTTAAACAAATACATAAACCCATTGATTCCATTCTGGAAAATCTCTAGACCACTCTTCAATCCCTTGGATAGTTATTTCTGTTTCATTCTATACGTCATTGGCCGATTTTCCAGTGAAAGATTTAGGCTTTTGAGCCTATTATGTTTAAACATGTGGATTTATTTTCCCCTTGACATTTTGTTTGTCATTAAAACCTAGCTTGGGATAAGAGGTCATTGAGTCGTACTATAGATACTCCAATAAAGTATATTATCCAACTGAGTATCACATTATGAAAAAAAAAACTTCAAAAATAGGATGAGGTTGTGAATGTCCATACCTTCAATAGAAGAAAAACAAAATGCTTTTGAAGTCAATTGAGCTATTTAACAAGGCAGAGGCCATTTTTAGATTCCTTTAAGTTACAATGATCGCTTTGGTAGATTTTGAAGTATCTGTTAGGTTGTCTAATATTGGGAAAATAACTGTGTATGCATGCCCTGAGAAATACAAATGATTGTGTCACCCTTAGCCCAAGGGAGGCTGTTCCGAATGGGAAGGGGCATAACCTTGTCCTCTTATTCACACATCGCAATTCAGAATGGGAACCAAACATCAATGAAGGAACAACTCGCTTATTTCATCTCCATCACCTATGTACACCTTGACCTTCCTTCCTCAGGATCCCAAGTAAAGGTCAATGAAGTCCACCGATGTGATGTTTGGTTGCAAGGTAAAAATCCAATAAAAAATAGACCATGCATTTCCCCGCAGGCCACTGCACAGACATTAATAATAGGGACTTGTGATTACCAATGACCCAGGCTGGACCAGAACCAGTCACCTTCTGGTTAAAGCCATCAGTATTCTAGTATCAATCCATGAAGCCATCCATTTACTCTGCCCTTTACTTTAACCTAATCTAATTTGCACGTTGTAACAGTAAGCTGCTGTCAGAGAGCATCAGGTAAATTTAATTTCATATGTCGTGGCACACAAATGCATGGGCTGGTGCCAACGGATAACATATGAGCAGGTGGCCTCGTACTGGACAAATTTAGCACCTTGCCTAACTCTAGGAACCCCTAATTATGTATTCTTTATGTACATTCAGTTCTACGGAAATTCCTGAAGCATTTGTGAGGCAGAGTTAAACATGGCATCTCTTAGAGTCTTCCTTTTGTTCCAAGTTTCATCTTGACAAATTAGGTAAAAGAAAGGGGACCTTAGGAATAGGAGAATTTCAAGCAGAAGTGTTATGAATGTATTATGTATTTTTTTTTTATATATAATTGTTTTTATCAGAGTTTTCTTTTTGTGGTCCAGGATACTGGCACCATGAAAATGTTTTTTTTGTGTGTGTGTTTGTGGTGAAAGGTAGTGGGTTTTGTACTGACTACTCATGACTTGATTTCTAACCAGTCAAGTAGGGTTTGATTCAGCCTGCCTGAATGTAAGCTCCTTGAGGGTAGGGCTATGCCTGTTTTATCCTTGGCTGTATCCTAATGCAGAAAACAGTGTCTGGCACAAGTTGTTTTTGTTGTTAGGTTCCATTGAGTCAGTTCCAACCCATAGCGACCCTATGTACCATAGAACAAAATACTGACCAGCCCTGCGCCATGCTCACGGTCATTGTTATGCTCGAGCCCATTGTTGCAGCCACTGCGTCAATCCATCTCATTGAGGGTCTTCCTCTTTTTCGCTGACCCTCTACTTTACCAAGCATGATGTCCTTCTCCAGGGACTGATGCTTCCTGACTACATGTCCAAAGTATGTAAGATGCAGTCTCACCATCCTTGTTTCTAAGGAGTATTCTGTTGTACTTCTTCCAGGACAGATTTGTTTTTCCTTTTGGCAGTCCATGGTATATTCAATATTCTTTGCCAACACCACAGTTCAAACTGTCAATTCTTCAGTCTTCTTTATTCATTGTCCAGCTCTCGCATGCATATGATGTGATTGAAAACACCATGGCTTCGGTTAGGCACACCTTAGTCCTCAAGGTGACATCTTTGCTTTTCAACACTTTAAAGAGGTGCTTTGCAGCAGATTTGCCCAGTGCAATGCATCTTTTCATTTCTTGACCGCTACCTCCATGGGTGCTGATTGTGGATTCAAATAAAATAAAATCCTCGATAACCTCAATATTTTCCCTGTTAATCATGATGTTGCTTATTGGTCCAGTTGTGAGGATTTCTGTTTTCTTTATGTTGAGGTGCAATCCATACTGAAGGCTGTGGTCTTTGATCTTCATCAGTAAGTACTTCAAGTCTTCCTCACTTTCATCAAGCAAGGTTGTGTCATCTGCATAATGCAGGTTATTAATGAATCTTCCTCCAATCCTGATGACCTGTTCTTCTTCATAAAGTCCAGCTTCTCAGGCTTCCCAGCATACAGATTAAATAGGTATGGTGAAAGGATACAACCTTGATGCACACCTTTCCTGACTTTAAACCACGTGGTATCTCCTTGTTCTGTCCAAAAAACTGCCTCTTGATCTATGTACAGGTTCCTCATGAGCACAATTAAGTGTTCTGGAATTCCCATTCTTCGCAGTGTTATCCATAATTTGTTATGATCCACACAGTTGAATGCCTTTGCATAGTCAATAATACACAGGAAAACATCTTTCTGGTATTCTCTGCTTTCAGCCTGGATCCATCTGACACTAGCAATGATATTCCTGGGTCCACATCCTCTTTTGAATCTGCCCTGAATTTCTGGCAGTTCCCTGTTGAAATACTGCTGCAGCCACTTTTGAATGATCTTCAGCAAAATTTTACTTGTGCGTGATATTAATGATATTGTTTGATAATTTCCACATTCTCTTGGATCACCTTTCTTGGGGATAGGCACATAGAAAGTTCTTAATAAGCATTTGTTAAGTGGATGGGTGGGTGGATGGGTGGATGGATGGATGGATGGATGGATGGATGGATGGATGGGTGGGTGGGTGGGTGGGTGTGTGGGTGGATGGGTGGGTGGGTGGGTGGATGAGTGGATGGATAGTTCAATGGATGGATGGATGGATAGGTGGATGACTGGATAGATGGAGAGGTAGATGGAGAGATGTATGTATGTATGTATGAAAGAAAGAAAGAAAGAAATGAGTCTCTTAACCCTTTTATTTCTTTTCCTTTGTTAGGGCTCCTCTAACCCAATTCTTACGGTTCTCAATTCTTATGGTGCGCAAGAAATACCAGGGGAATTTTAAAAATATAATGATACCCGTGTCCCATCTCCAGAGATTCTGATTCAAGTGGTCTGGCGTGGGGGTCCATGAATTGGCATTTCTATAAAATCTCCAGGCATTTGCCATGAGCCAGATTTTAAGAACGACTTGCAGCATCTTTTTTCAGCACCCTCAAAGTCTTCTCCTCAGTCTATACATTTTGGCAACTGACAACGTGATGGGCAAACGCATCTCTGCCCAGGAGTATTATTTCAAGTACTCCTGAAACTGTGTAATCTATATTACAAAGGCTTTGTCAAGTAGTAGGTGATCCACCCTTCACAGGGATGTTACAACCTCATATCAATAGTGGATAAAACTGAGTAACATTGACATTTCTATAAAGCAGAAGAATAAGAGTTTCAAAATTGCTGAATTCCAACTATTAAAAAAAAAGAAAGAAAAAACAAGATGTAAGCTGAAAATGCACCCAACTTCCCAACTTTCAGTTGGGATTGTCTTTTTTTTTCCCCCCGTTTCAAATAAAATGTGGATAATCTGTTTCGGAATGTTCGAATAATCTCGATAAACTTGATGAGAACTTTTGCCCCCAGTAGTGCAGGTGTAAATATATGGTCAATAAAATTTTAGCACATCATGACCTCCTGTTGGCAAGTCTTTAAGGCAGGTACATAGTGGAAGAAATTATATAAAAAATATTACACAATGATGTAAAAGCATAAGAAAGTCCGCCCCCCTCTTATTTTCATTACACAGTACAGGCTGAAAACTATATGTTGTATTTTTTAATTAAAAACAAGAAACAAATGAAGACTGGAAATAGTTCACAAAGTCACAGAAATAAACTACACTGAATGTGGCTCAGAGTTAATTCACATAATCACATAGAGCATGCTGAAAATAAGGAACAGTGTTCCTCGTGTCCTGTAATCACCACATTCTCTAATTAACAATTAAAAGAATGGTGGTTTTGAAATCTTGGAGGACACGGATCACATTCTATTAATTTAATGATCTAATATCCCAACGTTAATTTTAAGCACTGGAAGAAACTTTGTAATTTACATGAATACTGTTAAATGGTTTCCAGCTCATTTTGTAAACATCCACAAACCTTTTGTTCGCTTGACTTGATGCCATGTGGCACACGTAGTAGGTTGTCAAAATCCAAAAGACTTGTTATGTCCATTTCCTTGGTCCATTTGGGCTGGAGGAGAGCAGGAGACTGAAGCATTTATAGACTGGCTTAATCGCAGAGGCAAGCAGACCTGGTGGCACAACAGTTAAGGGCTCAGCTGCTAACCAAAAGGTTGGTGGTTCAAACCCATCCAGTGGCTCTGTGGGACAAAGACCTGGCAGTCTGCTCCCGTAAAAATTACAGCCTAGAAAACCTTATGGGGCACTTCTACTCTGTCACATGTGGTCACTGTGAGTCAGCATCAAATCAAAGGCACCCAACAATGACAACAATTGCAGAAGCAGCCATCAAAAGGAATAAAAAGCTTACATATACGAGACCAAACGGGCAGCTCCTGTTCAAAAGCAAGATGAGAAGGTAGGAAGGGACAGGAGCTGGTCGAATGGACACAGGGAACCAGGGTGGAAAGGGAGAGTGTGCTGTCACATTGTAGGGATTACAACTAATATCACAAGACAATATGTATATAAATTTTTAAATGAGAAATTAACTTCAGCTGCAAACTTTCACCTAAAGAGCAATAAAGAAAAAAGGAATATAAAGGCAACAACGATGTGATAAAATCATCCATTCCTGTCAAAGTAATTTTCATTTCATCCATACGCCAGTGGCAAAGCAATAGTTAATGAGAGCATGTGGATGATGAGAGATTTTAAAAATCATATGCCTTCTTTGATTCTGACAATATACTCTAATTCTAAAAATACATAAAATAAGTCGCTGGAAACCCTCCTATCAAGTGGATGAAAATATTCATCTTCATTGTCCAATCAAGCCATGAGCGGGCAGAAGATGCTTCTTAGCCACAAGTTGAACATCTACCTTTCATGGCAGATTCTTTAGGACGCAGGCTGGGAGAAGACTCAAACCAAACCACTCATCTTCCATGGAAACTGGCAAAGATGAGGGACAGACAAGGAGGAAAACAGACTTCAGGACTTCAGTACTGTTACCAGTACCAGCTGCCATCAGGTCGATCCCGGCTCATGGTGGATGACTCCATGTGTGTCAGAGTAGACCTGTGATCCGAAGCATCTTCAATGGTCGATTTTTGGGAAGTAGATCACTAGGCCTTTCTTCTGAAGCATCTCTGGGTGGACTTGAACCTCCAAACTTTGGGTTAGAAGCCAAGTTTTTCATTTGTTTGTTTGTTTTTTAAACTATTTGCACCACCCAGGGACTCCTCCACCTTGATAGCCGAGTACATTTCGAACTCCATATGCTCCTGTGGCATTGAATCTTTTTCCTACAGGTACAAACCGTGCTTTCTCCCTCCTTCCCTTTTCCCCATAAAAACAAAAAGATAAAGAGATACTTTTCACTACCCTTGTCTTGGTTAGTGAGCAAGGAGATGCACTAGAGCGTAAAAACCAAGAGAATAGCTCTGGTGTCTGTAAGCCCTGAACTTACTTCGCTTTTTACTTCTTGCAAGCTTGGAATGTCACTTAACCTCCCCGTTGTTAGGCTTAGCGAAAAGAATAATAGTATCTACCTCCTACTGTTGGGGGATTATACAAACGCACATAGGCACTTAGCACTGAGTGGAGTACATATTAATTGCTCAATAAATGGAATCTCTTCAAATTATTAATAATTGAAAACATTGAGGTTTCTCAACTTGATCTTTACCTGTGGGATTTCTGACTGAACTATTAATTCAAACAAAATTTGTTGCTCTTATTAGGTGTCCTCAAGTCGATTCTGACTCAAAAAAAGAGAAAAACTATTGCTGTTGAGTCAATTCCAACTCACAGCAACCCTATAGGACAGAATAGAACTGCCCCATAGGGTTCCCAAGGAGCAGCTGGTGGATTCAAACTGCTGACGTTTTAGCTGCAGCTGAGCTCTTAAAAACCCAAACCCTCTGCTATCGAGTCAATTCCAACTCGGAGTGACCCTACAGGACAGTGTAGAACTGCCCCATAGGGTTTCCAAGGTTGTAATCTTTATGAATTCCTATTCACAGCACACTATAGGACAGAGTAGAACTGCCCCACAGGGTTTCCTAGGAGTGGCTGGTGGGTTCACACTGCAGACTTTTTGGTTAGCAGCCAAGCTCTTAACTACTTCACCACCAGGGCACTATGAGTTAGAGTCTACTCGATGGCAATAGAGTTTGTTCATCTTTATGGAAGCTGAATGCCACATCTTTCTCCCGTGGAGTGGCTGGTGGGCTCCAGCTACTGACTTTTCAGTTAGCAGCTGAGCATTTAACCACTGTGCTGCCAGGGCTCCTTACTAGACACCAGGCACTGTTAAAAGAACTTTTCATGTGTTGATGAATTTAACCTTCACACAGCCTAATGAAGCAGGTCCCAGTTGGTCCCCGTTCAGAAGATCAGTAAGCTAAGGCTCATAGCGGCTGAATGACTCACCCGAAGTTACGGAGTGTGTGCCCAGGCAGCTGCAGAGCCCCGCTCTTCACCTCCGTACGCAATGGACCTGAGATGTTTCTGAAGATGAAACCTCAGATTGCTAGCAAATCCGCATTGGGATTTCCAAGGGATTTAGGACTTCTGCATCAATTTCAGTTCACGTGTGTTCACAGTGCCTAGTATGGAACTCAGAGAGCAGGAAGCGAGAGAGAGACTGCACAGGCCAACTAATACCGGTGTAAAAGCTAGGCCCTACCTGGCAAACGCACCTCGTACGCAGCCGCCAGTCAGTGAAGGCTTGCGTAGAGCTAGGATGCTGAACAGGCTAAGACAGACTAGGAAGAAAGGCCTAATCTACTTCCAAAATTCAGCCAAGGAAAACCCTGTGGATTACAAAGGTCTGAACCACAACCAATCACAGGGATAATACAGAACCAGGCAGCTTTTCATTCCATTGTGCATGGGGTCACCACGAGTCAGGGCTGACTCAAACGACAGCTAACAACAATAACAAACAGCTCTTTCCGATTCCTAAACCCTGGAAATGGAAAAGCCCAGGGTCAACCAGGGCTCTCCTTATCCTATGGATTAGAGAGAGGCTCAGAGGAGCCGGGGAGAGTGCTAAACTGAGAGCAGAGATGACTGGGGTTTCTGAGCTAACCACAGATTTCTACAGCCAGCGGGCTCCCCAGTCTCTCCCTCAGCCCCCACCCCCACATGCACCATTTTTCTTCTCTGTTTATTTGCTCAAGGACCCAGACTCCGGCAAGAAGGCTCATTTTTTCCCCGGTGTGTTGAACAATAGCATGTCGGACAGCCAGATATCTGCCTGTGGCAGCAGCTGAGTCCTGTTTGAAGCAAACTAAAATAAAATCCACAAGCAGGGCTGAAGGAGAGGGACTGGGGAGGGAGCGGACACCTCTGCTGGTCTCTGAACACCACTCCAGGTCAAGGTCCCCAGGTGCAGAAAGGCAGAGTCACAGTTTTAGTCTTGGCTCAGGGCACCAGGAAGGAAAACTCCATCTCTGAGCTGCAGGCAGAGTGATGGCCTGTGGCTTTCATTTTCTTTTAATACACTTTTTTTTTTTTAAGTTTTTAGATTTACAGAAAAATTGAGATGATAATACAGAGAGTTCCCATATACCCGGCATTCAATTTCTCCTATTATGAACAGCTTACACTAGGATGGGACCTTTGCCATAATTAATGAGCCAATGCTGATACATCATTATTAACTGAAGCCTACCCTTGGAATGATTCTACTAGATTTTCCCAAATATCCTTTTTCTGACCCAGGATCTTATCCAGGAGACCACATTATATTTAGTCATCACGTCTTCTTGGGCTCCTCTTGGCTGTTACAGTTTCACAGATTTCCCTTGTTTTCGATGACGTACTGGGCAGGTATTTTGTAGGATGCCCCATTATTGGGATTGTCAGATGTTTTTCTCATGATTAGACTGGGGGTAGGTGTTTTGGAAAGGAAGACCACATAGGTGAAACATCAAGGTACAAGTTGTCTATGTGAGTTATCACTGTTGACTTTGACCTTGATCTCCTGGCTGAGGTTGTGTTTGTCACTTTTCTCCACTGTAAAGTCACTCCCCTTCCTTTCCATACTGTATTCTCTGGAAGGAAGTTACTATGTGTAGCCCACACTTAAGGAGTGGGGACTTATGCTCCACCCACTTGAGAGCAGAGCATCTACATAGATTATTTGAAATTCTGCTCAGAGGATTTGTCTCTTCTCTCGTACTCATCCATCCATCCACCCATCCACCCACTCACCCACCCATCCATCCATTTATTCAATTATGTATATCACTACAGGCTCAGGGATATTTATTTTATACTCTGTGTTATAATCCAATAATATTTTATTTATTTTTCCATTGGCTTCTGCGTCCTTTTGGCATACCCACATTGTTTTTGCTTGTTTGTTTTTGTTTTATTTTGAATACTTCTTTACTTTCTGGCACTACAAGATATACAAGATGCTCCAGGCTCATACAGTGTATTTCCTGCCCCAGTTCTAGAATCTGCCATTTCTCCAAGGAGCTATTGGACAATGGTATGAGAAATCACATTCCGGGCACTATGTGTGCTTGTTGCTGGGGTGTCATTGTTTCTAGACCCTCTCAGTTGACAGGGCAAGGGAACACCTGAGTGTACACTAACCCATGAACACCTCATGGTGTTGGGGGCATGAATCTTGAAGAGCACTTTGGCCTCCAAAGTACTGGCAACCTCCAAAACTCTTACTGTCGTTCTTCCATCATTCATTAATGTGTGCCTTCTAGGTGCCAGGCGTTTTCTAAACACTGAAGATGTACCACCAGCTTATAGAGACACATGGTTTGGGACTGTGCCAAGGCTTGGGGGGAGCTAACCCCCTCTTTTAAGCAAACAAATGAACAAATAAAGAAAAACTTTCATAGAGCTAAGAAAGTGTTTGTTTGAAGATGAGGTTTTCAAACTTGGCTGAAATTCAGAGTGCATTTCACATGAAGAAAAAAAAAAATTTTTTAAGAGCCTGTGATAAAAGCAGCAATATTTCCCATTGTTGTTTAATGCTAGCATGGATGATCTTTCAGGGAAGTGGGCTGAAATGGAAATATTGCTCCCAGGTTTATAGGAGGCAAATCTAGCTTACGGCTCAGTAAGAAATCCTTTAGAAAGAAAAAGTTACTTAGGCAAAACAGGGCCCCGAGAAGGCAGCCTGCCAGCACTAGCGACCCCACTCACCCCATTTCCTGCAGAAATCCTGGCCTACTGAAATAATTGTTTCCCATACCCCAAAGCAAATGAACCACTTTCCTGAGTTACATCATCCCTTTTTCTCTTTAGCACGTGACCGACTCTCCCTGTGATGTATGTTGTGTTCGCAAGCATGAAGGAAATTATATAAAAACAAATTACTTTGTACCGTACCGATATTGTCTGCAAATACTAGATAGGCAGGCAAGGCAGCGTTGCACCAACGAGCAGCTTCCTGAGGTAACAGATGGGATTGAAAAGTTTGAGCTGTTTCAATATGATGAATGCCCCACTAAACACATAGTATGTTCTTTTTTAACAGTGTAGGAATCATTTCTAAAATCAACAAATGGCATGGTGACCCAAAGCAAGGAGATGATAAATGGGTTATTATTATTTTTACTCTCTCCACTTAATAATAAAAGCTTCTCCTAGTTCTCTCATTGGAAACCTTCATGGCATAGTGGTTAAATGCTGTGGCTGGTAGCCAAAAGGTTGGCAGTTCGAATCCACCGGGCACTGCTTGGAAACTCTACGGGGCAGTTCTACTCTGTCCTATAGGGTTGCTATGCGTTGGAATTGACTCAACAGCAACAGGTTTGGTTTTTTTTTTTGTTTGTTCCCTCATACCGGGTGTGTGGAGGGGGTCTTTTCAAAACTTTCAAACTAAAATTCCATTTTAATGAACAAATTGGTCGTTAAACAACAATTAAAAAAAAAAAAGTTGCCATCATGTCAATGCTGACTCATGGTGACACCATGTGTGTCCGTGTGTCACTGTGCAATCAAAAAAATGATACCTATCTCACAGGTCTATATCGTGAAATAAAATGAGGTCATGGGTATAAAGCACCCAACATTTTTTTGGCTACAAGAAATTCTAACATCCTTCTCATTCCTCTCATTTCTGAACTCAACAGCACTCATATAAAATAATACAATTTAAATGTATGTGTATGGATACATATGTTGAAATGGTTATATATTTAGTATATGTGCACACGGAAAATATTATATTGTAGAGATTGCTTGTATTTTCATATAAGCTAACTCTGCCTCCCCGGACAGCAGATGGTGACTCTGTTCCACCTTTCTTTTATATGTCATAAAAATCACACTGAAAAAGTTTCTGTTGAAAGGCAACAGGAAAAGGGGGAAGGATAAGAAGACGTATCACAAGTTGGCTCTGGTTGCTACATGCCAGCCAAATGCCCACCAAAATGTATACTTCATTTCATACATTTCCTTATAAGGACCATGTCTTAGTCATCTAGTACTGCTATAACAGAAATACCACAAGTAGATGGCATTAACAAACAGAAATTTATTCTCTCACAATCTAGAAGGCTAGAAGTCTGAATTCAGGGTGGCAGGTCCAGGGGAAATATTTATTTCTCTCTTGGCTCTAGGGGAAGGTCCTTGTCATCAATCTTCCCTGGTCTAGAAGTTTCTCAGTGCAGGGACCTTGGGTCCAAAGGAAGTGATCCCCTTCTGGTTCTTCATTCTTGGGGGCATGAGATCCCACTCTTCTCCACTTGATTCTCTCTTTTATATCTCAAAAGAGACTGACTCATGATACAAGCTAATCCTGTAGACTGAGTCCTGCCTCGTTAACACAAGAGCCTCTATAATCCTGCCTTATTAACATCTTAACTCCGACTCATAGGGACCGTATAGGACAGAGTAGGACTGTCCCATAGAGCTTCCAAGGAATGTCTGGTGGATTTAAATTGCTGATCTTTTGGTTAATAGCCATAGCTCTGAACCACTCTGCCACTAGGTTTCCAAAAACCAAATCCATTGCCCTTGAGTTAATTCCAACTCATAGCAACCCTATAGGACAGAGCAGAACTGCCTCATACAGTTTCCAGGGAGTGCCTGGTAGATTTGAACTGCCAACCTTTTTGGTTAGCAACTGTGGCTCTTAACCACTACACCACCAGGGTTTCCGAGATAGAGGTTAGAATTTATAACACACAGAATTATCACATCGATCACAAAATGGTGGACGACCACACAATACAAGGAATCATGGCCTACACAAGTTGACACACATTTTTGGGGGACAAAATTCAACCCATAACAGATCAGATACCAACCAACCAACATTGATAAAAATCATAGCTTCAACATCCTCCACGCCCTGGTTCAAGTCCCCATGCTTCTATTTCCTAGCACTTTGGTTGAACTCATGATAAAATAAAATTAATACTAATTACCTCCTAGGGCTGTTGTCATTGCTTTTTATCTGCCACGGAGCTGGCCCCTGACTCATGGCAACCCCTAGCACAACTGAATGAAACTGAACCAGTCATGTGCCTTCCCCAAGACTGGTTGGGAATTGAACCATCGTGGTCCATAGGTTTTCAGAAATAGATCAGGCCTTTCTTCCTCATCTGTCTTAGTCTGGAAGCTGCACTGAGACCTGTTCAGCATCATGGCAAGACTCATAGGGTTGTTAAACCAACCAAACAAACAAACAAAAAAAAAACCCACAGCCAACAAGCAGATTCCAGGTCATAGCGATCCTATAGAACAGAGTAGAACTGCTCCATAAAGTTCCCAAGGCTGTAATCTTTATGGAAGCAGACTGCCACATCTTTCTCCCATGGAGCATCTGGTGGGTTCGAACTGCCAACCTTTTGGTTAGCAGCTGAGCACTTTAGCCATATGCAGAAAATGCTTTTCATGGTGCCCAATACGGTAGTGATTATCAATAAAGAAGGGGTTTTAAAAGACCCACTGTACAACAGAATGAAACACTGCCCAGTCCTGGGGCATCCTCATAATCATTCCTATGTTTGAGCCCACTGTTGCAGCCACTGTGTCAATCCATTTCCTTGAGGGTTTCCCTCCTTTTCGCTAACCCTCTACTTTATCAAACATGATGTCCTTTTCTAGCAATTGATCTTTCCTGATGACATGTTCAAAGTAAGCAAGATGAAGTCTTGCTATCCTGGCTTCTAAGGAATATTCTTACTGTACTTCCTCCAAGATGGATTTGTTCCTTTATTAAATAATCTTTGCCAATATCACAATTCAAATGTGTCAATTTTCTTTCCTCTTCCTTTTTCATTGTCCAGCTTTTACATGCATATGAGGCAACTGAAAAGACCATGGCTTGAGTCAGGTGCACCTTAGTCCTCAAAGTGACTTCTTTGCTTTTTAACACTTAAAAAAAGGTTTCTTGCAACAGATTTTCCCAGTGCAGTATGTCATCTGATTTCTTGCCTGCTACTTCCATAGGCATTGATTATCTCTGATAACTTCAATTTCTTCACCATTTATCATAATGTTGTTTATTGGTCCAGTTGTAAGGATTTTCATTTTCTTTATGTTCAGGTGTAATTCATATTGAAGACTGTAGTCTTTGACTTTCATCAGTAAATGCCTCAAGTCGTCTTCACTTTCAGCAAGCAAGGCTGTCTTGTGTGTAATGCAGGTTGTTACTGAGTCTTCCTCCAGTCCTGATGCTAAATTCTTCTTCAGATAGGTAGAGACACTTACTAATATATAGATATCATATTTGAAATACAAGTATGGCATTAGTTAAACGAACATTCTGTGAGATGATTAAATCAGAATAAGTATTTATGGAGAAGTTGTGGATTATATTCTAGATTACAGTATGTTTTATATGAATTCTACAATTCGGTTTGTCCACATACCACAAATAAACGTATTTCAAAATCAATTGCATGGTTCTTTTCACACATTTAGGACATCCTGGATTATGTTACAGGAATTTAAGGACTTTGAAAAGGATATGTGAGCAGCCCAATGTAATTAACGGTGAAGTCAGTCTTTTCTCATCTTTTGGTTAATGAGGAGAACTCACGAACTCACCATGGGAAATCTCAAGCAGTTTAGATCAAATCCACCATTGCCCCCTCAAAGCCATCTCTTGCAGCCAACAGGACCTCTAGGTGAGGAAATATTGTTTCCTTCCTGTCTTATCTCTATGGACCTCTGAATTCTTTGAGTTGGAAATTCTATTATTCGTTTTATTTTATGAAGCATTGGAAAACAAAGAGTAGAAATTGTGGAGATACCCAAGACTACACTTGACAAGTAGCCCAGAACTTACATCACACTTATTCTCATAGGAAATGCCACGATTTTCTGCTTAGTTCTCATTGTTAACACCAGGTTTGCTCTTTAGAGATGAAGCTGCGTTCTCAGTAGGACTATATCAGTACCTTCGGCAACCTGGAGTTAGAGTACTAGGAACACCAGCATTAGCCTTGTAAACTACACATTGTAGTTCACTGTCCATTAATGACATAAGCCAAAAAGTAAGCTTTTCCCTAAGTAGTTCTTTTAAGGCATTTTGAACAGTTTGAGCCTTTAATACATCCTCATCAATTTTAATTGGTTTTACCAATATCATAGTTTACACTCATTAAAAGGTTCCAAAGAATATGATTTCATCACAATTTTCATATCTATAAGTTTTTTTTTTTCCCCATGTCCCACAGTTTGAAACACAGCATGAATGGCAAATATGGCTTTGTAAGACTTTTATCTGATAAACCTTCAAAGAGGAAATATGTCAGCATCCTTATCAGCCAACTGTATCCCATAGTGGAGCGCTGACAAGGTAAGGCATGACAAAAGGTTTTACCTGCTTCGCATTCTGAAGGGCACTTTCGTGCTTTATTTTGGCTGCTCCAAACCTGACTCAAATTAAAGTCAAAATAAGGATGTGTTTGGTTCAGCCTCAGAGAGACAGGGGTTACTTCAGATATCAATTTGAAAAACACCAATAACCCATGGCATAATATAAGCTGCCCGTGCTAACTGTTATTCTTCTCCATGAAGAAGGCTGCTAAAAAATTCTGATAAAATCAGGAAATCAAATCTTGAGATTAAGCATCCCTTTTCAAGTGCTTGATTTCCAAATATAAGAAAACTTACTCTGCCCATCTTTCCATCCAGGAACGTACCATGCAATTGAAATCAGTTCTTCCTTGTTTACTCTCTCACAGGGTATGTGCAGGGCTACAGCAGGGCAGAGGTCTCCCTTGAGGTCTCCCTTGATATTAACCAGCTGCTGCTGAGTTGACCCCAACTCATGGTGACCCTGTGGATGTCACAGTAGAACTGCGCTGTATAGGGTTTTCAACAGATTTTTTTTTTTTTTTTGAAACTACACCTCCAGGCTTTTCTTCTGAGGTACCTCTCAGTTAGCAGCCAATTTGTTAACCATTGGCACCATCCAGGGACTCCTGACATGAGGACAAGACCTGCCATATACTTACTCTAGGCACTGTACTAAGTGTTTCGCACAGACAAATCCCATTCAGTCTTTCAACAGCTGTGTGTTATTGCTGATATCATTTACAAAAGGGCCAGTAGGGCAAGAAGGAGTTAAATAACTTGGCCGAGTTTACAAATCTCCTAAACTATCAAGTATTTGAACCTAGATAGTCTGACCCCACATTTCATCTCAAGGCCATTTCCCCTCCAGCAGTGCTCAGAGTGAAGAGTAAAGATCTCAAACCACACAGAACAACTCTTTAAGATACAACCTCCCACAGAGCACTTCCAGCTCCTCCCTCCTGTATGGCCCCTAACGTCTTGTTGCTGTTAGTTACCTTCGAGCTGACCCTCCAACTCATAATGACCCCGTGCACAATACAACAAAACACTGCACAGTCCTGGGCTAACCTATCATCAGTTGGGAGTTGGACTGTTGTGATCCATAGGGCTTTCACTGGCTGATTTTCAGAAATAGATTGCTGTGCCTTTCTTCCTAGTCTGTCTTAGTCTTCGCTGAACCTGTTCAGCATCATAGCAACACACAAGCCTCCACTGACAGATGGGTGGTGGCTGCACATGAGATGCAATGGCTAGGAATCGAACCCAGGTCTCCTCCAGAAAAAAAAAAAAAAAAAACAGTGCTGTTGAGTCGATTCTGACTCATAGCAACCCTATAGGACAGAACAGAACTGCCCCAGAGAGTTTCCAAGGAGTGCCTGGCAGATTCAAACTGCCGACCCTTTAGTTAGCAGCTGTAGCACTTAACCACTACGCCACCAGGGTTTCCGGTCTCCTTCACAGAAGGCAAGAATCCTACCACTGAACCACCACTGCCCCTATCGAGCAAAGTTATACTCTGATACACATGGGGTTGCCATGAGTTGGAATTGACTTGTTGACAGTTGGCTGCAAACTTGTCATCACTGTTGTTAGGGGCCATCAAGTCAATTTTTGACTCAGCGACCCAATTTGACAGAGTAGAACTTCCCCACAGGCTGTAATCTTTACTGGAGCAGATCACCAGGTCTTTCTTCAGTTAAGTCGTTGGGTAGGTTCGAACTGCCAACCTTTCAGTTGTTAGCTAAATGTTTAACTATTGCACCACCAGGGCTCCTTTATCCATTGCCATCCAGTCGATTCCTACTCATAAAATAGGATAGCTAAAATTGATGAGACAGGATGAATGGGCTGGGTTATCCCCATTCTGCTCTTTAGAAATGTACAAGCAGGAGGCATGTTCTTCTGCTCTCTTGCATTCAGGTGTGGGCTGGGCTGAGATGCAAACTTGCCTCCTATCAACCTTCTATGTGCTTCACACAAGGAAATGAGCTGCTGGAGGTCACCGAGAAACTAAGTAGTGCTGATTAATTCAACAATCACTCTTTCTTTCAACAAACAATCGCTGTTTGGAGAAATGGGCCAAGCGATCCCTGATAGACTAGGTCAACGATGACGGTTTCTACCACTGTCAGTGGGTACTGTGAATATATCTTCAGATATTATTTGTGTCAATTTGTGTGCCAACATGGGGATATAATGCTTATTGATATATAAGGGAATTTTGTTTCTCCTGCTTCTAAGATAAAGCTCAGTCTCAGTAGCCCAACCCTTGCCTTTTGACTGCTAACATCTATGTATATGCATGAAGCTTTTACTGACACCCTCTCAGGTCCCCCTGATTTAGGAACCCTCTGGGATAGTTCTACTCTGTCATATTAAAAAAAAAAAAAAAAAGAAAAAATTTTTTTTTTTTTTTATAGGATAGCTAAAAATTGGAGCGGACTTGACGGCACACAACAACAACAACCATAGCAAGTAACGCTTTTCCTCCACAGCATCTATCACAATCGTAATTAATTGTTCACACAAGTATTTCTCTAGCATCTGTTTCCGTGGGTAGACTATAAGCTCCCTGAGAAGAAAGGGACATGTGTTATCTGTTCACAGCTGTATTGTATCTTTAGTGCCTGGTTATAAGTTGGAATCGACTTGACGGCAATGGGTTTGGTTTGGTCTTTTTGTTGTTGTTGTTATAGTATGCAGGAGGAGCACTGGTGGCACAGTGGTTAAAGCACTCAGCTGCTAACTGCAAGGTCATTGGCTCCAACCCACCAGTCACTCTGTGGGAAAAAGATGTGGCAGTCTGCATCTGTAAAGATTTCAGCCTTGGAAACCCTATGGGGCAGTTCTACTCTGTCCTATAGAATCGCTGAGTCAGAATTGATCCAATGACAGTGGATTTGGTGTTTTGGTAAAGTATGCAGCTAGTGGTGCAATGGTTAAGCACTCGTTTGCTAACCGAAAAGTCAGTGGTTCAAACACACACAGCAGCTTCTCAAGAGAAAGACCTGGCAATCTGCTCCTCTAAAGATTACAGCCTAGGAAACCCTATGGAGCAGTTCTACTGTGTCATATAGGGTTGCTATGAGTCGGAATTGATTCAATGGCACACAACAACAACAATACAGCATGCACCATATAGTAAGCCCTCAGTTAACATTAGTAAATGATGATGATGGTTGATAATCAAAACCATCTACAGCTCACTGTCTATATTGCCATGGCATTACTACTTTATTCTCTTCATCACATAACTCAGGTATTTCAAGAAACTCTTGCCCAGAAAGTTCAAAGTCCAAATAATATTATTGCTTATTCCAAGAACTTCTGGAAAGACCCATCAACTCTTCAACAGAAAGCATCATGTGGCAGCTTATGTACATCCTAGCACTCTTGAGACACCTCACTCAAAACCTTTGCCTTATTCTGTTAACCAATCCTAAACTATTATATCATGACTTTTACCCGATCTTAACCAAGCCTTGTCACAAAAAGATGTGGCTTACAATGGACTCAACCGACTTTCAAATCTCAGTAAATACCCTGACTTTATCCTTCCCCCCCGAGACGCTACTAAGACTCTGTTGAGGTAGTCTTCTCCCTTAATGCAATAAGCAATCAGCTCAGCTTCATCTTATCAAGAGGTTGCTCTAGAGATATTTGGAGTAGCTGGCATTTCACACAATTAACATCAACAATCCCATGACAAGCCTCATTTAAGAAGTTAATTCATAAATACCATATCATCATAGAGGTCATCCTCTTTGATGACCCCTTTAGGTCATATAAAACAGCACCTTCTGCCCACTTTTGTCCCCTTACCCTCAGTTTTTGTCCTCCAGGGTCCTTACCACTATTTGGCATTATAATAAACATTCACTTGTTTACTTGTTAAAATCTTTTTCCTCTACTAGAATATAAGCTCCATGAAGACAGGGGCTTTGTTTTGCTCGCTGATGTATCCTCACACCCAGGACTGTGTCTAACACATCGTAGGGACTCAGTAAGTATGAGCAGGAAACTATCAGCTTCGTGTCTGGGTCTTCTTAAAAGGGGAAGTGGAATGCAACAAACATGAAAGTACTTTACGTATCTATAGTGTCTTGACCTTTCAAATACCTCTTGTCTCATTCTCCATCCTAACACCCTGTTGTTGATTGCCTTCCAATCAATTCCAGCTCACAGCAATCCCATGTGACAGAGTAGAAGTGCCTCATAGGGTTTCCAAGGCTGTAATCTTTATGGGAGCATATCCCGCAAAGCAGCTGGGTGGGTTTAAACTGCCAACCTTTCTGTTAGCAGCCAAGACCTTAACCGTTTGTGCCACCAGGGCTGCTTCACAACAACCTTAACGGCATATATTGTTTCCATTTTGCAGATGAAAGATTTGAGAATCAGGAAGATTGCTTAAGACCACGCAGTGTTGGATCTAGAAGGGGATCTCCCAATGACTGTTTCCATGTTCTCTCTCTGTCACCCTGTGTGGGATTAGGTAGGGAAAATGGAGATCAAGAATGGCTTATTACTTCCTTCTATCATAGTCATGGGCCCCTGAGAGAGTTTACTCTGCTAAGATTAGAATTAGCACATGCTCAGTTGACATTTGTAACAGCTAAAGACTGGATGAAAACCTCCAGCAATTTGCCTTAGAGGAAGCATCTTCAATTCTCAGGGTATTGCAATTCTTAAGAATAAAGACAAAGCCCAGGTTGGAAGTAGTCCTCAATCCATAGGGGATTTTATAAGTAAAAAACAGAGATTTAATCCCTTGAAATGACAGTGAAAGATAGCTGATCCAAATCACAGAATGGCCCCTGCTTTATAATGTAGCATTAGAAGTTAGATATATATTTATATTAATTTTTAAAAATATCACTTCAGGGGCAGAGCCAACATGGCATTACAGACAGAAGCAACACACTGTCCCTCCACAGAAAAGACCTGACAAACTAAGTAAAACAGAGACAAATGTCAATCCCGGAACCTTAAGCATCAAATTAAGAGATAAAGAACTCAACCAAGCACCAAACGGAATAAGAAACTGACCGAGAACAGAGAGCAAGGAGAGAAGGGAGTGGAGGTCCTTTATCAACTAACAGCACAGATTCACCATCTTGGACTCCTGTCAGAGATCGGCAGACAAGGGGTACGGGAAAGCAGCTTCAGGGAGCTCCCAGCAGGAGACAGAGCACCCAGTAACCAGCAATATACTCTTGGCCCTTCCCCCTGCTTGGCCACCACTACTTTCCAACAGGCCACAGTTGCTCAGCCTGGGAGGTGTTGACTCTGCGCCACTTGGATTCATCCCACCCACACTGGCCAGCTCCTTCAGTGCCATTTCTTTATTGCTGGTGTTGCTTTTCTTGGCTTCTTTAGGTTTCTTCCCTGTCTCTCACCTCCTTCCCCCCTTTTTCTTGAACACATGGCTCCACGTGCCATCTTTGCTTCTTCTTGACAGGCTGTGAAGCTCTGTTTGGCTAGCGAACTGCTTCCCGGCCCACGCTGCCACACTGTGGGATCCCTGGGGCTTTGCTTTTTTTTTTTTTTTTTCTTTTTGTTTTTCTTCATTTCTCACATTCTTATCTCTCTATTTACCTTCTTTTCTTATCTCCTGAATACCTGATGCTGTGTGCCATCTCTGCCCCTTCTAGCCAGACTGTACTGCACAGCTTGGGAGCCACTTCCACAGTCACGTGCAGCCATGTCAGTAGCATACCTGGGGGCATTTGTCTTTTTTTTTTTTTAATTTTTCTTTTTTCCTTTTCTTCATTTCTTAGTTTCTTCTTTCACTCTATTTTCTTTCTTTTCCTGTCTATTCAATACCTGGCACTGAGTGCCATCTCTGCCACTTCTAGATGTGCTGTGCCCCAAGGCCTGGGAGCCACTTCCCTGTTCACCATTGGACTCACTGGGCAGCATTTCTTTTTCCTTTTCTTTTCTATTTATTTATTTTTATTTTCTCCTTTTTGTTCTTCATTTCTCAGTTTCTCATCTCTTTCTTCTTTCCTTCTTTTCCTGTCTCCTGAATACCTGATGCTGTGTGCCATCTCCGCCTCTTCCAAATGGATGTGCCCTGAGGCCTGGGAGCCACTTACCCATTTGCTAGTGGGATCCTTGGGGGCATTTTCTTTTCTTTTCTATTCATTTATTTTTCTTTTCTCCTTTTTGTTTTTCATTTGTCAGTTTCTCATCTCTCTCTACTTTCCTTCTTTTCCTGTCTCCTGAATACCTGGTACTGTGTGCCATCTCCACCCCTTCTAGATGGGCTGTGCCCCAAGGCCGGGGAGCCACTTTCCTGGTCTCCAGTGGGATCCCTGGGGGGCATTTATTTTTTCTTTTAATTCTTATCTATCTACTTTTTCTTTTTTCCTTTTTGTTTTTCTTAATTTCTCAGTTTCTCATGTCTCTACTCCAAAAGCATGTGCCTCAGCACTTTTTTTGTGTGTGGGGGGGCTCCTGTTTCTCTGTCCGCTTTCTCTCCTTTCTCATATTCGACCTAGCTCCACACTCACAACCTCCCCTGTTCCTTTCGACCTAGCTCCACACATCACAACCTCCCCTGTTCCTTCTAGCTATCTTCACCATGTGCTGAACATCACATCCCTGAGCAGCACAGGCACAGCCTACCAGAACCTGCCCTGCACTGACACCCAAGCCCTTCCCCTTCAGCTGGACCTTCCCTGCTGTACCATAGCTGAGTGACTGGCCCTACTAATTGGACAAGGAGGTGAAAATTATCGTGCCCAGAGGGCAAACAACAAAGAACACACAGGCCACCTGCTCAGACTTAACCAGATAAAACAAAAAAGCAGGATGAAACAAATAAATCTACAATCAATAAAAGAAGAAAATAACTGCTGAACGTCCCAAAGACAGCAGACAATAGCAAAACATATTTAAAAAAAAAAAAAAATGAAGGATGATTCCTGTAGGCATCCAAAACAAAACAACAGATGACTTTCCAGTAGAAGAAAAGGCACTGGAACTACCTGGTACAGAAGTCAAATCTCAAATATTCAGAGCAACACAAGAATTGAAACAAAACTGAAGGAAAAATAGACAAATTCATGGAAAAGGTAGACAAACTCATGGAAAATACAGACAAAATAATGGACGAATTCAAGAAAATAATACAGGAACAAAACACCAAAATAAATTCACAACTAGAAATCATACAAAAACAACAATTAGAAACCTAAAAAATAAACAACAAGATTTCAGAAATGGAAAGTGTCATAGAAGGGCTGAGGAGCAGGCTTGAAACAATAGAAGACAGGATCAGCGAATTTGAAGACAAAAACTTGGATGCCACTTTGCTTGAGGAAAAATCAGAAAAAAGAATGAAGAAAAATGAAGTAACCCTGAAAATGATGTGGGATAAAATCAAAGCAAAAATCTGCAAGTGATCGGAGTCCCAGAACAGGGGAAGAAAACAGAAAACACAAAGTGGATCACTGAAGAATTGTTGACAGAAAATTTCCCTAATATCATTAGAGATGAAAAGCTGGCCATCCAAGAAGGTCAACGAACCCCATATAGGATAGACACCAAAAGAAAATCACCAAGGCATATCATAATTATGTCACAAAAATAAAAAACAACAAATCCTGAGAGCAGCTCAGGAAAAACAAAAAGTCATATACACAGGGAAAACAATAAGACTAAGCTCTGATAACTTGGCAGAAACCATGCAGGCAAGAATGCAATGGAATGATACATACGAAACCTTGAAAGAACAAAATTACCAACCAAGAATAATATATCCTGCAAATTTTTCATTGAAATATGATGGCAAATTTAGGACATTTCCAGATAAACAGAAATCAAGAGAATATGTAAAAGCCAAATGAAACTTAAAAGAATTATTAAAGGGAGCCCTTTGGTTTGAGAACAAGCAACATCAGACAACAGCCTGCCTCTAGGATGCAAGATTGCAACAGCCAGATACCAACCCAGGAAATGAACTCACAAGGACTATTCAAAACTAAAGACTTACAACAGGGAACCAGAGAAGTTAATCTGTAAATGACAATGATATCATAACAATAAAAGAGGGATTAAACGGTATAGGTATAGAACTTTCTAATGGAGAGGAAAGCAAGGCAATACCAAGTAGCAAAAGACTGGTTCAAACCGAGGAAGGTAAGGGTAAATTTCAAGGTAACCACAAAGACAGTTAACAAACCTACTCATCAAAATAAAGAAGAAAAACATAAAGTCTCAGTAAAAACAAAATCTACAAAAACAAACACACAAACAAAAATCCAAAAACAAAAAGAATTCAGTACAGAAGAGTATGAGGAACAAAGAAAATGGCAGCACCACACAAAAAAAAAAAGCACTATAAAATGACAGCAATAAACTCACACCTATCAATAACTACACTGAACATAAATGGCCTAAATGCACCCATAAAGAGACAGAGAATGTCAGAATGGATTAAAAAAAAAAAAAAAACAAGATCCATCAATATGCTATCTACAAGAAACACACCTTAGAAACAAAGGCATAAATTTATTAAGAATCAAAGAATGGAAAAAAAAATACATCAAGCAAACAGCTACCAAAAAACAGCAAGAGCAGCAAGACTAATATGAGATAAAATAAACTTAAAAAAAAATCCACCATAAAAAACAAAGAAGGGTAGAATATAATGATTAAAGGGATGATCCATCATGAAGACTTAACCATAATAAACATCTACGCACCCAATGACAAGGCTCCAAAATACATAAAACAAACTCTAACAGCACTGAAAAGAGAAACTGACAGTTCCACAATAATAATTGGAGACTTCAACACACCACTCTCAGTAAAGAAACTCAACAAAGATACAGAAGATCTAAAGGCTACAATCAGCCAACTGGAGCTCACAGACATATATAGAACACTCAACCCAACAGCAGCAAAGTACACATTCTTCTCCAATGCACATGGAATGTTCTCCAGAATAGACCACATCTTAGGCCACAAAGTCACCCTAAACAAAATCCAAAAGACTGAGGTAATACAAAGTATCTTCTCTGATCACAATGCAATCAAAATAGAAATTAACAACAGAAAGAGTAAAAAAAAAAAAAAATCAATTACATGGAAACTGGATAATATCCTGCTTAAAAACTACTGAGCATTAGAAGAAATCAAAGATGGAATAAAAAAATTCCTAGAGCCAAACGAGAATAAAAATATATCATATCAAAAACCTTTGGGACAAAGCAAAGGCAGCCCTCATAGGTCAATTTATACCAACAGATGCACACATCAAAAAAGAAGAAAGAAACAAAATCAAAATATTAGCTACACCAACTCAAACAAATAGAAACAAAGCAGCAAAGAAGCCCACAGCCACCAGAAGAAAGGAAATAATAAAGATCAGAGCAGATATAAATGAAATAGAGAACAGGAAAACAATAGAAAGCATCAACAAAATCAAAAGTAGGTTCTTTGAAAGGATCAACAAAATCAACAAACCATTGGCCAAACTGACAAAAGGAAAACAGGAGAGGATGCAAATAACCCAACAAGAAATGAAATGGGGGGCATCACAACAGACTCAACTGAAATAAAAAAGGATCATAAAAGAGTATTATGAAAAACTATACTCCAATAAATTTGAAAATTTCTAGAAACACACTACCTACCCAAACCAAACACAAAATGATGTTGAAAGTCTGAACTGACCCATAACAAGAGAAGAGGTTGAAAAGGTAATTTTTTAAAAATCCCCACCCTGCCCCCCCCCAAAAAAAACCCTTGGCTCAGATGGATTCACTGGAGAATTCCACCAAACATTCAGAGAACTTATACCACTACTATTCAAACTATTTCAGAATGTAGAAAAGGAACAGATACTTCCAAATTCATTCTATGAAGCCAGCATAACCCTGATACCAAAACCAGACAAAGACACCACAAAAAAAGAAAATTACAAACCAGTATCTCTGATGAATATAGATGAAAAATTTTTCAACAAAATTCTAGCCAACAGAATTCAGCATCACACCAAAAAAATAATATACCACAACCAAGTAGGATTCATAACAGGTTTGCAAGAATGGTTTGACATTAGAAAATCAATCAGCTTAATCCTCTACATAAATAAAAGAATCACATGATCATCTCAATGGATGGAAGAAAAAGCATTCGACAAAGTCTAACACCTATTCCTGATAAAAACTCTCAATATACTAGGTATAGAAGGGAAATTTCTCAACGTAATAAAGGCATCTATACAAAACCAACAGCCAACATCATTCTTAACAGAGAGAGGCTGATAACATTCCTCCTGAGAACAGAAACAAGACAAGGATGCTCTTTATCACCACATTGTGCTGAAAGTCCTAGCAATAAGGCAAAAAGAAAAGAAAAGAAATAATATTCAAATCGGTAATGAAGAAGTAAAACTGTCTATATTTGTGGATGATATGATACTGTACATAGAAAACCCAAAAGACCCCTCCCAGAGAAAATTACTGAATTTAACGGAAGATTCAGTAGAGTGGCGGGATACAAGATAACATACAAAAATCAGTTGGATTCCTATACACCAATAAAGAGAATGACTAAAAGGAAATCAGGAAAACAGTATACGTTTATAACAAACAAACAAAAAAAATAACAGCCCCTAAAAAATAAAATATTTAGGAATAAATCTAACCAGGGATGTAAAAGGCCTATACAAAGAAAACCACAAAACACTACTGCAAGAAACCACAGAGATCTACATAAATGGAAAAACACACCATGCTAGATAGGTAGACTCAACAATGCGAAAATGACAATTCTAGCCAAAAAAAAAAAAAAGCCAAAGCAATCTATAAATACAACAAAATACCAATCCAAATACCAACAATATTCTTTAAAGAGATGGAAAAACTAATCATTAACTTTATATGGAAAGAGAAGAGGCCCTGGATAAGTAAAGCACTACTGAAGAAGAAGAATAAAGAAGGAGGACTCACATTACCTGACCTCAGAACCTACTATACAGCTACAGTAGTCAAAACAGCCTGGTACTGGTACAATGACAGATGCATTGACCAATGGAACAGAACCTAGAACCCAGATGTAAATCCATCCATCTATGGTCACCCAATCTTTGACAAGGTCTGTCAAATAGGAACAAATGGTGTTTGTAAAACTAGATTCCATCTGCAAGAAAATGAAACAGGACCCAAACCTCACACCATACACAAAGATTAATTCAAAATGTTTCAGAGACCTAAATATAAAACCAAAAACTATAGAGATCATAGATGAAAAAGTAGGGTCAATGCTAGAGGCCCTAATACACGGCATTAACAGGGTACAAACCATAACTAAACCAAACCAAACCCACTGCCGTCAAGACAATTCCAACTCATAGCAACCCTATAGAACAGAGTAGAATTGCCCCATAGAGTTTCCAAGGAGCGCCTGGTGGATTCAAACTGCTGACCTCTTGGTTAGCAGCCGTAGCACTTAACCACTACGCCACCAGGGTTTCCAAACTAACAATACACAAGTTCCAGAAGATAAGCTAGATAATAACTAGGATCTTCTAAAAATTAAACACTTAAGCTCATCAAAAAACTTCTCCAAAAGAGTAGAAAGAGAACCTACAGACTGGGAAAAAAATTTTTGCTATTACGAATCTGACAAAGTTCTAACCTCTAAAATCTACATGAAAATCCAACACCTCTACAACAAAAAGACAAACAATCCAATTAAAAAATGGGCAAAGGAAATGAACAGACACTTCACCAAAGAAGACATTCAAGCAGCCAAGAGACACATGAGGAAATGCTTACGATCTCTAGCCATCAGAGAAATGCAGATCAAAACCACAATGAGATACCATCTCACCCCAGCATTACTGGCAGGAATAAAAAAAAAAACAGGAAATAACAAATGTTGGAGAGGCTTTGGGGAGATGAGAACTCTTAGGCACTGCTGCTGGGAATGCAAAATGATAGAACCATTTTGGAAAGTGATATAGCACTTCCTTAGAAAGCTACAAATAGAAATACCATATGATTCAGCAATCCCACTCCTAGGAATATATCCTAGGGAAATAAGAGCCATCACACGAATAGACATATGCATATCCATGTTCACTGCACCACTGTTCACAATAGCAAAGAGATGAAAACAACCTAGATGCCCATCAACAGATCAGCAGATAAACAAACGATGGTACATACACACAACAGAGAACTACACAAAGATAAAGAAAAATGATGAATCTGTGAAGCATTTCATTACATGGATGAATCTGGAGGGTATTATGCTAAGTAAAATAAGTCAAACACAAAAGTACAAATATTGTATGAGACCACTACTGTAAAAACTCATGAAGATGTTTACAACACAAAAAGAAACACTCTTTGATGGTTAGGAGGAAGAGGAGGGGTGGGGATGGAAAAACACTAAATAGGCAATAGACAAGTGGTAACTTTGGTGAAGGGTAAGATAGTACAGAATACTGGGGAAGTTAGCAAAACCTGTACAAGGCAAGGTCATGGAAGCTCCATAGGCACATCCAAACTCCCTGAGGGACCGAATTACTGGGCAGAGGGCTGTGAGGACCATGGTCTCTGGGAACATCTATTTCAATTGGCATAACATAGTTTATAAAGAAAATGTCCTACATTCTACTTTGGTGAGTACCGTCTGTGAGTGGCCATGTAGGATACTCCACTGGTCTCACCCCTTTGGAAGTAAGGGAGAAAGAAGAAAACTAAAGACACAAGGGAAAGATTAGTCCAAAGGACTAATGGACCACAACTACCAAGGCATCCACCACACTGAGTCCAGTACAACTAGATGGTGGCTGGCTACCACAAGTGACTGCTCTGACAGGGATCGCAAGAGAGGGTACTGGACAGAGCTGGAGAAAAATGTAGAACAAAATTCTTACTTAGAAAAAAAGACCAGGCTTACTGGCCTGATAGAGACTGGAGAAACCCCGAGTGTATGGCCCCCGGACCCCCTTTTAACTCAGTACTGAAGTCACTCCTGAGGTTCACCCTTCAGCCAAAGATTAGACAGGCCCATAAAACAAAAGGAGACTAAAGGAGCACACCAGCACAGGAGCAAGGACTAGAAGGCAGGAGGGAGCCACAAAGCTGGTAATAGGGAATCCAAGATCGAGAAGGGAGAGTGTTGACATGTCATGGGGTTGTTAACCAATGTCATAAAACAATATGTGTACTAACTGTTTAATGAGAAGCTAGTTTGTTCTGTAAACCATCATCTAAGGTAAAATAAAAGAAAAAACAGCACTTCAAAAATACGCTTTCTACATCCTGCATCCCACTTTGAAATGTGGCATCTGGGGTCTTAAATGCTAACAAGCGGCCATCTAAGATGCATCAATTGCTCTCAACCCGCCTGGAGCAAAGGAAAATGAAGAACACCAAGGCCACACGACAACTAAGAGCCCAAGAGACAGAAAGGGCCACATGAACCAGAGACCTACACTATCCTGAGACCAGAAGAACTAGTTGGTGCCCGGCCACAATCGATGACTGCCCTGACAGGGAGCACAGCAGAGGACCCCTGAGGGAGCAGGAGATCAGTGGGATGCAGACCCCAAATTCTCATAAAAAGACCAAACTTAATGGTCTGACTGCAACTAGAGGAATCCCGGAGACAATGCTCCCCAGACCTTCTGTTGGCACAGGACAGGAACCATCCCCGAAGACAACTCATCAGACATGAAAGGGACTGGTCAGCGGGTGGGAGAGAGACGCTGATGAAGAGTGAGCTAATTAAATCAGGTGGACACTGGAGAGTGTGTTGGCATCTCCTGTCTGGAGGGGGGATGGGAGGATAGAGAGAGAGGGAAGCTGGCAAAATTGTCACGAAAGGAGAGACTGGAAGGGCTGACTCAATAAGGAGAGAGCAAGTGGGAGTAGGGAGTGAGATGTATGTAAACTTATATGTGACAGACTGATTGGATTTGTAAACGTTCACTTGAAGCTTAATAAAAGTTAATAAAAAAATACGTTTTCTTTTTTTTTCAGATGCTACATTCTATTGGCAGCATATTAATGTGAGTGCTTTTTTTCAGGAAAGATAACCCATAACGGATTTGTTATGGGTTGAATTGTGTCCCCTAAAAATACGTGTTTCAATTTGGCTAGGTCATCATTCCCAGTATTGTGTGATTTTCCACCATTTTGTTGTCTGAAGTGATTTTCCACCATTTTGTTTTCTGAAATGATTTCCCTATGTGATGTAAATCCTATCTCCATGATGTTGATGAGATGGATTAGTGGCAGTTACAGTGATGAGATCTATAAGATTAGGTAGTGTCTTAAGCCAATGTCTTTTGAGATATAAGAGAGAATTGAGCAGAGAGACATGGAGACCTCATACCACCAAGAAAGCAGCACCAGGAGAAGAGTGTGTCCATTGGACCCGGGGTCCCTTTGCCTGAGAAGCTCCTCGACCAGGGGAGGATTGATGACAAGGACCTTCCCAATGAGCACACAGACAGAGAAGGCCTTCCACTGGAGCTGATGCCCTGAGTTCGGACTTCTAGCCTCCTAGACTGTGAGAGAATAAATTTCTCTTTGTTAAAGCCATCCATTTGTGGTATTTCTGTTACAGCAGCACTTGATGACTAAAACAGGATGAAAGAAGGGAGGAAGAGAAAAATATTTGATCTCAAGAGGGACAATAGGAAGCTGAATTACCCAGATAATTATCTCAATCCTCACTTCACTTTTTCACGTGGGAACAGCTTCGACTGAAGATGGGAGGGGGAGGGGTATCTACTAACGACCCTCCATTCAAAAGGTTTTAGAAGGAGCAGTGGGTGGCATATTTAAATGATAATGAAATACCACGAGGGTAGGGGAGGACATAGATTACCTAATAGAGCAGAATTATCTTATTAATACTGACCTTGAGAATAAGAATGTCAGAAAATGAGAATGAGAAGCCTTTTTTTTTTTTTTCACATTTCTGATGAGATGATCTTTTGTGAAAAGAACATAGTGGAAGAGGGGGTGTAAGACCTCAAGACAGACCATGATTCATTTTCCCATCTTCCCACTTGAAAATGTCACTTCTCCTCCCTTTTCATGGATTTTAAAGTAAAATCCTTATCAGAAAGAAATCACTCTCAGATGTAGTTTTGCATCAAAACCAAGGACTTCTCCCAAAGGGAAGATGCAAACTTCAAAAGAATGATAAAGCTATGAAAGTTTGCAGAGTTTCTGCATTCAAAGCACCTGAAACGTTCTTGCATTTAGTGGTCCCTCAGATTTCTCATTAGAAACATGTGTCTCCATCAGTGAAGGATCAAGCCTTTCTCTCACACTGAAGAAATGCAAAATGTCAAGGTTATTAACATAGACAGACTGGCCAAAGAGTGGTTCAACACAGAAACAACCCTGATAAGGCTCCTATCTCCAAATTTTACGATTTACATAGGAAAAAATTTTTTTTTTTTTTTTTTTTTAGGAGAGATGTATAAAATACCAAGCACATTTCCCAAAGCAATTGGAGGAAGAAGTGTTATAGTTGGAGGAAATGGATGGGAATGCGCATTCTCAACCACAGGAGTTCACACTCACCCCCCTACTGGACATCACACGGGGGCAGTGGTGGTTCAGTGGTAGAACGCTTGCCTTTCATGCAGGAGACCCAAGTTTGGTTCCTGGCCAACGCACCTGAACTACAGCCACCACCTGTCTGTCAGTGAAGGCTTGTATGTTGCTATGATGCTGAACAGGCTTCAGCAGAGTGTCCCTGGAATAGGAAAAAAGGCCTGGTGATCCACTTATGAAAAGTAGCCAATAAAAGCTCTATGGATCACAGCAGAGCATTACCTGACCCACTTGCTTTGGACACCTTATCAGGAAAGATCAATTGCTAGAGGAAAACATCATGTTTAGTGGAACAGAGGGCCAGTGAGGGCTTGGGAACCCCTCAATGAGACGGACTGGCATAACAGCTGCAGTGATGGATTTGAATATGCCAGCAATCATGAGGATGACACACGACTGGACAACATTTCATTCACAATCGACTCAGCGGCAACTGGTATGAGTTAAGAGTTGACTCATTGGAAGCTATCTATCTCTATTTTTTTATATAATCTCTTAAGAAGCTTATACTTATTGATCAAAGAGAAAGCATGTGCATGTCAGAATGCTAGAGTGGGAAGGAATTCAAGTGAGGGGTACAGATAAAAATATCCATAAATTATTATATTTAATGGAAAATAAGTAAATCTATTATCACACAGGTCAATATTAATCAAAGGTATATGATATGTGGAATATAGACTTGGTGGACTAAAACGTCTAAAGCACTGCTCATTCTTTAGTTACCATAAACACAAAGCCTTGAGAATTCAAAATTTTGCTTTTTTTATCCTTTGTGGAAATGCCACCCACTTCTTGAGCTGTCATGAATTGGGACTGGAGACCAAGAGTTTGCTGCGTTCCTCATATGAACCGGCCAGTGTCCAAGGGGTGTTGGCCCTCAGGGGAGAAAAGAAAAAAAGAATCTTCAGAGAAATACTCAGAAGATGAGACACTTTCCTCTTATTTCAATTTGGGACTATTTTTCCATGGTGCTCTCCATTACTGCTACTTTAATACATGTCTTCACAGATACGGTTTTATAAAGATGCATGGTGCCAAATGATTGCCTCTTACTTCCGAAGACATTTGTTAACTAGAGAGAAAATAGGAACAATAAGTGGGTATTGTTGAGTTGGCCCCCATCTCACCATGCCCAAGATACTACAGAACTAAAGGTTGCCTGGTCTGGCGCCATTCCCATGATTGGTTATGGATTGGACAGCAATAAATGGTACTTGTCCTATACCTCCTGAGTCCTGGCCTACCTACCTCTGCCAGGCTACACATAAGAAAGAAGCATCCTGATGCTGTTTCCAGATGTATTTCTGAATCCCTGGTTTCACCCGTTCATACTCTTCACCTCCTTTGGAAACTTAAATCTCGCTGCCCACAACATATATTCATGTTCCCATTCCATCATTTGCTCACCTTTCAGGTTTGCTTCAGGTTGTATCACCCTAACTACAACCTTGGCTTTTCATGAAGACAGCAGTGGTTCATACTCCCCATCCCAGTTTTCCTTCTCAGAAACCATCCCTATCAGAAAAGCAGGATACAGACACAGACAAAACTTGGCTTCACCATCCTGACTCTAAATGCACCACTGAAGGGGCCATTAAAATCGTGTCGTGCCCCCTCTTTCATACTTTGGGAAGTGAGAGAAAGGGGGATCAGTGTGCGAGAGGCTGGCTTTCTTGAGCACAAATTCATATCATGGACAAATAGGAAGAACTGATGAAATATCCCCAAGGAAAGAAATTATTGAGAAATAAGAAATGCCCACAGTTTTGAGTTTAAAAAAAAAAAAAAAGGTCTGATTGAAAAAAAAATTTTTTTCTATGAAATTCTGAGTTCCTTTAGGGTCATGAGAGGAACGTGGTGGTACAGTGGTTAAGCACTCAGCAGCTAACCCACCAGCTGTTCCATGGGAAAAAGATGTGGTAGTCTGCTTCTGTAAAGATTACAGACTTGGAAACCCTATGCGCCAGTTCTACTTTGTCCTATAGGGTCACTATGATGCAGAATCGATTTGAAGGCAATGGATTTTGTGTTTTTTTTAGGGTAGAGAGGTTTTGTTGTAAAGTTCCCTTAATCACAACAGAAAACTAGAACAGTGATTTGCACAAGTAGATTTTCAATAAATATCAGATTTACCTCTGACTAGGCTCCAGGCAGCTTCAAGATCATTTGTTATAGATGATTTTCACTCATGGGGTAAAGGATTTTCTATGTCCTCTCTGACTTTCTTCTGCAGCAGCAGCTCTAGTCTGAACATTTGCATGGTATGTCATGCTGAGAAACTATGGTCACATCTATCGTGTCATTCAATGGCCACAGTAGGTCTTTAGAGAAGATTTATCTTCTCACTTTCATAGATGAGGAGATGGAAGCGACAGGACATTCAGAACTAGCAAAGGTCTCACAGATAGTCGGTGATGAAGCTAGACTGGAGCTTCCATTTTGGAATCAAAATCCAGTGCCCCAGAGGTTATAAATCTAGTCCTCTGTGTAGCACATCATGATGTATCGGTTCTTTGCGGGGAGTGCCTAAGGTTCTAATCCAGCTGTGACACTTACTACCTGGGTACCTTAACTCCCTGAGCCACAGAGTCCCCATTTTAAAATGGGGCAAAGAATAATTAGCAGTTATTAAGCCCTCTGACCCTCAGGTATCTACTTGTTGAATCCACATTCTAAAAACAAGAAGCTTTATCTCCTCCTCTTCCCAGATGAGGAAGCCAAAGCTCTGGAAGGCTAAGAAGCTATCAAGATTTCAAGATGGCAGCTTGATTCCACAGTCCACATGGCCCCTCCTCTGGCACACTGCCTCTCTGAATGCCTACTCGTGCCTATTGTAAGGCTGGAAAACCAGACAATGTACATAGAGCAATGCTGACTACAAACAAAGATCGCAATGCAGGCTACATATTTTTATTACATACTTTCATGTAATTTTTTTTTTTATTGGCCACATTTTTTAATTATGATAATATGGTAGGGGAAGGAAACGTTACTATCTCTAGACGCATCTACGAACAGCACATCTCCACAACTTTCTCCCTCTGCTGGCTCTCTCCTCGGATAAAATATCTGCTTAGAGAGATGCATGAAGGATACAGCAGCACATGGTGACAAGTGCTTCCACCTGTGGCCCAATACAAGTTCAAAAATGAGAACACCACCTTCAAAGCCATGGTACCCCATTTGACTCATCTTTCTCTAGAATTAATGGCACCAAGTTTCCCAGTCTTCCCTGTGGGTCTAACAGCAGCAGAATTCAATAGCATAAATTGATTAAGCCCCAAGCAAGTAGAATTCCCTGAACAACTTTTTCCTACAATTAAACCTCCATGTTAAAAAGGAACTTAGTTAGAAATACTAATAGGTATTCCCAACTGAACCCTAGCGTTACTCCTGAGAGTCTAGGATGGCACTGTTCTCCCTTGCTTAAGAGTAATATGAAACTAATTGATTTTAATATTTCTCCATCAAGTCAACCAGATATGGGCTCCAGAGCAAAGGGCTCCCCCTTTCTGACCACTGGAGGAAATCTTCTACCGTCTAGAGTAGAATTTAGGTAAGACTTGGCACATGGGCTACCACCCCCCTCTCCTGTATCCCTGGAAGACATTGCTAATCAATCACAGCCCTTTCCAGCTGAGCTCAGATGGATTCTTCTCAATAAAACTACAGGGAGCCTTTGCTAATCAGAACTGGCAAGCAAGAAGAAATCTATTTGCCTGCCCCCTGTCTGGAGTCTTATTTTGCTAACTCTACACACAAAACTCCCTGTGGCCCAGTCCAGATACACACATTGGAGAGTGCCTAAATCCATGGGATCATGACTCTTATTTCTCAATATATAATGACCATTCTGGCATATTCTGCTGACTTTTAATAAAACCGCTCCTCTTGAGTGGCTTACAAGTTGTCCTTCATCAGCACCACTACCGGCATTTCTTAATAACCTTAAAGTAACACTTGCTTTTCCTCTCCAAGTTCTTATCTCTTTCTTTAATCAAGGCATTTTTTTTTCAACTGTTAAAATGCATCTCTAGAAACTCCTTCTGAGTCTTAACCATTATTTTTCATGTCCCCCATTCTAAAAAATAATTTTAATTCATTTTAATTGTTCTTTAGTCCTTCCAAAGGTAGGCAAAGGGTGACTTTCTTTTTATTTCTCCAACTAACTAGGAAGTTGAAAAGCAGCTAATAATATACAAAAATCACTTTTCTATTAATAGATAGGGAGCCCTGGTGGCACAGTGCTTAAGAGCTCGGGCTGCTAACCAAAAGGTCAGCAGTTCAAATCCACCAGCCACTCCTTGGAAATCCTATAGGGCAGTTCTACTCTGTTCTGTAGGGTCGCCATGGGTTGGAATCAACTTGATGGCAACAGGTATTAATAGATAAAAATAATAAGCTGAAAGGTGACAAGTAGTATCTTTTTAGAAAAAAAATTTATAAGTTTCTAAGCTTTCATTTATATATTTTAAAAATCAAGTTATAATTTCTACAAGATACAAATTTAAACATGTTATTTATTTTAAACTTAATTCAGCACACAAGAAAAGGTTTATAATGATGATCTTTCTTTCTGATTTTTTTAAGTGAATTTTAAAAAATTCTTCAGGTGTTTAGAAATAAGCGAATCATTGCATAAAGTGAATTCTAAAATATCAAAATTGGAAAGTTAATGAAAAACTAGACAAGTGATTAAAAATGAGACGAGAGAAGTTATGATGATAAAAAGAAAAAATAAAAAAGAAGACAGAAAACATAAAAACAAAACAAACAAAAAGCAATGAGATACTACTATGCGACCTTTAGAATGAGTAAAATCCACCCCCCTCCCCAAAAAAAGACAACATCAAATGCTAGCAAGAATGTGGAGCAACAGGAACTCTCATCATTTCTGATAGGGGTGCAAAATGGTACAGCAAATTTGGAAGAGATTCAGGCAGCTTCTTACAAAGCTAAGCATAGGTTTACCATATGATGCAGTACTGGGCATTTTATCCAAACGCGTTGAAAGCCTGTGTCCACACAAAAATCTATGCATGGATGTTTATAACAGCTTTATTCATAACTGCCAAAAATTAGAAGCAACTAAGATGCATTTCAGTAGGTGAATGGAGTGACATATTGTGGTAAATCCATATTAAAAAACAAACAAAAAAAACACTGCCGAGTCGATTCCAACTCATAGCAAACCTACGGGACAGAGTAGAAATGCCCCATAGGGTTTCCAAGGCTCTAAATCTTTACAGAAGCAGACTCCCACGCTTCTCTTCCATATAGCTGCAGGTGGGTTTGAACTGCCAACCTTTTGGCTAACTGCCGAGCACTTTAACCACTGCACCACCAGAGCCCCCTTACATCCATACAATGGAGTGTTATTCAGCCATGAAAATAAATAAGCTATCAAACTACAAAAAAGACATCCGGTTGCCATGGAGTCAATTCTGACTCATAGCAACCCTATAGGACAGAGTAGAATTGCCCCATAGGGTTTCCAAGGAGCAGCTGGTAGATTTGAACTACCTCTCAACCACTGCACCACCAGGGCTCCAGCCATACTGCATATTGCTAAGTGAAAGTAGCCAGTCTGAAAAAGCAACATACTGTATGACTCCAACTATATAACATTCTGGAAAAAGGAACACTATAGAGGCAGTAGAAGATAGAGGTTGGCAGGGGTTCAAGGGCAGGGTGAGGGATAGTAGGTACAGCACTGGGCATTTTAAGGACAATGAAACCATTCTGCATGACATGTAATGATGGCTACATGACATTATGCATACATATAGAACTGTACAATGCAAAGGGAGCCTGCTGACACAGTGGCTAAGAGCTTGGCTGCTAACCAAAAGATCAGCAGTTCAAATCCACCAGTCACTCCTTGGAAACCCTACGGGGCTGTTCCACTGTGTTACAGGATCGCTATTAGTCAGAATTGACTCAATGGCAACGGGTTTTGCACAACACAGAGAGTGAACCCTGACGTAAACTATGGACTTTAGTTAACAATAATGTGTTGGTATTGGTTCATCAATTGTAATAAATGTGCCACACCAACACAAGATGTTAACAACAGGGGAAATTGTATGCAGGAGGAGAGGGGTCTATGAGAACTCTGGGTCGTTTCTGCACAATTTTTATGCGAACATACAACTGCTCTGAAAATTAAGTCCGTTAAAAAAAAAAAAAAAAGGCAGACTGGATGTGGAGAAATTTCAGGACTAAAAAAACAGACGTTTCAGATGCCAAAACAAGCTTTAAACAATACACAAGAGCATAACATAGGAAAGAAGTGTTAGGACATGGAGAATACCAACGGATGGCATTGGGGACAATAATGAAACACAATGAATATATAGAGTACCATTGTAAATAACAAGATCTGCTAGAAAGATCCATGTTTTGCAATGTGTAGCTCACCATATTGACTTACATATGCTCTATAACTTTTATAGAAAGAGGAGGGCATACTCAACGAAGGATTTGTCTTCACATTCCTTCCAGCACCTACCTGCCTTTCTAACCCAGTTCTCCATCAGTCATGCCATGGTTTATGCTAGCTTACTCTTCCTCAAATGTCTAGAATGTTTCTTTCTCTCTTTCTATTGATTGACTGATAGATAATTTTGTTATTGTTGTTAGGTGCTGTCGAGTTCTTTCCAACTCATTATAAAATATATATATATTTCATTAAAGTAGTAGATAAGGAACGCTGGTGGCACAATGGTTAAGTGCTTGGCTGCTAACCAAAAGGCTGGCGATTCAAACCCACCCAGAGGCTCAGTGGGAGAAAGACCTGGCAATCTGCTTCCATAAAGATTAGAAGATTACAGCCTTGGAAACCCTATGGGGCAGTTCTACTCTGTCCTACAGGGTCCCTGTGAGTTGGAATTGGCTTGACAACACACAACAACGAGGCAGTAGATGCCAAAAGACCAAATGACTAATATGCAGCCTTTTCTCCACCTACTTTCCTGCTCCCAACATCACCAATGCAGCCCTGACCAGCCCTGATCAAGACCCAGTATTGGGAAGGCGGTATATGAAGGAGCAACGGCATCCCACGCTGTGTAGCTTGTATCTGCTATTCAACCTTTCTAACCACCATCGCCTGTCAGTGGGTTACACTGTGGTGGCTTGCAGGTAGCTACGATACTGGATGCTATGCCATCGGGATTTCCAATACCAGAGAGTGACCTATAGTAGACACCTTCGAGCAGAGTTTCTAGACTAAGAAAGGCTGGGAAGACCTGGTGATCTGCCTCCAAAAATATAGCCAATGAAAACCTGATATAGTGCTGTTAGGTGAGCACCCTAGGTAGCAAGTCATTTTAAAATAGCTGCAACAGTAGATTCAAAGATACCAATGGTCCTGAAGATAGCACAGGACACAAAGTTTCATTCTGCTGTACATAGTGTTGCCATGAGGCCAAGATGACTAGAGAGCAACTAACAACAAAAACATCATTTCTTATGCGCTTGAAGCATCGTGTGTTCTAAGCCTCAACTCCCCAAGGCGAGTCTAAAGTCCTGGTTCTGTCTTATGATTCTTTTTCCTGTTCAGTTTGGCTAAAATGCCTCACGCAGTGACAGCTACATAATAAGTACTAGGTAAATGCACGCTGATTGAATTTCATTCTTCCTGCCTTATAAATTACCACAAAAGTCTCTTAATATTGATTTCATTTGCATAGCTATTGATTCAATTATTCTTCCCCAAATCCCAAATGAGGCAGGCAGCCCCTCCTCCCAGGCACCTAGGTATTAGCCCTGTCTCCATTCCTCCTCTGTTTACATCTAACTAAACTAATTATCTTCCCTGCTACCTCACACCCCATTGGTGTTACACACACCACTAAGAAGGCCCTGTCTCCTGCGGGCATCGCTTGCATCTTTTCAGCAGCCTGTTGTAACGCAGGTGACAGAACTATCAAGAATGTCAGCCTTCAATGCATGAGAAGCTTATGTAAAACAAAAGGTGTCATCTGAGGTAAAAGGAGTGACAGGAGCAAAGGCAAATGCAGGAGCCAGCAGGACTGCCTCCCAGCAAACTTTAATGGGGGAGAAGCAACTATTTTCCACAGCCAGGACAAAAAAGGTGGGTGGGGACGGGGGAGGGGGGGAAGAATGCAAACAAAAACTTTTCTCAAGATTTCTGAAGAAATAATAGACCGGTGGTGGCCATGGCTACTACTAGGAATTGAGCAAATGGTTGGATTTTATGCAATGTGGAATATACATATTGGAGCCTCCAACTTCTTTCCATCTCTACAGCTGCCACCCTAGTCCAAGCCAAGGCCACCCTCTCTCCAGACTAGTGCAACAAACCTCGTAACTGCTTTCTTTGCTTACACTTTCTCCTTCCTCCAAGGCGTCTTCAACACAGCACCCAGAGTAATATTTTTAAAATCATAAGAGACTCCACAGGAGAAAGACCTAGAGATCTGCTCTGGCGAAGATTACAGCCAAGAATACCCTACAAGGCAGTTCTCCTCTGTCCCATGAGGAAGCCGTGAGTCAGAATCAACTCCACGGCACCCAACAACAGCAACAATCATGATCCTCAATTTTTCAGATACTTAAATGGCAGTCCATGGCATTGAGGATAAAATCTGAGATCTGTACCTTGATGGCTAGCTCTTTTCTGTCCACTAGCTCCATCTTACACTGCACCCCACCCGCATCCTCTTCTAATCATGCCTTCTCTAACCCGTTGCCGTCCAATCGATTCCGACTCATAGCAACACTATAGGACAGAGTAGAACTGTCCCATAGAGTTTCCAAGGAGCACCTGATGGATTCACACTGCGGCCTTAGCACTTTAACCACCACACCACCAGGGTTTCCACACCTTCTCTTAGTTACTCAAAAGTGCCAAATGTCCCTCATTCCCTGGGCCTTTTCCCTAGAATGCCTCAACTTAAATTTCACTTCCTTGATGACCTAAATTAATGACTGTCCCCTGTATACACTCTTATACCATGCTGTGTGTTTGCTTCATAACGCTTACTAGAACTTTTATTTGTACATTTATTTGTACGACTATTTGCCTAATGTCTGTTTACTCAGCAGACTATAATTCCATGAAAGCTGGAAGCACACCTGTCTTGGTTTCCATTGCAACCCTAGGGGCTAGTGTCATGCCTGGCAGAGAACAGTATGGAATAGGCATGTGCTGAAGGAATGAATGAATGAACGAATGTCTCAGCAACCTGCCTCAAACAGCAGGAGAGCAATTCACGCAAAGAAGAGAGGAGGAACAGCATCACAGGAAAGGTATGGGGCTTGTTCTGATTTCTTCCCTTTCACCACACCCTTGATCAGAGCTCTCTCAATGGGACTAAAGGGTTTGACAAGTACCATCAGTCAAGTATCGTCAATCACTTTGAGCTACTACTGTGAAGGCTTCTGTGGAGGCCGCAAAGATACACGAGGCTTTGTGGGCATTTTGTACAGCTTTGGCATCTCCAGGCTCTTCAAAACATCAAGTTTACAGACTCAGCTTTTCCCAGAGAGCTTGCAATCTGTGTAGGAGCCAACTGAAAGGCAACTAGATTTTTATGTCCCATAAAACAGACTGAGAACTCAATGAATTTAACACAGTTCTTAGGCATAAATTTATGGATATAATCTGATCCATGTGACTGGGGAACCACCAGATCCCCAATTTTCAGAACCTCAAAAACTTTGTCAAGTGGTAATGAGACATTCATCTCAGATCAGTCTAGGGGGAGGGGGGAGCTTCTTGAATTGCACTAGTCTCAGAAATGATGTCTTGTACAAGAATCTGAGTACCCTGTATTCCGAAGGCCCCTTTTTCTTAGGACACTGTCATGTCATATGTTGCTGTTGTTATTCCTGGTTGTTGTCGAATCAGCCTCTGACTCATTGGAACCCCATGAACAACAGAACAAAACACTGCCTGGTCCTGCATCATCCCCACGATCAGCTGCAGATTTAGCCAACGTGATTCACAGAGGTTTTATTGGCTGATTTTTAGAACTAGATCACCAGGTTTGTATTCCTGGACGCTCTTAGTCTGGAAGTGTCACTGAAAACGTTCAGCAACGCAGCAAAAAGCAAGCCTCTATTAATAGATGGGTGGTGGCTGTGCATGAGGTACACTGGCAGGGAATCGAACACTAGTCTCCTGCATGGAAGATGAGAATTCTACCACTGAACCACAACTGCCCTCATGCCATATTATATAAACCCAAAAAACCCCACTGCCATCAAGTCAATTCCGACTCATAGCGACCCTATGTTATATAGCCATGCTATATAGCAATGGATTATTTTCTAGCCTAGCTTTCCCTCTATTCTGTTTGTTCCTTGAAGGTAAAAGTTCAATTTGACTTATCTTTCCAACTCTATAACCTAACTCCTCTTAAATGGGATCTGAGTCCTCATTATGGGCAAATAAACGATAAGCAGCTACGAGTAGAGTCTTATTCATCTATTGCTGCTATAACAGAAATACCACAAGTGGATGCCCTTAACAAAGAGAAATTCATTCTCTCAGAGTCTAGCACGCTGCAAGTCCAAATTCAGGGTGTCAACTCCAGGGGAAGGCTTGTTTTCTCTGTTGACTCTGAAGGAAGGTCCTTCTCATCAATCTTCCCCTGTCAAGGACCTTCTTAGCACAGGGACCCCAGGTCCAAAGGATGAGCCATTCTCTTGGCTCTTGTTTTTGTTGGTATGAGGTCCCCATGCCTCTCTGCTCACTTCTCTCTTTCATATCTCAAAAGAGATTGGTTTAAGACACAATCTGCTCTTGTAGATTGAGTCCTGCCTCATTAACATAACTGTCACTAATCCCATCTCATCAACATCATAGAGGTAGGATTTACAACACATAGGAAAATTACATCAGATGACAAAATGGTGGACAATCACACAATACCAGGAATCATGGCCTAGCCAAATAGATAGATATTTGGAGGGGGGATACAACTTAATCCATGACAAGCAGAAAGACCAAAAGAAATGAGCTGGCTGTAAATTGTGATTGTTGTTCTTAAGTGCCATCAAGTTGATTTTGATGCATAGCGATCCTCTGTACTACAGAATGAAACACTGCTCAGTCCTTCACCATGCTCAAAATTGTTGCAATGCTTACGCCCATTGCTGCAGCCACTGTGTCAATCCATCTCATTGAGCACCTTCCTCTTTTTTGCCAACCCTGTACTCTACCGAGCATGATGTCCTTCTCCAGAGACTGATCCCTCCTAATAACATGTTCAAAGTATGTAAGACACAGTCTTGCCATCCTTGCTTCTAAGGAGCGTTCTGGTTGTACTTCTTCTAAGACAGACTTGTTCGTTCTTTTGGCAGTCCATGGTATATTTAATATTCTTTGCCAACACCACAATTCAAAGGTATCAATTCTTCTTCGGTCTTCCTTATTCATTGTCCAGCTTTCACATGCATAAGATGTGACTGAAAATGCCATGGTTTGGGTCAGGCGCACCTTAGTCTTCAAGGTGACATCATTGCTTTTTAACACTTTAAAGAGGTCCTTTGCAGCAGATTTGCCCAATGCAATGCATCTTTTGATTTCTTGACTGCTGCTTCCATGGCTGTTGATTGTGGATCCAAGCAAAATGAAATCCTTGACAACTTCAGTCTTTTTCTGTTTATCATGATGTGGCTTATTGTCCCAGTTGTGAGGATTTTTGTTTTCTTTGTATTGGGGTGCAATCCATACTGAAGGCTGTGGTCTTTGATCTTCATTAGTAAGTGCTTCAAGTCCTTTTCACCACTTTTAGCAAGCAAGATTGTGTCATCTGCATAATGCAGGTTGTTAATGAGTTTTCTTCCAATCTTGATGCTCTGTTCTTCTTCATATAGTCTAGCTCCTCAGATTATTTGCTATTATTTGAATAGATACAACCCTGACGCACACCTTTCCTGACTTTAACCCACTCAGTATTCCCTTGTTCTGTCTGAACAACTGCCTCTTGATCTATGTACAGGTTCCTCATGAGTACAATTTAGTGTTCTGGAATTCCCATTCTTCGCAACATTATCCATAATTTGTTATGATCCACACAGTCCAGTGTCTTAGCATAGTCAATAAAACACAGGTAAACATCTTTCTGGTATTCTCTGCTTTTCAGCATCAACAATGATATCCCTGGTCCCATGTCCTCTTCTGAAACTGGCCTGAATTTCTGGCAGTTCCTTGTCGATACACTGCTGCAGCCACTTTTGACTGATCTTCAAGAAAATTTTACTTGTGTGTGATATTAATGATATTGTTTGATAATTTCCACATTTGGTTGGATCACCTTTCTTGGGAATAGCCATAAATATGGACCTTTTCCAGTCAGTTGGCCAGGTAGCTGTGTTCCAAATCTCCTGGCATAGACAGGTGAATTAAATGGGGTGTAAATTAGTACACCCCATTTAAAAATGATTTACAATATGCATCCAAAATCATAAAGATGCTAATATCCTTTGACTGAGTAATTATCCTAAGAAAGAAAACTCCATAGGTCCTAAGTCATTAACTGGTGATACCAGTACTAGTAAAAAGAATAAAAACCTCCTAGATATTCCATAATAACAGAGTAAAACATAACTCCCAATGAGGTATTGTTGACGTCATCAACTAGTGCTGCTATAACAGAAATACCACAGGTGGATGGCCCTAACAAAGAGCAATTTATTCTCTCACAGTCTAGGAGGCTAGAAGTACAAATTCAGGGCATCAGCTCCAGTGGAAGCGTTCACTCTCTGTGGGCTCTAGGGGAAGGTCCTTGTCATCCACCTTCCCCTGGTCAAGGAGCTTCCCAAGTACAGGGACCCCGGGTCCATAGGACACACTCTGCTCCCCGTACTGCTTTCTTAGCGGTGTGAGGTCCCCATGTCTCTCTGCTTAATTCTTTTATATCTCAAAAGAGAATGGCTTAAGACACTATCTAATCTTATAGATCTCATCAATATAACTGTCACTAATTCATCGCATTACATCATAGTGATAGAATTTACAATACATAGGGAAATCACATCAGATGACAAAATGGTAGACAATCATACAGTACTGGGAATCGTGACCTAGCCATACTGACAGATATTTTGGGAGAACACAATTCAATCCATGACAATTGTATAACTATTAAAATTATTATTTTATCCAGGTACTAAATTAGCTTCCTCTTTGTATTGGAAGTCAATTTTTTTTTTTTTTTAATGAGAAATAACCCTTTGTATTTGAACCATGGTAACCCCAAGTGTTAGCAGGGTAGAACTACTCCACAGGATTTTTAAGGCTGTGATCTTCAGAAGCAGATCACCAGGCCTGTCTTCTGAGGCACCTCTGCATGGATTGAACTGCCAAGCTCTTGTCTAGCAGTCGAGTTCTTAACAGTTTGCTTTACCCAGGGACTCCTTAAAACTGTTATCTTAGAAGGTGATATAAAGCAACATGAGCAAAGGCTCCAGCTAAAACATAAGGGAAGACATCACAAAGCAAAATCATAAGCCCACAAAAATCGCAGCTTCTGAGCATGCAGCCGGACAGGGATTACACAGAGAGGCAGGAAAGGACTTAAAGGCGCTTTATGAAATGTGCATGTCAGAGGTATCCAGATGCAGGGAAAACTCATTTCCTGAAGGTCTTTAGAGAGATGTTTGTAGGATAAGTTTCAAATGGACACGAAGAAGGTCAGTAGGAGCTTGAGCTGCGTTCCAAAATGAAAGGCGGGCATGTGGAGCAGAGCCCCTGGGAAAGCGAGCCCAGCTTTACATGCAAGACATGGAGATTCCCTTCCTGGAGCCAGACCCACACCGGCTGCAGAGCGTGATTGCGCTCTCGGGCCATCTGCTCAGGAGCTACGAAGGAAGCATGTGTCCTCCTGCCTGGACACCAGGGAGGACCCCGATCACTAGTCAATCTGCTGGAAATTGCCTCTTACGATTAGTGTGCAATGACTCAGGTAGGTCACGGCCACGGGCGTTTCTGTTATTAATGCATTAGCAGCTGGAAATGGGCATCGATTCTGCACAGAGTGAAGGTTTATGAGCTTGGTGGGAGCAGGCTGCCTCTGTGGGGCATACATGGTCATCACCAGAAGAGGAGATGACCTGGGAGGACAGTTCCCTCCCGGGAAGGGTGAGGAAGGCTCAGGAGGAAGGCCAGCCAAATTTGAATGCAAAAAAAAAAAAAAAACCTAACCGGTCCTGGGAGATGGAGGAGAAGAATTTACCCTTTAACAGGGATATTCCTTGGCCCTCTTCCACACCAGAGATGGGTCTAGTTATGTCCTTATATATGAGACCAACATATACCCGCTCTGTGATTTGGTAGTTCATAGTCCTTAGAAGTGAGGATGGCGAGACATCATCTCCCTTACTTTGGACATGTTATCAGAAGAGACCAACCGCTGTAGAAGGACATCATGCTTGGTAAAGTAGAGGGTCCACGAAAAAGAGGAGACCTTCAATGAGATGGGTTGACCCAGGGGCTACAGCAATGGGGTCAAATATACCTATTTGATGGTACAGGACCAAGCAATGTTTTGTTCTGTTACACACGGGGTCACTATGACTTGAAGTCACCTAACAGTATTTATTTTAATGTGGACTATTTTATTCACTTTAAAATGTTATCTTATAGTTTTATCATGGGGTTGACAGCCCAATGTCTCTCTGTCTACTATAATATCCCCAGCACCCAGCAAGAATGCTACGCAGAAATTTTTCCATTACTCTTTGGGAATGAAGGAAAAAGAAGGGAGGGTGGATGGATAAAGTCAGAATGTTGACCTTATCTATCAGTATCATAGCACCCTGCGCTGAAATGTACCACGAAACAGTTTTTCAAAATAATTTATCCTCCTTAAACAGAGAAACTGAGCTCCAATGAGCTAACCAATTTGTCAATCTGGAAAAAATAAAACGGAACGATAACCTAACTTACAGGAAAAGAAAATGGATTTTCTGATGTCAACAGAGACTTTAAAACACTGACACAGACCGAGGTAAGACGTTTGACTTTTACCAAATGCCACAACATCTGTCCAGAGCAAATTCTAACTGCAATTCTAATTGCCCCTGGTAAAATCCCATAAGGACCCAGAGCAGTTTTCTAACCAGTGACGTACTACACATGCTAGAGATGAAGAGGCCACAAAGTCCAGGTATATGGTCAATTTAGATGTCAGATCATCTGACTTCCTGGTAACCAAGCAACCTCCCAGAACTGGATCTTCTCCATTCTAGAGGAAGTGACCTCTTGGCCCTGGAAGTTGATTGAGGTTCACTGTTGCCAAGAAGTTATGATCACAGGAAAGCAATGAAACCAATGACACACATACAGATGGAGCAGGAGCCTTAAGCCTCCCCAGTGAGGAGCTTTTCCATTTCTTCCTTTCTAATTTTTTTTTTTTTTTAATGATCAGATATTTGCACACTACTCTGGAGCAGCAAATTAATATTTTTTTCCTCCTTGGACTGCAGTTGTAGATATGGAAATACCATGTCCTTAGACGAATTAACAAGAGTTCCCTCGCAATGCTGTACTAATTATCTCGGGGACCAGAGCCTCCCCTAAGTTAGAAACATCAGCCCCATCAGTTCCTAAGTTTCTTTCTGAAAAGCAGCAATTTGTATCATGTTGAGAAGGCAGGGGGTGGGAGGGTCACACACAATCTGAAAAGCCATCATAGCAACCTCCCTTCCTCCTTCCCTCCCGCCTCTACCTGCCCCAGCGCTCACAGGAGGCATCTAGGAGAAGGATACAGATTGATACAGGAAAAGATAAAGTAACAGGAACATTTAACTTTACACCAAATAGATTCCAAGAGACTGTATGCCAAACAGCCTCCTCCTTTTTACTTACAGAGCCTAGCAGTTTTCAGGAAATGTTGTAGCCTGAACTTCAAAGGCATTAAAAGATAGATGTGGCATGTACGAATTAGACCCAAAATTTCCTTTTACTATGAGGAACAAAAGCCGTGGGTCTAATCTCTTGTGTGATATAAGCTTTAGCTATCAGGGTTACACTAAGTCATTCTGATGTAGCTAACAGCTAATACACCATCTTTTTATCTCTTTCTGTCTCCTCATTCTTCTCTCCATTTGCATATGCAAATTCCACAGCAATAACGGGGGTCTTGCCATACAGGGAGAGCAAAAGAATTCCCTTTGATCCCTTTGGGTCCCTCCCTACAGCTTCCATTTCCACCAGCTCTTTCATGGCATGGGAGAGTATTTGATGTACCAAATTATACTCCACCCCTCTCAGAAGTAGAGCTGCTAAGCAATTCTGAAACTTACGAAGGATGCAGCATCTTGAAAATAAATATTTCCTTAAGTTAGCCTCTTTAAATTCTGATATTTGTTGTTTGGTTACTCCAGACTTATTCCTAAAACAAGGTATTCACCAATGGAACTATTACAGATAAAGAGCTGATGTCAGAGATTTTATGATGATGCAGGGTACCACTACCGCCACCTCCAAACGCTAGTGGTAGAAAATAATAGAAGAGTTGGGGAAATTGGATAAAATAGTGCTAGCTTCACCAAAAATAAAGTCCCTGTGTGCAATGAGAAAGGCAGACAGCAGAAAGTGCTTAGTTGCTAAAAACAAATGAAATTTCTAAAACGTACCTCGGCATCTTAACAGTACAGAATTTCCTTCTGTACAGTCACTTTTATACAGTCGTCACTTACTCTGGCTAGAAAGGAGCAAAATGAATTGTTTGCAAATGCTCCAACAAATATATGATCTCGCATACTGACTTATGCATGCTGACATTTCTTTCTACTTAGCACAGGCACGTGAATCCAGTGGGGAAAGGCAAAATACTCCCTGATGAGAAAACCTTAGTGACCAGAAGAAAAACAAGATCAGCACTGACAACGGCACGTTTCCCACGTTCACTACCATATCTCTACCTAGCAAACCCTCTCTCGTCTCTGAATCTTATGCTACAGCACAGAAGAGAAAGATACAAACAAAAAAAAAAAAACTAAACCCGTTGCCGTCAAGTTGATTCCAACTCATAGCAACCCTATAGGATGGATTAGAACTGCCCTATAGAGTTTTGAAGGAGCAGCTGGTGGATTTGAACCTATGACCTTTTGGTTAGCAGCTGAGCTCTTAACCACATGCCACCAGGGTTTCCAGAAAGACACAGGCAGGCAGCTAAGTTTTTGTGGGAGTTTGAGGCCTGCAGAAAAGAGCTTTTCATGGAGAATACAACCAAGAAATGAATGTGCAAATTGGGGCACACTTACTGAATGCTGAGTCCGATCAAGGAAGCTGTAAGTTCCACTCACATGAGTCCTTTGAGCAGTCTCCTAGAGGAGAAGAAGGGACAATTTTAGTATTGGGAAAGGCTTTCTTCAATTGTGTCTGTATCATTTTCCTCATGGTAACACCATTCCCTGTCGAGTCGACTCTGACTCCTGGTGACTCCATGTGTGTCAGAGTAGAACTGTCCTACAAAGCGTTTTCTATGCCTGATTTTTCAGTAGATTGCCAGGCCTTTTTCTGAGGTGCCTCTGGGTAGCTTGGCCCTAAAACCTTTTTTGATTAGCGGCTAAGAGTGAACCATTTGCACTACCCAGGGATTACTGCTTAAACTCTAAAGTAGTTTCTGAATATACTGTGAATTTAAACAACAATGATAACAGTGATGATGATGATGATGACTATAATGATTAAGGCTGTTAAGTCCTTAAATATATTCTCATTGAATTCTTTCACTCCCTAATAAGGAGGGTTTATTGTTTTCGTCCATTTTACAGAAGAGGGAACTGAGGCTCAGATATCCTGAATGAGTTACACAAAGTTTCCTGCATGTTCATAGCAGAGACTGTGTCTGAACTCAGGCAACTGGATACCCAACTCAAAACAACTCTGGATATTCTTCTTGTACAAAGTGAGCTCTCTGCCGCAAGATGTGTTCAAGGAATGACGGAGAGTGAACCTTTCAGGGCAATATCATAGTGGATTTAACTGCACGGAGTTAAGCTGAATGAAATAGAACCTAAATTTCTTTTCAGCTCAAGAAATGTTGGATTCTAAAATGCTCACTTCCATGACAGTAACAGTTCAAAGATAGAAGCAACTTCATTTTTCAATGAACAGAACTGTGATAAAAGACATCCCATGGACATAATAAATTTAATAAACATGACTCTCTTCACCCAAGGAGGAGTAAGATTTGTGTTCATAAATACTCAGATAAAACAAGTATCACCTAAGCTGTAAATGGCCATTAGAATTTCATATCATTCAGTGAGTTGGGGCAGGAGAACCCTCCAACCGGAAGAATCAAGATTTACTAACAGACCTGAAAGACTTACACAGTACCCTATACCCAAGAGGGTTGAAAGTGAGCCATTCCTTCTGAAGAGAAACACAAGTAGCAGAGATGGGATTTACTTCCAGGCTTCTAGAATCCTTACCCAGTGCTCTTTCAATTATGCTTATAAATTGGTTGATGTAATCTATACCCAGATTCAATACAAAAATTCATAAATTTCAGAGTTTAATTATAAATATTATTGGAGGATGTGTTTAATAAATATGCCCCCCTTTGTAATGTCATCGACAGTAATATGTCTGTTTTTAATCTTTACATTTGATGATTCCACTGTTGTTGATAAATTAGAATATCTGAGAACACCAAGAGGTTCAAAACTACTGGAAAGAGGTGACCTGTGTCTGGAGAGGCCTGAGGGTACACACAACTACAAAGTGGTGGGCACTGTAGTGACAGTGCTCACCCCTCCCTGCTTCTCTCCTTCCCTCCGTCTCTTCATCCACCATCCATCATCCATCCATCCATCCAACCCTCCATCCCTCCATCCATCATCTGTCCACCTATCCATTCATCTCTCCATCCATCCATCCATCTACCCATTCATACATCTATCCTTCTCTCTCTCCTTTCCTCCCCCCATTTATCCACCCCTCCATCTCTCCATCCACTCATCCATGGCTCCAATACCTGCTAGCTGTATGACCATGGACAAGTCACTTAACATCTCTGGGTCTCAGTTACCTCATCTGTAAAATAGGTATAAGCATGGCATCAATCTCAAAGGATTGAGGTAAGTATTAAAAGTTAGTATTTGTAAAGCAGCTAGCATTGTATTTAGCATAAAGTCAGTGCTGTTTAAAAGTTAGCTACTATTATTTATTCAGCCTCATTTCAAATAAGATACTGTCCTCATGGTGCCTAACAAGCGAGCAGACAGCTCTTGGTCAGGAAAGTCAGGGAAAGCTTCCTCAAAGAAGTGGCATTTGAGCTGAGATCTCAAGGATGAGAAGAATGTAATCAAGTGAAAATGGAGGAACATGAGATGGGATAGTGAAAAGGTAGGACAATCAGGAAGTAAATTACCAAACTGTATGACTCCCCCATTGCTGTGAAGTCAATTCTGACTGACAGCAACCCTATAGCACACAGTAGAAATGCCCCATAAGGCTTCTAAGGAGTGGCTGGTGGATTCAAACTGCTGACCTTTTGGTTAGCAGTCAAGTTCTTAACCACTGTGCCACTAGGGCTCCAAACATATGACTAAAAAAAAAAAAAAAAAATATGACTACCTATTATAAATTCAGAGTATGTCTCAGCGGGAAGATTACAACCACACAGTAACAACAGCAGCGGCAGCAATAATAGTAGTAGTATTAACAGCAGCAGTGGTGACAGAATGGTTAAGCACTCGGCTGCTAACTGAAAGGTTGAAAGTTCGAACCCACCAAGCAGCTCCACAGGAGAAAGACCTGGTGATCTGTTCTCATAAAGGTTACAGCTAAGAAAACCCTATGGGGCGGTCCTGCTTTGTAACACACAGGGTCGCTATGAGTTGAAAATCAACTGGACAGCAACTAACAACAACAATAAACAGCAGCAGTAGTAGTTCTAGTTTTATGAAACGTTTAGTATACTCCAGGCTTTGTATCAAAACCAACATGTACCCTCTTATTTATTTTAACTAACGATAGCCACTATGGTCTGGTCCAACTTTCTCAACCTCTCCTCTCCAGCCACATCCTCCATTCCCTAACGCACTCATTCACATAGTCTAAGGTACAGCTAAATCAAATTACTAAAAACAGAAAAGTCATTATCACACCTCTAACCCTTTGATACACTCTTCTCTCTTCCTGAACTGCCCTCCCATCTGGCCCAAATCCGATACATACTTCAAAGTCAGCTCAAGCATTAACTCCTTTCTTTAGCTTTTGTTGACCCTTCCAGCTGGGCTGAATATTTCCCTGGGGTCCTGTGATCTCTAAACATCCTTCTTTCAGAACAAGAGTTAGACACCCTCTCTAAGCCTTTGTAGGCTTGGCCTGCCCCTGGCTGGGACCTCCTGAAGGGCAAGAACAATGTTTTATTCAGCTCTGTAGCCTTATCATTTGGCAGGGTGCTCAGTCCCTCAGGAGCTGCTCACTACCTTGGATAGCCCAAGAAGCATTCTTCATGGACCCAAGGTGCTACATCACCAAGGAAGGGCCTTGGACATCATTCCAGAAAATGGAGTTCTCTGAGCATTTTCTCTGATGCTTCCATAATTGGTACCCAGGTGATAACATTAATTCCATGTCCCTGTAAACTTTATGTCCACACCTTTACATCTGTTTATAATACAGCCTGAAGTTAAAGGGAGCTTTATAGTCCCCCGTTATATGAATAAGAATGTGTCAACAGAAATAAGAGTTTCTGTTTACGGTGAGGGAAAATTTAACAATGGATATTAGTGATGGTTGCACAACATGATTGATGTCATTAACTTGTACACATGAAAAATGTTGAAATGGCAAATAATGTGTTATATATATTTACAACCATAAAAACAAAGAAAGGTTGTGTACCATTGTTACAAGGCGAGAATGGAATGGTCATTAGCAATGGCTGCAAACAGCAAGAAAAATCTAAGATACTCTCTAGAGTTCCAGAGGAATAAGTTAAAAAAAAAAAAAAAAAAGCAAGATTGTCCTGAGTTTGCAATGACTCCTGCAAACGACCAAAAGAGCAATTTGCGACCAGGGAGCCTCTCGGGCCCCAGGAGAACTGGGTGGAATTTTCATCATACTGAGGACATGCTGGAGAGAAAGAGCAGCAGGTGAAGGAAACCCAGAAGGACACAGAAGGAGGCCAGGCAGAGCAGAGGGAACACGGGGTCTGCACATTAGTTGACTTCATGTCTGCACTCTGTCCAAATGGATGCACAGAAAAGCAAACCAATTACTTCCAAACCCCTGAAGTCCACGACCTCAGCACAGACAGTGTGTAGCTTAAGTTTCTAACTCTGACTCTCTAAAGAGGGTTGGGCACGGCATTGTTTCTGCCTTCATAGGTGCAGCCATCGACTGCTTTGTGGATGTCCCCAAAGGGTGGATGTAACAGATTGCTGAGACCTCTATGTGTCACTAATCTTGCAGCCCTCCTGCCTCCAGAGAGGAGCTAGAGCAATCACTACCCAACACGAATGTGACCATGACACTTGACTGTTTGAACCCTCCGTGAATGGCTTCCCACCTCCCTCAGGCAAAGCACATTCTCTGTGCCATAGCCTGCAAAGCTGTGCACAGCATGCTCCTGACTACAGTGCCAACCTCATTTATTTATTGGTGAGGGGCACACACCCATGCCCCTCGACCTTGTGTGCCAGCCAAGTGACCTTCAGCTTCTGGATCACATCTCATTCTCGACCTACCCAAGGGAGGTTGAGCATGCTGTGCCTTTGGCCTGAGGTGTTCTATTTATTTATTTTGGTGAAAATATGCACCACTTCAACAATTTCTACGTGGACAATCCAGTGACACTGGTTACATTCTTCAAGTAGTGCCACCTTCCTTAACAGCCATTTCCAAACTATTTCACTATTATTAAAAGAACTCGCTGCCCCTGTAAGCTTCTTAGCTATCATTTCAAGTTGCAGCTGTCGATTTGATCATGTATAGATAATTCTTTAAAATAGTATAACCCCTAGTGTAGACATTCTTTTCTAATTAGGCCTAACTATTATTTGGTTCAGAGATGATTTTATGGGATAGTTTTGGTTCAAAGTTTAAAGAGTTCCTCAGGGTAATAGTTTTGGGGAGTCATCCAGCCTCAGTGGACCCAGAGAGTCTAGATTCTATGAGTATTTGCAATCCTGTTCTGAATTCCCCCCACATTTTGATCAGAATTCTTCTATAGAATCTTTGATCAAAATGTTCAGTAATGGTAGCCAAGCACCATCCAGTTCTTCTGGTCTTCTGGGAAAGGAGGCAGGTGTTCATGGAGGCAATTAGCCACAAGTTCTATCTCTTCTTCTGATCCCTGATGCTCCTTCTTCTCCTCTGGTGTGCCCAGTGAATGGAGACAAATTGTCATACCTTGGATGGCCAGGCCTGTGGTGTTCTAATCACCTAATTAACTCACAGTCACTGTTACTTACTTATGGAAACCCCCTATTATATGGTCTCAAGACCTGGTATCCTTCCTTTGTAGCACATATTGCAGCTGTAATTTTACATTCGATTTAAAAATATTTGATTAACGTCTGCCTGCCTGGCCACTCCATTACCTCCACGAGGGTAGGGACTGTCTGTTTTGCGCTCTATTTTAACTCTAGCTCTGATCAAAGTGCCCTGGATGTGGAAGGTATTCAATAAATATATGGTGAAGAAAGGGTAGAAATGAGGGAGAAAGGAATGAATGACGGGAGGGGGGCAGGGGGAAAGAGAGGAAGAAGGGAGAGAGGAAAAAGGGAAGGGAGAGGGAGGGGGTGACCACATCAGTGCCTTCGACAGGCTGCATTCTCTCCAAGCTCTGCAGAGCTCCCGACCTCAGCCAGCTGTCCGCGTGTGTCAGAGGAGAACTGTGCTTTATAGGGTTTGCAATGGCTGATTTTTTGGAAGTAGATGACCAGGCCTTTCTTCTGAGGTACCTCTGGGTGAACTCCAACCTCCAACCTTTTGCTTAGCAATAGTGCACCAGCTAGGGACTCGGTCTAGAGTTTAACTGTCCTTGGAAGGGGCATAAAGCCACAGCAGCAGCCAGCACACACCCTGGAGTAACACACCCAGGCCCACACCAGAGTTATTATATGTGATTTGGTGACTTTGGAGCTTGGAGAGGCTAGCGCAGCTCACATCTGGGATGGAAGGAGGAGAGCGAGCCAGGATGCAAGTGCACAGGCTGGAGATGAAAGGCCCTCCCCAAGGGAACCCAGAGACACCTGGCTACAGAGCACAGGGCTGCTGACCGATGGCCATAACTGGAGTCGGACTATCTGATCAGCCACACTCGGTCGTGCCAAAGATGCAGTCAGTGCAGGATCTGAGTGCTCCAAGCTTGAGGTGCAGAACCAGTGTGTGAATACGTGTTTTATTTTCGAAGAGTATCCAGGGGCTAAAGCCCTGTCCCCCCAAGACCTTACCTCAGCACCCCACACAGCAAGGACAGCATGAGACATCCTTTGATTCTGGGAGTTGATTTTCCCACAGGACAGGCATTATCTCTTTCTGCAACCCAGCCCATCACCCTATCAGATTTCTGGTCTCCCCTGTGTTGGGTGTTCCCAAAAGAGAGATCTTTATTTCCCTCTATGTTTGCTTTAGTAACTGAAGAAGAACAAGAACAAAACCCAAGACCCAGTAGTTCCGAACTAAAATGGAGTGCTCCATGCTCTCTAATATCACCATGCCTTTGCACTGGCTGGTTCCTCTACCTAGGATTCTGTGTCTTCTTTGTCTGCCTGGTAAACATGTACACAGTCTTCAAGTCCACCACCTCTCTGTCTCTGTGTCGTACTGTGCTGGCTTGCATGTTGCTGTGATGCTGGAAGCTATGTCAACAGTATTCCAAATACCAGTATGGTCACTCATGGTGAAGAGGTTTCTATGGAGCTTCCAGGCTGAGACAGATAAGGAAGAAAGGCCTGGCGATCTAATTCTGAAAATGAGTCAGTGAAAACACTATGGGTCACAACAGAATTCTGTCTGACTCATTTGCTTTGGACACATCATCAGGAGGCATTCATCTCTGGAAGGGGACTTCATGTCCGGTGAAGCATAGGGCTGCCAAGGGCGCGGAGGCCCTCTGAGATGGATTGGCACAACAGCTACAGTGATTGGCTCCAACTGCTGGCAATCGTGGGGATGACGCAGAACCTGGCAGCGTTTCATTACATTGCACATGAAGTGGACATGAGTCAGAGTTGAATGAATGGCAGCTGTCATCATCATCATCAACGCTCTCCTGAGAGGGCAGAGGTGAGGATTACCCAAGATAATTACCTGGCACATAGTAGGTAATCAGTAAATATTTATCAATCCAAACAATGAAGAGCTGTGCCTACTTGATCCTTCCAATAAAGTTGTAAAATATTTGGCAAAATTTTTCCCAAAGAGATAATACAGATGAATATGTTAGTCCAGGAGCCCTGACCGTGCAGCGGTGAAGAGCTCAGCCACTAACCGAAAGGTCAACAGATCAAATTCACCAGCTGCTTCTTGCAGAGGAGCAGTTCTGCTCTGTCCCACAGGGCGCTAGGAGTTGGAACGGACTCGACAGCAACGGGTTTTTTGGTTTGGATGTCAGTCTCTCCCGAGCACATCAGCAGCCAACACAGCCCTTGCACATGTTGTCGTTCTTGTCAGGTGCCTTGGGGTCGACTCCAACTCACAGCGGTCCCATGTGACACAGCAGAGCTGCCCCATCGGCTTTTCTGGGCTATAATCTTTACGGGAGCAGATTGCCAGGACTTTCTCCTGTGTAGCCACTGGCTGGGTTCGACCCGGTAACCTTTCAGTTAGCAGCCAAGTATACCATCCATTGTACCCTTGTACCAAGCAACCCTTGTACCATCAGATAACAATGAACATATAGGGCTGTTCCTTTACGTAGGATACAATGGTAGCTGGGACTCTAAGGCTTATATTTAACTTGTCATACTCTTTAAATGCAACGTGCATCAATTAGTCCTCATGCTGCATGCGATGTGGCTGCATTCACCCACCCAGCGAGGACTTGGAGACTGTGTCTGTGGCTGCTCCAGGGAAGACTTCCTCCCAGTCTCCCTCCCAGGGGAAGCAAACTCCTCCCCTACAGCTCCAGGGACCTCTGAGAGACTAAGGATATGACACCCCCCATACACCCCTGGGAGGCTTGTTGTTGGTGTGTTTAATTTCCTGTCTTGGCCTTACAGGACATTTCTAATGTTTGGGCTGTAGGGTATGTTCTGATTAAAAATAATCCTCCCAATTACGGTTTGGCAAGAGACTCCTGTCACCCGCACTATGCCACTGGCCCCAGCGTCTCTGTCAGCAATAATTGTGTCTGTAGAGCCTAACTGTAAATGAAAACCCAAGAGGCAAGTTGGGGTCCCCGGTTCCTGGGCTGCGCCAGATCTTTTAATTTGCACTGTCTGTCAAAAGGATGTGGCTGTGTGTACTCAGAAGAAATCTCGACTTTCAGATGCAAGGCCAGGGAAAGTAGAGGCACTGCACCCTTCTCAGAGAAACTGTATTTGAACCCTCGAGAGATTCAGGCTGTGTGAGACGCAACAAGGCTGCTCTTTTCATTCCGCTCCAAACCTTGGCTAGACCCAGTATGAAAAGGGAAGCTGAACTCTAGGGAAATCTGAAGGTGTGTTTATGTTATTTTTTCCACCCAGGTGCATAAGACAGGACGTTGAATTTGAAGCATGCAGCAGTAACTCTTTGAAAGGAAACATACACCTAAGGGCCTGATTATTTCGATCTCTGTGAAATATTAAAACATTCTGGGTACAAGGACAAGAAAGAGGTGTATGCCTTCAACTGGGAGGTATCATCAAACTGTTGTCTTAGGACCAGAAAGGGGTTATCCCCAAGGCCAGACCCAGAAGGAAAAAAAAAAAAAATCTCTTGCCACCGGGTTGATTCTGACTCATGGAGACCCCGTGTGTGTCAGAGTAGAACTGTGCTCCATAGAGTTTTCAGTGACTGATTTGTGTGTGTGTGTGTGTGCTTTAAGTGAAAGTTTACAGTTCAAGTTAGTTTCTTATACAAAACTTTATACACGCTTTGTTATGTGACCCTAGTTGCTCTCCCTATGCAACAGCACACTCCTCCTTTCCACCCTGGATCTCCTGTGTCCGTTCAACCAGCTCCTGTCCCTTTCTGCCATCTCATCTTGCCTCTGGACAGAAGCTGCCCATTTAGTCTCATGTATCTACTTGAGCTAAGAAGCACACTCCTCAAGAGTATCATTTTATGTCTCATAGCCAAACCAAAAACCAAACCCAGTGCCGTCAAGTCGATTCCGTCTCATAGAGACTCTATAGGACAGAGTAGAACTGCCCCATAGAGTTTCCAAGGAGAGCCTGGTGGATTTGAACTGCCGACCCTTTGGTTAGCAGCCGTGGCACTTAGCCACTACACCACCAGGGTTTCTTTATGTCTCATAGACCAGTCTAATCCTTGTCGGAAGGGTTGGCTTTGGGAATCGTTTTAGTTTTGGGATAACAGAGGGTCTAGGGGCCATGTCCTCCAGGGTCCCTCCAGCCTCAGTCAGACCATTAAGTCTGGTCTTTTTACGTGAATTCGAGTTCTGTAGCCCACTTTTCTCCTGTTCTGTCAGGGACTCTCTGTTGTGTTCCCTGTCAGGGTCAGGACGGTCATTGGTGGTAGCTGGGCCCCATCTAGTTCTTCTGGTCTCAGGCTGATGTAGTTTCTGGTTTATGTGGCCCTTTCTGCCTCTTGGGCTAATACTCTTCTTGTGTCTCTGGTGTTCTTCATTTTCCTTTGCACTAGGTGGGTTGGGACCAATTGATGCATCTTTGATGGCCACTCGCTAGCTTTTAAGACCCCAGACACCACTCACCAAAGTTGGATTCAAGGCTGATTTTTCTTAAGTCTATTGCCAGGCCTTTTTTCCAAGGTGCCTCCGGGTAGACTTGTACCTCCAACCTTTCGGTTAGCCGCCAAGCGCTTAACCTTTTGCACCACCCACAATAAGTATTATTTCCCTGTTGCTGATAAGGACCTAGGCATTTAAGAACCTGAAAGAACTTGATCCAGTCTTACCACTAGTAACCAGCAAAGTCAGGATACAAATCCACTTCTGTGAGATTCTAAAGTTCATACTTTTAGCCAATATCTAGTCTGCCTCTTTTTTTTTTTTTTTTAATAGAGAAATTGACTAGTTTGGGTTTTTGGTGGGGTTCAAACTGAAGGTCATTTTTAGCAGAAGGGGAAAAAGTGCAAGTACCAACTTCACAAAGCTGTATCCCTGAAATTTTTTCCCTTACCAATCGCACCACTGACACAGAAAACTCCACATGTCCACTGTTTAAGAGGTGGAGAAGGAGAACCAGACCCTGTAGACACTAGATGCAGAAAGTTCTACTACTGCAAATGCACAAAAATTGAGAACAGAGAAGACTCATTGACACCTGCAAGTAGCCAGGCTCCAGGAGCAGGGCTCCAAGAGTAGGCAGACTCCCCTGTGGGTTCCTCTCATCATTCAAATCTCTGCTGAAATGTCACTTCCCTAGCAAAGCTTCCTTCACCCCTCTCTGCAGCAAGTCTAGGAGAGACTGGTTTGTCATTCCACTGTAACAATTAGACACAAAATGACAACCATTTGATGAGCATCTACCTCTCTGCTACACTGAATGCTGTATGAGGACTCAGACTAGGAGGGTTCTGTTCCCCACTGAACTACTCCACATCCAACTCAGCACCTGGAACAAAATCTGTGCTCATTAAACACCTGCTGAGGGAAGGCATGAAGGAGTCCCTGGGTGGTGCAGTTAATGCACTGGGGCTGCTAACTGAAAGGTTGGAGGCTTGAGTCCACCCAGAAGTGGCTTGGACGAAAGGCCTGGTAATTTACTTCAAAAAGTCAGCCACTGAAAACCTTCTGGAGCAAAGTTTTACGCTGGTACGCATGAGGTCACCATGAGTTGGAGTCAACTCAATGGCAACTGATCCAAAAAAAAAAGGAGTGAACAAATGCATGAACAACCCTGAATGAAGCTACATTTTCTTCTCCCATCCAGAGTGTCTCAATGTGAGAACCGGGGATTCACCAGCCACCCTCTGCAACCAGCTTTTTCTTTAAGCTCAACTTCCCTGTCTACCCCATGTCCCATTTCTTACACGTCAGCTAGAGGACAGACCCAGACATACAAAGAGATGAGTATAAGCATGAAGGAAGAGGCCATGGCCACCTGGGTACAATCCTGGCTCCAGCACTTCCTAGCTGTGAGACTTCAGACAAATTACTTTACATCTCTGGGCCTCAGGTATAAGGCGGAAATGGAAATCAGTCTTTTGCAGTATTCTTATAATAATTAAATGAAATAACATAGGAAAAGGTCTGCACCTATTTTTATCTTATTTATAAGTCTTCTTCTCAAGTAATTACTATTAATTAATAAATGAGTAAAAGTGATGGGAAATACAGTGACTTAAAGGAAGTCATTAAGCATCTATTTGGGATAGATAGGGACATATGTCTGTGAGGGTATATAAATAATAAAAATAATCACAACAGCACAATAAAAAAAAATAAGCATCTAATATGCTGTTATGCCCTACAATAAACACGTTCTACTGAACGCTCACTACATCCCTGGGCTGTGGGCATCATCGCCTGCAATTTTCAGATGAAGCACGAGACTCGGAGAGGTTAAGTATTTGCGCAAGTTCCTGTGGAGAAGCCAGAATTGGAACGCCAATCTAAATAGCAATTACGCTATATTTGCTCACAAAGAGAATGGTCCCATTCCAAGTAGACATCTTGTGATCGTGACCCCTCACAGGGGGATCTGGGGCCCCAGAAAACAGAAATTGGCATGCTTTTACAAAAGAATAGTTGAGATCTTCCTTGACAGCTTGATCAACTCATACGGCCATGAAGCTATGTACAGGGGATCGCCTTTCTTAACCAATTCACTTTGGTTATTATGCATCACAGCAGCACTTTGGTTGATCATCGTCATTGTCAAGAGAAGTCGTGCATGTACAAGCAACGGGCTTACAAAGGGAGGCCTCTGGGACATAGTCGTTCTGAGAAGCAAACTCCTTCCTTTAACAACAAGCCTCGCTCCCGAGGCTTTCGGCGCCCCTCAGCAGTCATGTGGCCCCATGGGAAGATTCTCCTCAACATTCTAACTGCCCTCCTTCCATACCACCAGGTAGATTGAGGACCAAACCAACCAGTCCCACTGAATTGAAACGGAGAATGGATATAGTAATCAGAAAGCTCACAAAAGGCTGCAATACAGACAGATTTATAGAGCTGGGATACAAAACACATCGTTGGGAATGCATGATGCTTTTGTTCATTAATCATCTTTTCCTTTGAATCTCTTTCTCTGTGGAAAGTAGCTTTCCATTTCTATTACCAAGATTAATGTGTCAACAATACACAACAGCATAAACCGGACTGTAGTGGGAAAGAGGAAGAAAGAGACAGGGATAAAAAAAAAGGGAAGGAAGAAAGAAAAACCCCTCAGTACATAGTGTGATATATTTGCTCAGATTACTGCTTTATTTACACCGCTGAGAACACTTTATTTTGGGGCTTCATAACTCATGGCTCTATAAAGGAAAGGAAAATCAGCTAGCAGCCTCCCACTTCACCAAGGAGAAGGAAAATCTACCATAAAGAAAACCCACTCTCCACCCTGTGGGTCTCAGTTTTGTGTTTTTTTTTTTTTTTTTTTTATGAGTTCTATTTAATATGTGTCGGACTCCAGAGCACATTATTACCTTATTTAATTCAGACCAGGGATGATGTTTCAGAATAAAAATGGCACCAAAGTGATAGGAACGAAGCTATGAAATGTGGACATCATATTTTCTTCCCAGAGATAATCAGCTTATCAGAATTCACTTCGACCTATGAAAGGTCTTGCAACTACACTGAAAATTCAAGCTGGTCTCATCATCTCAAGAATGTAATCTCAAGGAAATAGTAAAACTATCAAGGCGAAGTTGATGCCGTTATCTTTATGTATAAGGAGGGTAGGCCTCAGATTTCTACACAATTACGGTGGCAGGGTCTGCTCCCAATATGGAAAAGACCTCTATGAAAAATATATGACATGTCTTAGCTAATAATGCATATTTTTTTTCTGTGTCATTGAGGGTACTTTTCAAAGATGCATCGTTGCATGCTTTACCTGTAAAAATACTATTCAAATTTTTTGTCCTGAAAAATATAAGGCTTAAAAAATTTTTCCCCTAAATTAATCTCTAAAAGGGGCATGGGTTTTAGTCCTAGTCCTGTTACTAACTAGCTGTTTGGCCTTGATTAGGTGACTTAGGAGTTCTTGGGTGGTGCAAATGATTACTGCGCTCAGTTGATAACCAAGAGGTTGGAGGTTCAAGTCTACCCAGAGGTACCTCAGAAGAAAGGCCTGGCAATCTAATTCTGAAAAATCAGCCATTGAAAACCCTATGGAGCACAGTTCTACTCTGACACACACGGGGCTGCCATAAGTCGGAGCTGACTCAACAGCCACCGGTTAGGTTACTTAACTCTCTCTGTGCCTCAGTTCCCTCATTTGCACATGAGGATTTTAACCCTTCTTCTTTTAAAATATTGTTTTCTTTTCATTGCTTCATAGTTTCTCAGGAACCAGAGAACTTAGTTGATGGGCAGCATCCTAAATGGGAGCACAAGTACCCTGGAAATATGTGTAAATTTCAAACACTAGCTAGAGTCAAAACATAGATACAATGTACTCTGCATCTCTACCATGACCTCCCCTCCAGGGAAAAAAATGAGAGAAAATCCATCTAGCCAGAAGAGGAAACCTAATTTTAAAAGAAATGAAATGGGCTTCAGAAGATAAAAGAAAATTTCTGGTAGCCAATCCTTCATGCTCAGCAAAGAACAGCAAAGCCATCTGGTCCAATGTTCCAGAAAAGCAAAGACAGTGAAACCAAGGAAAAATAGCCAGGCAGAAAGCTGGATCAATATAGTACTCAATGTGCCCGTGTGGGAGAGCAGAAAGTCATAAAACTAGACGGGAATCATGAAAAGTTCTGTAAATGTTCAGAGGGTCACATCAGGTAACCATCAAAAGTTATGTGCTTAATGTCGGAACTCCTGCAAATTTGTTTTGGGTGATGTTTTCTTTACAGCGAGATTTCAAATAAGAAATAAACATTGTGAAGGCAGTCATGGGAAAGACTGGGAGTCTTAAGGCAAAAATAGTTGTGTCTCTGATTTTGTCATGACAGAAAATAGCCTGAGACCTGGAGGAAGCAAAACTTGGGTTCTGATGTTTCTCTGCATTTGACACTGAGGCATTTATTGACCTCTCTGAACCTCAGTATCTTCTGGCCAAGTGATTAGCAGTACCGAAATCGCAGGGTTGCTCTGAGCATTAAATGAGTGAGTGTACCTGAAAAGTTGAAGTGCAGCCTAGGGGACACTAAGCTTCTGTTAAGGGTGATGGAAACATTCGGGAGCGGTTAATGGTGATGGCTGAACAGCAGGATGAACTAAGCTGCACCTGTGAAGGCTGTAGAAATGGCAAATGTTTTGTTACCTATATGTCTGTTGTTGTTGTTGTGTGCCATCAAGTTGATTCCGACTCAGAGTGATCCTACAGGACAGAGTAAAACTGCCCCATAGGGTTTCCAAGGCTGAAATCTTTACAGGAGCAGATCACCAGATCTTTCCTCCCACGGAGCCACTGGGGGGGTTCAAACCACCGACCTTTCAGTTAGCAGCCGAGCACTTAACTGTTGTGCCACCGGGCCTATATATTTTACCACAATAAAAAATTGTATTAAATGCTTGCACCCTTTGATAAATGTTAACAATCTTTATGAAGTTTTATGCTTTATTATGAGTTCCTGTTTTGGGCTCAGATGACGTAGAAGCAGAAAACTAACGTTTATAAAGCACCCACTAAGTTGCAGGCACTCTGCTAAACTTTCCCTAGGTATTATTTCATTGAAAAATCTTTACACAAACATGGTGAAAGATTTACTTTTACTCAGAGCCTAGGGAGCTCATTCTCATAATGCTCTGAGTTGTCCTAAAACGCTTCAAGCTTCCATGAAAATCAGAAAAGTACTGCATTAATAATAACCATTTACTTTTCCACATCACTTTAATAAGAAAATAGTCCTTAATAGTAATAATGCAAAATACTAGCCAGGGAACTGGGGAAGAAAAAAACTCACGTTCTTCCACGTCTATATCCTTCCACTTCGCACGCCATCAAAAAGGCCGAGCGCATGCGTACAAACCTCTGAGTTATTCTACCTGGGCTTCAAGTCTGGGTGTGCAAAATTTCTTTCAGATTTGAAATATGTAGCGATCTGAAATAAGTCTACAGTTTAAATTAAAGCAGAAAAAAAAATTTTTTTTAACTATATTCCAAAGTTTTCAGGTTCTCTTTCGAATCTTCAAGAATTTTTTCAATGACAATTCGGAGAAAGGGCTTATTTTTAAAAGGGACATAATGGAGGTTACTTTTGCTCATTTTAATTTGCGCATCTACTCATTAATCCCTTCAGCACTTTTTTGAGCTCCCATTTTGTGAAAACCATCAAAGCATGCTGCTAGGTACAGTTAGGGATGCAGAGATGAATAAGACATTCTACTTTCTACACGAGCTTGCACAGCGGAAAGGGCACTGCGGAAAAGATTTGGAGCAGAAAAACAGGGAGCAATGCACTCTGACTTGGGGGTGGGCGTGTAGGAAGCATACCTGGCAAAAGTGACAAGTGACCTGATTCATGGAAAATAATTAGGTTTGTTTGCTCAACAGTCAGAGAAGGGAAGCATAAAGTATTAGAAAAATTGCCACTTAAGGAAAGAGTATAGGTAGACACCCACCTGTCTGTCAGCTTGTTATACAATGGTGACTTGCATGTGGCTTTGATGCTGGAAGCTGTACCACAGATATTTCAAATGCCAGCAGGGTCATTCAGAGTAGACAAGTTTCAGGGGAGCTTCCAGACCAAGACTGGGAAGAAAGGCATGGCTATCTACTTCCGAAAACAAGCCAACGAAAACCCTATGGGTCACAACAGAATATTGTATTGTCTGGTATAATGCTGGAAAATGAGCTCCCTAGGCCACAAAGCACTCAAAATACACAGTGACTGCAACAACGGACTCAAGAACACCAACGATCGTGTAAAGGGTGCAGCACCAGGCAACATTTCATCATATTGTGTGTGGGTCACCATGAGTCGGGGCCACTCAACAGCAGCTAACAACAACAATGGCAACAAGGATCTCTGAGGAAAGGAATGACAGGATCTCGCCTGTATCTTAGGAGAATAACCGGCTGCAGGGTGAACAATGGATTAGAAGTGACAGAGATGGAGGCTTGGGAAGCTATTGTAAAATGCTGTCTCAGAAGCTACTTTATCTGATTGCTTATTTGTGTTTCACCATGTACTGGCTTTGTGACTTTGTGAGCAATTTAGTCAACCTCTCTGAGCCTCAATTTTTACATCTGTGATATGAGCATGGAGCCCTGTCCTGTGGGGTCACTATGAGTCAGAATCAACTCAAACGCAACGGGTTTGGTTTTTGGTTTTAAGGGAGATGTAAGGAGTCCTGGTGGCCTGATGGTTAAGCAATGGGCTGCTGACTGAAAGGTAGGCAGTTCCAACACACCCAGTGGCTCTGCAGAAGAAAAGACCTGGTGCTCTATTCCTGTAAAAACTGTAGCCTAGAAAACCCTGTGGGGCAGTTCCTTCTACTAGAAGGTCACCATGAGTCAGAATCGGTTCAACGGCACCCAACAACAACAATAAGAAAGATGTAAGAGTTCCTGGGTGGCGGAAATGGTTAAGCGCTCAGCTACTAACCTAAAGGTTAACAGTTCAAATCCACCCAGGACTTACCTCAGGAGAAAGGCCTAGGAATCCACTTCTGAAAGAACACAACCATTGAAAACCCTGTGGAGCACAGTCCTGTTCTGAAACACAAGAGGTTGTGATGAGTGGGAATCAACTTCAGGACAACTGGCTTACTATGTTTTAAGGAAGATATGCTGAAGAGCAAAAAGAGGAAATGCATTAGTCTTTTCAGACAAGTCCCTGGGGATGAGGTTCAGGCTTCAGTTACAAGCATTGTCTTTTTCAGGTTGTTAACATCTAGCCTGCATCCTCCATTTTAAAGCTACCATCACCTACACCATTGCTCAGGGCTGTTTTCCTTGCAAATCAGACTGGATTGAAATAGCAGATGCTCTTTACCTGGACACAAAGACAAAGAGCGCCAGTGACAATGACAGAAATGGAATGGGGGAATGGTCACGGTCATGCTATTCTCTTCCATCCAATATGGCCAATGCCTTGGCTTGCCCTTCCAAAGCCCCTGTTCAGGCTCGTAAGCTCTAAATTACTGTGTGGGGAATAAATACCAGGTCATCCATGAACTAAAACAGACTATAATTCCAAATTTTCCCATTAACACCCACAGAGGGGGTTGGGGAAGTGATCTATTTAAGTACGGAGCGGCATTTGCCTCCAACTAATGCATGAAGTCGCCATGATTTGTTGCATTTCAAAAGCTAACCTTTGGAAAACACTCTCTTGAGATGGCTTGTCATTCTTGAACCCTGCTTGGTATATTAACACTAACGGCGTTTGTACTTGGTAATGGGCACCGTTGCCAACTCAGAAAGAAGGCCTTGGTGAATTACACATGTGCACAATGTTAACTGAACCTATGAGGATCTGCTTCGCTAAAGGCTAAGTTCAGACACACTGCAGCCGCATTCGGCTGGATTTGAAAAGGAGTCGTCAAACCTGGCCAGCTGTTACACTCTGATTATTCTGGAAACTTAAAAATAAAACAAGGATTTGTCAAACAAATCGACAACTGTTTTGTAAATCTCGGGGATGCTCTGTTTACCTGTGGTGCATAATAATGGGAGGCACCTGGGCGCGATGAGGGGTTGAGGCATGGTCAGCATATCTGTGTGAGGGAGGACGATAGCAGGGAAGCGGAGGTATTGAGCGCACTGCGTATGGGACTGGGCTAACAGACACTACCACCATTCTCAGGTGACAGACAAACTGAGGCTCAGAGGACTTTCATATAATGCCCAAGGTCACAGTAATGGCAAGGTCACCAGTAAGTGGTAGGCCGGGATTTAAGCCACCATCTGTCAGCAGATCCATGGATGTCCCCTCCATGCTCCCTTAGTGGTTACCCACTGATGGCCTCCCTCTGGACAGTAAGTTTATTGAGTTTTAATGGCTAACATTTAGTGAGCATTTACTATATACATGCTATGCAGCGCGCTAGACAGATGGGTAGCTGCTATCAAGTAACCCCCAACTCAAGGCGATCTTAGGTACAACAGAATGAGACAATGCCTATTCCTACATTATCCTCACAGTTGCCAGGATGTCTGAGTCCTTTATTGCACCTATTGTGCTAATCCATCTCACCAAGGGTCTCCCTCACCTTAGATGACACTCTACTTCACCAAACACGATGTCCACTCTCTGTGAAGTCAGGGACCTCCGTGACTATATCCATGGCATCTAGCAAGGTGCCTAGCACATAGTAGGTGCTCAATAAATGCTTGCTGGAAGAACGCCTGCTTGTATGACTGACGCATGAAGAACCAGTGCTCTGGGATTTCTTAGCAGAAGAGGGTGACGTGGTATGACGATTATCTCCTAAGCCGTTTTATTCCACGCCTGCCCTCGATGATAACCATACAGAAATGTGCAAATAAAATGGCTGTGCTACATCTGGTGTCCCATTGGATTAGCCGGTAGCCCAGGGGACATTATCGGCTCCAGGGACCATAATCCTTCACTCCCTATCTCTTTGTAAACAAAACTGACAAAATGCTCCCAGGGCCCTCTGAAGTAACCTTTGCATTTGTGAACAGGCGGCAGTATGGGTTTTCCTCCCGGTCTGGTGCCCCCGTCCCTTGGCATCACAGGGAAGAGGCCAGCTGCAACTAACGGTACGTTCCGCATCCTTCACTGTGTCAGCGACTTCACCCCAGTCATCTGACACATGTGAAATAAAACCGCTTATCAATAAAGAGTGAGCCCAGCAGCATTCGGGGCTGCAGAAAGGGCCTGCTGGTGGCTGCAAATCTCTCACTTGTGCATTTGAGTTTGACACTTAATATTCAAACCCAACTACAGGCTATGTACTCAGAGGATAAAACTTGTAATAGCGCATGTATCCTCCGGCTGGCAGGCTGAGCATACAAACCTCCAGTGTAAAGACTCATTAAAGGGCTTTCAGCTACAAATGGAATTGGACTAGAGAAGGGTAAGAAGAGACAGGCACACAGGACAAAGCATGGATGTGGTGAACACAAGTAGAGGTTATCACATGTTGGTTATGCCTGACTATCCCTAAGGATGACCCAACAAATTGAGGGGGCGGGGAGGGGATGAACAAACTAACTAAACAAATGTGCATGGAGATTAAACCAAACCCATTGCCATCAAGTCCATTCTGACTCACAGTGACCCCATCTGTTACAGAGTAGAACTGCTCCATAGGGTTTTCTTGGTTGTAACCTTTGTGGAAGCAGATCGTCAGGCCTTTCTTCTGAGGTGCTGCTGGATGGGTTTGAACCATCAACCTTTAGATTAGTCCAAAAAAGCCAAACCTGCTACTGTCAAGTTGATTCTGTCTCATACTGACTCTACAGGACAGAGTATAACGGCCCTATAGGGTTTCCAAAGGAGTCGCTGGTGGATTCGAACTGCTGACCTTTTGGTTAGCAGGTGGGTTCTTAGCCACTGCACCACCAGGGCTCCAAGCAATGCTAAGAAGTAGGTATGTGTTAGTCCCCTTCACATATAAGAACACTGAGGGTTAAGTGGCAAAATAACTTGTTCGTCTAGCAAAGGACGAAGCTGACATTCTCATCCAGCTCTGACCAAATGCATTTTTTTTCCTAGGAAACACTATGCTATACCAGCCTGGTGTACAGTGAGTGTTCACAAACGGTAGCTGCTCGCATGAGTTGTTAGCACATTCCAAACAAAAAAAACACTGCCCTCAAAGTGTGAAAATCTGCCCAGGTCACTCCTCTACTTGCAGGATCTAGACATTTGACCAAACCCAAAACCAAAACCTTGCCATCAAGTCGATTCTGACTCGTAACAACCCTATAGGACAGAGTAGAACTGCCCCATAGGGTTTCCGAGGAGAAGATGGTGGATTCAAACTGCTGACCTTTTGATTAGCAGTTGAGCTCTTAACCAGTGCTCCACCAGGGCTCCAGACATTTGACATGCACCCCCCCCCAAAAAAAAACCCAACAAAAACAGTGCCCCCATTAGAGCAGGAGGTTTGCATCCAAGCCTTGGGAGTGGAGGAATAAAATGCTGGCAATCGCGAGGATGATGCAGGACTGGGAAAGGTTTCATTCTGGTGTACATAAGGTTCTGGTCTTAGTTATCTAGTGCTGCTATAACAGAAATATCACAAGCGGATGGCTTAACAAACAAAAATATATTCTCTGACAGTCAAGGAGGCTGTTGTTTTTGTAGGTGCCCTCAAGTGGTTCCAACTCATAGAGGCCCTATGTATAACAGAACAAAATGCTGCCTGGTCCTGTTCTATCCTCACAATCCTTGCATGTTTGAACCCATTATTGCAGCCACTGTGTGAATCCATCTCATGATGGTCTTCCTCTTTTTTGCTGACCCTCTACTTTACCAAGCACGCTGTCCTTCTCCAGGGACTGGTCTCTCCTGATGTTGTTGTTAGGTGCTGTCAAGTCAGTTCTGACACATAGCGACCCTATGCACAACAGAATGAAACACTGCCTGGTCCTGCACAATACTCACAATCATTGTTATGCTTGAGCCCAGTGTTGCAGCCACTGTGTCAATCCACCTCACTGAGGGTCTTCCTCTTTTCCACTGACCCTGTACTTTGCCAAGCATGATGTCCTTCTCCAGAGACTGGTCCCTCCTGACAACATGTCCAAAGTATGTAAGATGCAGTCTCGCTATCCTTGCCTCTAAGGAGCATTCTAGTTGTACTTCTTCTAAGACAGATTTATTTGTTCTTCTGGCAGTCCATGGTATATTCAATATTCTTCACCATTTATATTCAATATTCTTCGCCAACACCACAATTCAAAGGCGTCAATTCTTCTTCTGTCTTCCTTATTCATCGTCCACTTTTCACATGCATATGATGTGACTGAAAATACCATGGGTTGGGTCAGGCACACCTTAGTCTTCAAGGTGACATCTTTGTTCTTCAACACTTTAAAGAGGTCCTTTGTGGCAGACTTACCCAATGCAATGCATCTTTTGATTTCTTGACTGCTGCTTCCATGGCTGTTGATTGTGGATCCAAGTAAAATGAAATCCTTGACAACTTCAGTCTTTTCTCTGTTTATCATGATGTTGCTCATTGGTCCAGTTGTGAGGATTTCTGTTTTCTTTATGTTGAGGTGTAGTCCATACTGAAGGCTGTGGTCTTTGATCTTCATTAGTAAGTGCTTCAAGTCCTCTTCACTTTCAGCAAGCAAGGTTGTGTCATCTGCATAATGCAGGTTGTTAATGAGTCTTCCTCCAATCCTGATGCCCTGTTCTTCTTCATATAGTCCAGCATCTCAGATTATTTGTTCAGCATACAGATTAAATAGATATGGTGAAAGAATACAACCCTGACGCACACCTTCCCTGACTTTAAACCAATCAGTATCCCCTTGTTCTGTCCGAACAGATCTATGTAAAGGTTCCTCAGGAGCACAATTAAGTGTTCTGGAATTCCCATTCTTCACAATGTTATCCATAGTTTGTTATGATCCACGCGGTCGAATGCCTTTGCATAGTCAATAAAACACAGGTAAGCATCTTTCTGGTATTCTCTGCTTTTAGCCAGGATCTGACATCAGCAATGATATTCCCGGTTCCATGTCCTTTTCTGAAACCAGTCTGAATTTCCGGCAGTTCCCTGTTGATATACTGCTACAGCCATTTTTGAATGATCTTCAGCAAAATTTTGCTTGTAGGTGATATTAATGATATTGTTCTATAATTTCCAAATTTGGTTGGATCACCTTTCTTGGGATTAAAAAAAAAAAAATTTTTTTTTTTTTTTTTTAATAGGCATGTCCAAATCGTGTGAGATGAAGTCTCACCATCCTCACTTCTAAGGAGCACTCTGGCTGTACTTCTTCCAAGACCGATTTGTTTATAGTTTTGGCACTCCATGGTATACTCAATATTCTTTGCTGACACCAAAATTCAAGGCATCAATTCTTTTCAGTCTTCCTTATTCATTGTTCAGCTTTTGCATGCATATGAGGTAACTGAAAACACTATGGCTTGAGTCAGGTGCACCTTAGTCCTCAAAGTGACATCTTTGCTTTTTGACACTTTAAAGAGAAGTCTTTTGCAGCAGATTCTATGAGGCTAGAAGCCCGAATTCAGGGCACCAGCTCCCAGGAATAATTTCTCTCTCTCTGTGGGTTCTAGGGGAAGGTCCTTGTCATCCATCTTTCCATGGTCTAAGAGCTTCTCAGCACAGGGATCCTGGGTCCAAAGGACAGGCTCCACTCCTGGTGCTTCTTTCTTGGTGGCATGAGCTCCCTCTCGTCTGTGCTAGCTTCTCTCTTTTATATCTTAAAAGAGATTGACTGAAGATAGAATCTAATCCTGTAGATTGAGTCCTGCCTTATTAATATAACTGCCTCTAATCCTGCCTCATTCATATCGTAAAGGTCAGGATTTATAACACATAGGATAATCACATCAGATCACAATGGTAGACAACCATACAATACTGGGAGCCATGGCCTAGCCAATTAGGCACACATTTTTCAGGGACATGATTCAATCCAGGGCAGTCGCTATGAGTTGGAGTCGACTTGATCACAGCTAACAACAATAGCAGCATATGTAAAGTGATAGTAAATGTATATAAAATATTAGCAATTATTTGAGCTGGGCTGTGATAGCACAGTGGTTAAGCACTCGGCTGCTAACTGAAAGGGTAGCAGTTCAAACCCACCACCTGTTCCATGGAAGAAGGATGTGGCAGTCTGTTTCCATAAAGACTGTATTCTTAGAAACCTTATGGGGCAGTTCCACCCTGTCCCATAGGGTTGCTATGAGTTGGAATTGACTCAACAGCAATGGGTTTTAGATGAAGCATAGACCGAATTTGGACCTGAAGAGGGTAGACACTCCAGAAGGGGAGAACAGCATAAACAGAGTCAGGAATGAAGGAAATGTAGACACCAGGAGCTATAATGCTGTAACCTGTACTATGTCATTGTTGATGTACTGGGTAAAACCAAAAACCAAACCCATTGCCACTGAGACGATTCCGACTCCTACCAACTCTATAGCACAAAATAGACCTGCCCCATAGCGTTTCCTAGGCTGTAATCTTTACAGAAGCAGATCACCACATCTTTCTCCTGTGGAACAACTGGTGGGTTCGAACTGTCAACATTTTGGTTAGTGGGTTTGAACCACCAACCTTTCGGTTAGCAGCCAAGTGCTTACCCACTGTGGCACCAGGGCTCCTGTTTTCTAAGGAGTAGAGAACTGAAGGGATGCAGTTCTCAGGATGGGCTTTAGATCACTATTTTGGGCAACTATTTCCGTATCCGAAACTAGAGAACTACAAAATTGGGGACAGGGATGTGTGAAGTCTTTAAAAAACGGATGGCTCGGTGATTTTTTAACAACATGTAAATTAGCCTATTCAACTAGAAGGGGGAAAAAAAAAAATCAGTCTGATTGAAAGAACTTTCTGGAATAAAAAAATTGTCAATTTGAGATCTCCCTTCCAATGATTTGCTGTTCTTTATCCCACGGGGCAGTTCTACTCTTCCCTATAGAGTTGCTATGAGTCAGAATCAACTCTACTACAATGGGTTTGTGTTTGTTTTGGTTTAGATATTATTGGAAACTCTACAAGACAAAGCAGCACTTGAGGCCAATAAGAGCATGAACATTAGTAAGCTGGTTATCATGCTTGAATATGGAGCCCTCGTGGTGCAAGGGTTAAGCACTCTTCTGCTAACCAAAAGGTTGGTGGTTCAAACTCACTCAATGGCTGTCCTGGAGAAAGACCTGGCAATCCACTCCTGTAAAGATTATAACCTAGAAAACCCTATGGGGCAGTTCTACTCTGCCACATGGGGCCGCTATGAGTGAAAAACCAACTCAAAGCACCTAACAAGCAATGACGTTTGACTATATCTGTTTGTCCTTGGATTTTGAGGCACTTTAATTTCTCGATACATTCTCACAGCTACCTCCTACCGGATAAAAATTCACATGTAATTAGGTTTGCCTTTTAAGAAATCTTTAGAACTGTTGTTTCCTCTGATCAGAAGCCATTGTAGGCATTTCCACCAGACTGGTCTCTGTGAGACTTTGTCAGAAAAATGTCAATTTCTGTATTAATGGCGTCTTCCTTAGATTAACTCCAAAGTTCAAAGGTACACCATGATTTGGTCATAAAGAAGAAAAATACATTTTATAGATCCTGTAAAGGAGCCCTGCTGGCGCAACGGTTAAGTGCTTGCCTGCTAACCAAAGGGCCAGTAGTTTGAACCCATCCAGCGTCTCTGTGGGAGAAAAGACCTGGTGATCTGCTCCCTAAAGATTATAGCCAAGGAAACCCTATAGGGCAGTTCTACTCTGTCCTACAGGGTCACTACGAATTGGAATCGACTCAGTGGCACACACCACCACCAACATAACCTGTACAGTATAGAACTAGATTGAACACACACACTTCAACATCACAAAGGCTAGAGTGTTCGAAAGATTATGTTGTTGTTGTTAGGTGCCCTCAAGTCAATTCTGACCCAGAGCTACCCCATGAACAACAGAATGAAACACTGCCTGGTCCTGTGCCATCCTCACAACTGTTGCTATGTTTGAGCCCATTGTTACAGCCACTGTAGTCAATCCATCTCATTGAGGGTCTTCCTTTTATTAGCTGACCCTCCACTTTACCATGCATGATAGCCTTCTCCAGGGACTGATCCCTCCTGACAACATGTCCAAAGTACGTGAGATGAGGTCTCGCCATCCTTGCATTTAAGGAGCATTCTGGCTGTACTTCTTCCAAGGAAGATTTGTTTGTTCTTCTGGCAGCCTATGGTGTATGCAATATTCTTCACCGACATCATAATTCAAAGGCATCAATTCTTCTTTGGTCTTCTTTACCGATTGCCCAGCTTTCGCATGCACATGAAGTGATTGAAAATACCATGGCTTGGGTCAGGTGCACCTTAGTCCTCAAAGTGACGCCTTTGCTTTTTAACACTTTAAAGAGCAGATTTTCCCAATAGGGAAAGATTGGGAGGAGAAATAATCACACCCCTAGTCTCCATTTCCCCGCTATGGTCTAGTGCTGGCAAGAAAATACTGACCCTCACTCTGGAAGAATTTAGTTTTTCCTGCTATTTAAAGTGGAAAGGATGGTGCCCTTTATTTGTAACTGTACATTTTATACCATAACTAAAACTATCTCACCATCATGACAAACACCTCCGATATCAGCTGAGTACCTATTGTTGCTGTTAGCTGCTATAAAGTCAGCCCTGGCTCATGGTGCATGATGCACAATGGAATGAAACACTGCCTGGTCCTGTGCAATCCCCAGGATCAGTTGTAGATTGGACTACTGTAACCCACAGGGTTTTCATTGGCTGGTTTTTGGAAGCAGATTGCCAGGCATTTCTTCCTAGCTCATCTTAGTCTGGAAGCTCTGCTGAAATCTGTTCAGTATCATAGCTACACACAAGCCTCCACTGACAGGTGGTTGGTGGCTACACATGAGGTACGTTGGCCAGGAATCAGACTTGGGTCTTCCTCATGCAATGTGAGGATTCTACCACGGAAACGCGTGTCTCCCCAGTTAAGCACCTAATAGGGCCTAAATCATTTTCAGCCCAAACCAAAAAACCAAACCTGCTGCCGTCTAGTCAATTCTGACTCACAGTGACCCTACTGGACTGATACTGAACTGCCCTATAGGGTTGCCAAGGAACGGTTGGTAGATTTGAACTGCTGACTGTTTGGTTAGCAATAGCTCTTAACCAGTGTGCCACGAGGGTTCTACCATTTTCAGTGCACATGTGTTAAATTCATTTTAGCCACAGTGTTTAGCCACAACATGGAAAACTGCCATGTTGTTACCTTCCTTTTATTTTTACACTCTATTTTTTTTATTCATAATGAAATAATTTGCATTTGCCATTTCAATCCATGTCGGTTCTAACTGCACATGTGACTAATTACAATTTTTAAGCAAAGTGGCAGAATTCATGAAAAGGTACTTTCTAAATGCTATGATCCAACCTACATTTCCGCCCCCCTCACCCCTTGTTGTCTTAAAAATGCTGTGGTCACAATTTCGCACACTTCTAAGCCTCTTTCCTCATTTTCCTTAAAAGCACTGGTTATCTCTTACGATCTTGTTTCCTCTTCCCCTATCTCTTCCTAATATTACCCTCATTAAGCTGTTATATTACCATTTCATTCTCAACTGTCAAAGGTATTCAGATTTCGCTGTACTTCTCTTTCTACACTGCTTCCTGAAATCATTATTCTCTTATTGTGGACTGATTTTTCATATTACTCATTCAATTTGCTCTCTGTCACCAATGGCCTTAAATCCTTACTACACTCAGAAGACATTTGCATTATTTTGTTCCTGCAAATTGCCTGGGAAGGCATTTTTGTTCATGCAGAGTACATTTATCCCTCGGAATCGACTCGAGGGCACTGGGTTACCTTTGCATTCAATAATTCTTACTTCATTGTATCTTCTTGTGTTTTGAGTCAAAATTGGTCCTGTTTGTGGATTAGGTAGATACTAGACTACCAGAAGATGGAAGGGTGCTCAACTTAAACAGGGCAAGAGAGCAGCCTTCCAGCCATTTCCAATTAGCAGGTATAGTCGTGTAACATAAGCGTACCAGCAGACCCGTGGATGTCTTTCTTCCTCTTTCTACTGTGACTAGAATGGGAGCTGATTATGATGGTGCCAGCTAGCACCCAGGTTGGGATGAGTGGCTTCCTCACTTCCTATTGATTATGCAACAGTTACACTGACAGGGTTTTGTTCTTCACGGCACCCATCAGAGGTAGAAGGCCAACTTACTCCATCAATCTATATTCACCCTTCCCAACCAATCAATGAAACAATGCCTCTGTGACATTGACAAAGAAAAGTTCTATTGTTCAGAGATGGCTTAACAGTGTGGTTTGGAGGAAAGATCATCCTTATTTCTAAACAGATCATTGTGTTTCTTTGTGATTCTAAAAATAACAACAAAAAAAGTGTTATTCTATAACTTGCACACAAATCAAGGCCACGGTTGATAAATTTGAAGGAAGCTCATTCTGTTCAGAGCCTGGACCCACATCCAATCACTGCCTACCTGTCTCCCCTTGCTGGGAACTAAAGAGATTGGCTTTGTACCTTCCTGGGGGTGACAGAGTCTAAAGGAGAAACTGTTGTCGTTGGGTGCAGTCAATTCCGACTCATTGTGACCCTACAGCACAGAGTAGAACTGTCCCATTGGGTTTTCTTGGCTATTATCTTTACGAGAGAAGATCACCAGGTCTTTTCTCCCATGGAGCCACAGTTGGGGTAGAACTGCCAGCCTCTCTTTCAGTTAGCAGCCGAGCGCTTAACCAGTGTGCCACAAGGGCTCCTTAATGAGAAACGTAACCCTGAAAATTAAGATGTCAGAATTACTGGTGGTTTCAGTAGACCCTAAAGTTCCAGGGTTCCAATCCAGCCGTTCTGACCAGGGATACCAAAAGCACATTCCGAACAAATCAGACTTACAAGAAATACAAGCAGAACGCTCCTTAGAAGGGAGAAAGGTGAGCTTTTGACCCACTTACTTTAACACATCACCTGGAAAGACCAATCTCTAGAAAAAGACATCATGTCTGGTAAAATAGAGGACCAACAAAAGCAAAGGAAAGCCTCAGTGAGACGGACTGACATAATGGTTGCGACAATGGACTCATACCGACATACTGACGATCATGATCATGAAGATGGTGCAGAGCTGGGCAAAGTTTCATTCTCCCACACATAAGATCGCCATGAGTCAGCGTGAACTCAGCAGTAACTAACAACAACAACAAAACTCTCTCCAGTGCAGAAGCACAAGGAGGAATTCAGCCACTATCTGATGACTGAGCTACGACCTTGCCTCAGCTATTAAAACAGCAACAATGGGCAGAGGACACAACGCTTAAACAGCATGAGCTTGAAGCCAGGTTCCTGGGTTCAAATCCTAGCTCTACTGTTTCCTAGTGGTGCAACCTCAGACAAGGATTTTAGCTCCCTGAGTTTCATTTTTTTGCCAATCTATAAAATGGAGATTAAAAAAAAAAAGACTGTTACTAACAACATACCGTTGTATTTTTATGTGAGTTGAAATGATATACATACAGCATTGAGCATAGTGCACAGCGTTCACCTGGTCAGAACTATTGCTACTGAAAGGCTGGTCCACGAGATGGGAGCTCGTTAGAAATGCAGGATCTCAGGCTCTAACCCACCACCCGCCCAAGTCCGAATCTGCATTTTAGCTATAACTCCAGGTGATACGTATGCACAATGCAGCTTGAGAAACTCAGCGATAAAGAACTTTTTATACCATTCTGATAAGCACTGCTGACCTCAAACACTGTCCCCATAAATTTCAACAACATGGAGATGGATTTTTAAAAGGGAAATAATTTTCCTGTTTGTAAACTGAATCAAAGCATGTCCATTTTCTCTGGGTGCCAAACAGAGCTAAGACTTCTGCCAAGTCACAACGTGGAATATGTGAACCAGTTCAATGGTGGCACAAATGACTTCCAGATGCTTGTTTATAGACACAGAAGGTGTGAGTGTGCAAAGTGCACCAATACTTAACAAGCTACATTTTTCCCAAAACTTTTTAAAGTTTTAGGAAAGTACGCATAGATTAGATTGAAAAGCCCTTCGGAAGACTTTATTTCCTAAAGATGTTTCTAGCCCAAGAAAAAGAACTTGAAAATTCTAGTGTTTTTTACATTTAAACACTCTTTAAAAATTTTTTTTTATTTTTATTGTGCTTTATGAGAAAGTTTACAAATCAAGTCAGTCGCTGATACAAAAATGTATGTACACCTTGCTATGTAAAAAAAAAAAAAAAATTTTTTTTTTATGTACTCCTAGTTGCTCTCCCCCTAATGAGACAGCACACTCCTCTCCACCCTATATACCCCTTGTCCATTCAACCAGCTTCCGTCTCCCTCTGCCTTCTCATCTCCCCTCCAGACAGAGCTGCCCACATAGTCTCATGTGTCTACTTGATCCAAGAAGCTCACTCTTCACCAGTATCATTTTCCATCTCATACTCCAATCCAATCCCTCTCTGAAGAGTTGGCTTTGGGAAGGGTTCCCATCTTGGGCTACCAGAAGGTTTCGGGACCATGACCTCTGAGGTCCTTCTAGTCTCAGTCAGACCATTAAGTCTGGTCTTTTTACGAGAGTTTGAGGTCTTCATCCCACTGCTCTCCTGCTCCATCAGGGATTCTCTGTTGTGTTCCCTGTCAGGGCAGTCATTGGTTGTAGCTGGGCACCATCTAGTTCTTCTGGTCTCAGGCTGATGTAGTCTCTGATTTATGTGGACCTTTCTGTCTCTTGGGCTCATAATTACCTTATGTCCTTGGTGTTCTTCATTCACCTTTGCTCCAGGTGGGTTGAGACCAATTGATGCATCTTAGATGGCTGCTTGCTAGCATTTAAGACCCCAGATGACACTCACCAAAGTGAGATGCAGAATGTTTTCTTAATAGGTTTTATTATGCCAATTGACCTAGTTGTCCCCTGAAACCATGGTCCCCAAACCCTCACCCCTGCTACGCTGGCCTTCAAAGCATTCAGTTTATTCAGGAAACTTCTTTGCTTTTGGTTTACCCAGTTGTGCTGACCTCTCCTGTATTGTGTGTTGTCTTTTCGTTCACCTAAAATAGTTCTTGTCTACTATCTAATTAGTGAATACCCCTTTCCCTCCCTCCCTTCCAACCCTTGTAACCATCAAAGAATATCTTCTTCTGTGTTTAAACTATTTCTTCAGTTCTTATAATACTGGTCTCATACAATATTTGTCCTTTTGCAACTAACTGATTTCACTCAGCATAATGCCTTCCAGATTCTTCCACATAATGAACTGTTTCACGGATTCATCATTGTTCTTTATCAATGCATAGCATTACACTGTGTGAATATACCATAATTTATTTATACATTCATCTGTCGATGGGCACCTTGGTTGCTTTCATCTTTTTGCTATTGTAAACGGTGCTACAATGAACATGTGTATGCATATGCCTGTTGGTGTAAAGGCTCTTATTTCACTAGGTTATATTCCAAGGAATGGGATTGCTGGATTATAAGGTAGTTCTATTTCTACCTTTTTAAGGAAGCAGCAAATCGCTTTCCAAAGTGGTCGTACCATTTTACATTCCAACCAGCGGGGGATAAGTGTTCCAGTCTCTCCATAACCTCTCCAACATTTATTATTTTGTTTTTTAGATTAATGAAAGCCTTGTTGGAGTGAGATGGTAGCTCATTGTACTTTTTTTTTTTTTTAAATAACTTTTATTAAGCTTCAAGTGAACGTTTACAAATCCAATCAGTCTGTCACATATAAGTTTACATACATCTCACTCCCTACTCCCACTTCCTCTCCCCCTCTTGAGTCAGCCCTTTCAGTCTCTCCTTTCTTGACAATTTTGCCGGCTTCCCTCTCTCTCTATCCTCCCATCCCCCCTCCAGACAAAAGTTGCCAACACAATCTCAAGTGTCCACCTGATATAATTAGCTCACTCTTCATCAGCGTCTCTCTCCCACCCACTGACCAGTCCCTTTCATTTCTGATGAGTTGTCTTCGGGGATGGTTCCTGTCCTGTGTCAACTGAAGGTCTGGGGTGCATGGCCGCCGGGATTCCTCTAGTCTCAGTCAGACCATTAAGTTTGGTCTTTTTATGAGAATTTGGGGTCTGCATTCCACTGATCTCCTGCTCCCTCAGGGGTCCTCTGCTGTGCTCCCTGTCAGGGCAGTCATCGATTGTGGCCGGGCACCAACTAGTTCTTCTGGTCTCAGGATAGTGTAGGTCTCTGGTTCATGTGGCCCTTTCTGTCTCTTGGGCTCTTAGTTGTCATGTGGCCTTGGTGTTCTTCATTTTCCTTTGCTCCAGGTGGGTTGAGACCAATTGCTGCATCTTAGATGGCCGCTTGTTAGCATTTAAGACCCCAGACGCCACATTTCAAAGTGGGATGCAGAATGATTTCATGATAGAATTATTTTGCCAATTGACTTAGAAGTCCCCGCAAACCATGTTCCCCAGACCCCCGCACTTGCTCTGCTGACCTTTGAAGCATTCATTTTATCCCGGAAACTTCTTTGCTTTTGGTCCAGTCCAATTGAGCTGACCTTCCATGTATTGAGTGTTGTCTTTCCCTTCACCTAAAGCAGTTCTTATCTACTGATTAATCAATAAAAAACCCTCTCCCACCCTCCCTCCCTCCCCCCCTCGTAACCACAAAAGTATGTGTTCTTCTCAGGTTTACTATTTCTCAAGATCTTGTAATAGTGGTCTTATACAATATTTGTCCTTTTGCCTCTGACTCATTTCGCTCAGCATAATGCCTTCCAGGTTCCTCCATGTTATGAAATGTTTCAGAGATTCATCACTGTTCTTTATCGATGCGTAGTATTCCATTGTGTGAATATACCACAATTTATTTACCCATTCATCCGTTGATGGACACCTTGGTTGTTTCCAACTTTTTGCTATTGTAAACAGAGCTGCAATAAACATGGGTGTGCATATATCTGTTTGTATGAAGGCTCTTGTATCTCTAGGGTATGTTCCTAGGAGTGGGATTTCTGGGTTGTATGGTAGTTCTATTTCTAACTGTTTAAGATAACGCCAGATAGATTTCCAAAGTGGTTGTACCATTTTACATTCCCACCAGCAGTGTATGAGAGTTCCAATCTCTCCGCAGCCTCTCCAACATTTATTATTTTGTGTTTTTTGGATTAATGCCAGCCTTGCCGGTGTGAGATGGAATCTCATGGTAGTTTTAATTTGCATTTCTCTAATGGCTAATGATCGGGAGCATTTTCTCATGTATCTGTTGGCTGCCTGAATATCTTCTTTAGTGAAATGTGTGTTCATATCCTTTGCCCACTTCTTGATTGGGTTGTTTGTCTTTTTGTGGTTGAGTTTTGACAGAATCATGTAGATTTTAGAGATCAGGCGCTGGTCGGAGATGTCATAGCTGAAAATTCTTTCCCAGTCTGTAGGTGGTCTTTTTACTCTTTTGGAGAAGTCTTTAGATGAGCATAGGTGTTTGATTTTTAGGAGTTCCCAGTTATCGGGTTTCTCTTCATCATTTTTGGTAATGTTTTGTATTCTGTTTATACCTTGTATTAGGGCTCCTAGGGTTGTCCCAATTTTTTCTTCCATGATCTTTATCGTTTTAGTCTTTATGTTTAGGTCTTTGATCCACTTGGAGTTAGTTTTTGTGCATGGTGTGAGGTATGGGTCCTGTTTCATTTTTTTGCAAAGGGATATCCAGTTATGCCAGCACCATTTGTTAAAAAGGCTATCTTTTCCCCAGTTAATTGACACTGGTCCTTTGTCAAATATCAGCTGCTCATACGTGGATGGATCTATGTCTGGGTTCTCAATTCTGTTCCATTGGTCTATGTGTCTGTTGTTGTACCAGTACCAGGCTGTTTTGACTACTGTGGCTGTATAATAGGTTCTGAAGTCAGGTAAGGTGAGGCCTCCCACTTTCTTCTTATTTTTCAGTAGTGCTTTGCTTATCCGGGGGTTCTTTCCCTTCCATATGAAATTGGAGATTTGTTTCTCTATCCCCTTAAAATATGACATTGGAATTTGGATAGGAAGTGCGTTAAATGTATAGATGGCTTTTGGTAGAATAGACATTTTTACTATGTTAAGTCTTCCTATCCATGAGCAGGGAATGTTTTTCCACTTAAGTATGTCCTTTTGAATTTCTTGTAGTAGAGCTTTGTAGTTTTCTTTATATAGGTCTTTTACATCCTTGGTAAGATTTATTCCTAAGTATCTTATCTTCTTGGGGGCTACTGTGAATGGTATTGATTTGGTTATTTCCTTTTCGGTGTTCTTTTTGTTGATGTAGAGGAATCCAAGTGATTTTTGTATGTTTATTTTATAACCTGAGACTCTGCCAAACTCTTCTATTAGTTTCAGTAGTTTTCTGGAGGATTCCTTAGGGTTTTCTGTGTATATAATCATGTCATCTGCAAATAGTGATAACTTTACTTCTTCCTTGCCAATCCGGATACCTTTTATTTCTTTGTCTAGCCTAATTGCCCTAGCTAAGACTTCCAACACGATGTTGAATAAGAGCGGTGATAAAGGGCATCCTTGTCTGGTTCCCGTTCTCAAGGGAAATGCTTTCAGGTTCTCTCCATTTAGAGTGATATTGGCTGTTGGCTTTGCATAGATGCCCTTTATTATGTTGAGGAATTTTCCTTCAATTCCTATTTTGGTAAGAGTTTTTATCATAAATGGGTGTTGGACTTTGTCAAATGCCTTTTCTGCATCAATTGATAAGATCATGTGGTTTTTGTCTTTTGTTTTATTTATGTGATGGATTACATTAATGGTTTTTCTGATATTAAACCAGCCTTGCATACCTGGTATAAATCCCACTCGATCAGGGTGAATTATTTTTTCGATGTGTTGTTGGATTCTATTGGCTAGAATTTTGTTGAGGATTTTTGCATCAATGTTCATGAGGGATATAGGTCTATAATTTTCTTTTTTTGTAATGTCTTTACCTGGTTTTGGTATCATGGAGATGGTGGCTTCATAGAATGAGTTGGGTAGTATTCCGTCATTTTCTATGCTTTGGAATACCTTTAGTAGTAGTGGTGTTAACTCTTCTCTGAAAGTTTGGTAGAACTCTGCAGTGAAGCCGTCTGGGCCAGGGCTTTTTTTTGATGGAAGTTTTTTGATTACCGTTTCAATCTCTTTTTTTGTTATGGGTCTATTTAGTTGTTCTACTTCTGAATGTGTTAGTTTAGGTAGGTAGTGTTTTTCCAGGAATTCATCCATTTCTTCTAGGTTTTCAAATTTGTTAGAGTACAATTTTTCATAATAATCTGAAATGATTCTTTTAATTTCATTTGGTTCTGTTGTGATGTGGTCCTTCTCATTTCTTATTCGGGTTATTTGTTTCCTTTCTTGTATTTCTTTAGTCAGTCTAGCCAATGGTTTATCAATTTTGTTAATTTTTTCAAAGAACCAGCTTTTGGCTTTGTTAATTCTTTCAATTGTTTTTCTGTTCTCTAATTCATTTAGTTCAGCTCTAATTTTTATTATTTGTTTTCTTCTGGTGCCTGATGGATTCTTTTGTTGCTCATTTTCTATTTGTTCAAGTTGTAGGGACAGTTCTCTGCTTTTGGCTCTTTCTTCTTTTTGTATGTGTGCATTTATTGATATAAATTGGCCTCTGAGCACTGCTTTTGCTGTGTCCCAGAGGTTTTGATAGGAAGTATTTTCATTCTCGTTGCTTTCTATGAATTTCCTTATTCCCTCCTTAATGTCTTCTATAACCCAGTCTTTTTTCAGAAAGGTGTTGTTCATTTTCCAAGTATTTGATTTCTTTTCCCTAGTTTTTCTGTTATTGATCTCTAGTTTTATTGCCTTGTGGTCTGAGAAGATGCTTTGTAATATTTCGATGTTTTGGACTCTGCAAAGGTTTGTTTTATGACCTAATATGTGGTCTATTCTAGAGAATGTTCCATGTGCGCTAGAAGAAAAAGTATATTTTGCAGCAGTTGGGTGGAGAGTTCTGTATAAGTCAATGAGGTCAAGTTGGTTGATTGTTGTAATTAGATCTTCCGTGTCTCTGTTGAGCTTCTTAGTGGATGTCCTGTCCTTCTCCGAAAGTGGTGTGTTGAAGTCTCCTACTATAATTGTGGAGGTATCTATCTTGCTTTTCAATTCTGTTAAAGTTTGCTTTATGTATCTTGCAGCCCTGTCATTGGGTGCATAAATATTTAATATGGTTATGTCTTCCTGATCAATTGTCCCTTTTATCATTATATAGTGTCCTTCTTTATCCTTTGTGGTGGATTTAAGTCTAAAGTCTATTTTGTCAGAAATTAATATTGCTACTCCTCTTCTTTTTTGCTTATTGTTTGCTTGATATACTTTTTTCCATCCTTTGAGTTTTAGTTTGTTTGTGTCTCTAAGTCTAAGGTGTGTCTCTTGTAGGCAGCACATAGATGGATCGTGTTTCTTTATCCAGTCTGTGACTCTCTGTCTCTTTATTGGTGCATTTAGTCCATTTACATTCAGGGTAATTATAGATAAATAAGTTTTTAGTGCTGTCATTTTGATGCCTTTTTATGTGTGTTGTTGACAATTTCATTTTTCCACATACTTTTTTGTGCTGAGGCGTTTTTCTTAGTAAATTGTGAGATCCTCATTTTCATAGTGCTTGACTTTATGTTAGTTGAGTCGGTACGTTTTTCTTGGTTTTTATCTTGAGTTATAGAGTTGTTATACCTTTTTGTGGTTACCTTATTATTTACCCCTATTTTTCTAAGTAAAAACCTAACTTGTATTGTTCTATATTACCTTGTATCACTCTCCATATGGCAGTTCAATGCCTCCTGTATTTAGTCCCTCTTTTTGATTATTGTGATCTTTTACCTATTGACTTCCATGATTCCCTGTTATGTGTATTTTTTTTTTAATTAATCTTAATTTGTTTTTGTGATTTCCCTATTTGAATTGATATCAGGACGTTCTGTTTTGTGACCTTGTGTTGTGCTGATATCTGATATTATTGGTTCTCTGACCAAACAATATCCTTTAGTATTTCTTGTAGCTTTGGTTTGGTTTTTGCAAATTCTCTAAACTTGTGTTTGTCTGTAAATATCTTAATTTCGCCTTCATATTTCAGAGAGAGTTTTGCTGGATATATGATCCTTGGCTGGCAGTTTTTCTCCTTCAGTGTTCTGTATATGTGGTCCCATTCCCTTCTTGCCTGCATGGTTTCTGCTGAGTAGTCAGAACATATTCTTACTGATTCTCCCTTGAAGGAAACCTTTCTTTTCCCCCTGGCTGCTTTTAAAATTTTCTGTTTATCTTTGGTTTTGGTGAGTTTGATGATAATATGTCTTGGTGTTTTTCTTTTTGGATCAATCTTAAATGGGGTTCGATGAGCATCTTGGATAGATATCCTTTCATCTTTCATAATGTCAGGGAAGTTTTCTGTCAGGAGTTCTTCAACTATTTTCTCTGTGTTTTCTGTCCCCCCTCCCTGTTCTGGGACTCCAATCACCCGCAGGTTATCCTTCTTGATAGAGTCCCACATAATTCTTAGGGTTTCTTCATTTTTTTTAATTCTTTTATCTGATTTTTTTTCAGCTATGTTGGTGTCGATTCCCTGGTCCTCCAGATGTCCCAGTCTGCATTCTAATTGCTCGAGTCTGCTCCTCTGACTTCCTAGTGCGTTGTCTAATTCTGTTATTTTATTGTTAATCTTTTGGATTTCTACATGCTGTCTCTCTATGGATTCTTGCAACTTATTAATTTTTCCACTATGTTCTTGAATAATCTTTTTGAGTTCTTCAACAGTTTTATCAGTGTGTTCCTTGGCTTTTTCTGCAGTTATCCTAATTTCATTTGTGATATCATTAAGCATTCTGTAAATTAGTTTTTTATATTCTGTATCTGATAATTCCAAGATTGTATCTTCATTTGGGAAAGATTTTGATTCTTTTGTTTGGGGGGTTGGAGAAGCTGTCATGGTCTGCTTCTTTAAGTGGTTTGATATGGATTGTTGTCTCCGAGCCATCACTGGGAAACTAGTTTTTCCAGAAAATCCGCTGCGTCCAGTCCAAATCCCTGTGGGACGGTTCCCCGGCTCGGACGCTGCTCTTTCTGCTCCAAGACCAGTCACTGCCTCCCGGGGACTTCTCCTACCGGCTGCGTCCCACGCTGCCCATCAGCTCATTGTACTTTTGATTTGCATTGTTTTTAACGGCTAATGATTGAGAGCATTTCCTCATGTATCTGTTAGCCGCCTGAATCTCTTCTTTGGTGAAGCACCTGTTCATATGCTTTGCCCATTTTTCAATTGTGTTCTTTGTCCTTTTGCTATTCAGTTTTTGCAGTATCATGTAGATTTTAGAGATCAGACACCGATCAGAAATGTCATAGCTAAAAACTTTTTCCCAGGCTGTACGTAATCTTTTTACTCTTTTGGTGAAGTCTTTGGATGAGCATAGGTGTTTGATGTTTAGGAGCTCCCAGTTATCCCAGTTATCTCTTCTGGTGTTTGTGCATTGTTAGTAATGTTTTGTATACTGTTTATGCCCTGTTTTAGGGCTCCTAGCATTGTCTCTATTTTTTCTTCCATGAACTTTATTGTTTTAGATTTTATATTTAGGTCTTTGATCCATTTTGAGTTAGTTTTTGCGCATGGTGCGAGGTAAGGGTCTTGTTTCATTTTTTTGCAAGTGGATATCCAGTTATGCCAGCACCATTTGTTAAAGAGACTGTCTTTTCCCATTTAACAGATTTTGGGCCTTTGTCAAATATCAGCTGCTCATATGTGGATGGATTTATGTCTGGATTCTCAATTCCGTTCCATTGGTCCATGTATCTGTTGTTGTACCAGTACCAGGCTGTTCTGACTACTGCGGCAGTATAATATGTTTTAAAATCAGGTAGTGTGAGGCCTCCTACTTTGTTCTTTCTTTTTCGGAAATGCTTTACTTATTCGGGCCTCTTTCCCTTCAATATGAAGTTGGTGATCTGTTCCTCCAACTCATTAAAAAATGTTGTTGGATGGAGGAATCTGGAAGGCCTTATGCTGAGTGAAATTCTTCAGTTGCAAAAGGACAAATATTGTATGAGACCACTATTATAAGAACTCGAAAAATAGTTTAAACAGGGGAGAAAATATACTTTGATGGTTATAAGAGTGGGGAGGGAGGGAGGGAGAGGATTTTTCAGTAATTAGTAGATGAGACCTATTTTATGTGAAGGGAAAGACAACACACAATACAGGCGAGGTCAGCACAATTGAACTAAACCAAAAGCAGTTTCCTAAATAAGCTGAACACTTTGAAGGCCAGAGTAGCAGGAGTGAGGGTTTGGGGACCATGGTTTCGGGGGACACCTAGGTCAACTGGCATAATAAAATCTATTAAGAAAACATTCTTCATGTCACTTTGGAGAGTGGCATCTGGGGTCTTAAATGCTAGCAAGCAGCCATCTAAGATGCATCAATTGGTCTCAACCCACCTGGAGGAAAAGAGAATGAAGAACACAAAAGGCACTAGATAATTATGAGCCCAAGAGACAGAAAGGGCCACATAAACCAGACACTACATCAGCCTGAGACCAGAAGAAATAGATGGTGTCTGGTTACAATTGATGACTGCCTTGACAGGGAACACAATAGAGATCCCTTGAGGGAGGAGGCAAGCAGTGGGATGCAGACCTCAAATTCTCGTAAAAAGACCAGACTTAATGGTCTAACTAAGTCTAGAAAGACCCCAGAGGTAATTGTCCCCAGACCTTCTGTTAGCCCAGGACAGGAACCATTCCCAAAGCCAACTCTTCAGACAGGGATTGGACTGGACTATGGGATAGAAAATGATACTGGTGAAGAGTGAGCTTCTTGGATCAAGTAGTGCCCACATGAGACTACGTGGGCAGCTCCTGTCTGGAGAAGAGATGTGAGGGCAGAGGGGGTCAGAAGCTGGCCAAATGGACATTAAAATAGAGAGTGGCGCGAAGGAGTGTGCTGTCTCATTAGAGGGACAACAACTAGGCGTATATAACAAGGTGTATATAAGTTTTTGTATGAGAGACTCACTTGGTTTGTAAACTTTCACTTAAAGCACAATAAAAATTCAAAAAACAAAAAAAAGTTGTTGGAATTTGGATCAGAATTGCATTGTAAACTATAGATTGCTTTCGGTAGAACAGACATTTTTATCATGTTGAGTCTTCCTATCCATGAGCAAGGTATGTTTTTCCACTTATGTAGATTTCTTTTGGTTTCTTGCAGTAGTGTCTCGCGGCTTTCTCTGTATAGGTATTCTATGTCCCTGGTTAGATTTATTCCTAAGTATTTTATCTTCTTGGGCACTACTGTAAATGGCATTGATTTGGTGATTTCCTCTTCTACATTCTCTTCATTGGTGTAGAGGAATCCAACTGATTTTTGTATGTTTATCTTGTATCCCAATACTCCGATGAACTCTTCTATTAGTTTCAGTAGTTTTCTTGAGGATTCTTTAGGGTTTCCTGTGTATAAGATTGTGTCATCTGCAAATAGAGATACTTTTACTTCTTTCTTGCCAGTCTGGATGCCCTTTATTTCTTTATCTAGCCTATTTGCTCTGGCTAGGACCTCCAGCACAATGTTGAATAAGAGTGGTGATAAAGGGCATCCTTGTCTGGTTCCTGTTCTCAAGGGGAATGCTTTCAGACTCTCTCCATTTAGGATGATGTTGGCTGTTGGCTTTGTATAAATGCCCTTTATTATGCTGAAGAATTTTCCTTCTATTCCTATTTTGCTGAGAGTTTTTATCATGAATGGGTGCTGGACTTTGTCAAATGCCTTTTATGCATCAATTGATAAGATCATGTGGTTCTTGTCTTTTGTTTGATTTATATGATGGATTACATTGATTGTTTTTCTAATGTTCAGCCATCCCTGCATACCTGTTATGAATCCCACTTGGTCATGGTGAATTATTTTTTTGATATGTTGTTGAATTCTGTTGGCTAGAATTTTGTTGAGGAAGTTTGCATCTAAGTTCATCAGGGATATAGGTCTATAATTTTGTGTGTTGTGTGTGTGTGTGTGTGTGTGTGTGTGTGTGTGTGTGTGGTGTCTTTACCTGGTTTTGGTATCAAGGATATGCTGGCTTTGCACAATGAGTTTGGGAGTATTCCATCCTTTTCTGTGCTCTGAGATACCTTTAGTAGTAGTGGTGTTAACTATTCTCTGAAAGTTTGGTAGAACTCTGCGGTGAAGTCATCTGGGCCAGGGATTTATTTTGTTGTTTGGAGTTTTTAAATTACATTTTCAATCTCTTCTTTGGTTATGGGTTTACTTGTTTTACCTCTGTATGTGTTAGTTTAGGTAGGTAGTGTATTTCTAGGAATTCATCCACTTCTTCTAGGTTTTCAAATTTGATAGAGTACAATTTTTCATAGTAATCTGATATGATTCTTTTAACTTCAGCTGGGTCTGTTATGATATCGCCCATCTCATTTCTTATGCAGGTTATTTGCTTCCTATCCTGTTTTTCCTTTGTCAGTTTGGCCAATGGTTTATCAATTTTGTTAATTTTTTCAAAGAACCTGTTTTTGGTCTTGTTAACTTTTTCAATTGTTTTTCTGTTCTCTATTTCATTTAATTCTGCTTTAAGTTTTATTATTTGCTTTCTTCTGTTGTAGGGAAAATTCTTTGATTTGGGCACTTTCTTCTTATTGGATGTATGTATTTATTGCTATAAATTGACCTTTGAGCGCTACTTTAGCTGTGTCCCAAACATTATGAGAGGAAGTGTCTTCATACTCATTGGATTCTATGAATTCCTTTATTCCATCCTTAATTTCTTCTATTACCCAGTCATTTTTGAGCAGGGTGTTGTTCAGTTTCTAAGTGTTTGATTTCTTTTCCCTGCTTTTTCTGCCTTTGATTTCTACTTTTATGGCTTTATAGTCAGAGGAGATGCTTTGTAATATTTTGATGTTTTGGACTCTGTTAAGCCTTGCTTTTTGACCTAATATGTAGTCTATTGTAGAGAATGTTCCATGTGCTTTGGAAAAGAAAGTATACTTGGCTGCTGTTGGGTGGGGTGTTCTGTATATGTCTATGAGGTCAAGTCGGTTCATTGTGGCATTTAGATCTTCCGTGTCTTTATTGCGCTTCTTTCTGGATGTTGTCCTTCACCGAAAGTGGTGTGCTGAAGGCTCCTACTATTATTGTGGAGCTGTCTATCTCATTTTTCAACGCTGATAGAGTTTGTTTTATGTATCTTGCAGCCCTGTCATTGGGGGTATAAATATTTAATATGGTTATATCCTCCTGGTATATTGTCCCTTTAATCATTATATAGTGTCCGTCCTTATCCTTTGTGGTAGTTTTAACTTTAATGTCTACTTTGTCAGAAATTAATATTGCCACTCTTGCTCTTTTTTATTGTTGTTTCCTTGATACATTTTTTTCCATCCTTTGAGTTTTAGTTTCTTTGTGTCTTCAAGTCTAAGGTGTGTCTCTTGTAGGCAGCATGAACATGGATCTTTTTTTTTTTTTTTTAATCCATTCTGCCACTCTCTGTCTCTTTATTGGTACACTTAGTTGATTTACATTCAGCATGATTATGGATAGGTATGAGTTAGTGCTATCATTTTGATGTCTTTTTTTGTGTGTGTTGTTGACAGTTTCTTTTTTCCACTTGTTTGTGCTGAGTAGTTTATCTTTTTATATTGTCTCTTCCTTTTATTCATTGTCATTGATTTTGTTTTTGCTGAGTCTTTATGTTTTTCTTGTATTTTATTTTGATGTGTAGGATTGCTAATCTCCTTTGTGGTTACCTTAATATTTACCCCTATTTTTCTAAGTTTAAATCTAACTTTTATTTCTTTATATCGCCTTGACTTCCTCTCCATATGAAAGATCTATGACTACATTTTTTAGTCCCTCTTTACTGTTTTAATATTGTCATCTTTTACGTAATGATATCACTGTTTTCCTGTTTTGAGCATTTTTTCATCTTGATTTATTTTTGTGATTTCCCTGTCTGGGGTGATATCTGGTTGCTCTGTCCTGAGTTCCAGTCTTGGGGTGATATCTGATATTATTGATTTTCTAACCAGGGAACTCCCTTTAGTATTTCTTGTAGTTTTTGTTTGTTTGTTTACAAATTCTCTAAACTTTTGTTTATCTGGAAATGTCCCAATTTCACCATCATATTTGAGAGACAGTTTTGATGGATATATGACTCTTGGCTGGCAGCTTTTTTTCCTTCATGCTTTATATAAGTCATCCCATTTCCTTCTTGCATGTGTGGTTTCTGCCAAGTAGTCCAAGCTTACTCTTATTGACTCTCCTTTGTAGGTTACTTTTCATTTATCCCTAGATGCTCTTAAAATTCTCTCTTTATCTCTGGTTTTGGCAAGTTTGATTATAATATGTCTTGGTGACTTTCTTCTGATATCTACCTTAGGTGGGGTTTGATGAGCATGTTGGATAGACATCTTCTCATCTTTCACAATATCAGGGAAGTTTTCTGCCAACAAATCTTCAACAATTCTATCTGTATTTTCTCTTGTCCCTCCCTGTTCTGGTACTCCAGTCACTTGTAGGTTATTTCTCTTGATAGAGTCCCACATGATTCTTAGGGTTTCTTCATTTTTTTTAATTTTTTAATCTGATTTTTCTTCAAATATATTGGTGCCAAGTGCTTTATCTTCAGTCTCACCAATTCTGCGTTCCACTTGCTCAATTCTGCTCCTCTGACTTTCTATTGAGTTGTCTAATTCTGTAATTTTATTGTTAATCTTCTGAATTTCTGATTGCTCTCTCTCTATGGATTCTTGCAGCCTATTAAATTTTTCATTATGGCCTTGTATAACCTTTTCAATTTCTTCAACTACTTTATCTGTGTGTTCCTTGGCTTGTTCTGCATTTTGCCTGATCTCATTCCTGATGTCTTGAGGAGTTCTGTACATAAATCTTTTATATTCTACATCTGGTAATTCCAGGAAGACATCTTCATCCAGAAGATTCCTTGATTCTGTGTTTTGAGAACTTTTTGAAGTGACCATCGTCTGCTTCTTTATGTGATTTTATATAGATTGTTGTCTCTGAGCCATCTACAAGTTATTGTAATAATTTATTTTATGTTTGCTTACTGTATCCTAGCTTTGTGCTTTGTTTTGTTTTGATATGCCCACATAGGCTGCTTGAGTGAGTTAGCTTGATTATTTGTGCCTTTGACGCTCTAACGTCCTGTCACCAGATGGCTAGATCTGTTACCAGGTACATGAGCCTAGGAGTCCGTTCACTTTTCTTGTATGGATTCAGCTCAGGTGTCCAGGTAGTTGGTCATTAAATGTGTGCTATGGGCTCTCTGCTACAGTCTTAGAGGGGCAGGGATTATTGGTGTAGGCACAGGTATCTGGTTGCAGCAGGGGGTCATGCTCTGAACAAGGCAGGGGCCTGAAAACCACCCCTAAGTGTCTGTGAGGAAAGCATGTCCCTGTTCCCTAGAGTGCATAGGTGGGTGGGTTCTGCAGCAAGACCATGGGCACCCAATGCTTTTCGTTGTAAGGACTGGGAGGCACCACTTATCCTTGGACCCCTGTCATGGGTGCCTAGGTGACATGAGTGGAGCCACCAGTCCTCAGATCCCTGATGTGGATAGGTGAGGACCCTATTCAATAGGCAAAGCGATGTCAAACATCAAAAACCCACCTCTGCACTGCACAGCTGAAACAGCTGAAGTCAGATCTCAAGCACATGCGCACCATCGCAGTCTGCCAACAAGGGCCTGATCTACTGAAATAGGCCCACACAGGTCCATGCAGGGGGGAAAGGTATTCAAAGTCTATGGACCATTTGTGCCTGGACAGGAGCCGCTTCTGTCATGAGCTCCCCAGCTTAGTGGAGCTGGCAGATTATCTTTTCTCCTAGTTGTTAATTTATTCCTTCTCCAAGGCTGGGAGAATGGCTCAGAGCATGCAGCTAGCCTATCTCAGGTCCAGGGGAATCAACGGCCCCTGAAGCCGGCTTGTGGGCTGGGAGCACAGTAAAATAAACGCAAGTACTTAGCTTTTCCGAGAGCTCTGCTCTTCTCTGGCTCCGGAGGTGTGAGTAGACTGTGTGGCTTGCTGTCTCTCCCTGAGGAAACTACGTCCTGAACACTACTGCCACCCCTGCTCCAGGGGAACGTGCCTGAGGTGCACCGGTTCCTGCTGAGTCAGGTCTGGCAACTCCTCACCACTTCTAAACTATCTTTTCCACCCCCTGCCACTCAGTCCGATTTCCTAACTTTGCCTTTGCTGTTTAGGGCTCCTAGCTTGTCATGTATGTAATCGTTTTACTTGTTTTTTCAGGTCTTTGTTGTAAGAGGGATCACAGGAAGCATCTGACTACTCTGCCATCTTGACTCCGCCTCTAAGAAAATATTCTTCATTGTAGGCATTTAGATGATAATAAATGGAGAAAGATCTTAATATCATTTTATTATATATGCATATGTTTGTATATATGTGTGTGCATATATGTTTATATGTGTACATACGCATATACTTTGACTAGCAATGGGCAAGATTCTAATTTTCTTCTTTCAGTTAAACATTTAATAATTCAGCAAATGTTTATTAAAGGCAACTATGTGCCAGGCACACCGGTAGTTCAGTGGTAGAGCTCTCGCCTTCCATGCAGGAGATCAGTGTTCAATTCCAGGCCAATCCACCTCACATGCAGCCACCATCCATCTGTCAGTGGAGGCTTGCACGTTGCTATGATGCTAAAATAGGTTTCAGTGGAGCTTCCGGACTCAGGTGGGCTAGAAAGAAAGGCCTGGCAATCTACTTTCAAAAATCAGCCAATGAAAACCCTGTGGATCACAACAGTTTAATCTACAACCAGTCATGCGGATGGCGCAAGACCTGGCAGTCTTTCACTCCCTGTGCTTCAGTTTGCCATGAGTCAGGGGCCAACCTGATGACAGTTAACCACAACAACATGTGCCAGGCACTGAACTGTGTGCTCAGTGGTGAGAATGAGGCTGGTCATAACCCATGAGACTGTGAACACTATAGTATTCAATATTGTAGCCATAACACCTAGCACCATGTCTCACATGCAGTAGGCACTCAAAACGTATTCATTGGCTAATTTAATGACTACCGTGTTGACATATAACAACTACAATATGGAGCCGTTAACGTTTGTTTTCTACAGAAAATGCGACCCGCATAATTTCAAGTCTGAACAGATGGATGAGATAGAGCAAGCAACACTGTGACTATTTTTGGTGGCACTTGTTGGCCATTTGAAACACTGATTAGTCAGTTTGTTCCCTTAACCTTCCATTTACATTCGAGAACACTGAAATCTTTGATTTCACTCTTGGAGGCGAAATCCGTATGCAAATGTGCTTTCTGTGACTGCCAGGTAACAAGCGACTTTGAACACCCTTTGATGGGTGTGTACTCTTGGGGTTGCCATTGTCCTCACCATTCTCAATGTTTTATACCCAGCCCAACTCAAAGTTTGCAGACCTCTGTAGACATTTGACCTAATTTCTGAATTTGTCCATTTTGGCTTCATTCATTCAAACATATCCTGCAAGGCAACTCTGTGTCAGGCACTATCCAGTATGGGCCAAATATTGCCATGAATCGGGGAGACATGATCCTGCATGTGTGGAGCCTGAACTCTAATACAAGGAGATGAAGAAGGAACAACACGTAAATAACATCGTTTAAGGTAATCAGTCCTCCTAGTCCAGTCCTCCTTGTATCAAGGTATGTTAGATGGAATGTATTGAGTGATTACTGTCACCTGAGATATGTCTCCAAGGAAAGACTCTGCTCCTAACGTGAATCTGAGAAGTACCTGGGGAGTTCCCTTCTCTTGTTCAGGAGAGCCTGGGATGGTTCTCTAAACCATGGGGTAAATAAAAGGACTGGTGTGAACAGTTAAGTGCTCAACTACTAGTCTAAAGGTTGCCAGTTTGAACCCACCTAAAGGCACCTTGGAAGACAAGCCTGGAGATCTGCTTCTGAAAGCCCACAGCCTTGAAAATTCTTTGGAGAAGTTCTACTCTGCACACATGGGGTCGCCATGAGTTGAAACCAACTCAATGCAGCTAATAACAACAGCAGAAATTGGGAGCCCCTGGGTAGTAGAAACAATTAATGCACTTGGGTGCTAGTCAAAAAGTTAGAGGTTCTAATCCATCTAGACATGCCTTGGAAGAAAGTCCTGGCCATCTAATTCCAAAAAAAAAAAAGCCACCGAAAACCTCACAGAGCACAGATCTACTCTGACACACATAGGGTTGCCATGAGTTTGAGCCAACTCAACAGCAACTGATTATTTTAATAGAAACTGAGGCTAGCACAACAGCTATCTGGTCAGAATCCATTCAGCACTATTGGGAAGCCAGATACCACTTACTAAGGAGATGAGTGATGACTTTGACCCCTGAGAACTCACAAAACATAAGTTGGCATTACTAATGACCATCATCTCATCATCAAAAGTAAAATGTCAGCCATGCGACTACCATATTCTAAGCGTATTAAATGTGTTACCTCTAGCCCAAGCCACAATCTTACAAGACAGGTATTAGTATCTTCAACTAATTAACGAGGAACTGGAGGTTTTGAGACTTTAAGTAATTTACCGAAGGCAACCAGGCAGTAGACCATGGAGCTGGGATTCATGCCAAGGTCTGTGATTCCAAAGTTCCTACATCTGAGTCAAGACTTCTAAACTTCTCCCAAGTTACTGATATTGTGTTTGTCACTGGCTGGGAATGCAGCTTTAATGATGCATTGAAGACTCAAGAAGACTCTGCATTCAGCCCTTTGGAGAAGAGAGGAAATGAGTGGTGGGGGTTACAAATGGAGACCATAACTCTGATGTCAGTCAAGCCCACCTGCTGAGACTTGGGCTCCCTTGAATTATTCACAGCATTTCTTTGTAACATATTTGAAGCACTTCCCCTGGAAACAAGGCCATACGTGAGCATTTACTATCCGTGCTAAGATGGTACATAATTAATATTTTGATGCTGCACATTTCACCTGCCTTACTGTTTACTCTAACAACATTAGCTTGGCTTGAAATAAATAATGCCTTGCCGACTCCGTGTTATCCCACTTTTTGACAAGGAGCCTCAATTTATTTAATTATGGGACTGATGATTTATTGTTGCGTTCCTCCTCGGGTTACATGTTGTGTTAATGGGCATCAATGTAAATAAGGTGCTTCTCAGTAGAACCCGACGTCTCCAGCACAATTAGAACAGTCGCAAAGAAGAGTGCAAGGACAGGAATCTACCTAGAATCAAAGCCTCACCTCACATTGCTGACAGATTCCATTCTCCTTCTTAGCCACAGGGACTGCAGAAATACAAAGACTAGCAGGCTATTACTTGGGGACAGGATAGGGAGCGAAGGAACCCAAGCTAAGGTGATGGCTATTTATATCCACAAAAACAAACCTCTCATCAGAAGAAAAGCGGAAGCTATCATGCATTTCAGGACGGGTGAGGCAAAAGACGCAGCTGCGTTCTTACTGAGCACGGAGTCAACACTCAGCAAATCCCAAGAGGTGTCTTTAGGATGAAACCTTTTAGCCAGGCGTAGTGATGCATGATTTCAGGGTCCTTCACTCCCTGACAGGAAAATATGCTGTCAGTATGAGGACAGCACTATCTGTACCAAAACTAGTGGTCCCTACAACTTTTGTTCAGCTCGTGTGCCCCCCAAATCCATACTTCCAGAAATGGCTTTAAACTTTCCATTCTGTGGCTCATTCTTCCTTTCTAAGCAACTGCCTTTGCCATGATGGCTTATGCAGAATTTACTTCTTATATAATACGGTCCCTGGGGGATGCAAACAGGTTGATCTTGACTCCTAGCAAAAGGTTGGCGGTTCAAATCCACCCAGCTACACCACAGAAGGAAGGCCTGCTGATCTACTTTGTAAGATTGTTGTTAGATGATGTCAAGTTGGTTTTTGACTCATAACGACCCCATGTGATGGAGCAGAACTGCCTCACAGGGTTTTCTAGGCTGTCATCTTTATGGGAGCAGATCTCCAGGTCTTTCTCCCTCAGAGCAGCTGGGTGGGTTTGAACTGCCAACCTTTCAGTTAGCACTCAACCATTGTACCAACAGGGCTCCTTTCCATAAGATTATAGCCACTGACACCCTATGGAGTACCATTCTACTCTGAAGCACACGGGGTCTCCAGGAGTTGGAGCAGACTTGATGGCAACAGTTTGCTTGTTTTGTTTTTGTTTTAGCTTAATATATTTAGTATCTGGAATTCCTAGTTTGCAAATTAACAGGAGCCACCACCCCTTCTCTCTCCTCCCCCTTCAGCAGCCGCAGTACCATTGTGACAGATTCCTCAATATTTTGGGCCATTATTTTAAATGTTCTTTTCCCTTGATTCCATATAGCAAGTACCAAAAAGGAAGTACAATGGTAAAATCAAGATACCTGAGGTTTTCTTGCTTTTCTCACTGTGAGCAATTTTGAATGCTTCTTTAAGCTCTTGTTTCTATAAATTCCCCCAATACCCTAAGGTCTGTGTCTCAGGCAAGGGGGTAATAAACGTGCTGGTGGCTTGGAAGTGTATTTGTTTTCACCCGTTTCACAAGCTGCAGTTAATAAGCCTTTATTAAGGAGAACAACGTGTTCCTGCGCATCCATATAGAATGCGAGCGGAGTTCCAATACCACTAAGACAGCCCAGCACAGATGCCACTTAACCGAATACCAATGACTGATTGGTGAAAATAATTTCCATTCCCACCAGAGTCTCCAAGGTCAGGGGCATGCTGCACCACGGCTGAATAGCTGCTCCTCTTTATGAGGTGGCACAACATAACCAAAGACCTCCTCACCTTTTGGAGTCGTGCTTGACTTGTCCCAACTCAAGGAAAACGCACCTTATTAAAAGCTATAAAACAACGTTGTGGTGGTCTCTTCTGCAACCGTACACATGGGGGCAAAATGTCATTAACTGAATAGAAACACTTTCCCTAAACCTGTAGATAACTCTCAAGCAGCACCACAAGCCAGCATCTCCAACACTGGTTCCAAATGACATGCTTCATTTTTGCAGACAGTACATGCTAGGCCCTCATTAGCACAGGGACTCTTCAACGTATTGGCAGCTTACCAAAATGCATTATTGCTGTTTGTTTTAGGTACAGGTGTGAACTGATTGAAAATTGATTTCTGAACTACCCCCGGAGCAGTCCCAATGGCAGAGGCAAAGCGATGGAGCAAACTAGTTAATTTCAGCACCATTAGCAAAGCCAAGGAATGAAAAGGGACGAAATTGCAAGAGGAATTATATTTTCTAGCAGCTAAGTACATAATATGAATAATGGGGTGAAATGATTACTGTACACCATTTGAGCACCAGCGGCCTAGATGTTGTGTGAGTCTAATTAGTAGCCAATGCTTTTTATAAAATAACACTAAAAACAAACTGCACAGGAAAAGCTTTTTCTCTCCATCTCTTCCATTACCATCCATATTCCAGTATCAACACTAAGAAGTGCCTTTCTACATTCCAGTCATGTACTTGGAAAACCTTGCCTTTCTCTTTCCCTCTGTTATAGATTGAATTGTGCCCCTCCCCCCACCAAAAGATACGTTAAACTCCTAACATGGTAGTCACATAGCTGATGTTTTACTTATGATGATGAAATGATGGTCATCAACTCATGTTTTATGAGTTCTGGAGATCACAGTCATCACTTTAACGTATCTGTGAATATGAACTTGTTTGGAAATAGGTTCTTTAAAGATGTTATCCTTTAACCCGAGACCATACCAGAGTAGGGTGGGTCCTAATCCAATCTGAGTGGATTGTGAAAGAGAAGATACACAGACACCTAGACCCAGAGGCCATATGGTGATGGGTGATGCAGCTGCAAGCCAAGGAATGCCTGGGGCTACCAGAAGCTGAGACAGACAAGACAGGATCCTTCCCTGGAGTCTTCAGAGAGAATATGGCTCTGATAACACCTTGGAGTCAGCCAACAAAAACCCTATGCACCACAGTGCTCCCATTCACAAGCCATGGGGATGGCACAGGACAGGGCAGCATTTCGTTCTTTGTACATTGGTCGCCATGAGTTAGGGGTGACTCCATGTCACCAACAACCATCACTCCCATGCTGAATGACATTAGCCAGTGTACATAAAGGCCCAAACAAACTCATTGCCATTGAGCCAATTCCAAACTCATAGTGACCCTATAAATAGAGTAGAGCTTCCCCATAGGGTTTCCAAGGCTGTAATCTTTACAGACGCAAAACTGCCACATCTTTCTCCCTCTGAGCAACTAGTGGGTTCAAACTGCTGACTTTTCATTTAGCAGCCAAGTGCTTACCCACTGCAACAGCAGGGCTCCTCCAGTGTACATAACCTCTCTGAAATTCACTTTCCTTATCTGTATAATGGGATAATAGCTGCTTGTCTCATAGGTTATGTTGACAATTCGGTAGGATAATATCTGTAACAGGCCTGTCCCAGCATCTAGCACAGAGCAAGCATCCATGAATGTTAGTTTCTAATTTTCATCATTACTAATTTTGCCAGTTCCCTTGGAGTTGCTCCTAACTCATGGCGACCCCATGTAATACCAAGTAGAAATGTGTTCCACTGATTTTTCAGAAGCAGATTGTCAGGCCTTTCTTCCGAGAAGCCTCTGGGTGGATTTGAACCTCCAACCTTTCAGTTAGCAGCCGAGCACTTAACCACTTCATCTGCCACCATATACTCAATAGAGGTTAGCCTACTGCCTGCTTGTCTTTTCATATCAGTGGGCTATCAGATGGCAGATCTGCTTATAGATATTAGACTAAGCAGCCTCCCAGATGTATGTGTCGACAAATTCAAAGGCAAAAGAAATACCCACATACTTTACATGTGAAGGTTCTAGCCACATGGGCAGTCCCCATGGCTTCCTGTTCACAAGCGACTATCTGTTCAAAGCACTGGAGCTCTCTGGATATGCGTGGTTTGGGAACTGACTGGCACAGACACGTAGGCCACTAGTTTCTATCCTTTAAATTTCTCCTGCAATGAATTTTGATTATATAATTTCCCTATCTTAATTACTTCTGGCTATCCCCTTGCTCATGAGGCTAGACAAAATCACAGCCACCTTCCGTTTACACCATCTAAGTGCCTGTACACTTGTGTCCTCCTTTTGATGCCACTCGGATGAGCTATGCAAATTCAATGCCTTTAATCTCTCCTCATAAATCAAACCTTCCCTTCCCTTAACCTGTTCCACTCTCTGTTGCCAAACGTTCTCCAATCTGTTTCCATCTTTCTCCTACAGAATGTACCAGAAATAAATGCTACAGGCTAGAGGTGGGTGAGCTGAGAGATGCAAAAGAGAGGAAAAGGAAGAGAGAGCTGAGAGACGGGCCCAGAGGTGGACGGGGGTCACCTGCTGCTTTGTGTTCTGGGAAGCTGAAGTTCATGTCCTTCAGGACGTGGAATAAGGGACAGTCTTGGGAACACCACCACATTAAGACCTGCACAGAGTGTTGCTGTGTCTGTCTTTACTGCCAGTCGAAATTTTTCCTTCTGAGTTTTCCCTCCAGCTCCATTTTAGGATTCATTTTGTTCCCCTCTCTCACCCCTAGCATGTACTGTCTTGTCTTTTCCAACTTTAATCTCCTTTTAATCTTTTCTTCCCATATTTCTAACCTGTTTAGGGAAGGTTTGTGCACAGTACTGAGTCCACACTCTTGTCTGCAGCACCTTCCAATTTAATATTGTCTGCAAATTTCATTAGCATGCAATTTACTTTCTCTTCCGGATCATTAAAGGGAAAAAAAAAGCCTCACCAAGACCAAGCTATTACAAATCTCTCTCCTATTCTCCCCAGATTCCAGCCAAGTGGGAACATTACCATTTATCATTATCTTTTGTTTATAATCTTTCAGCCAGGTTTCATCTAAGCCGATTAGAACGAATCTTGATGGCAAAAGAAAATTCAGATAAATAAAACCAATCCCTGACATCAAGAGCATCACTCAAAATCAAACAGACATCATGGTTAATGGCTAGTATTTTCTCTGTCTCTTCTCCATAAAAAATCTTCTGCACAGTCACTGTCTTTCTTCAAACCCTATACAGAATCAGATTCGTATTTAGTGAGAATTCTACAAACACATCAAAGGCATGAAATCTATCTGACCAATTGCTTAAAGTTTCCACAAACTCTTTACGTCCTGCAGTATTTGCAAATTCCAAGGTGGTCTTTCACCACTGGTCAATGACTTATTTCCTTAACTTCCTTTGATGCTAAGGAGCCCACAGTCTCCTCCAGGGCAGAAAGGGTTTCCACGCCAGTCTTGGCGCTTGGTGTGTGGTAGTTAATGAAGTTCTATTTATGGCTTTCATGAGGATAAAACAGCCACTTCCTTCACTAGGTGCCAGTTACAGAGATTGATAACAAGACTAATCCTAATATAATTCCCTTAATAACGGCAAAAACCACTCAAGTACCTTAATACATCAAGATGTAAATGTTTTATAATGCCCATAAACACTCCCAGACCTAATAGAGTTAATTCCACTAAGATTGAAGCAAGTGAGAGATGGTATAAAAATCAATTTGGCTTCACCTCTAATGATTTATCTCCCAACCCAGGATCAATTAATTTTGTACTAAGAAAATGTATAATGAAATTGTAGACCAAAGGGATGGCAAAGAAAAATCCCGCCAACCTTGATTCAAACTCACATAATGGGTTAGACAAATTTCAAACTTGATGGTGAGGCAAAAAAAAAAAAAAAAAAAAAAAATCTAAGTGAATATCACCAATAATTTAAGATTTAATGTCAAGCATAATTTTTTGAGCTTTTATGAACCTGGAAATGCCATTAACTTCTCTTAAAAAAAAAAAAATCTGGATTCTGTTTTATTTCCATTCTCTCTGATACAAACCAGCATAATTCCTACCTGCTCAGCCGTAAGCTATATGCACAAATTCTCTATATTTTAAATTACAGATAAAGGACTATGAAAAAAAAAAAAAAAAAGGCATGGCGTGACATTTTTCACATCTTAAAAGTAAGAGAAAATCTTTTTTTTTTTTTTTTAAAGACCTGAGGTAATACATATGAAAAAGCTCAAAAGGAAATAAAGATGACATGGCCCCCCCCCCCCGCCTTCTTTTTCCTCTTTAGTCCCTTTCAGACTCACCTACCCTGAAACTAAAAAAGCAATTTGTTACGTTAAAGAGTAACATAGATTTACATTTTATGCAGTTAAATTAAACTCTGCTTTGGCTGTGCCTCTGTTTTTGCTGAGCCCTGCAATTTCCCTTGTTTGGGGGGGGGGGAAGAAAGAGAGACAGCTTCGTTGAACCTTACCGGGCAACGAATCACTCTGTAAAGGAAGGATTTTAAATTGAAGAGTTACTCTTTCCTGGCACAGGGGCAGGAAATTGCCTGCAACGAATCATCTCTCAAAAAGAGACTGAACTAAAAAAGGTGATGTGGTCACAAAGTACATGCCCACAAATTTATCATCTCTCTTTATGGCTTTCCATAAAGTCCCTTCATGCAAAATGGCAGAGACACCCCATTTATATGGTATAAAAATTAAGTGACTGATGGGCTGTGTCCAATGAACTCCTACCCACTTACAAACTGCTGGGACTTCAGATTTTAATTCGTTCAGCTCAAGGAGGCAGCAGAACATCATCACCTGCCCAATGATCAATGGAAATTAAATTCCCGACCAAGTAAAAGTGAGCTGTGAAAGATAGTGTCGTAAGGGTAACCGTATTTCTTCGACAGCTTTAGAGCATCATGACTCAGTCCAAGCAAATCTAAAGTTTCTAAAGAAATCTCAGTCTTCTATGTCTCCATCACCAAACCTCTTTCCCAGACTCCACATTAAAGGGTCTGTGATTCAAGCACTTAGATGCAGCATCCAAGATCCCAAGAGTCAGTATGTTTTCACAGAAAGACATGTTGATTTTTTTAATGACACAAGTTATGAGTCACTGCAAAACTCAAATTATTTCCTGAATCATTGGCAGTTGTGTGCAGTCAAGTTCTACTGAGATAGAATTATTTTCATTTTGCAAAGTGATAACCCATGCCCAGTAAAAAGAAAAGCACTCATTTAGCCAGAGAAGTCTGTTTCCTTATCTTTCTGGATAAATACATTTTTTAAAATTAAACTAATTCAACAAATGTTTCAACAAATGGTTACTGAGTACTTGTCTTAGTGAAGAGATCAAATGATGTACTGCATTGAGCAAATCTTTTGCAAAAGACCTCTCTAAAGTTTTGAAAAGCAAAGACGTCACTTTGATGACTAAGGTGTGTCTGACTTTAGCCATGGTCTTTTCAAATGCCCCATAGCCAAAAGCCACTGCTGTCGAGTCGATTTCAACTCATACTAACCCTATAGGACAGGGTAGAACTGCCCCATAGAGTTTCCAAGGAGTGCCTGGGGTATTCGAACTGCTGGCCTCTTGGTTAGCATTCATAGTACTTAACCACTATGCCACCAAGGTTTCCAATTGCCCCATATGCATGCAAAATTTGGGTAACAAAAAAGTAAGACAGAAGAAGATTTGGTGTGTTTGAACTGTGGTGTTGGTGAAGAATATTGACTATATCATAGACTGCCAAAAGAAGACATACAACTAGAATTCTCCTCAGAAGAAAGGATAGTGAAACTTTGGCTCACTTAATATGAATACGTCATCAGGAAAGACTAGTCATTAGAAAAGGACATCATGATCGGTAAAGTAAAGGCTGAGAGAGAAAGAGGAAGACCTCAATGAGATGGATTGGCACAGTGGCTGCAAAAATGGCCTCAAGCATAACAAGGATTGTGAGGATGGCATAGGACAGGGCAGTGTTTCATTCTGTTGTACCTTGGGTCGCTAGGAGTCAGATCCGACTCTACAACATCTAACAACAACAACATACTATATAATTTATCATAATCTACTTGAGTTGTGATTTCACAGTTCAACCGAAATGTAGAAGCCTAATTTGCTCTTGAATGTTGAGTAGCTAAAGCAAAAGGAAAAAATGACGAAGAATTGAACAGAAGATTTCAAAGGGTGGCTTGAGAAGACAAAGTAAAGTATTATAACGACATATGCAAAGATCTAGAGTTAGAAGCCCAAAAAGGAAGAACATATTCTGCATTTCACGAGCTGAAAGAACTGAAGAAAAAATTCAAGCCTGGAGTGGCAATACTGAAGGATTCCATGGGGAAAATATTAAATGATGCAGGAAGCATCAAAAGAAGATGGAAGGAATACACAGAGTCACTATACCAAAAAAAACTGGTCAACATTCAACCATTTCAGGAGGTAACATATGATCGGGAAACGATGCTACTGAAGGAAGAAGTCTAAGCTGCACTGAAGGTATTGGTGAAAAACAAGGTTCTGAGAATTGACAGAATATCAATTGAGATTTTTCAACAAATGGATGCAGCACTAGAAGTGCTCACTCATCTCTGGCTACCTGGCCAGCCAACTGGAAGAGATCCATATTTATGCCTCTTCCCAAGAAAGGTGATCCAACCGAATGTGGAAATTATAGAACAATATCATTAATATCACACGCAAGCAAAATTTTGCTGAAGATCATTCAAAAGCAGCTGCAGCAGTATATTGACCAGGAACTGCCAGAAATTCAGGCTGGGTTCAGAAGAGGACATGGAACCAGGGATATCATTGCTGATGTCAGATGGATCCTGGCTGAAAGCAGAGATTACCCAAAAGATGTTTACCCATGTTTTATTCACTATGCAAAGACATTCGACTGTGTGGATCATAACAAATTATGGATATCATTGTGGCATATGGGAATTCCAGAACACTTAATTGTGCTCATGAGGAATCTGTACATGGATCAAGAGGCAGTCGTTCGAACAGAACAAGGGGATACTGCATGGTTTAAAGTCAAGAAAGGTGTGCGTCAGGGTTGTATCCTTTCACCATACCTATTCAATCTGTATGCTGAGCAAATAATCTGAGAAACTGGACTATATGAAGAAGGGGCATCAGGATTGGAGGAAGACTCATTAAAAACCTGCATTATGCAGATGACACAAGCTTGCTTGCTGAAAGAGAAGAGCACTTATAGATGAAGATCAAAGACCACAGCCTACAGTATGGATTGCACCTCAACATAAAGAAAACAAAAATCCTCACAGCTGGACCAATAAGCCACATCATAATAAATGGAGAAAAGATTGAGGTTGTCAGGGATTTCATTTTACTTGGATCCACAATCAACATTGATGGAAGCAGCAGTCAACAAATCAAGACACATTGCATTGGGCAAATCAACTGCAAAAGACCTCTTTAAAGTGTTCAAAAGCAGAAATGTCACCTTGAGGACTAAGGTGCGCCTGACCCAAGCCATAGTGTTTTCAGTCACCTCATATGCATGTGAAAGCTGGACAGTGAATAAGGAAGACAGAAGAAGACTTGACGCCTCTCAGTTGTGGCATTGGCGAAGAATATTGAATGTACCATGCACTGCCAAAAGAAAGAACAAATACGTCTTGGAAGAAGTGCAGCCAGAACGTTCCTTAGAAGCAAGGATGGCAAGACTATGCCTGTCTCACATTCTTTGGACATGTTATCAGGAGAGATCAGTCTCTGGAGAAGGACATCGTGCTTGGTAAAGTAGATGGTCGGTAAAAAAGAGGAAGATCCTCAATGAGACGGATTGACACAGCGGCTGCAACAATGGGCTCAGGTATAGCAACAGTTCTGAGGATGGCGCAAAACTGGGCAGTGTTTTTGTTCTGTTGTGCATAGGGTGGCACATAACAACAACGACCTCCCTTTATGTTCCTGTATCACCCCCAACCCCCACGTTGATAATGTAATTCTCTTAAATATTTCTTCTACATGCATTTTGAACAATATCAAATAGTGGTAAAATTTTTGCTTCAATTACCAAGGATAATTTAGAAAACTCCAGAGAGAAAAGTCAATTGTATTTTCTGTACTTTTTTTTTTCATGTCTTTCTTCCTGTTTTAACGTTCTAAGATTTCTTCTTTTATCATTTTCTTTTTCTTTAGAGGACTTTCTTTAGCCATTCTTTCAGGGTATATCTGCTGAAAACCACTTGTCTTAGTTTTCCTTCATCAGAGAATGTCTTGATTTCCTACACAATGTTTGGAGTTCACTCAGTTACTTGAATCTGTATGTTTTGTGTCCAGGAATTTAATTTGTATTCAGCAGAAAGAAGAGAAAAATATACGTGTACCCCTTCTTCCCCGAAGCAGAACTCCACTTATTACTGTTTTTATTTATTTGCAGTCTTGTTTATTATACATGTCTTTAATGAAATGAAAGCGCCATAAGGTGAAGTACCTGGCTCTTTTATTTGCCAATGTATCCCCAAGGCCAAGCACAGCCCCTGGCATATGATACCAGTGCAGGGCATATTTTGAATTATGAATTAACATGTTGTTGTTGTTGTTAGGTGCCGTCGAGTCGGTTCCGACTTATAGCGACCCTATGCACAACAGAACAAAACACTGCCTGGTCCTGTGCCATCCTTACAATCGTTGTTATGCTGAGCTCATTGTTGCAGCCACTGTGTCAGTCCACCTCGTTGAGGGTCTTCCTTTTTTCCGCTGACCCTGTACTCTGCCAAGCATAATGTCCTTCTCCAGGGGCCGATCCCTCCTGACAACATGTCCAAGTATGTAAGATGCAGTCTCGCTATCCTTGCTTCTAAGGAGCATTCTGGTTGTACTTCTTCTAAGACAGATTTGTTCATTCTTTTGACAGTCCATGGTATATTCAATATTCTTCACCAACACCACAATTCAAAGGCATCAACTCTTCTTCGGTCTTCTTTATTCATTGTCCAGCTTTCATATGCATATGATACGATTGAAAATGCTATGGCTTGGGTCAGGCACACCTTAGTCTTCAGGGCAATATCTTTGCTCTTCAACACTTTGATGAGGTCCTTTGCAGCAGATTTACCCAATGCAATGCGTCTTTTGATTTCTTGACTGCTGCTTCCATGGCTGTTGATTGTGGATCCAAGTAAAATGATATCCTCGACAACTTCAATCTTTTCTCCGTTTATCATGATGTTGCTCATTGGTCCAGTTGTGAGGATTTTTATTTTCTTTTTGTTGAGGTGCAATCCATACTGTAGGCTGTGGTCTTTGATCTTCATCTATAAGTGCTCTTCTCTTTCAGCAAGCAAGCTTGTGTCATCTGCGTAATGCAGGTTTTTAAAGAGTCTTCCTCCAATCCTGATGCCCCTTCTTCGTATAGTCCAGTTTCTCAGATTATTTGCTCAGCATACAGATTGAATAGGCATGGTGAAAGGATACAACCCTGACACACACCTTTCTTGATTTTAAACCATGCAGTATCCCCTTGTTCTGTTCGAACGACTGCCTCTTGATCCATATACAGATTCCTCATGAGCACAATTAAGTGTTCTGGAATTCCCATTCTTCGCAGCGTTATCCATAGTTTGTTATGATCCACACAGTCAAAGGCCTTTGCATAATCAATAAAACACAGGTAAACATCCTTCTGGTATTCTCTGCTTGCAGCCAGGATCCATCTGACATCAGCAATGATATCCCTGGTTCCACGTCCTCTTCTGAAACCGGCCTGAATTTCTGGCAGTTCCCTGTCGATATACTGCTGCAGCCGTTTCTGAATGATCTTCAGCAGAATTTTGCTTGCGTGTGATATTAATGATACTGTTCTATAATTTCCACATTCGGTTGGATCACCTTTCTTGGGAATACACATACATATGGATCTCTTCCAATCAGTTGGCCAGGAAGCTGTCTTTCATATTTCTTGGCATAGATGAGTGAGCACCTCCAGCCCTGCATCTGTTTGTTGAAACATCTCAATTGATATTTCATTAATTCCTGGAGGCTTGTTTCTTGCCAATGCCGTCAGAGTAGCTTGGACTTCTTCCTTCAGTACCATCAGTTCCTGATCATATGCCACCTCTTGAAATGGTTGAATATATACTAATTCTTTTTGGTATAATGACTCTGTGTATTCCTTCCATCTTCTTTTGATGTTTCCTGCATCATTTAATATTTTCCCCATGGAATCCTTCACTATTGCAGCTCGAGGCTTGAATTTTTTCTTCAGGTCTTTCAGCTTGAGAAACACCAAGCGTGTTCTTCCCTTTTGGTTTTCCATCTCCAGCTCTTTGCACATGTCATTATAATACTTTATTTTGTCTTCCCGAGAGGCCCTTTGAAATCTTCTGTTCAGTTCTTTTACTTCATCAATTCTTCCTTTTGCTTTAGCTGCTCAACGCTCAAGAGCAATTTTCAGAGGATCCTCTGACATCCACCTTGGTCTTTTCCTTCTTTTCTGTCTTTTCAGTGGCCTCTTGCTTTCTTCATGGATGATGTCCTTGATGTCGTTCCACAACTTGTCTGGTCTTCAGTCACCTTGGTCTTGTCTTTCTTTTCTGTCTCTTCAGTGACCTCTTGCTTTCTTCATGGATGATGTCCCTGATGCCATTCCACAACTCGTCTGGTCTTCAGTCACTAGTGTTCAACGCGTCAAATCTATTCTTCAGATGCTCCCTAAATTCAGGTGGGATATACTCAAGGTCATATTTTGGCTCTGGTGGACTTGCTGTGATTTTCTTCAGTTTCAGCTTGAACTTGCATGTGAGCAATTGATGGTCTTTTCCACAGTCAGCCCCTGGCCTTGTTCTGACTGGTGGTATTCAGCTTTTCCATCATCTCTTTCCACAGACATAGTTGATTTGATTCCTGTGTATTCCATCTGGTGAGGTCCATGTGTATAGTTGCCGTTTATGTTGGTGAAAGAAGGTGTTTGCAATGAAGAAGTCGCTGGTCTTGCAAAAATTCTATCATTCGATCTCCAGCATTGTTTCTATCACCAAGGCCTTATTTCCCAACTACTGATCCTTCCTTCTTCTTTGTTTCCAACTTTCGCATTCCAATTGCCAGTAATCACCAGTACTGGCGATTGGAATGAATTAACATATTGAGCTGTAATAGGGTTCTTAACTCTACAAGCATTTCCCATACCAGGCCAACTATACAATAACTAAAAAACCAGTTGCCAATGAGTTGATCCCAACTCATGGTGACCCCACATGTGCCAGAGTAGAACTGTACTCCATCGGGTTTTCAATGGAAGTTATTTTTTTTGGAAGTAAATTTCCAGGCCTTTCTTCTGAGGCACCTCTGGGTGGACTTGATCCTCTAGTCTTCCAGTTAGCAACCGAGTACATTAATGCCTGGAGAATTTATTTTATACTGCAGTATCTGGAAGTTCTCATCTCTACCAATGCCTACTCAGGGGGTCTGTAATGGGTCTCATAAATCTGTTTTTAAACACATTTTCCAGATGATAGATACATAGCCTTCTTTGGACCACTTAAAAGAGCAATCACAAGCAGGGCTTCCCATCAGGAAGACTAAGGTCTGAGCACTGCCCCAGTGGAGGTGATGCTTGAGGTGACAAGAGTAGAGGTCATTATCCCTAGGAGTTCTGCTTCACTTGACCCGCTCCATAACTACTAGCAGTAAAATGAGTTCCCCATAGACAGATGCAAATCTAAGGACACGGATTGAAGATAGAAACATTTGAACAAATATTAAAGGAAATTGTCACAAAAGGCATACCGTTCTGCTCCAGAGAAGGTAGCTGGAAGTGTGTGCTCTGCCCTCAACTCATGCATTTTAAAACACTGTGCTGAGCGTTTGTGTTTACTCAACGCAGGACTGCAGGACCGTTAATACATTCAGCCCAAGAGTGAAGCAATTTTAATATTAATAGGCTCTTTATGAGAATTTAATAACAAAGTCATAGCTTCCTTGTGTTTCAAGACACAGGGGTTAATTACTTCAAACTGGTTGGCAGGGAAAAGGTCAAATTTTAATGCTGACCTTAACAGTTTGGGATAAATATAAAAAGGTAATGGCCCATTTAAAGCTACAGCTCTCCGTAGTCTTTGCAGATTGAGAAACTCTCACGTGGTATCCAACTTGTTGAGTTCTCCCACGAATGCCAGGAGAAGCAGCCCAGTCACTCTGAACACTGGTTATTAAAGCTGTTCCATCTAAGAATCTTTTAAACTGAATACAGTCTATTCTATCATAGAAAGAGGAAAAATCATCATCATCTTTTTTTTTTTTTTTTTAAGTATGCATCTAGTCTAGTATCGTAGAAGTGGAACATCAATTCAGGTTTTTCCAATCTGCTAACAATGGCTTCAGAAAAGCTTGAACCAAAACATAATTTTATTTTATTTTTTTAATTCTGGTTTCTCTGCTCCGTAAAAAGTTGTTGGGTTTTTTAATGAATTTATTTTTAGTTACTGTAAAAATATAGATACTACCATATCCATATCCCATACCCACTGCTGTCAAGTCGATTCTGACTCGTGGCCACCCTGTAGGACAGACCAGAACTGCCCCATAGGGTTTCCAAGGAGAAGGTGCTGGATTTGAACTGCTGACCTTTTGATTAGCAGCTGAGCTCTTAACCACTATGCCACCAGGGCTCCATAGATAACACAACATTTGCCAGTTCAACATTTTTCACGTGTACAATTCAGTGGGTCCCTAAGTGGTGCAAACAGTTTGCTAACATAAAACTTTGAACCCACTTAGCAGTGCCGTGGAAGAAAGGCCTGGCAATCTCCTTCTATAATGATTACAGCCAAGAAAACTCCATGGAGCAGTTGTACTCAGTAATACGTGGGGTTGCCATAAGTCGGAATGCACTCCGCAGCAACTAGCCGCAATAATTCAGTGAGAACAATTTCATTAATCATGTGTTCAACCATCGCCAATATCCATTGCCAAAATTTCCATCCCCATAAACAGAAACTAATGAAAGAAGCACAGCTGGTTGCAACTGGATGTTTCCATGATCCGTTTCTCTTAGTTTACAGAGGGAGAGATACAAGACCCAGGAATGCCCTCGAGACCCACGAGTAACAGCAGAGCAGAGACACATAAATGGATACCAGCACATGAAGCTGATCAGGAGCTATAAAATTGTGATGAGTGCAACAAGTTGCCAAAAATTAGGGGTTCCGTTCCTTGACCTGGGAAACACGGCCTCACATTGTCAGAGTATGAATTGTGATTTTAAATGAAAGTAGCTGTTGGGATATTTTCTCCACCCACATGCTCCAATGGCTTTTCCTTTCATCATGGCCCCAGATTTTCTCCTTTTGTTCAGTTTCCTAACCAGGATACTGATGAGAGTGTGCCAAGAGGTTCAAACCAAATGGTGTCCACATTCTCCGAGGCAGCTGGGTCCTCTTCTAAACTCCATGATGTTTGCGTGGATATGCTCACCGTTTTCACTAGAACCCCTTTCCACCAAAAACGTCCGTGATGGTACTGCAGAAGTGAATCTCTTTGCACTTGTCCTTTTGCTTTCATTTATCAGCTCTTTATTGAATAGCTTTCACGTGCTTGGCACTCTGCTGAGAGTGGGGGGTCCAGGGATGGACAAACAAGTTCCCTGCGTGCACAGCACTCACATCTAACGGGGCAACAGACAAAAGGGTGATTGTATGTTAGCGTGTTGTTGGCAATGAGAAAATGCCATGGAAATGCATGAGAAAAGTCACAGGCCCAATACAATATCTGGGGAAGCTTCTGCAAAGAAGTGGTTTCTAAGATAGAACTCAGTATTAGTCAGGTTAGGCTAAGAAAGCTGCAGAAACAAAAGACCTCAAAAAACTCAGTGACCTGCAACAACAAAAGTGCATTTCTCACTGGTGCTCCGTGTCAGCTGTGGCTTAGCTCTATGTCTTATCTCCAGGACCCTGCAGCACAGAGCAGTGCCTCTCTGATCTCGTGGCACAGGGAAAAAGAATATGCTGAGTCACTTGCTGCTTCCCAAAGCTCCTGTCTGAAGTAACAGACCTCGCTTCTCCCAAAATTTCACTGGCTGAAGCAAGTCACATGGTCATTCATAAGTGCGGCTCAAAAAGTAAGGTATCTAAAATCCTCCCCTGCAGAGAAAGATGCCTCAGGGAGGGAAACCAGGGTGTTTTATAAGCAGTAAGAAAACTGCCATAGAACCACAACCTGAGTAAGGGCTGTACATATGAAGAGAAGGTGATAGGAGTGTTCTGAAAAGACAGAGTATATGAAAGCACTAGGAAGAGAGAGCGGGAGGGGGGCAAGAAGAATGGAAGAGAGAGAGGAGAGTAACAGTAATTTGGAGAATTTCAAGTAATTAGTTTAATCAGGTTGAAGCAAGGAGTGGGAGGAAGGGAGTTGAGAGCGCTAACATGGAAACATTCCTTTAACAATCTGAGCTCATCAAAGCTAATCTGATGAGTGACGCCCATGTCCCACACAGAAAGATTAGGGGTCCCTGAATCAGAAGGATACTGAATTTGCATGGACTGCTCCAAGAATAAATAAATCAGTCTTAAAAGTAATACAGCTGCAATGCTCCTAAGAAGCAAGGATAGTGAGACTTCAACTCACTCATTTTGGATACATCATCAGGAAAGACCAATCACAAGAAAAACACATCATTTTGGTAGGTCAGTGAAAAAGAGGGAAACCCTCAATGAGACAGACTGACACAACGGCCTCAACAGTGGACTCAAACATACCAACGATCATGAAGATGACAACTTTCATTCTGTTGGATATAAGGTTGCCATGAGTCAGAGCCAACTGAATGGGATCTAACAACAACAACAACACTTTCATATGACACAGTGGTGGGTCAATAGTAAAATCCTCACCTCCCATGTGAGAGACCCAGGTTCAATTCCCAGCCAATGCGCCTCATGCACAGCCACTACTCATCTGTCAGTTGAGGCTGGTATGTTGCTGTGATACTCAACAGGCTTCAGTGGAGTGTCTAGACTAAGATGGAGTAGGAAGAAAGGCCTGGAGATCTACTTCCAAAAAATCAGTCAGTGAAAACCCTACGGAGCACAAAGGTCCGATCTGCAACCAATCATGGGGATGGCTTGGGACTAGGCAGTGTTTAGTTCCATTGTGCATGGAGTCACCATGAGCCTTGGGCTGACTGGAAGGTAGCTAACAACAACAACCATCACTTTAATGCCCTTGAAACTGATCCCTACCTCATGCAACTTTGCCGGAAGGAGGTTGAGCTTATTGCATACATAGTACAAAGTGTGGTTACTGAAAGAGCTGCTCCTTTCTTTGGACCTCGGTGTTTCTTCCTTCACAGCATGAAGCTGCAACACAGATATTCAAAGAGTGATTTCCATGGCTTGTCCAACAGAACAGTGAAAAGCCAAACAAAATTGCAAATTATAAGAGGAGGACCAAAAAGCAATGTGTAGGCACTTGTGCAAATAGGGTAACTACAAGCTTCAAGATTATAGGAAAGTACAGTGACTGTGCTTCAAATGCAAATTTGTTACCAGTCAAAATAAGGTCCCGAATACCTTTGGACAATTGTCCTAATGCAAATCCTTCTTCTTCTTGTTTTTAAAGCCCCCCTTGAGAGGCGAGTAAAGCTCTGGCTCACTTTACAGCTCAAGCAGGTTTAATTCCTATTAATCCTGTAATAGTGGATGTTGCTAGTGGCGGCCCCTGCTGCCAACCCTTTTAGTTCCAAATTTCTCCTCCGGAATGGCATTTTGGGAAGAAAGCATCTAGTTCACAGATGGGGCGGCGCATTCTACGTGAAGATATCTAGATATTTACCAAGCCATGGCAGGGCGCTTTGTGGGGATAATGACAAATTTACAAACAGAAAGAAAATTCACCAAATTGCAAAAACAAATGAAGGGACTGACCTGCCAAGTAGGAAGCAAGAGAATTCTCAGGAAGCTCCAAGATCCAATGAAGCGAGAGAGAGAAAGAGAGAGAGACTAGTTCTTTCCGAGTTAGTCACCAGAGACGCCACATCTGCCACAGTGAAAGACAGATTGGGAAAAAGAAAAATCAAGAGAAATGTTTTCATAGCTGGAGGCCATACTTCTCAGTCCAAATCAGGCAATTTCAGAAATGTTTGTTATTTTTTCCCCAGCCAATTGAATGGCTTCACCAAAGCCTCTCTCTTTATTCCTTCAAGTAAAAACAAACACTCTTCTCCCTACCTTTTCATGTTGGCATAGAACTTTTAGCATGTTAGAATTATTCCAGAAAAGGCTGGGCTGACCAAGAAATTGTATATAAATGGATTTTGAATAAAATTATTAAAGGAGTAAGTCTGTCACCAGTTGCCATCAAGTCAATTCAGACTCAGGCGGTATAAACGTTTTAACACATCTGGCTGCTAACCCGAAGGCTGGAGGTTCAAGTCCACCCAGAGGCCCCTCGGAAGAAAGGCCTGGTGATCTAATTCCATAAAATCAGCCCTTGAAAGTCCTCTGGAGTGCAGTTCTACTGTGACACACATGGAGTCGCCGTGAGTTGGAGCTGACTCAACGGCAACCGGTTTTTACCTGGTTTTAAGTCTGTCGCTCCAATATTGAGTCCAGCCATAAGGCACCTTGCTTGTGCCATGTGCCCTCTCCCGTTCAAACATTATGCTGCACATACACTGACTTTCTTAGTGTTCTCTTGAACACTTCAAGCCTTTTCCTATTGTAGGCTGTGGCATGTCCCAGTCCTTCTGACCGGAACTCTCTTCCCCTTGTTCTGTGTGGGGGTGACTTTGTCTCACCCTGCACAACACATGTCAGCTGGTAAAGAGGTCTTCCCTGCCTCCCCCTTACTGAAAGAAGATCCCCTCTCCAATTCAGTCCTCTTTGCCACTTCATCCCATTTATTTATGTCCTTAATAGCACTGACCTCAATCTGTAACAGTTCAACATCAGGAACTAGTCTGTCTTCTTTCCCACTCTAGCCTTTTCCTGTTGTTAGCTGTCGTCAAGTTGGCCCCCGACTCATGGTAACCCCGTGCACAACAGAAGGAAGCACTGCCTGGTCCTGCACCATCCCCACGATGGATTGGGGATCAGACCTTTTTGATCCACATGGTTTTCAGTGGCTGGTTTTCAGCAGTAGATCATCAGGCCTTTCTTCCTTGTCCATCTCAGCCTGGAACCTCTGATGCAACTTGCTCAGCATCATAGCAACACACAAGCCTCTACTGACAGATGGGCAGTGGCGGCACATGAGGTGCATTGGCTGGAATTGAACCCAGGTCCCCTGCACGGAAGGTGAGAATTCTACCACTGAGCCACCATTGCCCCCAGTATGCTAACATTGCTGATCAGCAAAATGAGTGCTTTCTTGACCGAAAGGGTATCGAGGACACGAGGAAGGCCAAAGACGAAGTCGCCACCCTGCCCGCAAGACGGGAATCAGGCTGTCTACTCTTTCCACCCAAACCTAAAATAACAAGGAAATGGCAGCCCTCACCCCTTCTGTTCTCATTCCCCCAGAACAAAAGATGAGCCAAGCTTTATAAAAGGATGAAAATAAAAGTGAGCAAAATTGTTGAGAAAGATTTCACAATCCAGTTGACGGTGAAATAACAATGAACAAATATTTCCGACCAATGCTCATGGGATGGTGCTGAAATAAGCAGTCTCCATCAATATGAACGAAACAAAACACGTTCACGGTCCTCTCAAACCCAAAAACCAAACCCAGCACCATCGAGTCAATTCTGACTCATAGCGGCCCTATAAGACAGTAGAACTGCCCCACAGGGGCGCATCCTTCTCCCACGGAGTACCTAAGGAGTTCAAACCGCCAATCTTTGGGTTACCAGACAAGCACTTACCCACTTCACCAGCAGAGCTCCTTCATGTTCCTTCCAAATTCCCCTTATTTCTCAGGGAGACCCTAGTGTTTTAGCTGGGCACATGGCTACCCATAATAGATACTACTTCTACCAGCTTCCTTTGCAGACAGGTGTAGCCAGGGGACTCGGTTCTGGCTAATGAAATGCAAGTGAAACTGTTATGTGCAATTTCCAGGCACTGGCCTTAAAGAGAGGACATTCGCTCCAATCTTCCCAATTCTCTTTCCTATTGGTTGGATCAAATCACTGTCATGGATCAGAAGGTGGAGGCCAGGTGTTGAGGATGCCGGGGCACACTAATCGGTGATTCAGGAATCTCCATATTTAACTAGTATTTCTTTCTCTGGATTTCATTTTATGTAAAAGAAGAACAGGGGGAAGTGGTGGTTCGGTGGTAGAATTCTTGCCTTCCATGTGGGAGACCGGGGTTCAATTCCCAGCCAATGTAGCTCATGATAGACCTCCACCTGTCTGTCCATGGAGGCTTGCGTGTTACTATGATGCTGAACAGGTTTCAACAAAGTGTCCAGGCTAAGATGGAGTAGGAAGAAAGGCCTGGAGATCTACTTCTGAAAATCAACCAGTGAAAACCCTATAGATCACAACAGTTTGGCAGATCACAAAGGCAGCTAACAATATCAACGAGAAAAGCAAGCTTTCCAATTTTTAAACCATTTTTTTGTGTGTGTATGTGTGTGTGTGTTTTCTGTTCCTTGTAGCATAGCCTAACCCTACTGATCCAATGCGCAAAGAACAAATTGAAATGTGGGCATTTGTAGAGATGACTCTGTGAAACCTGGTGGAATTGAAGAGGGTTGGAGGCCGATTCCCAGGACGAAGATGACCCAGCAAATGGCCCAGCTGCCCGTTTCTGTTTGTCAGCTCTGTGGTCAGAATGACTCTCACACAGCACGCACAAGCCACCAAAACAATCACACTCCTCATTTGGCATCTGGACACGCAAGAACAGGCAGCCATTGGAAATCTGTTTTTGCTTTGACCTGCCATTTTGGCCCTGGGTATTCAGAGCAAAAATGACTGCCCCCAAGGCGGAAAAAAACAGAAAGATGGGAAGTAACACTGGGACCCAGATACATCCACTTTGGTAAAACAGAGCTATGGAGGAAAGTGGGGGAAAGCTAGGTTTTATCTGCCTTTCAGAAGGAAAGTGACAACTGCTGATGTTTCTCGCATCCACTGAGAAAGCAGAAAAGCACGCACCCTCCAGCCATCTGCCACAAGCCTAAGTAGAAACTCACTCGCATTTGTATGTTTTTTAAATGCTCTGTTGTATATTCCCGCTAATTTCTCCCTCTGGTGCTGGGGATTGACACATCTCCGGTTACACAACAAGTTGAAAATAGCATTCTAAGCAGGTTTAAACTATTACTTATAATTCCAGTGTATACGCAGGTACATATTTTGTGTTTGTCCCTAGAGAGAGAATCAACAGTGTTTTTCTTAGGCAATATCATCGTAAGCATTTTATGGAAGGATGCATGATTTCTTAAAACAAGTATTAGACAGAGTTTCTCTCTCTCTGACTAAGAAAATCTATGAGCAGGTTTCTCCCTACCATCCCACTCCACTGCACCCACCCCTCCCTACCCCATTCCACCCAATGATTTGGGCCATGTCCAGTCTGGATGGGAGCTGCGTGGCTTGACAAGTCTGTCAACCTCTCCGTAGATATATCTGAACCACCCACTTAGGTGATAACCATGAGGACATCAGTCATTTATCCCATTTGCAGTATTTTGATCAGGACCTTGCGTGTCTCATTTTTTTTAATCCTGCAAAGCTCTAAGATGTGCATAACTTTGTTGGCCTCAATTCATGGCAACCCCTTGCACAATGGCATGAAATACTGCCATCCCCCTGATCAGTTATGGATTGGACCATTGCAATCCATAGAGTTTTCATTGGCTGCTTTTTGGAAACAGATTGTCAGGACTTTCTTCCTTGTCTGTGTTAGTCTGGAAGCGCCACTGAAACCTGCTCAGCATCGTAGCAACATGCAAGCCTCCACTGACAGACAGGCGGTGCCTGTGCCTGAGCTTCGTTGGCTGAGAATTGAGTCCAGGTCTCAAACATGAGAGGTGGGGATTCTACCAGCAAACTACCAATGCTTCTATGCATAAATTTAACAGCCCCATTCTGCCAAGGAACTAGCATGCAGAGAGATTAACTGGCAAGCACCCCGTCAAAAGTCTAGTAGGCTGCAGGTATAAGATTTGAACCCAGGAAGTACTGCTCTAGAATGTTCTTTGATATAAAAGCAAAATAGGTCCTCACACTGCCTGGGACACATCCCAGGGAAGCTTTACAGACAGAGTGTGGCAAATCTAGGCAGGTCTGCAGAGAGGGAGCAAAAGCCAGCACCTCTGTATGTCCAAGGATCTAAAATACTTAAAAATCTGGTGCTAACACATTGAGGTCATCATGTGCCATCTTGAATTACAAGGAAGGGCTGGTCATGAAACATCTCTGTACTCGGCCGAGAGAGGCAGATGGAAAGTAATGCGGAGCTTCCATAAACCAAAGTCATCGCTGTCCAGCAGTGACAAGGAAAACCATGCTTAATCACGTGGCAATATATCAATTGTCATGGAGCGCAGGCTGCATATAAAGTGCAGCATTATCTTCAATGCGAGAACTTGCTCCCAGCTCAACAGATTTCTGTACAGGCAATGGGTATCTAGAATCAAGAGCCTGTAGCTTTATGGAGGTAGCTGTTTACCAGAATTGGAAATCTCAAATGCCACTGCTCACAAAGATTAAAAAAAAAAATTTTTTTTTTTTTTTCCAAAAGGACCAAGCTCAGAGATTCGAAAAGAGAAAACAGGCTTCTTTTCATCCGATATTTAAAAATCACCAATTCACTTGCACCTTGGTCTATACTGTGCCACCCACAGATACTCTGAAAGAGAACACGTGGAGTCTGTCTGTTGTAGAATAGAGACAGAAGAAACGTATTCTACTTGGCTTTTGCACAGGCTTGTTTAAGAGAGCGAAGTGGAAATAGAGATACATGAATACATCACGGTGCAATTACCAAAAAGGCAGCAAATTCGCTCGGTTAGGGAGTGAGTGGCGTTGATCTTGTCACTGGACCTGTCATGGAATTCTGCATGAGGTATAGAAGAGGAAGGAGGGCCTGGGAAAGACCCCAAGCAAAGACTTTGAACATGAAACAAGCGCAAGCAAAGGAATCATGACAAATTTAATTGTATAGCAGGTGACCTGGATAACAATCTGAATAAATACATCATGGGTGATCTTCTAAGCTAGGCATGTATCTAATTTCAGTCAGAGTAATTAATAAAAAATTCATAAGTGCCCACACTTGGAATGTGTGACTCTAGGTTTCCTATCTGACACAGTAAAATTAAATACCAGAGACACTGTCAAGAGCAAATGACAGTTTTGATTTAGAAAATGAGCATAAAAAAGTCGATACCTTAGTATTACATATTATCCATCTAACGTTATAAATGGACTTGGAATCTCATTGATGCATTCATTCCTTTGCTTTTATAAGCATTGATTAATTCATCTGGCTTGGTTAAAAGGTAGAATGTACAAAATATAACAGGGCTAGATAAGACCGGAAAACAGAGGGTGTAGGTCATGCAGTGCCTAACTAAGCAGCTGGGACTTGATTCCATAAGTAAGGGGGAGCCACTGAAGTTTTCTGAGCAGAGGAGTGACATGAGTAGAGTAATGATCAGGGCAGGTGCATTTGGAAACTGAACCAAACCAAACTCATAGGGGCCCTATAAAACTGAGCAGAACTGCCCCGTAATTTCCAGGGAGTGGCTGGTGGATTCAAACTGCTGACCTTTTTGGTTAGCAACTGAGCTCTTAACCACCACACATTTGGAAACAGGATACAAAATTATTCAGTAGAGAGGGCAAAGGCTTAAAAAAATACACACGTGTAGAAATTGTTGAATCGATGTATGTTTTGCTGTATATATTCTCCACAACATCAAATTAATTAATAAAAATACATATTACATACACACACACACATATACAACCACTAACTCAAACGCACACTCTTAAGATAAATTCTTGCTTTACACAGACAATAAATTTCAAATAAATGATAGAGTCCCAAACGAGGTCAAGGTGAATGAAAGTATACCTTTGCTATCACCATAACTTCAAGTATAATCACTTCTGGGGCTATTTCAGTTGATTATGCAATACAAACAAGAGCACAGTCACTTCAGTATTTTTCTTTTTACATTTCTTTAATGGCCAGGGGGCTGTAAAGGGCTGAGAAAACCTAGACAAAAAAAAAAAAAAAACAACGTACAATTCTAAGGAGTTTTAAAAATAAACACAATATTACAAAACATGACCAAATAAGGACAGGGTGAATTTTATTTCTACACTCAGCATCAAATGTTGTCAATTTTATTATGTTTTAACTTGGATGGGAAAAGACAGACTTGGCTAATGTCTTTGCTGAGAGCAAATTTGCTGTGATTTTGACTGAATGCCCATTTTAATAGTTTCAGAAAAAGAAAATACAACAAAAAATAAAACAAGTGCTTCCCACTAAGTGGCCCATGCCCACTGCTCTTCTCTCAAAGCATCAACAAATATTACATGGCAATTCTTCTGTGATTAGAGGTGCTGGGCAACGTTCTGGGGTGCACACATCCTTATGATTTCTTCCCTAAAACGTTAACTGCATCTTTCTAAAGTGTCTCCTTGCTCTGGCTTCATAGGACTTTAATCCATTCCCTACCCTGCAGCTAGCAATACCTTGCTAAACCAGGGATTTTCTACCAAAGGCTATTTTCAGCCCCAGGGGACATTTGGATATATCTGGAGACATTTTTGTTGCTGTTGAAAATATACACAGCAAAACATACAGCAATTCAATCATTTCTATATGTATAATTCAGTGACACTGATTACTTTCTTCAAATTGTGTAGCCATTCTTACCCTCCTTTTCTAATCTGCTCCGGTCTGACGGGGTGCCACACCTTCTCAGTGGATCTCTGAGCCCCAGGAGACTCCTACTTTGCAGGACATTGAACAGCACCTTCTGCTTCTATAGGTGCCCACCTGTACCCACTTGTCAGATGAGCCGATCTCCTTGGCCTTCGAGTTGAAACCATCACTTATTCGCACATCTCACATACTAGCCCCACCAAAGCACTGGTGGCTTCACACTACCTTGAACTTCTTTCATTCTTTGACGTATGCGGTCTACCCTTCATCTTTGGGACTAGCAAAATATTAGCCACCCTTAACAGTCCAGCCTGTTGTATCAGGACCTTGGAGAAAGTAGTCTTGAATTGTTGTGCTGTTGTTGTTAGGTGCCATTGAATCAACTCTGGCTCACAGCGACCCCGTGTGACAGAGCAGAACTGCCCCATAGGGTTTCCTACATGTAGTCTTTATGGGAGCAGATCACCAGGTCCCACAGACTCACTGGGTGGGTTCAAACAGCCAACCTTTCAGTTAGCATCTGAGCACTGAACCATTGTGCCATCAGTCTCCATTAAAAAAAAAAAAACACCCTAGCCTGTTGCCGTTGAGTCAACTTGTTTAGATTCTGACTCATAGCAACCCTACAGGACAGGGTAGAACTGCCCCATAGAGTTTCCAAGGAGCAGTTGGTAGATCTGAACTGCTGACCTTTTGGTTAGCAGCTGAGCAGTTAACCACTGTACAACCAGGACTCCACAAAACCAAACCCCGATTTCAACTCATAGCAATCCTATAGCCTCTGTTAGCACCTGGAACTTGCTGCATCTCATGTGCACAACAGAATTTTCCCACGACTGGAAATGAAAAATCCAAGGACGGATCTTTACAGTGTGTCTATGGTAAGCTGAAGCCACCACACGGGAGGTGATTAGACTAAAAAGTGTTGCTATGGAAAGGCTTTCTGGCTCTTCCCACCTCCATGACTAATAAACAGATTTCCTGTTTAGCTTATTTCTCTCCCCAGCCTGCTGACCTGTCGGACAAGTCCCTGGACTTATTTGATGCTGAACTTGGGGAATGATAAAGGAAAGGGCTTGAGAGTTGGAGGAGGAGGAGCAGGACTTACTGAGACACACCAACGCCATGTATACAATCACAAGCTGGGAGAGAAAGCAAGAAGAGCTGAGTTGACAGAGGGTGGGGAGTGGGGTGACGGCAACAACCAATCAAATGTGGTGGCACAATGTAAGTCCCAGAGAACAGGGACAAGAAGAAAAGAGGAATGAGAAGTGCCACTGAAGGTTATGAATTGAATTCCTTTAAATATATTTGCTCAGGAGAAAACCAGTAAATCGTTTCAAATTATTTCAATTTTAAAAAACTATCCTTCTTCTGTTTTATTGCTCTACTTCTTTGAATGGATGTTGTTCAAAGATTGGATTATATGAGTCAGAAGTTTATGATTCAAATCCTAGATATACACCCAAAAGAACTGAAAGCAGAAACACAAAAAGAAACTTGTACACCAATGTTCACTGCAGCACAATTCACAACAGCCAAAAGGTGGAAACCATCCAAATGCCCATCAACAACTGAATGGATAAACAAAATGTGGCATATATATATACAATGGAATATTATTCAGCCGTAAAGAGAAATGAAGTCCTGATACATGCTACAATGTGGATGAACACTGAAAACATTATGCTGAGTGAAATAAGTCAGTCGCAAAAGGACAAAAATTACATGGTCCCAATTATATGAAGTAGACAAATGCCTAGAGACCAAAGGAGCCCTGGTGATGCAAAGGTTGAGCACTCAACCACTAGCTGAAATGTTGTCTGTTGAAACCCACCCAGTGGCTCCAGGGGAGGAAGACCTGGCAATCTGCTCCTTTAAAGATTAAAAAATAAAAATAAAAAAATTTTACAGCCTAGAATTAAGCAGTTTGGAACTGACTCGACGGCACTGGGCCTGGGTACTCTATCACGTGAGGTTACTTTGGGTTGGAAATGACCCCAGGGCACCTAACAGTAAAAACAACATAGAGACCAAAGTTTATTGGTGGTTACCAATGGTGGGAGGGAGAGGGAGAGGGGGAGTCATTGCTTAGGGGTCACTGAGTTTCTGTTAAAAGTTGTGGAATAATTTGGAAACGGATTGTGGTGATGGTTGTACAACACAATGAGTGTAATAATGTCACTGAACTGTACGTGTAAAATTGTTGAATTGAAAAATCTTCTGCTGCATATGTTTCTATAAACACACACGCGTACCCACCAAAGTTCGAGGGTTACACAAACATTAAAAAGTCTCCTTTCTATGGAAATGAAACTGAGGGTCAGAGTTGAAAATCGCCTTGCCCAATATCAGACAACCTTGGGGTGAGGCTTCAGAATCAGGCATGATGGAAGCTCATACTCCATCACTCCACTGCTCTGCCTCTCAAAATAAAGGATTCAATTTCACCTCAGGTTTTAATTATCCAGAAATTTCTTATTCCCTATCACAGGGCTCCAAATTCACTTGCAACCACTACCTTCTCGATTTTGATAAAAACAATCACTTATGTAGATGCACACACAGATGGATAAAAGTTACAAATATGTCTGTTTAGTTCACATACATAAGGGCTCACTGGATCATAAGCTATATAGTTAGGCAACACACAACAGTTTCTGTTACAGAGTAGATAGTCCATATACGCTACTGATGACGACGCTTATAAATCGCAAGACTGTGAACCTCCATCAAGCAAGGTAACCTGAAATTCTCACTGGAATCCCTTTTATTCTAACTTTCCCTCTCGACATTATGTCACAGGCTGTATCAGAGAGCACTTAAGTCCCCTGATGTATGTTTGTCACGGACCCTTTGTTTGCTTGTTCTTTATGAGAGTTTTGTCCTACCCTGAGTGGAGGAGAAAAATAACCCATTTATATTCTCTGCACTACTCTTTTGGTTTTACTCCAATTGCTATTGTGACAGGGCTGCTATGAAAAGGAATACCAATGTAAGCAAGGAGTTAAGCATACCGCTGCTTCAAATTCAGTAAACGGGTGAGATGATGCAGGAGAGAGACAAAAAACAACAAAGCCTAGTAAAGCATAGACAGAGATATAGAGATATAGATAGAGATGTATCTTTATCTTTTCACTGGCAGGCAACAAAGCATGTGGCTAAGAATGCAAACTCAGGGGTCAGAGGGCCCTGGGTTTGGTCTTGGTACAACCTCTATTTCTGTGACCTTGGAAGATAAGCCTCAGGTCTCTTGCCTGTATCTGCTCAAGATAAAAATGGTACCCACCACTGAGGGCTGCTGTGAGCTTCCCACGAGTTAATACACGTAAGTGTGCAGCTCACTGCTTGTTTCAAAGTAGGTGCTACATCAATGAGAGATGTCATTACCTTAGGGAGCGCCAAAGTGAATACGCTGATGATTATGAGGGATGGATCTGTTAGATGGAAAATAAATTAGGCTGTTTTTAGTAAGATTTTTTTGTTAAAACCCTCAACATTGACCTCTCTCTAGGAGAACAGGATTTGGAGTAAGATGAGACCTGAGATCAAATCCCACTCCTGCCACATTTATTAGAGGTATGTGTGCAGATACATAAGAGAAAGACAAAAGCTAGATAGATAGATAGATAGACGGATGGACGGAAGGGCGGGCAGGTCTATGGGTAGATCGATAAGATAGGTAGATCGACCAGGAGAAAGGAAGGGGGGAAGGAGGAGGGGAGAGACGAGATCATGGTCAAATTCCATTACCAATCTGACATTCAATGCCCTTACCTATAAAGGGGATGGTAATAGTATCTACCTCACAGGGTTATTGTGAGGGATAGATTACATAACATATATATAAGCGGTCCAGTATATTATTTGCCACACGGTGAGCACACAATAGATTGTTGCTGTTGTCGAACAATCTATTCTATTATTAACTGTCTGGATGGGCTGTGCCCACACTCCCCGTTCACATCCATCTGAAAGCAACATTTTTGGCATGTTGCTGTTATCAGGGACCATTTGCTAATTCCCTGTGCAGAATTTAAATCTCCCAGACCACCTCATCTGCTGCTCCATGCTAATTATGTGAGTATCTCATTTGAGTATCTGTTGCAAGTTTACAAAGCCACTGCTGTCCTTCTGGCTTTGGGCTGCACACAATCCTGAATGGAAGTTTCCAAACATAAATGATAAATAAATAAGACCTTGGCGTGGAAAACCAACCAACCAAGTGCATTCTATTATAACCTGCTCTTTTGGTCATCTGGGGCTTTTGGAATATCTTCAGGCCAACTTTCTACACAAATACATGATTCTAATAGATCCTTATAATTACTTTGTCTTCATGTTCATTACAAAAAGTACTTCAATAAAAATCTGGAAGATGCTTTCTCTATCATAGTGCCAAGTGTCCTAAACTAACTGATGATGCACTTCTGGCTTTTGATCCTCAAAGAGCTGTAATTAAGAGAAAGCAAGGGTTTTGGAGACAGAAAGACCTGAGTTCGATTCCTGACCTCACCACACATTGGCTATGTGATCTGAGGCAAGTGGCCTAGCCTATCTGAGCTCCCTGTAACAAGAGAATGATAACAGTACCTACATCATAAGCAAGGCTTCCCCTTGTTTCAACACCGAGGGTGCTGCTCAGATCTTAGTCCACGTGACTATCATCCCTGGGGTTAGAATAACTGCTTCCAGGGATGTTTTGAAGATTATATGACTTAACACCTGCCAGCACTTAGAGAACAAGCCTTGGTATTGGTAAATGCTAAATAAACCAAAACTAAATCAGCTTCAATTGCATTAACCCCAACTCATGGCAACCCCGTATGTTACAGAGTAGAACTGCTCCATAGAGTTTTTAATGGCTGATTTTTCAGAACTAGATCACCAAGCCTTTCTTCCAAACCACCTCTGGGCAGACTCAAACTTCCAACCTTTAAGTTAGCAGCCAAGTGCATTAACCATTTACACCATCCAGGAGCTCCAAAAGCTAAACAGGCACTGTTATTACTATTATTAAGGAGCCCTGGTAGCACAGTGGCTAAGAGCTTGGCTGCTAAGCAAAAGGTCAGGGGTTCAAGCCCACCAGCCGCTCTGCAGGAGAAAGATGTGGCAGTCTGCCCCCGTAAAGATTATAGCCTTGAAAATTTTATGGGGCAGTTCTACCCTATCCTATAGGGTCACTATTTGTCAGAATTGACTCAACACAACAGTTTATTATTATTGTTATTACTATTATTATTGCTGTGAGGGTTAAATGTGACAACCCAGCAAAGGGCTGAAAGTAATGGGAAGCTCTCACTAAGTGACACCAAGAATCACCAGTGTTTGGAAACTACACCAGTTCCTTGCGAATCGGAGCAAACAGGATGGTACCATCTCACTCTCCTGTCCCATCTCAAATGCCATAAGGAAATCGAACTGGGTTTGAAAACAGAAAAACAGGTATCATTCAATGATCTGCACTAATGGAAGGGTTCAGAGGCATGGGCAATCCAACAGGGTGGATAATTCAAAATCCACTGTCACTTGACCATAAAATGCATTGCCAGTTCACACGCAAATATGCTATGTCTGCCATTCTGGGGATTCATTTCCAACAAGATAATGAACCCACACAAGACGGGGCTGATTCAAGCTGGGAAGTGCCCTGGTTCTCTGGTCTGGCTCCTGCTCTTCTTCTCTCTGCAACACGCCACATGCTGAGAACAACCAGCAGGCTCCCGGCTAAAGCAGGGAACCAATCTAAACAGGGTTGACCCCTCTCAAATCTTCCCGGAGCATGAAAGAGGCCTGGGTTTCAAAGGCTTCTCCTGCATGAAAATTAGGCAGGGATCCAGGTTGATATGCCACATAGATAAGGAGCTTCGGGGACATCTTCCTGCAGAAAACACCTAGCTGAACCATGCATTGCCTTTGCTCTGTCCAAGATTCTCAACGATATTCATTTTCCTTGACATAAAGAGACAGAGAATCCCAACTCTCCATCACTAACACTGCAGGTTCAAAAGGAATGACATCCCCATTCACAAAGTAGACTATTTTATAGTCGAATAACATGTGCTTGCAAAATTAAACATTGTAGTAAGTGCTATACTGCATGTATCCATCCATTCAACAAATACTGAGCACCTACTAGGAGCTTTTCAGTCAGCTCATATGAATGCAAAAGTTGGATAATGAAAAAGAAAGACAGAAGAAAAAAAATGAGGCATTTGATCTCTGGTGTTGGCAAAGATTAAATATGCCGTGGAGTGCCAGAAGAACGAGCAAATCAGTGTTTGAAAAACTACCACCAGAACGCTCCTCAGCAGCAAAGATGGTGAGACTTTGACTCGCTTACTTTGGACACGTCATCAGGAAAGGCCTATCTCTAGAAAAGGACGTCACATCTGGCAAAGAAGAGAGTCAGCAAACATGAGGGAAACCCTCAACGACCATAATGGATTGACACAAGGGCCGCAACAATGGACTCAAACATACCAGTGATGGTGAAGATGGCCCAGGATCAGGCAACATTCTGTTCTGTTATTACACATAAAGTTGCCAGGAGTCAGAGCCAACTCCGGGGCCACTAACACCACCACCACCACCCTTTGAGAATGTACTGTTCCCACAGTCACTCTTGGCACTGCAACAACATAAAGCACATTTATACCCATGTCTCACGGCTAAAAGAGATTTTTAGATGCCCACAAGCCTGTCCAAGGGGTGTCTACATCACCAGTAGACAGGCTGTAGAAGACTATGCGGATTTAACTAGAAATGCCCATTATCCAAAAGCAAACAAACCCAAGGCCACCTCCACTTTCTCCCGCCCTGCCTTCCATTTTCTTCTGCCTCCAGTCCCTTTCTAATTCTGTACCTCCAATCTTAAACACATTAAAAACATAACCTAGCCTATTTCTTTCTTTCTCTCTCTTTTTAACTAAACAGGCTCAACTTAAGGTCAGCCACTTCTGGTACACTGGCTTCTATTATGGAGGGAATAAAAGAGAGATTGCTTTTAAAAAGAGAGAGGCTGCTTTTAATGACAGTTTCCAAACAGTGGCCTTTTGTACTTGAAGGGATTGATGATAAAGCTCGCTGTCAACTGACAGTAACATCAATGTCAGAGCACAAAGGGATGGATGTCCCTCAACATAGGATCATCCCAGAGCCATTAGCAGCACTGGTGTGCTCTGCCATCTTGGAGGATGGTTCATGCCCATGACAAATGGTTGCGGCTTTCCCCTGAGCAGAGCCAGAGAAAACACACACACACACAAACACACACACACACACACGTTCCTTGTATGTATCGTAAGTTATTTCAACACTGCCTAGTGGTAAAGGACTGGGGTCTGAGTTTGAATCTGTTTTACCAAGTCTTTGCTGAAAAACCTTGGACAAGTATCTTCGCTGTCTATGCTTCAGTTTTCCCATCTATAATATAAAACGAATAATAATAACAATAAAAAAAAACAATTCATTGCTGTTGAGTCAATTCTGGTTTATGGTGACCCCATGTGTTACAGAATAGAACTGCCCTCTAGCGTTTTCTTGGCTGTGGTCTTTACAGGAACAAATCATCAGGCCTTTCTGCAGTGCTCCTGAGTGGGCTTGAACCGCCAACCTTTAGGTTAGTAGCTGAGTGCGAACCATCTGCACCGCCCAGGAAGGATACCTGTGATATAGAGATTATGATGTGAACTACCCCCCAGGGTTATCCTGCAGATCAAATGCAGCAATGCATACAAAGATCTTGGCACAAGGTCTGCATAGACTAAGCACAGAAACGTTGGCTGTTATTATTACTATTATAACAGAACTATACATTTTATAACATACTTTCCAATGGGTGAGATACTGCCTCTCCCTAATGCCTTCGATGGCACTGGGGTTGGGGAATGCTTTTATAGGAGCCCTGGTGGCGTAGTGGTGAAAGTGCTTGGCAGCTAACTGAAAAGTCAGCGGTTTGAACCCACCAACTGCTCTGCGGGAAAAAGATGTAGCAGTCTGTTTCCCTAAAGATTTACAGCCTTGGAAACACTGTGGGTCAGTTCTACTCTGCCCTACAGGGTCACTGTGAGTTGGATTTGACTTGATGGCAGTGGGTTTAATGACATCAAGGACAGGGCATAACCATTTTACATGTGAAGCTCAGACAGGCATGCCTCAAATCACAGAACTGACCAACTGGCAGAGCCAGGGCTAGAGAAGTGACCAGTGTCTGTTCCACTATTCTGGACTGTTTCTCAATCTGTTGCCCTTGAGGTCACTTCAACTCATGATGACCCCATGTGTATCAGAGTAGTATTGTGCTCCGTAAGCTTTTCAATGGCTAATTATTTTCAGAACATGATCACCAGGCCTTTCTTACAAGGCAACTCTGGGTGGCCTCAAACCTCCAACCTTTCAGTTAGCAGCCGAGCATATTAACGATTTGTGCCACGAGAGACTCCTGTTAAAGACTAGGTGACTATTACATGTCCAGAAAGATCTTAAAAGACAAAGGAATGAAGTCCTTTCTCTGAAATTTCCTAAAGCACGGTTTCGGATGTTTTACCTCATTGTTAGGGTGACCACCTCATTTATTATCTAAATCTGACTATGTTTGAAAGTGACAAATGTTCTACTAGACAGAATTCCAGGAAACCAGACCTAAACTGAGGCAGTGCCAGACAGACTAGGATAAAAGTCATATTGTCTGGTGCTCTGGTGGTGCAGTGGTTAAAAACTGGCTACTAATCAAAAGATCGGCAGTTTGAATCTACCAGCCATTCCTTGGAAACCCTATGGGGCAGTTCTACTTTGTCTTATAGACTCACTATGAGTTGGAATGGACTTGATGGCAACGGGGTTTGTTTTTTTTTTTAACCTATTTTCCACATAATTATGTTAGTACAAATCCTGACTCCTCTTTCTATAGTCAACTGTGGCGTCTAAAATTTTGCTTTCTGGCATATTTTTTCACTCCTTCTCTTCTGGTGGAAGTACCCTTCTTTCTTTTGGCCTATTTCTTTTCCAGCCCATGATGTTAGTACAGAGATGCCAAACACAGTAACACCCCTCTTCTCAGCCTCAAAGACTGGGTGAAGGATAAGCTCAAAGCCAAGCCAACTGGTGTCCTTTCCAGGAATTTTTCTCTTCAAGTTGGCATGGAAGATAGCCCCTTGGCTTTGGGGGAGGGGAGAATCATGATGTTCAAAAGATAAAATATTGGAGTTACTTGCTCCCTTCTTCCCTGGCTGCTTGGAGGAAGTCTGTCATCAGCAAAAGAAAATGCCAATCCATCAAGAAAGACGACGAAAACAAGTGAAGACAAGAGGTGGGCATAAACAGAGAATGTTCTGGAAACAATGAACCACTAGTTCCTGTCTCAAAGCCTGGAGGTGTAGTCTCTGACACCCTTATGACTTCATTTATCTGAGTCTATAGGTAACCACGGTAATTTCCCCAGCTCCATTATCCAGTACATTCTGTGGTTGTTTGGTTTTGTTTCTTTGTTTTATTAAAACTAATATAAATTATGTTTCTGTTATGTTCAACCAAAAGAATTCTGATTATACAGATAACAAAAATATACGAATCATGTATAAGGGCTTACTGATGTGGTGGTTAGCTGCCGTCAAGTTGGCCCTCAACTCATGGCGACCCCATGCACAATGGGATGATATGCTGCCAGTCCCACAAGGATTCCACCACTCAACCACCAATGCACCCATATCAGAGCCTGTATGGAAGCTAAATATTTAAGTGTGAGGGGGATTAAAAAAGAGATTGGTCAAGGTAAGCTGTATACCAAAAGCAAAAAAAAAAAAAAAAAAAAAACTATTTTCCGTCAAGTCGATACCTACTGGCAGTTACTCAACTCTCTGCTTGCTTCCCTTTCCTTTTTATCTTTTGAAAGATAAAAGGTGGTGCAGGCAACACCTCAGGGAAACTCCCTTTACATTGGATCAGGGATGTGGCCTGGGTAACGGTGGTGTTCCAATCCCATTCTAATCCTTTTAACATAAAATTACAATCACAAAATGGAGGACAACCACACAATGCTGGAAATCATTAAAAAAAAAAAAAAAATTTAAATCATAGCCCAGCCAAATTGATACACACATTTTGGGGGGGACATAATTCAATCCATGACAGTGTGGCCATCTAAAATTTTGATTTCTGGCTCATTTTTCCACTCCTTTTCTTTCGACCTATTTCTTCTCCAACCCATGATTGGTGAGAGGGCTGCCAAGCACAGTAATACTCCCCTTCTCAGCCTCAGAGACTAGGTGAAGGACAAGCTCAAAGGCAAGCCAACTGGGAGTGGCTTTGGCATCATATACATCTTGGCACCAATGTGGGCCCCATTGCTGGGCCTTTATCAAGTCACTTCAGCTCCCTGAGCTTCCCGTTCTTCCTCCATGAAATAGGAATCCTAATACCTCTCAGAGTTTTTCTGAGAATCATGAAGAGTATACATAAATCACCTACTACTGCCTCTGGTACATGGAGGGTACTCAAGAAATAGTGGTTATTATTAGTGTGGGGAAGGCAGTAAAGAGACAGATCCAACTGTAAAATCTGGTAGGTGCTGAGCTGGAGACCATGGTATCTTTGAGGGCAGAAAGCATGCTTTAGTTGTCTTTGGTCTGCCCTGGTCTGGCTCAGGTCTGGACTCTATGAACAACTTAATAAAAGTCAGTGAGTAGATAAATGAAAAATGAAATAATTGATGCAAATGCATAGACTTAGAGGGATCTTAAGTAACCATAAAAAGCCATTATCGATACCCTCAAGGAGAATGCACCAGGTGAAGTATTCAGAGCCATGCTGCATTTAAGCATTCCTCATGCCTGTTGTCAAAAATAAAGTATCTTTCCAGGAGTGAAAATCTGCCAGATAGTACAAATGAGAGACAAAGGTAAAGCAATCATTTCTGTTCACATTCCTGAGTCCACGTGGCTTGCTTCCAAAGAAATGGAGGATAAACAGAGCATCATTCATTCAATCCATTCATTCATGAGTTCATTCATATACATGTATTAGCTCCTAATACGTGTCAATAAGGAGCCCTGGTGGTGCTGTGCTTAAGCACTCAGCTGCTAACTGGAAGGTCGCAGGTTCAAACTCACCAGCTGCCCCACAGAAGAAAGATGTAGCAGTCTGCTCCTGCAAAGATTTACAGCCTTGGAAACCCTATGGAGCAGTTCTACCCTGTCCTACAGGGTCGCTATGAGTAGGTATTGACTCAGTGGCAATGAGTATGTGGCAATAGTGCTCTGTATTCTAGGAACCCAAAGATAAAGGCATAGTTGTTGATGTGGAACACTCGAACACGGGGATGAGGAAGACATATTGACTAACTCTGATAAAATAAATATGATACTGTCAGAAGTATGAATGGCTCTAGAACTCCAGAAATGGCGTACTCACTCTACCAGTGAAGACTGAGATGTGCCCAGACAGACTGGGAGGAAAGGCAATCCCAGGATGAGGAAACACCTCACCAAAGGAGTGGAGATGAAGATACATGTCATGTTTGGGACACAGTGGGTTCTCTGATCTCCTCAGAACAAAGACTTCATGGGGGTGGGGATTAGTGGTAGACACTGAGAGTTGAAGGCTGGGTTGGCGCCAAATGATAAAAGTCCTTGAGTACCAAGGTAAGAAGTTGAGACTTTACTCCGCAGAAAGTGGTAGGTCATCAGCATTTTTTTTTTTTTTTGTACTTTAGATGAAGGTTTACAGACCAAACTAGCTTCTCAGCAAACAATTAGTATGCATATTGCTTTATGCCCTTGGTTAATGACCCTACAACATGTCAATGCTCTCCCTTCTTGACCTCGGGTTCCCTATTACCAGCTTTTCTGTCCCCTCCTGCCTTCTAGTCCATGCCCCTGGGCTGGTGTGCCCTTTAGTCTCATTTTGTTTTATGGGTCTCTCTAATCTTTGCATAAAGGTGAACCTCAGGAGTGACTTCATTACTGAGCTAAAAGGGTGTCTAGAGGCCATACTCTTTTGGTTTCTCTAGTCTCTGTCAGGCCAGTAAGTCTGGTCTTTTTTTGTGAGTTAGAATTTTGTTCTACGTTTTTCTCCAGCTCTGTCTGGGACCCTCTATTGTGATCCTGTCGGAGCAGTCAGTGTTGGTAGCCAGGAACCATCTAGTTGTGCTGGACTCAGTCTGGTGGAGGCTGTGGCAGTTTTGATCCATTAGTCCTCTGGACCAATCTTTCGCTTGTGTCTTTGGTTTTCTTCATTCTTCCTTGGTGGGATGGATGGAAGGATGTGAGGATGGATAGATGGGCAGAGGGATGGATGGATACAATTTCTCTAAGTGCAGCTACTCATAAGAATGTTATAAGTAGGAATATTCACCTTTACTTTCTGTTAACACTGCAATTACTTCTTAGAATTCAGATCTCTCATTTGATTGAAACAATGCACTTGGCTTTTCCACCGGAGAGCAAACCAAAAAATAAATAATAAGAAGAAGAAATAAAAAAGACATTCGTTCTTCAATATTTCCAAATATATGCATTTTTTCCAAAGCATATAAACTTGTTTTATGACTCTGATAGAGTTTTAACATAGGCTGAAAACTAAAACTGCTGTATAGTGATTCAAGGCATAGGGTCGGAATTCAAAAGAGATCTAGGTTTAAAAGAAGGGTCATATGTTTACTATCTGGCTGACTTCTGGCAAGTTACTTAATCTCAACGTTCATCAGTTTCTTTACAAAACAGATGTAATACTAATAATTAAATGGAATGACAATTAAAATAATACAAGTAAAGTGTGTGTATGTGTGAGTGTGTAAGTGTGCACTCACACATACGCATTCATAAAACTTTCAAGAAACTATCTTCCCAAAGACTGGACATAGTATAAACACCTTACAAGGGAATGGTTACAGAAATGATGATGCACTCATACAGTAAAAGACTATAAACATTAAGCAGAATGAGATACACCTATACAGGCCAATATGAAAAAATCTGCATGATATATAATTAAACACTAAAATTAAGGTCCAGAACAATGGGTTTAGTAACTTATTTGAATAAATCGTGTGTGTGTGTGTATCACTGAGTCGATTCTGACTCCCAGCAACCCTACAGAAAAGAGTAGAACTGCCCCATAGGGTTTTCAAGGCTGTAGAAGTTTTTAGTCTTTACTAGAGCATATCACCAGGTCTTTTTTTCCACGGAGCCTGTAGGTGGGTTCAAATCTCTGACCTTCGGTTTGCAGCCAAGCACTCAACCATTGCGCCTCCAGGGCTGCTTATGCGTGTATATATTGTTCTTAGGTGCTGTGGAGTTGGTTCTGACTCATAGTGACCTTATGTACAAGAGAATGAAACATTGCCCAGTCCTGCGCCATCCTCACAATCATTGCTGTGTCTGAGCCCATTGTTGCAGTGGTGCAGCGGTTAAGCTAAGCGCTCAGCTGCTAACCGAAAGGTCAGCAGTTCGAACCTACCAGCCATTCCATGACAGAAGAACGTGATACTCCTTAGAAGAGAGACTTCGTCTCAAGTCCTCTGGACATGTTATCAGGAGGGATCAGTCCCTGAAGCAGGACGTCATGTTTGGTAAAGTAAAAGGTCAGCGAAAAAGAGGAAGACCCTCAACCAGATGAATTGACATGGTGGTTGCAACAATGGGCTGAGACATAGCGATGATTTTGAGGATGGTGCAGGACTGAGCAATGTTTCATTCTGTTGTACACAGGGTCACTATGAGTTCGAACAGACTCCATAGCACCTGATGACAACAACAATAATAACATACACACGAATAAGGAACCCTGGAGGCACAATACTTAAGTGCTGGGCTGCTAACCTCAAGGTCGGAGGTTTGAACCCACACAGCAGCTCCGTGGGAGAAAATTCCTGGTGATTTGCTCCTGCAAAGTTTACAGCCTTGCAAATGCTATGGGGAAGTGCTGCTCCGTTCTATAGTTCACTATGAGTTGGAATCAACTTGATGACATACAACAACATAGATGTGCATGCATATATATAATTATAACTAGTATAGTATTGGTAATTACATAGGCTTATGTACACATAATAAACATACACAGAAAAATACACATATAATTACATGAATAGAAGTTTGGTTGCCTCTGGGTGTTGAATTAACTGCCTAAATTCATAGTGTGATTGCAAATTTCATTCTATGTTTGAAATTCTTATTTATTTATTTATTTACCACGTGCAAAATATTATTTGAAGTTTTTTTTAATTGGCTTTCACCAGCCATTCCCAATGCTTCTGCAGTTGATGATCCTATCTGTGAAAACCCTAGGTCGAATTTACACTTCTGATAGTGTCTGTGCGTGGATGAACTTTTAGGCTTTTTTCAGATCACCACGTCCACACGCGTGGACACTTTGCTGAGAATGATGCTAGCTGATTAAGAGAGTTTGTGAAAAAGACCCACTGTGATTGAAACACTCATTTAATACATTTTAAGTGGCCGGAATGCTCAGCTTCCTTGATTGGTGTTGATTGTTTGCATTTGATTTATTTCCTCAATATCAGTGTTCATTAAATTACTCAGTGTAATGGCTACCCTGTAGTTGCCACTCTATTTAATTCTGCATCTTCAGGAGCATTCTAATTCACAGGCTGTTCACTTCAGGAGCCAGAAATGTAGATGTCACCATCTAAGAGCTGTGCGTGGCTAAGGGAAATTACTTACGAGGAAGATTATCTTTCAAAAGGACCCACAGCAGTCATGCCTGAATTTTTTCAGCTATTTATAACTTCTATTCTTGGCAGCAGTCTTATTATTTTTGACAATTTATTAACTACCACGTGCACACTTGTAAAGCGAAGTTCAGTGCTAAAAACACTATGTTTGATCTTCTACATTTTACACGTCCACCACCCACAAGGACAGCAAGAATGCTGCCAGAAACATCACAGCAGACGCTAAGCCAAGTCCATTTTTTGTAAAGTAGACACAGCTGCTTTGCACATTCCAATAATACCCAGCCTGAAGGGGGATTTTCTTATTTTGCTTATTTCATGTTTATCTGTTCCAGTGGAAGTGGGATCCTGGGATTTCTCTTTGTCTTAGTTATCTAGGGCTGTCATAACAGCAATACCACAAGTAGGTGGGTTTAACAAACAGAAACTTACTTTCTCACAGTTCACGAGGCTAGAAGTCCGAATGCAGGGCACCAGTCCTAGGGGAAGGCTCTGTCTGTCTGCTCTTGGGGAATATCCTTGTCTGGTTCTTTAGCATTCTTCTCAGCGTTGTTTGGAAATCTCCACGTGGCATCTGCCTTACTCCCATTTGACTTGCTTTCTTCTGTCTAAAATGGTCTTTAATATCTTAAAAGTGTTTGGCTTAAGACTCATCCTACACTGATATGGCTCATTAACGTAATAAAGAAAACACTATTTTCAGGTGAGATTGTATCTATAGGTACAGGGGTTAGGATTTGCAGCACGCATTTCTGGGGGGCGTGATTTAATCCATAACACTCTTCATTAATTGTTTGTATTCAAAGCCAGTTTTAATTTGTTGACTAGTAATGAAAGATTTTTGTATGTATATTTACATTTTTTATCAATGTGTCTCATCTGTGGATTGGGAAGTATTGGTCAGAGGAGGTGGCCGGAAGGAAGAGGCATTGTACTGGAGAAGGGACCAGGGCTAGTTGGTAGAAATAGAATGTGTGAAGTCATTGAGCTGTTGCGGTTGCTGTTGGGGGCCATTGAATTGATTCCAACTCATACTGACCCTATAACACACGGTAGAACTGCCCCACTGGGTTTCCTAGGCTGTAATCTTTTTTTTTTTTTTTTTTTACAGGAGCAGATCACCGGTCTTTTCTCCCACAGTACCGCTACATGGTTTTGAACCCTCGAGATTTTGGTTAGTAGCTTAGTGCTTAACCATTGTGCCACTGGGAACTTAGGGGAAGAAAGTAAAATAAGAAAGGGGAAATTGTATAATGTTGCATAATTCTTACTGCAAAACTCAGATGACTCAAGAAAGAGCTGGAGTTTGACCAACTGGTATAAAAAATCCCAAATGAGGCTAAGCTGTAGGTACCCTGGTCCCTGAAGCCCTAGAAATGTGAACCTCTCTTCCCTATAGCAGTGCTATTTTAAGGAGAAAAATCACAGTCAGTGAAGTCAACAGTAACTGAGGGCAGCTCCATGAGGTCTAGCAAAGTGCACCTGACGGAAAGGTTTGGGGAGGCGTCTTAGCAGAGGTTTGCACCCCAAAGTACGAAATCATGAAAAGTTTGAAAGTTACACCAAAGAGTGAGTCTAAGCCTGCATGCTTTAGGGTTTGCAGGACCACCAGGTGGGAGGAAAGAGGAAACTCACCCCAATGCCCTGTGTGAGCTGACCTTGAGCTTAGCTGGTTCTTCCTGCCCACTGTAGGGCTGGAGCCCATCCAGAGGTAGGAGCTAAGGATTATTTCAAGATAAATGGCACCAATATCTCAATAGACCCATAAATAATTAGTGTCAGCATAGAATGTACATGTACATATTTTTTATTATAAGTAGAAAAAAATGTTATGCAAATTCACAGAAAGGAGTATTTAAAGAAGAATCAGGAAGAGAAGAAGAGCAAGTGATTATTAAATAGTGGGACTTCATTATAAATCTTTCATTCATGTGACAGCTGTTTGCTAAGTGCTTACTCTGGTGGCACAGTGGTTAAGAGCTCAGGCTGCTAATCAAACGGTTGGCAGTTCGAATCCACCAGGCACTCCTTGGAAACCCTATGGTTAAGCATTTGACTGCTAACCAAAAGACTGGCAGTTCGAATTCACCACTGCTTCTTGGAAACCCTATGGGGCAGTTCTACTCTGTCCTATAAGGTGGCTATGAGTCAGAATCAATTCAATGGCAGTGGCTTTTCTTTTGAAGATGTGCTGCTAGGTGCATTTAATGTGATATATGTTCCTGAATTAATGGCGAACCCGAAGAGGGTGTTTCCAAAGAGATAAATTGAGTTCCCAAGAAAGTTAAACCTTTATTAAAAAATGCTTTTTGATACTACTATCATTTCAGTTGGCACACAGGTCTAATGCCATCACCATGATATCAATGTCTCGATGCCTTCTAAGTGCAAGGCACCTTATAGACACCGTTTCTCACTCCCAACAACTCTCTAAGGCAGGTATTTTCATTCTGGTTTTACAACTGATGGACATGGCAGTTTCCTAGCTAGTAACTGATGAGTCACGTGTGGACAAATATAAGCTCAGTATGGCTCATGTTCTTTCTCACAAACTTCTTCCACAGGGGAAGCAGAGTGCACTCCATCTTCCAACACTCCAATTTCGTGAAGCTCACTTCTCAAAGCAGCACCCTTCTGTTTTAGCAAGATAACAAAGAGGGAATACTTAGCAAAATCTACAGTAGGATGTGTTTATAATTAAAAAAAAAAACAACAGCTTTCGCCATTAGGATTTTAATGACTGCCATTATTATGGTTCAGGCAGAACAAAAGCAAATCCAAGGCATTGTTTAGACATTTGATTTTGTTGCAGAATTATCTTGGTAAGTCATTTCTGCTGCATTTGTAATGGCGGCACTTCCTGAGTCCGCTAGGAATGGAATGAGATGTAGACACCAACGACAGAGATTTGATCCTTGAGGGGAGGGAGGCCATGTCCTTCTCAGCTGTGATGTGCACATGGAAGAAAAGAAACAGGTGTTTAAAAGAAACAGGTGGACTGGTCACCAGAAGCCTGCAGTGTTAGAATGTAAGAAGAACCAAGAATGAGTTTAGGCCAAGGACTAAGTCAAAATGAGAGTTGAGGTCCTATACTCAGTCTTTTCTTCATCAGTTAGATATTTGTCTTTTGAACACTTCATATTTAGTATGCATAGTGACCATTCCGACGCTTGTAAATAAATTGTCATTCCTAGTGCTTCAGTGATGCCCATATGTTCATATTAAGTTAAATCTCAAGTTGCATTTGTGTATAGATACCCAATTTGGAGGTTTTATACATCATTTTAAAGCAGCTACTAACATAATGAGTGATCCCTGGTGGAGGCAGCAGGGAACATGGTACATTCAATACACTGCTAATCAAACTCACTAATACCCTCCCAACCTCTAAATGTTCTTATTTTTTTAACCTTCATTTTGAAATAATTATAGGCTTACAGGAATTTGCTAAGGTCATACATAGAGCCCCTGTACACCAGTGACCCCAAAGCCAAGATTATAGAATGCTTTCATGGACACCTGCAAGAAGAGAGTTTATCTCAAAGGTAAGACACAGATGCTTGGACAGCTGCCACTTAAGGGACACGGCAGGGTAGAAACTCTCACACCCAGTAGTATTTTATGAAGATGAAATCCAGTTGTAAAATCACTAGGATTCCCAAAGAGCCATCATGGTGGGAAAATGCTGAAATATTTGACTTCCATCTGGTGTCACTTTTCAAAAGGACATGGTTGTTGCTGTTATTGTTGTGTGCCTTTAAGTCAATTTTTTATTCATAGCAACCCCATGTGACAGAGTAGAACCGCCCCATAGGGTTTTCCTAGGCTGTAGTCTTTTGCCAGGTCTTATTCCTACGGAGCCGCTGGGTGGATTCTAACCACCAACCTTTTAGCAGTTAGCAGCCAAGTGCTTAACCATTGCTCCAGCAGGGCTCCTTTCAAAAGGACATACATTTTATAATCCAGGGAAGCCCTCCATTTTTCTGAGCATGAGCTGCTGTCCTCCAGCCCTAATTCCATAAATAGTCTTTAAGCATTCCACTCCGTGACCCTGGAGCAGAGACAGGGTCCCTCCTGGGGTGATATTCCATCCAGTCAGGACTCACACTACATTCTCTCTCCTCAGGAAGTAAATCACTTCTCTGCCGTTTCCCCACTGTGTCCAATTATGCGGCTGCCCCTGCAAAATGAGCACTTAGGCATTCAACATAGTTTTAAGGAAATAGATCAGCACGATTATTCTGGGAAACACAAAGCGCATGGAGGAATGGGGCAAAATTATAAACTTCAGGAAATATTGGTCTTTGTATGTGAATCACACTAATAATATTACAAGAGAGAGAAGGACTAATCTGATTCCCTTCTGTGCACGACTTGCTTTGTTTGATCCCTTGGAACTCCATGTACAGAGTCATGCTTTGATGTATTTATTCCCCTCCTTGATTGTTCTCAATTATGGCTGCATTTTTTTAAAAATCATAACAAAAAATTGGGATGTTACAGGATTTTTCCAATTAGCAGTTAAAAAGCCGTAGAAAACAGTATGATGGAAAACGGAAGGGCCATCAGGGAATGGCAAATATGTGGCACGTACAACACTACTCTGTCATTGCAGGGCTGTGGCAGACATTACTAATCAATTACAGAACTCTGACTCCTTTTCCCATATAGCACTCTACCTATCAATCAGAACTGGCATCACGCTAACCTAGTCTAGCTCACTCATTTTACAGATGAAGCAACTAAATTTGGGTAGGCAGAGTGTCTCTGCCAAGGACACATGGTGAACAAGCTTCAAAGCCAAGATGAGAAGCCAAATATTACTCCAATCCGGTGCCCTTTCACTACACTTATGATAGGCAGCCCTCCTTAATTTTTCACGGAATCTTAGTAGAATTCCTTTCATGTTAATGGGCTTCTTTAAGAAAATGAGAAGAGCTAAGAGCAGTATCATCACTGAGTTTGAACATGGAAATCTTATAACCTTCCTTTTCCACAGTTCCTTTAGGTCTGCACTAAATACCATATTTTTATACAAATAATGTATGCCTTCTACATTGGTTTGCCAATCTCGCCCTCCCCCTGTGAGATATTTTTGTAAGCACAGCTATGCCAATTTTTTTTACATATTGCTGTTGAAAAAAAAAAAAGTTCGCATAATGCACCTACGAAAATACTTCTCGAAGGGAAGAGTGCTGTTGGAAAATAAACGTAGGAGGCCCGCATTATCTATGAAAAATAGGGTATACTACTTACTCCTTGTTATGGGTTGAACTGTGACCCTCTTCCCAAATAAATGGAAACTCTGATGGTGTAGTGGTTAAGTGCTACGGCTGCTAACCAAAAGGTCGGCAGTTCGAATCCTCCAGGCAGTCCTTGGAAACTGTATGTGGCAGCTCTACTCTGTCCTATAGGGTCGCTATTAGACGGAATTGACTCAACAGCAACAGGTTTGGTTTATTTTTTTCCCAAATATATGATGGAATCCTTACCTCTATATCTGCAGATAGGGTTTAGGATTCCATCACATATATATGGGGGGACCCCTATACCTGTGGATAAAGGAGCCCTGGTGGTACAATGGTTAACCAAAAGGACAGTGGTTCAAACCCTCCAAAGGCTCTGTAGGAGAAAAGACCTGGTGTGCTGATCCTGTAAAGATGACAGCCTAGGGAATCCCATAGGGCTGTTATACTCTGTCCTGCAGGGTCACTATGATTCATAATCAACTCGATATGACACTGAACAACAAAAACAACAACATACCAGCAGATGTAGTACTTTTTGGAAACAGGGATTTCATTGATATGTTAATTAGATCATAGCTAAGAAGGATGGGTTCTAAATCTAATCACTTCTGAGTTATGAGAAGAGCAGATTAGACAGAGACATGCACACAAGAGGGAAAGATAGACACCATGTGAGAATCATCTACGTGCCAAGCAACCAAGGAACAGAGGGTCTACAGAAGCTAAAAGAGACAGGGATCTCCTAGTGCGCACACAGAGAACCTTGCCCTGGAGCCCACGCCCTGAACTTTGACTTCTTATCTACAAACCACCCACTTACATTATTGCCTTTCAATAGCATTAAGAATCTGCTCCCATCTTAAATGACATACACACATCTCTATCCCCAGCCGTCCTACTTTTTTACATGGTTGTATCCTTTTTCATTGAGGGCAGTAGCAGTTCAGTGGTAAAATTCTCGCCTCCTACACAGGAGACACAGGTTCGATTCCCAGCCGGTGCGTCTCATGCACAATTACCACCTGTCTGTCACCGGAGGTTTGCATGTTGCTATGATGCTGAACAGGCTTCAGCAGGTTCCAGATTAAGACTAGGAATAAAGGCCCAGTGATCTGCTTCTGAAAATCAGCCACTGAAAACTCTATGAATCACAATGATCCCATCCCACTGTGCATGGGGTCATCATGAGCTGGGGGCCAACTCCATTGCAGCTAACAACAACAACATCCTTTTCAGCGTTTCAGCTTAATTATCATTTTCCAAAATGTTTTTTCCTGGGCAGTTTATCTAAATAGATCGTCCTCAAATTAGTTTCTTTCTTAATACCCTATTTCATGCCTAACATGTGCTATGATTGGTAATTGGTTTAACTCTTTACTGGCTTAGTATTGCTTCTCCCAGGTGGTAAATCCCACCTAAGCAGGGCCCATGTCTGATTTATTCTTTACCAACATCTAACGCTGCTTGCTAGGAGGTCTGGTGGTGTGACGATTAAGTGCTCGGCTGTTAATCAAAAGGTTGGCAGTTTGAACCCACCTGGGGGCTCCATGTAAGAAAGACCTAGCCATCTGCTTCTGAAAAGATTATACCCTAGAAAACCCTTTGGGGGCAGTTCTACTCTATCACATGGGGTCACTATGAGTCAAAAATGACTTGATGGCACCCAACAACAACAACACTTCTGGACTGAAAGCTGACACACAATAAAGGTAGTGAATGGATTACAGGCACCACACTGTCCACTTGCATCTTGCCTTCCATCTCTCTGTTCTATGTACACGCACATCTAGGGACATCCTTGGCTATAACCTTCCAGAAGGCCACAGTCCAGGAGGGCATTCTTTCCTTAGGCTGCCTGCATAAGGCATTAGCTCAACCAGGCAAATGAAGGTCACCTTGAATTGTTAAACAAACAAACAAACAAAAAACCAGTTGCCATAGAGTTGATTCCAACTCATGGCAACCTCATGTGTGTCAGAGTAGAACTGTGGTCCACAGGGTTTTCAGTTGCTGATTTTTTAGAAGTAAATCACCAGGTCTTTCTTCCAAGGTGCCTCTCAGTACATTTGAGCTTCCTTTTGGTTAGTAGCTGGGTACTTAACCGTTTCAGCTACCCAAAGACCTCTAATCACTATTAGTGAAGAAATTAGGCTTCTAACTTGAGTTTTGCCATCAGGCCTCTCCCTGCTTCCAGAAACCACTGTTCTTCCATCCAGTTGTTACCAGTATAAAATGACAACCATGGAATTGTACGCTGAACAAATGGTAATTTTAAGCCACTAGGTGTTGGGACAGTGGCTGCAACAATGGGGTCAAACATACCTGCTATAGTGAGGATGGCACAGAACCAGGCAACATTTTGTTCTGTTATACATAGGGTCTCTACGAGTCACAGCCAACTCGTGGGCATCTAACAACAACAGCAGGTTTGGCAATGGTGAGTTAAGCAGCAGAAGTTGACCAGCACACTACTAAGTTAAGGGCAAAGGCTCTGGAATGGAGTGGTTTGAGCTTGAATTCTGAGCATTCCACTGACTGTGTGATCTTCAGTATCCTCATGTGTAAAATGGAGATAATAAGGGTGCCTTCCCCACAATGTCGCCATATCCTTCAACGAGTCCATAGACATAAAGTGCCAATTACAGAGTATGTGATTATTAGTGATTATTGTTGTTTTTTTAGAGGTAAAAATATTCCCTCCACTTACTAATTTTTTGCTGCCATAAATCCTTTTATAAAGAAGATGGGGTAAAAATTTATTTATTATTATCTACGATCACCTTTCATTATTTCAGCCCTCTAAGTGTAGCCTGAAACCCTGGTGGCATAGTGGTTAAGTGCTATGGCTGCGAACCAAAGGGTTGGCAGTTCGAATTCACCAGCACTCCTTGGAAACTCTATGGGGCAGTTCTACTCTGTCCTATAGGGTCGCTATGAGTCGGAATCAACTCGATGGCACTAGGCTTTTTTTTTTTTTTTTTTTTTAAGTGTAGCCTGGACTTAAAAAGAGATTCATAAACAATTATACACTGGATAAAGGGGGATTTTTTTTTTAATTAACTTTTATTGAGCTTCAAGTGAACGTTTACAAATCAAGTCAAACTGTCACATATAAGTTTGTATACACCTTACTCCGTACTCCCACTTGCTCTCCCCCTAATAAGTCTGCCCTTCCAGTCTCTCCTTTCATGACAATTTTGCCAGCTTCCAACTCTCTCTATCCTCCCATCCCCCCTCCAGACAGGAGATGCCAACACAGTCTCAAGTGTCCACCTGATACAAATAGCTCACTCTTCATCAACATCTCTCTCCTACTCACTGTCCAGTCCCTTTCATGTCTGATGAGTTGTCTTCGGGAATGGTTCCTGTCCTGGGTCAACAGAAGGTTTGGGCACCATGACCGCCAGGATTCCTCTAGTCTCAGTCAGACCATTAAGTATGGTCTTTTTGTGAGAATTTGGGGTCTGCATCCCACTGATCTCCTGCTCCCTCAGGGGTTCTCTGTTGTTTTCCCTGTCAGGGCAGTCATCAGTTGTGGCCGGGCACCAACTAGTTCTTCTGGTCTCAGGATGATGTAGGTCTCTGGTTCATGTGGCCCTTTCTGTCTCTTGGGCTCATAGTTATCATGTGACCTTGGCGTTCTTCATTCTCCCTTGATCCAGGTGGGTTGAGACCAATGCATGCATCTTAGATGGCTGCTTGTTAGCATTTAAGACCCCAGACGCCACATTTCAAAGTGGGATGCAGAATGTTTTCATAATAGAATTATTTTGCCAATTGACTTAGAAGTCCCCGCAAACCATGGTCCCCAAACCCCCATCCTTGCTCCGCTGACCTTTGAAGCATTCATTTTATCCCGGAAACTTCTTTGCTTTTGGTCCAGTCCATTTGAGCTGACCTTCCATGTATTGAGTATTGTCCTTCAAAGGCAGATTTTTTGTTGTTGTTGTGCTGAATACATAAATGGAAAATCATATCTTTTATTTTTCTTTAAAGTAAGTGATTGGATCACTTTCACCAGAACAAAAAATACTCCAAAACATACACTATGTTACATATCACATTCAATCAAAAAAAAAAAAAAAGCTTCCACTGTTAATTTTCCAAAACAACCAAGATTAAAATGTATGCATGTTCTAATTAAAAATATCCATTTTTCAACAGCAGAGAGGGTGTCTTCCACCAGCAGAGTCATGGCAAGTAAAGGGAACCCTTTTCCTGGGTTTTTATTTCCCTTAAGTCTTGAAAAGCTGGACGGAGCCCAATATTTACATTTGGGTTCGTATTTTGCATTAAATTCATATACATACTAAATTTCTCCCAGCTTCTTTACAGAAAGTACTATTAGCACGTTTAGCTCATGCTCCATTTTCCTACATGCAACAAGAGCGAACCACAACTTATAAAGCAAAGTGCACTCTTGTGTGTGTCATCTAACCCTCCCAAACATCGGTATGAACGTTTCCTATTCCTAACTCAGAACATACAGGGCAAAGAGTTGGGCAGCAACAGTGAGCAATTACACTGCAGGGAATAAGATCTAAGAGTGTCCTTGTAGGCTGGGTGCCGAAAGGGATCTGGTTCCTGCATCAAGTGCATAGTAAACGTTTTAGAATTATAGGAGGGACCAAGAATATTCAAGACCATGTCTTTTCCTTGGAGAAAGAGCTTGGCTTCTGAATTTTGCTCTCTTTCTCTCTTTTTTTTTTTTTTTTTTTAATACCTAAGGCAACTCTGTAAGCTTTACAAATGGCCTTTCAGACTGCGGAATGACACTGAGGTCTCTAGGGGCAAAAGGCAAGGATATATAATTTATCTTAACTACCTCTCAGAGGGTGACACTTCAGCACAACGCGGCTGTCAATAAGATGGTCTAAGAATGCAGCTATTCTGCATGTCACCTCCACCCACTGCCCTCAAAGAACTCTGGGGTGTGGGAGGGGATGGATACATCATTAAAATAGATGCCATCATTTTTTTTTTGTTTCTTTTCTTGTCCTTTTATTAATGTAGACAGACCAAAAAGGTCTGTATATGTGTGAGACAGAAAGAAAGAAAGCAGTTAGGGATTGTTATCCTTGGTAACCACATACCTGTCTTTCTTGCACAATAAAAGACTGGAGGTGGGTGCTATCACAGCTTCTCAAAGAGTCCCCAAGAGCCTGGGATTCTCCTGTATTCATCTGAATAGATCTTCCTCTAATTAGTTCCTATCTTAATTCTCTATGTCATGGCTAACATGTGCCGTGACTGGTAATTGTTTTAACTCTCTACTGGCTTAGTTATTTCTTCTCTCAGTGGGTAAACCCCACCTAAGCAGGTCCCACATCTGATTTCTTCTTTACCAGCATCTTGCACTGCTTGACTGAAGGCTGACACACAATAAAGGTAGTGAATGAATTATAGACACCACACTGTCCATGTGCATTTTGCCTTTGGGTTTTGATTCCATCTCTTTGTTCTACATACATTCACACCTAGGAATGCCCTTGGTTATGACCTTCCATGAGAACACAGCCCAGAAGGGCAGCTCTTTCCTTAAGACGCCCATATAAGGCATTTGCCCAAACAGGCGAATAAAGGTCGCCTTGAAGTGTTAAAAAACAACAACAACAAAAAGCCTGTTCCTCTATCCAACATGGCGGACTGGTTCATGGTCATAAGATGGCTGCTCCATTTTCTCACTAGCATACATCTTCTAGGCAAGAAGAGAGAAGGAGAAGTGGCAGGAGGCTCACTTACGCTGAGTAACAGCTTTTCTGGAATCCTCACCCTGCAAATTTCTACTTAAATCTCATTGGTTCATGGCCACCCAGCTGCAAAAAAACCCTGGGAAATAAATACTGCTGTTTGTTCTTGTTTTTGTGTTAAGCAAACATATTATCATTCCTAAGAAATAGAGAAAAACGGTGAACAGTGTGGAATAAATCCGCGGTTCTCAAGAATGTGGCCCTCAAACCAGCAGCATTAGCATTACCTGGGAACTTTCTAAAAATTCTAATTCACACTAATCCCCACTCTAGAATTCACCGGATCAAAAACTCTGGGAGTGGGTCCCAACACTCTGTTTTAGGAAGGCCTCCAGAGAATTCTGACGCATATTCAAGTTTAAAGAGTTCTGAGGCAGACAACTATGAGTTTCTGCAACAGAAAGGTATGAGACAATAATACAAAAGGTTATTATTTTATTTGTTGAATTCTCACAAGAACCACATGAGGAAGGTGCTATTATCACCACCATTTTAAAGAGGACAGTGAGAGTCACAGTCCATAGCCAGCAAGTGAATAGAAATCAGCAACACTTAACATCGCACAAATCAAGTAGGTTAATGAAGAAAAAAAAGAAGCTCTTTGTGGCTAATGCTCTCAATGAGTAATTTGATGGACTTTTATACTACTACTATTAAGCAAAAGAAGCCCTGGTAGCACAGGGGCTAAGCGCTCAGCTGCTAACCAAAAGGGTCAGTGGTTTGAACCCATCAGCTGCTCCATGGGAGAAAGTCCAGGCAGCCTGCTTCTGTAAAGATTTACAGCTTAGGAAACCTTATGGGGGCAGCTCTACTCTGTCTTATAAAGAGGTTTGGTGGTACAACGGTTAACTTCTCAGCTGCTAACTGAAAGGTGGGTGGTTAGAACCCACCAGTGGCTCCTTAGTAGAAAGACCTGGAAATGACTTTCTGTAAAGATTACAGCCTAGAAAACTATACGGGGCGATTCTATAGCATTCAGCAACAACTACTGATGAAAGTACCCTTTTATACATCATGCTTTAGAATCTGCACTCTTAAATTATAGGGACTTCAATGTGACCATGGGCACTGCATTCCTTTCCGGAACCTCAGTTTCACTATCTGTATAATGGGAAATGTATCAGCAGGCTCACTCCACATTACTGAAAATTTATTTGAAATACTAATTTACAAGAATGTTGTGCTCTTTTTAAGGAAGGAGTCATAGGAATTTAAGTTATATTTTTAACATTTTTAGAACAAGCATCCATGCAATGATTTTACGAATTCTAGGGAAAGATCATCTTGAGGTCCCCAATGGTTATTTCATTAAACATCAAAAAAGCACGGCCCAAATGTTTCTATTACGTCCACAAAGTTCTTTGCTTTAAATCACAAGATAAACTTCTTGAAGAATGTTGCACAGTGGGGTTGCACTTCAGCTATGCCTCCTAGGCTAATAGGAACTATTTCACTTCCTGACATGATCCATTTTGTTAAGGCTGATTATGATTCTCCACACATTACTTGCAAACCAATTTCATTCAAGACAAAGGAGAGCGAGGAGAGTATTACATTTTATGCCTAACTTATGCAAATTTGGCAGAGTTACATTGTATTGTGAGCAATTCTCTTTCTTCTAGTTTTCATTGTAGCAGGAGGTAAAGTAAATTTCACTATCCTCATTTGCAAAAGGTGAATACTTTCTATTTTAAAACCCTGGGGGGAAAGGATTGACTTTTAATGAGTGGTTATCTAATATAAAAATCGCTTACATATATTACTGACATCATTCCCAAGTATTAAATGTACATTGCAGATAGGGTTGATCTTGATTCAATTAATTCCTGGGGAAAGGGCCTCATGACCATGCTCTGTATGTTCCAAAGACAAACCCGGAGGTGAGACAGTGGATGGTGGGACATTTTTTAGAAGAGGTGTATGTTAGATCCACGCTTCACGGTTGGACATGCAGCCCTGCAGCTTTTGCTACCAAGCTTTCAGAACAGGGAGACTACTCCTTTTTTTTTAAACACCCAACACTTTCCTAACTCAGTAGCAGGTGATGGATTTGTAGCTGTGATCCCTTTGTGGAAGAGCACGTTCAAACTCTTCTACTGTTCTCTTCTGCTGATGTTGCCCATAACTTCCCTGAAGCAAACAGGCTTATTCAGGAGACTGGGAACAGGCCAACAGTCCTGGACCGGGAGGCTCTTCAGACCCACTCTTGACCATCCGACCAATGGTACAGTCATCGTCATTTACATGCAATCAGATTCATTAACACATCTCCGGCAGAGTAGAGTACCATGGGGCACACTAACAGGGACCGATTACCCAATAACCAAGGTAAGCAGGAGCTTAGGGCATCAACAAAACAGGGGCACCAGTTGTCCAAAGCAAAGACCCACAGATGCCAAGCAGACAGGACACAAGGAGAAGTGAGTGCCACAGTGGAAGGGAACTGGCAGGGCACTAATTGAAACCGATACCAGCTCCAGTGCATGAGAATGTGCCAGCTGGGAATAAAACTCATGCAGGGCCACAAGGGCACACACCTGCAAGGTTATTTAAGCTATGAGGCCCCTACCACTTCAACACCTTCACTGATATCTGTCTCCTATGGTCCCCTACCATGTAAATGGAACTCATCTCAGTGGGTCTCTTGGGAGTATACTATTTCTTTCTAATAAACGGGTGATAGGGATGGGCTGTCAAGTCTAACTCTTTCTACATTCACCCAAAATGCAACTGGATCCAAAAGAGCATTTACTGGGCCAGAGCAGATAGCAGGTCTCTGTCCATTTGGAGAGAACCATCTTGTGCATGCATGTCGGCTGACCCAGCAACTCCAGCCAGCAGGGCCGGCAATGCTTTTTGCCATGACACAAACACAAAGGTATGCTCTTGAGCATGTCCTGGTAAACAGCCAATGGGAACTCCAGTCCCAGGTGACATGCAAAAGTGAGGGAACTCAAATAAGTCAACCACTGCAATGAATTGAATCAAGTAATTATGCACAGAAGTAGATATTGTTGGGCAGCTTAATTCTGACAAAATCATTGAAGATATGTGAGAGCAAAGAATAGAAATACTTTTAAATATAACATGTTAAAGATGAAAGATGTATCTAAAAATAAAATGGTGTAATTTGTTGTAATATTTTTTGATCATTAAATTTTCTTTTATGACATCTTCTCATTTGTTCATTTATAATTATAGCATTTATTACACAGTAAGCATCAAAATTGAGGTACGAGGCATTTAAAGCAAAATCGGTGAAACTCGATTTTTCACTGTGGGAGATCAACAGAATTTTATACTGAGCGTTGAAACAGCTGAGTTCACTGACTCATTTTCTCTGTTGTAGAATAAGCGGAGTATTTTTGGAGAAAATGTGGTAGTAGTAAAAATCTTAGTACCTTGCATCCACTAAAAATTTTATAATCTAGTTCATCTCATTCCACTAAAATAGCATAAGCCACTTCTGTGTTTAATCACTAATATTATAGTCGCCTTTAAAAAGAAGTCACGTCATGGATAGCTAAGACACACACACATAAAAAAAACCGAACCCACTGCCATCAAGTCAATTCTGACTCCTAGCAATCCTACAGGACAGAGTGGAACTGCCACATAGGGTTTCCAAGGAGTGGTTGGTAGGTTCGAACTGCCAACCTTTTGGTTAGCAGCTGTAGCCTGTTGTAGCCCCTAATCACTACGCCACAAGGGCTTCAACACACACACACACCCATAGATGTGTATATAAAACTTAGGTATACTGTTCAAATAGGTGAGTAAGCAGAAAAGGGGGCCCCACAGCTTCTCAGTGCTTAGGGCCCTCCTCACAGGCTTTAACTGACCTTGCATGTGAAGATGAAATAAGTGGACTTACCATGTGAATCCTTTAGGATTTCCTCAGGGTATAAACACCACCACCTACAGTGGCTTTTTAAAAAATGGGCTTTATTTTTCTCACATAACAAACTTGAGCACTTTATTGGAACCTCCAGGTGATACAAATGGTTGAGTGCTCAGCTACTAACCAAAAGATTGTCAGTTCAAATCCACCTGTAAAAAAAACAAAAAGCACCTAGGAAAAAAGGCCTGGCGATTTACTTTGGAAAGGTCACAGTCATTAAAGGTCACACCCTATAGAGCACAGGTCTACTCTGGCCCACATGCAGTCACTATGAGTCAGAATTGACTACATGGCAACTGGTTGTAATTAGCACCTTCCTACTCCAATTGTGGTCTCTGTACCAACAAGATCAGCATTGCCTGTAGTATTTTAGAAATACAAATGCTTACATACCACCCCAGACCTACTGAAACAGAATGCCTGGCTCAGTAACAGACCCTTGAGGTGATTCTTATGTGTGCTACAGTTTGAAATCCCTCCTCTAGAAGAATGTGGTTTCTGGGTGAGAGCTCATGTAACTGTGATTCCCCTGACATCCTCCTCATGGTCAGGAGATGGCTGCCACAGCTCCAGTCCTCACTTCTGTGCTCCAGACAAGAAAAAGGAAGAAAGGGGAAAAGGCACACAAGTATGACCCAACTATTTTCATCATGCTTTTGTTCCAAGAGTGAATGGGAAAGGAAACCATTGGCTCTATAGTCCTCTACAGTGAGAGACAGCAGTGTAGGAGAAGAAGGAGGAAAAAACTTTTGATTTGGAATCGACAGCATTACCCATGCCTGGGGCACCAAGAATTTATAGCATTCACACTGGTATTTAAAAAAGAAGTATGTCTCTATTGCAAAATATTCATTCCCTTTAGGGTAAATATTCAGTTCGCTGTTTGGAAACACATTGTTGGATATAAATATGCCTGAAGTCACTCCTTGCCTTTCACTATGTGTGTCCTTTTGTGCCTCTGAAATTTGACACCATGTGCATGAATTGATTATTACAAAAGTAAAGAGGGAGCAAGGATAGAGAAGAATCACTACACTTCCCTCATTTCAGGGAAAAGGGAAGTAAATCAATTCTCATGTATTGACTTAGCTATGATCAAATTAATAAATAACAAATTTGGGGGGAGATACATTAGAATACTGACTGAAGTTACATAACATGATCTTTGAAAATCCAAAAGTATTTCATTTTGTTTAATGTACAGAAACTTTGGTCACGGTTCTCTAAGTGTTATTTGGGCAGCTGATTTGTTGAAATATGGCAGGCTTCTGTTAAGAAAATGTACCCAGAGAATAAGCATGTAAAAATGATCAACTTCACAGAGATAATCACAGAAATTCAAATCATAGCAACAATATAGTCTCTATTAGCAAAATGTTAAAGTAATTATAATACCCGAGGTTGCTGAGGACATAGAGAAACCAGAACTGTTACATGCATTGCTAGTGGCTACATAAATTGGCATGACCCTCTTGGAAAGCAAACTCGAAATATGTATATTAAGAGCCATATAAAATATTCTTTTTTTTCCCCTGACCATGTAATTGTACTTTTGGGAATCTAGTTTAAAGAAATAATCTTAAACATGGAAAAAAGATGCTCATTGGAGCATTATTTAGAATAAAAAAGGGTAAAATGTAATTCTACCTAATAGAATGACAAATACATTACGGTCACACACACATAAAGACTCAAAGAAGAATTTGATAGTCATTAAAAATTATAGAGAATAAATCACAAAGCACCTACGGGAAAATGTTGCATTCTTTTTTTTTAAGCAAAAATTAGTGTTCATTATTATCACAGTTACATAAATTGAAGTATAATACATAGGGGCAAAAAAAAAAAAACGACAAACTTAATACTAATTGTATTATAATGAATGTTTTTATTTTCTTCATTATTTTCCATTGGGGGGTTATTAATAGTATATGTTACTTCTTTAACGAAAAACGCACTTATAGTAAAAACAAACTGCAAACCATTCTGAATCTCTTGGAAGAAACAGCACTATAAACATACTTTGTAACTCTAATAAAACAGTCTTTTCAGAATTTTGACTGTGTTTTTGTTAAGCAAATGATATCACTGACTTCTCAGGATAATATTAACAATATGAATGACAAATTACAAAAGAATTAGAAGTCAATATAATCTACACAAATGAAGGACTCTAGGAGAAATTATAGCTAATATCAAGTTTTAAGACCTGCCTCTCCATCTCTCTTTCGTGATCCTGCCAATGTCAGTAGAGTTTTCGAGATTTAATAATTTGTGTAAACTAAGTCCTACACAATAATATTTTTTTTATTGTAAAAAAAAGGAAAAGGACTTCATATCTATGATGGAGGGAGGAGGGGCAAGGCAAAGTCCATTTCTCAGCACAATTCTTTTAGTTACACAAAGACAGGCAATAAAAATATTCATGAACTTGCATCAATAGCAAAGAAGAAAGGAAGGAGGGGAGGGAGGAAACTATATGCATTGTGTGTAGACAGACAGGCAGACAGACAGATGTAGGTAGGTAGATCAACAGATAGGTAAATAATAGACAGACAGATATAGGTAGGTAGGTACACAGACAGATAAATGTAGGTAGGTAGGTGGATAAATAGGTAGGTAGATAGATGGATGGATAGACGGATGGACGGACGGACGGACGGACGGATGGACGGGTAGATGGATGGACGGGTAGATGGATGGAGGTAGGTAGGAAGGCAGGTAGATCCAAACCCAAACCTATTGCTGTTGAGTTGATTCCAACCTGCAGTGACCCTATAGGACAGAGTAGAACTGCCCCACAGGGTTTCCAAGGAGAGGATGGATTCAAACTGCTGACCTGGTTAACCACTACACCAGAAGGGCTGTAGATAGACATACATTTACTGAATACTTGTTATTATGTGTTCAGGTTCTGTAGTAAGAGTTTCCATGCATTATCTCAATAGATCCTTAATGGGGGTTACTTTATCCCCCCAAAAACCAAGAGGTTAAGTAAATTGTCCAAGTCCACACCAAAATATCATTTCCAACTGAAGACAGTATCACTTAACAGAACATAAATCCCAAACCTGACCAAAGTTTATTTTCTAAAGAAAAAGTAGAAGACTGGTGTTAAACATACACCAATACCAACAACTGCCAATTGTGACTTTTGCTCTCAATTTGCCATTTGATTTTTGCATCCCCTCTTAATGACTCAGTTCCCTTTTATGTTGAAAATCACTGTTAATACCCTATTCCTGCTTGCATGTTGCACTTAAGAAGAAAAAGTATAATTAGGATTTTTTTTTTCTTTTTTTGTTTCAATTGGTTCCATTTTTACTAAGCTTAATGGAGATTCTGGTTTAGGTTTTAGCAGATAAACAATCAGAAGAAGGATATTGGGAACCTGTGGCAATTTCAAGGAGTGATACTATTTAATTCCATTGACATAAATTTTCAATTTGGAAACGTGATTATCCTGTACCTTGTGAATTAGATGTAGTCAGAGCAGGCTTTCTTCTTCTTCAAAACAAGCCGAGATATGTGGCCAGTCCTGTTCATGTTCTTAACCCTCCACATGACCCTAGTATTAACACAATATTCCCAAGAAGACTCAATGAGCACTTTTAATATTATTCTACTGAAACGAACAATAATAAATGACCTGATAAAAATAACATACTGAGCCCACATTAACAGCATTAATGAGAAGGGCATATTTCTTTAAAGTGTGAGTACTGATTAAACAGCTCTTCATCCATGAGTGCATTTGTATTCAGTAAGCACCTAGTAAGCACCTACTGTGTGCCAGGCCCTGGCATGTGTAATACTGCAGCACAGTGAGGAATAAGGTAATCCCTACCCATGAAGTTTGAGTCCCTGGGTGGTCCAAACGGTTAATGTCCTCAGCTACTAATCTAAAGGTTAGACATTCAAGTTTACCCAGAGGTACCTCAGAAGAAAAACCTGGCAATTTACTTCCAAAAAACCAGCCATTAGAAACCCTGTGGAGCACGGTTCTACCGCGGCACGCATGAGATCACTATGACTTGGAATCAACTTAACTGGTTTGACTAGTGTAGATAGATATTCATGAGCTACATTTTCAGAATCTTGAGTAAGCAGAGACAAAGTACCCATCTAACTCAACGCAATTCAAATCCACCAGGCGTTCCTTGGGAACTCTATAGGACAGTTCTACTCTGTCCTAAAGGGTCAATGTGAGTTGGAATCGACTCCACAGCCATGGGTTTGGTTTGGTTTTTGGTTGGCTCTTATTTTACTTTATTTCATTTTTGCATAGACATTCCCTTCTTGATATTACCTCTAATCCAGCTCTGGTTTGTGCCTCTTTATTTCCTTGAGGTAGTTGGCTTGAAAACTGCAAAGTAAAGTCTTTCTTTCTCTGACATATGTGCCTCTCAATGGTTTATTTTTTAAATGTGGCTTTACTTGAATGCTAACGTTTTGAAAACCTCCCCTATTGCACTTTTTTTTTTTTTCTTCTTTCCTTTGGAAGCTCTTCTTTTGATAACCAGCCTGATCCTCTGTTCTTTTTTACTTTCCTTTTGACTATTCACCTTTCGCCCACTTAAACTGAAGCTCTTTGGTGTATGCTTGGAATTTTGGCAGTTCAAGTTCAAAAGAAAGCCCTCTTAAGGTAACCTGTTCTGACATATCCCCATCTTAACACAAAGGTTTGCTGGATTAATAGGTTGGCTAAAAACGTCTCTTAGCTTCAGTCATGTTCACCTCTGTGTATGAGGGTAGTGCTGTGTTGATTCATTTGGGGAATTCTTTTTATTTTTTGTAGAATGCATCTGAATCTAGAATCAAGTATTATTTTATTGAATGTTCCACTTTCAGAGGTGTATATGGGAACAAAAATGTTGCCGAAAAGGCTGAACACTATTACCATATTTCCTTTATTTGAACATCCACGCATTTCCTCTATTTTAACTTTTCTGAAATAAAGAAAGCTGTCATAAAGTCAATGGTTTTTCATACAGTCCTGGTGGCCTCTTAGAACTGAAAAAATGTGATAATAAAACATTGAAATATTAATAGGATCCCTTCTAGGATTGCACCCTCATTGATGGGAATGCCAGGGAAACGATGGGAAGGATCATGGGTTGATTTGTGATTTGATACCCCTCCTGACCCCTTTCCCTCCAAAAGCTGATCAGGTATCACCTGTGTGTGAACTGTCCACAGACCCTTATCATGATATCTCACACTGCATTGAAACAGTCTCCCAGTAACTGGGCAACCAGCCAACCAGTTGCCATCAAGTCAGTTCAAACTCATGGAATTGAGTCAATTTACTCAAGTAAAACTGCAATCCACAGGGGTTTCAATAGCTGATATTTTGGAAGTAGATCATCAGGCCTTTCTTCTGAGGTGCCTCTAGGTGGACTCAAACCTCTAACCTTTCAGTTAGCAGCTCAGCACATTCAATATTTGCACCAGGAAGGCGGAGGTAGAAGTCAAAGAGACACCCAGACTTGGAAGGGCCTCATGCAGTCCTAGCCCTTGCTATTAGGCATAAAATTATTTAAACCATCCAATATTATTTCCTTCTCATTATAAAGTTGAAATAAAATCACAGTCCAATGGTTCTGAGGTTCATAGGTAGTTTAAATATGTATTATAAACAATTGGCATGATTTATATGAGTCTTGAGCAATGGCTGACAACTCAGAAGTACATAGGGCAGAGGATGCAACTGCCATCACCATCAGGGTGTTAGAACTTCAAAGCAGTGAGGGAGTCTAGGATGAGTGTTCAAATGCAGATGAGGTGGCTGCCAAGGAAGCTGATGACATTCAGGCGGCAGATTCAGCCAGTGTTGCCAGGCAGGGCTAAGAGAAGCTTTGAAGAGTTCATATACCCACTGATGTCACCAAGAAAATATCATAAAAACAAGAGAATCGTACACCAATGTTCACCACAGCACTGTTCACAATAGCCAAAAGGTGGAAACAACCTAAATGTCCATCGATAGATGAATGGATATACTAAATGCGGCATACATGTACAATGGAATACTACTCGGTCATAAAGAGAAAGGGAGTCCTGATACATGCCATGACACGGATGAACCTGGAAAACATTATGCTGAGGGAAATAAATGTGTCACAAAGGACAAATACTGTGTAATCTCACTCATATGAAATATCTAGACCAGGCAAATGTACTATCAGTGGTTACCAGGGGAGGGAAAGAAGGGGAGAAGGGGTGCCCTTGTTTGGGGAGCCGTGAGTTTCTGTCTAAGGTGACAGGAAGTGTGGCACTGATTAACGCTAACAGTTGTGCATGATTACTGTAATTGATATCAGTGAGTTGTGTACCTGAAAAATGTTGAACAGGCAAATGTTGTGCTACACATATTTTTGCAAAAAAAAAAAAAACGAGAACATTTTACAAGGCCCTCCCGAAAGGAATAATGAAAAGTTCAAGAAAGGGCCATTTAAGCCACTCCCTGAAAAAAGTGCATCTGGTAACAAAAAAAAAGCCAAATCCAGTGCCATCGAGTCGATTCCGACTCATAGCAACCCTATAGGACAGAGTAGAACTGCCCCGTAGAGCTTCCAAGGAGTGCCTGGTGGATTCGAACTGTGGACCTTTCAGTTAACAGCCATAGCACTTAACCACTACGCCACCAGGGTTTCCAAAACAGAAAAGTCAGTATGTGAAGTCTCTGTATTTAAATGCAAATATACGGTGAAAAAGAGAAATTAAAGTCAGTGACAAGACTTACATTCTGGGGACTATAGTTCAAAATGAGGTATTTTTTTGGCTCACAATCTGTGACTATCTTTTTAAAAGGCTGCAAGGTCAAAACTCAGGGATGTCTAGAGTTGACCACAGAGATGACTATAAAATTAACATAATTCACTATTAGCAGGAAAAGCCTTTCAGTTTAACTTCATTATGTAAAACAATTATTCTGAGTATGTGGGTCTTGGAATCCCCATCAATGAAAAAGCGGTTTCTTTACTATTGACTCTCTTTCTTACTTTTTTTCGAGATTAAAAATATAGTACCTTTTTTAAAATAATTTTTATTGTGCTTTAAGTGAAAGTTTACAAATCAAGTTAGTCTGTCACATATTAGCTTATATACACCTTACTCCATACTCCCACTTACTCTCCCCCTAATGAGTCAGCCCGCTCCCTCCTTCCAGTCTCTCCTTTCGTGACAATTTTGCCAGGTTCTAACCCTCTCTACCCTCCTATCTCCCCTCCAGACGGATGCCAACACAGTCTCAAGTGTCCACCTGATACAAGTAGCTCACTCTTCGTCAGCATCTCTCTCCAACCCATTGTCCAGTCCCTTCCATGTCTGATGAGTTGTCTTCGGGAATGGTTCCTGTCCTGGGCCAACAGAAGGTTTGGGCACCATGACCACCAGGATTCTTCCAGTCTCAGTCAGACCATTAAGTCTGGTCTTTTTATGAGAATTTGGGGTCTGCATCCCACTGTTCTCCTGCTCCCTCAGGGGTTCTCTGTTGTGCACCCTGTCAGGGCACTGATCGGTTGTGGCTGGGCATGATCTAGTTCTTCTGGTCCCAGGATGATGTAAGTCTCTGGTTCATGTGGCCCTTTCTGTCTCTTGGGCTCATAGTTATCGTGTGACCTTGGTGTTCTTCATTCTCCTTTGATCCAGGTGCGTTGAGACTAATTGATGCATCTTAGATGGCCACTTGTTAGCATTTAAGACCCCAGACGCCACATTTCAAAGTAGGATGCAGAATGTTTTCATAATAGAATTATTTTGCCAGTTGACTTAGAAGTCCCCTTAAGCCATAGTCCCCAAACCCCCGCCCTTGCTCCGCTGACCTTTGAAGCATTCAGTTTATCCGGGAAACTGCTTTTGGTCCAGTCCATTTGAGCTGACCTTCCGTGTATTGAGTATTGTCCTTCCCTTCACCTAAAGTAGTTTTTATCTACTAACTAATCAGTAAATAACCCTCTCCCACCCTCCCTCGCCCTCCCTCCCCTCCCCTCGTAACCACAAAAGTATGTGTTCTTCTCAGTTTATACTATTTCTCAAGATCTTATAATAGTGGTCTTATACAATATTTGTCCTTTTGCCTCTAATTTCACTCAGCATAATGCCTTCCAGGTTCCTCCATGTTATGAAATGTTTCACAGATTTGTCACTGTTCTTTATCGATGCATAGCATTCCATTGTGTGAATATACCACAATTTATTTAACCATTCATCCGCTGATGGACACCTTGGTTGCTTCCAGCTTTTTGCGATTGTAAACAGAGCTGCAATAAACATGGGTGCGCATATATCTGTTTGTGTGAAGGCTCTTATTTCTCTAGGGTATATTCCGAGGAGTGGGATTTCTGGGTTGTATGGGAGTTCTATTTCTAACTTTTTAAGAAAACGCCAGATAGATTTCCAAAGTGGTTGTACCATTTTACATTCCCACCAGCAGTGTATAAGAGTTCCAATCTCCCCGCAGCCTCTCCAACATTTATTATTTTGTGTTTTTTGGATTAATGCCAGCCTTGTTGGAGTGAGATGGAATCTCATCATAGTTTTAATTTGCATTTCTCTCATGGCTAATGATTGGGAGCATTTTCTCATGTATCTGTTAGCTGCCTGAATATCTTCTTTAGTGAAGTGCGTGTTCATATCCTTTGCCCACTTTTTGATTGGGTTGTTTGTCTTTTTGTGGTTGAGTTTTAACAGAATCATATAGATTTTAGAGATCAAAAAATATAGTACATTTTTTAAAAATAAAAATAAAATCTAAAAAAAGTCATATCTGGAAATCTTCAATTATAAAACCCAATAGATTATTAATAAATTGGTGAATATTTATTTTATTACTGCATACTTATGCATATAGAGACTATTGAATATACCATGGACAGCCAAAAGTATGGAACAAATCCATCTTAGAAGAACCACAACCAGAATGCTCCTTGGAAGAGAGGGTGTAGGACTTCAGCTCACTTACATTGGACACACCATCGGGAAGGATCAATCACTAGAAAAGAACATCCTGTTTGATAAAGTAGAGCTTCAGCAAAAACAAGGAAAACCCTCAATGAGATGGAATGACAAAATGACCACAACAATGGGCTCAAACATGCCAACAATCATGAAAATGGACCAAGACCCAGCAACAAAATGTTTTGCCGTGAGTCAGAGCTGACTTGATGGCAACTAACAACATGTTATCCATGTCAATGTGTCTACATATAATTATATTACATAAATCAAAACCATCATAATGTATACAGTTGCCCAACTGGCTTTTTTTTTTTTAATTAAAAATGTATCTAATATGTCTTTCTATGTCATTACCCAAAGAATTTTTTTCATTCTAATAGCTGTATTATATTCCTTCAAGTGGATGGGACATAATTTATTTGATAGTCCCTTATTTATCTATAAAATAAATTCCTACAAGCAGGGTTACAAGAACAGACTATGCACACCTTACATTTTCATAGTTATCCTGCAGGTGTCTAAGCTGAAAGACAGGAGAGACTGCACCTAGATAAGAAATAAGCATCAGCTCATTTGTAGAGAGAGCGAGAGATCGATGTATTTGTTGAAGTCACTGCTGTTTGGGTTTTCTGTCCCTTGCAGCTGAAACCATTTCTAACTAATGTATAAGCTTGAGTTGAGGAAGAGACAGAAAAACAAAGATACTGCAGCCCATGGAAAATGAATATGGCATATTCTGCAAGTATGAAATCTGTCATCGGCAAATGCACGAAGACCGAAGTTTACTAGTGGCTACCAGGGGCAGAGGGAAGGGGAAAGAGAGAGTCTTGCTTAGGAGGCACTGAAACCACCACCCACCCTCACACCCCCCCCCACCAAAAAAAAAAAAACCTGTTGCCCTTGAGTTGATTCTGACTCATAGCAACCCTATCGGACAGAGTAGAACTGCCCCATAGGATTTCCAAGGCTGTAACCTTTATGGAAGCAAATTGCCACATCTTTCTCCTGTGGAAAGGATGGTGGGTTTGAACCACTGACCTTTTAGTTAGCAGCTGAGTGCTTAACAGCCAAACCACCAGGGTTCATGGTGTTGAGGAAAATTTGGAAACAGTGACTATGGCTGCACAGCATAGTGAACGTAACTGATATCACTGAATCATACATGTAAAAATGTTGAAATAGCAAATGTTTTGTTACTTATGTACTTACTGCAAATGAAAAAAAAAAAATGATGTGTCTAAAGGGCCTCGTCAGGTAATGAGATGAGGGCATAGGCAGGTGTAAAACAAGTGGCCTGGTGATAAACAGATGCTAAGCCTCAACGTCAGGTAAGAGCAGCAAGGAGTGGTGAAGATTGCGGCAGACCAGGGAGAACTTGTCCCAAGCAAAGGGGGCAGCCACCACTCCACATCTATCATCCCATGAAATGACGGGAACTCAGTATTGCCAGAGATTCCCGCTTTTCAAGAAGAGTCAGAAATCCATATTTTTCACGTGAAAATTCCTTATTCTTTAAAGTGGTGGCATCTAACAGGGATTTTTAAATTGCAGACCAGCTAAAACATGCTTACCATGCATCACTGTGTGAGCACGCTTCCATGGCACAATCAGCAGATGTTTGTTTTTTCATTGACTGATTTATGCCATACACTGCATGACACGAAATGGAGAGAATTATGTCTGCAAGGAGCCTCTAGTCCAGGGATGGGGGCAGAGAAGTAAAGAGGTAAGCTGCTCAAGAGCAGGAACTAGGTTGATTTCACCTCCACCAGACACTTAGTCAAAGGAGCCCTGGCAACACACTGATTAAGCGTCCAGCTGCTAACCAAAAGGTTGGCAGTTTAAACTCACCAGCCACTCCACAGGAGAAAGGTGTGGCGGTATGCTTCTGTAAAGACTATGCCCTTGGAAACCCTCTGGGGCAGCTCTACTCTGTCCTAAGGGTTGCCATGAGTCAGAATCCGTTCGACTGCACCCAACAACAACATACCTACTAAGGTATATTCAGAGAGACCAGAAGAAACGGGTAGATTCTTAGTCAATAACCAGGCATACCATAGACATTAAATATGTGTTTGTTGACTGAATAAATAAGCAAAGATGCCATTTATGTTCACCTCTAAATCTACAATGATATTCTTTTTAATGACTAATTTTTTTAACGTGATATACACCCATTTCACAAAAAGGAAAGGTAAGCAAAGCACAAGCGTGTAAAAGGAAGAAGGTTAAAAATTCTCGTGTGCTGCACATCAATGTTTATAACAGCTCTTTTTATAATCCCAAGATACCCTTTTGGCCCAAATGTTTAAGCACTCAGCTGCTACCAAAAGTTTGACAATTCAAACCCAGCCCGTGGCTCCACAGGAGAAAGACCTGGCTATATATGCTCCTGAAAAGGTTATAGCCTAGAAAACCCTATGGAGCAGCTCTACTCTGTCAGGTGGGATTGCTATGAGTTGAAATCAACTTGATGGCACCTAACAACAACAATCATAATTGCAAAACTTGGAAGCAACGAAGCTGCCCTTCAGTAGGTGAATGGATGAACTGTGGTACTTCCACACAACAGAGTATTTTTCAGCGATAAAAAGAAATGGGCTATCAACCTATGAAAAGGAATGGAGGAACCTCACATGTGTATTGGAACACTGGTGGCACAGTGGTTCAGAGCTTGGCTGGTAACCAAAAGGTCAACAGTTCGAATCCACCAGCTGCTCCTTAGAAATCCTACGGGGCAGTTCTACCCTGTTGTATAGGGTCGCTAAGAAGTAGAATAAACTCGACAGCAAGTTTTTTTGTTTTTTTTGGCTTACATGCATATTGCTAAGCGAGAGAAGCTATATACTGTATCATTCCAACTACATGACATTCTGGAAAAGCGACAGTAAAAAGATCCATAAGGACACCAGGGGTTCAATCGGGTGGGTGGGTGGGAGGTGTGAAGTACAGGGGATTATTATGTATGATATTGTAATGGTGGACACATGACAGTATGTATCTGTCAAAACCCATGTTGTTGTGTATCATGGAGTTCATTCCAACTCATAGCCCCGCAGGGTTTCCTAGGCTGTAATCTTTATGGGAGCAGATGGCCAGGTGCAGGTGGGACCCTATATTACAAAGAGTGACCCCTAATGTAAATTATATACTTTAATTAATAATGTATCTATATTCATTTATGAATTGTAACAAAGGTACCACATGAATTCAAGGTGTTAATAACAGGAGAAACTATGTACAGGGGAGAAAGGGGGTATGTGGGAACTGCCCGCACTTCTGCACAGATTTACTGTAAATCTAATACTGCTCAACACAATAAGCTGGATTTTTAAGACTCCCATATCCCATTGTCCAGAAATATCTATCATTACCAGTGGTCATAAATGAAAAAAAAAATTTTTTTTCAAAAATTTAATTATACTGTCTCTGTATTATTTTGTAGAATATTATATATTACCAATTTCTCTGAGGGGAAACAAAGGGAACTGCTGTGCTTCAGACAGATTTTTTTTGTTTAATTCCAAAAGATACTACCCATTGCCATTGAGTCGATTCTAACCCACAGCGACCCTATAGGACAGAGTAGAACTGCCCCGTAGGGTTTCCAAGGAGCAGCTGGTGGATTTGAACTGCCAACCTTTTGGTCAGCAGCCCAATGCTTAACCACTGCGCTACCAGGGCTCCAATGACTATGATGTCCTTCTAAGGTTAAATAAAAAAACTATGAAGTAGACTGAACTTGGACTTACTTCCTAAAACTTCATCTTGGTTGTCACCCTTCTTCAATCTATACATCAAACAAGAGAAGAACGATCATTCATTTGGGCAAATAATTTAATCAATACATGGCAACCTATTTGTTAGAGAGGCTCTGGCCCCAGGAGAACAGTTTTAAAAAGTGATTTCTCCTCAAACTACCTCTTTTTCTTCAGCCCTTCCTTCCCTACCTCCCACCCAAACTAAAAATAAAAATAAGCCTTGGTTTTCATCATCCCAGGTAACACCTCTGTCAAACGGATTGCCTCTCCCCTAATCTTGTCTTTTAGCTTCTGAATTATGCGGAGATAAATGAGCACAGCCACCTTTCAGCTGCTAGATAATTTTATCAGCCTCATTTACGGCTTTCTATAGATTGCACTAATGGCCATTTCTTGGAAGATAAAAGATAAAGTGTGCCTATGCAAAAGGCTCTACTGAACAACGTGAGCCTCAGAGGCTGCTCACAGCTTTTTAAGGCTGAAGGGAAAAGGTGAGGAAGCTAAAGAATCGATCGGCTGCAGGCTTCATTGTAATCACTGTCACGAGCAACTCAAGCCAGACTGGAAGCCTGCCTGGCAGGTGTGTGTAGGGCCATAGCTAATGCATGTCCTGGGAAAACGTCCAAGCAACTCCAAGCAGAACTTGGGGCTGGGGCTTTTCACCTTGTAATTATTTATTTAGACAAACATCTACTTAGAGACACCACCCACCTGTCAGTTTGTCATCTTGTACTGATTTGCATGCCTGCTGTGATGCTGGAAGCTATGTCACCAGTATTTCAAATATCAGCAGGGTCGCCCATGGCAGACAGGTTTCAGCAGAGCTTCCAGACTAAGACAGACTAGGAAGAAAGGCCTGGTGATCTACCTCCAAAAATTAGCCAATGAAAATCCTATGGATCACAATGGTCCAATATAAAGCTAGAAGATAAGCCCCTTAAGTTGGAAGGCACTCAGAATACACAGTGGCCACAGCAACAGGCTTGAGCGCCCCAAGGATCATGAAGATGACGCAGTATTAGGCAACATTTCATTCTGTCATGCGTGGGGTCACCATGAGCCAGGGCCAACTTGATGGCAACTAACAACAACAATACTCTTTATCCATGTGAGCAGAACCCTGTCACTCTCAGGCGAATTGGCTACAGGAGCCCAGTAATTTGTTTATTCCAGGAACGTTCTCCACAATGTCAAGGAATAGGATCATCTCTTCAGCTCATCTCCAAAGAGAAATGCAGAATATTTGTCAATGCCCAGAATTGTCATCTGAAACAAACTGAAACTTGCAGACAGAAGAAGTCTAGAAATAGAAAGCACAATGCTTTTGATTTTTATGCAGAGAAAGAAAGAGCGAGAGAGAGAAGGCGCTTATCAAACCATACATGGCATCTGGAGAAAGAGTTATGATTGAAATATTATGGAAAGTCACTGCCTTTGCCATCAATGTCAGATGACTACTGTATACCGAGTGTAGCTGGCGCTATTCAGTTCAGAAGTACCGTAAATCTGCAGCTCGTAAAAACATCTGACAACAGTTAAAGGTGTTTTGCAAATGTGCGTGCATATTTGTAAACATGGCATGGGGGCAGACGAACGGAGTAAGTCCGCTTCCCCTAAAGTCATCTGAAAGTCAAAAAATGCCATTAATTACTTTGTCACAACAACCTTGTTCAATTTCATCTCAGGTGACTTATCAGCTTTGATACAGAATCAAAATTTTAATACCAAATTGCAACCAGCTACAGAGGCAGCATACCTTACAACACAGAGCCTCCCTTTCTTCTAGGCAACATTAAGCTAATCCGCCCCGACAGGAGAGGACTCCTCAGAACTAGCTAGCAAGTCTCCCAAATATGAAGCAGTAACCCATATGTCAATTACTTTTCCACTGGTAGACAAATTGCTAGCACACTAATGCAATTTAAGCCCAATAATTAGATAACAGGACTACAGAGAGGGCCTGGTGACAGAGCTTCTGAGATAATAGAATCTAGTGTCCTACTTCTTAAATATTAACATCATTCTGTCTCACTCAATCGGTTTATGGTAATTTAAAAAAGGGCAAAGCAAATTCCTTTTATTGCTAATAATATTGTGCTGCTGCAGAGCTGGCTTTGAAGGTTAACAATCTATGGGGTCAAAACTTAATCATGTGTTATCGCGCATTTATGCATTTTTCTTTCATCCCTTTCTTTTGGAATGCCCTCTTTGTGGCAAGCGGAGGGTTTACAAGAAGCTCACACTCACAAGCATGCAACAGACACACACATACACAGCAATGCACCAATACTAAGCATCTACTGTCAAATGAGGCCATCCAATGCAATTAACAACCATATAAAGAAATCAACCACTTAACATCACACACCTTCTAAAAAAATCACAAATTAATCACCTTTTCTTCCCCCCTTCCCCTTTTGGCTTATTTTAATGACATTGTGGACATGACTATAAGTTAGTCTCAAATATATCATATGCTTCTCTAACTCCCACTGCAATATACATACATCTAAGCTTAGAATCAAATACCTCAACAGAATTTAAGTTCCAATTTCAATTAAACAGTCATTTGGCTTACTCTAGAAGGTTGGGTGGAGTTTATTTTTATTTAACAGCTTTCTTTGCAAGTGCATGATGGGTTCTGAAATTTCTAGAACATTCTAGGATAAACTAGAAGAATTTGAATGTTTTCAGTAATACACATGGATGGGTGGTTACAGGACTGACATTAACAACACTCACCCATGAAATACCTTCATCCAAGATCAAACTTTCTATTTCCCCCAATTCTATAGTGGGAGAAACTAAAGCTGTTAAAACTCTCTTTGTGGAGAATTTGGTGGGAAATGAGATAAAGACGGGAAAAGATTTAAGAGCTGAGTTTCATCAACATTAGTAGTAACAGAAAAATTGTTTTTTGTTTTTCTTTTTTCCCCTATACCTACTATGGATACCCTGGTGGTGTAGGGCCTAAGAGCTATGGCTGCTAACAAAAAGGTCGGCAGTTCGAATCCACGAGCTGCTCCCTGGAAACTCTATGGGGCAGTTCTACTCTGTCCTATAGGGTCGCTATGAGTCGGAATCGACTCGACGGCAGTGGGTTTTTGGTTTTATACTACTGTATACTCCTACTACAGGAGCCCTGGTGACACAAGAGTTAAGCGCCTAAACGCTAACCGAAAGGTTGACAGTTCAAACCCACCCAGTAGCTCCACAGGAGAAAGACCTGGTGACCTATTTCCATAAAGATTGTTGTTACTGTTACTGTGTGCTGTCGAGTCGATTCCAACTTCATAGTGATCCTACACGACCGTGTAGAACTGCCCCATAAAGTTTCCTAGGCTGTAATATTGATGGAAGCAGATTGCCAGGTCTTCTCCCTCAGAAGTGCTGCGTGAATTCAATCTTCTGACCTTTCAGTTCACAGCAGAGCACTTAACCATTTTGCCACTAGGGCTCCTTCCATAAAGACTACAGTCTAGGAAACCCTATGGGGCAGTTCTGCTCATCCTGGAGGGTTGCTAAGAGTCGGAACCGACTCAGCAGCACCCAACAACATACCTACTTACATATATTCAGAGACCAGTAGAAACAACCAACCAACTGGGGGAAAAAAAAGTTATGTATGTCATTTTGGATGGTGGCCGGCCAGTCAATCACTCACGAAAAATAAAAATAGCACAGCTGATGCCACGTTGAAAGTTAAAATGGATTTTCTGTGTATATGCAGCCCTGGTGGCACAGCTGTTAAGAGTTTGGCTGCTAACCAAAAGGTCAGCAGTTTGAATCCACTAGCTGCTCCTTGGAAACCCTATGAGGCAGTTCTACTCTGTCCTACAGGGTCATTATGAGTCAGAATCGACTTGATGGCAATAAGACTTTTTTGGGGGGGTTGTATATGTATGCAGACAGATCAGGTAGAAAGAGGTTGCTTTGTCTCTACATACCCAACATGTTTAAACAAACAAACAAACAAAAACCCTGATCCAAGAGCATCCACTCAGGAGAGCTCTAGAGTCCATCCTGGATTACTTGTGAAACTGCCTTTGTCTTAAGTTCCTGGGCAAAGTTATTTCCCCCTCCAAGGCTCACCCTTCCTCCGTTGTAAAATAAGGAGGTCAGACTGAATTACCTTGAAGCTCCTTTAAGGCTGCCATGAAGATACCAGCCGACACTGACAGCAATAAAGGATCAAACCACAAGGCAGATCTCACAGAGGAAGCAACTACCCCTAGACAATTTTTGCGTTTTTGGAATAAAATTACCTTGTGGAATAGACACAAGATATAAGACAGCAGGCGTGACACAGGTTCTAAGTAATGTGCAAAGCAAATATTTCATGGAATCAAATTGAGCCTTCATTAGAAATGGGGCCACACTGGAAACTATTTAATGATATGACAAGGCCACGCATTTCTCCCAGCTCAGAACATGTTACTTTTGTTGTTGTTGTTGTTGTTCAGTTTAATGCATGATAAAGTGGTTGGTTTGCATTTAAGGTCATAAAGAATCAAATGTATCCTTGGCCACATGTAATACTTGAAGATATTTGCAGTGGGGAACCAACCCAGGGAACATCAATCCTTACCTCCTGTCTCATGCTTGATTTGAGGGACAACACGCCTGTTTGGAAAACATGAATGTGTCCCAATGTGGTTGATATATTAGGGAACAGTTCGAGCATAATGCAGACTTCACATTTGCTCACACTGGATTTCCTCTGCAAAAAATACTAGGCAGACAGAAAAGGCTGGACCCAGCTGAGATACACAAATGCAAACACAAGTACACACCACAAATAGTCACAGGTGCCCTCCATTCACCATGTGGTCCTGAGCCATGCCCCTCCCCATCGGGTGTTACAACAATCCTTCTGATTTCAGATAACCCTTCTGTTCTATGTCTTGATGATCATAAGCAAGTTGCAACTCTCCTGATGCCCAATCTCACAAGCACACTTCTGCTCTTCTTCAAAGTAAAAAAAAAAAAAATGGAACCAAACTAGTTGCCATGGAGTCATTTCCCACTCATGGCGACTTCACGTGTGTCGGGGTAGAACTACACTCCACAGCGTTTTGAATAGCTGATCTTTCAAAACCAGATCACCAGGCCTTTCTTCCAAGGTGCCACTGGGTGGACTCCAACCTCCAGCCTTGCGGTTAGTAGCCCAGCGCTGAAATGTTTGTGCCACCTGGGGTCCCCCTTCAAAGTAAAGTGCCATGTTCATTGTACTATTTATTTATTTTCTCGATCCTTTAACTTGTGTAAAACTGGGCTACTGTTTTGTTTTCAAATCCAGTTCCCATTTTTTATTTTATTATTTTTAATGTGAAATGACACTGATGAAGTTTTTGACTGTTACGCCCCTCATCCCATTTTCCCCATAAGCTCTGCAGTTCTTACAGCATGGTTCTGCACAGCACGGTGATTTTTAGGAACACATATGTCGAGTTACAGCAAAACTGCTCACACTAAGTGGAAGGCCAGGTGGAATCACCCACATGGTTTGATTTCTTTCTCTTTCCTATCAGGTGACCCCATTAAATTTCAGCTTGTTAGAATTGCACACTCTGGGACATTCAGCGCAATGGAACCTGAGCAAGGGACTATTCAGTGTCCCTTCATTATGGAGAATTCTGCTATTGAGGCAGCAGCTCTAATGTAAATATATTCTACTCTTCTTTCCAAAAGTATTAAGTAGCCTAGTGGCCTTTCTCTGTCTTTTAGAATCAAGGTGTGTTCTGGGATAACAAGAACAATTTGGTCTCCTCTCCAGCAGTGTGCTCACTTCACTGAAGCTCACTGCCAGCACCCCGAGAACGTCTTCATCTTTACTTCTCAATGGGTGCCTCCTCTGAGGTTGGACATCCCATCGACCCATGCTGTTTGTCCAAGGTCAAAACCCTGGATTGCTGGATGTAGGCAAACACTCCTGCTATAGTTTATGGCTATGCTCAAGAGTGTTTGCACACTTCAGGACATAACTTATGTGTTTTTGTTCTGGTCTTGATAACCTTCTGGTAGGTGACTGTAGCTAAGGGTAGCGAGCATCCCAACCACAGAAAAATGTACTGTGAGGCCCCAAAAGGGTCTCTGTTGAAATACTGCTTTACTTCTTTGCTGGTTTTCACAGACTGAACCCACCCACCACTACATGCCTCCTCCAAAAGTTTGAAATGCATGGTGCTGGGTGAAAATATAGACAATGGGACGATTTGCATCAGGTGAGAATTATTTAGTTAATTCAAATCCATTATATTATCATAGAGATTAAAGACCTTTTAGTCCAAGGTGCTATAAAAGCAATAAATCTGAATTAGATCTACCATTTTAGTCACTCAGGATTAGACCTTTTGGTGATGCGATCCATTAACGTGCTTTAAATCTATTGATTCATCCTAGAGAGATACAATTTAAACTTAGAAGTCACAAAATGAACTTTCCATTAAGTTTGGGTGACTACGGTCACAGCTCATTTGACTTTTATGAACCAGAAAATGTGCTGTAGACCACAATGGCATTCTATTAGGGGAAATCATGCATTTAACCATGTAGCAAAATACTGTAGTCAATTATGTGAACACACACCTATTTTACACATGGTTGCTTCCCTGGCTTTAAATTATTAAGGATGCGCATTTAGCCTGTTTTAAGGAGTATTTACTTCCAAGTAAGAGAGCTGTGATAAAACTTTGTTCAAAAAGTAAATGAATACTTTTCATTTCTATTAATTTTCTTTTTTCAATAAGAAACTGGAATTGGGAGTAGAAACTTTTGCAAACTTTTGCCTTGGAAGAGAAAAACACGTGATCTATTTGCTTTCAATAAATGGAAATATATACATATTCTATCAAGGATTAGAAAAAAAAAAAAAGCAATCAGAAGCAGATTTTGAGATTCATCTACCAGGCTGGAAAACATAATGATAATGTAAAAAGAAGGTGACAACAGGAAAAAAAAAAAAAAGCTATTTAGATAAGGTTTAGTTTCCCTTTCCCAGAGTTCATCGTGACGGTGTACTCTATAGACATCATTTTCTCTCAATATAATTTTGTTTATATTAGTATTACACTTAAGCCAGACTATATTAATACTAGACTCATTATTATTCTATATTTTAGCAAGGGTACACTTTACTTCCAAATACATTTCAACCCAGCTCCACATTGAATTTTTCATCACCAACTTTTAGTAATTATGCTCCCCTCCCCAATTACTAATCATGAAACGCTGGCTATTAAAAAGCGTGCAACGTTAGGAATGATCTAATCCAAATCGCTCATGTACAGAAGGGGACTCAGATCCCACGAGGCTAAGTAACATACCCAAGTTCACGCAGACATTTAGGAGCAAAGTCCCACAAAGACAACCACTTAAAGACTTAAAGGCTGTCCTCTTTTTCAGAGTCCCTTCAGCGATGCACATGGTTAACGCGCTCGGCTGCTAAATGAAAGGTTGGAGGGTTGAGTCTGCCCAAAGGCACCTAGAAAGAAAGGCCTGGTGATCACCCCCTGACAAACCAGCCATCGGAAACCTTATGGGACGCATGGGGTCGCCAGGAGTTACAGCTGGCTCTGTGACAACCGGTTTCTTTGTTGGTTTGGGTCCTCTTTCTCAACCACTTTAAAAAAGTCTCCTCTTCCTCTTTTTTAAAATAAGATCTCCCCCTTCTCACTCTATCATTATGACTAAAAGGGCATTGGAAAAAACCTGTAATATCCTGAACATATTTGCAGATTGTACCTACTGACGTCTCCTTCCATTGAATCTATCCTGTCATCAAGTCTTGCTGATTCTTTCTTCTTTTTATCTACCCAAATTCGCTTTTTCCCCCTTTCTGCCAGTTGACACCCTCATCTTGGCCCTAAGCCCTGGATGTGGGAAACACAATAGTAATCAGAGCTATAACTTCTAGTCCCACAAATCACCCTGTGCCAAAACAGGTTTCTCCTGGTCTCGTCTTGATATTATTATCTGGCCTTCTCTCTCCAGGAACTAGTTCATGGAATATTAAAGCCGTTAATTGATAGAAATGGACCATTTATTGTGTGTAGGTGCCAGAAGAACAAATAAATCTATCTTGGAAGAAGTACAGCCAGAATGTTCCCCAGAAGCGAGGATGGCGAGGCTTCATTTCACATACTTTGGACATGTTATCAGGAGGGATCGGTCCCTGCAGAAGAACATCATGCTTGATAAAGTATATCCGTAAAAAAAGAGGAAGACCCTCAATGAGACGGATTGACACAGTGGCTACAACAATAGGCTCAAACATAGCAACGACTATGAGGATGGCGGAGGACCAGACAGCGTTTCCTTCTGTTGCACGCAGGGTCGCTATGGGTCAGAACCGACTTGAAGGCACCTCACAACAACAGTGGAGAGATGATAGAGAGGGTGATTCAGAGATGGCTTGCAGGGTTCCAACATGGGTAAAGCAGAGTGTATTTGTGACTCACAAGGATGGAGAAGCCGGCACAGATTGGGGTAGGGGAGGTGAGAGACAGGGGTTGAGCTCAGTTTCAGACAAGATGAACAAAACATGGCCGTGGGATTTTCAAGGGGAGATGGCCAGAGGATGACTAGACATATGCATGAGAAGACACGAGTCTCAAGCTCAGGGGAAACATTTAGGGCTAGAAACAATAGTTTTGGGGACACATCAAGATAGGCATGGGGGTTAAAACCACAGGGAGTCCCTGGGTGGTACAAAAGGTCAGTGTGCTCAACTGGTCTGCTGCTAACCAAAAGATTAGAGGTTCAAGTCTACCCAGAGGTACCTTGGAAGAAAGGCCTGGTGATCTACTTCCAAAAACTTGGCCATTGAAAACACTATGGAGCACCGTTGTACTTTGACTCAGGTGGCGCTGGCATGAGTCACAGCTGACACAAGGACAATTGGTGGTGGCCCCAGTAAAACCACAGTGTGAAGGAGATCACCCAGAGAGAGAGTATGGACTAAGGAGAAAAGCAATGAGATTCCACATAGCGTCCACCCTGCTGGCATGGCAATATTTTAGAAGCCCCAACTGAAAGATCTGTATTTGTCCACAAATCATTTGACAGGGATGTACTTTTCACCAATAGATCTAACTTGTAACTCAAGAGAGGAAATGTATTTTCTCTTCTCTTTTACTCCGCTCCAATACACACAACACTAAAGAAAGCACACGGTAAATGCTTTGAAAATGTCTCAGGATGGTGTTAAATTACACCATTTCAGCTTCTGGAATCCAGTGTAGGCAGCGAACAGAGATGACCTCAGTGCAGAAAATGCAATAAAAGGCAGGCTGGAGTTGGAAATCAGCGTCTCCATTTGTAAAGAGAAAGAGAGTGGACGAATCAGACGTTATTAGCGTGATATAGAAGCACTGCATGGCCCCATTTATATCACTTGTATTAAGAATAAATTGCCTGAATAAATTCCATTATTTTAAGAAATAGCACAAATAACAAGCTGACAGCATCAGGAGAAAAAATGAAAATAATAATGTTGATATTGCTGGAATTGTATGTTATTTCTGTATTTCCTGTTTCATGGATCTAGTTAGGTAATAATTCAAACTCAGGGGTGGGGGTGGGTTTGGTTTTGAAAGTCACATCTGTGTATCCAAAGCGAAATCTTCCAGAATGGGAAGGTAATTATTTATTATTAAGAGCAGCTCAGATTTATTGCTTACTGTGTTCCATGCAATGTGCTAAATGCTTTACATAAATCACTTGAGTTACCCTCACAAAAACTGAATGGTAGGTATCATCATGCCAATTTCATAGATGATGTAATGGGACTCTGGTAGGTTGCGTGCTCAAAATAACACAGCTAATAATTAGGCAAAGGAGACCTGGCGGCACAGTGCTTCTCAGCTACTCACTGAAAGATCGGTGGTTCGAACCCAACAAGACTCTTCATGAGAGAAGGATGTGGCAGTGTGCTTCCATAAAGAAGACAGCCCAGAAAACCCTATGGGGCAGCTCTACTGTGTCCTATAGTGCCACCATAAGTCAGAATTGACTTGATGGCACTAGGTTAATAATTTGGCAGAGGCAAAAACCAAACACATAGTATTATCTAGCTCAGGGGTAAAGTGCATGAGCTTTGGGATCCTGGTTTCTAACCTATGTTTCACAGATATATTATCTCAAAATTCTCAAGACTCAGTTTCCTCATCTGATAAAGACGGGGGGCAATGACGCTGCTTGGAGCATTAAATGAGAACACAGGCGAAGCACTTAGCACAGCATAAGGTTTACATTAATTGTTTAATAGAATGGTGTGTTGTGTGCCATTGAGTCAATTCTGGCTCAATCTTTATGGGAAGGAGCCCTGGTGGTACAGTGGTTAAAGCACTCAGCCACTAACCAAAAAGTCGGCGGTTCAAACCCACCAGCCACTCTGTGGAAGAAAGATGTGGTATCTGCTTCTGTAAACATTACAGCCTTAAAAACCCTATGGGGCAGTTCTACTGTGTCCTGCAGGATTGCTGTGAGTTGGAATCGACTGGACAGCAATGGATTTCTGCAGCTGAGTGCTTAACCATTGCACCACCAGGCTCCTTTCAATAAATGGTACCGGTAACAATTGCCATTGAGTTGGCTCCAACTCATGGCGACTCCATGTGTGTCAGAGTAGGACTGTGCTTCATAGGGTTTTCAATGGTGGATTTTTCTTGAGATCACCAGGCCTTTCTTCTGAGGTGTCTCCGGGTAGACTCAAACCTCTAACTTTTTATTAGCAGCCAATTGTGCTAATCATTTGCACTGTCTAGGGACTCCTCAATAAACACTTGCTGGCCATAATTAGAAGATTTATTTATACTGTAGACTTACAATTAATCCTAGCCTTTATGATTCTGATTTTCAGTCCAGAGTTCTTTCTACACCCACCCAGTCCATGTAGTTCTCCAGCTTGGTCTCTATTTCTTCTCAAACCCGTTTCTCTCTGTCTGGAGATATATCAGGATTATGAGCTATGAGTTACATGAGTTCATTCTGCCCCCTTGAAAGAGCATGCTACCTCTCTCTACCCACCCTCACCAACAGAGACATTAGACATTCATTCCACAAAGTCATTAAGCATCGACAAAGGGCCACGAATTGTCCTAGCTCCAAAATATAGAAAGATATACAAACTCTAAATCTACTTTTAAGGAATGTGTGATAGGAGCAACAAAAGAATTTAACTCCAGATAAAGGGATGTACACTGTAATAATAAGGAGCCCTGGTGGTGTAGTGGTTAAAGCGGTTGGCTGCTAACCAAAAGGTTGGCAGTTCAAACCCACCAGCTGCTCCACCAGAGGAAGATGTGGCAGTATGCTCCTGTAAAGATTCATAGCCTTGGAAACCCTACAGGGTCACTATGAGTCAGAATCAACTGGCTTGGTTTTGGTTACGCTATAATAAGGTGGTTTAGGAAGTAAGATGGTCAACTCTAAACATTGTCTATATCAAGTAAAATCCACCATGAGAGACAGAAGCAATATAATGGAGGCATTTTCTAAAGGAAAAATGTTTTACATGATCATTACCTTTCTTAAGTCATCTGTGTACTGCTTAGGGTTTTTAATTAGTGGATTGCAAGACTGTATAACCTTTGTTTTTCCCTGATTCCAATTCTGAGAGATTGGGGGGGGCACGTTGGGCTAATATGGATCTCTTCTTAAATTAGAAAAACTAAATATTAAATCCTCATTGATGAGGACTCCACAAATTTTGAGTGTGTGGAAAGATAGATAAAACCAAGGAAGACCTCACAGAAGGTTCCATTCATATCATAAACGAGCCATGGGAGGGGGAGACCCAACTGTGTTCTTCTCTTACCTAGCAAGTATGTTGGCTCAGTGGGCCTCCACTACCCTTCTAACTGAAAGGGGTGGGCTTTACCCATATGAATAATGCAGGGTGTATCTGTCAACCACAGGAGAGTAATTATGGTTTCTGGAACATGAGAAATACTGATTTTAAACGTCTTTCAATCTGCCACATGTTATTGCCATGTGTAGTCTCACGACTGTTGTTGCTGTTGGGTGCTATAGAGTAAACTCCAACTCAGAGCGACTCCCTGTCGACACGTCAGAACTGCCCGTAACGTACAAAAGGGAATCGCCAGGTCTTTCCTCCACGAAGCCGCAGAGTGAGTTCAAACCACTGATCTTCAGGCACATTCAAATACAATGAAGACACATTTTCTCCTCTCAAGGATCTTATTACCCAGTGGGGGGAAAAGGCAGGAAGTATAATCCTTTCATTGTATTGTATCATTTAAATATACATATATATAACGGGTACGGGTTTTATATATATATATACATACACACACACACACACACACACACACACACACACACACACACATGGAGCCCTGGTGGTGTTGTGGTTAAAAGCTATGGCATTTCGAATCTACCAGTCATTCCTTGGAAACCCTATGGGGCAGTTCTACTCTGTCCTATAGGGTCACTATGGGACTGGATGGCAATGAGTATATGTATGTATGTATGTATTTTTTAATATATGTGTGTGTGTGTATATATGTATTTTTTAATGTAAATAGCAACAAAGATTAGAGGATTTCTTTAAATTTTGCAGCTGGCACAATGCCTGACACAGAGTAGATTCCCTATAAGTATTGAAAACCATCACGCCTACTCATTCATTCATGCAAGCACCCTTCAGGATTTTAAGGACCTACTACATATTTATTTACTACATATTACACACCAACTTAATCACTGGGGATATAGAGATGAATAAGACACAGAATGCTTGCCATAAAGAATGTACAAACTAAAGTTGAAAACATACGCACAAATGGTATCTGTAATTACACAACAAATTGGACGTGCAAGAATAGAGCTGTTGTTGTTGTTAGGTGCTGCTAAGTAGATTTTGACTCATAGAGACCCCATGTGACAGAGTAGAACTTCCCCCTATGGAGCAGATCACTAGGTCTTTCTTCCACAGAGCAATGGGTGGGTTCGAACTGCCAACCTTTCAGTTATTCAGCTGAGTGCTTAACTGTTGCACCATGAGGGCTCCTTATAGTGCATTATGGGTGCCCATAGGAGGGACCTCAAATCACAAAATAAGGAAAAGAGCCAGCAGAATTCAGGGAAAGCTTGCCTGGATGAAGGCTGCACCTGAGCTAAGAATTAGAAGATAACTGGGAATTTTCAGGCAAAGATGGTTGATGGGAACAGCAAGTGCAAAAGCAGGGAGGTGAGTAATGGTTTACTATGTGCAAGTAACCATAAACAGGCTGCTGTGGTGTCTCAAGTGAGAGACAAGGAGTGTTCAGAGGAGCAGAGAGCAGAAACCATGTTATTGAGCTTCGTCTTAAACCTTAATATGAAATGAGGAATATTTTAAATATACCTCCACTGAAGTGATAGAAGATGAGTTTGAAGAGGGAAAGCAAGGAAGCAGAGATATCTAAGAGGAGGCTGCCACTGCAGCCTGGGTGACAGGTGGCCTGGACCTGAAGAAGAGCAGTGAGAAGAAGGAAAATATCAGATGCAGTAACTATTCAGGAGGTAATGTGGGACACAAGGGAGGGAGAGGAGTTGTACTGGCTGACTAACAGGTTTCTAAACCAAGTATCTGAGTGCCATCAACAGAGAAAGGAGGAGGGAAGGAACAAATTTCATTGATGAGCAAATATCTAGTTCCATTTAGAACATGTTGAGTTCAAGGTGGAGACATCCAATAGTCAGTAGGTGTATAGGTATGAGGAGTCCCTGGGTGGTGCAAACAGTTAACATCGTTGGCTGCTAACCAAAAGTTTGGAAGTCCAGTCCACCAAGAGGTAACTCAGAAGAAATCTACTGAGTTAAAGGCAATCTACTTCCAAAAAGTCAGCCATTGAAAATCTTTTAGAGGACAGTTCTACTCTGACATACATGGGGTCACCATGATTTGGAACTGACTCAACAGCAACTAGTTACATGTATGTATGAGGATCTGAGCTGCAACAGCGTAGGGGTATGAAGTGTGAATTAGATCAACCAAGGGAAAACAAACCAAAAGAAACAGATTGATGAAGAAGTGACAAAGGTCAGGACCTTGGAGAGCAATTACTTGACCCTGCGAACAAAGGAAAATCAGGCAATGAAAAAGGCAAAAAAGAACCAGGCAGAGAGGTAGAAAATTCACCAGGACAATCAAAAGAGGAGCCACCGATGAGACCTTCTGAGAAGGGGTAGGAAGTTGAGGAGGGCATGCCACCTCACCAACAGGATCATTATATCCATTAGACAGATGAATCTTAAGGAGGTAAATCACAGTTGCTTTAATTACATATTTCTTTATGGAACAAAGATAAACATTCCAAATATTTCGCAGCCATCAGATGAATGGAACTTTTCCTGGCTACCAGTCCAAAGGCACTGAGTTGAGACCTTTAATTAAATTTAGGCATAATATATTGTTTAAAGATCATGTGTCCCTTATGGAATATTAGCTTTAGTGCTGCATCCTATGAGATGGGGCCAATGAAGATGCTTTGTCTTAATAATAAGCAATGTTCAGTGAAAGCTTTTGATTCATCAGACCCTGTGTGAAGCACTTCATATATATAATCTCATGTAACCTTACCAACAACCTTAACCCAAAGCAAAACCACTCCCATTGCTGTCGAGTGGATTCCAACTCATAGTGACCCTACAGGACAGAACAGAACTGTCCCATAGGGTTTCCAAGGAGTGGCTGGAGTATTTGAACTACTGACCTTTTGATTAGCAGCCTAACACTTAACCACTGTGCCACCAGGGCTCCACCAACAACCTCATGTGATAATTATGATTATTCTCAATTTACAGATGACAGAACAGACACAGAGTCTAAAGCACCTATGGAGTTATGTGTTGGGTATATAACCAAAAAATAAATCCAAATCGGTTGCCATCGAGCCAATTCCCACTAAAAGTGATCCTATAGGACAGAGTAGAATTGCCCCATAGAGTTTCTAAGGAGCAGCTGGTGGATTTGAACTGCCAACCTTTTAATAAACAACTGAGCTCTTAACCACTGCACCATCAGGGCTCCGGTGGGTACACAGTAGAACCAAAATATGAATTTGGGTCTCCACCACTGTGTGCCTATTGATTTGAGCATCAGACAGTTTCTACTCTTAATTATAGCAAGATGTTTAGTGACCAAAAACAAAAAACCAAACCTGTCAAGTCAATTCCAACTCATAGCAACCCTGTAGGACAGAGCAGAACTGCCCCATAGAGCTTCCAAGGAGCGCCTGGTGGATTTAAACTGCTGACCTTTTGGTCAGCAGTCATAACTCTTAACCACCGCACCACCGGGGTTCCTGATGTTTAGTGACAGTTGTCATTAAAGATACCAACTAATGTATAGGAAAAAAAATCAGTCTTAGAAGAAATACAATCAGAATGCTCCTTAGAAGTAAAGATGGCAACACTTTGGCTCACTTATTTTGGACACGTCATCATGAAAAAAAAAAAACAATTGGATAAAAAGGACATCATGCTTGGTAAAGCAGAGGGTCAGCGAAAATGAGGGAAACCCTCAGTGAAATGGACTGGCACAACAGCCACAACAGTGGACTCAAACATGCCAACAGTCATAAAGACGACACAGAACCCGGAAATGTTCTGCCTGTTACACATAAGGTTACATAAGTTGGAGCTGACTCAATGGCAACTAAGAACAACAACAAAAAGTATGTGTGAGTGTGTATGTGTGTGCATGAGAGATAGAGGGGGAAAGGATGGAGGGAGAAGGACATAGGGAGGTAAAGAGGAAGAAATGAGGGGATGGAAATGGTGAAAGAAGGACAGGGAAGAAAAATAAAACCAGAACTAAGGATGCCATTACTCATCTTATTGGTTGTTCCTCCAGAATACAAAACGCCAAACCCATTTCCACTCTATTTAGTCAACTACCAACACCAATTTAATGCAGCCAGGGGGGTGCAGTGGATGAGCACTCAGCTGCTAACTGAAAGGTCAGTGGTTCAAATCCACCAGCTGCTCCGTGGCAGAAAGATGTGTTAGTCTGCTCCCATAAAGGTTACAGCCTTGGAAACCCTATGGGGCGATTCTGCTCTGTCCTACAGGGTTGCTATGAGCTGGAATTGACTCAACAGCAACAGGTTTTTAACATCAATTTGATTTGACATGGGTAAGAGAGCAGCCGCCCCCATTTAATAGGGTAGAACGTCTTCCCAACACCCAAGGATTGTCCTGAGGAGCATGCTGGAAAAATTCTCATTGTCTTAACCAGCACTGGCATCCTCCAAACTGAATTGCAATGGGGAAGCAAGCAGAGAGAATTAACAGTGCTTGATATGGGGGAGGGAGCAGAAGAGGAAGCAGGAGGCAGATTCAGCTAATGCTGAGCTCCTCAGTGATGAAAAATATGTCTTAAAAGTAGCATAAAGGTGATGTAATATAAATGTGATAATCCCATGGTCTCCTTCCTCCACCCACCGGGTACTGCTGAATGCCATTTTGTCTCAAGAACTATTTATGGAATTCCAAGTCTTAGACTAATTCCTTTGCTACTATGCCACCTCAGCGGTGAGTTGATTGCAAAAGAAGATTCTTCCTTCCCCAAATCATGTGGATTCTATTAAAAGGTTCTTATGGATTGAATTGTGTCCCCCCAAAATAAGTGTTGGGGTCCTAACCCCTATATCTGTGGGGATAACCTCTTGGGAACAGGGTGGTCTTTGTTACATTAATGAGGCCACATCAGTATAGGGTATGTCCTCAGTGTAATCACTTGATTTACAAGGCACAGCATAGACATAGAGACAAGCGAGCACACACCGAGGGAGAGAGAAGACACGTGAAGATCTTCAAGGAACCCAGGAAGAGAAGCAGAAGGGACAAGGATCTTTCCCCAGAGCTGACAGAGAGACAGCCTTCCCCTCTCGCCCTGAATTCCAATGGCTAGGACTCCTGGACTGTGAAAAATAAACTTTTGCTTTTTAAAGCCACTCACTTGCTGGTACTTGTGTTTTCCCAGCGCTAGAAAGGTAAAGACAGAGTTTACTGTGGAAAATTTTTCAAAACAAGAAGTCATGATACCTACGTTGCAGGTGCAGCTCTGTTATGGATTTTGCATAAAAATATAGGTTAGTCACCTATAGTCTCCGGCATAAGTTTCCTGTTTATTAAATTAACTGAGACATTTTGAAAAACCCTAAAGCACCATAGAAGGTATCAGAAATTGCATTTTGAATCATCTAAAACATTACAGGTTACTGTTGTTCTCTTACCCCCATTTTCAGCAACTGTTGATTTTTTCTGTACGATATTAACTTTTTTCCATCCAGTAACATATGCATTAAGTGATGCATCCATACTTTTAAAAACATATGGCGACCATAAAGTGGGGCACATTGAACTTCATCTACCATGATAAAAGAAGCCCTGGTGGTATAATGGTTAGATTCTCGCCTGCTCACCAGAAGGCTGGTGGTTCACACCCACTGGTGGCTCTGTAGGAGAAAGACCTGGATATGTGCTCCCTAAAGATCACAGCCTAGGAAACCCTCTGGGGTAGTTCCACTCTGTCACATGGGTTTACTATGAGTCAGAGTCACCTCGACGGCACCCGACAACATGATAATCCCTTGGTTCTTGTGAAGCAGTACCATATGCCACCCCCAAATCCTCAAGAGTGACTCAATGTCAAAATCTGGCCTCATTTTCCAGTGAAAGTAAATGTCATCCCTCCCCCTCCTCTGGTAACAATTTATAAACAGGAGAAAACCAGACTCGAGAGGTAACAACAATTACAGGCAACATGGGAGCAGGAAGGCAGCCTAAGAGCCCATTCATTGAGTATTTTTGAAGGTAAAGCTCCCCTGGAAAATCCTGCCCCCACTCGGATATTCAAGCTCATCCATGGAGGTGGCTTCAGTTTAACTCGGGCTTGTACGAGACGAGAAAGCACAGGCCCATTATCCAATCCAGCCCAGCTGTCTGTTTAGAAAATGCTGTGGGACTGATTAACGGCAGAAAGCAAAGAGGAACCACACAGACCTTAGCTGTCAAGGTCAAATGCACACACAGATAGAACCAGGAGAGCCAGGGACATCGTTCAGGCTGGGTTTAGGCTGGAGTTTTGGCTCCAGCTCCCAGCGTGTTGTGATTTGCTCTCACTTCCAGTCGCACCACATACAAGATGGAGAGGCATATGGCGCCTTTCTCCCAGCTCTGTGCAAATGAAGGCTCTAATTTAAGCTCTAAACCCTTTAGAGTCCTTTGCCAACAAGATAAAATATATAAGCCATGAGATTCTGAACACCATATTTTATACAATATGCCTTGTAGCACGTGGTTCAATAATTTTCAGGGTATGGCCAACATCAGCTAAGTTAAAACACATCTTTGATAGAGGAAATCGGCAGGTGTGTGTTCTACAAGGAGTCCTGGGTAGTGCAAATAGTTAAGGTGCTCGGCTGCTAACTGAAAGGTTAGAGGTTCGAGTCTACCCAGAGGAACCTTGAAAGAAAGCCCTGGTGATACGCTTCGGAAAAATCAGCCACTGAAAATCCTATGAAGCACGGTTATATTCCAACATACATGGAGTCACCGTGAGTCAGAGTTGGCTCGATGGCAGCTGATGGTACTGGTGTTCCTCAAAAGCAAATGCTAGTTGAGTAGCAGTAATGGTACCAGTAATAATATTGACTATTTTCAAGTGTTTATATGTTACCAGCATAGTGCTGAGAGTTTTACATAGATTTTCTTATTTAAGATTCAAAATAACCCTGTGAGGTAGGTCCTAGTATTATCGTCATCTTTCAAAAGAAGCAACAAAGGTTGCCGAAATTAATTTTCTCCAGGTCATCCCATCAGTTAGCATGAAGCCAGGGTTCAAATGCGGACATTAGGTCTCCAGGACATGCATTCATAATACTACACTGTACTGTGGATATTAGATACTATAGGATGACTGCAGCATGGATATACCAAGTACTAGAGAATGTGTGCTGTACACTGGACACTAGTCTTGAGTGTTGATTTGAAAATATGAATTTTGTGAACACAACCCAAGGTCACTGAATGAGACAAGGCAAGGTGGACTCATTCTAATATCTGCCCCTTCACTCATTCATTTGTTCAAGCACTTATTGAACATCTACAAGATTTGAAGCCAAGGGGTATGTACTGAGAACTTGACAAATACATATGCCAGGGTGTGGAGAAAAACTAGACCCATGCGCTAGACTTCTTGTTACGGCTTTCACTCCCTCCTTTTCAGTTTGAGCAAAAACCAGTAAAAGCGCGCACACACACACACACACACATATACATCAATTCACAACATGATTATTTCTTTCACTCCACAAGAAAAAGATCATGGTGTATTAGTTGTCCGGCAGAATTCAGGAATGCTGAAACCCTGGTGGCGTAGTGGTTAAGTGCTACGACTGCTAACCAAGAGGTTGGAAGTTCAAATCTGCCAGGTACTCCTTGGAAACTCTATAGAGCAGTTCCACTCTGTCCTATAGGGTCGCTAAGAGTTGGAATCGACTTGACGGCAGTGGGTCTGGTTTGGTTTAGCAGTGAGATTTTCCTAAACTTAACAGCAAATAGACAGACTAAATTCTGAAGAACAGATGACTTAAGCCTCCACATAAATGCAGCAACAAGCTGCCCTGCGTAGCGCCTTCTATCAGTACTGATTAATGGTGTAAACTGCTGCAGCAATGACAATGATTGGGATAGTCCTACTCCTGTACATCACGCTCCAAACACACTTACGCATCTCCCAGATCTGTGGTAAAAGTGACTCGGTAGGTCCAGGTAGATGAGTAGTCTGGATAGAAAAAGGTCAAAAGAGCCACCAGCACTACCACATGCTACCCTGCCATTTGGTGCCTGCACTATCCCTTTCCCTCGGGGTCTGCACATGCCCTTCTTCTAGTGAGAACGGCGTGCGTCACTTGGAGGTGAGGATGAGAATCAAATGTGCTAACTATACCTCTGTGTGTACTTACAAAAAAATAAAGAGATAGCAGACAGGAGAGAGAGAGTGGGAGGGAAGGATAGGGAGAGAGAGAAGGAAGGAGAGAAGGAGAGAAGGGAGAGCAGGAGGAGGAGGAAGAGGAGAACAAGGATGTAGAGAGGAGGAGGAGGAGGGGGAGAAGTAAGAGTAGGAACAGGAGGGGTAGCGGAGGAGAAGGATGACAAAGAGGTAGACAAGGAGAAAGAAGAAGAAGGTAGAACAAAAGGAAGAGGTGGAGGAGGAAGAGGAAGAGAAAAACGAGGAGGAGGAGGAGGTAGAGAAGGAGGAGGAGGAAAAGAAGAATTAAGAGGAGGAAGAGAAGGAGGAGGAGGAGGAAGAGGAGGAAGAGAACAAGGAAGAAGAGGAAGAGAAGGAGGAGGGGGAGAAAGACAGAGGAGAAAGAGGAAGTGGAAGAGGAGGAGGAGGAGGAAGAGAAGGAGGGGGAGGAAGTAGAGAAGTAGGAAGGAGGGAAAGAGAAGAATGAGAAGGAGGTAGAGAAGGAGGAGGAGAAGGAGGAAGAGAAGGAGGAGAAGGAGTTAGAGGAGGAGGAGGAAGACAAGGAGGTGGAAAAGGAAGAGAAAGAGAGGAGGAGGAAGGTAAAGAAGCAGGAGGAGGAGATGGTGAAGGAGAAGAAGGAGGACGAGGAGGAGGAAACTAAAGAAGGAGGAGGAGGAGATGGTGAAGGAAAAGGAGGAGGACGAGAAGGAGGAAGAGAAAGAGGAGGAGGTAGAGGAGGGGGTGGAGGTAGTGAAGGAGGAGGAGGAGGAAGGGAAGGAGGAGGAGGTAGAGAAGGAGGAGGAGCTAGTGAAGGAGGAGAAGGAAGAGAAGGACAAGGAGGATGTAGAGAAGGAGGAGGGGAGGTAGTGAAGGACAAAGAGGAGGAAGAGGAGGAGGGGGAAGAGAAGGAGAAGGAGGTAGTGAAGAAGGAGGAGGAGGTAGTGAAGGAGGAAGAGGAGGAAGTGAAGGAGGAAGAGGAGGAGATGGAGGAGGAAGAGAAGGAGGAGGAGGAAGAGAAGGAGGGGGAGAATGCAAAGAAGGAGGGGAGGGAAGAGAGAAAAAGGAGGAGGGAGAAGAGGAGGAAAGGGGAGGGAAGGAGAAGAATCCTCCCTCTAAAGCAAGAATTCTTCAAAGTGTGGTCCTGGTATCTCAAATGCCCTGGGAGCTTATTAACCTCTCCCATCCCTAAGACTCACCGAAGACTCTCACCAGAACATGGATCTGGGGACCTGAGAATATGCATTTCAGCACCTGCAAAAAGTGACTCATCTACACATATGAGTACCACTGGCTAATGTGTATATGCAACCTTTTTGGAGGGGCTAATCCACACTTACTCCAACCCACCACACAGTTCCCTGTGACTGCTGCAGCAGGAAGCTCCGTATTAAACACTGAGGAGGTTATTGTGAGTTGGCGACAAGAAGCACTTGTGAGCCAGTGCTACTCTGGGAATGGCACATGGTTTCCAATACAGATCAGAGAGCCCCGTTCTTGTCCTTTCCAAGGCACAGTGTACCAACCTGGTATCAGCTTCCCCCTAACACTTGTTAGATTTGGCTTTATAATCTTTGCTATAAAGCATTCATTATAAGACTCACCTGACAGCGGCTGTCAAACAAAATAATTGCAAGAGATGGAAAATAGGGCCATTCCATGGTTTAGAACGTCACAGGTAGTTTTCTGGGGTCATCTAGAACATGGGAGAGCTCTTAGCATCGGTGCCAAAGTCCAGGGTGGTTTGAATAAACAAACATGCTCAAATATTTCCAAGTTGATTGGTGTCATTATGCCTTAAGCCTGGGTCTCGTGCAGTTCACCAAATTTCCTCTAAATTGCTCTTTCCATCCAATAATACGGTTGGCAAGATGAAATTGATACATTTTGCTGAAAATGAACTGTATGTGCTGCAAGCCTCAGCAGTAAGAAACAGTCTACAACACTTTCAATCTGCATTTAAAGGTACGAACGATACCAAACCAAACCCAAAAAAAAAAAAACCATTGCCTCTGAGTTGATTCTGACTCATAGTGACCCCGCGTGTTACAGGGTAGAACTGTGCTTTCTAGGGTTTTCTTGGCGGTCGTCTTTAGGGAAGCACATCTCCAGGCCTATTCGCTGCAGTGCCACTGGGCAGGTTCACATCACCAACCTTAGTGGTTTCATTACTTCCAGAATTTCTTTGTTCACAGTGTTATAGTTTTTAATGTAATTACTGACGTTGATAGCACTCTGGCAGCTGGGAAACAAGAAGTTAGCAGATAAAAATAAGCAGGCACACATTATATTGATCTGGTTTTTGCTTTCCTCGCAGCTGCAGGTTTCTGGGATCATGCACCTCATTGCTCTGTCTGAAACAGACAATAACACTGCGGAAGGAACTGCCAGCTTGGCTTATAAAGACTGTATTTTGTGTCTAGCCATCTTTTTTTTTTTTTTTGCTAAAACAAAATCAATAGTGGCAGATATATTTCTCCTCAAACCTTTAATTCTTTCTTGGTCTTTTGTGAGAGAAAAACTTTATTTCTCATGGTAGAAAATTAGAAAAATAGAGGGAAGCATAAAAATGAATTGCCTACAAATCTGCTTCCTTGAGATAACCACAGTTAATGTTTTGGTGTGTTGCATTTCAGATACATACACCAAAAAAAAAAAAACCCATTGCCGTTTAGTTGATTCCGACTCATAGTGATCCTCTAGGACAGAGTAGAACTGCCCCACAGGGTTTCCAAGAAGTGGGTTGGTGGGTTCTTAACCACTGTGCCACCAAGGCTCTCTCTCTCCCTCTATATATACATATAATGTATATGTACATACATATATATGTACACACACACACATAAACTTTTAAAATATGTATATATATGCGAGGCCTGGGTGGTGCAAGAGGTGTGCAACCAGCTGCTAACCCAAAGGTTGGCGGTTCAAACCCACCCAGCAGCACTGCAGAACAAAGGCCTAGCAATCTGCTCCCATAAAGGTTACAGCCTAGAAAATCCTATGTAGCTCAGTTCTACTCTGTATCACCTAGGGTTCCCATGAGCCACAACAGACTGCACAGCAATCAATGGATTTGGTTTGTGTGTGTGTGTGTGTGTGTGTGTCTTTATTCACAATGTCTTTTTCTTGCAACTGTGCCTGCACACGTGGCAGACCCTGCACAGGACCACCCTCTATGTCTCTCCTTGCCAATTCACACGCTCTCCTTCACCAAACTCAGTTCAAATTATTTTCTGTAGAAAAATTATCTCTGAATATCACACATTAGCCCAGAGTCATCACTCAATGTATTTGTTGAATTAATTAATCTATAAATGAGTGGATTTTAGACCTAACCTGATCAACCAACCATTAAAAAAAAAAAAAATTCATCACCTTAGATGTCTAAGGCATTGCTCTGTCCTGCCTGCAAAATCTCAGCAAAAATGAGTGCATAGAAAGACACGCTCATGTCAGAGCAAATATTCTTGAAGTCCTCTGGGAGACCCTGCTCCTTCCATGGCAAGCAACAGCTATCCAAGGAAGACAGAAAAAATAATAATGCCAGAGCAATACCAGATCGACTTTAAGTCACAGCTGTTTAGGCCAGGAAGAGGATGTTGGGTCTGCCTGTCCACAGTTTGACGAAGGATAACACATCCTGTCACCTGCCCTGAAAGGCACCTGTTTCCCCTGTTCTTTAGGACGTCAAAGGAAGAGGCATAAATCTCCTCCCGTCTCCCTGCTCTCCTGCTCACCAACCATCCCAATATCATATCTTTCAAAGGTTAAATGATTTATATGAAATTATAATTTTTAAAAATAAAAACTAGGGATACATCCCCAGTCTCTCTACAAATATTATTTCCTATAAGCAAATAGACATCAACACTTCAGTCTCACAAACTTATGTTGTTGTTAGCTGCCAGCGAGTCGGCTCCTGACTCACAGCTACCTCATGGGTTACATACAAAGTACCACTGAGCCCCATAGGTTTTTCTGGGATGTCATCTTTACAGAAGCAGGTCACCAGGTCTTCCTTCTGCAGGGCCACTTAGTGGGTTCAAACTGTTAACCTTTAGGTTAGCAGCCAATTGCAAACTTCTGGCACCACCCAGGCTCCTATGGGGAGAATATTGTGTTCTGTTACATCATTTATAAAATGCTTAGTGTAATTTGGCACTCAAACCCATGCTGATTGTCTTCCAAGCTCTTTTTTGCAAACACCTTGCTACTTTAAACTAAAGTGTGGTGAGGAGAGGCAGGCTAAGGACAGGAAACAGAAGCGCTGCTTGCCACTCTGCTGTTGCATACTTAGGTCCCTGGGTGGCACAGATGGTTTGCACTCAACTACTAACCTAAAGTTTGGTGGTTCAATCCAACCCAGCAATGCCATGGAAGAAAGGCCTGGCAATCTGCTTCCATAAAGATCATAGCCAAGGACACCTGATGGAGCAGTTCTACTCTACACCACATGGGGTCGCTATGAGTTGGAATTGACTCAGTTGCAATGTGCTTGGTTCACTGAATACTCAAGTGGCCTTCACCTCTCTGAACTTGATTCTTCATTTTAAGACGGAGATGATGAGCTTATCACTAGAGGGATGGGGGGGTGTGGACCACTGCCAGTGACACTGTCGGGGGGCGACACCAAAATGACTGTCTATAAAATTTTTGTACAGTGTTTCAGCAGAAATTTATTATTTTTTAATAAAAAGATCCCTATAGTTAGTTATAACAACAAAAAACATTTTTCATAAGCCCAACCTACAGGTATCAATACACCTACAAGGCTAAAACCCCATGCTAATTTACTTTTTGAACTTTCCAATGCGCTCCCATCAGGACTGTCATTACCATCCAATCACAATGATGCTCTGAATGGCGTGCTTTTGCCTATCCCCGCTACAAGCACACACTATTGTTTTCGTTGCTGCTGGTGCTTTTTTCGTCGCTGATTTTGTCAAATTTTCTGGTGTTTTATCTACAATATTGTGGTAATTAGTATTTGTGAACCTATACCAATAACTTCTTTGAGAATGAAGTTCAGGCAGCCCCCGAGTTATGAACATCTAATTTAAGGACAGCTCTTACTTGCCCTTTAATGTTATGTAAATTTGACCTCACTTGAAACTACTAAACCAACCCCTACTCACAACAAATTCTTCAACACAAGTCACCTTCACTTGCTGCTGGAGCAGCTTTTTAAACCATTGAAAAGGCTTCCAGCCTTTTCTTCTACTAACTAAAACTAAGTAAGGCTAAATAAGAACCCTGCGCACCTGGTTCAACTTACCTACAAATTCTTAAAGACACAGTTAGGAACAGATCTCATTCATGACCTGGTGACTGTCTGCAGTAATTAAAGGAAAAGAAGAAGTCATATACAGGAATTACAGTTTATGAGTAACATCAATACAAAAAAACATTACTAAGGATTCTGTACAGTCTGGTACAGGAGGAGTTCCATGGGGCAGGGGGAGGGGGGTGACACCATGAGTTACCGCACTGGGTGACACCAACCCTATTGACATCGTTGCAGTTTAATGTCAGTACTGAACACCTGTGACAGGATAAGATCTCTGGGAGGGTGGGCAGGAGTGAAACTTTGTTGGGAAGAATTCAAGAGAGAATGGAAAGAGAAGGAATGAGAGCCAACATGGACAAGTTTCCCCCTGCCACCACCATCACCTTCAGGGATTGGTGTAAAGGGGATTGGAGAAGCAAGGTGGCAGATGGAGAAAAAGTGAAATCACAGGACATTATTTTTATTTTTTTATTGTGCTTTAGGTAAAAGTTTACAGTTTAAGTTAATTTCTCATACAAAAATTTATACACATATTGTTATGTGACATTAGTTGCAATTCCTATAATGTGCCATCAGTTGGTCCCAATGCATTTGGAGCAATGAAGAACACCAAAAACACAAGGAAAATATTAGCCCAAGAGACAAAAGGGCCACATAAACCAGAGACTCCATCAGCCTGAGACCAGAAGAACTAGATGGTGTCTGGCTACCATCAATGACTGCCCTGACAGGGAACACAACAGAGGGTCCCTGACAGGAAAAAAGTACAGAGCAGAACTCAAATTTACATAAAAAGACCATGGTTTGACTGAGATTGGAGGAAACCCTGAATCTATAAGACATTATTTTTTAATGTTGGAGATACAGATGGTGATGGACGCGCATGGTGATGGGTATGGTCTTGTCCTGTCTAAAGGTGGTAAATACCATCTGTATGACAGTGAGTCCTAAATTTGTATCTCCAGACTGAACCTCTTTCTCCAGACTCACATATCCAGCCATCTCCTTGACATCTCTATTTGGATGTTCAAAGAGCATTTCATGTTGAATATTTCCAAAAATGAACTCTCCATTCGTTATAGATTGAACTGTGTCCCCCCAAAATATGTGTTATAAATCCTAACTCCCATTCCTGTGGTTATAATCCCATTTGGGAATGGGTTTTCTTTGTTGTGTTAATAACGTATTATTAGTATAGACTGTGTGTTAAATCGATCTCTTCTAAGACATAAAGGAGATTAAACAACCAGAGCAGAGCAGCAAGCAGAGATGGGGGAAGAGAGATGCCAAGCTACATGAAGACTGCCAAAGAGCAGAAGCTCAAAAGAGGCACAGACCTTCCTCCAGAGCCTACAGAGTGAGCTTTCCCTTAGAGCCTCCACCCTGAATTCGGACTTCTGGCCTCCTAAACTGTGAGAGAATAAATTTCTGTTTTTTAAAGCCACTTGCTTGTAATACTTCTGTTATAGCATCACTAGATAAGTAAGACACCATTCCTTCTCCTCTTTAACTCACTCTTTTCTTCTTTCCCTCCCACCCTGAAAATCTGTTTCTCTCGCAATCATTTCCATCTTGGGAATAACACTCATTTTCCAAATGCGCAGGCTAAAAATCTTGTAGTAAACATCGATGCCCCTTCTGGTTTACACATTCAGCAGTCAATCCACCACCTAAACCTACTGTCTCTGCTTTTGAGATATATCTAAACTCTGACCACTTCTCACACCTGCACTCTACGTGGCTGGTCCTAGCCACGGTTATCGCTCGCCTGGGTGACTATAAGCCTTCCTCCATGGTGGATTTCCTGCCTCCACTTGGCCTCACATCTATTTTCTTCCCACTAGCTAGAACATTCCTTTAAAATGTGCATCGTGTCACACTGCTTCTCTGCTCAAAATCCTCCAATGGCTTTCCATCTCACTCAAAGCAAAATTCTAGTCTATACCATGACTGTCTTAATTATTTAGTGCTGCTATAACAGAAATATCACAAGTGGATGGCTTTAACAAACAGAAATTTATTCTCTCACACTCTAGGAGGCTAGAAGTCCAAGCCAGCTCTAAGGGAAAGCTTTCTCTCTCCTTCGGCTCTAGAGGAAGGTCCTTGTCATCAATCTTCCTCGGTCTAGGAGTTTCTCCAAGCAGGAAACTCAGGTCCAAAGGACATGCTCTGCTCCTGGCACTGCTTTCTTGATGGTATGAGGTCTCCATGTCTCTCCGCTCACTTCTCTCTTTTATATCTCAAAAGAGATTGACTTAAACCACAATCCAATCTTGCAGATTGAAGCCCTGCCTCATTAACATAGCTGCCTCTAATCCCACCTCAAAAACATCATAGAGATAGGATTTATAATACACAGTAAGATCACATTAGATGACAAAATGGTAGACAATCACACAAGATTGGGAATCATGGCCTAGTCAAGTTGACAGACATTCTGGGGGGACACAGTTCAATCCATGACAATGACCTTCAAAGCTGTATGTGATCTAGTCCCCTGCTAACTCTCTGATGTCTTGTGCTACCACTCTTGCCTCCCTCATTCCCCTCCACTCCAGCCACACTAACTTCCTTGCTATGAACATAACAAGCAAGGTCCAGCCAAGGGCCTTTGCACTGTCCATTCCCTCTGTTGGGAACACTCCTCCCATATAGCCATGTGTCCCTCTTCCTCACTACCTCCAGGTTTCTGCATTGTGGCTTCTTCCTTGCTCTGCTTTTTCTTTTGGACCACTGGCTCTGGGGGAAGACAACTGATATGTCATGAGGACATTCAAACTGCCCACTGGAGAGGCCAGTGTGGTGAGGAACTGGGGCCTCTGACGAAAAGCCACATGAGTGAATTGGGAAGTCCATCTTTCAGACTCTGACAAACCTTCAGAAGACTGAAGTGCTGACTGACATTTTATTGCAACCTCATGAGAGACCCTGAGCCAGAACCACCCAACTAAGTTCCTCCCAAATTCTTAACCCAAAGAAACTGTGAGAAATATATATATTTCGTTTTGAGGCACTAAGTTTTGGGTCAATTTGCTTCCCAGCAATAGATCCCTAATAACAAAAAAAATAACAATAATAATAATATGGGAAGGTGGGGGAGGAGGAGAAGTAGCAGCAGTAGTGATAGTTGTGATGGTTCTGGTAGTGATCTAGGAAGGGCGGATTCATACACTGCTGGATAGCAGGTCACAGCCTCTAAGCCAATAGTGCTCAGAAACAGGGCTCTAGATTCAGTAGCTACTGGAGCTCAGCCCCCTAAAAGGTCACCTATATTCAAAGCATCAGAGGGTCCCAGCATGGAATCAAGTCTCAAGCACTTATTTTTGTCATAAGATCAGAGTTGGCCCTTCGTGGGGCTAAGCGTGCCTCAAAGATCAAATGGCCCCAGCTGTGGGTACAGGTGACATGGGAGGAGAGGTACTGGGAGCCAGCCTCTGAGAAAGTGAAGAGAGAAAGCTACAAGCAACTCCTATTCTCAAGGAAATGCCTGATTCATAACCACAGAGCCTGGGAGACTCAGCCTTGGACACTTAGAGCATCAAACGGCCCCCATGCAATCCTCTCTTCTCATCTCCTATAGCCCAGGGTCACCCAACACTCACTGTGTTGTACATGGTCCCTAGATTCCTGTCCACTTCCTCCCTCCTCGTGGTAAGACACTTTCTCTTCCAGCACTATCCCCACCCACGTGTCAATATGTCTCATATGAGCCCCCCTCCAGAAGATGTGTTGTTGGAGCAGCAGGCATATATCTTGAGGCCCTTCCCGATATGGGCAGATCATCTTCTGAGCTAGATATTTTGATCCCTAATCAGCTGGGCTTTTTTGTCATTTTACAAGATAGTATTAGTTATAGGAGTTGGGGGCTGTTTTAAGACAGAAAATGCTGATCTATATTGTCATGGATTAAATTATGTCCCCCCAAAAATGTGTGTATCAATTTGGCTGGGCCAGGATTTCTACTATTCTGTGGTTGACCTCCATTTTGTGATTGTAATATTATGTTAAAGAGGATTAGGGTGGGATTGTAACACCCTTACCCAGGTCACATTCCTGATCCAATGTAAAGAGAGATTTCCTGGGGTGTAGTCTGAACCACCTTTTCTCTCCCAAGAGATAAAAAGGAAAGGGAACAGAGGCGGAGCCAAGATGGTAGAATAGACAGATGCTTCCGGGAAGCCCTCATTACAAGAAAGACCCCCAAAAAACAAGTGAAATGAGTATATTTATGACAAGCTAAGAGCTCTGAACATCAAAGGCAAGCTAAGAGAATGAACTGAGGGGCAGGAGGAGGAAGAGATGGTTCAGAAGTGGAGAGGAGTTACCGGACCTGAATCGCAGGTAGCCCTCAGGCACCATTCCCTAGAGCAGTGGTGGCGGGCTGGTACTAGTGTTCGGCCGCAGTTTCCTCATGGAGATGCAGCCAGCCACACAGCCTACTATACCTCTGGAACCAGAGAAGAACTGCACTCTCAGCAAAAGCTAAATAGTTGTGTATCTTTTACCATGCCCCACCCCCAAGGCCGGCTTCAGGAATTTAATCAGGAATAAATTCGCAACTGGGGGAAAAGATAATTTGCCAGCTCCACTAACTGGGGGAGCTCAGGACAGAAGTGGCTCCTGTCCAGGCATAAACAGTCAGTGGACTTCAAGTAACTTCAAGTAACTTTCCCCTCTGCATGGACCTGTGTGGGCCTATTTCAGGAGAATAGGCCCTTGTTGGCAGACTCCAGCTGTCTCAGCTCTGCGGTAGAGAGGCGGGTGTTTGATGTTTGACATTGCTTTGCCGATTAAACAGGGTCCTCACCTACCCACATCAGGGGCCTAAGGATTGGTAGCTCCACTCAGGTCACCAAGCCACCCGCATCAGGGGTCCAAGAATAACTGGTACCTCACAGCCCTTACAATTAACAACATTGGATGCCCATGGTCCATCTGCAGAACCCACCCACCTGTACACTCTAGGGAACAGGGACATGCTTTCCTCAGAGACATGTGGGGGACGATTCTCACCCCCCGGCCTTGTTCAGAGTGTAACCCCCTGCTGCAACTAGATACCGGTACCTACACCAATCACCCCTGACCCTCTAAGACTGTAGGACAGAGCCTATACCACACACTTCATGATCAGCTACCTGGAAACCTGAGCTGAATGCGTACAAGAAAACTGAATGGACTTCTAGACTGATATGCCTGATAACAGCTTTAGCCATCTGGGGACAGGATATCAGAGCTCCAAAGGCAAAAATAATCAAGCTAGTTCACTCAAGCAACACATTTGGGAATGTCAGAACAAAAAAAAAAAGCAAGAAGCTACGACACGGTAAACAAACAAAATAAACTAATACAGTAAGTTATAGATGGCTCAGAGACAACAGTCAATATCAAGTCACATAAAGGAACAGACCATGATTGCCTCAACAAGCACCAAAAACAAAGAATCAAGGGATCTTCAAGATGAAAAAGCCTTCCTGGAATTACCAGAGGCAGAATACAAAAGATTAATATACAGAACCCTTCAAGACATCAGGAAGGAAATGAGGCAAGGAACAAGCCAAGGAACACACAGATAAAGCAACTGAAGAAATTAAAAAGATTATTCAGGAACATAATGAGAAATTTAATGAGCTGGAAAAATCCATAGACAGACAGCGATCAGAAATTCAGAAGATTAACAATAAATTACAGAAGTAGACAACTCAATCGCAAGTCAGAGGAGCAGAATTGAACAACTGTAAGGCAGAATTTCTGAACTTGAAGATAAAGCACTTGGCACTAATATATTTGAAGAAAAATCAGATAAAAGAATTTAAAAAAATGAAGAAACCTTAAGAATCATGTGGGACTCTATCAAGAGAAATAACCTATGAGTGATTGGAGTACTAGAACAGGGAGGGATAACAGAAAATACAGAGAGAATTGTTGAACATTTGTTGGCAGAAAACTTCCCTGATATCGTGAAAAATGAGAAGATATCTATCCAAAATGCTCATTGAACCCCACATAAGGTAGATTTCAAAACAAAGTCACCAAGACATATTACAACCAAACTTGCCAAAACCAAAGATAAAGAGAGAATTTTAAGAGCAGCTAGGGATAAACGAAAAGTCACCCACAAAGGAGAGTCAATAAGAATAAGCTTGGATTACTGGGAAGAAATCATGCGGCAAGAAGGCAATGGGATGACTTATATAAAAAACTGAAGGAACAAAATTGCCAACCAAGAATCTTATATCCAGCACAACTGCCTCTCCAATATGAAGGTGAAATTAGGACATTTCCAGAAAAACAGAAGTTTAGGGAATTCATAAAAACCAAACCAAAACTACAAGAAATACTAAAGGGAGTACTTTGGTTAGAAAATCAATAATATCAGGTATCAACCCAAGACTAGAACACTGGGCAGAGCAATCAGAAGTCAACCCAGAAAGTGAAATCACAAAAATAAATCAAGATAAAAAAACACTCAAAACAGGGAAACAGCAATGTTATTATGTAAAAGAAGATAACATTAAAACAATACAGAGGGACTAAGAAATGTAGTTACAGATCTTCCGTATGGAGAGGAAGACAAGGCAATACAAGGAAATAAAAGTTAGGTTTAAATTTAGAAAAATAGGGGTAAATACTAAGGTAACCAAAAAGGAGACAAACTATCCTACACATCAAAATTAAATACAAGGAGAAAATAGAGACTCAGCAGAAACAAAATCAACAACAATGAATATGAGGAAAGGACAATACATAAAGATAATCTACTCAGCACACAAAATTAAGTGAGAAAAAAAGCTGTCAACAACACACAAAAAAAGACATCAAAATGATAGCACTAAATTCAAACCTATCCATAATTACACGGAATGTAAAGGGACTAAATGCACCAATAAAGAGACAGAGAGTGGCAGAATGGATAAAAAAAAAATCCGTCTATATGCTGCCTTCAAGAGACACACCTTAGACTTAGAGACAAAAACAAACTAAAACTCAAAGGATGGAAAAAAATATAGCAAGCAAACAACAATCAAAAAAGAGCAGGAGTGGCAATATTAATTTCTGATAAAATAGACTTTAAAGTTAAATCCATCAAAAAGGATAAGGAAGGACACTATAAAATAACTAAAGTGACAATATACCAAGAAGATATAACCATATTAAATATTTATGCACCTAATGACAGGGATGCAAGATACATAAAACAAACTCTATCAGCACCGAAAAGTGAGATAGACAGCTCCACAAAAATAGTAGGAGACTTCAACACACCACTTTCAATAAAGGTCAGAACATCCAGAAAGAAGCTCAATAAAGATATGGAAGATCTAAATGCCACAATAAACCAACTTGACCTCAAAGACATATACAGAACACTCCACCCAACAGCAAGCAAGTATACTTTCTTTTCTCCTGCACATGGAACATTCTCTAGAATAGACCACATATTAGGTCATAAAGCAAGCCTTAGCAGAATCCAAAACACTGAAGTATTACAAACATCTTCTCTGACCATAAAGCCATAAAAGTGGAAATCAATAACAGAAAAAGCAGGAAATAGAAATCACATACTTGGAAACTGAACAATGCCCTGCTCAAAAAAGACTGGATTATAGAAGATATTAAGGATGGAATAAAGAAATTCATAGAATCCAATGAGAATGAAAACACTTCCTACCAGAACCTTTGGGACACAGCGAAAGCAGTGCTCAGAGGTCCATTTATATCAATAAATGCAGGCAATCAAAAAGAAGAAAGGGCAAGAATCAAAGAACTACCCCTACAACTTGAACAAATAGAAAGAAACAAAAGAAACCCTCAGGCACCAGAAGAAAACAAATCATAAAAATTAGAGCAGAGCTAAATGAAACAGAAAAAACAATTGAAAGAATTAACAAAGCCAAAAGCTGGTTCTTTGAAAAAATCAACAAAATTGATAAGCCACTGGCCAAAGTGACAAAAGAAAAACAGGAGAGGAAGCAAATAACCCAAATAAGAAATGAGATGGGCGATATTATAACAGACCCAACTGAAATTAAAAGAATCATATTGGGTTACTATGAAAAATTGTACTCTAACAAATTTGAAAACCTAGAAGAAATGGATGAATTCCTAGAAATGCATGAGCTACCTAAACTAACACAAACAGAGATAGAAAAACTAAATAGACCCATAACAAAAGAAGAGATTGAAAAGGTAATCAAAAAATTCCAAACAAAAAAAAGCCCTGGCCCGGACAGCTGCACTGCAGAGTTCTACCACACTTTCAAGAGAAGAATTAACACCACTACTACTAAAAGTATTTCAGAGCATAAAAAAGGACGGAATACTCCCAAACTCACTCTATGAAGCCACCATATCCCTTATACCAAAACCAGGTAAGCATACCACATACACAAAAAATTACAGACCTATATCCCTCATGAATTTAGATGCAAAAATCCTCAACAAAATTCTAGCCAATAGAATTCAACAATATATCAAAAAAATAATTCACCTTGACCAAGAGGGATTCATACCAGGTATACAAGGATGATTCAACATTAGAAAAACAATTAATGTAATCCACCACATAAATAAAACAAAACACAAGGATCACAGGATTTTATCACCTGATGCTGAAAAGCCATTTGACAAAGTTCAACACCCATTCATGATAAAAACTCTTAGCAAAATAGGAATAGAAGGAAAATTCCTCAACATAATAAAGGGCAATTATACAAAGCCAATAGCCAACATCATCCTAAATGGAGAGAGTCTGAAAGCATTCCCCTTGAGATCGGGAACCAGACAAGGATGCCCTTTATCACCACTCTTATTCAACATTGTGCTGGAGGTCCTAGCCAGAGCAAATAGGCTAGATAAAGAAATAAAGGGCATCCAGATTAGTAAGAAAGAAGTAAAAGTATCTCTATTTGCAGATGACATGATCTTATACACAGAAAACCCTAAGGAATCCTCCAGAAAACTACTGAAACTAATAGAAGAGTTCAGCAGAGTATCGGGATACAAGATAAACATACAAAAATCAGTTGGATTCCTCTACACCAACAAAAAGAACATCAAAGAGGAAATCACCAAATCAATACCATTTACAGTAGCCCCCAAGAAGATAAAACACTTAGGAATAAATCTTACCAGAGATGTAAAAGATTTATACAAAGAAAACTACAAAACACTTTTGCAAAAAACCAAAAGAGATCTACATAACTGGAAACACATACCTTGCTCATGGACTTAACATTATAAAAACCTCTGTTCTACCAAAAGTGATCTATAGATTTAACGCAATTCTGATCTAAATTCCAAAGACATTTTTTAATTAGATGGAAAAACAAATCACCAACTTCATATGGAAGGGAAAGAGTCCCTGGATATGTAAAGCATTACCTGATTTTAGAACCTATGATACCACCACAGTAGGCAAAACAGCACGGTACTGGTACAACAGATACATAGACCAGTGGAACAGAATTGAGAATCCAGACCTGAATCCATCCAAATATGAGCAGTTGATATTTGACAAAGGCCCCCAAACTGTTAAATGGGGAAAAGACAGTCTTTTTCAACAAATGGTGCTGGCATAACTGGATGTCCATCTGCAAAAAAATGAAACAAGACCCATATCTTACACCATGCACAAAAACAAGGTCAAAGTGGACCAAAGACCTAAATATAAAATCTAAAATGATAAAGATCATGGAAGAAAAAATAGGGACAATGCTAAGAGCCCTAATACATGGCATAAACAGTATACAAAACATTACTAACAATGCAGAAGAAAAACTAAATAACTGGGCGCTCCTAAAAATCAAACACCTATGCTAATCCAAAGACTTCACCAAAAAAGTAAAAAGATTACCTGCAGACTGGGAAAAAGTTTTTAGCTATGACGTTTCTGATCAGCACCTGATCTTTAAAATCTGCATGATACTGCAATAACTCAACTACAAAAAGACAAATAACCCAATTAAAAAATGGGCAAGAGATATGAACAGACACTTCACTAAAGAAGACATTCAGGTAGCTAACAGATACATGAGGAAATGCTCACGATTATTAACCATTAGAGAAATGCAAATCAAAACTACAATGAGATTCCATCTCACTCCAACGAGGCTGGCATTAATCCAAAAAACACAAATAATAAATGTTGGAGAGGTTGTAGAGAAACTGGAACACTCTGCTGGTGGGAATGTAAAATGGTACAACCACTTTGGAAATCGATTTGGCGCTTCCTTAAGAAGCTAGAAATAGAACTACCATACAACTCAGCAATCCCACTCCTTGGAATACATCCTAGAGAAATAAGAGCCTTTAGACAAACAGATACATGCACACCCACGTTCACTGCAGCACTGTTTACAACAGCAAAAAGATAGAAGCAACCAAGGAGCCCATCAACGGATGAATGGATAAATAAATTATGGTATATTCACACAATGGAATACTACGCATCGATAAAGAACAGTGATGAATCCTTGAAATTAGATAGTAGGTAAGAACTACTTTAGGTGATGGAAAGAAAACACACAATATAGGTGAGGTCAGTACAACTGAACTAAACCAAAAGCAAAGAAGTTTCCTGAGTAAACTGAATGCTTCGAAGGCCAGCGTAGCAGGGACGGGGGTTTGGGGACCATGGTTTCAGGGGACATCTAAGTCAATTGGCATAATCAAATCTATTAAGAAAGCATTCTGCATCCCACTTTGGAGAGTGGCATCTGGGGTCTTAAACACTAGCATGCGGCCATCTACCATGCATCAACTGGTGTCAACTCACCTGGACCAAAGGGGAATGAAGAACACCAAGGACACAAGGTAATTACGAGCCCAAGAGACAGAAAGGGCCACAAAAACCAGAGACTACATCAGCCTAAGACCAGAAGAACTAGACGGTGCCCGGCTACAACTGATGACTGCCTTGACAGGGAACACAACAGAGAACCCCTGAGGGAGCAGGAGATCAGTGGGATGCAGACCTAAAATTCTCGTAAGATGACCAGACTTAATGGTCTGATTGAGACTAGAAGGACCCCGGTGGTCATGGCCCTCAGATCTTCTGTAGGCCCAGGACAGAAACCATTCCCAAAGCCAACTCTTCAGACAAGGATTGGACTGGACAATGGGATGGAGAGGGATGCTGGTGAGAAGTGAGCTTCTTGGATCAGGTGGACACTTGAGACTATGTTGGCATCTCATGTCTGGAGGGGAGATGAGAGGGTAGAGGGGGTTAGAAGCTGGCGAAATGGACAAGAAAAGAGAGAGTGGAGTGAGGGAGCCGGCTGTCTCATTAGGGGGAGAGTAATTGGGAGTACGTAGCAAGGTGTATATAAGTTTTTGTGTGAGAGACTGACTTGATTTGTAAACCTTCACTTGAAGCATGATAAAATTTATTTTTAAAAATTGGAAAAAAAAAAGGGGGGGGGAAGGGAAGGGAAGGGAAGCAAGCAGAGAGTTGGGAACCTCATATCACCAAGAAAGCAATGCCAGGAGCAGAACACATCCTTTGGACTCTGGGTCCCTGAGTGGAGAAGCTCCTAGTCCAGGGGAGTATTGATGAAAAGGCCAACAGAGAGAAAAAGGCTTCCCTCGGAGCTGGCGCCCTAAATTCGGACTTCTAGCCTACTGGACTGTAAAAGAATAAATTTCTCTTTTTTAAAGCACCCAATTGTGGTATTTCTGTTATAGCAGCACCAGATGACCAAGTCATATATCTACTTTACCTTTATTTACAAATAAAAATAGACAAGCTATGGGCTTTTTTTTATTGCTAAAGAGAACAACTGAGGTTAAATTTGAGAGTTACAATAGTAAACACAGATGTTTTAACGCAGCTATGATACCCATTGCCACTGAGTCTATTCCAACTCATAGTGACCACATAGGCCAGAGTAGAACTGCCGACAGGGTTTCCAAAGCTGTAATATTTACAGAAGCAGACTGCTACATCTTTCTCCCTCAAAGCAGCTGGTAAATTCGAATTGCAGACCTTTCCAATAGCAGCCGGGTGCTTAACCACTGCACTTCCAGGACTCCTTCCAGCCACGACAACTAACCAAAAAAATATGTAAATAAAAGCTTTAAAGGACTAGATGAGAAGGGAGACTGGATATCTTCTAGGTTACTCCTGGCTCAAGACTGACCAAATATAATACAAAGGTAACTGAAATGAACACATTCTTCCTTCTGCATTGCTTTTAAAGTATGCTTCCACTCATGGCCAGCCATCAATGATGGGAACTCTAAACATATTTGCAACTGAAAAATACTTAATTCCATGAGCCAGTGAAAACCCTGTGGAGCACAAAGGTCCAATCCCCAGATGGGATGCTGCAGGACTGGGCAGAATTTCATTCTGCTGTGCACGGGTCACCAGAAGTCAGGGGCCAACTCAATGGCAGCTAACAATGACAGTAACATAGGTGTGGGGAGCAAAAGATAAACAAGTGTGACCTCTGCAGTTATGGGAAAGGTCACAGTCAGGTTGGTCTCCAGATGTCTATGACCATAAACGGACACTCAGAGTAGTCTTCTTTCTGTTGGTCAGGAAGCAGTTTTTTGGGGAAAAAATAAGATCTGCGAACATGAATGTCTCAAAATGAAGTCAATTCAAAGTTGTAAGTTTTAAAATCAGAAAGTATCCAAAATGTTAAATGGCTCCATCTTCAGGATACATTTGCAAAAGCTCTATTTTTTGAGCCCTGGAAATACAGGAGCTATTTCGAGTCCTTCCTGAATTAGATGGACGTAGCTGTGGTCTCAAGTCCCCGTGGCTCTTGCAAACGGGGCTGCACAATCAATTCTGCCTGTGGACAGTGTCCACAATGAGTCTGGAAATCTCCCTAGCTGATTATGTGCTCGGGTGTGCTCACTCGTAATTCAAACTCTCATGATATCCAAAATACCAGCGAGTAAAGTAACGCTTTCTCTCCAAGGGCATCTGTCGAGTTCGTTCACAAATGTTCTCTCGACTCTCTCTATACCTTGCCACTACAACAGTGGGGGCAGGGGGGACAGGTCTTGTTTTTCTCTTTCCATAGGAGGAGAAACACGACAGGAATCTCCTTTCCTATGTTGTTTTAGGAGACGGCAATTGAATTTGAATATGATATATATGTGTCCTGGCACACTGAAAATTATTAAACACTTCTATTCACTTAATGGAGGAAAGACCTGGTGATCTATTTCCACGAGTCAGCCAATGAAAACCCTATGGATCATAAAAGTCTGCTCCTGTTGTGCATGGGGTTCCCACTAGTTGGGGGTTGATTCAATGGCAGCTAACAACAACTACAACACTACCATTCATATGATACTATGAGAAGATAAAAACGTACGGTCCATCCCCACAACCCCCAAAATCACAAACCAATAGACAATCCAATATCAAAGAGGTCAATTAAAGTCAGGGTTGGGGATTAAGTAAGTACATGAATATTGATTGCAGAGACAGCAGGAGTGGCAAGTGGGTGTAAGGCAAAGGGAAAAAGAGCCAAGAGAAGGCAGAAAAATAAAAAGCTATTTAATTTTAGTGAGTGATGGAATGGAGAAAGAGGGCAGGGAGCTCAGCTGACATTATAGAAAACAAGAAGTGAGATTCAGTTGTCTACTTCTAAACTTAAAGAAAATCACAATGCCTCATAAAATCACTGAAGGAAATAATACAAAATATGGTATTCCTCAGTTCTTTCTTATGACCACCTTGTTTTTTTCAGGCACTGGTATTACCAGCAGGTACAGACAGAAGCTGACATACTTCCACATTGAACAGTTACCACCATGACTCAATTCAACCAACAAAGACACACTGAACCACTAGGTGCTGGGCACTGGGAATACCATGATAAACAAACTCAATTTGTTGCTTGTTATCATGGAGATTACAGCCTAAATGGATGCTTGTTGGGGCAAATTGCACAAAAAGTGGGCTTTCTCTAGATAAGGACATGTGTACCTAGTACACACATGACACTGTTATCCATTTATGTTGTCCATATATGTTTATCTGGTTTAGGTTTGTAACCAATCAAACCATTAAGCATTTGGCTGCTAACAGTAAAGTTGGAGGCACAAACCCATCCAGCAGCTCCATGGGAGAAAGACCTGGCAATCTGCTTCCATAAAAGATACAGCCAAGAAAACCCTATGGGGCATTCTACCCTGTCACATGAGGTCACTGTGAGTCAGAATCAACTTGACAGCACTCAACAACCACAGCAGTTATCTCCGTCAGATTAAAAAAGAAGGAAAATGACCTCAAAATTTGTTACCAAATAATAAGGACAACAGTGACAATGACCGTAATGATTGTTGAGCTTTTATAAAGTAAAGTGTCAGTGAAAATGAGGGAAACCCTCAATGATATTTATTTAGACAATAGCCACAACAATGGACTGAAGCACACCAACAATCACGAAGATGGCACGGCCTGGGCATAACGTCATACATAAGGTTGGCATGCGTCAGAACTGACTTCACCGCAGCTAACAGCAGCTCCGTGTAAACACTAGGCTATTGGCTTACAAACATGATACCATTGCCCCTCACAAAGACTCTTTGCGTTTAGGTGCCATCGTTGCCTCTTTTACACATGGGGGAATGGAGGCACTGGTAGTTTGACCACATTACTCGAAACAAGAGGCTCATTTGAAGCTGGGATTCAAAATGAGGCTCTGACTCTAAAAATTAAAGCCCTCACTGCTAAACTAGCGCTTCTCCACCCCGGCTCTTCAGTGAAGTCACCTAGAACCCTTCTGAAAAGATACTAATGCCTGGGATCCATCCCCAAACCTGTTGAATCAAGAGACCAAACAGCAGTTTTCTTAATTGTCCCGTGTAGGTCTAACATGCAGTCAGGGCCAACGACCTCTACGCCAGGCCCTCCTCCCTCCCTATGACATCATTGTTAAAATTTCTGAGTGCTCACACACGCGTCTTCCTCTTACCCCCAGGGGAGTGCTTCCTGCAGCCTCGCTACTCAAAGAACCAGCCCACAGGCCAGCAGCATCACCAGGGAACTAGTTAGCAATGCAGAGTCTCAAGCCCACCCCAGAACACCGGATCGGAAGCTGCAGTTTAATCGGATCCCGACATGCACGTTAAATTTGAGCTCTGTCCTCAAGTGTGTTCTAGACAGCAAACACTAGTTTCTGAAGGGATTAATGTTGTTGTTGTTGGGTGCCATCAAGTTGATTTTCAACTCATAGTGACCCCATGTGACAAAGCAGAACTGCCCCATAGGGTTTTCTAGGCTGCAGCCTTGAAGGGAGCAAATTGTCGGGTCTTTCTCCTGCATGGTGGCTGAGTGGGTTCAAACCGCTAACCTTTTAGTTAGCAGCCAAGTGCTTACCCTCTGCACCACCAAGGCCCCTTGGAGCCATCACTAGGTGCTACAAAAAACAAAAACGCACAGAAATAACAACCACCTCCACTTCCCAGCCTCCACATCCCCCAAGGAAAACCCTGTACCTCCACCAAGGGTTCTGTGGTCAAACATATTAGGGCCAAACTGGATTAAACAAAGTCAAATTACTTTCTCTTCTCGAGGCTCTGGCAGAACCTGTGATGTTAAATACTAATGTGCATCATAAATTTCCAAGAGGAGAAGTTTCCCACATATTTATGACTGGGTACCCTGTAACTCAGAAATCCTATTAGCATCTTCTGCAGACAATGCGTTCCTAGGGACATATTATGGGAACTATTTATCCAAAAGAGACAACCTTTTTCTCACCTCAGTGTCTACCCTACACACCTTTTACATAGTTAGGTTTTAGCTGTTTGCTGATGAATAGAAATACAGGTAAGCGGAGGGTCACTGCAAAAGAGGGAGACCCTCAAGAAGATGGGCTGACACAGTGGCTGCAACAACAAGCTCAAGTGGAGCAAAATCGTGAGCGTGGTGCAGGGCCAGGCAGTGTTTTGCTCCGTTGTACACAGGGTCGCTGTGAGTCGGAACTGACTCGATGGCACCTAACAACAACAACAGCAACAATAGTCGTAGAGTTGTAGTAAACCTGAACAAGCATTTACTGTGTATATCAGGCACAGCCCTGAGTGCTTACATTGTGTTAACTCATTTTATCTTTTTAACAACTCTATTACCACTTTATGGTGAAGGGAACTGAAGAACAGAGGAGTTAAGTAGCCTGTCCAAGGTCACACAGCTAGTAAATGGTGAATACAAGAGTTTAACCCTGGAAGTCTGGCTCCAGAGTCTTCCTTTGAATCTCCAGGTTATAAGAAAATGCATCAATTGCCTTCCAGCTATCTCAAAGGCAGCTATCTCTGTGGCTTGGCTCATAGAGTTTCTGAGTTTAGCACATCAATCTGAACTTCTAGCCAAAAAGGACTAAGTCACCCTAGAGCTCAACTGCACTCACACATCATGAGATTTGGACGCTGAAATTCCAAAGCATTTGCTGAAGGGACAAAATGTCTGAGCAGACCTCCAATGCTGGTGTCCCACTGGCTAATATTTTAGCTTTTATATCCTTAACACGTGACATACTATACTTTCTGATGGGACGCATCAGTGGGGACTGGGAGTTACTGACCTACCCTCCTCTCTTCCACTCAGTCTGAAACAACACACACCAAACCCAAAATCAAACCCACTGCCATCAAGTCGATTCCGACACATAGCGACCCTACAGGACAGAGTAGAACTGTTCCATAGGGTTTCCAAGGAGCAGCTGGTGGATTTGAACTGCCAACCTTTTGGTTAGCAGCCACAGCAGATCATAGGTCTTAACCACTGACACACAAAAATTCGCAAGTCCAGGGAAGAAAGGCAAAGCTTCAACAAGGTGATGTCAACTCATGCCCATCCAAACTAAGTCAGAAAACTCTAGTAACTTGTCATGTTGGTCCCCAACCACAGGTTGATGGATTCACGTGAATTTAAAAAAAAAAAAAAAAATCATGTTTGGTCAAGTGGAAGATCAGAGGAGGCGAGGGAAGCTCTCAATGAGATGGACTGATACAATGGCCACAACGATGAACTCAAACATACCAATAATCAGGAAGACGGCGCAGGGCTAGGCAAGGTTCTGTTCTGTCGTAAATGGGGTCTCCACGAGCCAGACCCACCTGGACAGCAACTAAAATTATTAAACACCTGTTACAGATAAAGAAACTGGGGCTCAAGTAATTTGCACACAACCAATACATATGGGAGGCAGAATATGAACTCATGCCCATCTGACTCGAAGTATGAGACATGATCTCCTCCCTGAGCTACTGGTGCTTCAGTTAGAAGGAGAAAAGTAAGTAAACGCTGAAAACAACTGTTACAGGAAATCCTGACAAAATTCCCTGAATGAGGCCTGAAACCCTCTGCTTTGTGCAATGACTTTTTTCCTTCTCATGTGGACAGATTAGACTAATAGATTATGAGCATTATAACGTATATCAGAGCTGATGTGAGGCTGTTCTTGAAAGATAAGCTGCATATATCAGCACTGAGGGAAAATGAATTAAAATGCAAATCTGAGTGTGCCACCATTGTTAGGCTATCTCTAATAGATATGTCTTCCTGAATATATCACAGGCAAAACTGTCAGTTTGCATCCCAAATAAAGCACAACCGAGCTTTAATGGCATTTCTCTAAGGGTAGAGTTTGTAATTGGATTTTGCCATAGGTGGAGTTTGCAGTTGACCTTCACCTGGACCCATAATCCTTGCCTCACTGGAAAAAAATAAAAGACAAATAAGTTCCTGTACCCTAGCCCTTGAAACAGCAGTGGTCTGACCCAGAGCCTCAGCTGTAAGGTGGGGGACACTCCCAGTCTTCTGTGCCCCAGTCCTCAGGGAAGCAATGCCCATTGTGAGGGCCCAAGATTGCACACATTATTGATGAGACCCACCTTGAAGGAGACTGCTGACAATAGTTCCAACAAGAGCTAAAAGTTGCTTGGGCATTTGCACTTAAAAGGAATTAAAGGGCAGGTGAAACTCTTTGAACAGGCTCTGTCTTTGGGTATCTTGAAATTTCATCAAAATTAAAAATAATGGGGACATTGGTGGTTCAGTGATAGAATTCTCACCTTCCATGAGGGAGACTGGGTTTGATCCTGCCACTGCACCTCATGTACAGCCAACAGTCATTTGTCAGTCAAGGTTTACAGGTTTCTGTGATGCTGAACAGATTTCAGCGGAGCTTCCAGACTAAGATGGACTAGGAAGAAAGGCCTGGAGATCTACTTCCAAATCAGCCAGTGGTATGGATCACAATGGTTCCATTGGGGGCTGACTCAACAGCAGCAACAACAACAGGAAGAATCAGTACTGCACATGGTAGAGATGAGAGGCATCTAAAAGTTTGTCAGACCCCAAAACAAATAGCCATGCAACACTGAAAAACTCTGAAACAGACAAACAAAAAAAAGAAAACAAATGAGAAGTGCAGATGAGAGCTATAGGCTTATAATGGAAATGGAACGGAAGTCTGGCTGGTTGAAACAGTCTACAGAGATGCATAACTTGAGCTGTACCTTGAAGGATGACTACAACGTGGAAAGGTAAGGAGGTTAACAAAGAACACCTTTAGCAAACCTGCACAGACAAGCAAAAGCACGTACGGAGGACACTGGACGTTACGGGCACGTGTCTTTGCTTTTCCTACCCAACACCCCCTTTGTCCTTGTGTTGGTAACAGAATCCTACTAGTCTTTAGCAAACTGCTCCACTCTCTCATCATAAGACCCTGTCTCCTTAATCACCAGACAAGCCTATTCAGAGCAGCCCACCTCCACCCAAAGTGGCCACTGGTCTAAGAGTAGACCCGTGACTCAGGGATTGATACCATGCCAAGTGGGAGGGTCTCTCTTCTTTCTAAAATCCAAAGTACTGATGAAAGTGCAAGCCTGGGGCTTCAGGGTTGTCCTTGTCACCACATGGGGAGAGCCTGAACAAGAAGGAAGCCAGTGTAGAAAAAAAACAGGGATAAAAGTTGGAGAAGTGGAGAGAGAGAGAGTGACAGAGAGAAGGGGAAGCAGACAGAATGATAAAGACAGAAAGAGAGAGAAGGGAAGGAGGGAAAACAGTGAGAGGAGAGAAGGGAAAACAGGAGGGAGGAGATAGAAGCGGAGAGAGAGAAAGAGAAGGGGAAGCAGAAAGTAGAGGGAGAAGACAGAGGGAGAATCAGAGAGACTGACATTGATGGCGGTAATTGAGCCCCTGAATCCATCCACCTAAAGCAAGGTGGACCCACGGAAGTCCCAGTTATGTGAGTTAATCGATTCCCTTTATTGTTTGCTTGAGTTGGTCCCTGTCATTGGAATCCTGGGGTCCTGAAATTCATGGAGCCAACAAGTTTAGAAGGAAAAGGGCCACTAGGTGAGGCAGGCTTGAGCAGTAGGTCAGGGCCATATTTCAAGGTCAGCGACATCGAATTACAGACTAAGATGTTTTCTGCTCTGAGCAATGGGAGCCTCCGAAGACAAGAGTCTCCATTATTTATTTAGCCAATGTGGATTGGGAAATAAAAGACTACATACATTCGAGGAACCACAGCCCTTTCCAAGAATAATTTCCACTCCATTGTGTGTGTGCACGTGTGTGTATGTGCATATGCGTGCATGTGTGCATATGTATGTGTGATACATGCACAGATGTCAGAATAAACACTAAACATCACCTTCTCATCAAATCGTTTGTTGTTATTTCTGGTGACTCCAGTTTGGGAGTTTGACATCCACTGTTTTTCTCCTGCATTGGCCCGTTTTACCATGGCCTCTCCTTTTCCCTACATCTTCAAAATCTCATTCACCTTTCACAGTTGAGTGATCAGACATCTCAGGGTTCTTGTACATAATCCCTAGCAATCTCTTAGTCCTGAAACGGTTGAATGCAAAAGAGGCAAGCATTTCACTGTAGCCATAAAACATTTCATTTCCCCCATGCATATTGTGAGTTTGTATGTTCACCTGCATGTCACACAGAATTCCAAAAAAGCAGCCAGGACTGCTGTTCCAGCTATGTGACAATGGTTTTGGGGGTAGACTGAAAATCTCTAGCCCAGGAGAGAAAATTCTACCTAGTTGAAATTAATATCCACCAGAGGGCAGGCTTGTTATCTTTATTGGGTGTGGAACTCACAGATTGGAACTCTTTTTAAGAGCGAGACTTCTGCAAATAGCTCCCTCCTAAGACAATGGAAAAGGAAGACAGAAAGGGGAATTGATGCACTCAAACTGCGGTACTGGTGAAGAATACTGATCATACTGTGGACTGCCAAAAGAAGGAACAAATCAGTCTTATAAGAAATACAAAAGGAATGTTCCCTGGAAGTGAGGAAAGACAACATGATTGGTCAAGTAGAGGGTCAGTGAAAACGACAGAAAGCCACAATGGGATGGACTGGCACCACAGCCACAACAGTGGTCTGAAACACACTAACAATTATGAAGATGGTATAGGACCAGGTAATGTTTCCTTCTGTTATACATTAGGCCACCATGAGTTGGAGCTGAATTGATGGCAACTGAGTCGGAATCAACTCGACGACACTGGGTTTGGTTTTGGGTTTAGTGCCCTGGTGGAGCCCTGGTAGTGCAGTGGTTAAGAGCTATAGCTGCTAATCAAAAGGTCAGCAGTTCGAATCCACAAGCCACTCCTTGGAAACCCAATGGGGCAGCTCTACTCTGTCCTGTAGGGTCGCTATGGGTATAAATGGACCCAAAAGCAATGGGATTTGGTTTGGTTGGTTTGGCAACAACAAAAAAAAGCACTGTGTCCGATTTGGTTTTTATTGTCTTCAATACAATGAATCCTGTAGCTTATACCGCGCAAGACGAGTACTGCATAACCATTTCTGATTGCCAGCTGTAAAGGTGGCTCAGAAGATTAATATCCTCAACCACAAAAATAAAAAGACCACATAAAGACAATAATAGTGAGCTATCCTATACTGAGCACTTACTGTATGCCAAATCCTTCATTCAGGACTTCACAGTACTGGTCTTATTTCATCTTCATAAAAACTTTATCAGGTGGGTACTAATGTTATTATCCTCATTTATCAACTGAAGCTACCACCTGTTTCTCAGTTTGTCCTGCTGGGGTGGCTTGCGTGCTGTTACGATGTTGGAAGCTCTACCACTGGTATTAAATACCAGCAGAGTCACCCATGGTGCGCAGGTTTCAGTGGATCCTCCAGACTAAGAGAGACTAGGAAGAAAAGCCTGGTGTCTACTTCTGAAAATTAGCAATGAAAGCCCTATTGATCACAACAGAATATTGGCCAATATAGTGCTGAGCAATGAGCCCGCTAGTTTGGAAGGCGCTCAAGATACACAGTGGACTCAAGCATACCAACAACCGTGAAGGGAGCACAGGACCGGACAACATTTTGTTCCGTTGCACGTGCCGTCACCATGAGTCAGAGTTGACCTGATAGTGACTAACAACAACTGAAGACACTAACGCTTACACAAATCATTAATTTATCTAAGGTCACATGGCTGGCCCACGAATGACAAGAATGTGGTTGTAACTCAAATAATGCAGCATCCAAGTCCTTAAACACTACAAATGTAGGAAAAAATCTGCATATTCGCAACTATTTAGCCTATTGCATACTCTTTCTCCACAAACTTTACATAAAATCCTTTATAGGACCCCATGATTTTTTATATGGTATTTAGCATGATATGGAAGTAAGTAAGCATTTTGAACACAATGTCAGAGTCTTCTTGGGGTAAACTTTGTTATGTGTGTTTACATGCAATGAAGATATTTTAATATGAAAACGCAAAAAGGAACTTTATGGAAAATGTTACTTATACCAAACATATAAATTTCAGAACTTAATTCTCAGAACAGAATTAGATATCCAAAGAACAACTTCGCCACCTGAAGAAGTAATTTCTAGAACTCCAGTTTAATGTATAACAATGGACAATGAAAAAAGGAAGACACATTGCAAATTATGGTGTTGGCAAAGAACATTGAATATGCCATGGGCCACCAGAAAATGAACAAATCTGGCTTAGAGGAAGTACAGTCAGAATGCTCCTTAGAAACATGAATGCTGATACTTTGCCTCATGTACTTCGGGCTTGTTATCAGGAGGGACCAGTCCCTGGAGAAAGACATTGTGCTTAGTGAAGTAGAGGGACAGCAAAAAAGAGCAAGACCCTCAACAAGATGGAATGACACAGTGGCTGCAACAATGGGCTCAAACATAGCAACGATTAAGGATGGTGCAGGACTGGGCAGTGTTTCGTTCTGTTACACATAAGGTACCTATGAGTTGACGTTGACTTGATAGTGCCTAACAACAACAGTTTAATGTCTAAGTGTTCACAGTATTACCAGCCTTATGATATGAAAAAAAAATCAGTAATCTGTATTAGCTATAATTCAAAGATAAGTATAACTACCTGCCTGATTTCTTAATTTATAAACATAATTTCACAATAGTTTCCTCTCAAGTTTATAGTCATGGGATGATGATTCATATCACAAAATCTTGAGTCACAGAACTTAAACACAATAAAGGAGGTAACGTTTGACAGGCAGGCATTGTACTTCTCACTTCCTCCCTATATTGGCACTTCTTTTATAATAGCCTCTCCTCCCCGAAGCATTATGCATTTAACTAAGGTTTGGGCAAAAGTATTCCCAGAGACTCACATCAATCCATAAACACTGCAGATTTAGGTTAAAATACCAGATTGACCACTGGTATTTTTACATATCAGCGATTTTTGTTTTATTTATAAATATTTTCTACTGAATCATTTGGAAAGAAAATAATAACCGGTAAAGACTCTCACACCTTGAAGCTAAGATGAAGACATTCCGCTGAGTGAAGTAAATCAATCACAAAAGGGTAAATATTGTATGACCTCACTCATATAAAAAGAAAGGGACAGGCAAATGTATAGAAATCAAAGTTGATTAGCAGTCACCAGAGGCTGGAGGGGGACAGGGGAGTCATTGCTTATGGGGCGCTGAGTTTCTGAGCATGGTGATGAAAAATTCACACTAACAGGAACGGGTGCGCAGCTGATTGGTGTAATTGATGTCACTAAGTTGTACCCTGTAAAAGGTTGGATTGGCAAAAAATAAAAAAAAAGATACCAGGAGATTTCCTCAGCTTAAAAAACATTCAGTATTTACATGAAAACTCCATTGTCAATTTCTAACAAATTAACATACAGACTCAACTACAAAAAAAAAAAGCTATGATTTTATGTGATTTGTCAAGCCCTGGAAACCTTTCAGTTGCTTAGGTTATTTGGTACAAGCAAGGGCTGCAACAGTGAACTTACCCAGGGGTGGATTATCCAATAGGCAAGGTAAGCACAGTGCTTACTTTGCTTACCAGATATGTGTAGTGAATAATTTCACATTTTTCACCACATCAAAGACTCTGCTTCTAGGTATGGCTGGCATCTGTCTCTCTCCCAACCTCATAGCACCTTCCTACAGAATCAAAGACTTTTTTCAAATTTACAATCCCTGACAGGGACAGATGACTCAGTAAGCAAGGTAAACATGGGCTTACTTGTGCTTACTTACTAATTTTAGTGAACAATTTCACTTCAGATGACCTGGTAAGCAAAGAAAGCACCGTGCTTACCTTGCCTATAGAATAATCTGCCCCTGGATTTACCCATCATTTATGCCCAAACAGGATTCCTTCATGCATAATGAAACGCCTAAATGAACTTTGTGTTCACACGCGAGCAACAGCGGTTTAGAGCACTTTGCAAAAAATAAAAATAAAAACTTATATAAATGCCTCGACAAATATTTCATGGTGACCTGTCTTTACCCACCACCCTCCCTCCCCTCCCCCCCACTCCACACACAGAATTTACAAAAGATACTGGCTTCTGGCTGCTCCTATCCTGTCATCAAGGCCCTGGTGGCGCAATGGTTAAGAGCTCGGCTGCTAACAGAAAGGTCAGCCATTCAAACCCACCAGTGGCTCTGCAAGAGAAAAGACTTGGCAATCTGCTCCCATGAAGGTTACAGCCTTTGAAACCCTATGGGACAGTTCTGCTCAGACTTGTAGGGTCACTATGAGTTGGAATTGACTTGATGGCACACAGCAACGTCCTTCCATCAGGATCCCCTGGGTGGCACAAAAGGTTAAGTGTTCAACTAATAGCTGAAAGGTTGGTGGTTCAAGCCCACCCAGAGGAAGACCGGCCTGGCAATCTGCCTCCAAAAGGTCATAGCCTTGAAAACTCGATGTGGCAGTTCTACTCTGTCACATGGGGTCGCCATGAGTCAGAATTGACTCGAGGGCCACTAACAACATCCTCCCATCACTTCCAGAAATCCTCCTTCAGGTAGAAGGGCTCCTATCCTAAGATTCCACTTAGATAGTGGTCTGTGTCCAAAGACTAATTCATAACTAATACTCTCAGGGACTCACTCAAGGCACAGTCACTGTCAAACTCAAAAGCACACTGTGTGCCTATTCGCCTCCATCTGTGGTTTCCAAGCACCTGGGAATGTACAAACCTACAAGCTTTACTGGGTGCCTTTATTGGGTGCTGTGTTTCCCCCTCAAGCTTGTGTTTCCTTGAAAACATCAGTGCCATTGTTCTTGGGTGAAGGAGAAAGGACAACCTCAAGACACCTCTGTCCTCCGAGCTGCCTATTACTGGGGCGATTCGTGTCCCCCCGCCCTATAGTTCCCTCCTCATGCAGAAAGCAGGTATCACTTTTTAAAGGTGCAACACCCACTTAATCATCAAGACGTGGCCACACCAGGCTCTTTCTGCTGCAATTACCAATGCTGTTCTTTGGAAATCTGCACTGCTTGATTCTGACACTCATATCGAAGGACTATTCTTTTGTGTAGTGCTTTTGCAGCTAATGCTGGCTAACAGCTAAGGGAACAAAGTCGGACTTTCAAAGAGGGGCACAATTCGGGGGTTGTAGGGCCGACTGTGTTGCAGCTCCCCCTGGCTTCTGAAAGCATATTTGGCTAGAAAGTATTTGCTCTGATACCAAATTTGGTTCAACCTACTCAAAGTTTGTTCCCAGCGATTAGGGGGCTGGCTAGATGATTCATGAAGGAAAAATAACTGTTGGGCACAGTAACACAAAGCATGGTGATTTCAATCTTGGAACGAGATGGAAGGCAGCAGCTCATTTTCTGCAAATGGAAGCCAGGCATGCTTAGAGGACAGTGGCTGTTCCTGGACATGATGGACGGAATCAGCTCCAGCTTTCAGATACCCTCCACTACCTTAAACGATGTTGGGCAGTTGTCATTTTGAAGTCGCCGTGGAAGAAGCATATGACATTCAATTCTCTTCTAGACATATTTTGGATGATGGTTTGTGTTTGACTTGGAATGTTGATTTCTATAAGGTTTTCCGGGCAGGACACTATCTCCACGCAGTCTCCTGTGGAGAGTTCATTAATCAGCTGCCCCAGCCAATGGGCTAGATGGGGAGTTAGGTGCGTTATTGATAGAGTGATCACTTATCCATTCATTTATGTAACAATTATTTATTAAGGCCTGATAAATGGGCGAGACTGCAGAATAAGGTTGGACAATGACTCCGATTTCACGCAGCTTACGTTCTAGTTGTCAGTGGAAAGGCAGAGACACTGAACACCAGTAAGGGGCAAATGTTCTAGGAATAACACAACAGGATCATGGGGACCAATGTGGGCAGTCTCCCATTCTGCGGCCAGGGCACATCTCTCTAAGAAGTGGCATTGGTGGTTGAGGCCATCATGGAATGATGGAGCAGGTCTTAAAAGGTCAGGCATGGAGTCTCTCAAGGAGGGAATAGTAAATGCAAAGGGCCAGGATGGGGATGAGCTTGGCCTCTAAAGGAAAAACTGGGGTGACAGGAGACAGGGGGAATCCCTGGGTGGCACAAGCTGTTAGCTCCCTCTGCCGCTAACCAAAAGGTTGAAGGTTTGAGTCTACCCAGAGATGCCTTGTAAGAAAGGCCTGGCGATCGACTAAAAAACCAGTCATTGAAAACACTATGGAGCACAGTTCTACTCGGACACACATGGGGTCACCATGAGTCAGAATCAGCTCAATGGTAACTAGTTTCTGGGGTCTCTGGGCAGTGCACATGGTTAATGTGCTCAGCTGCTAAACCAAAAGGAAGGAGGTTCCAGTCCACCCAGAGACATCTCAGAAGAAAGGCCTGGTGATCTCCTTCTGAAAAATCAGCCACTGAAAACCCTGTGGAGTGCGGTTGACTCCAGGGCAACTGGCAGGAGACAAGGTCAGGGTAAAGGTCAGGAACCAGGTTATGTGAGCCTTGCAGACCAGGACAAGGACTTTGGGTTTTGTTCTCACCGTGTTCTAACATCACTGGAGAGAGACATAACACGATACAAACCTAAAGGATCACCTAGCTGCTATGGGAGAATATAGATGCAGGAGCCTAATTATGAGCCCCTTGTGATCAGCCAGGGATGATGGTGTCTATCCTGGGATGGTGGAGCTGGAAAGTCAAAGAAGTGTGTGAGCTTGGGATACGATTTGGAGGAAGGGCTTACAGGGCTAGCTAGGGAGTAACCAGTTGACCAGCTGCCACCGAGTCAACTGCAATTCACGGTGAATCCATGTGTGTCAGAGTAGAACTGTGCTCCACAGGGTTTTTGATGTGAATTTTTTGGTAAGTAGGTTTCTAGGCCTTTCTTTTGAGGCATCACTGCGTAGATTAAAACCTCCAACCTTTCAGTGAGCAGCCGAGTGCTTTAGCCATTTGTACTACCAGGGACTCAGCTAAGGACTAGATGTGATCACGAAGGCAAGACAGGAAGCAAGGCTGACACCTCATCTCTGATACGCATGGAGCATAAGCACCTTCAGCAAGGGCAAGAACAACCACAAGGTTATTCTACTGAGCTGGGGTGGGGAGAGGGCATTTAAGCAAGTCGCAGGCTCTGTTACTAAGCGCTGGACCACTATTTCCCACAGTTGTTACAGCACCTGAACACCAACAAGGGAAAACAGCAGCACGAACCTGAAGAGATATTGATTCAATGCTCAATATTCACTTCTTGGCACTTTGGAGGAGCAATTTTCCTTTCTATTGCTACCGCATGTCAGGCTTCTATTTGTCTTTTTTGTTTGTGTGGGCAACAGGTGGAACCAAATAACATCCCTGCCAAATTGATATGGAAATATAGGATGCCGCCTTAACAAGCGAGTTCCCCGGAGCAGCTGCGGATGGAGGTTCAGGAGGCATTCACTGCACTTAGCTCTTGGTATCAGTGTGACGTCCCATCATCTGGAGGAGGTGTGGGAAAGCCAGTGGGCAGACTGACAAAGCACGGGAGGAGACAACAGCAGAAAGACAAAAACCCAATCAAAAAAAGGGGAAAGGGACTTAAATGGATGTTTCTCCAGAAAAGACACACAAATGGACCATAAGCCCATGAAAAGATGCTCAATGCCATCAATCGACGGGACAGGCAAATCAAACCCACAACGAGATACCACTTCGCACCCACTAGGATGGCTATTATCAGAAAAACAAAAAACAACAAGTGTTGGCCAGGATCTGGGGAAACTGGAAGCCTCATCCATTGCTGGTATGAATGTCCTATGAAACAGTTCAGCACTTCCTCCGAAAGCTAAACACAGAATTACCATATGACCCATTTTCTTTTTTTTCTCCATTTATATGTACATATTTTTTCTGAACATGATTTCCCTTTATCCCTAAATACTTTAACATGTTTTCAAAAACACCAATTTTACATGTAGTAAAATTACCAATATAAAAATTCAATATTAATACTATCTTACTATCTTATATAAAGATGTTATCCAAATTTTACCAGTTATCCAAATAATGTCTTTTATAGCAAAATTAAATCCAGGCCAGGGATAGACATAAACGGTCCTCAAGGGATCCCTAAAGTGAAAGTACAATTACAACCATGGCAACCATGAAAAGGAAAGGAGAACCCACAATAGAGAAATCCGACCGAGTTAGAAATGGCTAAATAATCACCCTTCCTCTTGGTATATTCCTAAATCAATTCTTTCTTGAAACTCAAGTTCTGAGACACATACTCCCATCTCCCCATAGCTACATAATTGTAAAGGAGCCCTGATGGCACGATGGCTCAGCACTTGGCTGCCAACCAAAGGTTGGCAGTTCAAACCTACCCAGCAGTTCCACGGGAGAAAGACCTGGCAGTCTGCTCCCGTAAAGATGACAGCCTAGGAAATCCTATGGGGCAGTTCTACCCTGTCAAATGGGGTTGCTGTGAGTCGGAATCTACTCAGTGGCACCCAACAACAACAACAACAACACATAATTGTAGAGAACCAATTGCTGTTAAGTCGATTCCAACTCATGGCGACCTCCTGTGTATCACAGTAGAGCTGTGCTCCATAGGGTTTTCAATGGTGATTTTATGGAAGTAGATTGCCAGGTCTTTCATCTGAGGCACCTCAGGGTGAACTTGAACCATTGACTTTTGAGTTAGCAGCCGAGCAGTTTAACCTTTTGCACCACCTGGAGACTACAAATTATAGAGAAAATAATATTTAAATGCAGAAGAGTGGACCTTTCACTTCTATCAACACACACAAAATATCCTCAAGGAAGCGCCTTAAGACAGGGAATTTTGTCAGCATTTTCTTTGTCATCCACACCACCTAACTCATAGGAGCTCCTCAATAAATATTTGCTTAACGAAACTAACAATTTGGAAGTAAGTTTTTTTTTTTTTTTTAAGAAACACCACTCCATTTGCTAGAACATTACAGCTGAAATGACAATAAGTTTCACTGGAAGGTAATCATGTATAAGCATTGCAATAAAATTCAAATTTGGTTTTTATATAAAACTCAAATGAGCTTCTTTATTACTGAAAATCAAAGAAAGCTTCTCAGGCATGTGGTGACTAGTACAGGGCCCCATTAATTCTGTCACCACAGACTGACAAGCTGAACTTCATGAAACTTCGGAGACAAGAGCTAAACAGCCTTATTCACAATCATCTGATTTCTTTGAGGTACATTATCCATGATTTGTAGTCTTCACTTCAATCCACCCACCTTCAGTAAAATATGACTCAGACAGGCCTGGTATCCCACCCATACAGTTGCAAACACCCGTAGAGTTCTTCAGATCAGCATTTTCCTTGATGTCCAGTGACTGTGTTTGCTGTCATTACCGTTAGGTGCCATGGAGTCAGTACTGACGCATAGTGACCCCATGTACAACAGAATGAAACACTGCCCGGTCCTGTGGCATCCTCACAATCCTTGTTATGCTTGAGTACATTGGTACAGCCACTGTGTCAATGCATCACATTGAGTCTCTTCCTCTCTGTTGCAAACGCTCTACTTTATCAAGCATGATGTCCTTCTCCAGGGACTGGTCCCTTCTGATAACGTGCCCAAAGTAAACAAGACAAAGTCTCGCCATCCTCCCTTCTAAGGAGCATTCTGGCTGTACTTCTTCCAAGACAGATTTGTTCGTTCTTCTGGCAGTCCATGGTATATTCAACATTCTTCACCAACACCACAATTCAAATGTGTCAGCTCTTCTTTGGTCTTCCTTATTCATTGTCCAGCTTTCACATGTATAGGAGGCGACTGAAAACACCAGGGCTTGGGTCAGGCACACCTTAATCCAGTAACTATAGTGGATATTATTGTTGGATACCCAGAATCTGTCCACACTTCTCTTGATAAAAACACCTCAGTTTTGTTTTAGGCAATTTCCCCTCTCCTAGTTTCTATGTAGTGTAGATAGGGCTTACAACGTCTTTATCTCCATTGTCAGATGAGGCCACGTGACCAGGTATGGCCAGTCAGTATGTTATGCATTGGTTTGGGTCCTCCAAAAGGATTTGTTCAAGTCCTAATTCATATATTTTTTTTTTTTATTTGGAAATAGGGTCTTTGTAGACGTAGTTAGTTAAAATGAAGTCATACTTGAGTAGGGTGGACTCTTGACCTGATAGGACCGGTATTCTTATAGGAAGAGAAGAAGAGATACAGAGACAGAAGCACATATGGAGAAGGCCGTGTGCTGACGGAGGCAGAGACTGGAATCGATTCTGACTCATAGTGACCCTATAGGACAGAGTAGAACTGCCACATAGGGTTTCCAAGAAATGGCTGGTAGATTTGAAATGCAGACCTTTTGGTCAGCAGCCAAAGCTCTTAACCCCTGCACCACCAGGTAGAGGGTAAGGTAGAGGATCAGCAGTGAAGAAAAAGGAAGACCCTCAATGCAATGGATTGGCATAGTGGCTGCAACAATGGGCTCAAGCATAACAACGACTGTGAGGATGCCACAGGACCAAGCAGTGCTTCATTCTGTTGTGCATAGTGTCTCTATGAGCCAGAACCGACTCAATGGCACATAACAACAACATATTTGGGACATACTGGCTGAAAAAATATTCATTATTTATTTTAAATTCAAATTTAACTGGTGTCCTGTGTTTTATATGACAACATTCTGGCCAGGGACAGATGGGCCTGGTTTCTGGTTTCTGGATCTAGCTTGCCCACTAGCTTGCTGTATATCTAGATACCTGCATCACCTCTAAGGTTGAGGTTTCCTTTTCTCTCACACTTCCCAGGAAGCACAATAAATAAAATCATAAAAATGTCTTTCCAAAAGTCTGCTATACAGACTACCCATTTCAGCAAGAATACTCTGCTGAGAGTAACAATCTCCAAAACGGGTTTGTAAATAAGCATACCTACTATTGCATATACTCCACCACCTGTCATTTGTCATACTGTGGTGGCTTGCGTGTTGCTGTGATGCTGGAAGCTATACAACTGGTACTTCAAATAACGGCATGGTCACCTATGGTGTGCAGGTTTCAGCAGAGCTTCCAGAATACAAGAGACTAGGAAGAAAGGCCTGGTGTTCTACTTCTAAAAATTAGCCAATGAAAGCCCTCTGGGTCAGCACAGAATATAATCTGATATAGTGCTGGAAGATGAGCCCCATAGGTTGGAAGTCACTCAAAATACACAGTGGCTGCAACAATGGACTCAAGCATTCCAACAATCGTGAAGATGGCACAGGACCAGGCAACGTTCTGTTCTGGTGTGCGTGGGGTTGCCATGATTCAGAGCCGAACTGATGGCAATTGACAACAACAAATCTCATGTACTTAGAAGTAAGAAGGTAGGGCAATCAGACTGGACAGGTGAGTATCAGAATCAGCAAACCAGGGCAGTTCTCTCCATCCTCTGCCAGCCTCAGCACGCTCCTTGGTTGTTTGGGAAGCTTTTCTCAAGGTTACATGATGCACACAAGAGCTTCAGGCATCAGCTCCTACACAGCCACTCCAAGAGGCAGGAAATAAGGATTCTCTTTTCTATGTGTCTTTTAAGAGCAAGGGAACCTTTACAGACGTCTCCAAATGAACTCCTCACAACCCATGAGCAAGAACGAGGTCACATGTCCGCTGCAGAGAAAGAAGAAGCGAATGTTCTATATTTGGTCAAAGTCAAGCATGGTTCACTCCATGGGACTTGGAGAGGCTCTTGGGAACAAATATCCTCCTGTTCCTTTAACAAAAGCATTGTTCTATTAGCTGGGCTGGGGTGCCCGTTGGGCAAGTAACCGACCGTGTCCAAATACTACTGCATTAATTCATGCATGCTAAGAGGCAGCCAACTTCTTCGGGGGCATAATGTAAGAGAATATTTATTTTAAAAGATATTTTAGAAAGTTAGATGGAATAACGTAACGAGCATAAACCCTAGATTGAGAAAGAGCTGGGATTGAAGTTGGATTGCTACTTGGTTACTACTTCTGGGATCTCCTGCAAATTCCTTCATTTCTTCAACCCCCATTCACTCCTTTGTAAAGCAAGAATCAGAGCCCCTAAATCATAGGGGTGTTGTTAGCTGCCATCAAGTCAGTCCCTGACTCAAGGCGATCCCACATGCATGACAGAATGAAACGCTGCCCAGTCCTGCCCCATCTCCATGATCAGTTACAGATCGTAGAGTTATGATCCGTTCAGTTTTTACTGGCTGAATTTTGAAAAAGGTCACCAGGCCTTTCTTCCTAGTCTACCTTGGCCTGGAAGCTCTGGTAAAACCTGTTCAGCATCACAGCAACAAGTGGTAGCTGTTCATGAGGTTCACTGGCTGAAAATCGAACCTGGGTCTCCTGCATGGATGGCAAGAATTGTAGCACTGAACACGAGTACCTCTCGTAACATACAGGGTAGTTGTGAGGCACCACAAACGTAAACAGCCCCACAGGTGTAACGAGTTTATCACAGTGCTTGCCGTAAAGTGAATTTCCAGTAAATGTCAGTTGCTAATATCATGGCTAAATGCTCAGCAAGGGAAACATTCAGAAGTTTTTCAACATGAAAAAATATGCAGTATCTTTTAAAGTTGTGGGTTTAGAAGAAAGATTGCTAGTTCCCACATAAATGTATCTACTCTCAGCCACATGCCATCTTCCCATCAGACCTTAGAGGGACCATTTCAGGAAGCCCAAGTCTAGGTCATGGTACATGGAATTGCAGTTAGTCTGACAGACTGCCTGCCCACTGGGCTGCTTAGAGACCTCTGAGCCATTTCACATCAACCACTGAACAGCTGGCAGACGGCAATGCCTTCTAGTCACTGCCAAATTGGGACTTCTTAACTGCTAAACTAATGGTTAAAAACTCCTTATCCCATCACCGAGTCCTTGAAGTGGCTTACATGAACAAGGGGGAGACTTGACCTTCTGGACCATAAAACACGTGCTGTATTTTCCAGGGTTCGTACTCACTGGGCAGATGGTCTTCCTTGTCTCACTCCATTTCTAAATTTGTGGGCCAGATTGCTAGGATAAATTCTTCAACAGTCCACAACTCTGGAATACTGGACCCTGAATTGCAACTTTGTCTTCAGCTTTTATTATGAAATCACCACCCGTGACTTAGCTTCCCATGGCTTGTTTCCTGGCTGTCCCAGAGTGACAAACTGCAGATCATAAAGTACAAAGAAGCCACTAGGCAGGATCAACCCAGTCTACTCCTCTGCAAATGAGCAAGCTACCATTTAACACTGGCCAGGGCCCTTCGTCACATAAATAATATGAAAGATTATCAGGACATTCCAAATTTCTAAAAGATTATTATTGTTGTTGTGTATAATGGAGTTGATTCTGACACATAAGAGACCCTAGAGGACAGACTAGAATCTTTGGCAGTAATCTTTCAGGAGGAGATCGCCAGGTCTTTTCTCTCTCAGAGCAGCTGGTGATTTTAAACCACTGACCTGTTAGTTAGCAGCCAAGCACTTTAACCATTGCACCACCAGGGCTCCATCCTAAAAAACTGTTGTTAGGTGCCCATGAGTTGGTCTCAACTCATAGTGACGCCATGTAAAACAGAACGAAACATTGCTTGGTCCTGCGCCATCCTCACAATCATTGCAATGTTTCAGTCCATCGTTGTAGCTACTGCATCAGCCCATCTCGTTGAAGGTCTTCCTCTTTTTGCTGACCCTCTACTTTAGGAAGCATGATGTCCTTATCCAGCAACTGGTCCCTCCTGATTAATATATCCAAAGTAAGGGAGACAAAGTCTCATCATCCTTGCTTCTAAGGAGCATTTTGGCTGCACTTCTTCTAGGACAAACTGACAGACACGTGGCAACCTAATAGATTAACTAATAGTTTCTCCAGTCAACCCTGCGTTTATGTCTCTTTGACATTTATGTTCATTCCAACATCAAAGGTGTCCTCCTCTTAGGTTCTATCCCAAGTCAACAGCCAGCAATTATGTCTGAGAATTAAAAGGCTCCTCATCTTCATCATCCCTGGCTCCCGTTCCTCTTCTTCCTATTTTCTGTCAAAGAAATCACAGGAAAAAATCTACTCCTAACAATATAGGACATCACACATGAAGAAAGCGAGAGGTCATTGAAAAGAAAGAAAAGACCAAGATGGATGTCAGGGGAGACTCTGAAGCTTGCTCAAGAATGTCAAACAGCTAAAGCAAAAGGAAGAAATGAAAAAGTAAAAGAACTGAACAGAAGATTTCAAAGTGTGGCTCAAGAAAAAGACAAAGTATTATAATGACGTGCAAAGAACTGGAGATAGAAAACCAAAAGGAAAGAACATGCTCGGCGTTTCTCAAGCTTAAAGAACTGAAGAAAAAATTCAAGCCTCGAGTTACAATAGTCAAGGATTCTATGGGGAAGATACAGATGGAAGGAATACACACAGCCATTATACCAAAAAGAATTAGTCTATGATGAACCATTTCAAGAGGCAGCATATGATCAGGAACCGACCGTACTGAAGGAAGAAGAGGTCCAAGCTGCTCTGAAGGCACTGGAGAAAAACAAGGCTCCAGAAATTGATGGAATATCAATTGAGACGTTTCGACAAACGGATGCAGGGCTGGAGGTGCTCATTCATCTATGCCAAGAAATATGGAAGACAGCTTCCTGGCCAACTGATTGGAAGAGATCCATATTTATGCCTATTCCCAAGAAAGGTGATCCAACTGAATGTGGAAATTATAGAACAATATCATTAATATCACACACAAGCAAAATTTTGCTGAAGATCATTCAAAAATGGCTGCAGCAGTATATCGACAGGAAACTGCCAGAAGTTCAGGCCGGTTTCAGAAGAGGATGTGGAACCAGGGATATCATTGCTCAGGTCACATGGATCCTGGCTGAAAGGAGAGGATACCAGAAGAATGTTTACCAGTGTTTTATTGACTATTGAAAGGCATTCGACTGTGTGGATCATAACAAATTATGGATAACATTGTGAAGAACGGGAATTCCAGAACACTTAACTGTGTTCATGAGGAACCTTTGCATAGATCAAGAGGCAGTTGTTTGGACAGAACAAGGGGATACTGTGTGGTTTAAAGACAGGAAAGGTGTGCATCAGAGTTGTATCCTTTCACCATATCTATTCAATCTGTATGCTGAGTAAATAATCCGAGAAACTGGACTATATGAAAACGAACGGGGCATCAGGATTGGAGGAAGACTCATTAACAACCTGTGTTATGCAGATGACACAACCTTGCTTGCTGAAAGTGAAAAGGACTTGAAGCACTTACTAAGGAAGATCAAAGACCACAGCCTTCAGTATGGATCACACCTCAACATAAAGAAAACAAAAATCCTCACAACTGGACCAATGAGCAATATCATGATAAATGGAGAAAAGATTGAAGTTGTCAAGGATTTCATTTTACTTGGATCCATAGTCAACACTCACAGAAGCAGAAGTCAAGAAATCAAATGACGCATTGCATTGGGCAAATCTGCTGCAAAGGACTTCTTTAAAGTGTTGAAAAGTAAGACGTCACCTTGAAGACTAAGGTGCACCTGACCCAGGCCATGGTATTTTCAATCACATCATATGCATGTGAAAGCTGGACAATGAATACGAAAGACCGAAGAAGAATTGACGCCTTTGAATTGTGATGTTGATGAAGAATATTGAATATACCATGGACTGCCAAAAGAAGGAACAAATCTGTCTTGGAAGAAGTACAACCAGAATGCTCCTTAGAGACAAGGATGGCGAGACTGCGTCTTACATACTTTGGACATGTTGTCAGGAGGAATCAGTCCCTGGAGAAGGACATCACGCTTGGCAAAGTACAGGGTCAGTGAAAAAGAGGAAGACCCTCAACAGGGTGGATTGACATAATGGCTGCAACAATGAGCGCAAGCATAACAACGATTGTAAGGATGGCGCAGGACCAGGCAGTGTTTCTGGGGTGCATAGGGTTGCTATGAGTCGGAACGGACTTAACGGCACCTAACGACAACAACAAGACAGATTCACTACCTGATATATTGAGATATGATATCCTGTCCGCTTTTTAGTTGTCCAACAGCCACATTGCTTATTTGGCATGTAATACCATGATAATTACCACTCATTCAATGATTTATTCTTCACTTACTCAACTACTTACTCAAGGAATCACTTACTCAGTGACCCTATGTGCATCATCTTCCTTACAAATAACCTTGTGAGATACGTATGATATCAAAAACTAAAAAACCAAACCCACTGCCATTGAGTCAATCTCAACTCAGAGCAACCCTACAGAACTGAGTAGAACTGCCTGAAAGGGTTTCCAAGGCTGTAAAAAGCAGACTGCCACATCGTTCTCCTGCAGGTTTGTTGGTGGGTTCAAACGGCCGACCTTTTGGTTAGCAGCTGAGCACTTTAACCACTGGGCCACCAGAGCACCTTGATAAGTATAATGAGCCCCATTTTATGGATGAGTAAATCAAGGCTTGGAGATGAGTGGCTTGTACAACATCACAGGCGTAGTAGGGTCAGCATGTGACTTCTATCTAGGACTTCAAAATCCACTCTATCAACAGATGAATGGATAAACAAGATGTGGCGCATACATGCAATGGAATAGTATTCAACCATAAAAATAAATGAAGCTCTGAGACCTGCTACAACATGGAAACTTTGAAAACATGCTGAGTGAAATAAGTCAGGCACAAAAGGACAAATCTTCTATGATCCCAATTACATGAAATATCTAGAATAGGCAAATGCATCAAACCAAAGTGTATTAGTGGTCACCAGGGGCTAGGGAGAAGGGAAAGGGCAAGTTATGGCTTAAGAGGCTTTGAGTTTCTCTTTAGGGTGATGAAAAGCACCTGTAAATGGACAGTGGCGATGGCTGCACAACATGATGGATGTAACTATCACTCAGCTGTACTCTTAACCATGGCTGGAATGGCAAATGTTTTGTTATATATATTTTACCACTATAAAAATATACAGGTAGTATTAGGGGCGAAAAGCCATGCTGTTGATCATCAGGCTATACCCACAGGGACTTGGATAGGGTATGAACTCATACTAATTTTGAACCCTCAGCCATTATTCTAAGCAGAAATCACTATGCTCTTCATAAGAAAGGTATTCAATCCTCATAAATTAGGAAACAGGTATAGGCCGGGACCCAACCCACCATGAGGGAGGCACTGAACTAGTTATTAAAACCAGCCATTCATTTCTTCTCTGTGTTGATTCATCATCTCAGGAGCCTTCAACCTTCCCCTCTTGCTGCTTAGGAAGACTCCCTTTTCTCTCTTCTCTAAGAGGACAATCTTCTTGGCCAGATACTCAGACACAAGGGACTCTCGGGGTGTTTTGTGCTGATAACACATGGCACACCTCCTTGAGTTATGGTTCATGCAGATGACGCCGTCCATGTATTATCCATGATTGAAGGGGGAAAGCTAGAGACAGCAGCCACTGCTTAGCGATTTTCAATCACGCAGTGCTAGTAACGTTTCCAGGGTAATTAGATTCATGACTTGCCAGGGGGAACAATTTCTTCCACTAACTTATCTGGACTGCAGATACAAGCATAAACACTCCAGTGGGGCCACTAAATTCTGACCCAAACTTGAGCCGATCTGACTTTCATCTCATGCCAGAAGCTGCTGGCTGAATTACGGCAGCTTTCCTCCTTCCACCTTGAAGTCAACAGGCCTCTGCGAGTTTCAACAGCCACTTAAGACTTTCCCGTGCATCACAAAAACAGCAGCTAAGGAAAAAAAGAGAGAGAGGGAGCAGCAGAGAAGATGGAGGTGGGAGGAAGAGAGAAAGGAAGCTGGGCAGTTTTCAGCTTCTCACTCTTCTAAACTAATTATCAAATTACCTATTATCTTACTTGTTGTCTCAACTCAGACAATATGACACTATCATATGATTCACATTTTAATATGACATACGATTTTATTATTGCATTCTATCAGCTTTGATGGAAACCTAAGTCTTCAAGGTGTTATTTTATTAGTATTATTTTCTTCCTCCGCTAATAAAGGAAATCCATAAAGGATATTACAAGTTTAAATAGAGCTTGAGAAGTGTGAACATCACTGAGAAAACCAAGGAATGGGTATTCACTTTGGCAATAGGAGTTCATTCGCGTCCAGCTATTCAGGCATCTCAATTAAAGCTTCTTTTTTTTTTTCTGTTTTTAAAGCAACAGCTTCTTGTACCATCTTGACAACTCCTTTCCAGGACTCCAACGTGGATTTCAGCAAAGCTGCAGCAGAGTCATAAAATGCAGAGATGCTTTCTTAATTTTATTTTTTCCTTTGCTCCTCAGAAGAGTCAGGAAAAGAAGCAGGACCTAGAAAACACGTTCATTCTGCACAATCTGACACCCACTCTGTGTTTTTCCCGGCTCACAGCAGTGCCTCTTCAGCCTCACTAACACTTCCCCCACTTCTTACAAACAAATCTGCTTCTATTAGGAACGTGATATTTGCGCTGTGATCTATTAAATGCATGAATACAGAGAATTATATAAGAGACTGACAGTGAAATAATGACATGATTCCTGAAAAGAAATGGTGCCTGGATTCCTTAAGCCTGGCCACAAGCTGAGAGAGCAGCTCAGATGAATGGTGGCCTGCTCTATCATTTACAGGAAGAGTATGGGAGGAATTGGAGTCTCTGGGTGGTACAAATGGATAAGAGCTCAACTACTAACCAAAAGGTTAGGAGTTCAACCCCGCCCAGAGGCACCTCAGGAGAAAGTCCTGACGATCTACATCCATAAAGGTCACAGCCTTGGAAGCCCTATGGAGCATAGTTCTACACTTAAACTGTGAATAAACTCAGAGACAGGTGGGTTTTGGTATTTTTATGGAAGGGATAGAGATTCATTATTGTTGTTGTTAGTTGCCATCCAGTCAGCTCCAACCCATAAAACCAAACCAAACCCACTGCCGTCGAGTCGATTCTGATTCATAGCAACCCTACAGGACAGAATACAACTGCCCTATAGGGTTTCCAAGGAGCGGCTGGTGGATCCCAGTTGCCCACCTTTTGGTTAGCAGCTGAACTGTTGACCACTGCGCCACCAGGGCTCTAGACTCCAAGCCACAGTGACCTCATATACAACAGAACAAAATGTTGCCTGGTCCTCTGCCATCTTCAGGATCGTTGGTGTGTTTGAAGCCATTGTTACAGCTATTAGGCACGTATTTATTGAGTGCTGGTAAAAAAGAAAGCCACAGTCATAGTCCTGCCCCGCAGACCTTCCATTCTAGTGGGGTTTTGTAGATGTCATAGAAGACTGTTCCCACTGAATGCATAAGAAGGACTCATCTTGGAGATTAAGAGCTCCAAGGGGCTAGTAGCAGGAACATGGGAGGCCAAGGCAGAAAGCAGAGTTGTAAGGAATGCAGGTAATTCAGTGACACATCAGCACAGTTCAAAGTTCATTGTGGAGCATGATCTCAAAATCCATTGCCCTTGAGTCGATTCCAACTCATAAAGACCTTATAGGACAGAGGAGAGTTGCCCCATAGATTTCCAAGGAGCGGCTGGTGGATGTGAACTGCCAAACTTTTGGTTAGCAGCCGATCTCTTAACCACTGCACCACCAGATCTCAGGTGAGAAAAACAGACCCCGTCATTCCTTCAAGAAATATTTGAGGGCTTACTATGTGCTGGAGTTCCTAGGGAGTGCGAACTGCACTTGGCTGGTAACTATAAGATTGCAGGTTCAAGACCAGCCAGAGATGCCTTGGAAGAAAGGCCTGGTGATCTACTTTTGAAAAATTGGCCATTGAATTGGTCATGGAGCACAGTTCTGCTCTGACACACATGGGGTCACCATGAGTTGGACTCAGTGGCACCAGGTGGCAGTACCATGTGCAGGCACAGCTCTAGCTCTCTGGAACAGAGGGATAAACAAGACCAACAAGACTGCCGCTCTCATGGAACTAACAGTCTAGTGCTGGGGGAGGGAAGGCAGAGGCAATAAACACCATCAATAAGATAATTTCAGACAGTGAGTTTTGGTGTGAATGAAACACAGGCATAAAGACAGAGGAAAGAAGGTGAGAAGAGAATCCTCTCTGAGAAGGTGGCCCCAAAGAGCCAGGTCTTAGTCATTTGGGTCTTTCAGAAAGAAGAGAGAGGACAGAGCTGTTCAATACAGGCGCTCGATTTTTTTATAGAAAAGGGAGAGGCCAGAGGAATGAATTCAGCACAAGGTTCCCCTCTTGGCCTGTGCACTACCGTAGATGCCGCCCTTGAAACTCTCTCGACTTCTCTCTTCTGGCTATCTCGATGGTCCAGCTTCTGCCAGTGTTTCGATTGTGGGTCAATCATTCCCTCCCTGGATACATATCAGAACCACCCATGGAAACATCCCAGGAGATTCTGACATCAGTCCAAAGGTTGAGAACCTTGGATACAAACATTCCCTAAAAATCCTTCTCTAGTCTTCCTTGGTCTCATTGTAAGCTTCCTCTCAGCATGTCGTATCATCTCTTCCATCAGCTTCAACTCTCACTTGTAGGCTACTAAAAATAAAAAGTTGCCCTACATGGGTCAGGGTAGAACTGTGCTCCACGGGGCCTTCACTAGCTGAGTTTTCAGAAGCAAATTGCGAGGACTTTCTTCCAAGATGCCTCTGGATGGACTTCAATCTACAACCATTCTGTTAACGGTCAAGTGGTTTGGACCACCCAAGGACTCCTCTAAACCCACTGACCAAATCTGTTGCCGTCCAGTCAATTCAGACTCATAGCAATCCTACAGGGCAGAGTAGAACTGTCCCATAGGGAGCAGCTGGTGGATTCAAACTGCGTGTGGACCTTTTGGTTAGCAGGCTGAGCTCTTAACCACTGCACCACCAGGGCTCCAGTATGCCTCTAGGCTACTAAAAAAAAAAAACAACCCACTGCCGTTGAGTCAATTCTGACTCTTAGTGACCCTACAGGGCAGAGTAGAACTACCCCATAGGGTTTGCAAGGTTGTAATCTTCACGGAAGCAGAGTGCCACATCTTTCTCTCATGGAGCAGCTGGTGGCTTTGCACCACCAACCTTTTGGTTAACAGCTGAGAGCTTTAACCACTGTGTCACCAGGGTTCCTTCTAAGCAACTTGTTGTTGTTAGGTGCCGTTGAGTCAGTTCCGACTCATAGTTACCCTATGCACAATAGAATGAAGCAACCCCATAATCTCCAATGGCCAGAATCATGTTTTTTGTTTGTTTTTGTAATCAACCACCCCAACACCCCCCTACGGGACTTACTTGCATAGTTCTGTGTCTACTGGCCCGTCAGAGAGAAACCTCATATTTAAGGAGCTATGGATCTGAATGTCAGCTATCCCATACGGTTCTGACACATTTCTTTACCCATACCTGCACCGCAGTTACTCCACAATAAACCTTTTGTTCTGTGCCCATAATCATGACTTACTTGTACAGCGATTTAACACTTGGCAAAGCTGCTTGCACAAAGACTTTCATTTTACCAAGCTATTAGGCCATAAATGTTCTCCAAAAACATCCTATCTTCCCAGCATCACCAAAGACCAGGTATGAAGACTGAATATCTTTCTATATTCTTAGAAGTAAACGATGGATAACTTGCTTCTCCTGGGGTTATAGGCTGTATAGAACGAAGGAAGGGAGGCATAGAAACGTTTTCAGCATGCTCAGTTTTTTTTCCTAAAGTGGGGCCAGCGACTACGCAGCAACTGGAACATGGAAGGGAAAGAGCTGCTGCATATTTAGTACCCAGCTCATTCAAGGCCCTGGGTGCAAATGAGTCACTTGCTCGCTGCTAACTGAAAGGATGCAGGTTCAAGTTTACCCAGAGGCACCTCAGAACAAAGACCTGGAGATCCAGTTCTGAAAAACTAGCCATGGGAAACCCTATGGAGCACAGTTCTACTCTGACACACATGGGCCGCCATGAATCGGACACAATATGACAGCAACTGGTGGGAGTTGTGGTTCATTCAAGGCACTCAGCCTGGCAAGTGATTTATATAATTTCATTGGTTCCAGACTAGCTACATAGTTTACAGGGCCCAGTACGAAAATGAAAACACAGGGCGCTATACTGAAAAAGTACTGACAATGTCAAGATGGTGATAGCAATGCATTAAACCAAGGATGGGACTGTTCTAGGAGCAGAATCGTGCTGCTGTACTGCACGCTGAATCCTCCCAGCAAAGCTCGCATCATGCCCACTTTGCATATGAGGCAAGATGAAGTAACTTGTCCTAGGACACCCAGCTAGAAAAGGGTACAAGAGGAATTCATTTTAGAAGCCTGGTAGGTCTGTCCACAGACTGACTAACACACAGACACACACACACTCACAGAACTTAATTGATTCTATTCCAACAATTATGGAGCACCTAACAAAATGAGAAATCTTAATGACTTCATGCCCTTTAGATCTGCTAAGTATTTGTTTGCATTTCATTAAATTTGCAAAGTTAAACTTGATTTAAAATTCCAAGGCTCTGTTTCAATGATCTACATTTGGGGCCTCCATGAGGTGGTTCAACAAATGAGGAGACTACAGCCCCCATTCTTTTTTCTGCTCTGTGAGCCTTCGGATGTTTTAATGAAAAATTTCATGGCACATGAATCATTACGTGGGGGAGAAATACTAAAATCTGATTGTATTACTGAATTCTGAAACTGTTCCACATTAGATGAGACTACTTCAAATCCCAAGGGACAACATCCCAATTCAACTCTTGTAGTTTTAATTGATAGGCAATCTGTCTCCCTATTAGGTAAACCCAAGCACAGTAAATGAACTTTTCTTTGGCCATCTTCGTCCTTCCCTAGCTATGCCTCTAAGTCTAGCATAGCATAGTTCTAGTGTTTTACTGTCAGCATTTTTCAGAACACAGTCGGCTGGTGAGGAATTTATTCAAGAAGCATTCATGCACCACTTACTACGTGCCAGACACTTGGCTTGGCACTGGGTGTGTAACTAAATTATAAGGAAAATCTGTCATCTGTCTGTCAGTTTGTTGCACTGTGGTGGCTTGCGTGTTGCTACAATGCTGGAAACCACTGGTATTTCAAATACCAGCAGGGTCACCCACGGTGGACAGGTTTCCTTGGAGCTTCCAGGCTAAGACAGACAAGGATGAAATGCCTGTCAATCTACTTGCAAAAACTAGCCAATGAAAAGGCTATATATCACAACCAAATATAGCCCGATGTAGTGTTGGAAGATGAGCCTCCGAGGTTGGAAGCCACTCAAAATAAACAGTGGCTGAAAAAATGGACTTCGGCATACCGATGATTGTGAAGATGGCACAGGATGGGGCAATGTTTCCTTCTGTCGTACACAAGGTCATCACGAGTCAGAGCTGACTCGATGGCAACTGACACCCACAACAAGGAGGATACGTTGAAAAACAGCATGACTAGCAATACGTTCTCCAACTTCAGAATTGGCTAACCCTTCTTAATTCGTACTGATAGCTGTGTTAAGTGCCGTTGAGTCGGTTCCAACTCCTAGCGACTCTAGGCACAACAGAACGAAACACTGCCCGGTCCTGCGCCATCCTCACAATCGTTGTTATGCTTGAGACCATTGTTGCAGCCACTGTGTCAATCCACCTCGCTGAGGGTCTTCCTTTTTTCCGCTGACCCGGTACTTTGCCAAGCATGATGTCCTTCTCCAGAGACTGATCCCTCCTGCCAACATGTCCAAAGTATGTAAGATGCGGTCTTGCCATCCTTGCTTCTAAGGAGCATTCTGGCCGCACTTCTTGTAAGACAGATCTATTTGTTCTTCTGGCAGCCTATGGTATATTCAATATTCTTCACCAACACCACAATTCAAAGGCGTCAATTCTTCTTCTGTCTTCCTTATTCATCGTCCAACTTTCACATGCATATGATGCAATAGAAAATACCATGGCTTGGGTCAGGCGCACCTTAGTCTTCAAGGTGACATCTTTGTTCTTCAACACTTTAAAGGGGTCCTTTGCAGCAGATTTACCCAATGCAATGCGTCTTTTGATTTCTTGACTGCTGCTTCCATGGCTGTTGATTGTGGATCCAAGTAAAATGAAATCCTTGACAACTTCAATCTTTTCTCTGTTTATCATGATGTTACTCATTGGTCCAGTTGTGAGGATGTTTGTTTTCTTTATGTTGAGGTGTAATCCATACTGAAGGCTACGGTCATTCATCTTCATTAGTAAGTGCTTCAAGTCCTCTTCACTTTCAGCAAGCAAGGTTGTGTCATCTGAATAACGCAGGTTGTTAACGCATCTTCCTCCAATCCTGATGTCCCGTTCTTCTTCATATAGTCCAGCTTCTTGGATTATTTGCTCAGCATACAGATTGAATAGGTATGGTGAAAGAATACTACCCTGGCACACACCTTTCCTGACTTCAAACCAATCAGTATCCCCTTGTTCTGTCTGAACAACTGCCTCTTGATCTATGTAAAGGTTCCTCATGAGCACAATTAAGTGTTCTGGAATTCCCGTTCTTCACAATGTTATCCATAATTTGTTATGATCCACACAGTCGAATGCCTTTGCATAGTCAATAAAACACTGGTAAACATCCTTCTGGTATTCTCCGCTTTCAGCCAGGATCCATTTGACATCAGCAATGATATCCCTGGTTCCACGTCCTCTTCTGAAACCAGCCTGAACTTCTGGCAGCTCCCTGTCAATATACTGCTGCAGCCATTTTTGAATGATCTTCAGCAAAATTTTGCTTGTGTGTGATATGAATGATATTGTTCTATAATTTCCACATTTGGTTGGATCACCTTTCTTTGGAATAGGCATAAATATGGATCTCTTCCAATCAGTTGGCCAGGAAGCTGTCTTCCATATTTCTTGGCATAGATGAGTGAGCACCTCTAGCCCTGCATCTGTTTGTTGAAACATCTCAATAGATATTCCATCAGTTCCTGGAGCCTTGTTTTTCGCCAGTGCCTTCAGAGCAGCTTGGACTTCTTCCTTCAGTACCATTGCTTCCTGATCATATGCCGCCTCTTGAAATGGTTGAATATAGACTAATTCTTTTTGGTATAATGACTCTGTATATTCCTTCCATCTTCTTTTGATGCTTCCTGCATCATTTAATATTTTCCCCATAGAATGCTTCACTATTGCAACTCGAGGCTTCACTTTTTTCTTCAGTTCTTTCAGCTTGAGAAACTCCAAGAGCGTTCTTCCCTTTTGGTTTTCCATTTCCAGCTCCTTGCACATGTCATTATAATACTTTACTTTGTCTTCTGGAGCCACCCTTTGAAATCTTCTGTTCAGTTCTTTTACTTCATCAATTCTTCCTTTTGCTTTAGCCGCTCGATGTTTGAGAGCAAGTTTCAGAGTTTCCTTCGATATCCATCTTGGTCTTTACTTTCTTTCCTGTTTTTTCAACGACCTCTTGCTTTCTTCATGGATGATGTCCTGGATGTCATTCCACAAGTCATCCAGTCTTTGGTCACCAGTGTTCAATGCGTCAAATCTATTCTTCAGATGGTCTCTAAATTCAGGTGGGATATACTCAAGGTCATATTTTGGCTCTTGTGGACTTGCCCTGATTTTCTTCAGTTTCAGCTTGAACTTACATATGAGCAATTGATGGTCTGTTCCACAGTCGGCCCCTGGCCTTCTTCTGACCGATGATATTGAGCTTTTCCATCGTCTCTTTCCACAGATGTAGTCAATTTGATTCCTGTGTGCTCCATCTGGTGAGGTCCATGTGTATACAGTCACCGTTTATGTTGGTGAAACAAGATATTTGCAATGAAGAAGTTGTTGGTCTTGCAAAATTCTGTCATTCGATCTCCGGCATTGTTTCTGTCACCAAGGCCATATTTCCAACTCTGATCCTTCTTCTTTGTTTTCAACTTTCACATTAAAATCACCAGTAATTATCAACGCATCTTGTTTACATGTCCGATCAATTTCAGACTGCAGCAGCTGATAAAAATCTTCTATTTCTTCATCTTTGGCCCTAGTGGTTGGTGCGTATATTTGAATAATAGTCGTATTAACTGGTCTTCCTTGAAGGCATATGGATATTATCCTATCACTGACAGCATTGTACTTCAGCATAGATCTTAAAATGTTCTTTTTGATGATGAATGCAACACGATTCCTCTTCAAGTTGTCATTCCCAACATAGGAGATTATATGATTGTCTGATTCAAAATGGCCAATACCAGTCCATTTCAGTTCACTAATGCCTAGGATACCGATGTTTATGCATTCCATTTCATTTTTGATGATTTCTAATTTTCCTAGATTTATAATTCGTACATTCCAGGTTCCGATTATTAATGGATGTGTGCAGCTGTTTCTTCTCATTTTGAGTCATGCCACATCAGCAAATGAAGGTCTCAAAAGCTTTACTCCATTCACATCATTAAGGTTGACTCTACTTTGAGGAGGCAGCTCTTCCCCAGTCATCTTTTGAGTGCCTCCCAAACTGGGGAGCTCATCTTCCAGCACTATATTAGACAATGTTCCACTGCTATTCATAAGGTTTTCACTGGCTAATGCTTTTCAGAAGTAGACTGCCGGGACCTTCTTCCCAGTCTGTCTTAGTCTGGAAGCTCAGCTGAAACCTGTCCTCCATGGGTGGCCCTGCTGGTATCTGAATACTGGTGGCATAGCTTCCAGGATCACAGCAACACGCGAGCCCCCACCGTACGACAAACTGACAGACACATGGGGGTCTACAATAGTACCTCAACTGAAAGCTCAAAAACAGTACTTAGAGGAAGGTCTTACTCTTTTCTATAGGATATGGAGACTCACGAAAGTTCGGCAAATTCATAATTAACAGCCAAGTTGCTGGTATCACTTTTTAAAAAAAAAAAAACCTACAGCTTGAGATTTAATTCTTATGCTGAAAAGTTCATCCGTTCACTTTTGAGTTCTTATTCAGAACCCAGATATTTCTAAAAGGCTTTACATTTATATTCTTCAGATGAGAAAACAGTCACTTAATCTCTCAAAGCAGCAAATGCCATTATCAGCAACCACCAGGAAATCGTCTATTCCAGTGGTTCTCAACTCATGGTGATTTTGTCCCCCAGGGGATATTTGGACATTTTTTGGCTGTCACAACAGGGGAAGGAGTTGCTGCTGCTATCTGGTGCTGCTAAGCACCGTACAAGGCACAGGTTAGCTTCCCCACAACAACAAATTAGCCAGCCCCAACCATCAACAGCATTGAGATAGAGAAAACCTGATCCAAGTCTTCAGAGTACAATCTAGACTTATGTTCAATCATTGCCAATTTGGTTAGTCAGAATGGGAAGACTCAAATATCTTTTCATTGTGTTTAAAAAATAGCACTGATTGACATCTGCAGCAGCACCCAGGAAGTCCTGCTGTACTCATCCTGTCCTTCCTGGTGGCTCTTGCCCCACCCCCTCAGGGCACCTTACTGAAGGCTTTGCTCCCAGTAGGAATTCAGTAAATGTTTGTCATCCTTATATGGGTGAAACGAAGGGTCAAAAAGTGCTTGGGGCTTTTTCAGCACCATAGTTAGAAACAACTGGGATCCCCACATGAGCCAATTAGTTCTACTCTGTTACATGGTCTTAGACTATTGTCTTAACCTCCACCCTGCAGCCTCACAAATAAATGCCTTTGGTCCCAAAGCGCCTCAGAAGAGCACATAGCTGGGTGAGTACAGAATTCATGTGCATTCAGGTAAAAACAACTCAGAATACCTGCCCAGAAGTAGGACATCCTTGTTAGGGCCCTATGCAAAGAACAGCAACACTGTTAATTACTTTAAAGATTACACAGCCTGGTCGATTTTTTTTTCCCTTTACAAAGTATGATTAGTCTATTTTTAATTCTGTTACTGGCTTCCTCCTCCCTCCTTCTCCCAAAGTTTGTAACAAGTGATATTTACACTCAGCTACTAACCAAAAGGTTGGCAGTTCTAATCCACTCAGCAGCACTGCAGAAGAAAGGTCTGGCAATCAATTTCTGCAGGATTATCTTCGAGGAGCCAAGAAAACCCTATGGAGCTGAGTTCTACTCTGACACACATGAGGTCACCATGAGTTGGAATCGACTTGACTAAAATGGGTTTGGTTTTGGTTTTATATATCCCAAATTCTAAAGCACTAAGGGTAAGTAAGGCACAGAGACTGCCATTTTCAGGTCAGATGAAAATCACTTAGATTCTCTAAGAAGGAAAATGGATCATGCAACTTGAAAACAAGGGCTGTGGATAATACGAAACATGCAAAAGCAAATTCAGGGTCTTATCTCATTTCTCCATAGCCACAATGACCACTGCTAGTCTCGGTTCATGCAAAAGGGAGTTAATTCATCAGAATGCAAAGTGGACAGCCTGTGTTCCAACAAGGCAATAAACTCAACAGGCACTGAGGGCTACAAGAGGACAAACTATATTCTGCCAAGTACTCGCATGGAAGGAACGGTTCACATTTTTCCAATAAATATGTGAAGTCAAATGTCAAGCATCAAAAACATCTATCTGAGCTGTTAGAAATTATGCAGATGTTGTTCTGAGGACTGTATAGAATGGAATATCCATCCAGGCGAAGCAAAAGCACACACCTTCCCCTCACTCAGGAGAAGGGTTGACAGCTCTGTGTTTCTCCATGTGACACTGATGTGGGCAGCAGCTCAGCCTTGAGCCTTCACGAGCATCACCGCACTTGGCTACCAACGCAGTACAAGAAATTACATGGGATGCTATCAGAAAATTGAAAATCCAGTGTTTCACTTAGTTACTGTAATTCTTCAATGCTATTCCAATCGTGTGCAAATTAGAGGCCACTTACAGCTCGGAAGCTTGACAGAAGGCTGAATGAGGTTTTCATTATGCTTTTAATAGGTTTATTGGAAGATTTCCTATTAAAAGGTACTTCAGGAGAATGATATATCGGGTGTCTGTATTAAAAGAGGTCTTTAAGGAGTAATCAAAATGTTATCTCATATTTGCCACCAACAATGACCATCTCTAGGTAGGGATGATGAAGTCTGATACATTCTCTTTTAATAAAAGATGGCTAACAGAATCAATAATTGCTTAATTATGACCCCAGCGTGCCCACCACATGGCATTTCATTGGCCAGAGTCTGTAGAACCTAAGTTATTGATCCATACTCCAGGAAGGCATGTCTTACAACTGGAACAGACCAAAAGTGATGTATGAATGGAACCCTCATCTACTGCTGGCGGGAATGCAAAATGGTACGGCCACTGTGGGAAACAGTTTGGTGGTTCCTCAGAAAGGCTGACCACAGAACTACTACATGACACAGCAATCCCAATCCTGGCTACACACCCATGGGAATTGAAAGCAGGAATGCAAACAGGAACCTATACACCAATAATCACCACAGTACTTTTCCCAAGAGCCAAAATGTGGAAATAACCTCAATGTCCACCGACAGATGAATGGATAAGCAAAGTGTGGTACATACACACCCATGAAATACCACGCATCCATAAAGGAGGCGAAATCCTGATGCATTCCACAACATGAATGAACCTTGGAAACGTTATGCTGAGTGAAATATGTCAATCACAAAAGGACAAATATTGTGTGACCTCACTTATGTGAAATAAGCAAATATACAGAAACCAAAGATTATTAGGGGTTACCAGGGCTAGGAGGGAGAGGCATGGGGGAGTTTTTGCTTGGGGGGCACTGAGTTTAGGTTAATGGTGGTGGAATAATTAAGAAAAAGTTAGGGATAAGGGTTATAATCGACACCACGGAATTGTGCATGTAGAAAACTGTTGACTTTGTGAATGTTTAATTTTCTGTATTTGCACTATAAAAAAAAAGTCATGTGTACACAGACAGTCTTCTGCTTCTTCAGAGTGTTCCCCCACATGACTACCAAAACGATCACCCCCACCATCACAAAGTCCTCGAAAGTACGCAATAATTGTCAACAGTAGATAGGATGCATGCACGGTCTGGCACAATGATCATCCTCAGAGAAAGAATAGAATCACTTAGATATTTAAGATAAGTATCCTTTGGTTAAAATAAAGACATTGCTTCTCAACATCAAAAGAAAGAAAACGGAATCTACGAGGAAATTGTCTCCCACAAACAAGGACAGCCTTCATCTTGTTAGCATTGAGATCACTTCCCGAGAGAAACCCACAATAATATACAGTGATTTGATGAACTAACACTTCAGACCATCAATCTAACTTATGAGCATAATGGTATGTTAAGATAAAGCATTTCTCTTCTGGCACACAAACCCATCTATAATGGCTGAGAATATGTTTTCATTAAAACAGTCTTGTACAGAAAACTCACCTCGCAACTCTGTATCCATGGCGACCTGCAATTCAACTTTTCAAGGCACTCAATGCCAGCTCCTTCTCCTACACATTATTCCCGAAGATTGTTTGTAAATGCAACTTTTAAGAGAGGCACTTTCTGACAAAGTGTTACCTAGGCTCAGAAGTAAGTGGGGCTTATGGTTTCTAAATTCCATTCTGTTATCTCAGATACTGTTTAATTAATTCACTTCAACAAATATTTATTGAATACCTGCCATGAACCAAAGTAGCCCTGGTGGTACAGTGGTTAAGTGCTTGGCTGCTAACCAAAAGGTTGGCAGTTCGAACCCACCAGCTGCTCCATTGGAGAAAGATGCGGCAGTCTCTTTCCTAGAAGCGGCATTCCTAAAGATAACAGCTTTGAAGAGCTATGGGGCAGTTCTACTCTGTCCTACAGAGTCACTGCAAGTCGGAATCTACTCGAATCAAGATGTGAAAATAACGTAACCATGGCCGGGACCTGGTATGAAATAACCATACTGAAAAGTAAAAATAAGTGTTTCAAGAGGAAGGAGGTATTTCTTTCAGTGGGAAAACACCAGGGGAGGTTTGAGGAAGCACTGAAGAATGAGGTGGGTCTTCAATAACAGAAACAATCCACAGCTAAACAGAAGTGGGCATGACTAGCCATCAGCTGCTAACAGCAAATGAGAGAAAATGGAAGAGATGGGCAATTTGGGCAAAGGGCAGCAATTCAGTCTGGATGAAGCCAGGGATCAATGAAGGGGGATGCATGCACTTCATTCATTCATTCATTCATTTTATAATGCCTTCATTCAATTGTTCATTCTCTTGTTCATTTGTTCAGTCAGTCAGTCATTCAACAAACAAGCACTTACTCTGTCCTGGGAACTTTTCTATGCACTTGAACACCCTGGTAAACATGGACAAGTCACTGTCCTTTGACCTACCTTCCAGGGGATCTTGGAATGCTTGGCTAGAGAGTTAGATTTTTTGGAGCAGCAACTAGGAGCCATAAAGCTTTTCACAGGGTGTTACAGAGCAATGTTGGGTTTTAGATAAATTGATCAGGGAAAGAAAAATGTGAGAGGGTATAGAAACAGGAAGACAGGTGCTCTCGGTGGTCAGATTATGATTTTTTTTTTCAACTTTTCTTCCTTTTTTTTTTTTTTAGCCAAAAGAATGGACATGTAATAATTGTATACCAAAAAAAAAGAAAAACCCAAACCTGTTGCCGTTGGGTCGATTCCAACTTATAGCGACCCTGTAGGACAGAGTAGAATTGTCCCATAGGATTTCCAAGGAGCAGCTGGTAGATTCGAACTGCTGACCTTTTGTTTAGCAGCTGTAGCTCTTACCCACTGTGCCATCAGGGCTCCATAATTACATACCAAAACCAAAAACCTGTTGCCGTTGAGTCGATTCTGACTCATACCAGCCCAACAGGACAGAGTAGAACTGCCCCATACAGTTTCCAAGGAGCACCGGCTGGATTTGAACTGCCCATGTTTTGGTTAGCAGCTGTAGCACTTAACCACTACGCCACCAGGGTTTCCATAATTGTATAAGGAGAGGGGACAAGTAATTTTGAAAAGAGGTTATCTAATACTACAATGAGTTAAAAAAAAAAAAATTCATACCTGTTGCCATTGAGTCGATTCCAACTCACGGCAACCCCATGTGTTTCAGAGTAGTTTTCATGGGTGTATTCTTATGGAAGTAGGTCACCAGGCCTTTCTTGCCAGGTGGATTCAAACCTCCACCATTTGGGTCAGTAGTCAAGTGCGAACTGTTTGTGCCACCCAGGGACCTCAGAGAAGTGAATAGGGCTCAAAAGAACATTATGAAATTTGAAAGGAAGGAGAGACATTTGGGAGTGAAATGAACAGGGCTTAGCAGCTAAGTGGATGAGGGGGGAGAGGCACACCAACAATGATGCAGAAAGGGTGGCTGAGACCAAGGAATACAGAGGATGAACAGAGACAGGCGAGAAGATGGAACTAACACTGGCTTTGAGTATGAGGCACTGGCAGAGGAAGATGACCAGCAGAGAAGCGAAAATTGGAGGCAAGTCATCATTATGCTCAGAGGTTTGAGGGCAAGAAGCATCAGCTCTCAGGGCTCCAGCTTTTCTCCTATAAAACAGTCACAGTCTTTTTTATCCCCTAAGGCATTTGGGAGACTTGGAGGAGATTACACCCAAGGAAGACTGGGAACAGGGCCTGACATTTAGCAGGCACTCCAAACATGTCCAAGGTGATTGGCCAAGACACTGGATGAAAATGCAAAAAGATAAAAGAACATACAAGGAGTTCAGGAGTATATTCTAGAGGACTGTCTGCCTTTAGCCCATACCGGGGAGAATAGAAGCCAGAATAGCGACAGAAAATTAAGAAGAGGTCAGAAGTGACACAACCCTAGGGGGCAGTGACTTTATGTCAATGGAGGAGAAACAACTCAAAGAATGTAATCAATGTCACTGAACTGTACACGTAGAAGTGGTTGAATTGGTATATGTACTGCTGTGTATTTTCTTTACAACAACAACAAAACAAAAATAAATAAATATAAAATAAAAACAAGTGACACAGAGACTGAGTATAATGAAAGACGCGAAAGGGCAGAGATTCAAGTAGTTAGGGTGGTCGGTGCCATCCGGTGTTACAGAGAGATTGAGGGGAATAAGAGCTGAGAACAGGTGCTGACATGTACTGTATCATCGCTGGCCTTCGAGCGAAGAGTAAGTGGGGATATCAGATGAGAAGAGGAAATGGATCTGCTCAGGTTTAAGAAATCAAGCCATGGGTTTCTCTTCCATCAGAAGTGAGAAGGATACAATGCCGAAGGAGATAAAAGGACATAAGGCCATGCCGTTTGTAGGATGAGGTGCACACATGCCAAAAGGAAAGACCCACTAGAAGGAAAGAGATGGGCCATGTCCATGGGAAAGAGGGCAATGAGGAAAAAAAAAAGTTACAGACAAAGACAAAGAAGTCAGGATCAATACGAGGGCAATCTTCTTTTTTGCTTAATTATTGCCTGTCCCCCTCAAAAAGGAATAATTCCCCAGTCAACTGCACTGAGGAGACCTGGGAATGCACATTAACATACCTGCCCAGACAGCATGGAAGGAGAATGCTGAAGCATTTCTAGTGAAAGGGCCTGAAGAAAGGCCTGGCAAGACCTGATGCTCTTCTGCAGTGATTTGCCAGATGACATGCTGATATGCCTACCAAACATTTGGGGCAATTAAATGAAAAATTGGGGGGGGGGCATTTTGGAAGTCAAAGTAGCACAATGTACTCTTGTGTGTTTTCTAGCTGCGATTTAAGGGACGTGTTTGCTTCCTCCACCTTCATCAATGCCCTCTTTGAAGAAGAGGAGAATGATCTGATACCAGGGCTTCGAACTTTTCATTCTGGTTCGAACCCCTGCTGAGAATTTGCATGTCCATCCCAGATGTACTGAATCAGAATCTACATTTTGGCAATCCCTCAGGTGATTCCTATCCCCAGCTGCATTAGCATCACCTGGGAACTTGTTAGAAATGTAAATTCTCAGTAGAGGCTTGGCCAAAAGGAACTGGTTTGAAGCCCTAATACAACTGAATTATCCCCTTTGCCCTGCTTTGCTTGCTTTTTTCTACCAGAGAAGGGAGAATCATTGGTGGAATAAAAATGGAGAATGGATTAGAGGGGGAAAAGAAATAAAAATATAGAAGTATGATGGTATAACCAGTGTGGAAAACAACTTGGCAGTTCCTCAGAAAGTTAAACAAAGAATTACCCTATGACCCAGGAGAGGGAGGTGTTCAAATCAAAACTTGTACACAAATGTTCACAGCAGCCCTGTTCACAAAAACTAAAGGTGGAAGCAACCCAAGTGTCCATCAACAGATGACTAGAAAAACAAAAATGTAGTATATTCATATAATGGAATATTATTCAGCCATAATAAAGAATATTACATGTATTGACATGTGTTACAATGTAGATGAACCTTCAAAAACTTACACTAAGTGAAAGAAGTCAGACACAAAAGGTCACATATTATCTGATTCCATTGATACGAAATGTCCAGAATAGGCGAATCCATAGAGAAAGAAAGCAGATTAGTGGTAGCCAGGGGCTGGGGACAGGGACTGGGGACAGGGGCTGGGGACAGGGGAAAGGGAAGTGACTGCTAATGGGTGCGGGGTTTCCATATGGGGTGATAAGAATGTTCTGAAACTAGACAGAGGTAATGTTTACATGACATTGTGAATGTACTAAATGCCACTGGGTTGTTTACTTTAAAATGGCAAAAATGGTGAATTTTATGGTGGCAAAGTAGTTAGAAGCTTGGCTGCTAACCAAAAGGTTGGCAGTTCAAATCTACCAGCTGCTCCTTGGAAACCCTATGGGGCAGTTCTACTCTGTCTTACAGGGCCACTATGAGTAGGGATTGACTCGATGGCAATGAGTTTTTGTATTATATATATAAGTATCCATTGCTGATGAGTCAATTCCAACTCTCAGTGACCCTAAAGGACAGAGTAGAACTGCCTCATAGGGTTTCCAAGGCTTTAATCTTTACAGAAGCATCTTTCTCCCCCAAAGTGGCTGGTGGGTTTGAACCATGACCTTTCAGTTTGCAGCCAGGTTCTTCACCACTGTGCTACCAGGGCTCTTTCTACATACATATGCATAGGTGTACTTTCCACAGCAAAAGTGCAGGAGAGAGAGAATAGACAGATGTTAAAACAATTATAGCATCAAGACTGTCTACATAATTGGCAGGATCCTATACAAAAGGAAAATGCAGGTCTCTTTTTTCAAAAATTATTCGTTTCAGGATGGCAACAGCAGACCATTAACCCCAGCACGGGACACTTCTGGGTGTGGAACCCTGTGCTGTTGCCCAGGTGGAACGCCAGGAGGCTGGCCCACGACAGTATGTTGGTACTTTAACATCAGTTGCCAGGATGCTGAACAGGTTTCAGCGGAGCTTCCAAACTAAGACGGATAGGAAGACAGGCCTGGCGAGCTACTTTCAGAAAATCAGCTAATGAAAAGCATATGGATCACAGCAAGCTGCTCCATATGCTTACCTTGCTTACCTTGCTTACCAATCATCTGTAGTGAACAGTTCACACGAAAGGCTTTGATTCTATAAGAAGGTGCTGTGGGGTTGGGAGAGAGAGAGAGATGCCAGCCATACCTAGAAGCAGAATCTCTGATGTAGTAAAAAAAACATGTGCAATTGTTCATTACAGATGATCTGGTAAGCAAGATAAGTACCATGTTTACCTTGCCTATCAGATAATCTGCCCCTGGTCCGACCTGCAACTGATCATGGGGACGATACAGCACCAGGCAGAGTCAGGGGCTAATTGGAGGGCATCTAGCAACAACATTAACAATACTGGCAGAATTCGAACACAGGTCTGTTTGACCTCAAGGCCCTTGCAAATACAGTTTAGGGTTAAAAGCGTGGTCTTTGGCCCACTGGCCAGACTGCCTGGGACTGAAGCTTCATTCTGCCCCTGATAAACTGGGTGACGTTGGAAAACTTAGTTAACATAACTGACCCTCAGTTAACTTGTCTATAAAATATGGATAATAGTCTGTACCTGCGAATGCCATTGAGAAATAAGTAATGTAGGAAAACATTACCTGGCACGTAGTAAGAATTCCATGAATTGCAAGCACCTTTTCCAAACTGACAGCACTCTGTATTTCCCATCTAGTTATTCACCACTGACAAAATTTGTATGCAACTGTGGAGGCTTCAACAGATTTGGGAAAGAATCACCTATGATGTGGTTCCCGAAAGTACCTGGGTAGAGGAAATGCGATAGAAGAACTGGGAGTTTCTAACGGTGGAGGGGTGCTAATTAACAACTCAATTAAAAAAGGCAAATTAAACTTTATGGTTCGTTATCCTCCACTGCTTGGTAAATTGTTTTGCTAGGCGAATGATTAAAAATGATCATTTCAGAAAACTGAAATCGCTTCCAAGCAACACAACTATTTTTCAATATTATACAAAAGGCTTCGCGGCAAAATAAATTGATTTGATTAAAAGGAACAGCACCTCTGTGTGTCTGGCAAGCCAGGAGTACTAATGTCGACTTGAGTTGCATTACGTATTTTGGGAGGTTGTGCAAGAGTTCTGAAAAGAAATGCTTCCTTATGCATAAAACATACCATCGCTTCCTCTCGTGTTCACTTTGTCTTGGTGGGCCCATCAAGGTTCTTCTAGAATACTATTTGCAAATGTATAACTTACATCAAATTAGTTTAGACTCATGCTCTGAAGAAACGCACAGAACTCAGGGCTTCCCAATAATGGACAATTTCTAGGGAATCTACAAGGTGGGCAGAGAATAGACTTCGTAACAAACTGAAGCATAAAAGGTCATTGTTGAGATTCTCCATACCTTTTTTTTTTTCCTGTAATTACATCAGTGGTCCCCAACTTTTTTTCTTCCACAGAACACCTAGGGCATACAGCACACTCTGACCAGTAACTGTGCTCACCTCGTACGCTGGTGTGGCGATGTGTATCCAAGGCAGAGCCAAGCTGGAGTATCGGGGCTGCTAGCGTAATGGGGGGCGGGCTACAAGGAGACAGGGGCAGCATCTTTGATTGCTGGGGAAACCAGTGCGTAAACCAGTTGCCTTTGAGTTCATGCTGACTCACGGCGACCCCAGGTGTGTCAGACTATAACTGCACTCCATAGGATTTTCAATGGCTGATTTTTTTGGAAGTAGATCCCCAGGCCTTTCTTCTGAGGTACCTCCAGGCTTTCAGTTAGCAGCAGAGTATGTTAACCATTTGTACCACCCAGGGACTCCACATCTGTACTACATTCACACATACTCATGGTTCTGTCTTTTCCAATAAGGAACTGAACCCATGCCTATGATCACCATATTAGTCAAGAGAGACAGGGCTACGCTTCAGTAAGAAATATCCATAAAGTCTCAGTGGATTAACATAACAAATGTCCACTTCCTGCTCAGGTAAAACTAGCTCAGCAATTTAAGTTGCTTCATTCCCGTGATAACTTCACCTCAACACATGCTTTTAAGAAAGAAGCCACACATAAACTTGCGATCACATTTCATCAAGAAAAAACTAGTCGGATGGCCCCACCCAAGGGACAAGTCACGTGACACCAAAGGGTGCCAGAAATATAGAGGAGTAAATGTAATATTTGTTGAGCATTTTTGTTTCTGTCAAAAGGATCCACCTTAATTTTATTATTTTTTAAAACTTTTTTTATTGTGTTTTAGGTGAAAGTTTACAGCTCAAGTGAGTTTCTCATACAAAAATTTATACTCATATTGTTATGTGACCCCAGTTGCTATCCCTACAATGTGACAACATACTCCTCCTTTCCACTGGATTTCCTGTATCCATTCAACCAGCTCAGGTCCCCTCTGCCTTCTCACCTCGGCTCCTTACAGGAGGTGCCCACATAGTCTCATGAATCTACTTGAGCTAAGAAGCACATTCCTCACCAGTATCATTTTAGGTCTTATAAAGTCCAGTCTAATCTTTGTCTGAAGAGTTGGCTTCAGGAATGGTTTCAGTTCTGGGTTAACAGAGAGTCTGGGTACCATGTCTTTTGGGGTTCCTCCAGTCTCAGTCAGACCATTAAGTCTGGTATTTTTACGTGAATTTGAGTTCTGCATCCTACTTTTTTCCTGCTCCACCAGGGACTCTCTGTTGTGTTCCCCGTCAGGGCGGTCACTGGAGGATCCACCTTAATTTTAAAGCCACAAACCAATATTGGCGGGGAAGGGTGTCTCCAAGGTAATAAGACATTTTCTTCTTCAATTGGTGGTAAAAAAAAAAAAAAAAAAAATGGTGAACTAAAGCTTGCTAAGCCCCTATCATTCAGCAAAATGAAATAACAATAATAAACAATATATGCTCTGAAAACTAATTTAAGAGCAAGCTTGTATCATCATGAAACTGGATCAGTTTTAAGTAAAGCTTCTTAAGTGTCATTATCTGCTAGACGTGCTTGGAAAGTGTTTTGGTGAATCTTCCTCCATCATATCTTTAACATCTCAAGTAGCCACCTACGGAGCGCCAACAGTGGCAGGAGAATGTGCAAATGATGCCAGCACATAGGAGGCTCTCCAAATTTATGAAGGATGCTTACGTGACTGTGACACAGGCATGAACATCACTAGAAGGCTGGTGCTGGCCTTGAGTTGGCCCCCAATACATGGCGAACAATGGGACAAAATGCTGCCCAGTCTTGTGCCATCCCCACAACTGGCTGTGGATCAGGCTATTGTGATCCATAGGGTTTTTGTTGACTGATTTTCATCAGTAGATTTCCAGGTATTTCTTCCTAGTCCATCTTAATCTGGAAGCGCTGCTGGAAACTTTCAACATCATAGTAACCCGCAAGCCTTTTTTAAAGTTAGTCAGACACTCTCCACCATTTAAGTGGACTATTTATTCCACTTGATGCAATTATTTGTATGGCTGCCTTTAAGTCAGTCATCTTGCTATCTATATTCTACCTTTCCTGTTTTTTCCTTTATTCCTCACTCCTTGCCTTCTTTTTGGTTAAACAAATCCTTTTTAGTATAAAATTTCAATTCCTTTATTGGCTTTTTTAAGGTGGTTTTTAAAGTGGTTGCTGTTGTTAGGTGCCATTGAGTCGGTTTTGACTCATATGGACCCCATGTACGACAGAAGGAAACACTGCCTAGTCCTGTGCCATCCTCACAGTTGTTGTTATGTTTCAGCCTATTGTTGCAGCCACTGTGTCAGTCCATCTCATTGAGGGTGTTCTTTTTCACTGACCCTCTACTTTACTAAGCACGATGTCCTTCTCCGGAGACTGGTCCCTCCTGATAACATGACCAAAGTACATGAGTCAAAGTCTCACCATCCTTGCTTCTAAGGAGTATCCTGGCTATACGTCTTCCAAGACAGATTGTTTGTTCTTCTGGCAGTCCGTGGTATATTCAATATCCACCAAAACTCAAGGATATCAATTCTTCCTCGGTCTTTTTTATTCATTATCCAGCTTCACATGCATATGAGGCGATTGAAAACACCATGGCTTAGGTGAGGCTCATCTTAGTCCTCAGAGTGATGTCTTCACTTTTTAACACTTTAAAGAGGTCTTTTACAGGTTATTCCAAGGAAAACAACATGTATCCTTAACTTCTCACAGCCTACTCCAAGTTCATATTATATGCCCTCAGTTAAAATATAACCACTATTATGCAATAAAATTGAATTCCCCACTCGATATCATTTGCATTATTTTTGTCATAAATTTTCACATCTGTATACATAATAAAGTCCACAATAATATTTAACTATTTTTGATTTGTCATTTATCTTTCAAACAAATGAACACACACATATATATATATTCTTTCATATTTTTCTAGGTATTTACCATTTTAATTACTTTTACTATGTTTAGTGCAGAGTTTCCTTATGGCGTCGTTTCCTTTCAGATTGGATTAATCCCATACATTTCTTGAGATGCAAGTTTGCTGCAAATTCACCTTTCCTTCTCTGAAAAAGTCTTTATTCTATCCAATTTTTAAAGGTTATTTTTGGTAAACCTAGAATTACACGTCGATAGTTCCCAAATTTTAAAGTATTAGTCAGAATCAACTCAACTACAGTAGGTTTTTGTTGTTGTTGTTAAGCTTTAAAGATGCCATTCCACAGTCTTTTGCCCTCCATAGTCTCTGTGGGAAATCACGTGTCATTTGTATCATCGATCCACTGAATTTAATGTGCCTTAGTTGTTTTTTTTTTTTTTTTTTTAGTTTTTAGGATTTACTGAATTTCTTGGATCTCTAAACCTATGTCTCGTAACAAGTTTGGAAAACATTGCCTATTGCTTCTTCAAATGCTTTTTTAAAGTCCTATTCTCTCTCTCACCTCCTTGTGACTTCAATTACAGATATGTTAAAAAAAAAAAATTTCATATGTTAGACCACTTGATATTCTTCCACAGATCACTGAGGATGTGTTTATCTTTTTTTCAATCTTTGTTCTCCACATTCTTCAGAAGGAATAATTTATTTGCATCGTGGCTGGAAGCAAAAGTCTCTCTAGATCAGTGCAGTTCAATAAAAAAATAATGTAAGCCATATATGTAATTTTAAATTTTCTAGTAGCCACATTAAAAAAGTAAAAATGAACTAGTGAAACTGAAGTAATAATGCATTTCATTTAATCCAGTATAGAAAATGATTATAATTTCAATGTGAAATCAATATAAACATTATTAATTAGATATTTTATATTGCAGTAAAACCCATGAGAGCCTGAAATCAACAGGACCACCTTGTTTTTTGGGGGTCTGACAAGGTTTCCACCTTTGACAGGGTACAGCCTGCCACTTTTCTGTCACTCTCTATTAGTGGAAAATATCTGAGTTTTCCTTCTCTGACAGGTTTCTGCCTTACACGTGTTCTGGCTTTCACATGTTTTACTGTACTTTCTTTTCATTCTAAGTCATCAAAAGCCAATGTGTCTTTCATGCTTACATCACATCTCAATTCAGTCTATAACCACATTTCAAGTATACAATAGCCACCCATGGCTAGTGGCTACCATAGCGGACAGTGCATCTGTAGAATATTCTTAAGCACATTAAAATTTAAGGAACACTAGGCTGTAGGGGTTTTCAAAGGAATTTCTAGCATCCTCAAGAAAATTAATCAATGCATGCTTCCCTTAGGCAATTTTCTGAAGTGGAAAAATCCCAGGTCAGAAATTTCCTCTTTCATCAAAAATATCATTTTCTTTTTTTTTTAAGCTTTATAAATGCAAACGAACGTAGCTGTTATAAAGGTAGCAAGTTAATATTCCTCAACTGAGAATTTGTTATTAACATCCCATCTCTCCCTGACTGTTCAACATTTATTTAATGGTGTGACCTTTCTTAGGTCTTGATTTCCAAATCTATGATGTGAGCAAAGCCATAAACTGTTCTCGCTAGGATGTAGGGTGGTTTAAAATTGACTGGTGAACAGAATTATTTGAAAAGGTCCCACATGAATCTTCTTTAGAGGCTAACCAACACCTAACCTGCAATTCATTTCTGCAAGGTCAACTTAATTTTCACTTTTGGAATTCAAATATGCATTCTGAAGGCCCACAAATGTATCAAGGGCAGGGACTACAACTTCTTTTGAGTCCCTACGTTCCCTACCACACTACTTGGCAAACAATGCTCAAATATTTCTTGAATTAAAAGGCCCAGATCAACCGTGAGCAAACTATTTTTAGCAAATAGCAATTTAAGCAGGTTCTTGAATAAGATGGAGCAGGAGAAAACAATGCAGAAATGAACTTTAAAAGAGAGAAAGAAAAATAATAACCTGAGATACAGAATATGCTCGTTCTGCCGTTTAAAGCCAAATTGTTAAATTGCACCTAGGCTGTCTCTTTATCACCTCTCACTCCGTTCCAGTCCCACTGGCTGCCTTTCAGTTTCTCAAACAAGCCACACTCACTCCTACCTCAAGGCCTTTGCACTTTCCCTTCCCTCTGCCTGGAATGCCCCTCCCATAGCTCTTGGTAAGCCTTGCTCCTTTCCTTTCCCCACACTTCAGCAGAAACATCAGCTCCTCAGAGGCACCTTCCATGACCATCCTATCACTCCTGTTTCAGCCAGTCTTCCTTTGTTTTGTGTCTCATGTTGTTAGCTGCCATCAAGTCAGCTGTGTACTCATGGCAACCCCATGCATAATGGAATGAAACATTGCCTGGTCCTGCACCATCCCCATGGTTGGACTGTTGTGATCCATAGAGTTTTTATTGGCTGAGTTTTGGAAGTAGATCACCAGGCCATTCTTCCTAGTGTGTTTTAGTCTTGAAGCTCCACTGAAGCCTGTTCACCATTCTAGCAACCCTCCACTGACAAAGGGATGGTGACTGCACATGAAGTATACTGGCCGGGAATCAAACTGAGGCCTCTAGCCTGGAAGGTAACGATTCTACCACTCAACCACCACTGCCCCCTTTTCTGTCCCAAACCATGTTGACATCTTCCCTAGAGCCTGTCACAAGCTGTCATTTGTTTCAGGGGTGTTTGCTCTTTATGTTCTGTCTTCCCATGAGAATGTATGTCCTATGAGGGCAGGGGCCTTGTCTGTAGTCTCTTTTACTTTCCCAATTCCTAGTCTAATACCAAGGAGCCCTGGTGGTGCAATGGTTAAGTGCTCGGCTGCTAACCAAAAGGTTGGCAGTTTGAACCCCCCAGCAGCTTCTCATGAGAAAGACCTGGTAATCTGCTTCCGTAAATATCACAGCTGAGAAAATCCTATGGGGGCAGTTCTACTCTGCTACATGAGGTCGCTATGAGTCAAAATCGACTCAGCAATACCCAGTAAACAACAGTTCAATAGCTGATCTCTAGTAGACTCTTGACATACGTACATACATGTTGACTGTTAAATGAATGTTATGCCCTTGGGTTTTAGAGGTCTCTGGTGAAGAAGAAAAAAAAAAAAAAAAAATACCTGCTCAAGCCAAATCCAGTGGAGGAGTCAAAAGCCTACACCTGTTTATTAAGTGAAAGGACATACATCTAGTGTCCCTGTTCCTAGGGGTGGACACACTGACTTGGGTTATGGGCCTGAAGTAATAGGGAAGATGGTTTGGAACTTGACTCTGCCACTTACTAGCTCTGAGACTTAGGTAGGTTATTTACCTGCTTGTGCCTGTTTCTCCCTCCTAAAAGGGAACTAATAAAAATACCCGCTTCACCCAAAGCCAACTCTTCAGACAGGGATTAGACTGGACTATGGGATGGAAAACGATACGGTTAAACAGTGAGCTCCTTGGCTCAAGTAGACACATTAGACTATGTGGGCAGCTCCTGTCTGGAGAAGAGATGAGAGGGCAGAGGGGGGCAGAAGCTGGCCGAATGGACATGAAAATAGAGAGTGGAGGGAAGGAGTGTGCTGTCTCATTACAGGGAGAGCAACTAGGAGTACATAGCAAGGTATATATAAGTTTTTGTATGAGAGACTGACTTGGTTTGTAAACTTTCACTTAAAGCACAATAAAAATAAAATAAAAAAAAAAAACCCTGCCTCAGGGACTGTGGTCTGGGGGCCATGGTTTCAGGGGATATCTGGGTCAACTGGCATAATAAAATCTATTAAGAAAACATTCTGCATCCCACTTTGGAGAAGGGCATCTGGGGTCATAAATGCTAGCAAGTGGCCATCGAAGAGGCATCAATTGGTCTCAACACACCTGGAGCAAAGAAGAATGAACAACACCAAAGACACAACGTAAATATGACCCCAAGAGACAGAAAGGGCCACATAAACCAGAGACACCATCAGCCTGAGACCCGAAGAAGTAGATGGTACCTGGCTACCACCGATCACTGCCCTGACAGGGAACACAACAGAGAATTCCTGATGGAGCAGGAGAACAGTAGGATGCAGACCTCAAATCCTCTTAAAAAGACCAGACTTAGTAGTCTGACTGAGACTGGAGGGACCCCAGAGATCATGGCCCTGGGACCCTCTGTTAGCCCAAGACTGGAACCATTCCCGAAGCCAACTCTTCAGACAGGGATTGGACTGGATTTATAAGACAGAAATTGATACTGGTGAGGAGTGAGTTTCTTAGTTCAAGTAGACACATGAGACTATGTGGGCAGATCCGGCCTGCAAGTGAGATGAGAAGGCAGAGGGGACGGGAGCTGGCTAAATGGACACAGGCAATACAGGGTGGAGAGGAGGAGTGTGATGTCTCATTAGGGGGAGAGCAGCTAGGGTTACATAGCAAGGTGTGTATAAGTTTTTGTATGAAAGACTGACTTGAATTGCAAACTTCCATTTAAAACACAATAAAAATAAAATAAAATACGTGCTTCAAGGAATTGTAAAGATTAAATGAGATAATGGACCAAAAGCACTGGGCTTGGCACATAGTAGGCACTTAATAAATGACCAGTATTAGCTATGATGGTTTTCAGAAAATGAATATCATGGCATCAGCAGAAAGGTGAAGGAGGGCTAATACCAATGCTTTGGAGTTCCTAGGTGGTGCAAATGGTTAACACACTCAGCTATTAACCAAAAGGTTAGAGGTTTGAGTCCATACAGAGAACCTCGGAAGAAAGGCATGGTGATCTACTTCTGAAAAACCAACCATTGAAAACCCTCTGGGGCACAGCTCCACTCTGACACACCTGGAGTTGCCATGAGTCGAAGTCAACTCTACAGGAACTGGCTAAGACTCAAGGTCACCTTCAGTCACTCTGCTGGCACTCTCGAATGTCATTTGGAAACTTTGAATGAAGTCTTCTCATTTCCTTGTGACCTTTCCTTTTTCTTGGGGCGGGGGGGTTGGGAGGAGAAGGGATTAATTCTCCATTATATTTCAAATGGGGCATTTAATTCTTTGGATTTAATTTCCTGGGTGCAGGAGAAATAGGAAATGCAAGTAGACACCATATGAAAATCTGACTGTTCAATGATTCGAAGAATTCTTTTCTTATTTGTCACAGGAAAAGAAAAAAAGAGAGAGAATGAAATCAAAGTTGTTTATAAGACAACCAAACTAAGCTCCTTGAGAAGCAATTATCATGAAGGAGTTTCCCTTCTATTTCCTATAGCTTTACCATTTTAATACTGGAATGTATTTAGCTGGAAATCACTTTTTTAAACAGCAGTCTCATAATCCTTTATAAAATCTCTCCAGCAGATGAGTAGGAAGGTTTGTACATCTCACAATATAATGGGGAAGAAAATAGCCTACCAACCCTTTGCCACTGGTCTGTGAGAACATCCCACAGGGAGCCGGCCGAGGATGGTAATTGCATTACTCCGTTTCCTGCAAATCCTGACCAACCAGAACCATCAATCCAGATTAGGTCCGCATTTCCACTAAATGTGATCAGTTCCCGTTGTCTTCTCATCTTGGATTCAGAACCTCCAATGAGGCCAAATCTTCTTCGGGCGTATACTTCCTGAGAAATTTAATCCTTGACCAAAGAGAAGTACACCCCAGGCATCTGCCCTTCACATTTTAACCACACACACATTATCTTCAGTTTTGAGCCCCTGGTAAAAATATCCAAGTACAGATATTTTAGTTGCCATTGAGTTCACTCCAACTCATGGCGGCCTTAGGTGTAATAGAAGGGAATGTTGCCTGGCCCTGTGCCGGCTTCATGATGGTTGGTATATTTGAGTCATTGTTACAGCTATTGTGTCAATCCACCTTATGGAGGGTTTCCCTTGTTTTCACTGACCCTCTACTTTACCAAACAGGATGTCCTTCTCTAGCAGTTGGACTTTCCTGATGACATGCCCAATGTAAGCGAGACAGTCTCTCCATCCTTGCTTCTAAGGAATATTCCGGTTGTATTTCTTCTGAGACTAGATGATGCTGCTACTTGAAAGGCTTAGTTAGGCATGTGCCAAAAGTAGACACCCAGTATGCTGTCTCCAGGTTCTGGCAAATGCAACAGACCCCAATGCCCAATCAACTGCTTTTCCTTCTCAAGAGGGGATTGAGAGGCCTCCTTGACGAGACTCACCCCTTTTTATCCTTCTCTCTCCTCCTCCATCTGGTTAATTGTATTTGTACTTTCAGATTTAAAAAAAAAAGTGATAAATCATTTTTGAAAGAACAAAGGCAATGATGTTACTGGCAGAAGTGATCGAATCTGAGACAGCGTGTGCTTTCCAGCAGGAGCCACACATCCACACAGCTGCAGGGCCCGGACAGGTGCTGCACACGAGAAAAGGCAGCACAGGTCCCTTCGATGGAGAGACGTTGCCAGGTGAGAATGTCGTCCGGCATGACCAGAGCTTCCAATGTTTAAGAAAAGTGGAAATCTAGTTTTTGATGCCAAATTACTTCACATTAAGTTATTAGACATCCTGTTTGGTAATATAGAGGGTCAGTGAAGATGAGAGAAACCCTCAATGAGATGGACTGACACAACAACGGACTCAAACATGCCGATGATTGTGAAGATGGCACAGGACTGGGCAATATTTTGGCCATGAGCTGGAGCCAACTCGACAGCAAATAACAACAACAACAAAATGTTAGCAAATAATATCAAACCCATTGCCGTGGAGTCGATTCACAGCAACCCTACGGGCCAGAGTAGAACTACCCTGTAAGGTTTCCAAGGAGCGGCTGGTGGATTCAAACTGCTGCCCTTTTGGTTAGCAGCTGTAGCTCTTAACCACTGCACCACCAGAGCTCCACAAACAATAGAAACTTAAAATAAATTGTGTGGATCCAACAAAAACCTCTCTGGGCCAGGTACAGTCGGTGGGCCACAAGTTTCCAACCTGTTTCAAACTCAACGGCAGCTAGAAACACATGAGCCCTCCATAAAGGGAACGTATGGGGGTGAAGCAAGAAAGCCATAGCCAGTGATGAGAAAGCGAGGGGCTTCCTGCTCCTAAAATTGTATATATATATATTTTTTTTTTCCAAAGTATCCCCTTACCCTACAGCAAAGACTTTTCCTCATGCTAATATTTCCCTAGAGATCAGCCGTGGTTTACATATTTCCAATTGGTTTTCGGCTTGGGTTTTTGAGAGGGGTGCTGAAAACTAGGGTTTTTGTTTTGTTTTGTTTTTAAATCATGGTATTTGTATCTTTTTAACTACTACCCTGAAGCTCATTGGCAGTAGGTGGTGCAGCGGTTAAAGCGAAAGACTGCTAACCAAAAGGTTGATGGTTCAGCACCACCAGTGGCTCCGCAGGCCAATGAGGTGGCAGTCTGCTTCCGCAGAGATTTACAGCCTTGGAAACCCTGTGGGAGCGCTAGGAGTCGAAACTGACTTGACATCAGTGGGTTTGATTTGGTTTTGGGTGATTTAAGGAGAGGGGATATTTTGACATACATATCCCCCCTGCCACACAGATCACATTCTGCAACCCTGCAGAATGAATGACAAAGGTCCCCTAGCTTTCCCGCCCCATTAACTGAAAAAATATTGTTACTCTCCCCCATTCAATACGAGAAGAGCCAGAGAGCTCCCAGGGTACCGACTCGACTCAGTATGTCAGTCACCGCCTCGCCCTCCCACACACACGCACTGTCTGTCAACCATCAATGGGAAGAGAATGCTGCAAGGAACTCTGACTCTGCAGAATATTAACCTGGAGGCAACAGCCATGGCAGGAAGGTGACTTCCAGGCAGGGTCTGATTTCAGCAGAGCTTCGAACCAGTTTGGTCAGGGCTCAAACCCCTGCTGAGAACTTGCATTTCCACCCAGATATACTGAATCAGAATCTACAGTTGAACCAGATCACCAGGTGATTCTTATGTATAATAAATTTTGAGAACCACTCCTTACTAATAGTTCTCAGAATCGGTCCCTAACCAGCACCATTAGCATTGCCTGGGAACTTGTTAGAAATGCATATTCCCAGCAGGGGTTCAAACCTGACCTAATTAGTTTGAAGTCCTGGTTTCTTCTAAATAAGAAAACAAAATTTGCAAAACAATTGTTTTCCAAAAGTACAGTTATTTACACCTACGGTGAAACTATGTAAATGACTTGACCAAAGCGAAGAGTGACTTTTAGAAGAACACAAGGGAAAAAAAACAAGAAGAGGCAACCACAGTAAATGTAGCATATACAACCCTACAATAGTCAGAAGATAAAAAGGCAGATACGTATGCTGAGGAAGGAGGGTGTACAGAAGTATACCCATGTACATATACAGGTTAGGCTGTGAATATTTTTACATACATATTTGTACGTACAACACATACATTCATATATATAACAGAACACGTATGGGGCACAGTCATGGAATTTTCCTAGACACATCCAAACACCTTGAAAGACTCAGTTACTGGGGCTGAAGGCTGGGGACCTCTAGTCAGTTGGCATAACATAGTTCATAAAGAAAATGTTATCCCCCCTACTTTGGTGAGTAGCATCCACAGCCTTAAAAGCTTGTGAGTGGCTGTTTAAGGCACATCTATTGGTCCCATCCCATCTGCAGCAAAGGATAATGAAGAACACCAAAGACACAAGGAAAATATTAGTTCAAAGGACTAACGGACCACATGAACCACAGCCTCCACAAGCCTGAGCCAGAAGAACTAGATGGTGACTGGCTACCACCACCACCAATTGCTCTGACAGGGATCACAGTAGAGGGTCCCAGACAGAGGAGGAGAAAAACATAGAACAAAATTCAAATTCGCAAAAAAGACCAGATTTACGGGTCTGAAAAACTGGAGTAACCCCCGAGACTATGGCCACCAGACATCCTTCTAACTCAGAACCGAAGCCACTTCCAAAGTTCACTTTTCAGCCAAAGATTAGACAGGCCAAAAAATCAAACAATAACACACGTGAGGAACGTGCTTCTTAGATCAACCAAGTATACGGGACCAAATGGGCAACACTTGCCCAAAAGCAAAGGTGAGAAGGCAAGAAGGGACGGGAAAAGTGGACAAATGGAAACGAGGAAGCCAGGGTAGAAAGGGGGAGAGTGCTGACACCTTACGGGGATAGCAACCAATGTCACAAAATAATTTGTGTATAAATTTTTGAATAAGAAACTAATTTGGTCCATAAACTGTCACCTAAAGAACAACAAAAAACTATGCAGACGGAAAACAGATTACCCGTTGGGGGATGGTGAGAGGGCTTGAATACAAAGAAGCAGGAAGAGAGAAATTTGGAAATGATGGAACTGTTTTGCGTGGTACTGTGATTGTAAAGGGAACCTTGGTGGCGTAGTGGTTAAGAGCTACAGCTGCTAACCAAGAGGTCAGCAGTTCGAATCTGCCAGGCGCTCCTTGGAAACTCTATGGTGCAGTTCTACTATGTCCTATAGGGTCGCTATGAGTCGGAATCGACTCAACAGCAGTGGGTTTGGTTTTTGGCCTGGTGACCTACTTTCAAAAAATCAACCAATGAAAACTCTATGGCGCACAGTTCTACTCAGAAGTGCGTGGGGTCACCATGAGTCGGAGCCAACTTGACGGCAACTGGTTTGCTTTCACTTGTGGAAAAGTAAAAGGTTTGCAAACCTATGTTAATCTCCCCAAGTTTTGTTTATTAAATTGTATTTTTTTTTTATTGGCCAGTAAAATCCTAAAATCTAAGAGCTTCTACTCCTCAGTATGTGTTGACGATTTCTCACAGGAACCCTAGGTTTTAATCATCCTGAGTTTTAATAGCTTCTGAAATGATTTTCAAAGGGGTTCAGTGGTAATAGACTAGGTGTACATTTCCTCACTGCTTTTTCTGACAAAAAAATAGTACCAGAAATATTGGATTTAATGCAGTGTTAGTGGTCTGTAAGTTATGTCCCGCTCCAAGAAATTTTTTGTGCCACTGGATATGTTCCACTAATAAAAACTAATAAATAAAAATAAAATGAATAAAAATGAATAAAACAGGCAATAAACAACTATGCATACCATTGCAACAACTGTTATCTACGCATTCCTATAGGCAGTGACAGTTAAAAATTTACACACACAAAAGGTAATGTTCATGCTAGAACTTTCTCATCATCTTCAATTGCAAAGGTGGTCCTACCATTTAGTATTACCCCCAACCGCATGAGACAGAAGCACTATTAGCCTAAGAATCTAATTGTAAAATGACCTATGAGAGAAGAACTTCCGCATAATCATCAGATCACCCTTTAATAATCCAAACTTTTTTTCTTTGTGAGCATGAAAGAAGATAAAGGAAGAAAGAAAATAATGAGTACATACCTATCTGGAGATTGACAACTCACAAGAATGGTCAATAAAGACTTTCTCCCCAGGCGGTGGTAGTTTGAATAGAGTCATGCTTGGTCCTAAGTGAAATCTCTTTGGCAGAAGCCTGCTCTTGTTAGAACAGCTGGATACCAACCCTGGAGCTTCAGGCTGGGATAATAAAATGCCATTATTATGCCAGTGGTAATACAGGTTTCTCTGGGACGGGAGCAGAGGAGAATGGCCTGGCAGTGTATTAATAGATGTAAAGAGTAGCAGGGATCGTGGTGGCCTCTCTGACTCCTTCAAATCAATGTGAGACAACATATTTCTAGGGAATATACTACATGCCAGGCATCATGCCCCACCCACGCTCCAAATGTGGGTTAAACCCAGCATTCAGCTGTTCACCTTTCGGGTTCTGCTTTTCTTTCTTCTCGCGCTCTTACTTCAACATTAGCATTGCTTTTCACTGTAAGTACCAGAAAACATGTCCTGAGGGACTTAAATAACAATAAATCTGGAGGCAGATGTACTGCGCTTGGTTCAAAGGCTAGACAGTATCAGGGTGGTGTCTCTGTGATGCCCTTGGCCTTTTCATCACGGACACAAACAAGATGGTGGCCACAGGTCCAGAGGAGCAAGAGGGCAAAGAAGCAGGGCCATCTGCTGCTGTCTATTTTAGCATGAGCACGCGTGCTTTCCCAAAAGTCCTCCAGAATATTCCCTCTTATGTCTCTGCGGTAGAGGGTATCATTGGTCCTGGTTCTTCACTCCCTTGCCGTTGTTACTGGGTGCCATTGAGTCAGTTTCTACTCATAGTAACCCAATGTGACAGAGTAGAACTTCCTAATTGGTTTCCTAAGCTGTCATCTTTACGAGAGCAGATCACCAGGTCTTTTTCCCTTGGAGCAGCCAGTGAGTTTGAACTGCAAACCCTTCAGTTAGCAACTGAGCACTTAACGTTTGTACTACCAGGCTCCTTCCTTACTCCCTTACAGGAGTATTAGACATCATTCATGACATGGCTTCACAGTGTGTATATTGACCCTTGTCTTTGAGCTTTGCCATGCAACTTGTTTTGGCCAATGGGGTGTTAGGGGATGGGATGTAAGCAGAAGTTTAAAATGTGACCTTACAGTGGGCTTTCCCTCTTGCCCTTCTGAACTTCACCATGAGTATATGTCCTGGGGAGTCTCTGGTCCAAGGAGGATCAAAGACTTATGAGGCAGAGCTGCACTTAGCCTAGAGCTTGGGGCCTGGGATCCAGCCTAGACCACCCATGTCACATCCATATTGCTGCTGATCCACAGATCCAAGAGGAAGAAATAGTCCTTATATTTTAGAATGGTTTGTTACCAGCACTTCTATGGCAATAGCTGACAAATGCATTCTCATCAGCTGGAATCGTGCCTCATGGCCACTGCTGGGCCCAAAGAAGGCTAGAAAAGCAAATAATCAGCAACAGAGGCTCAAAAAGGGGATGCAGCAGCTGTCTGCCATACTTGCCATTTCAAGTTCTCACTCTACACAGATTCCCAAAACAACATGCCCTGCTCTGGTCTCTTAGATGCTGTTGTTGTTAGCTGCCGTCAACTCTGCCCAATCATAGCAAGCCCACGCACAACGGAATGAAATGCTGCCCCACCCTGTGCCATTCCCATGATCAGTTGTGGGTCAGCCCTTTGTGGTCCACAGGGTTGTCACTGGCTGATTTTCAGAAGTAGCTCACCAGGCCTTTCTTCCTAGTCCACCTGAGTCTGAAAGCCTTGCTGAAACCTGTTCAGCATCACAGCAACAACCAAGCCTCCACTACCAGATGAGCACCAGTTGTGCATGAGGCGCACTGGTCGGGAACGGAACGCACCTCCCCTGCATGGAAGGTGAAAATTCTACCACTGAGCTACCTCTGCCACCTCTCAGATGCCGTGTCCCCAAAATGCCTGCTGAGCATTTTGCTCTGATGTCTGCTGTCTTCTCTTCCAACTTTGGGCATCTGAAACAGACGTCATTCTATTTATCCCTTCAAAATGGACCCCCATCTAACTTTCTTAATGTATCATTATTGCTCTAGTGGCAAAGACTCAGCATCTCATGGTTAACTTTTATTTTTCTATTGGAAACCACATATCAGTTAAACAACATAACTTATATTTATTACATTCATTTTTTGAGCCCTTATAAGATGCCAGGCAGTGCTACCAATGCAGTATGTACATTATGTCATGTAATCCTTAGAGCACAAACTCTGGAATTGCGTGCAGTTTGTTATTATCTTCGAGGTTACAAAAGGAGACAGAAGAATTCAAAGATTAATTTGCACCAAGTCACTAAGTAACTATTAGCAGAACTGAGATACACCAGGGATTGCGTTCAAAACCACTCCTCCAATGGGCCAAGTATTTCATGTGAATTATTTCAATCAATCTATATATTTATCCCCTTTTATTAAAAAAATAATTTTTTTTATCAAATCAGTTATTGAAAAATGAGAGAGATTAGGTTAAACTAATCTGCTAGAAAAGGACAGAATGTTTTGCTAAAGTAGAGTGCCAACGAAAACGAGAGAAATCCTCAATGAGATGGATTGCCACAACAGCCCCAACAATGAGCTCAAACATACCAACCACCACGAACACGACACAGGACCAGGCAACGTTTCGCTCTGTTCTGCACGGGGTCGCCATGAGACGGAGCCAACTCAATGGCAGCTAACAACACCAATTCCTTAATAATTATGCCTCTAGTGTATCTCTCTTAATTTCTAGTCGCACTGCTGGCACCCAGACAATTTACAAGGTCTTCCTTCCCTGTTTCTTTTTATTCCAAACAATTCTGCGTATGGCTCCTGAATTTTAGAGCACAGAATTGTTTGTCGCAGGGGCTTTCCTGTGCATCGCAGGAGGTTTGCCTAGTAAGTCCAGTGCTTAAAATGCCCACCCAGGGACACCTCCAGCCAAGAAAACCCCATGGAGCGGTTCTGCTCTGTGACACCCACTAGATGCCAGCAGCCGCCCTTCCCCGCTTGTGACAACCAGGAATGTCTCCAGACATTGTCAAATGTCCCCTGAGGGCAAAATCGGCCCCCATCGAGAACCACTGCTCTAGATTATACCTTTCTTGAATACTGAGATGAAATGCAACTTTCCCCCTTCCCCGTCACCAGCAATGTCCTCCACATAGAAGGTGTTCTGTGTAATGGCGGGTTGATTTCACATTCTTACGGATCCATCTTAATTGGAGGGTTTTGTTTTTTGAAACAGCCCAGCGGGTAGTTGTTTTAATCTGCCATTATGTCCACATCATTTCACAAATGACTGCTTAAAAATGCACACTACTTAGGTATCATTGTGTTTGTGCAGGGTACGGAATTCTTCTCCTAATAGGATCACCTTCTGAAAAGGCAGTCTGTTATTTTATTTTATTATTTTTTTAGTACCTCCCTAGAATTTCGTGTTATTCTCTGGCGATCATCCATTTCCAGGGAAGTCATTTATGAAGCTAGGGAGAATTGTAATGGTGCTGCAAAGAATTGAAAGTGACCAGCGGAGAATGAACCAGAGCCCCAGATGAGCTGTTAAGAACAATAATGGACTAAAAAATAATAATAATGAAGAAAATAGAGGAAAAAAGAAATTATAGTGAAAAGTTTTTGTGATCTTCCAAAAAGTATATTCTTTTATGTCTATATCAGATATGCTTATAGAGAAAATATTGATAATTGTATAATCTTTTGTTTTTTTTCATAAATCACGTAAGAGTCTTTACTCCTTGTGTGATGTTACAGGTCCCTGGGTAGCACAAGCAGTTTGCGGTTGACTAGTATTTTTTTACTACCCTAAAGGCTGGTAGTGTGAGCTCACCCAGCAGTGCCACAGAAGAAAGGGCTGGTGATCTGCTTCCTTAAAGATTTGTTATTATTGTTGTTGCCTGAGGGTCAATTCCACCTCATGGTGGCCCCAGGTGTGCAGGGTAAAACTGTGCTCCATAGGGTTTTCAAGGCTGTGACCTTTTGGAAGCAGATCACCAGGTCTTTCTTCCGAGGTGCCTTTGGGTGGGTTCAAATTGCCAACCTTTTGGCTAACAGTCGTTTGTTTAACTGTCTGGGCTGCCCGGAGACTCCTCCCACAAAGAAAACCCTATGGAGCACAGTTCTACTCTGTATCACATGGGGTCGCCATAGTCAGAATCGACTCAAGAGCAACGGGTTCGTGTGACATTAACATGATTTCAAGAAAGTGACAATTGTAATTATTAGGAACTGAAAACACTCACAAAAATGATTTCCAAATATAAGGGTGAAATTGCATACAAGTGGCAAAAAGCCCCTCTTTGATTCACTGCAGCAAGAATTGCTGTTCTTTTTTTTAAATTTATATATAAGCTCCTATTTGATGTAAAATCAAAGAGTGTAACTCATCCCTAAGCCAACTTTTTAAACGAAAACGCTGTACAAAGATTCCTGTGGCATTTCAGCTGCCCTTAAATTTTAATACTGATAAAATATTCTACTCTCCCCTGCTAAGTAATTTTTTAACTTTAATTGGTAAGCCCTCATTTATTATTTCTAAAGCATAAAAATTCTAATATCCAGGATTTATAACTTACCCTGGCAATCGTGACTGCAAATGTATTTTTAAGTGCCCTAGAAAACAGAGGAAGCAAAAGAACACTAGGGAAATTTAAGTTTGGACTACAATGGAAAAAGTTTGCTTTTTTTTTTTAAACAACAAATCTGTCATTGACTAACTATATTATGCCTCGTCAGTGAAATAAAACATCTTCTGCAATCCCTGGGGTGATGAGAAAGGCTTTTTCAGGGAACCAGAAGGGGAAATGAATCAGTAGCAAAGACCAAGGTCTTCCCAGTATGGAATCACCACTGATCATTCTGAAACTGACCGAAGCGCAAAACCTGAAATACGGCATGAAGATTCAGTGAACTATAAATATTATATATTGATCCACAGGCAATCAATAAGTGTTTTTTGCTGCAGGTATTTTTATCCATAGGATAAGTTTTACTAAAAAAATTAAAGGGAAGAAGGGGCAATGAGCTTGCAGTAAACAAAACACACTATCTGGAAAATGCCTCCTGACACTAACCTGATACTAGTGGGGGTTTATACACGGCGTGATAAAACCCTTCTTGTAACATGGAAAATCAAGTTTCATTTCTAACCCACTGTAGTAGGCTACATAACAGCCATGCCAAGATACCAGGTCCTAATCTGTGGAATCTATAAATGTTACCTTACAAGGAAAGAGGATTTTTGCAGATGAGATTAAAGTAAAGATCCTGAGATGCAGAGAGTATCCTGGATTATCCAGGTGGGCTCTACATGCAACCAAAAGTATCCTTAGAAGAGGGAAGCCAAGGGAGACTTGACACAGACAGAAGAGGAGAAGGTGATATGAAGATGGAGTCAGAGACTGAGTGATGTGGCTACAATCCAAGGAATGTTGGCAGCTACCAGAATCCAGAAGAGGCAACGAACAAATTCTCCTCAGGAGCCCCCAGATGTAGTGCGGCCCTGCTGACACCTGATTTCTGCCCAGTTATACTGATTTGGGACTTCTGGCCTCTAAATTGTGAGAAAATAAATTTCTGTTGTCTTAAACCAAGTGTGTGGTAACTTGTTACAGCAGCTGTAGGATACTAATACACCCACCCTATTTCCTGAGTGCCTGTTTTCTATTCTTTCCCAACCGCCACTACTTAATACTACTACTACCGATAATACTAACGCATAATAGCACAGCCCTGCCTAACACTTAATAAACATTGAACATTCGCTACATGGCAGGCACTCTGCTCAGCATTCTCCTGTGTTGCTCATCCTCACACTGCCACAATCTCTCAGGGGTTATTATCTCTATAGTTCAGAAAAGGAAACCATGGTTCACGGCCACATAACCATTAAGTAGCAGACCTGAAATGAGAACACAGAAAGCTGATTCCAGGGGCCTCTGCCATAACCATTCAGCAACACTCCCTCGTGCGTGATTCTTTATCACAAGAAGCAAAGGCTTTGGTCTACAGACAGACAGAGGCACACAGATTGCAGGAATTGCATGGGCCACCCATACTAGTGTGCTCCTAGTAATTAAACATGCTCAAAGGCGGTAGTAAGTGTGCTGGTCACTTCCACCATTTGGTATTTGGTTCTTATGATTCATTAAATTTGGGTTATTGAGACTAGCATTGCCACCAAAACCAACATATACAGCTGTGTGTGACATCACAAATGATGTCAAGCCTGACCCTAACTGGTCAACCTGTTTCTATGTACTGGGAATGGTGCTTTTTGTTTTTTTGTTTAACCCTAATTTTTAAAAAAATTTATGTAATTTTACTGTGTTTTAGGTGAAAGTTTACAGTGCAAATTAGTTTCTCATTCAAAAACTTATACACAAATTGTTCTGTGACATTTGTTGCAATCCTCCACAATGTGTCAGCACTCTTCCCCTTTCCCTTTCCACCGCGGGTTCCCTGTGTCCATTTTCCCAATTATCCTGTCCCTTCCTGCCTTCTTATCTTTGCTTTTGGATGGGAGTTGCCCATTTGGTATCATATACTTGATTGAACTAAGAAGCACGTTCCTCACATGAGTTATTGTTTGTTTCATAAGCCTGTCTAATCTTTGCCTGAAAAGTGGGCCTTGGGAGTGGCTTCAGTTCTGAGCAGGGTATCTGAAGGCCAGAGTCTCAGGGGATCCTCCAGTCTCTGTGAGATCAGTAAGTCTGGTCTTCTTTGTGAATTTGAATTTCATTCTACATTTTTTTCCCACTCTATCTGGGACCCTCTATCGTGATCCTTATCAGAGTGGTTGATGGTGGTAGCTGGGCACTATCTAGCTCTTCTGGGCTCAGGCTGGTAGAAGCTGTGGTTCATGTGGTCCATTAGTCCTTTGAACTAATATTTTCCCTGTGTCTGGTTTTCTTCATTGTCCTTTGCTCTGAGTATGATGGGACCAGTAGATAGCCACTTGAAAGCTTTTAAGAACCCAGACGCTACTCATCAAAGTGGGACTTAGAACATTTTCTTTATGAACTATGTTATGCCAATTGATCTAGATGTCCCCTGAGACCATGATCACCAGACTCAGCCCCAACAACTCGATCCCTGAAGGTGTTTTGTTGTGTCTAGGAAGCTTCTATGACTTTGCCTTGGTCAAGTTGTGCTGACTTCCCCTATAGTGTGTGCTGTCTTTCCCTTCACCAAAATTAACACTTGTCTACTATTTTTTTTTTCTACTATCTAGTTAGTGATTTCCCCTCCCCAACCCACCTTTCCCTCCTAACCATCAAAGATTGTTTCTTTCTGTGGATATACCTTTTCTTGGATTTTTATAATAGTAGTCTTGTACAATATTTGTCTTTTTCTAACTGACTTATTTCACTCAGCATAGTGCCCTCCAGATTCACCCCTGTAGTGAGATGTTTCTCAGATTCATCATTATTCTTTATCCTTGCATAGAATTCTTTATCACTGCATAGAATTCCATTGTGTGTATGTGCCATAATTTGTTTATCCATTCATCTATTGATGGGCACTCAGGGACATTCTTAGTTTTTGTTTATAAGACAATGTTGTTGTTGTTGTTAGTTGGAATCGAGTGCAATAGAAACAAAACCCATAGAGCAGAAACCATTCAGCCAGAACAGACACAAACAAAACGCAGAATAATATATGTGCGTTATGTAGACCACATGTGTGCAGAGCAGAACTGCTCCGGAGGCTGCGACCTTTCAGAAGGCAGGTAGGGACAGGAAAACTGGACAAATGGACATGGGGAACCCAGGGTGTAAAGGGAAAGGGGGAGAGTGCGGACACATTGCACTAATTGCAACTAATGCCACAAAATAATCTGTGAGTGTGCTTAAACCGCCAACCTTGTGGTTAGTAGTCCAGTGCCTAACCTTTTGTGCCACCTAGGGGCTCCTGTAAGACCATCCTGTTGCTATCGATTCAATTCTTACTCATAGAGACCCTGTAGGACAGAGCAGAACTATCCCATAGGGTCCCCAAGGTTGTAATCTTTACGGAAGCAGACTGCCACATCTTTCTCCCACAGAGCACCTGGTGGGTTTCAACCTCCGACCTTTCATTTAGCAGCCAAGCGCTTACCCACTGTGCCACCAGGGCTCCTCCTATAAGACCATAAAACTACATAACGATTAATAGGTAAAGGAATCAACAGTGACGACTTCAATTATTTCTCATATCTACACCCTGAGCCAATTATTTTACTTTTAAGAGTTTGTCCAAAGGAAGTAAAGATGTGCTCAAAGACCTCTGTTCAAGGATTTTCATTGCAGCTTTTAACAGTAAAAAGTATTAAAACAGTATTAGTGTCTAACAGTTAGTCAGTGGTTAGGTGCAATGGCAAACCTAAACTGTGGGCTGCAAGAGACCATTACTTTTATCTTCCTGAAGAACATTTAATGCTGTGGAAGAAATGTTCATAACAAAATGTCAAGCAGTAATAAAACCAAAAAAACTCCACTGCCATCAAGTTGATTCCAACTCACAGAGACCCTATCGGACCGGGTAGAGCTGCCCCATAGGGTTTCCAAGGCTGTAAATCTTTATAGAAGCAGACTGTCACGTCTTTCTCCCGAGGAGTGGCTAGTGGGTTCAAACGGCCGACCTTTTGGTTAGCAGCCAAGCGCTTAACCACTGCACCACCAGGGTTCCAAATAGTAATAGTAGGGCACAATAATATATACAGTTTGGACCCAATTAAGTATCTGAGTGGCTCACAATCACACAAGGAAAAACAATAGAAAGCAGATTTGCCAGAATGATGTCAGCAAGTATTCTAGATGGTAAAAACTACACAGATGCTTATTTTCTTACATACATTTTTCTAGTTTCATTTTTTTGTGTGTGATTCATATAAATTGTTTTATAAACGGAAACAAATAAAAAAATGCATACTCACAAAGATGATATCAGTGAAAACAACCATAGGCTCATGGAATTCAGACTTTCTGGAGCCATGGAGGCTGGATGAACCCCTGAAACTATTACCCTGAAATAATTTTTAAACCTTGAACCACGAATATCCCCTGGTATCTTCTCTAAACCACCCAATAGTTCAGCTTAACTAGTAAAGAATGTCTGCCTTGAGCACTGTGGGCTTTTAAGATCTATCTATATGGGATCACATAGACAACAGTAACTTGAAAGATTAAATAGGAACCTTACAGAGCAGTGAGTTTATGTTAATGGTTGGAAACAACTCAGAAAATGAGGGTGAAAATGATTGCACAATTCACAGAATGTAATCAAAGTCACTGAACTGTACATGCAGAAACTGTTGGTGTATGTTTTGTTGTGCATATTCTCAACAACAACAACAAAATTAAATAATTAAAATACAATTGAATTTTTTAAAAAGGAAAATAACCATAGGAGTTCAGGAGACATCTGACTGCTCATTTCTAAAAAATAGGGCCACGTATGTATTTGGAGGGGCTTGTCTTCATTTTCTTGCCATCAGCACTCCACATTACTCTTTAAGATGCCAGCCTTAAGTAGGCTAAGATGGTATTATCTTCAATTCCAAAAATGTGCAATTTGTGATAATTCTGATGAACAAAGCTCCGATTATTTGTTTCCCTTCTGAGCTGTGAACGTTGTCACGGTTTGAGTCATGATTTATGTAAAGGGTGCCAAGTACCTTCCAGCAACAGGTAAGTTGTGCATTACAAATGGGTCATGGTTAAAACAAATGATGAGCTCAAACAATCCACCCTGCCACCAGCTCCCAACAGGCTCCGTATATATTCTTCAGTATATTAAAAATGGAGGTCGGTCCCAAATGGGCTGTGAGAAGTCAGACAAGGTGCAGGTAGGGAGAGGTGAGATGAGCCCGAAGATGGTTTCTCTTTTGACTATGACTCCAGGAAAGCACTAACCTTCTCCCTGGCATCTGGATGTCTTCCCTCAGCAGGCAAATCACAACACAAATCTAGGAAGTGTCAAATCAGCTATGCTTGTTATAAAGAGAATTAGCCCCAGGACCCAAGTCACCTGAGTACTTTAGATTCTAAGGCAGGAATTGGAGGTGTGTTTACCTAATGGGAGGAAGCCCTGGTGGCGCAGTAGTTAAGCTATGGCTGCTAACCAAAAGGTCAGCAGTTAGAATCCACCAGCTGCTCCTTGAAGACCCTATGGGGCAATTCTACTCTGTCCTTTAGGATCACTATCAGTCAGAACTGACTCGAAGGCAGTGGGTTTGGTTCAGTTTTGGTTTTGCCTAATGGGAAGGAGTCCTGGTGGCAAAGTGGTTAAGTGCTCTGCTGCTAACCAAAAGGTCTGCGGTTCAAACCCACCAGCCATTCAGACAAGATCTGGTGATTTGCTCTTGTAACGATTACAGCCTTGGAAACTCTATGGGGAAGTTCTACTCTGTCCTACAGGGTTACTACGGGTTGGAATCAACTCAATAGCTACGGGTTTTGTTTTTTAATGGAAAACTGCAATCAAAATCTACTTTAAATTTATTTGCCTTCCCTGGAAATTTCATAAAAAATTTAATCCTTCAATATTTGGTCTTTTGCATCTGACTTCTTTCACCTAGCGTGTGGTTGTTGTTGTTGTTGTGAGGTGCCTTTGAGTTGACTCCGACTCTTAGTGAATAGAACTGCCCCACAGGGTTTTCTTGACTATGGTCTTTATGGAAGAAGATCATCACAGCTCTCTCCTGAAGAACAACTGGGTGAGTTCACACCCCCAAACTTTCAGTTACCAGTCAAGCACTAAATATGTATTATTATTCTGTTTTTTGTTTGTGTTTCATTTGGCTGAATAGTTTCTATCGTATGGATTTTGTTTCTATTGCTTGGGTGTAGTTCTTGCCACCTATTGCATTATACAGATATTTTTTCTATCGTATGGATACAGCAAGTTGTGTTTACCTATTCACCAGTTGAGTGGACAGGCATTTGAATTGTTTACACTTTTTGGCAAAAGGAGCTCTGGTTAAGTGCTGGGCTGTAAACCAATAGGTCAGAGGTTCAAACCCATCAGCCACTCCTCAGGTGAAAAGAACTGGAGATCTGCTCCTGTAAAGATTACAGCCTTGGAAACCCTATGGGAAAGTTCTACTCTGTCATATAGGGTCACCATGAGTAGGAATCAACTCCACGGCACCCCACAACAACATACTTTTTGGCTATTATGAGTAATGCTGCCATGAACAAAGCAGACTAGTGGTTACCTGAGCTGAGAGTGGGAACGAAGATTAACTGCAAATGGACATGAGGGAGGGATCTTTTTTGGGGTGATGAAACGTTCTAAACTTAGATTGTAAATTTTATAAAAATAATTGTTCTATTAAAGTTCGGCAGTTTGAATCCACCAGCCGCTCCTTGGAAACCCTACAGGGCAGTTCTGCCCTGTCCTATAGGGTCGCTGTGAGTCAGAATCATTTCCACAGCAACAGGGTTTATTAAAATGGGTAAATTGTACGTTATTTAAATTATACTTCTATAAAATGGTTTACAAATATACTTGAGACTTTGCCTCACTTCTAAGATGGTGTCACTAAGCTCTTGAACATAGGTATTTATACTCTAGGTTTCAAGGGCTCCTTCTAATATTGTAATAGAAGGTTCATTCCTGACAAGTTTAAATGGTGTGATAGAGACATCGAAAGGGGGAGAGAGATGATTCTGCAGCAAATACTGAAAAAATAAAACCTACTGATTCCCAAATTAAAAGGTCTGTGGAGACGGACATTGCAGATGCAACAGGCCAGCACATAGTTTGGGGTCTGGATCTGGAAGCAGTAGCCCTAGATTCCACTCAGTCTAGAATAAATGACCCAGATTCCGCTGGGCTGAGGAGTGGTGTCAACATTCTGAAGAGTGTGGGGCATGAGAGGACAGAGGCCCTGGGTTGAGATCACAGAGGCTGAACCCCAGAGGTGAGAAAAAATAAAAGTCCAGTGTAGAAAGGAAAGGTTCCCCCAATTTAGGACAGAGCAAAAAGGGGGACGTTTACTTACCACAAAATATGAGTGTGGCAGACTGACTAAGCCAATCCTGTTTTCTCTACCCAGGCAGGGAGAGAGAGAGAGAGAAAGCAGGGGTAAGGGGGCAGAGGTTAAGAGAGGGAGCAGGAAGGAGAGAGAGGGACTCTTCGGGGATCCCAAGTATCTACAGAAAAAACTATACTTAAACTCTTTATCCAGATATGCCTGCCTAAAGGTACTTTTCCAGTGAAGAGAAGGACGCCTCCAAAAGTTCACCTACAGTTGAGGATTTGTGTTGTGCCAAGTTGTACCCCTTATAAGACTTAAAGGGACAGAGCCTCACCACCCATGATAATTAAAAAAACAGTTTTATAGTTAACTTCTTACAGTAATTAACAAGCCCTACTACAGACCTAATGACATCTCAACACATTTCTTCCTAGGAGAGAGGGAGGAAGGGAGGCAGCAGGGAAGCAGGGAGGAAGAGAGAGAGGAAGGTGGAGAAGATTTAGGAGGGTAGAGAGAGGCTTTTAACTAAATGCATTTCTGGGTGTGTCGTGTTGCTGGAAGAGGGGAGACTACACTAAATTCTTTCAGGTCAAAAATCATACTGCTGTTGATAATACTTTAATTATGAGGAAAGGAAATCAGGCCATTCTGCATGCATATAGGAAACAAAATTCAGCAAGCAGAGCAGTCACAGCATCTTGAGTCTTAATTATTAGAAATGTGAAGCTCTCAAAGAACATTATGGAGCCAAAGCAATCAGCTCCCACGCTGGGCCTCCAAGAGGCCGCCCATTTCAGAGTACTTACCCCTGGGGCCAGCAGAATAATCACCTCCAGGGAGTGGCCAACCCAGCCCTGCAGGTGCGCTGCCCCGCTGATGAGGCCAAAGGAGGCCAGAGCGTGTGCAGGACCAGAGTGGGGAAGGGGGCTGTTTCAAGGCAATAAAAATAATACAAAGAGTTTCACACAGAGGAAGTCATCTTAGAGGCTGCCTTGTGATCAAACCAAATTCACAAATGTTGTTGTTGTTTGCCTTTGAGTTGATTCTGATCCATGGCAACCCCATGTGGGTCAGAGTAGATCTGTGCTTCATGGGGTTTTCAAGGATGTGATCTTCTAGAAGCCGATCACCAGGCCTATCTTCTGAGGCGCCTCCAACCCTTGGGCTAGTAGTCAAGTGCTTAACCATTTGCACCACCCAAAAACCAAGCCCTTTGCTGTTGAGTCGCTTCCTACTCATAGCAACTCTCTATAGGACAGAACTGCTCCATGGGGTTTCCAAGGCTGTAAATCTTTACAGAAGCAGACTGCTGCCACTTCCTTCTGCCATGGAGGGGATGGTGGGTTCGAACTGCCAACCTTTCAGTTAGCATTGAAGCACTTAACCACTGTACCACCAGGGCTCCTTTTGTACCACCCAAAGACTCCCATATTCACACATGGACCCAACAACTCCTCGGTTCAGGATGTGAATATTGCATACAAGCAAATGCTCCAGAATTTGTACAATGGTCAACCAGACCACTGTTCCATGGTAAAAGAGGACTGTCACCTACAGGACAGCACAGACTGAGGTGGCTGCTTCGAGGACTGAGAAGGTGTGTCCATGAGACCCAGCACACTTTAGGTGTTCTCATAGATATCCTCTCTTTGACTTTCTGTAGCAATCCTGCTAAGAAGTTACAATTTTTCCCATTTTACAGAAGAGGAAAATGGGCAAAGAGAGCTTTGCCAAGGTCACACTTCTAGTAAGTGGTGGAACTGGGATTGCACTGAAGTCTGGCCCTCACACGCTTAAGGAGGATACTGTTCTTCATCTGAGACCATTTAAGGAACACTGCTAGGAGAGCAAGGGTTGAGAGCACAGGTTTTATCGCTCAGATCACCCATGGTTTGAATCTAGACTCTGCCATTTGCTAGCTTTGTAAACTTGGGGCAGTTCGTTAATCTCTCCGAGCCTTGGACTCTTCATTTAAAAACAGGGTCAATAAGAGTCGCTGCATCATAGGATCACCAGAACCTTAACATAGATAATGCGTGTAAAATTTGGCACATATACGGACTCAATAAATAGTCATTACTAAAAAAGAATAAAACGAATCCAAACAGTATTTTGAACTTCAATGCATCTTAAAACAAGTACCTTTACTGGAAGGTGTGTGTAGGAGGGGAGAGGCAAGCATGAGCGTAGACTGACCAGAGCATTAAATTACAATAGCAAAAATGTACCCCGCCTCCCATTCCAATTAACATAAAGTGGACTATCTTAGAGTATCCCAAACATGCAAGTCTGCCGTTTTAAAAACAAACAAACAAACAAAAAATGCAGTCCTTACTTCTCCCAAGCCTTACCTTCCCTGTGCCTTTCTACCTAAAGATGGCTTGTGGAGAGAGAAAACCTGGATAAATAGAAATGGGGAGCCCAAGGTCAAGAAGGGGAGAGGGTTGACAAGTCGTGGGGTTGGAAACCAATGTCACAAAACACTACGTCTATTAATTGTTTAATGAGAAGCTAATTTGCTCTGTAAACCTTCATCTAAAGCACAATTAAAAAAAAAAGTGCTCCAAGGGCTGTAGCTGGTCCCCAGATATCAAAGAACAAACAGAGTGGGAGGCTTTGGGAACAGACCAAGCCCTACAGTTGGCTCTGAGAAGACACACTGCTCATTGAGGAAGTGAAGGGGCAAATTAAAAATATATATATATATGTATGCCTGCAGAACTGAAAAGATGCTGTTCCCACACCTGTCTGTGCAGGTGGCGACTCATACCCATTTTATTGTTTACTATGAGGATAAACAAGGCAAAGGGAAAAGAACTCCTTTAATATGGAAGCAAAAGAGAAGATTTCTTAGTAATGTTCTCTTAAATGAGGGTGAGGTCTGGGAGAAAAGGGAAGGATACCTAATGTTGTGTTAGGGTTTGTTTTGTTTTTGTTTTTAAGAATCAAGTTGAATAAATTCCTCATTAAGAACCATGGAGGCAATCATAACCAACTCTTCCATCTCTAAATAGACCTACAACACCGTATCAAAGATCAGGTTCTCCAGAGCGAGAATTTTCATGGCCCATTTCTGGACATCACCGGAGACTCCTCTATATTCCATTGAACATCAAATTGAAAAGTGGAAAAAAACCTGTGGTTCAACTCAGACAAACAGTGGACTGCCTTAACATTTACACCAGCCATTTTCCGTTTTGCCTGAGCCAAATGGATTTTTTCCATTCTACTAGGTGAGGGTTGGCTGATGAAAACAGCAAACCGGGATCAACCAGATTTTCTGTTATTTAAACTCTTCAATACACTGCACATTGGAGTCACATAAAGCCACAGACTCTGAAGCAGATGGAGAAGCACTGTCTGCCTAAGAAGAATTAGGAAGCTGCCTACCAGTCCATCATCAGTGTTGATTTAAATCACGGACTCTCAGAACTACAGTGCGTAGCCTGGAGAATGCAACCCAGACAACCCTGGCAAAACCAACATCAAAGAGACAATGACAGAGTCTCTGAATGTTTACCAGGTTTTCAGGGACGGTGGCCATTGTTGTTAGCTGCCATCAAGTTCGGCACCGACTCATTACAATCCCATACGCAACAGAACAAAACGCTGGCCAGTCCAGCACCATTCCCATGATTGGTTGCATATCAGACTGTTGTGATCCAGAGGGTTTTCACTTGCTTATTTTCAGAAATAGATGGCCAGGTCTTTCTTCCTAATCAACCCTAATTTGGAAGCTCTGCTGAAATCTGTCCAGCACCCTGGCAACACACAAGCCTCGACTGACTGAGGGATGGTAGCTGCACGTGAGGTGCATTGGCTGGGTGTCCAATGGCATAACGGAAGGTACTGAGCCACCATTGCCCCCATCCACCTTCCTCTGCCTCAGGCATTCCCCAGGAAGGGTTTGCAGCAGAATTACCTGAGGAGTTATTAAGGAGAGGGGTGTTCAGGCTGCACCCCTACAGACTCCAATCTTTTGGTCTGAATTGTGGTCTGAGCACCTGTGTGGATGATGCATGCCTCCAATGATTAGCTTGCCAGCGGAAAGGAATGCTTAATCCCTGGAGGTGTGCAGAGAAGGAGAACACGGAGGGTGCCCATGGCCTGTGGTAGCAAAGGTTCACAATCAAGCAGCTTCTCCATCAGCCTAAGGGTACTATAATTAATTGCTCTTGGCTTCACATCGTTCCAGAGTACAAGTTACAAAGAACTCCAAAGGTGATTAGTGCTAACCTTGAACCTGGTTCTCCTGAGGGTGGGGTTAAAGAAACAAAGCTAATTTTGGAGGCAGTACAAGTGGGCATTGATGGAGAGGACGAGAAGAGGCTTAGCAGGCCTGGAGGCTCAGAGGTTCACCAGAGTGAGAGGAGCAGGGTTTTGTGGCAGGCGATGCTGTTTCTATTCTGGGTTCATTCAAGCGACGCACTAGGTGACCTTGGGTCTGTCCCAACCCCTTGGGGTGCTGCCTCTCCATCTGTGAAATAAAGGTACCAGTGTCCATCACACAGGGCCCCTCAGGGCGGGGAAGATTAATGAGGCGAAGTTTGCAAAGAGTGTGGAACTCCAGGTGAGGAAGGGCAGCAAGAAGTACAAAGTAAATGGTGGCCAGCCCCACACACAAATCCAGGCTTCTTTTGTCTTTGAAAACTAGCAGAAACCCTCCCTTCTCTGAGTGAGAGCTGCAGACCAGCAGCAGCAGCAACACCTGGGAACTTGCTAGAAATGCAGACTCTCCAGCCCTGCTTCAGACCTCGAGAATCAGAAACTCTGGGGATGGAGTCCCTGGACTAAAAGGTCTAACCAACCCGTTGCTGTAGAGTCTGCCTCACTCATGGCAACCCCACGTGTGGCGACCCCATGGGTGCCAGAGTAAAACTATGCTCCGTAGGGTTTTCGATGGCTGATTTTTTGGAAGTAGATCACCAGACGTTTCTTCCAACGTGCCTCTGGGCAGACGTGAACTGCCAACCTTTTGGTTAGCAGTCTGATATGTTAACTGTTTGCACCGCCCAGAAATCCTGCTAAAGGTTCTGTTGTCATTGTTGTTAGGTGCCGTCGAGTCGGTTCCGACTCATAGCGACCCTATGCACAACAGAACGAAACACTGCCCAGTCCTGCGCCATCCTTAGTATCGTTGCTATGCTTCAGGTCATTGTTGCAGCCACTGTGTTAATCCACCTCATTGACGGTCTTCCTCTTTTCCGCTGACCCTGTACTCTGCCAAGCATGATGTCCTTCTCCAGGGATTGATCCCTTCTGACAACATGTCCAAAGTATGTAAGACGCAGTCTCACCATCCTCGCTTCAAAGGAGCATTCGGGCAGTACTTCTAAGACAGATTTGTTCGTTCTTTTGGCAGTCCATGGTATATTCAAAATTCTTCGCCAACACCACAATTCAAAGGCGTCAACTCTTCCTCGGTCTTCCTTATTCATTGTCCAGCTTTCACATGCATATGATGTGATTGAAAATACCATGGCTTCAGTCAGGCACACCTTAGTCTTCAAGGTGACATCTTTGCTCTTCAACACTTTAAAGAGGTCCTTTGCAGCAGATTTAGGCAATGTAATGCGTCTTTTGATTTCCTGACTGCTGCTCCCGTGGCTGTTGATTGTGGATCCAAGTAAAATGAAATCCCTGACAATTTCAATCTTTTCTCCACTTATCATGATGTTGCTCATTGGTCCAGTTGTGAGGATTTTTGTTTTTTTTTATGTTGAGGTGTAATCCGTACTGAAGGCTGTGGTCTTTGATCGCTTCACTTTCAGCAAGCAAGGTTGTGTCATCTGCATAACGCAGGTTGTTAATGAGCCTTCCTCCAATCCTGATGCCCTGTTCTTCTTCGTATAGTCCAGCTTCTTGTATTATTTGCTCAGCATACAGATTGAATAGGTATGGTGAAAAAATACAACCCTGACGCACACCTTTCCTGACCTTAAACCAATCAGTATCTGCCTGTTCTGTCTGAACAACTGCCTCTTGATCTATGTAAAGGTTCCTCATGAGCACAATTAAGTGTTCTGGAATTCCCATTCTTTGCCATGTTGCTAAAGGTTCTAGCAATGGTAAATGGCAATATTGCAAGGAACAAGTCAGATAAGTCCCCAATTTCCAAGGAGCTTACATTCCAACAGTGGGATGGGATAGAAAATAAACAAGTAAACAAATAAGAATTCTGGGGAGTAATGAGTACAATGGAGATGGTGGATCAAAGAGATGGAGTCAGTCTAGCATAGTGTATAAGTCTACAGACCCTGGAGCCTGATGGCACAGTGGGTAAGTGCTTTCCTACGAACCGAAAGGTTGGTGGTTTGAACCCACCAGGTGGCTCTAAGGGAGAAAGACCTCTCAATCTGCTCCCGTAAAGATTACAGCCCAGGAAACCCTAGGGGGTAGTTCTACTCCATAACATGATTTTTTGTTGTTGCTATTTCGTTATGTTTTGATTTTCTTTCCTTTCTCTGCTCTCCTTTTCTTTGGGACAGAATGGCTCTCCCTTCACCCATGGAACAATTAAGCAGAACAATGTCACTCTCCTGAGACTTCCTTTCACCAAGTTATAAATAACTTCAGCACAATAACTAAGAGCATATATAAAAGCAACGACAAGGTCATTTACCGTGAAAAACCCATGTTCTGTTCCCATGGCAACACGGAGTCAAAGCAAAGTGACATAAGGTGATGTTTCCATTATACTCCGTCTTCTCAAACCCACAAGGGCCGACTTTGGGGCGGGCCAGTCTTCTTCTCTTGAACACTTGCCCATGACTGCTTGGTTTGCTACGACCTGGGATCCAAGCTCTGAAGGCAGAGAACTGAGGCCAGACTTTGCCTGGAGTCAGGTGGAGGGCACTGTTGGGAGACAGGCAACTTTCGCTAATTGAGGGAACAGCTGCACACCAGTGGCTGTGAGAACCAGAGACTCTGTAACAATCCCAAACTCAGGCAGGTCATTAGCTGCCTTTCTGTCTCGCTTGCTCTTGGACTTTCTCTGCATCTTACCTCACTGTCTTTTTTGTTTTTTTCTTATAGTTTTAGAAGAGAGATTCGGAACAGGACTAATCAAGGTAAGAAGAGTAAAGTGCTGGCTGGTTACCAAGCTCCTTGTGAAGGCACAAGCCTTACCTATCAGGTACAAGCTTGTTAGAGGGGTCTGTCTTCTGGAATGAATGGCAGATGGAAGCTTCCTCGTGCTTCCAATTCTGCAGCCCTGCTTCTCAGCATCTAATAACGCAGAAAGCAAGAAAGAAAGCATGAAAAGGAGACTCTACTGGAGGTTGAAATAGTAAGGCGGCCCTCAAGGGTCCAGTCAGCTCCATATAAGGTGTACGGACATAATTTGTGGGAAGAGTGTGGTGTTTGCGTTTCATAATATCAGTAGTAGAAATGGCTGATGTGTTATAAACACTCTACTTCTCTTTGAAATCCATGAAAGGTTTACAATCTTGACTTCATTTATTTATATATTCATTTCATAAAAGAGTATTTTTAATGTTTGATTTTGGAAAGAATCCAAGTCTACTTGGGTTTGTTTAAACCCCCCATTAAGCCCTATTTCTATTGACAATCTTCAGTAACGACGAGGATAATGACACCTAATATACTCGTTGACTCTACCTTTGGACACGTCATCAGGAAAGACCAATTTCTAGAAAAGGTAAAAAAAAAAGGTCAATGAAAATAAGGGAAACCCTCCATGAGATGGATTGACACAATAGCCACAACAATGGTCAAGCATATCAGCAATCATGAAGATGGCCCAGGACCAGGCAACACTTTGTCTTGTTACACATAAGGTCACCATGAGTTGGAACTGACTTGAGGGCAACTAACACCAACATTATGTGCCAGTGAATCTAACAAAGGCTTTATGTTCATGATTTAACAAAATGTGCACACAACATTATGAGGTAGTGTTATGGATTGAATAGTGTCCTCCAAAAGAATATGTTGAATTCCTAACCCCTGGTATCTGTGATTGTGACCTTGTTTGAAATAGTCTTGAAGGTATTATCAGTTAAGTCGACGTGAGGTCATACTGGATTAAAAATCAAAAACCAAACCCACTGCCGTCACATCAATTCAATTCATAGTGTCCCTACAGGACAGAGTAGAACTGCCCCATAGGGTTTTCAAGGAGCGGCTCATGGATTCGAACTGCTGACCTTTTGGTTAGCAGCCTTAGCTCGCCGTAGCTCTTAACCACTGCAGCACCAGGGCTCCCATGCTGGAACAAAACCAAAAAATAAGACAAACCCATTGCCTTCAAGTCAATTCTGATTCATAGCGACACTATAGGACAGAGTAGAACTTCCCTATAGAGTTTCCAAGGAGCTCCTGGTGGATTCAAACTGCTAACCTTTTGATTAGCAGCTGTAGCACTTAACCACTATGCCACCTGTGTGTGTCTCTGCGTTCTTCTCCTCTTTTATAAGGACACCACTTGTATTGGATTTGAACTACCCCATACTGGAATAGGGTGGGTCTAATTCAATATAAGTGGTGTCCTTATAAAAGAAGAGACACACAGACACATGCAGAGGAAAGACGGTCTCGGAAGATGCATCTCCAAGCCAAGGAACACTTGGGGCTACCAGGAGTTGAGAAAGACAAGAAAGAATCTCCCCCCAGAGACTTTGAAGGGCACATGGCCTGGCCAATGTTTTGATTTGGAATTCTTGCCTCCAGAACTGTGAGACAACAGATATCTGCTCTTATAAGCCACCCAACGTATGGTACTTTGTTTCAGCAGCCCTTGGAATATAATATAGGTAGATGCTATCATTATTTCCATTTTACAGAAGAAGAAACTGAGAGTTAGAGAGGACAAGATGCTGTGCACATGATCTTAAACTGTTAAAATAGCAGAGCTGGCATCAAAATTAGAAGTAGTTTAACTCCGGAGCCCTTAACTATGACCTCTCTGCTTCAAAAGTAGTCCTTTCTTTCATTTGTCCCAAAATAACTCCTTTCAAGCTTCAAATGGAATGCTTGCTACTGCTGGTGTTCTGGTGTCTAGTGAGAGTGTCTGTTTCTCCCTTGGTGATTTTACAGACTGATTAATTCTGCCTTTGTGTGTCCGAGTGTTTTGGGCTTTATATAGAAACTGTTCCCTCTTTGCCTAAGTGCTTCCTCGTTAATGGGAAACACCATTGGGGGTCAAAAGGGATGAAATGGATGGTAGGTCTCTTTTCAAAATTACATCCTTAACAGTCACTATTCCTTGGAATGGTGAGCCAGGGAATGAAAATGAGAAGATGCTACCAGTGGGGAATGTTTGGTCTTTCTCATCCATGGCAAGAACATTTGGGGCACATGTGCCCTTCTCACAAGGTTAGATATGTCATTGAGACACGGTTTAGGTCAAAACAAAAGATCTGTTTAGTTTCATGCCTTCTCAGTGACTACATAAGGTGAGTATTCTCAAGAGACAAGGACCAATTTAAAAAAAAAAAAAAATTTAAAACCTTCTAAAGAACACAAATTGCCTAAAAGGTGGGCATGATTTTATCTTCTATAAAAGCAAGTGGATGCTAAACCCAACTCCAACCCCAGCCCAGTCCCAACCCTAAGCCTAACGACAGCCCTAGCCCTAGTTGTATCCTTAACCCTAACCCTAGCTATAGCTCTAATCCTAACCCTAACCTTTACCCTAACTATAGCACTAATCCTAACCCTAACCTTAACCCTAACTTAGACTTAGCCCCTAACCCTAACCCTCACCCTAGCTGTAAACCTGGGTCTTGGACCCTAGACCCTAGATCCTGGCTTCTGGCTCCGAAGAACAACAACAAAAAATAAAATAAGTGGAGCCAGGCAGAGGATCAAAATGAAAGCCCCCCAACACAGAACTCGCAGAGCTGAGAGTGTTCTATCCCACCCCCTTAGTTTTTATTTTTATCGTCATTCGATTAAATTTTAATTATACAATACATGAATGCTTTTTCTTTTCTGTGTGTGTGTGTGTGTGTTTTTAACTATAGACAAAATTAAAGTTCGTTTTGATCACTATCCTAAATTCAGCTTCCACCCTTACATCTTGCTAATCCCTGTTACCACTTTGCTGAGTACCTTCCAGATCCTTACTCTGTGTCTGAGCATATATCATGTTTTCAAGCAGGTGATTTCATACTATTTATTAAAGACTAACCTGTTGTTAATTTTAATTGGTTTGTATTAAAATTCTAAACCATAAGGACATAAACTCATCTCAAGATATCTGTCCACCTACGGCACGCTCAGTGAGGATGTCAATGATAGCATCTCTTTAGGGGTAACTAACCAGTTTCCTTCCAAAATGAAGAAAACAAAAGGGTAATTTGTATTCCAGTGATATTATCGAAAGTTGAACTTGATGCTTGTGAAACTATCCAGTCCTGAGAGTTAGGATTTAAATTTATTAGACACCATCTTTTGTCTTTCTTTAAGCTGGAGTCAAGGCAAACTCAATAAAACAAGCAGGTAGAAGACTGAGTCAAGGTTCACCCCAGCCTTGTCACTTACTGCCTGTGCAACCTTGGGCACTTCACCTGAAAGCTCTGTATCAAGTTTTTCATCTTTAAAATGGAGATAGTAGCCACACTTACCTCAGAAGGCCCTCGTGCCTATTAGATGATTTAACGCACGCAGAGTATCTGAAGAGTGGCTGGCACACGGTGAATACTAATGATAGCTGTTATTACTGCTATTATCATTATTTTATACTCGACTCTAAACCCACATACCACTTTGGACTTGGGGCTGAAGAAGAAAACAGAAAAGAGAATGGGAAATCAGGAAAAATTGCTAACATCTCCAAAGTATGTCTTCAAAGAGGATGGATGGATGGACGGATGGACAGGTGGACAGGTGGACGGGTGGGTGGGTGCGTGGGTGCGTGGATGCATGGGTAGACTGATGGATGGAAAGATGGATAAGTGAATGATCAATTTGTTTATTTATCATTGGAAAGACACCTAGAGAATTTGACCTAAGACAAATGGAGATTAGTAAACTACATAGGAGACTGAAATCACACTGCATTGGCTAATCATAGTGGTGTGACAAAGAGGCATCTGTGAAAAATATCCGTATTGACAGCATGTTCCACATTGTTCAGTGGTTTCAGAAATGTTCTTGAGAAAAACAGATATGATCCGTCTGATGCAATCAGGCTGGAAATGAAGAAACCACTAACTAAAAACTAGGAGGTAGATTTTCTTATAGAATAAAACAGAGGAATACATCCTACATGCATTGTTATAGATGTTGAGGCTGAATTAGTAAGACAGTGTACCATTTCTCTCTGAAGTTCACCTGGAGAAAAAATTAGTTGTGGCTGGTCCAGGAATGATTAAATATGCCTGTTGTTGCTGTTAGGTGCTGTCAAGTAGATTTCAACTTAAAGAGGCCCCATATGACAGACTAGAGCTTCCCCATAGGGTTTTCTAGACTATAATTTTACAGGAGCAGATCACCAGGTCTTTCTTCCATGGAGCTACTGGTGGGTTCAAATCTCTGACCTTTTGGTAAGCAGCCAAGAGCTTAACTGCTGTGCCATCAGAGCTCCTTGAAATATGCTTAGGTTAAAGCAAAAGATAAACACACACACACACACACTTTTTATATGAGAAAAAACCTAAGTATGCAACAAAGGGGGATTAGTTGACTAAGTGCTCTGCATTCATACAATGGAACATTACTCAGCTATTTAAAACATTATTTTTTAGAAGGACATTTAGTGACATGAACAAATGCTCATGATATCTTAAGACAAAGCCGGTCGCAATGATCCCAAATGCAAAAGCTGGACAATGAAAAAGGAAGACAGAAGAAGAATTGATGTATTTGAATCCTGGTGTTAGCGAAGAATACCAGATATGCTATGGATTGCCAGAAGAAGGTACAAAGAAGTCCAAGAAGAAATACAACCAGAATATTCCTTGGAAGAAAGGATGGTGGGACTTTAGCTCATTTACACTGGATATGTCTTCAGGAAAAACGAATTCACTAGAAAAGAACAATCTGTTTGGTAAAGTAAGGGTCAGTTAACATGAGGGAAGCCCTCAATGAAAAGGATTGACACAATAGCCTCAACAATGGATTCCAACACACCAATGATCATGAAGATGACATAGTACCAGGCAATGTTTCATTCTGTTTTACTTAAGGTTGCCATGAGTTGGGACCAATTCGATGGCATCTAACAACAACAAGATACATAAAGAAAAATGGCTAGAAAACATTAGCACATGTTATCTATGGATGTTGGAATCTCAGCTGATTTTTAAACTTCTTTTTAACATATCTATGTTTTACATATAATGTACTGTTTTGGTTGGTTAAAAGCTGCTGTTTGCATGTATACTCATGTGCATAAAAAATAAGGATGAGTAGCTCATGTTTTAATTTTTGCCTGAGGAAAACCCTTTTCACCGGAGCAAAATTTCCCTAAAAATTTTCCACTTTTCACCTGGCAGCAGTTCCAAAGGCATAATACCTAGGGAGAGTGAATTTATCCTCATAAATCTAACCTTTCATCTCATAATCTAATTTTGGTGACAGAAATTGGGTTTCTGTCAAATTTGCCTCTCTTCCTTTTGAGGCATTTTGGACATCCATAGCTTCCACTCTGTACTACCACTTGATGTGCATCTGCTTGGGACTAGAAGGTCTCTCCTTTTATGGCTTGTTGCTACAGTTTGTGACTCAGTTTACACGTCCAGATTTCCCTAGCTATTATACCAGGTCTTCCTATAAACATCATAAAGTCTTTAATGAGGAAAGATGCCGTGTTAGGTACCTAGTAACAGGAATACCACAACTGGGTGGCTTTAAAGAATAGAAATTTATCTTCTCATAATTCAGGAGGCTAGAAATCCGAATTCAAGGCATGGCTCCAAGGTTGTTGTTGTGGTGTGCCATCAAATCAATTCCTACTGTTAGCAATCCTATAGGACAGAGTGGAACTGCCCCATAGGGTTTCCTAGGCTTTTTTTTTTTAATCTTTACAGGAGCAGATATAGCCAGGTCTTTCTCCTGAGAAGCAGCTAGTTGGGTTTAAACTGCTGACCTCTTGGTTAGCAGCCAAGCACTTAAGCATTATACCACCAGGGCTTCTTTGACTTTAGCATAAGGAAGGTCTATCTCTGTCTATTTCAGCTTCTAGTAGCCACCAGTCTTGGAGTTCCTGGGCTTCTAGATGCATCTGCCATGTGTCTGTCTTAATATGGCATCTTCCTCCTGTATGTGTGTGTGTGTCTAGTCTGCTCTTTTTATAACTCAGAAGTGATTAGGTTTAGGACCCACCCAACAGTGACTTGACACCATTAACATAACAAAAGCAAACCGGCTATTTCTAAACAGGGTCATACTTACAGACACAGGGGTTAAGACTTCAACACATATTTTTGGGGGGCACAATTCAATCCATAACAGACACTAAACCAGGATAAATGTTGGTCCGTTGGCTCTTCTGTGTTATATTCAACTTAATGGTGCTTTAGGGAATACGACCCTAACTGAGTATTCTACAGTTTAGTTTAATACATATCTGCTGAACATCTCTTTTGTACTAGGTAATAGAATGGATTTAGACACATATTTAAATCCAACACAAAAAGATGGTGCTCTTCAAGACTCCATCTTTTAGTGAGAAATAGTGATCTCCCTGATACGAGTTCAGATACAAAGAGTATGGAAAAACATGCCTGAGAATGTTGACACTCAGCCAAATCAACAGCATGGTTGTGTCAGCTACAAAAGAGGCTACATTCACTCTTTGTTTATGCTCAAGCAGAAATCCAAAGGAACAGCCAAACTTCAATGATCTGGGATGCTGTTGTCTTAAGCACTATTGGATGGTATAGGTAAAAGGAGTTTATCCCAGACTCCTCTCATGACACCCTCAAAGTCAATTAAACACTCAATAGAGCAAGTCTGAGCAGTGGAACACATATATGAAATAATTTAAGTACAGAATTTATAGGGCTGGGTGAAGATTAAACAACATAATACCTTAGAATGGCAAATGACTCACTTCCAACAGTCCAATTTCAAAATTCAAATCCAATGAATATATTTATTATTAGGTAAGAATCGGAGTTTCTATCTTGCAAATGATGAAATGGAAGTTCAGAGAAAGTAAATGCCTTGATCAAAGCAACACAGCTTGAGGAAGGTGGAATTTAAATCAAGATCTATTGAACCCAGAAGGCATTATGCTGAGTGAAATTAGTCGCAAAAAGACAAATATTGTGTGAGACCACTATTATACAAACTCAAGAAAAGGTTTAAGCACAGAAGAAAACATTCTTTGATAGTTACGAGGGTAGGGAGGGAGGGAGAGGGAAATTCACTAACTAGATAGTAGACAAGAATTATCTAAGGTGAAGGGAAGGACAATACACAATATAGGGGAAGTCAGCACAACTGGACTAAACCAAAAGCTAAGAAGTTTCCTGAATACAGCCAAACACTTCAAGAGACAGAGTAGTTGGGGCAGGGGTCTGGGGACCATGGTTTCAGGGGACATCTAGGTCAACTGGCATAACAAAGTTTATCAAGAAGATGTTCTGCAACCCACTTTGGTGAGTGGCACCTGGGGTCTTAAAAGCTTGAAAGCAGCCATCTAAGATGCATCAATGGGTCCCAACCCACCTGGAGCAAAGAAGAATGAAGAGCACCAAAGCACAAGAAAAATGTTAGCCCAAGAAACAAAAAGCATGTAAACCAGAGACTCCATCAGCCTGAGACCAGAAGAACTGGATGGGGCACGGCTACCACCAATGACCACCCTGACAGGGAACACAACAGAGAGTCCCTGATGGAGCAGGAAAAAAGTGGGGTGCAGAACTCGAATTTTCAGAAAAATACCAGACCTAATGGTCAGACTGAGAGTGGAGGAACCCCAAAGACATGGCCCCCGGACTCTCTCTTAACCCAGAACTAAAACCATTCCCAAAGCCAACTCTTCAGACAAAGATTAGGCTCGACTATAAGACATAAAATGATACTCGTGAAGAGTGTGCTTCTTAGTTCAAGTAGATACATGGACTAAACAGGCAGCCCCTGCCCATAGGTGAGATGAGAAGGCAGAAAGGAACATGAGGTGGTTGAACGGACATGAGACAGCAACTAGGGTCACATAACAATGTGTGTATAGAAACTAACTTGAGCTGTAAACTTTCACTTAAAGCACACACACGCAGAGAAAAAAACCTCTAGGACCCAACACCCACCCACACACACACAGTCACACACAATGTTGCTTATGCTGCCTATCTTTGGGTGATCAGACGAATAAACCGAGGACATCCTAAAAGCCAGGTCCGACCCTAAAATTTAGGCCAAAATTTCTGATCAAGAGACTTGTATGATCTAAGTAGACAGGTCTGCCAGTAGAATGAGGACTGGATCTTGAAGGTTATGGGGGAAAAGATGGGGAAACCAAAAAACCAAACCCATTGCCATCAAGTTGATTCTGACTCATGGCAACCACATGTATTACAGAGTAGAACTTTGCTCCATAGGGTTTTCTTGGCTGTAATCTTTACAGAAGCAGATCACCAGGCCTTTCTTCTGTGCTGCCCCTGGGTGGGTTTGAACCTTCAACCTTTTGGTTAGTAGTGACAGCAAACCATTTGCACCACCCAGGGAACTACAAGATGGACGAGAGGTGACAATAAGGCCCAAGAAGGAAGCATTCACCACTTTTACCCAGTCCCTGGCCTTGTCCCTGCAAATATGTTTGAATGAGTGAATGAATGAAGCAAGCAAGCTGTGAATAGAAGTAAATTCTGACAGGTTGATTGGGGGAAAAGGAAATCATTTCTGCAAATGAATTTTGATTACTATCATACTTTTTTTTTTCTCTCTCTCACAAGCAACATTGCAGAAACTGAGATATCATCTCAGAGTAGTTATCTGGCCATTAGCTACTTCAAGTTAAATAAGTGGTTCAAGGTCAAAATGAATTAGTTGCTCAGTGTCTCAGACTCCCTATCTGTGGAGTCCGCAGGTGTTGGATCTGACAAAACGTATGAAGAAGAAAGCTTATGCTTCTCCATGCATGAGCATGGAGCATGGTTGGTCTGACCTCTGCACCTACACAAAAGACCCAGATAGATAATCATGAACATACAGAGAGAGCAATATTATGTTGCCACCATGTCGCTACTTTTTTTTTTTTAAGTAAAGAAACCATTAAACCATAAGAATGGACCTTTAGCTTTGATGGCTAGAAGTCTTAAGATTTACTGGGCCGTGGGGGCGGGGGGGGGGAACATGGTGGCACAGTGATCGAGTGCTCTACTGCTAATGTAAAGGCTGGTGATCCAAACTCACCACCTGCTTCACAGGAGAAAGTTGTAGCCGTCTGCTTCTGTAAAGATCATGGCCTTGGAAACCCTATAGGACAGTTCCACTCTGTCCAATAGGGTGACTATTAGTCAAAGCTGACTCGATGGCAATGCGGTGTTGGAAGTTCTAGGAGCTTTGCAAAAACACTTTACAAATATTGTCTCAAATACTCCTCAGAATACGCAAAAAAGGAAGGTGTTATTATTATTATTAGCCCCAACTACAGATGGAGAAACTCAAGCCCAGAGAATCAATTACCCTGTCAAGCTCACAAAGCTATCGAGTGGCAGAGCTGGGCCATCTTAACCATTAAGCTCTGCTGAGCTTCTTCCCATTTTCTAAACTTCGACATCACTTTTGAACAATAAAGTCAAAAGGAGAATGCCCCAAGTTCCCTTGGGCGATTTCCTCTTCCCTCCACCATCCAAATAAACTCACATGAGTCAATTCTTCAGCTTAAAGACTGCTAGCTTTCACTATAGCTACAAAGGGTGGGAGGGTGGGTGTAAGAACTTCTTTGAAGTTTAGGGATCCAGAACAAGGGGAAAAAGGCAAGACCCAACACCTGGTTGAAAGAAAATCAGGATTAGATAGCCCTTCTCAGGGCAAGCGTATGAGGAACATCTGAGTGGTCCTCTGGGTCTCCATACCTGTCTGTGGCTACACTTAATATGGAAGCTCCCGTGGCACAACAGTTAAGCACTAGGCTACTAACCAAAAGGTCAGTGGTTCAAATCCATCCAGCAGCTCTGTGGAAGAAAGACTTGGCGATCTGCTCCCGTAAAGACTATAGCCTAGAAAGCCCTATGGGGCAGTTCTACTCTGTCACATGGGGTCGCTATGAGTGGGAATCAGCTAGATGGCACCTAACACCACCACCACTCCCAATATAGCCTGTTTCGCATTATAATACAATTATCTACAATTATCTGCCTACGTGTCTGTCTCCTGCACTGGACTGTGACCCTCCTGAGAATGGTAATTGGGTTAGTATTATCATCAGCAATGTTAAATGACCTAGAGAGGGAGGTTGCTATATGCTGGGTGCTGTGTTCCAGCTGTCAAACTGACTCCAACTCATGGTGACCTTAGGTGTGTTAGAGACCTGTTATCCATAGGGTTTTCAATGGCCAAATTATTGGAAGCATATCACCAGGGCTCTCTTCCAAGGTGGCTCTGGGTGAACTCAAGATTTCAACCTTTCGGTTAACAGCTGAGCACATTAACCATATGGGCCACACAGGGGCTCTGTGTTTAGCACTGCAGGTTATTATTATCTGTGGAATTCAGGCTATTGGGCCAAAGGGCGTGATCTTGAGTTAGCCTTGGTGGATCCAGCTGTATGAGGTAGACCTCGATGGGAGCCAACAAAGTAGCCATCCCACTGAGTATACTTTATTCCTAGCTCAGACCCAATTCCATCTGAATGATCACCCTTTGTACCCTCAAAGAAACTGGTCCTTTCCAGGGAACTACTGTTGATGAATCCAGACACAGCTGATAATTCCATCCCCATTGCCAGTGGTTGGTTTAGACACCAGCATGGGATGCAAACCTGGCCAATGAGATTTGCTGAGGGCTTCTGGGAAAGATTTCCCCCTTATTTAAGAAAAGTAAGGAGGAGAAAGTATCTTTGCTATCTTTGAAAGTGGTTGTGTGAGGAGGTGATGTGTATGACTGGGGCAGCCATCTCTCAATGTGGCTGTGTGAGGAGGTAATATGTATGGCTGGGGCAGCCATCTCTGAATGTGGCTGTGTGAGGAGGGGATGCCTGGGGCAGGGGCAGCCATCTCTGAATGTGGCTGTGTGAGGAGGTGATGCCTAGGGCTGGGGCAGCCATCTCTGAATGTGGCTGTGTGAGGAGGTGATGTGTATGGCTGGGGCAGCCATCTGTGAATGTGGCTGTTTGAGGAGGTGATGTGTATGGCTGGGGTAGCCATATCTGAATGCGGCTGTGTGAGGAGGTGATGTGTATGGCTGGGGCAGCCATCTCTGAATGTGGCTATGTGAGGAGGTGATGCCTGGGGCAGGGGCAGCCATCTCTGAATGTGGCTGTGTGAGGAAGTGATGCCTAGGGCTGGGGCAGCCATCTCTGAATGTGGCTGTGTGAGGAGGTGATGCCAATTAGGCAACCTTGAAACCATTTGCCTTCCAGAATCATGTGAGACAACAGGTTCTGTATAATATAAGCCTCTTTTAGTGGGTTTTCTGTTTGTAGGGGAAAAAAAAAACTCCTGGCTTATATGATACTTAACCTTGAACATAACATAACCTAATCTTTTGAAACTTCTGTTTTTTTATTTGTAAAATGCGATTGTTCATTGAACATAACTCACAAGGATGCTGAGGATTAAAGAGATGATGGAAGAAAGTGTTTAACCAAACAATGGCTTTAGTAACTACTCGACCAATGCTAAATATTATAATAACCTCGCCACCACCCGTGTCAGCGGAGGCTTGCGTGTTGCTATGATGCTGAACAAGTTTCACCAGACTAACACAGTCTAGGAAGAAAGCCCCTGCAATCTACTTCCAAAAACCAGCCAATGAAAACCCTATGGTTCACAACAGTCCAACCTGCAACCAATCACGGCAATAGTAACAGGACTGGGCAGTGTTTGGTTCCATCGTGCATGGGGTCGCCCTGAGTCAGAAATGACTCAACAATGGCTAACAACAGCAACGGCAGAATCCCCATTTTACACGTGCAGAAACTGAGGCTTAGAGAGTGTACGTAATGTATCCAAGTCCTACAGCTTCAAGAGTCAGAGCTATTAATCAAAGTCAGGGACTGACTCCAGAAGTGAAAACATTAACCACTCCTTACGTGGCTATACTACCTCTCTGGACACACCAGCAGGTAGCACAGGGCCTGGTACATATATACTGGGACTCAGAGAATGTGTGTCTAGCTGAACTTAACTGCAGGGGCCAATGACAAGCCATCAGGACTCTCAAGGAGCTGGAGCAGGCCAAATGGGGAGAGGGAGTCAGCTCCCAGCTCCACTCCTTCTCTGCATGTTCCGTTCGCCCTGGGGCCTCTGCTGTTGCTAGGTGCCTTTTTTCTTATTTAGCTCAGCTTTCATTTAAAACTCACTTTCTTAGATCAGTCAACCTCACATGAAGCTCTTAAAAAAAAAAAAAAAAAAAAGCAATGGTTATTTTAAGCGTCATCTACAGAGGAAACTAGCTGTTCCCATTCATGAGCAACAGGGGGCAGTAGAGAGCAGCCAACTTCTTGGTCCCTAAAATAATCAAACCAAAATAAAAACTTAAAAAAAAAAAATGCCGCCATCAAGGTGGTGCCCATGTGTTACAGAGTAGAACTGAGCTCCATAAGGTTTTCTTGGCTGTAATCTTTTCAGAAGCTGATCGTCAAGGCTTTCTTCTGCAGCACTGCTGGGTTGGCTCAAATCATCAACCTTTAGGTTAGCAGTCGAGTGCAAACTGTTTGCGCCACCCGGGGACCTTATAATATTTTTTTTTTTAAGGGAGCAAACAAAAACCCTTCATCTTCAGCCCAGGCATATCCTAGTATTAGAAAAATCCTAGATTAAATCTACCTGAACACAACCTTTTGACACAGAAAGTGTCAAGAATGCTGACTGCATTCAGGCTCCAGAGGACTTTACTGATCACTGTAACACTGAAGGAACCAGCCCAGCCTGGCTTTGGGAACACCACCCATCCAGGAATAATCTTGGATGATCTGAAAGGGGTAGGTGCTTTTAACCTGAATAAATTCACCTTGTTAAACTCTCATTTCACTTCAGATTTGAATCTGTCCAGGGAACAGCCTTCATCGGTCTGCTAAAGTATATCGGAAAGATGCCCTAGGAGAAATTCCTGATCTATTTTTAAATACCTAGGGCAAAGAGACACCATGCTCTACATTAATTTAAAATCCAGTTTCTTGGAGCAGTCAACCTCACACAATGCTGAGAAAGTAACTAAAACTCCCCGCTCAGGTCCTGCAAACTATGACAAGCCCTCTTCTAATGGGCAGCATTAGAGTTTAGATTTGTAGTTCCCAGTGGCTCCCAAGCCAAGCAGAGACAATGCCTTTGCTTATTGCTTCATGTAATTTCAAGTTAATAATGGTACCAGTTGCCATGAAGTCAATTCCCACTCGTGGCACCCCTGTGTGTGTCAGAGCAGACCTGTGCTCCACAGGGTTTTCAATGGCTGATTTTTCCAAAGTAGATTTGCCAGGTCTTTCTTCCCAGGTGCCTCTAGGTGGATTCGAACCTCCAACCTTTCAGTTAGTAGCTAAGGGTGTTAGCTGTTTGCACTACCCAGGGACTCCCCCTTCAAGGTATCTCCCCAGGTATTTTAAAACATGTGCCTCTTTTATCCCTAATAGCAGTACCCAGGACTTCAATTCTTCCCCAGCACTTCAGAGAATTGTTAGGTGGTTTTATGCATGCGTCACACATGGCTTAAGAATCAGGCACAAGGTTTTAAAAAGAGCCATATGAGCATTCTAAATTAATTCTCAGTGGGGTCAGCAGCATTTTAGATTAGAAGGAAGTGTTGAAAAGTTACAATGAAAATACAGTTTTGAAAGAGTTTTTACACCAGTTCGTTAAATATGTAATAAGAGCATGCAAAACAAGCACTATCTGTGCACAGGTAAATTAATCGGGATCTGGGATGACGAGAAAGATAACATCTTTGCAATATGAACATGATCTATCATATAGTTTTCAATAGGCCCTAACAGCCACAGAATCGGCAATTTCTAAGATGGCAACAAACTTGAAGAACTGGAAATGCCAGGATGATAAAAGAGCAGGAAAAAAATGGCAAAGCAATGCTTACCTGGATCATAAAACACCTAAGACCCCACCACCAATAATAGTTCCCACTTGCTGAACACTTATGTGCTCACCATTGTTGCTGGCCCTTTGCGTGCATTATCTCAGTGTCTTCAGAGCAAGCCCCATCTCACAGAGAAGCCCCTGATCATCAGAGAGGTTAAGTAACTTGCCCAAGGTCACACAGCAGAGTTAAGACTCAAAACCAGGCAGTCTGACTCCAAACCCTAAGCTATTAACCAATACAACATACTACTAAAAAAAAAAAAAGAGACTGTTTAATAACAGTAATGTCAAAAACCACCACCTGACCATCGGTTCATCATACCATGGTGGCTTGCGGCAACGTAACTACCAAGAGGGTGGGGGCTGGATCTGTCTTCCAAAAACCAAAAACCAAACCCACTAAGTCGATTCCAACTCACAGTGAGCCTGTAGGACAGAGTAGAACTGCCCCGTAAGATTTTCAAGGCTGTGATCTTTTTTAGGGAAGCAGATTGCCACATCTTTCCCCCACAGAGCGGCTGGAGGGTTTATGCTACTGGGACCTTTTGGTTGGTGGCCAAATGCTTTAACCACTGCACCACCAGAGCTCCTAGGTCTGTCTTACTCACCATTATATCCTTAGGACCCAGCACTGTGGCTGATGCGTAGTGTGCCTTTATAAACACTTGCTGAGTGAAGGGTTGTGTGGGTTGCAGGCAATATGTGATTAAATAGAGAAGGCTGTGCTCTAGAGGGTGACAAGTCACAAATCAGCTTTCCCTCCCCTCCTTCTCCTCCCCGCCCCCTGCTTCTTCTTTTTCTCCTCTCCTTTTCTCTCTTCTTCAGCTTCGATATGCAGAACACCAAGGATCCCTGCTGGTGCCACTGCCAAGTACTTCACTGCTAACCCAAAAGCTGGAGATTTGAACCCATCCAGCAGCTCCGCAAGGGAAAGACCTGGTGATCTGCTTCCATAAAGATTACAGCCTAGAAAACTCTATGGGGCAGTTCTACTCTGTCACATGTGATCCTTATGAGTTGAAACTGGCTCGAGGGTAAACAAGGGCAACAACATGCATAAAGTTAGAGTATGTCTTCTTATCTCCAGAAGTCTGATTCTGGTGTGTTCAGACTCCTCCAGCCCTCCAACTCCAGGGAGCGTTTTTGTTTTGTTTTGTTTTTCTCTTGTTGAATAATCAAACACAACTAAACAAAAGCAGCTTGTGGCACTTTTAAGTTAAAAGTGGGCAGGAGCACCCCCTCCAGCCCTACCACTGAACACATCAGCCCATGCTCACAGACAAAAATGGTTCTTTGGGTGTAGGCAACTCTGGCTTTGCATCTGTGATTTTCCAAATGCCACTCATATACCTAAGGGTATGAGTTGCCTCTTCTAGCGAGTGCAGTACCTTATAAACCCGTTCCAAACACGGTCCTGAACATCGCTCATTACTAAACACAGTGCTTTGAGGGAAAGAGAGGAAATGAACAATAAGAACAACCCACCAAACCAAAAACCAACCTGCTGTCTCTTGAGAAAAGCACAGCACACTCGTGATAATGGATTACTGAGGTGAGGTGCTGGGCAATTTTCTTCTTCATTCGCATTTCCCAGTTTTCTGTCATGAGACATTACTATTCTAATTTGAAGGATAATAAATAAGCTTGGCCCAGTCTGTTACTTAGTATAAACCACGCTGACCTTTTAAAGATGCAATTTGTTTTTTAACACCTAAAGCAATAAATGTTCCAGACGCAGGCTCCTACTGGCCAAGTTGCCATGTCAACTGCGGCCGTGGCGTCCACCCGTCTCTGAAATGCCAGCAAAGGGCTGCGGCTCAGGCCAACACGCTGCCTTGCCTCGAGTCTCCAAGTCCGTCTTGTCCTGAGAAGTATTTAAAGCAGTCATCCCCCTTTTGCTTTCGCCGCTAAAGAACACCACAGAGAATTACCAGTTTGGGTTTACAAGGCTTACATAAAACTAAACTTGCCGGGAGCTGAGTCTGCACTCTCAGACGTGCTGGATACTGGCTGTCAGTCTCAGATGAGAGCAACCCACAGGCTCCAGCATCCTTATTCATGGAACTCCATCCTCGTCTGGGCAAAGCCTGCCTACCTGCTCCCACTTTTCCACTGTGGACCGGAGTGGCACAGCCACTCATTGTGGGTTAGTTATTGCTCTTCCCCTGGCTTCAGCCTGATGGTCTTGCTTTTTGTCCTTTCACCAAGAACCCTTTAGATTATCCTATCGCCTGAGCCGCTGTCCTCAGTGTAAGGGGCTTTATAAAGAGCGTGGGTAATATTCCCTTCTGTTTTACACAGTCGGCCCTCTGTATCCACGAGTTCCACATCTGCAAATTCAACCAACCACGGATCTAAAATATTTGAGGAAAAAAAAAAAGTTCCAAAAAGCAAAACTTGAATTTTCCTCGCACCCAGCACTTTGCCAAATCTATGCCAATGAAATGATGTGTAGGCACCCCCTGCTGTAACCTCCTGCCAGGCCACAGCTCCTCAGTCCCTCTCCAGCACTCCTTGTTTGAGTTTGCAAAGCCTGAGAAGGCATTAAGTGTAAGCATTAACAACTATTTACATAGTGTTTACATTGTATTAGGTATTATAAGTAATCTAGAGGTGATTTAAAGCACAGGGGATGATGTGCATGGGGGTGGGGGATCCTGGAACCAATCCCCCACAGCTACCGAGAGAGGACTGTGTAAGGTTGCATTCTGCTATACAGGAGCGCTGACTCACTGCCAACTACCAACGACAGCTACAATCCAAAGAGGAGAGGTAGTCCCTACAGTGTCAAACATGGCAAACCCAGATATCTGCGTGAATTGCACTTGTTTGTCAGCATCAATTCTCCCTATATAGACAAGCTATGAGTGGTTCCTCATCAGCCCTGGAATCTAGTATAGTTGCTGATACGAAGGGATGAGAGTTCCATTACCATCTTGCAGTGAACTCACGTTCAGAGATGAGGGTTTGACGCTCATTCTGAGAAGAACAGTGGTCAAGAAATAAGCTAGGCAGAGGTTTGACTCACTGTGACCAGCCACAGAATGTGACTAGGAAGCATCCATAAATATGTCAGGCTTTAACATGAGAATATAACAGATTTTAAATACATCATGTTTTTTATTCTGAACTAAATAACTATTTCAGTCAGCTCACCAGAAGAAGCATAAATTTATTTTTTATTTAAATAAGGTATGTTTCATAAAAATTCCCTCCTGACCCTGTACACTTCCCTTTAGCACACAAAAGTATTGGTGATCCCATCTATCCTAATGGCTAAAGTATAGAAAATGCTGGATGATCAAAATCAAAGGAAAAAGATGGAACCATGACAAATAATTTAATTTGACATGGTACCGTATTCTCAATATTTGAGGGAAAATGTAAAATTCTAGGGCCACTGTTGTGATGATATTTGGTAAATGAGCAAACACACAAAAGTTTTTTATCACCTAGATGCAAAAATTCTTAGGAGGACTAGTCTACAAAACATAAATTTACCTGAATTACAATGCTCAACAAAAGGTCAAAATCGTGTAGTACACTTTATGGCCAGAAATTTCCATGAATTTGCCTCTCTAAAGCCAGCTGCTTCTTCGGGTTGATTTGCATAGTTCTGTGTTGATTTATCTGAGGACAGTTAATCTAAAAAGGAGGGTGACTTCTGGTCAGGCTTTACTGTCATCTGGCATTTGAGTATGCCCTAGAAACCATGAAATTCTGGCCTATGCTTACCCTTATAAATGCCCATGTTTGCTGAACAATATTAAGCTGTGTTTTCAAAAGCGAGGTACTCTGAAGTATATGAAATAATACTTGCATTTATTGGAATTTTCTAAAAAGTCCTCAATGCCGTATGTTAATAGCAACTGTAACATTTAACTCCCATTCCATGTCTTTTTTGAAATTGTTTTCCTGGCGGATCTGCATACTTTGGAGGAACAAAAATAGAAAATTTACTCAAAATCCCCTAGTAACAATGTACAATTAGTTCACTTCTGAAAAGAGCAGTTATGGAAATTTTTTATATTATGAATAGGCAAGTCACTTTTTTTTAACAAAAAGGAAAGTTTGTTAAAACAATCCCTATAAGAGTAAAAAAAACAAAAATGCCTTTCCATTGAATCTTAATTATGAAAGTAGATTTTCCTATATTTAATTTCTTAAAATGACAGCCATAGTTTCATTCCTGCACTGAAATTTTCACTCAATTCCTAAAATAACCAAGTTTCAGAAAAGTTTACATGACCTTGAAATCTCCCAGACAGAATTCCCCAGATATTATATTTTGAAAGTCTTTATGATAAAGAATGCTAAAATAACCTTGTTTGTTTTCTTTCGTTTTTGTTTTCTTTTAAGAGACATACTCAGTAGACAAGTCAATTTTTTGTTTCTTTAAGATGGCCAGATGGCTTCTTCTTTCCTTTCTCCCTTGCTTCCTCTTTCCTTCCTTCCTTCCTCCCTCCCTTTCTTCCTCCCTTCTCTCTCTCTCTCTCCCTTCCTTTCTTCCTTCCTCCTCTCTCTTTCCCTTCCCTCCTTCCTTCCTCTTTTCCTCCTTTGCCCCCTTGGGCCTACCTTTCTTCTGTCTCTCCCTCCCCTCCTTCCTTCTTTATAAGCATAATTGCCCAGTGCCTGCTTTATGCCAGGCATTATTCTAGGCATAAGGGTTAAGACAGTAAGCAAAACAAAACTTACCCCCTGCCCTCCTGGAGACACAGTGTGGCTAAAGGCTGCTAAAGATGGCTGTTCCCAAGCTGCCCAAAAGTATCTGGTAGACCTCCAGGCAGCCCCGGAAAAACTCCGAGCCAAAGGAAAGCCCACCTATAAGAAAGACAGCCTCGCATCTATATGGAGCACTGTTTCCTTAATGAATCCATTAATAAAGGAAAAATTAATGGAGAGTGTAAATTGGGAAATTGCAAATAATTAAACTATGAGGATAAAAGAAAATTGAGGAAATCGTAGCAATATTGATAGACTGTATTTTCCTTGTAAAATAACCACAATAGACCTATTCACAAAAAGTTTAGGGGGATATTGTTCAAGTTATTGGCACTTACAATCATAAATTTTCCCCAATTGACAGAATAATAAACGTATATATGGTTGTGTGAAGTGTCTTGAAAGCCTCTTATTTATGTGTGCAGCAGGCTGCTATAATTAGCCATTAACTGTCAATTTCTTAATCCTGAAGCAGCCAGTTTGCTCTAGTTAATGAGCTCTTTATTTTTATTTTTCTTCCTTCCTAAACAAACAACAGCTCTTCCTGCATTTGGTTTTAATGGATTTAGCTCTTAGCGGTCCACCCTTTTCAGGCAATCTCGTCCACAGGGAAAGGTTTCTCTAGGGAGACGAGGCTATAGCTTCAGGGAAGAGCGGAACTTCTCTTGGATGGAATAGAAAATACACCTCTCCCAACATATTTCATTAAAATAGCTTAGATATCAGTGCTCAGAGGTCAATTTATATCGATAAATGCACACACACAAAAAGAAGAAAGAGCCAAAATCAGAGAACTGTCCCTACAACTTGAACAAATAGAAAGTGAGCAACAAAAGAATCCATCAGGTACCAGAAGAAAACAAATAATAAAAATTAGAGCTGAACTAAATGAATTAGAGAACAGAAAAACAATTGAAAGAATTAACAAAGCCAAAAGATGGTTCTTTGAAAAAATTAACAAAATTGATAAACCATTGGCCAGACTGACTAAAGAAATGCAAGAAACAAATAACCCGAATAAGAAACGAGATGGGCCACATCACAACAGACCCAACTGAAATTAAAAGAATCATATCAGACTATTATGAAAAATTGTATTCTAACAAATTTGCAAACCTTGAAGAAATGGATGAATTCGTAGAGAAACAATACCTACCTAAACTAACACAATCAGAAGTAGAACAACTAAATAGACCCATAACAAAAAAAGAGATTGAAACGGTAATCAAAAAACTCGCAACAAAAAAAAAAAGCCCTGGCCTGGAAGGCTTTACTGCAGAGTTCTACCAAACTTTCAGAGAAGAGTTAACACCACTACTACTAAAGGTATTTCAAAGCATAGAAAATGACGGAATACTACCTAACTCATTCTATGAAGCCACCATATCCCTGATACCAAAATCAGGTAAAGACATCACAAAAAAAGAATATTACAGACCTATATCCCTCATGAACATAGATGCAAAAATCCTCAACAAAATTCTAGCCAATAGAATTCAACAACATACCAAAAAAATAATTCGCCACGATCAAGTGGGATTTATACCAGGTATGCAAGCCTAGTTTACTATTAGAAAAACCATTAATGTAATCCACCATACAAATAAAACAAAAGACAAAAACCACATGATCTTATCAAGTGATGCAGAAAAGGCATTTGACAAAGCCCAACACCCATTCATGATAAAAACTCTCAGCAAAATAGGAATCGAAGGAAAATTCCTCAGCATAATAAAGGGCATCTATACAAAGCCAACAGCCAACATCACTCTTAATGGAGAGAGCCTGAAAGCATTTCCCTTGAGAACGGGAACCAGACAAAGATGCCCTTTATCACCGCTCTTATTCAACATTGTGCTAGAGGTCCTAGCCAGAGCAATTAGGCTAGACAAAGAAATAAAGGGCATCCGGATTGGCAAGGAGGAAGTAAAATTATCTCTATTTGCAGATGACATGATCTCATACACAGAAAACCCTAAGGAATCCTCCAGAAAACTACTGAAACTAATAGAAGAGTTTGGCAGAGTCTCAGGTTATAAGATAAACATACAAAAATCACTTGGATTCCTCTACATCAACAAAAAGAACATCGAAGAGGAAATCACCAAATCAATACCATTCACAGTAGCCCCCAAGAAGATAAAATAGTTAGGAATAAATCTTAACAAAGATGTAAAAGACCTATACAAAGAAAACTACAAAGTACTAGTGCAAGAAACTAAAAAGAACCTACTTAAGTGGAAAAACATACCTTGCTCATGGATAGGAAGACTTAACATAGTAAAAATGTCTATTCTACCAAAAGCCATCTATACATACAATGCACTTCCGATCCAAATTCCAATGACATTTTTTAATGTGATGGAGAAAAATCACCAACTTCGTATGGAAGGGAAAGAAGCCTCAGATAAGTAAAGCATTACTGAAAAAGAAGAAGAAAGTGGGAGGCCTCACTCTACCTGATTTTAGAACCTATTATACAGCCACAGTAGTCAGAACAGCCTGGTACTGGTACAAAAACAGGCACAGAGACCAATGGAACAGAATTGAGAACCCAGATATAAATCCATCCGCATATGAGCAGCTGATATTTGACAAAGGCCCAGTGTCACTTAATTGGGGAAAAGATAGTCTTTTTAACAAATGGTGCTGGCATAACTGGATATCCATTTGCAAAAAAATGAAACAGGACCCATACCTCACACCATGCACAAAAACTAACTCCAAGTGGATCAAAGACCTAAACATAAAGACTAAAACGATAAAGATCATGGAAGAAAAAAATATCGACAACGTTAGGAGCCCTAATACAAGGCATAAACAGAATACAAAATATTACCAAAAATGACGAAGAGAAACCAGATAAGTGGGAGCTCCTAAAAATCAAACACCTATGCTCATCTAAAGACTTCACCACAAGAGTAAAAAGACCACCTACAGATTGGGAAAGAATTTTCATTTATGACATCTCCGACCAGCGCCTGATCTCTAAAATCTATATGATTCTGTTCAAACTCAACCACAAAAACACAAACAACCCAATCAAGAAGTGGGCAAAGGATATGAACACGCACTTCACTAAAGAAGATAATCAGGCAGCTAACAGATACATGAGAAAATGCTCTCGATCATTAGCCATTAAAAAAAAAAAGAAAAATGGAGAAATGCAAATTAAAACTACGATGAGATTCCATCTCACTCCAACAAGGCTGGCATTAATCCAAAAAACACAAAATAATAAATGTTGGAGAGGCTGCGGAGAGATTGGAACTCTTATACACTGCTGGTGGGAATGTCAAATGGTACAACCACTTTGGAAATCTATCTGGCGTTTCCTTAAAAAGTTAGAAATAGAACTACCATACAACCCAGAAATCCCACTCCTCGGAATATAGAGAAATAAGAGCCTTTACATGAACAGATATATGCACACCCATGTTTATTGCAGCTCTGTTTACAATAGCAAAAAGCTGGAAGCAACCAAGGTGTCCATCAACGGATGAATGGTTAAATAAATTGTGGTATATTCACACAATGGAATACTATGCATTGATAAAGAACAGTGACAAATCTGTGAAACATTTCATAACATGGAGGAACCTGGAAGGCATTATGCTGAGTGAAATTAGTTAGAGGCAAAAGGACAAATATTGTATAAGACCACTATTATAAGATCTTGAGAAATAGTATAAACTGAGAAGAACACATACTTTTGTGGTTACGAGGGGGGGAGGGAGGAAGGGTGGGAAAGGGTTATTTACTGATTAGTTAGTAGGTAAGAACTACTTTAGGTGAAGGGAAAGACGATACTCAATACACGGAAGGTCAGCTCAAATGGACTGGACCAAAAGCTAAGAAGTTTCCGGGATAAACTGAATGCTTCGAAGGTCAGGGGAGCAAGGGCGGGGGGTTGGGGACTATGGCTTAGGGGGACTTCTAAGTCAATTGGCAAAATGATACTATTATGAAAACATTCTGCATCCCACTTTGAAATGTGGCATCTGGGGTCTTAAATGCTAACAAGCAGCCATCTAAGATGCATCCATTGGTCTCAACCCACCTGGATCAAAGAAGAATGAAGAACACC